>NC_140589.1:1902168816-1903368816 GCF_964204655.1 Triturus cristatus
GGTGCCACCTTGCTGCTTCTGGTCTTCAGAGCACCGCCACGAGGGTTGCACGCGACCCGTACTACACCGCAAATACTAGTTTTGCGAGTTAAACGCTTGCCGCTGAGACATGTGGTGATCTGCGGGTCTCAGGTTCACATCCCCCTCAAGGCTGACTCAGCCTTCCAGGCTTCCGCGGTGGGTACACCGAGTACCCGTATTTACATAACAGTAATAGCAGCTATGGATGGAGAGCCTCGCTGTCATTAATGCGGGGAAATGTTGGCGATGGGGAGAGGACCTGGGCAGCTGCCAGTGGTTAAAGCGGCGTTCACCCTTGTTTGCTAACGAGACTTGGGATAGACCCGAATTATCTGAACGGGACAACACCTATCAAGCTGACATTTCCTCCCAGAAAGGTCACAGATTACATCCTGAAAAACTGTGTATAAAATAAGTTGTGAAAATAAATTTGGTGCAACCACACACCTGCGATGTGAATTTGAGGACCACAGCTGCAGAACAGGTTCAAGGTGACATTACTTGTGTCTGAACTACCGTCAAACTTAGAATCAAAGAGCACGTCTGTTGATTGGGGGAACAATGCTCCAGCTAGGCGTTTTAAATACAGAAAAAGTCAAAAGCACTCACCCAAAATGTTTTACATGGAAGCACTTAGACTTGTTTTTAAATAGGATTTAACTGGCATCCCTAATGGGAATATATTTGAAGAGTGAGTTTCCAAAAACGTTAACGAAAACTCTAGCTGTGGCTAGTCCACGTTTTTTACCTTTTTGTCTCCATTGGCTCTTTCCGGATGACCATAAAATAGTTGGGTGCAGGCACTAAATTAAGACACAACCTGGATTGTACACTGCTGTGCTCAGAGAAGCCGCGCCCCGTAGCACAATGAAGGACAAAGTCAGTGACTGGCTGCTTTGGGGGGGGTCCTATTTTACATAAGTACGGGGCCTGCAAAGCCAACGCACTCTTTAAACAAGCATTGGCCTCGCACGCAAAGTTAGCCAAGAATTGGTCGCGCGGCCATGTCATTTTCACGGCCGTGCGCCCAGTGAAAGTGATCGCGGACGCGATCAAGCACGGCGGAGGTAGTCATGGTGACTGCGGGCGTACACGTGCACGCTGGCTTTAGGCCACAGGCAGCACTTGGAAAACCCGCATACAAAAGACGTCTCGGCCAGACCAGCGCATGCGCTGGATCAGGCGAGACCTACAAAGGACATGTCTCCTACCCTTCCCAGGACCGCTAGAAAAGTCATGCTTTCCTGGAGAGGACACTCTAATCTAGACACAATCACAGATCGCATTCATATCCACCCCTGACTATTGCCTGAATCTCAAATGCTTTTCGGGAAGCAGCTTGGTTCTAGCCGATATGTGACTGCAGGAAGTGCACGGCCCAACCAGTCTAAGGAGCTGCAGGAACGGTCCCGGAGCTTTGCCAACAGGGGCACCCCCAGCGATCCCATCACCAGTGCGGGCCCTGTGGGGCTGAGCCCTCCGTACAGGTCGGCGCCTCTCCCTTCCTTTACACGCCACTGGCTGATGCTGGCGTTTGAAGGGAGAGGCACCGCATGCGCAGGGAGTTATGACGGGGTGAGCAGGGAGGGATGCCAGTTCATGCTGAGGTGGCTGTGGCACTGGCAGGGTGGTGCCACAGTTTGTATGGGCAGGGAGAGGGCAGAGGTGCGCTTTGGCAGTTAGAAGCCCAGATGGTAGGTATGTGCAGTGAGCGGACCGGGAGTAGACGCTGTGTGCAGTGAGGGACTTGGGGAGTAAAACATGTATGCAGTGAGACCTGGAGGAAGGAGTAGCAGCAGGTGGATACAGTGGGAGGCTCGGGACTCGGCAGACGGTGTGTGCAGTGAAAGGCTTCAGATCAGCCAGTGCACGTGATCTGCGAGAGGCTCCGGATTATGTGTCCAGTGAGAGGATCCGCAGTAGACTGTGTGTGCAGTGAGGTTCTCGGGATTACACGATGAGGATGTGTGCAGTGAGAGCCGCAGGAGTAAAGTGTGCGGCTTAGAAGCAGGCAGTGCGTTCACTCCGTGCAGTGAGAGAGCGCCAGGCGGGCAACTAGAGCCAAATTTCGGGGGGGGCTGAAAGATTTCGGGGGCGCTAAATCCGGTGAGCCCAATGGATGTTGCGCGCCTGGAGAGCGCGTCATAGCACAGGGAGGGGCTCCGACTCTGGAGCAGATCATGTGTGCAGAGAGGGGCTCCTGAACAGAGTGTGTGCAGTGAGGGGCTCCTGAACAGATCGTGTGCAGTGAGGGGCTCCTGAATAGATCTTGTGCAGTGAAGGGCTCCTGGGTAGATCGTGTGCAGCGAGGGGCTCTTGAACAGATCGTGTGCAGTGAGGGGCTCCTTAACAGATCGTGTGCAGTGAGGGGGCTCTCGTGTGCAGTGAGGGGGCTCTCGTGTGCAGTGAGGGGCTCTCGTGTGCAGTGAGGGGCTCCGGACTCGGGTCCGTCCTTTAACAGCAGGTCTGCCGAGTCCTGGGGTTCAGATAAGGGACAAGGCTCCCCTGCACCTGTGTCGTGTCCTTTGAAACCAGGGCTGCGGGCGCCTTCTTCCGGCAACAACCCCCCCTCCCCCTCCCTTCCCGGAAAGAGGAGCTGCGGCCAAACACACTAAAGGGAGAGGCACTCCCGGGCTAGAAATGAGAAGGAGTGCGGCGAGTGTTACCCCCCCCCCCGCACTGCCAGCCCTGCCCTGCCCCTTGCCCTCAATGCCGCTCCACTCACCGCGCCCTGGTTATCGCCCCCTTTGAAACCCATTCGTTTTCTCCGTAGGTGAGGCAATGCCCTCTCCGCCCCTTAATACCAGCCGCCACATTTTACATTACACAAGGGTACATTCATTTTTTTTAGGGGGAGGATAAGTGATTTGCCCAGAATCACAGGAGATGGAACAGACGCCGAAACTCCAACCTGGTCTCCCAGCTCCAGAGTCGGCAGGTCAGGCCCTTACGCCACAATTACATCGGAGACAGAAGGTGGGAACACAACCCCTCTCACTCTGTGCCTTCCCCGGCTCCAGTCCTCCCACACCGACAACTCACCTGCAGCAGATCACACGGCGCACTCACTTCACGCAGCACTTCGGGATGAAAGTAACTCCCTGGCTGGCATCCAGGGCTTGTGTGGTCGCCCCACCCCTGCCATTACCAGTGACGTCAGAAGTGTGGCATGGGGAGGGGCTCCTGAACAGAGTGTGTGCAGTGAGGGGCTCCTGAACAGGTCGTGTGCAGTGAGGGGCTCTCGTGTGCAGTGAGGGGCCCATGAACAGATCGTGTGCAGTGAGGGGCTCCAGAACAGATCGTGTGCATCGAGGGGCTCTCCTGGGTAGATCGTGAGCAGTGAGGGGTTCTCGTGTGCAGTGAGGGGCTCCTGGGTAGATCATGTGCAGTGAGGGGCTCTCGTGTGCAGTGAGGGGCTCTCGTGTGCTGTGAGGGGCTCCTGAATAGATCATGTGCAGTGAGGGGCTCTCGTGTGCAGTGAGGGGCTCTTGTGTGCAGTAAGGGGCTCCTGAACAGATCGTGTGCAGTGAGGGGCTCTCGTGTGCTGTGAGGGGCTCCTGAATAGATCATGTGCAGTGAGGGGCTCTCGTGTGCAGTGAGGGGCTCCTGAATAGATCATGTGCAGTGAGGGGCTCTCGTGTGCAGTGAGGGGCTCTCGTGTGCAGTGAGGGGCTCTCGAATAGATCGTGTGCAGTGAGGGGCTCTCGTGTGCAGTGAGGGGCTCTGTTGGACGTGGCCCATCTGGCGGGTCCGCCCCTGAAGTTTTTATGGTATATGTAACCTGGGGATGGTGATTCCCCCTCTGAGTGAGTGTGAGGAGAGAGAGAGACCCACCCTTCCATAGGAATACATGGGGAATGGAGGAGTCCTGGGTAGTTCCCGGTGCGTAGGGTGTGCCGGGTCAAGTCTGGTATGTATGAACTCGTGAGGTTGAATGCTGCGCAACGGTATATGAGGTATGAGTGTGTCTAGTGTAGAAGTCCCCCTTTTGGGAAGTGGCATATTTGTGGAATATGTGCCTGGCGTATGATTGGCCGGGGCTGGCTGGTGAGCCTGGCTCCCAGGATCTGGGAGGGTCTGCCCGGTGGTGAATGGAGTGTTTAGCATACTGATGTGAGGGGAGGAGTGAGCCTGGGTCTGCTTGTGGATTGACCGTCTGGTTTGAGTGTCATGAATGAGGCTGGGTTTTCCCCAGACATTGCTGGCTCCACCCCCTGGGGTGCGGCTGATGTTCCTAGCCTGGCCAGTGTAAAGAATCCCCCATAACCAGTTCCAGCTGGTTCTCCCCCTGCCTGCCCCTTCAGACCAAGAATATGTGTATAAAAAGGGTGCTGTGACACTCTGGACTTGTTCTTGTTCTGACTTGAATCTGCCAGGGGCGTGCTGCTGCTGGGGCCCAGGAGAAGGTTTGCCTCCCTGGGCCCTGCCCAGCCCCTGGATGCCGTGGATACCTGGAAGACCTCTTTGCTGGGAGCTTTTTGCTCCATTCCTTTATGCCTCCAGGACTTTATTAACCTAGCGCCTGGATAGCGCTATCTTTTCCCCCAGGAAGGAGGAACATGTGGGCCTTGGCAGCGCTGGGCTGCGATCTCCGCCGAGGGAATCCCGACGTAGGGATTCCCCCCGTGATGCTGGTCTCGCGGGTGCCCACCCCGCTGTCTTTGAGCTAATTATATGCAGGTGCCCACCCTGCGTCTGCACTGCTGTGGTATCACTAATGTGGGTGCCCACCCCGCTTATGGTTGTTCTATTGCGGGTGCCCACCCCGCGATCATTGAAGGAGAAATCACCGCCGCGGCCCGAGCTTCAGTTCAAAACCGCCGCCGAGTCCGCGGCCCGCCTGGTTGTGGGCGGGGCCGCGGGACGGAAGCGGAAGTGCCGGCATTGTCCCCGGAGCCTCGCAGGCTCCACCAGCAGAGAAGTCCCGGTCCCGGAAGAGGGACCGGGCGAGGAGAGGAAGCCCGAGACCCGGGTTTGCTGAGAGCACAGCGCGGGGCTCCGATCTGCGAGGGAAGCCCCGCGCCGCATGAGAAGTGCCGCCGCCGCCTCTGGAGAGCAGCCTGGTGAGTAGAGCTGCCCGGAGGGGGGAGGTCGCCAGAGGGAGGCACCCGTGCAGTGCTGAGCGGCCCCTCGTTACAGTGGGCCGCTCCAACACGCCTCTCCCGTGTGCGTGCCGGACGAGGCACTGCACTGGATCCCGTCTTTTCCCGAGCAGCCCCCGCTTGATAGTGGGGCTGCTCCAACGAGGGGGCACAATTGTTTTGAGAAGGCTCCAACGATGGGGCGATCTCTGGAAGAGCCCAGCGAGGCTCCACCCACAAGGGGCACCAGTTGTTTCTTTACGGAGCGGCCCCAGATGGCAGCGGGTCGCTCCCCCTTTGCCCCCCAGTAACGTTTAGGGCCACGAAGGCCCTAGGGGGCATTCCGATTGTTTTATAGCCCAGAGAGGGCTACAGAGGCACGCCGGTGCCTGAGTTCGTTCCACAGCTGCCCAGCACTTAGTGGGCAGCTGCCACGTTTAGGTTGTGCCCCTCTGAGTTCTGGACTGGGCCTCCTGCACAGTCCTGCCCCTGACTTTGCTGGACACAGGGCGTCTTAGCCTGGACAAGGCCAGTTGGCCTGGGGACTGCCACAGGTGGTGGCATATGAGTTCTGGCACAATTGTTCCTTGCTCTAAACCTCTGAAGGTGTTCATACATCATGTGTAACGTTCTATTACCCCTACAGGTATGGTGATACTTAGGTGGTTGTTGCTTTCTCCTAGTACAGGTAGTGCTAGTGAGGTCCTGATTCCCTGCGCAATATTTCTCCTAAGGTGGTTAGGGTTGCGTAGGTGGTACTTTCCGATACCAGTAGTTACCGGTTATGGATACATGTTATTTTGTGCTACTGTGATATTATTCCTATGTTCCAAGTGCTAATTCCTACAAAGTGCTGATTCCGGACCGTGGTCCATGTGGCCCTGTCCCCTGTATATATAATCCCTTGTAAATTCTCCCCGTGCCTGTGGGCACCTTGTAAAGTGTGTGTCCTTATTTAACGTGTGGTGTATAATACAGAGGCTATTTTTATACAATACCTTGTGTAGAGTTTCCTTTGTGGTGGGCCTGGGGTGTTGTTGCTGGGTGCGTGCGCAAATGCTTCACATGTCCTCCGAGATAGGCCTGGCTGCCCGCGCCGCGTTACCTAGAGGGCGAGCAGGGGTCGACCTTTCATAGGAGTGGTGGTCTCTGACTGGCTGGGGCGCCAGCCCTGGCCGGCCGGGGGCCCCATTTCCTACATTGGTGGCAAGCGGTGGGATCCGGACTTGTGTTTGCGCAGTACCCCAACGATAACTGGCCTCCCTGCAAAACGCTGTATTGTACCTGGTCGCAAAGAAAGGAGATTATTGTTTTAAGAGTTACGTAAATGTCCGTTCTGTGAAAGATGTGTTCGAGTTAAGTGTCCCTAGCTTGGGAGGGTAAATCATCTCCCTAGTGTAATGTGGTTCTCTGGATTCACCAGAAGGGTGGGATCCAGTGGTGGTTGCAAAATTGTGGTCAAATATGTATGGTCCGTGTCCCTGCCCTAGAGTAATGGTACCCGTGCCCCGAGGGTCAGGTTGAGGAATCGGGGGCGGTGGAAAAACTGTCCTACCAGTCTAGGGGACGGTATGTGCATGAATGTTGAGGTATGCCGAGTAATGGAGTATAAGTTCTCCGGGATGGGGAGCTTGCTGAGTCAACGTTAATCCTGTCCTTCCTTACCCCGCTGAATGTGTTGGAGGCATCATGTGTTCCGTGCACCGCTGAATGTGTCTGATGCGTCAGGTGTCCCTGAATGTGGTTTAGGCGCCAGGTGTCGCCCTGGCTGAATTTCTGTTAAGTGGTATCCCGGACAAGGAAGACCTGCTGGCGCTGCCGCGGCTTGCCTTGGGGAGAGCTAAACCTTGAGACCTGCTGGCGCTGCCGCGGCTCGTTTTGTTAAAGTTATGGTAGTTGTATCCCGGACAAGGAAGACCTGCTGGCGCTGCCGCGGCTTGCCTTGGGGAGAGCTGAACCTTGAGACCTGCTGGCGCTGCCCCGGCTCGTTTTGTTAAAGTTATGGTAGTTGTATCCCGGACAAGGAAGACCTGCTGGCGCTGCCGCGGCTTGCCTTGGGGAGAGCTGAACCTTGAGACCTGCTGGCGCTGCCGCGGCTCGTTTTGTTAAAGTTATGGTAGTTGTATCCCGGACAAGGAAGACCTGCTGGCGCTGCCGCGGCTTGCCTTGGGGAGAGCTGAACCTTGAGACCTGCTGGCGCTGCCGCGGCTCGTTTTATTGAATTTATGTTAAGTTGTATCCCGGACAAGGAAGACCAGCTGGCGCTGCCGCGGCTTGCCTTGGGGAGAGCTGAACGCTTAGTTCCCAGGTGGAGGACCAGTGGAGGGAGGAAGTCCCGAAACTGATAGGAAGGTGTGTTCTGAGGGTGTTCCTCCTGGGAGAACGCGGAACCTCAGAAGTAGAGGTAGGGTGGGGCATTCTTGCCCGTGACCTCTGGCAAGCCTGAGGGTGCGGACCCTAGGTGGAAGGAACAGTGGTAGGCGTGGCTACCCCGAGGAAGGGAGTGGAGAAGGGCTATTGTGGGCCCGGGGTTACCACCCCCCACTCCGGATTAGCAGGGACCAGTGGTGTCTGGGTAGCCCAGGGCCTGGTCCCGGTCACGGACAACTAAGGCGTGTCCGTGGGGTAGCCTGGTTGGGCCTATGTCTTTATTATTCTTTATTTTTTTATTTTTCTTAATCTTTAGCGTGTGTGTGTCTATCGGTCCAGGTGGGCATTGAGCTGGAGGGTGGCTCGGAAGCGCGGGCCACGTCCATGTTCTATCGCCCTGCACGCAGGGAAGTCCATCACGGTAGTGATTGGTCTGCCCTGCCTTTGGGCTGGGAGGGGCATGTGTTGGACGTGGCCCATCTGGCGGGTCCGCCCCTGAAGTTTTTATGGTATATGTAACCTGGGGATGGTGATTCCCCCTCTGAGTGAGTGTGAGGAGAGAGAGAGACCCACCCTTCCATAGGAATACATGGGGAATGGAGGAGTCCTGGGTAGTTCCCGGTGCGTAGGGTGTGCCGGGTCAAGTCTGGTATGTATGAACTCGTGAGGTTGAATGCTGCGCAACGGTATATGAGGTATGAGTGTGTCTAGTGTAGAAGTCCCCCTTTTGGGAAGTGGCATATTTGTGGAATATGTGCCTGGCGTATGATTGGCCGGGGCTGGCTGGTGAGCCTGGCTCCCAGGATCTGGGAGGGTCTGCCCGGTGGTGAATGGAGTGTTTAGCATACTGATGTGAGGGGAGGAGTGAGCCTGGGTCTGCTTGTGGATTGACCGTCTGGTTTGAGTGTCATGAATGAGGCTGGGTTTTCCCCAGACATTGCTGGCTCCACCCCCTGGGGTGCGGCTGATGTTCCTAGCCTGGCCAGTGTAAAGAATCCCCCATAACCAGTTCCAGCTGGTTCTCCCCCTGCCTGCCCCTTCAGACCAAGAATATGTGTATAAAAAGGGTGCTGTGACACTCTGGACTTGTTCTTGTTCTGACTTGAATCTGCCAGGGGCGTGCTGCTGCTGGGGCCCAGGAGAAGGTTTGCCTCCCTGGGCCCTGCCCAGCCCCTGGATGCCGTGGATACCTGGAAGACCTCTTTGCTGGGAGCTTTTTGCTCCATTCCTTTATGCCTCCAGGACTTTATTAACCTAGCGCCTGGATAGCGCTATCTTTTCCCCCAGGAAGGAGGAACATGTGGGCCTTGGCAGCGCTGGGCTGCGATCTCCACCGAGGGAATCCCGACGTAGGGATTCCCCCCGTGATGCTGGTCTCGCGGGTGCCCACCCCGCTGTCTTTGAGCTAATTATATGCAGGTGCCCACCCTGCGTCTGCACTGCTGTGGTATCACTAATGTGGGTGCCCACCCCGCTTATGGTTGTTCTATTGCGGGTGCCCACCCCGCGATCATTGAAGGAGAAATCACCGCCGCGGCCCGAGCTTCAGTTCAAAACCGCCGCCGAGTCCGCGGCCCGCCTGGTTGTGGGCGGGGCCGCGGGACGGAAGCGGAAGTGCCGGCATTGTCCCCGGAGCCTCGCAGGCTCCACCAGCAGAGAAGTCCCGGTCCCGGAAGAGGGACCGGGCGAGGAGAGGAAGCCCGAGACCCGGGTTTGCTGAGAGCACAGCGCGGGGCTCCGATCTGCGAGGGAAGCCCCGCGCCGCATGAGAAGTGCCGCCGCCGCCTCTGGAGAGCAGCCTGGTGAGTAGAGCTGCCCGGAGGGGGGAGGTCGCCAGAGGGAGGCACCCGTGCAGTGCTGAGCGGCCCCTCGTTACAGTGGGCCGCTCCAACACGCCTCTCCCGTGTGCGTGCCGGACGAGGCACTGCACTGGATCCCGTCTTTTCCCGAGCAGCCCCCGCTTGATAGTGGGGCTGCTCCAACGAGGGGGCACAATTGTTTTGAGAAGGCTCCAACGATGGGGCGATCTCTGGAAGAGCCCAGCGAGGCTCCACCCACAAGGGGCACCAGTTGTTTCTTTACGGAGCGGCCCCAGATGGCAGCGGGTCGCTCCCCCTTTGCCCCCCAGTAACGTTTAGGGCCACGAAGGCCCTAGGGGGCATTCCGATTGTTTTATAGCCCAGAGAGGGCTACAGAGGCACGCCGGTGCCTGAGTTCGTTCCACAGCTGCCCAGCACTTAGTGGGCAGCTGCCACGTTTAGGTTGTGCCCCTCTGAGTTCTGGACTGGGCCTCCTGCACAGTCCTGCCCCTGACTTTGCTGGACACAGGGCGTCTTAGCCTGGACAAGGCCAGTTGGCCTGGGGACTGCCACAGGTGGTGGCATATGAGTTCTGGCGCAATTGTTCCTTGCTCTAAACCTCTGAAGGTGTTCATACATCATGTGTAACGTTCTATTACCCCTACAGGTATGGTGATACTTAGGTGGTTGTTGCTTTCTCCTAGTACAGGTAGTGCTAGTGAGGTCCTGATTCCCTGCGCAATATTTCTCCTAAGGTGGTTAGGGTTGCGTAGGTGGTACTTTCCGATACCAGTAGTTACCGGTTATGGCTACATGTTATTTTGTGCTACTGTGATATTATTCCTATGTTCCAAGTGCTAATTCCTACAAAGTGCTGATTCCGGACCGTGGTCCATGTGGCCCTGTCCCCTGTATATATAATCCCTTGTAAATTCTCCCCGTGCCTGTGGGCACCTTGTAAAGTGTGTGTCCTTATTTAACGTGTGGTGTATAATACAGAGGCTATTTTTATACAATACCTTGTGTAGAGTTTCCTTTGTGGTGGGCCTGGGGTGTTGTTGCTGGGTGCGTGCGCAAATGCTTCACATGTCCTCCGAGATAGGCCTGGCTGCCCGCGCCGCGTTACCTAGAGGGCGAGCAGGGGTCGACCTTTCATAGGAGTGGTGGTCTCTGACTGGCTGGGGCGCCAGCCCTGGCCGGCCGGGGGCCCCATTTCCTACAGGCTCCTGAACAGATCGTGTGCAGTGAGGGGTTTCCGGACTCAGGGTCCGACCTTTAACAGCAGGTCTGCCGAGTCCTAGGGTTCAAAGAAAGGGAAAAGGCTCACCTGTACCTGTGTCGTGTCCTTTGAAACCAGAGCTGCGGGCGCCTTCTTCCGGCAACAAACACCCCCCCCCTCCCCCTCCCGGAAAGAGGAGCTGCGGCCGAACACACTAAACAGACCCTCCAGGATTTCGCGATTTCGCGATTTGCAAAAAAATCGCGAAATCGGCAGTTTTGTAAAAATGCCGCGATTTTTACAAAACTGCCCGCGAAATTTCGAAAATGTGATCTTTTTTTTTTTTTATTTCACAAAGGGCTGCGAAAACAGATATTTTCTAACTCAGAGGCAGACATTATGGGAAACAACAGTGTCCGTGCACAATGTCCAGAGAGAAGGGCTGCAGCAGATGCCAAGCCCCAGCGCAAGGGCTGCTGGGAGATGTAGTGTAAGTGTGAGGTGGCAGGTGAGAAGGTAATGGGAGGAGTACAGACCTGGGTTACAAGATCTGGGAAAGAGGAAGTCTGCGGAAAAGAACAGAGTAAGACAGCGCTTGGGTTGTGCTCTCACTTCACCATCACATGCCGCTGTGTGTGGGGGAAAGTTTAGCAAACACCAAATACATGACACATGGGTCGGTTCACGGTGGTCTGTAGGTATGTGAGGTGAGGCGGGGAGTCAGGTCTGTGGAGTGTGAGTGGTTCTGAGCAGGTGGGAAGCAGAAGGAAGGTCTGTGAGGAGGCATGGTCTGAGGTTTGAAGGGGGGAGGCATGCGGCCAGGTGAGTAGGATAATTTATTTCAGGGGAGGATGATTCCCGGTGCATGCACTTAGACGACACAGATGGCGCTTTGTCACTGGGACCCTTTGTTTCCACTCTGAGTTTTTGGACTGGACACTTGCACTATGGTAGACGCAAAGGAAATCAATGTTAACGTAAGGGGTAAGCAGAGGGTGGTTGTAAATAAAGAATGAAGCAAAAAGCACACTTACAATAATCTCTGTGACCCCCCATCACCACCCCATTCCATTTATCATATGCGAGGCCCTGTTTACATCTAAAAGAAACTTGTTTTTATGGCTCTTGCATGAAACAAACAAAACATGTCACTGCATTTTCTGAAATAGACTCTCACACATTCTCACATTAAAAATAAATTAAAGGAAAACGGTGCTTAAAACTATCAGTGTAGGATTGATTTCAGGTCATCACAGCAAGACTGCAGAACAGAGCTGGCTCTATCAGGGGCCCCTGAAAGGCTGGGGCCCGGGACCAAAGCCCACATTGCCCATGCATTCAAACGACTCTGCACAACACCCTCCAGACACACAGAGCCCTCCAGACACACAGAGACCTCCAGACACACAGAGACCTCCAGACACACAGACACCTCCAGACACACAGACACCTCCAGACACACAGAGCCCTCCAGACACACAGAGCCCTCCAGACACACAGAGCCCTCCAGACACACAGAGCCCTCCAGACACACAGAGCCCTCTAGACACACAGAGACCTCCAGACACACAGAGCCCTCTAGACACACAGAGACCTCCAGACATACAGAACCCTCAAGACACACAGACCCCTCAAGATACACAGAGCCATCTAGACACACAGAGCCCCCCAGACACAGAGCCCCCTCCGGAGTCACTGACGTTCACTACAAACTTTCCCAGTATTGGGTGAGGTGTTACTGAGGGGTGTATTGGGTAAGATATTACTGAGAAATGTAAAAGGTAAGGTGTTACTTAGGGGGTGGTGTTACTGAAATAGGTATTGGGTGATATGTTACAGAGAGAGGTTTTGGGCAAGATGTTACTGAGGGGGTATTTGGTAGATGTTACTGAAATAGGTATTAGGTAACATGTTACTGAGATAGGTATTGGATAAGATATTACTGATAATTCCTTACATTAGTTACTCCCATTACAACACTCCTCTTGCCTGCATCCAAATGGAATCTTGATGAGCTAATGATTACATCTCCACCTTCAAGGGGGAACTGAAACCAGCTTTCGAAACATAAGAGAGGATCTGATCACCCATATAATTCAAGGTGATGTATTTAATCTATACAACTGGAGGTCCATGAAACTCTGGACACAATTCATCAAATAGCAGATGGTTTCACTCCTCACCTTTTTCTACCATATCGGGTTACTCATGTCCGAACAATGAGTAAGCAGGAGGTTACCTCCCTATGCAGACTGTCTCACTTATTTGGATCAGCCACTACGATCCTGCACCCTAGGGTGCCAGAGGAAGAGGTTTCCTGCCTCACAGATCCAGGAGGCATTGGTGCCACGGCAGCTGTGCCCCGGCAGGGGTGCATTCATGGGCGCTAGAACATCCCAGGGAGAAATACAGCTCCCTCCCACGAGGTTAGGACTGCAGCTGTGCTTCCGTTGAGCTGCAGACACTTTAAACATGCCTATTGCAAAGTGGAATACTTCTAAAACAGTTTCCATTGATTTCAAGCTGAAAATGAATGATTGTGAGTAAAATAAAGTGCTGCAAAAATGCCGCTAAATTTCCATATTTGTGCCGCTAAATTTCCATATTTGTGCCGCTAAATTTGGCAAACCATGCCGCAATATCCTGGGGGGTCTGACTAAAGGGAGAGCCGCTCCCGGGCCAGAAATGAGGCGTGCGTGCGGCAAGTGTTACCGCCCCCCCCCTGCACTCAGTGCACTGTCAGCCGCCCTGACCCTGCCCATTGCCCGGAATGCCGCTCCGCTCCCCGCGTCCTGGGACAATTCATTATCGCCCCCTTTGAAACCCATTAGTTTTCTCCGTAGGTAAGGCAACGCACACCCCGCCCCTTAATACCAGCCGCCACGAGCACCAGTTACATTACACAAGGGTACATTCATTTGTGTTAGGGGAGGGGGGGGGGGGGGTAAGCGATTTGCCCAGAATCACAGGAGATGGATCAGACGCCAAAACTCCAACCTGGTCTCCCAGCTCCAGAGTCAGCTACTCAGGCCCTTACGCCACAATTACATTGCAGACAGAAGGGGGAACAAACCCCTCTCACTCAGTACCTTCCCCGGCTCCAGTCCTCCCACACCGACAACTCACCTGCAGCAGATCACACGGCGCACTCACTTCACGCAGCACTTCGGGATGAAAGTAACTCCCTGGCTGGCATCCAGGGCTAATGTGGTCGCCCCACCCCTTCCATTACTAGTGACGTCAGAGTGTGACATGGCCAGAGGTCAGACGGGGGCAGCCTCAGCACACCTTCCAATCCACCCCAACCCAAAACGGTGGTAAGAGGTTTCAGGACGGAGGGATAAGGGGCGGAGCCTACAAAAAAGTTTGTCTTTATTAAAAAACAATTCAGGAATAAGCGTTAACATGTCATTAAAGATACAATGTATACATTAAGGCAGATCTTCTAACACGCCCCCAGCCTCCCTCACACTCTGATTGACAGGAGTGAGTGAGCCCGGGTCATTTCTAAAAGAGAAAGAGAGATATGTTCGGCGGCTGCTCGGGGGGAACAGAAACAAGAAAAGATGAAAACAGACCCCAGAGAGCGCTTCCGAGGGCGGATATTTTACCCTCTCACAGCTGCACCTCTGCCACGGACAGTCCAATGCTCCTGGCTGTGAGAAGAGGATACAAACAAGCATTGGCGCTGTGATTACAGACTGTAAAGCATAGCTGCCAAGGGTTCAGATTTGCTGTGTGTGACATTTTCATAATTTCTGTGCAATTATGAGTGACATTTCAATGACTACGAGTGACACTTTCCTGCGAGCAAAACCGAGCAATGAAGACGATTGAAACATATAAATATTAGAAATTAGACCCATCTGAGCAACAAGAAACTCTAAAAAAGGATCGTAAAACTGCTGCTACACTCCAGAAATGGAAGGACGCAAACCAACCTGACACATGGACCCCAGACAGGCCACTTGTTACTGGTCGGAAGTCTTAGCTTCTGCTCCAGCGGGAAAGGGTACATTTACATATCCTCCCTGCGTCACAGACCCGTCATCACACTAACTCATTCACGCACGCATCCATTGGTGGGGCCCATAACACCAAAACTCATACGTCTCACTCGAATCTGGACACACTAACTCATTCACACACGCATCCATTGGTGGGGCCCATAACACCAAAACTCATACGTCTCCCTCGAATCTGGACACACTAACTCATTCACGCACGCATCCATTGGTGGGGCCCATAACACCAACACTCATACCTCTCACTCGAATCTGGACACACTAACTCATTCACGCACGCATCCATTGGTGGGGCCCATAACACCAACACTCATACGTCTCCCTCGAATCTGCACACACTAACTCATTCACACACGCATCCATTGGTGGGGCCCATAACACCAACACTCATACGTCTCACTCGAATCTGGACACATTAACTCATTCACACACGCATCCATTGGTGGGGCCCATAACACCAACACTCATACGTCTCACTCGAATCTGCACACATTAACTCATTCACGCACGCATCCATTGGTGGGGCCCATAACACCAACACTCATACGTCTCACTCGAATCTGCACACATTAACTCATTTACGCACGCATCCATTGGTGAGGCCCATAACACCAACACTCACGTCTCACTCGAATCTGCACACACTAACTCATTCACGCACGCATCCATTGGTGGGGCCCATAACACCAACACTCATACGTCTCACTCGAATCTGGACACAGGAGGAAGAGAAGCGCTGGACATGTGGGGGGTACCTTATTACCTATAGAAAGAAATATTTACAGTATTTACATATTATACATCTGCACTTATAGAATCCTAACCTTAGCATCAAGGCACTCCACCACTCGGTCGATGGACCAATTAGTTGGACTGGTTGATGGTGATTTAGAACCAGCTAAAACACATGTAAAGTCTCAGAATCTTTAATTAATACCCTTTAAAGAATCACAAACTCGTTCTCTATTAATAAATGTTCGTTTATCTAATCAATTCACCTTCATTGGCATGATCGTCATTATAATCAATCAAAATCTTAATAACATTGGCATAAATCAGTATGACAATTATATTTACCTAATCTCTGATTTTGGCGACCATTCTCCCACAACCTATCAGTCCTGCATAAATCAAATCTCTTCCGATGTAACCCTCCAATCGAATGCAGGCTACAACCCCAATCAGTCCGGGAAAAAGTTCTTTCGCTCAGCACGACGCAGTCCCAAAGCTCTCCGGGGACCCAGCACTCGTGCAAGCAAATCGGTCACCAGGATTCGGATTACACTCCTGGAACGCAACCACCCAACCCCTTCTAGTAACCCCCTTTTATAATGAATTTTGGGTAACATGCTACATTTGCTACATTGGAAATGGCTCTGATTGGCCAAGCCATCAAAATTTGCAATTTCAGACAGCATTCACAAAGTTCCTTGTTTCTCATGCTCTACTGAAGATGTCATCCCATGGTTGGGACAGTTCTCATGCAAAAGGGTCCGAAGTATCAATATTTCGGCTGTTAGGGACAGGTGTCCTTTGTCTTCTCTGTCAGTCACACTAGTCGGGCTTTGGCAGTCCTCCACGTTCCTATCCTTGACGAGGAACACTGTGACTCGGTCAAAGGACGCCTGGAGATCTTCAGTGCCATCCGAGTCTGCGCAGTAGACATCGCGCTCACACGACGGTGGCCACTTCCGAACTCCATTTTGGATGTTGCGGCCTAGCAGGCCCGAATGCCAACTTAAGCTAAACAAACATAAAGAATAATTAATATACGGAAATGAAGTTTCTAATGTTTAAACCCACACTAATCCCTTTATATATTAGTATTTTCCTAGCTTATAGCAATATTTAAAGCAATAATACTTACCATTTCGTCCCAGCAGGAACGCAGAACATCACAAAAGCAATATAAACCATGCAATTTTCTATATCAACACAATCTACCGTTAATATGCGTACCACAGTTATTCATTAGGATAATTTGCCATGCAATTTCCATTTAGTCCCGCGTGAAATTCGTGTTTATTAAGGTGGGAGGTTGATTAATTAGACCACGGCAAACAATTAATACACGTTAATAGTTAGAAAGTTACGTAATTAGTATTTTATCATGAAAAAGAGAGAAGGTATACAACATTTTGTTTTACCTGCTCCACCAATCCCCCCTTTGGTGATTTTTAATATCACCACAAATCCCCCTAAATTTAAATTTCAATTTTTATGGAAATGATGTCTCAGTTCCCTTACAACATGTTACGTTACATCACTGTTTCCCCCATCTCATCCTCCTTTGCCTTCTTATACATACTTTCTTTCCATTCTTCCAGTTCCATATCTCCCATTTCTCTATCCTTTCTTTCTTTCTCTCTTTTTCTGGTTACTTCTCTTTTTATTTTATTTTGTAATTTTCTTCTTTTTAGACATACACACCCTAATCTCAGTATTAATACTAATATTACCACACAAGTCACTGGAATTAGAATCTTGCCTACAAATGTACTGCCTTATTTAATTAAGAA
The DNA here is from genome assembly GCF_964204655.1 of Triturus cristatus. Taxonomy (NCBI): domain Eukaryota; kingdom Metazoa; phylum Chordata; class Amphibia; order Caudata; family Salamandridae; genus Triturus; species Triturus cristatus. The sequence continues at coordinate 1,902,185,851 of NC_140589.1, forward strand.
GTTTTTAATAGTAGACATCCCTTTACCAATCTTCTCCCAAACACTTTCAACCTCCAATGGAACAATCTCCTCATGCAAGTCTGTTAGATTCTTAATATATGTCTTCAAATCTTGACTCTCGTCAGGAATATAAGTACAACAATGTTACACTTTCAGTATTCCACAAACTCCTCCCTCTTTGGCCAAAATAATATCAAGGGCAAGTCGATTTTGCATTACCATGGCTCTCATGGCTACCATTTCGGTATTTACTAGTAAAAACCCTCCAGCAGTGCTTGTCGATAAACGATCCACTACCGTAGACAATTTTCTGATTTTATGTGCATTCAGAGATATTCCAACGGCTGGTATCAGTGCTTCAAAAATATCCCCTACAATTTCTGACCAACTTTCCCTCCTTCTACGTGTTAGTTGTCTACCTATCTCATGCGCACCATCCTTTCCCCTTCCCGCATGAAATATCTTTGGGAAGACCAGGCCTAGGCAACATGTGCCATACCAATGGTCCGGTAACCGATAATAAGCTTTGTTCCCACAGATAAAATATAATCCAGGGAATACCGGATCGTTTCCTCCTTTAAATCCCCATCCTCCCATGATTCTATATGTATCATGGCATTCACTCGCACCTATAAAATAGTTATTATACACAGTTTCATTTCTTCTAATACACAATTTTCCTTTCTGAGACCAATCTAAAGCCATAGCCAGACTGGTTTCTCTCTTCAAATGTTTTTCTCTTTCTACATACCAAACCGTCTTCTCTCCTTTTCCCTCAGGTATCTTTCTTTGCATCTTAATTCTCCTCTCTTCCACCATGTCCAAGAAGGTCTTTTCTTCCTTCTTTAGACTACAAGTAAGATTATTCTTAAACACTGCCTCTAAAGTCAATTCTCTAGTTTCTAAGAAATATTCACCTAAAACTTTACCAGGTTTTATCCTATTCAATTCAGGAACTACAGGTACTTGTGAGAAAACGTTATCTACATCGGAGAAGTAGTAATCTAATTTCCCTGTTTTATAAAACAAACTTGCTAACACACTACAGGTTATTCCATAGGTCACAGGAAGGTGGTGATATGTAACACCTTCTGACACTGATGCTGACAATTGCATGCAAACATAACAATCTCTAACATCCAAGGTTTTTACATATTCATACAATAACTTCAAGAAAACGTTGTTAGAAAAATCTGTTATAGACCTATCCTTATGTAAGTCAGTTCTGTCTATCAATCTGATTGCATGAGTATCATGAATCCTTTCTACATTCGTCTTATTCTCAATATGACCCTCTATCGTTTCGAACGTTACTTTAAATGAAACTTTTAAAGCTAATACACTCCATAGAAGCATTAGTAATCCTGTACAACAACAACACACTTTGCACCATCTTCGAAGGAACACACATGTATATTTTCTGCCTTCTGTGTTTGCCATTTCGGAAATGATCAGTGTCTTTTGACTTAGCCTCTCCTACTCACAACTAACTTTTGTCTAAACCCAAGGCTCTAAGCGCCTACTTGGTTCTTTTCGGTTATGTGTCTTGTCCGGTAACTAAATCTCTCTGCGACTTCCTCTTGTCACTTCAGTCTGGCATTTGATCGTCTTTTACTTTTTTTTCACAGTCTTGGTTCAGAATTTCCTGAACATCCGTCTCTTCTCCGATATCAGACAAGATAACTCTCAGGATTTCCGAATCTTCTTCCTCCCCAGCCACCTCCGGTACAGTCACCCCTAGACTTTCTTGGCTGTCTGCTTCCTCTTGTACTTCAGGATGTACCACATATGTCCATTCTGGTGACTTATACCTCTGGTTGGGTTTCTTAATTTTTTTTCCCTTGTCCAAGTGTGTCTGATCAGTGTCCTTTGAGTTTTCTTGGCTAGACGCCTCATTCACTTGTTCTGCTCTAGATGACCTCACTCGTGTCAAACGATACCTCTGTCTTTTTACTTTATTTGGCCAAATGTCCTCCTTTGCTGGCCTTTTCAACTTACTTCCCTTTTCACCTCTTTCGGTTTTCCAAGCTCTCTTTCTCAGGACTCGTCCTTCTTGTACTTCTCTTTCACTGTCTTCGGATTCGGTCTCACCTTGACTTTTACCTTCTGTAGATTTTTCTTCCGCAACTTTCTGTTCCCTATCTAATTTTGTCCATCCTCGTGTTTCTTCCACGCAATCTTCCTGCTGACTAACTGTCCCTTCTTCTACCTGGATGTGTGGTTTCCCTACATCTCCTCAGGGGTCTTCCGCAACAATCTTACCCTCACTCTCTGTATCTACTTCCTCACCTTCTACTTCTGTGACCTCCAGTGGAATTTCTCTTGTACTTGCATTTGGAGCTTCTTTCTCAAGAATTTCCTTAACAGTCTCTTCGATATTCTCCTTCACAATTTTTGGTATTTTCTCTTGTTCAGGATCTGACTCTGAGCTAGTATCAGAAATCTCCAATCGCCTTCTTAATGGCAAATTCTCTGGTTCTGTAACTTGACTTGGTTCCAACTCTTCCCTTCTCGGAGTTGGTCTTGCTCTGGTTTCTTCTGAGTCCGACTCAGGACTGGTATCGGATTCTCCAAAATGTTCTTTTTCAGGTTTACTCACTGGACTAGGGATTCGCAGAGTATGACCTGCATGAATCCTATTCTTTACCCTGGCACATTTCACAGCCGTTGTCGTGGTCAAAATCACTTGACGCGGTTTTCCACAATGTGGGACCAGACAATTTCATCTTCTATGCACTTTGATCCTTACACAGTCTCCTGGACTTAAATAATGAGCTGGCTTCTTTTCCAGGGTGGTGGCATCCGATCCAACCGGATGAAACACAGAATGAACGGAATCAGCCAACCCCTTGCAATATTCCAACACAAAGTCATCAGTTATAGGCAGTAGTTTGTTGACAGGAATGAAAACATGTCTCATCGCCCTACCCATAATAATCTCATGAGGACTTAGTCCAGTATTCCTATCAGGGATAGATCTAATATTCATGAGAACCAGATGCAAGACATCAGGCCATTTCAAACCTGTGGCCAAACACATTTTTCCTAATCTGTTTTTAATGGTGCCATTCATTTGTTCCACCACTCCCGATGCCTCTGGACGGTAGGCACAATGCAGTTTCTGTTGCACATTCAATGCTTCACAGATCAATTTTATGATTTCATTCTGGAAATGCTTTCCTCTATCTGACTCGATCGTAACTGGGAAACCGAATCTAGGAATGAACTCTCTCAATAGGAGTTTGGCTACTATAACCCCATCACTCCTTCTGGTTGGGTATGCCTCTACCCATCGTGAAAACAGACAAATCACCACTAAGACATATCTTAGCCTATTACATGGGGGCATTTCAATGAAATCAATCTGCATTCTGGTGAAAGGACCTCCTTCCCGTCGTATTGTTCCCAAACTCACCACCGTCTTTCTTCCTCTATTGTATTGCTGACATGTGAGATATCTTCGACAAAGGTTCCCCACTACAAGCCGAAACTTGGCATTATACCATGTCTGTTTGATAAGTCTGATCATAGCATCCCTTCCTACATGTGCTTGTCCATGGTACATTCGTGCCATGGTAGAGACCATGCTATCGGGCATGACTGGTCTTCCATCCGGATAACCCCAAATTCTGTCCGACTCTCGGGGTGCGCATCCTGATTTTATCCACTGTTTCTTTTCCTCATCTCCTGCCTCATCCTGCAACTGTCTCACTTCTTCCCATGTATTTACGGTGTTAGTAAAAAGTAAGGGACATGAGTTCATTTCCATTTCCCTGTTTCTGTTTACCGAATTCTGATTGCGTGCACAGTATTGCGCCATGTCGTTTGCGAACTCGTTCCCTGCCGACACATAGTCAGCAGTCTTCGAGTGTGCAGCACACTTTACCACTGCTAATTGCTTAGGCAGCTGTATCGCCTCAAGCAAATTACTAACCACTTCAGCATTCCTTAAAGGAGTCCCACTCAATGTCAAGAACCCCCTTTGGGACCATATTTGCCCAAAGTCATGTACCACTCCGAAGCCATACTGACTATCGGTAATCACAGTGACTCTCAGATTCTTTTCCAATTTGCACGCTCTTGTTAACGCAAACAGTTCAGCAACTTGAGCTGATCTCACTCCCTTCAAACAAGACGCTTCCAATACAGCTGCCACAGTACACACTGTGTACGCTGCACTCAAAATCCCTTCATCTGTTCGCAAACATGACCCATCCACAAACATAACATAGTCACTTTCTTTCAGAGGCACATCTTTTATGTAGGGACGCAGCTTGGTGCAATAGTCAAGCACCTCCAAACAATCATGATCCACATTATCTTTTACTTCCACATTTTCAGCAACGGGCAACAACGTTGAGGGATTTACATTGAGACACCTCACAAGGCTCACATTCGTTGCTACAATTACGCAATAGGAGCTGTAGGGGGAAACAGGAGGGCCAGGCCGCCCCCACTCAAAACATCATAAACAACAACTAGCCTGACCCACAATACACCGAATACTAGGACTGGGACATTAAAGGGGTTTCCAATCCTTTTTAATCCCCTAGAGTGTGTTCACTACCACTACTCTAAATGCCCTGGTGTATCAATTTTAGAAATATCATCAAACCATCATAACTAATCTCACCCAGGAACAACCAGAAAAAGTGTGGGAAAGGAGAGAAAGCACCTCACGGTAGTAACACCAAGAGGGGTTTCTGGCTAGTGCTCGCCAGCATACCCGCTTATCATCAGAGGCTACTCTCTCTCCATGTAGAAAACAGAGATATGTGTATATTCTTTTCAAAGGAATCTCAAACCCAGTGAAGTAAAAAAGAGATAGTAAAGCTCAAGTGTAAGTAAACTATCAGTGCCTAGTGTTCTTATAAGTGCCCATTGGACCCCTGTGAGAGTATAAAAAAGTAATCCTCACCATTAAAAACCGGTGACGCTTACTGGCTCAACTTAGCTTTATTAGGTGCTGTAAGCTTCCCCAATTAAAAATGGTTTCATTCAAACCATAATCAATTCTTTAAAGCCAACATGTTTCGTTGCTAAACCATCATGCAACTTCTTCAGGGCTGTTGGGGTTCCAAATATCAATTTCACGTGAGATTCACCTAAAACCTATGATGGTATGACAAAGAACACAAACAAAGCCATAAGTAAAAGCCAACTATCTTGTATAAAGGCATAATCTAATGAAAAGCTTGCTCTGAACAGAATATATAAAACCCATCTTTACCAATTAGTTGCAAAGTCTCCTCGTACCTGCAACCATCTCAAATCGGTACACGCATCTTCCGATCATGTGTCCATGGGGTACCTGTCATGTTCGCGGCAGTTGCCGGCGCTCCCGCATCCACACACACAGACACGAACCGGGAGACTCACTTCCGGTCGGAAGCGGGTTCCCGGTCTAGTCCTCACCATGGACGTAAGGTCATGAGAAGCACTTACGGGAAGAACGCATATCATCTCGTCTTCCCGCCAACTCACCGCTTCGAATTCCTTCTTTATTCCCGAGGTGTGGGGATCGTTTCCGGAGCCCAGCCGCGCCGATCAAGAGCCGACCCTCTCTGCTGAAGAACCGTTGGGGAAGCCTTCTAACAGTTCGACGCCGAACATCGAGGCGAGGTAATTCTTCACCTTCACAACTGGAGCCTAGCAAACACAGGAGTGTTGCGGGGCTTGTTTTTGTTTTCACCGCGCAGGAGCGCCTTTTTAGTTATTTTGTTAGAGCCGCGCAGGAGCGCCTCGTAGTTATTTTGTTAGCATCGCGCAGGAGCGCTTTCTGGGTTTTACTTATTTTGCTTCTTACTGCACACGCCTTACTGTGGTGTGACTAAGCTGTGGGTAGGTTCTCCGTATCCCCCGCACAGGAGTGCTGAAGACTCCTCTAGCTTCACCACTGACTAAGGGGTAGGGTCCGTACTTACTTGTTGCCCTAGCGCCGTCGTGCGCCTTCAGAAGCGAGGTACAGTTGGAGGGCATTTGGGAGTGACCAGCGTTACAGCCCCTCACCTACTGCGCCCGGAGCGGCATAAGGACTAAAGCCCGTAGCCTGTCCAACACTGGTGAGTCCTCGATAGAGGAAACAACGAGGTTCTTCTTTGTGTGTGGATTACGGGGTGTGGAACAAGAGGTAGTGGGGGTTGCCTGCTAACCAGGTCTTTTTCCCTGTCTTCCAGCCACCGTCCAACGACCCAACACACCGCCCCCTGCCTTCCACTGGCTCCCTTCCCTGCGTCCACCTCGTCCCTGCTGGGTTCTGCTGTCCTTAAGGGGTAGGTGGGTACAGGGGCGGGCGCTCTTGTCATCCCTGCGGAACCACTCCACAAGCCGAGGTAAGCATTGTGGGGTAAACGACAGTACCTGCCCAATGTCTAGTTCCCTACAAGGATATGAAGCACAACATTACACCATATATTGGTTCCCTTTTATCCTCGATAGCAATGGCGTCTTCCTATCGTAATATGACTCTGACAACCTCCTCCCATTTTCATACTGATCAGCCTGTTTCACTCATGGCCCCCAAACTTCCTGTGAGCCCAATTCTCAAAGCGTAAACTAATTCAGCGTATGTTCTTCAACACGATCATAGCATCAAATACTGCACCACCCAAGAAAGTTCACAACGGGCGGGGCGCGATACAAACTCGTGCCGAAGAACTTAACGCGTTCTGCATTTTTTAAAAGAAGGAGAAAGTCCAAGTATAGACGTTTAGCTTAAATCTATTCAAATCTCCAAACCAACATTTCTGTGGGGAAGAAAGCTAACAGTTTACCCGCAAGCATACATCTTACCCCTGCCGAGTCCCGCCGGCGTGTTTGAAGCTCAGTTACTGGGCGCACAGCTCCGCGCGGCATAAATGCATCACTGGCCCCGCCCTCATTTCACACAGGCTCCCTGTAACGTCAATGGGCATTTCCTTTTAAAAACGGCGGCCATCTTAGCATGGAGAAGAACCAGCTCGAGAATTACCTTTAGTAACGAGTTGCAGGCCATTTATTTACACACAAAGTGCAAGTATGGGGAACTTCCGGACGATAAAAACAAACTTTCGGTTCACAAAACCCAAAACTTTGATTATACAACCTACATCTTTAAACAAAAAGCATCACGCTCATTTCAACCACTGTACATAGAAAAACGGGGGTTGTTAACACAATCACCTTTCTTTAAGATTAAAAATTAGAAATCAAAGATTAAAAAGAGGAGAGAAGGGGCTACTCAATATATCTTCATTTTTAATAATAAATCTAATTTTTCTTAATCATCATTTTTGAAGATGGAAATCCAAAATATTCCAATGTGCTTCTCGAGCCACTTCATACACTTATACATTCATCTTAATTAATCATTAGGATGGCTCAAATACAAACAACCCCGATGTTTACCAGCAGCCAGTGCCCCATATCACTATATCACTTATTATCAGGACCTGATGGATCAGAACAGGGGCCTTAAAGATATCAAAATGGAAATATGCACAGTCAAGGACTATACAAATGAATTTCAGCATCTACTCACCCTATTTCATTCGATAAAGTCATTTAGTCCCAACTGATCTGCCTTTTTAGAAAAAATCCATTTTGCTTCTTTCCTTACCAAAATAGATTCAATATTATGTGTCTCACCCAGCACTCTCTCAAGAACAGTTCATCTCAAATCCCTGGGGTCATGTTGTTTCTCATTAAAATATTGCACCAGTCGTGTTGTCAATTTTTTTGCCTTCAGAGTGCTTAAATGCTCTTGTATACGTACTTTCACCTTCCGTGAAGTAAGACCAATATAATGCAACCCACAGCTACACTTCAACCTATAAATGACGTTGGTTGTGTTGCAATTACTAAACTTGTTCAAAAACCATGTTTTACCATCTTGCAACATTACACTTCTAGTCGCCTGTGTAAGGGCACACACTGAGCAGCCACCACACGGAAAATGACCAGATGGAAGATTGGATGACTGTGTTGTTATCAGGGTGCGTGTATGGACAAGTTTGTCCTGCAAGTTAGGCGTTCTTTTGAAAGCAAACCGTGGGTGTGGCATTTTATTCATGGCTGTATCAAGAAGGGACCAATGTTTCCTTACTATCTGTCTCACTTTCGTGGAAAGGGGGTCAAACGTTGTCACTACACGGAAGCATTCATTTTTCTGCCTTTCATTCCTCGGTAACAAGGCAACGCGTGGAGTATTTAAGGCACGCTTACATGCTTGCTTAATGATTTTGATTGGATATTTCCTTTAATTCAACGTAGTCACCAGTTCTTCCGATTGCTCAACAAACTTGCCAGTTGTGGAGCAATTGCGGCGATTCCGCAAAAACTGGCCTACCGGGAGATTATCCCTCAAGGCACTAGGATGGAACGAGCGATAGTGAAGAATGGAATTCCTGTCCGTGGGTTTTTGATGGACATTAGTAGCCAGCCCCTGGTCCATGGCTGTAATATCTACATCTAGATATACAGCAGGCGTGTTACTAATCGACCAGGTAAACCGTATACATTCATCAGCCTGATTCAGCCATGCTAGAAAGGCTGATAGGCGGTCCTCTGTACCTGTCCAGATACAGAGGACATCGTCAATATATCTCCTCCAGAGGGAAATATTCCCTTTGAAGGGATTAGAGGCATGATATATAACATTTTCCACAAACTGGCCTACATAAATGCAGGCCAGACTGGGGGCGAATGTAGCCCCCATTGAAGTCCCAGATACCTGCAGGTACAACTGATTTTTATATTAAAAAATATTCCTGGTGAGTGCCAGTTCGATACATTGCAGGACGAACGACTGGGGGGTGTCATAAAACCATTCCAAAGCCTCAAGGGCACACGCTGCTGCCACCAGCGTGGCACCTAGAGGTATGCTGGTATATAATAATTCAATATCAATAGTAACCAGCCATTGGTTCTCCGGATCAAACTCCACAGTCTTAAAAATGTTTAATATGTCAGTAGTGTCCTGCACATATGATCGCTGTGTAACAACTGACTCCCTTAGGAAAAAATCTGCGAATTGGGACAAGGGCTCCAAAGCCGACTGAATACCATAAACAATCGGACGCCCTGGCGGCGGACGCTGTGGTTTATGAATTTACGGCAGAATGTAAAATGCCGGAACGCATGGTTTCTGATTGATGATAAAATCCGCCTCTTTATGTGTTATCCATTTTTTCACCACAGCATCCGCCACCAGGGTTTTGATGGTATCCAGAAGTTCGGGTGTTGGGTCCCGCATCAAAGGTTGGTAATTAGTGCGGACCCCCATTCGTTGCTCCCAAAATGACTTTCTCATATTTAGTTAGATGACTATGCGTCATAAATTGGGTGCAGCTCCTGGTTAAAAGGATTGCCACGTCATGCGGTACAAACACTCTCACAGGATATCCCATCACAATTCCTTCACTCTGTTCCAAGCTCTTACAGGTAGCAGCCATTGTTTTCCAACAACTAGGCAATGCCACAGCTACAGGATCTAATACAGCCAAAAAATATGCAATTGGTCGTCTCAATTTTCCATGTTTCTGTACTAACACAGAAAGTGCACATCCATCTCTCTCACTGCAATAGAGCTCAAACTCCTTAACATAACATAAACATAACATGTGTATTTGTAAAGCGCACGTTCACCACTTCGGGTATCTTGGCGCTGAATAACAGATGTTTGTTGTTACCCAACTCAATGGTACTCATTTTATCGACCTCAGATGGATGAAAGGCTGAGTGGACCCGCCGGGATTTGAACCTGTGACCATGAGGTCGAACACAGGCCCCTGCAGTAGAAGCATTAGTCCACTGAGCCACCAGACCCATTCTCATAGTCAGGCATTCCAAGAGCTGGGGCTTCACACAAACTGTCTCTTAATTGTTTGAAAGCCTTCAACTCTTCTTTGTTCAGTTCAAGGGGGTCTTTCACATCGCTCTTTGTCAATCGCACCAAAGGTTTTGCAATCAGCGAAAAGTTGCTGATCAACTGACGGCAATATCCAACCATTCCAATAAACATTCTCACTTCTCTTTGAGTCATTGGTGCTCTCATTCCTTTTATTATTCTGATCCTGTCTGTAGTCACTTTCCTCAAACCGTTCTCAATTTTATGGGCTAAATATTGTACTTCCTTTTTTCAAAACTGTAATTTCGATGGGGATACTTTAAGTCCTCCATCTGCCAAATGATTTAACAATGCAACTGTATCTACTACACAGGCTTCTCTGGTTCTCGATGCCACCAGTAGGTCATCAATGTATTGCATTAGTACTGAACTTTCTGGCATGTTTAAATCTTCCAGGGATTTCTTTAAGATCTGATTAAATATCGAAGGACTTTCTGTATACCCCTGTGGAATTCGGTACCATGCCAAGGTACGTTCACCGAACCGGAACGCAAAAATCTGTTGGCTGTCCAGGTGCAATGGAATGGAAAAGAAAGCACGACACAGGTCGATGATCGTGTACCATTCTGCATCATGAGGAATCTGGTATAGGATCACTGAAGGATTTGGTACTATGGGACAACATGGTACAACAATTTTATTCACTTTTCTCAAGTCTTGCACTATTCTGAAGGTTCGTGCAATTCATTTTACACAACAAATCTCTCCCTAACAAATTTACAGGGCTGGTATCAAACACAACAAAGCGGTGCATGTCTGAAAATGTTCCTATTTTAACTTTAACTGGTTCAGTAAGATATGTTTTTATCTGTCTGTTTGAGACTCAGACTACTTGGATTGTGTCATCCGAGAGAGGAAGATTTTTAACATCAGCTGATCTAACAGTTGAACGAGTAGCACCAGTATCTACTAGGAAAGTAATATTTTCATCATTTATCTTTCCATCTACAAAAGGGCCTGTCTGGTCTACTTCTAGAGTTGCACCAAGTACACACTCTTCTTCCTCTCCTCGACACCGTCAATAATTCTCTTCTGACTCACTCTCATCGCGTTGCAGCCAATACTGCGAAACAGCACTAGCGCGCGGTAGCTTTGTTACCTGTTCCTCGGTGTAGAATCCTGTCTCATTACTGTATCTCTGAGGGTTTACGCTCTGTGGAAAAGGTGGCTTTGGCACCTGACACTGTTGGGCAACAACCTGCTGTTGTCGCTGTGGTTGACAACTCACCTCATTCTGCACCTGTGGATTCAACGATGTATTATCGCCATTAGCACTTGGGGGCAATTTACACTCGGATTTCCAATGCCCTACCTTTCCGCAATTATGACACGGCCACTTCTTTTTGGCTTCTTCTAAACTAATCTGTCCCTTTCCTTTTCCAATATTAGGTTTAGTTTTACATGGTCCATGCCAGTTGCTTGTTCAATCAGTTGGGCTTCCTTTCTTTCCGCTACTTTAACCTGAGCCCACATGGCCTTCTCTTTTAACTTGCATTGCTTGGCTTCAATTTCATCACTAAAATATTTTGCATGTCTCAATACTTCATCTATCTTTTTATTTTGCCAATCTACTGTATGTTGTTTAATCATTTCGCTTACCTCAGGTCTCAACCTGAGGAAATTCGATTTTCGATCACGATCGTATCGACCCGCCATTTTGTGCTCCGCCGTCATTTTGTGTTGCTCTCAATCAGGCAGCACGGGGAACAAAGTCTTTTCTGCTTTTCCTGCAGCATCGTGTCGAAATAAGCCTTCTGCCTCTATTTACAAAGCTGGTGTTAGGACTGGCCGAGTACACTAATCCCCGTCTGGTTTTCCTAATCCCTGTCTCAACTATCAATTGGTTCACACTATTCTCTTCTGACTTTATCTTATCGTCTGGCCTTCGCTGTCCTCTGCTCGTATTCTCTCGTTTCACAACTGTCCTCCAAAACACACAAACGTATCTCGCCACCTGCAAGTCGGTTACAGACCCGTTAATGAATTAGCTTGTGGGGAGGGGTGACAAACACGGTTAGATGAGAGGCTTCTTCGAGTTACTCGATACCTTGTTTTTAAACTTTTCCTATTGGTTCTGTTCTGTTTTTCCAACTTTTCTTATTGGCTCTTTATTTATGTTTTAGGTGTGTTCTTGGTTAATGTATATGTCACCTATGTACTATATAAGATTGTGTGCCACGGAGTGAAGTGGCAGTCTCCTGAGAACCTACCTTGTGTACTTCTGGGATAACTGTACTAGCTGCAGCTAATAAATCTGATCTTTTACACCTGACAGAATGTCCCGTGTCTCTGTGTAGCTGAGCAGGAGAACCCCGGAGATTTCAGGGGTACCCTGCGCCACCAGGCCCATAAGGTTCTGGTTCTTCAAATGGCACCCAACGTGGGGCGGCTTCAGGGGTAATGGTTCTGCCTGAAGGTTGTGAGGAACCCCGCAAGAAAATTCTGGAGGAATCGCGAACCACGTCAAGCGACCCCTGTATGTCAAAGTGCTCCAAAGGTCTTTTGCAGCGTGGTTACTCCTTCCTGACGGCTACTGACGACTGCTGCCCTGACTGCCGCTCTGCCTTGGCCCTTCTTTTGGTGATGTATGGTAAGGCGAGACGATAGACGAGCCTATGTTGGCGTAAGAAGACATCCTTAGTTAAGTATTTGGTGGGTCGCTCCCACAATTTTGGTTCTTTGTTTCTTTGTTCCTTTTTTCCTTTGGTTATTAGATTCGACTATTGCAATAGCCGAAGCCGAGGGGTAAGTGCATTTGTGCTGTGTAAAATTGAATTTACCCCCTTGAAGTTTGTGAACAGTCCGGTGAAATCACGAGATGCCTGGTCTGACTAAGTTTGGAAAACTTTGTTGCTTTGGTTGTAATAGGGATTCCCGGCTTGAGGACTCTTGTCTGATTCCTTCGGTTGGAACTCCCACTTATGAGCTCTATTCTAAACATGGTGTTGGCCCCATTGCCTTTAACGAGACATGGACCCGATACACGAAGAATGATGGTGTTTTAAAATGGCCAGAAAATGGTAGTTTCGAGCCTGATGTGCTAGATAATTTGGAAGCAATTTTATTTAAAAGAAAAGCCCGGCCGGCAATGTTTGACTCTTTCCGCCTTTGGCGTAAGGAAGCCAAACAGAGAGAAATTAAGCAAGCAAAACGAGATAGGAAAGCACAGGGTATGACGATTATACAGGTTGCCCAGCAATTCAAAGACGACGAAATTAATAATGCGATTGAAATTTCAGAGAGACAGCATCGTATGGTGATAGATAAATGCTATCCGGTGTTACTTGTTTCCCCTCCCGATAAGAAGAAAGACTTAGATGAAGATCCCCTGATGTCTCACTTATTGAGATTACCTCCGCCCTATGTACAAGGTGCTAATGCACCTCCGTTGTTACAGCCTGTTCAGCCGCCAGCAGTACCTCCGCCTGCTCCGGCTCTTCCGCATTTGCCCCATCCAGTATTACCCCCCTACCAGCTTTGCCTTTGACTTCTTTGTCCTCATCTCCTGAACTTCGATCTCCTATGCCTTCTGCTCCTCCTGTAATTACTGGTTCTCCTTCAGTTAACTCGCCTAATACCTTGTCCCCTATCCTTATGTCTAATTCTCCTTCTGTGCGTAAGCGACTCACGGACACAGTCACTGGTATTTTATCTCCTTTCTTTGAAGCTTTAAATGTGTCTCCGGCTTTTGCTCGAAGACAATCTCGTAGTCAGTTCCCAGCTTCTGAAGAACGAGAAAAGTTGGACTCTCTCGCACGCAAATGGATCGAGAGGGTTCCCCAGTATAGTGTGCCCGATATTATGTCTACCTTCTCACAATGGAATGCGCCTACGCAGAGATATGTTTTTAACGTTATGTGCGATACTCTCGTTAAAGAATGGGAGGATATGAATTTGAATTCAGTTCCACAGGGTTTGTTAGATGTTCAGGCTGACTTTGATAAAGGACTTATTGTGGGTTCTAAGGTTGAGAACGCTGTAAGGACACTTATTACCTTCAGAACCTTATTATCCTCTCAGACTTTCCTTGACTCCGATCCTTCGGTTAGGTTGACACTGAAGAATTATCCTATGATAGAGGTTCCTCCAGTGTGGAAGGAAGAGGTTGCAGCTCAAGGTAATAATCCAGCTATTCCTGCTCACTTCCAACGTATATGGGTACATGTCCCCTGGAAGAGATCTGAAGTTTTAGCACTTAAACAGACTCTACCGGATCCTCGTAAGAACCCTGCGGGTTATTATAAAGAATTGTCACAGACTGTTGATGCTTGCATCATGAACTTAGCTGATATCGATATGCTGATGGGAAATGTAGTTCCGCAAGCATTATGGGCTAAGATTCGTAGACAGGATCACGTTCAAGCATTAGGTGGTAATTGGGCTGCTATAATTGCCGCGGATGCAGCTCAAGTGGATGGTGCTAAGCCTGAAGTTTTGATCTCAGAACTCCCTGGTAGGATTATTACATTAATAAAAATGATGATGCCTGCCTTGAGAGTTAATTGGGATAAACTAACGGTGTGTAAACAAAAGAAAGATGAAAGTGTCTCCGATTTCTTCACTCGTTTTGAGGAGACATTTATCAATCATAGTGGTCAAGATATGACTACAGAGGGTGGACAGCGATTATTCGTAGACAAGTTTGTATTTAATTTGCTTCCCGAGCTGTCACACAAATTGAAAGATTCTGAAAGTTCATGGGCTGTTTCTTCTTCTGCCCAGATATTGGCTACTGCTCAATATTATGAAAACAGAGATAAAGAAGAAAAAGAAAAGCAAGAGAAAAAGACGAAAGAATTAAAAACGAAGGTTCTCTTGCAACAAGGCTATCCTCCTCGTTATGCTCAGCCTCAGTTTCAACAGCCTCCGCAGTTTCAGAGGATGTATCAAAAGCCTGAGCCATATATTCCGCGACCTTTGTTAGGTCCTAATCAATGTGCCTATTGTAGAGAGGAAGGTCATTTTAAGAATAGTTGTCCGGTTTTATTGCAGCGCAATGGAGCACTATCTGGTCCACAAGGTCGTGGTGGCCTCCAGTCAGCAAATAGAGGTAGAGGTTGAGGTGTGTTGACTCAAGAACAGCGTTCCCTTCCTCCTCCAAATTCCGTAAACTACTTTGATCAGCAAAATGTTAGATCTATACAGTATTACAATGAAGATCATTATATTGAAGGTGAGAATGAAAGTCTTCATGCCAACTAGGACAGCCATGGACAAAGTAAGGGAGTTGTGTCGATTCCAGTAGATCAGAATGGACCTTATGTCAATGTTACTACAATGGGTGTTTCAGAGCCATTTCTTTTAGATACTGGTGCGATGAGAAGTTCTATCATTCATTCTAAACTCCCTGGGGCACCTTTGTCTGGCTTAACAAATGTATCTGTAGGATTTTCTGGCGCCCCTGTTCGTAACCAGGTTTCTTGTCCTCTGCCTATTTCAATTGGCCCTTATGATTTTGAAGCTCCGCTTCTCTTAACGAATGGTTGTGGTGAGAATCTGTTGGGCTTGGATTTATTGAAAAGAATGCATGCTACAATATATTGTTCTCCTTCTGGTGTACATCTTACTTTAGGACAGAAACTGACTTCTCCAATGTATTTGTCTAAAGACCAATTTCCACCTGAATTGCTCTCTCTTCCTGCAACGCTTTGGGCTACGGGTCCGAACGATGTTGGTTGTCTTGAGATCCCACCTTATGTTGTTACTCTCAAGCCTAATGCTGAATTGCCACGCATTCCGCAATATAGAATTTCCACTGAAGGTGAAAAGCGCTTTTGGAAATCATTCATGATTTGATTCAGAAGGGTGTGGTTGAGGAAACGAGAGGAAACATATGCAATAGTCCTATTCTTCCTGTTCTTAAACGCACTGATCCTTCTCAACCTCCTGTTTATCGTTTTGTAATTGATCTTCGGGAGGTAAACAAAATTGCTGTACCACAATTTCCTGTTGTCCCAGATATCACTGCTCTGTTGACAATGATACCTTCCACAGCGACTTGGTTTTCTGTTATCGATCTGAAGAATGCCTTCTTTAGTATTCCCATTGCTGAAGAAAGTAGGGATATTTTTGGCTTCTCTCTTGGAGGCCGAAGCTTCCGGTTCAAGCGCGCACCTCAAGGCTATTGTGAAAGTCCCTCTATTTACAGTCAAGCTCTAAAATGTCATCTAGATGCTTTTTCTTTACCGTCTGGTGCTACCCTTATTCAATACATGGATGACTTGTTAATCGCTGCTGATTCAGAGGATATTTGCAAGAATGTGACTGTTGCATTGTTACGACACTTGTTTGATCTGAATCATAAGGTTTCACCTTCCAAATTAC
This sequence comes from Triturus cristatus, assembly GCF_964204655.1. Lineage (NCBI taxonomy): Eukaryota > Metazoa > Chordata > Amphibia > Caudata > Salamandridae > Triturus > Triturus cristatus. The sequence goes on from NC_140589.1 coordinate 1,902,202,061, forward strand.
AATATGTTCGTCGAGAGGTTACCTATTTGGGTCATCTCTTGTCAAAGGGGGGACGACGATTAACCCCAGAACGACTTCAAGCGATTGCGCAAATGTCTGTGCCATCCACACAAAGAGAGGTACGTGCCTTTCTGGGCATTACTTCTTATTGTAGGCAGTGGATTCCAAACTTTTCTTTATTGGCTAAACCTCTGTTGGCACTTACTTTGAAAGATACACCTCAGCCCCTTCCGTGGACTGACGAATGTCAGAAGAGTTTTTCTGACTTGCGTGCTGCTCTATGCTCTGCTCCTGTATTGGGTACTCCCGATTACAGTAAACCTTTCACGCTTTATGTCCATGAGAGAGAAGGTTGTGCGTTGTCAGTTTTAACGCAACGTTTTGGAGACAAACAGCGACCATGTGCCTATTTTTCGGCTACGTTAGATCCAGTAGCTAAAGCATTGCCTAGTTGTCTTAGAGCGACAGCAGAAGCAGCAATTTCTATTCGACAGTCTGCTGGAGTGGTGCTAGATAACACTCTTATTGTTATGGTGCCACATGCAGTGGATACTTTGCTAAACAGGACGAAAACACAGTATCTTACGAGTGCTCGTTTGTCTGGATATGAGCTGACGCTCTTGGCTAGTCACGTGCACATCAAATGATGTAACACTTTGAATCCAGCTACCTTGTTGCCTCTACCGGTAGATAAAGGTGTTCAGGAACAACATGATTGTTTCCTCCGTACTGAGGAAGAAACAAAACGAAGAATTGACTTGAAAGATACTCCACTAGTGAATCCGGATGGAATTCTATGGGTGGATGGTTCTTGTTTCAAGCTTCCTAATGGAGAGACAACTTCAGCTTATGCTGTTACTACTTTACATACAATTGTGGAAACAGCACCCATCAGATACAATTCAGCTCAAGCAGCAGAACTGATAGCCTTGACGAGAGCATGTGTATTGTCGAAAGGAAAAAGAGTGAACGTGTATACTGACAGCCAGTACGCATTTGGTGTGGCGTTCAATTTTGGGCGTCTATGGAAAGAAAGGGGATTCCTTACTTCACATGGCACTAAGATACAACATGGTCAATTGGTGACTGATCTTCTTGAGTCACTTGCTTTGCCTGCCCAGATAGCGATTGTGAAGTGCAGTGCGCATAAGAAAGTTACCGATGATGTTGGTCGAGGAAATGCATTTGCGGATGAAGTAGCGAAAAAGACAGCCAGAGATGCTACAAGTCGCATGTATGTTGCGGGTCCTGCGAATTGGGTCAGAGAAAGAGGATACAGTAGAAAGTGTAAAATCGATTCAAGAAGAGGCTACAGAGAAAGAATTGAGGAAGTGGAAAGAAAGTACAGGAATGTTAGATGAGATGGGATGTTGGGTGGAATTATCAGAGCACCAACGTTGGCTGTTACCAGACGCCTATGTACTACCAGTAGTTACTATGGCGCATGGTCCAGCCCATTTAAGTGCGAAGGGTATATGCAAGCTTCTGGCTCCAGTGTGGCAAAACGAAGGAATACCGAAGTGTGCAGAAAATGTAGTGAAACATTGGATTGTCTGTCTGATGTATAATCCGGGAAAGGGAACCCCAACTCCAGCAGGTCATTTTGCTCCTCCGACATATCCATTTGAGGTGTTGCAAATCGATTACATTCATATGGAAAGATGCAACAACCTCAAATATGTTCTGGTGGTAGTATGTGCCTTTTCTAGATGGATAGAAGCATATCCTCTAAAAGACAATACAGCTTTATCCACAGCCAAAGTTCTACTAAAAGAATTTTTCCCCAGGTTTGGTTTGCCGCGCATTGTCTGGAGTGACAATGGGAGCAAATTTGTGGGCCAAGTCATGCAAAAAGTTTGTGCAGGTCTTGGTATCAAGCAAAAGTTCCATGCGGCAAACCATCCACAGTCAGCGGGTTTAGTAGAATGTTATAATGGTACACTTAAGCTTAAACTCGCAAAGGTGCAAGCTAGTACAGGACTCAACTGGCCCGATACTCTACCATTGGCTCTTCTATCCACCAGAACAGCAGTACACTCTTGTTTGGGACTTAGCCCTTACGAAGTGGTTTTTGGGCACCCAGCTAATACATGGGGAGTCCCTCGCCCTAAGAAATATTCAGACTTGCCATATCCATTGTTGATTGATTACTTGCACGACCTTACGACTAAATTGCGTGTTCTCCATCAACAGGTTCAGAGTGCTTTGCCGGAGGCTTCCACAGACTCAGGTCATTCCATCCAGCCAGGCGACTGGGTCTGTGTGAAGAATTTCCAAAGAACGAAGAATTTGGAGCCTCGGTGGAAAGAACCTCGGTTGGTCCTCCTAACTACGAGAACAGCAGTGAAGGTCGAAGGAAAGAAAAATTGGATTTACGGCGTGCATTGCAAGAAAGTGCCTTTGCCTTTGCCCTTTGATCAGTGGGTCCGAAAGGGTATTAGAGACTCTGAAAGCGAAAAGGCTCCACAATTTGTACCTTTTAGTGATGCACGCCTGAATGGAACATTGTCGGAGAAAGAGGACGATGACATTCTTCAGGAAGCAATACCACCACATCGCCGCTTGAATACGACAAATCCACGAACATTGTTCCGAGACCAAACTACACCTGACAAAGAAAACTACAACCTAAGACCTAGGCTAAAGACAAAAATTTGAGATTCTCTCTCCTATGTAGTTTTCTATCCCGGTTGCAGGGTCATGGTAGGAGTCTTGGTTGTGACCTGAGTAGTGGCCATAGGCCTGCAGGACTTGCAGTGTCATAGAACGGCAGCAATACCACCACATCGCCGCTTGAATACGACAAATCCGCGAACATTGTTCCGAGACCAAACTACACCTGACAAAGAAAACTACAACCTAAGACCTAGGCTAAAGACAAAAATTTGAGATTCTCTCTCATATGTAGTTTTCTATCCCGGTTGCAGGGTCATGGTAGGAGTCTTGGTTGTGACCTGAGTAGTGGCCATAGGCCTGCAGGACTTGCAGTGTCATAGAACGGCAGACAATCGTGACCAAGTGATTGAGGAAGATTGCCGTGAGCATCCACTTAGAAAGATGGAAACTACATTAGGGAAAAGAGAGAAAAAGGATAAAATGAGAAAAGAATCCTGTAGATTAATATACAGTCATTTTGGTATAACTTTATGTATTATTATATTATTGTGTATTCTATTGGCGTGTATAAGTCGGATTGTTTATGCTCTGCAGCGAAAAGTTGTCCCTCCTTCTATTTCTTTGTCTTCTACTATCTCTCCGCATATATTTCATACACTTCCTCAACATGAACTCATTAGAAGAACCGAATATTACAATAACTCATTTGTCCAGTTATTACATCAACATCAATTAGTGATTAATACAACCAACTGTTGGGTATGTGGACTTATGCCACATACCGCAGAAAAAGGGATGCCGTATTTAGTCCTTCCGTTCTCCTATGAAGGTTCCGCTTGGGCTTATTTTGTTATCTTCTCCAACGCCTATCAAAGCAAATTCAGACATCCCGTTAGTTCACATAGTGGTGGTCCAGATTTTAGTCATAGTTCGTTGATAAAGGGAATGGTAGCTATGGCTAAAATCATGGAAAATAGTAGGATTTCCGTTGATGAAAGAAAAGCGTATACCAACTGGAACGTCACCAATTATATCACTAGCCTTAGTGATAAGGTTAAACAGGGAAAATCTCCTCCGATTTGGACTATACCTCATCAGGGCAATTTCTGTCTGCAAATAAATGGTCAGTCTGCTGACACCGGACAAAGAAATAGCTGTTCCCACACATACATCTACTCCTCTCAGAATTCTCCACCTCTAGTACCATCTCAGGGCACGTATTTTATCTGCCATGATAGAGCTTACACGTGGTTGCCAACTGTTTTTTCTGGTACTTGTTATATAGCTTTCCTTCTTCCTCCTACATATACCGCTTCTTACAATCATCATCGAAATAGATATGGCAGAGGAATTATTGATTCCAAAGACACATCAGGACAAGAGGGAGGAGATTTCCTCAAAGGATTTCTTCCTTTTTGGGGTCCTATGGCCAACAGCAGAAATATAAGACAACTGGTTTGTGTCGTAGAAATCACTATAGACATCACTGTAGGAGCCTTAAGTAATATCACGGCAGAACTACAGGCGGATCGTCTTATGACATTGCAGAACCGAGTTGCCTTAGACATTGTTCTTGCGGACCGTGGTGGAGTGTGTAAATTGATCGGGTCGAGTTGCTGTATTTTCATACCTAATGACGCTCCGACAGTACACCAAGCCATTTCTAAGCTACATATAATCTCCGAGTCGATTCATCAGGACGAAGGAGATTGGTCATTATTGGAATGGTTTTGGGGACTACTGTCCAAATGGGGTTGGAAAGTATTGGCATTCCTTGGAATAGTTTTAGCCATCATTTTCTCTTGTTGCCTTTGTATGCACTGTGGCCCCGCCATCTTCGACCTTTGTGCTACTATGTGCATCCCTAAACCCAAGTCACAAAGAACAGAGAATATTAAAATGATGCTAGAGCAACAGCTCGATGACCTCATGGCCATCGACATTGACTCAGATTAACATGAGTCTATGTATCTTGCCTGAGTTCTGGCAAAAGGAGGGTCTGAGGAAATTCGATTTTCGATCACGATCGTATCGACCCGCCATTTTGTGCTCCGCCGCCATTTTGTGTTGCCCTCACTCAGGCAGCACGGCGAACAAAGTCTTTTCTGCTTTTCCTGCAGCATTGTGTCGAAATAAGCCTTCTGCCTCTATTTACAAAGTTGGTGTTAGGACTGGCTGAGTACACTAATCCCCGTCTGGTTTTCCTAATCCCTGTCTCAACTATCTGTTGGTTCACACTATTCTCTTCTGACTTTATCTTATCGTCTGGCCTTCGCTATCCTCTGCTCGTATTCTCTCGTTTCACAACTGTCCTCCAAAACACACAAACGTATCTCGCCACCTGCAAGTCGGTTACAGACCCGTTAATGAATTAGCTTGTGGGGAGGGGTGATAAACACGGTTAGAGGAGAGGCTTCTTCGAGTTACTCGATACCTTGTTTTTAAACTTTTCCTATTGGTTCTGTTCTGTTTTTCCAACTTTTCTTATTGGCTCTTTATGTATGTTTTAGGTGTGTTCTTGTCTAATGTATATGTCACCTATGTACTATATAAGATTGTGCGCCACGGAGTGAAGTGGCAGTCTCCTGAGAACCTACCTTGTGTACTTCTGGGATAACTGTACTAGCTGCAGCTAATTAATCTGATCTTTTACGCCTGACAGAGTGTCCCGTGTCTCTGTGTAGCTAAGCAGGAGAACCCCGGAGATTAAGGCGTACCCTGCGCCGCCAGGCCCATAAGGTTCTGGTTCTTCAAACCCATATACAAACCGATATACAAAATGACTTAAATCCATCTCACTCAGTTTTTCATCACCACTGTATTGCTTAAATGCCAATAGTAATCTCTCATAATAGGCATGTACAGATTCCTTTACTTCCTAGTGAGTTCTATCAATCTTTACCCAATCCGTTTCTCTCCGTGGCACTTTATTCTTCAAAAAAGTGATTACCTGCTCATACTTTCTCATTACCTCTGGATCAGGGGCACCTGTTTTAGGATCCCTAGGATACTCTTGAGTGGGCCAACCAATTGTAATTTTACATTCCGCCCATAGGTCTGCCGGCAAAATTATATCGAACAGACCGTTTAAGTCTATCCACAGGACCTTTGATAATTTAACAAATCGTTCTACTTGCCGGTACCATTCCACCGGCTTTTCCCTTAGTCGGGGAAAATCATTTGTAAATGACAAAATGTCCTGTCTAGTCCAAGGAACATGCACATACCCCCCTCCTGGTATCTCCCTCATGGGACATTGGGTTACTACTGTCTCCTTTTCTCTTACCGGGAATGCTGAAAAGGTCTTATCTGTTGTCTCGTCTCTTTTCTGAAACCACCTACTTCTCCACCTATCCACATCACCCCATTTCCTTAGTAAGGCAATCAGTTCTTTGTTTTGAGTTAGTCTTCCTGCAGTATTTACATTTTCGATGTCTTTTTCAGAGAAATCCACTCTATATAGTTTCTGTAACGTTCTTATTTTTCAAAATCAATACCCATTTCGCTTACTGTCTCTTCTAGTTTCTCATGCAAACTTCTTGCTGTCCAAGTTATAATCTTACATAGAAACACTTAATCCTGAGGTTCCTACTAATTTTCCCCATGGATTTTCTTCCGAACTTCTTGCTTCTGTCTCAATTGGTTTATTACTATGGTATGGAACGGTCAAACAATGCTCGCTATCCTTCTGTTTATCAAAGACAGGCATCACTGGTCCTGTAGTTACAGGCACGGTTACAGCTTCCATATTTTTAGTCAATTCCCTAATTTTGTCAGTTATTTCCAAAGTAGTCCTAGCCAACTCTACTGAATTTTCATTTATCATCCTAACGGGTTGTGATATTTCAGACTCTCTAAAAGGATTATTTTTCCCTAAATCAGGGGGTGTTTGTTCAAAGGTTTTACTTTATGGAACTTCTTTTACTGGCGCACTCGGCGTCAGCAACGTTGAGTTTGGTTGGTATGGGGGAGGATTTTTATAAAACATGTCTTCAAGCACATCATCCTCCGACTCATTCACACCATACTTGTAGCCTTCTGATCCTGTATTGTTTCTCTTCTCTGTACATTTTCTACCACTGGTCACTTCTGCATTTCTCAACGGAAACATTCCATCAGCCATGTTCGCACTCCGCCATCTCCTCTTCCGGTCATTATCACTTTCCTGTCCACACGGTCTACCAAACATGTAACTATACCTTCCGCCACTCAGCTGTCGTTCTCTTTCTTACATCTCATCTTCCCACTCCGTTAAAGCTTAAAACTGAGTAGGTCTAGGTCTCGGTTCTTATCTCATCATCTTTTCTCTGAAGTTCCTTAATACAGCTAAATGAAATGAACCATTTTCTGGAAAGGCTAAAACTCCATCATCTTTTGTATACTTTGCCCATTTATCTAGCCAGATACATGTATGGTACCCATATTTCGTGACCATAAAGGATGCGGGTGATTTCGGTGGAGGAAGCAACTGTCCCTCTCTAGTCACAATCGGCTTATCCTTTTTAGGTCTCGGCTAGCGTAGGCTGCGCACATGCGCAGTCTCGCTGGCGAGATTTTATGTTTTTGGGTAGCTTTCACTAGCGGGGTTTAAGCCCGCCCCTCCTTTCCATTGGCTGGCATCACCGTTTATGCTAAACGGTGGCCAGCTATTGGAAAAGAGCTTCCAGTGACGTACACTTTTCTCTTTTAGAGCCGTCCCACTTGGACTGTCTCGTCTGACTTCCTGCTGGCGTGAAAGGTTTCTTATCTTCTTTATGGGGCGAAACAGATGGCCCCATAAAGAAGATAATAAACCTTTTACGCCAGCAGGGCAGTCCGTCCAAGTGGGACGGCTCCAAAAGAGAAAAGTCTCTGTCGAGGACAGGCACGCGCAGCAAACTCCATCCTGGGCGTCCTCGTCGACTTTCACCCCGGTCATTCGGAAATTGCGGTGCAGTGAGGCACGAAAGCCCACGACTTCACTTTTTCTTTTTTTTGCTCATTTGGTTCTCACTCACTGATTCTACAAAGTCATATCTCTGTTCCTTTCCAAACTGAAATAAGGAATGAGATGTAAAGGTGCCTTCCCGTATGAGTCCCCCCCTTTCCCTCTCCCGCTCAGTGTTAAAGATAGAAAATAAATGATCGCAATGTCCTGCAAGAGAAACTTTAATTTCTCTGGCGCGGCGTGTTGCGGCTTGAGCTTCACAATCCAACCCCCCACGTCTCCCCCTCCCTTGAACACAGCACCCCAGCACAAGCCTGGCAGGCCCTTCAAAGGCTCCGTAGCGGGCACCAGCCCATGGGGGTCCTACGCCATGTGCTGATACAGCTGCTCTGAGGTGGCTGGGCAGACGCAGGCCCAAACAAACAGAGGAAAGGGGGTGAAACCAACACACACACGGCCCCCTCCCAGGCCGAGCTGCTGTTCATCCCTGTCCAGGGGTGCTTCAACGCCCTTCATTGGAAACTCAAAGTAGCCCCCCAAACAAAACAAGCAGCAAAAAACATACAGCCCGAAAACTCAAAGCGAAAATCACACGCTCCGGCGGGCCGTAATGCCCCGCTAAAGCCTGACCCGGCAATAATTATCAAGGGGCCGTTTAGCCTGGTTTGTAGGGGTGGGGACGTCTCTTCCCCTTTTTTTAATTAAACAAAGTAACTTTCCCAGCGGATTAAGGGAAAGGATAAAGGTGTGATAACATTTTAGGAAATTGTTACCCTACCTGAAAAAAGACTTTTCTTCCCGGACTGTGGGGGAAACATCAAGGGGCTGTCTTCGGTAAACAACCCCTGCAGGTGACATGGCCTTTCCAGCTGGCTGGCTGTTTCGAGTAGTGCATGGTTCTCATAGTGCAGCATGGCCACCCCCGACGTTGTAAGAAGTGTTCCCTCGGAGGACGAGGTGTCCCCTCCGACCAACAACAGAGGCGAGCGTTTGCTGGTTTGTTTCTTGTATTAGTTAGATTACCACAGTCCTTATCGAGCGTTTGATTGATTAGTAATGCCTGCCGGTCAGAGTCAATCGAAGGCAACGGTAAAGCTAAATATGCGCTTGAGGCAATCTAAGGCTGGGCGGCCAATACGGGGCACTTTGTATTTAAGGTCCCCGGATAACTTCATGTTCCCCACTCTTACATTGTTTTAAGATGCCGATTTGTTACAGCTGAAATTAATCTAGTCTGAACTCCCAGAATTGGAGGATGTGGCCTAACGGCCAGAGTGGGGAACAAGGAACGAGCCTCGGCGTTGGCTCGACGTCCCGTGATTCTGGGCAAATCACTTAATCTCCTTACCAAAAAGGAGTGTGTCCTTGTTTAATGCAACTGGTGCTCATGTAAAGCGCTCCAATACCTCAGGGTAGAGTTCGCGCTATATAAATATGCAACAACAAAAAAATGCACTGGCTGCTGAATGGGAACCGAAGACATGAAAACACTGACGCCATTGAGTCACGTGGTATTCACAGTTCTTACACCAGAGTCCGAAAGGATTATGGCTTCAAAATGGACTTTGTAGTAAGTTGTAGAAAGCAATGCTATACTTTTATACTAAAAGCAATCCATTAAACGAGTAAACAGTCTTAACTTTGTATTTTTAGCCACAGAGAATCTTAAGCGTGGATTTCGACGGAGGACACGCATCTAGGAACAGAGTTCAGATCGCATTACACATCTGCTCTGGGGAGCAATCTAGGCCTAAACAAATACATACTTTTGAAAACAAAGCCAAGGGGCTGTCCCCAAACACCTTTGTCTTTTTTTTTTACTTTGGAGTGTTTTACGTAGATGGATAGACAGTGACCGTGTTAACAATTTAACACAGACGAGAACAGCCTGTAAACTAAGTGACGGTCAGCGCACTGTGCAGGGTCGAGTCGGGGACCTGTGCCTGCACAAACGTCAAGACACGGAGTGCAGCTTCAGGTGGGGGCATTATGTACCAAAATTACGGGCAACGCAGGGTATCATGGCTGGGATGTGTGGCTCTATGACTCTTTAACAAATAATCTGCCGTTGGGAAAGTGTTTTTCTATAGAACTTCTAGAGTGAGTGAGCAAAGGCCACTTAAAGTGTAGGGTGCCAGAAACCAAAGATGACCAGGCGAGTGAGCCCTCGTGAATACCCAACTTTATCCAGGACTAGATATCGCTCCGGGGGGATGGGGTATGAGATCTCGCGCTGACTGCGGCTAGCCTGAGGGGCCAAATGGCCACTGAAAAAAGACTTTTCTTCCCGGACAGTGGGGGAAACATCAAGGGGCTGTCTTCTGTAAACACCCCCCTGCGGGTGACGTGGCCTTTCCAGCTGGCTGGCTGTTTCGTGTAGTGCATGGTTCTCATAGTGCAGCATGGCTACCCCCAACGTTGTAAGAAGTGTTCCCTCGGAGGAGGTGTCCCCTCCGGCCAACAACAGAGGCGAGCGTTTGCTTGTTTGTTTCTTGTATTAGTTAGATTACCACAGTCCTTATTGATTGATTAGTAATGCCTGCCGGTCAGAGTCAATCGAAGGCAGCGGTAAAGCTAAATATGCGCTTAAGACAATCTAAGGCTGGGCGGGCAAATCGGGGCACTTTGTATTTAAGGTCACCGAATAACTTCCTGTTCCAAACTCTTACATTGTTTTAAGATGCCGATTTGTTTCTGCTGAAATTAATCTAGTCTGAACTCCCAGAATTTGAGGTTGTGGCCCAACGGCCAGAGTTGGGGAATAAGGATCGAGCATCGACATTGGCTCAACATCCCGTGATTCTGGGCAAATCACTTAATCTCCCTACCAACAAGCATTAAAAATGCAATAGGTCTCGCCTTTGATTAAGTTAAAGCCATTTGCTTTGCTATAGAATACCATTAGCAAAGCAAATGGCTTTAACTTAATCAAAGGTGAGACCTATTGCATTTTCAATGCTTGTTAAATAAATTCTTGTTTTTCCCAAACCATGACTTTTTCTCTCGGGTGGATCATAATAACATCATTTTCTTAATCTATAGTCTCGACTTGCTAGACTCCTTGAATCGCTCTTCTACAACTATTCTGTTTTGCTGTCCAATCGCAGCGCGACTCACGCTAATGCACCAATCAGGAGCGTTCACTTTGCCCTGAAATTCTCCAATTGCAGCACGACTTACACTAACGCACCAATCAGGAGCGTTTACGTCACACTGGCAATCCTCCACTCCTAGCGTGGCACACACCAGCGCACCAGTCCTGTGCGTCTACGTCACTCCACAGCTGACCAATCGCAGCGCGGTCTTACTGACGTCAGCTTTTCTCGCTACTCCGGCTCCTGCTGACCCCTCCTTTAGAAAATGTTATCGGCAATCTTTCTCTAACGTTCTCTTCAATCAAACCTCTGTTAGTAACGACATAAAAACACCACCATTGCCTGTCCCGCTAAACCAAAGAGATAGTTTTGTCCAATTACACAAGAATTCCGTATTTCTCGAGAGCAGCGCTTACCTCTGCCCTTCCACGGAATTATTCCATTTCGCCGATAAAGTAGCACTTCCCTCTACCTTATCCTTCTAACAAGCAAAAAGGCTAACCGTTTCTCTGGGGATAAAACACATGTGGAGACTACACTGCTCCTGAGCCAGAGTTTCACAAGAGAACCTATTGCTATTGCACTCACGCACATTCACACAGAAATGTCCCTAACGGCAACACACGACGATGTTACCAATTCGAACCCAGACAATACACCGTGCGACTTCACTTGCCACATATTTTCCCCGTGTACCTACAGGGCATCCAACTTCCTACATCCCGGAAGTCTTCAAAACCAACATAAAAGGCGATGCAACTCAACATAGAATGTAAGAACATAAATCAACAATCAATCAAACATCCGTCTATAAGCAATAATCAGTAATCACCAAACCAATACAATAAAACCATCAATCCGCTACCAGAAAACTGCTCCAGCGGGAAAGCGTAAATTTACATATCCTCCCTGCGTCACAGACCCGTTATCACACTAACTCATTCACGCACGCATCCATTGGTTGGGCCTATAACACCAACACTCATACGTCTCACTCGAATCTGGACACAGGAGGAAGAGAAGCACTGGACATGTGGGGGGTACCTTATTACCTATAGAAAGAAATATTTACAGTATTTACATGTTATGCATCTGCACTTATAGAATCCTAACTTTAACATCAAGGCACTCCACCACTTGGTCAATGGACCAATTAGTTGGACTGGTTGATGGTGATTTAGAACCATCTAAAACACATTTAAAGTCTCAGAATCTTTAATTAATACCCTTTAAAGAATCACAAACTCGTTCTCTATTATTAAATGTTTAGTTTATCTAATCAATTCAGATTCATTTGCATGATCGTCATTATAATCAATCAAAATCTTAATAACATTGGCATAAATCAGTATGACAATTATATTTACCTAATCTCTGATTTTGGCGACCATTCTCCCACAACCTATTAGCCCTGAAAAACTTAAATCTCTTCCGATGTAACCCTCCAATCGAATGCAAGCTACAACCCCAATCAGTCCGGGAAAAAGTTATTGCGCTCAGCACGACGCAGTCCCAAAGATCTCTGGGGACCCAGCACTCTTGCAAGCAAATCGGTCAACGGGATTCGGATCACACTCCTGGAACGCAACCACCCACCCCTTCTAGTAACCCCCTTTTATAATGAATTTTGGGTAACATGCTACATTTGCTACATTGGAAATGGCTCTGATTGGCCAAGCCATCAAAATTTGCAATTTCAGACAGTATTCACAAAGTTCCTTGTTTCTCATGCTCTACTGAAGATGTCATCCCATGGTTGGGACAGTTCTCATGCAAAAAGGTCCGAAGTATCAATATTTCGGCTGTTAGGGACAGGTGTCCTTTGTCTTCTCTGTCAGTCACACTAGTCGGGCTTTGGCAGTCCTCCACGTTCCTATCCTTGATGAGGAACACAGTGACTCGGTCAAAGGACGCCTGGAGATCGTCAGTGCCATCCGAGTCTGCGCATTAGACATCGCACTCACACAACGGTGGCCACTTCCGAACTCCATTTTGGATGTTGCGGCCTAGTAGGCCCGAATGCCAACTTAAGCGAAACAAACATAAAGAATAATTAATTTACGGAAATGAAGATTCTAATGTTTAAACCCACACTAATCCCTTTATATATTAGTATTTTCCTAACTTATAGCAACATTTAAATCAATAATACTTACCATTTCGTCCCAGCAGGAACGCAAAACATAAGCAATATAAACCATGCAATTTTCTATATCAACACATTCTACCGTTAATATGCGTACCACAGTTATTCATTAGGATAATTTGCCATGCAATTTGCATTTAGTACAGCGTGAAATTCATGTTTATTAAGGTGTGAGGTTGATTAATTAGACCACGGTAAGCAATCAATACACGTTAATTGTTAGAAAGTTACGTAATTAGTATTTTATCATGCAAAATAGAGAAGGTATACAAAATTTTGTTTTACCTGCTCCACCACTTCCATGCTCGCAGCAATACCAGAGTGCACATTGTGAGAAGTTGGCCTGATATATGCTGTCCACTAGTTATAGTGGGCACCGTGTTTCAGTCCAAACAACCCCTTATGGTGAATTGGTTAAAGACAACCTTTATTGAAAGCTATCCTAATGGTAGCTATGCAGAGCAGCCTTCAGGCTAAGTCTTGAAGGAATGTAAAGCAGCTTGTTTTACCAGTCTATAATCTCTTGAATGATCAAATGAAAAGACAACCACACCAGGTATATATTTAAAATATATGTATTTCAGATAAAACACACCCCTATAGTCTATGAGGCTGGAGTTCGAAGAGCTTCAGTTACAAGTCAGTAATCAACAATATTAGCACAAATACACGTTTGGGCCCTAGAGGCGTACCAAACTATATACCAATAAAGTGGTATAGGAACCACAACTGAACTAGAGACAAGGCCTAGAGGAACCACCCAAGGTAGTGACACAGGGGACCCACGGGGGCCGTGTGCAGTGTGTGAACACAGCCGCGGGTTCCCGTTACCTTCTTTGGGCAATGTCGCAGTTGGAAATTTAAAGATTAGGGACACTTAGAATTGAGTCAGGACCAAACCCTTTTGGACTTAGGAAGTTCTAGGGCTAGCACCCACGGGAGAACCGGAGTACTCGTGTTACCTCACCCAGGGAAGCCGGGTGCATAGGTGTCTTTTGGTGTCGGGTCGCGTCGTCGATTTCAATGGGAGCTGGCAAAGAAGTGCTGCTGCCGTGAAGCGGAGAAGTGTCCGAAGCGATCCAAGCCTAGATCTAGGATGGAAGGAACCTGAATGCAGAGGGGACAGAGTCTGGGTCACTTACCAGTAACCAATGGCAGGATAGACCAATGCCCACAGATGTCGGGGGCTTCAGGTGAGTTGACGGGTGTCTTGACTCTTCAGCCACAAGGTCCAGGAGGTGCCGATGATGACCAGGAGCTGGATTCGAGCTGCCCACAAAGTCTGTCGAGTGCTGCAGTGTCGGCGACCAGATTGGACCCAACAAGCCTTGGCAACGGCAAGTCACTTGGAATCAGAGAAAGGACGTCGGTTCAGACCAGCAAGGTCTGGGGGACTCACCCAGTGAGGGTAAGTCAGGGCACGTATGGAGCAACCAGGAAAACCCAATCAGAAGAGGAGTTGCCTTTGTGGGGACCTACTAGCCAATGGGCTAAGCGATCGCGAAGGAGCCTCGAGGGGTTGCACTTGAAACTGGCCCACGGGTCACTCGTGGAGTGGAGGCCAGCAATCTTCACTGCAGGAGATGCTCAAGGCTGGGGCTACTCGGAGCCCAACGCACAACTTCAAGGAAGACCAAGAAGATGATGGAGCTGCAAAAGATCAATGTGTCCAGGGGTCACGGTTCCACGTCACTCACGATAGCCACGGGCCTCAGCTTTGCTGTGGACTCAGGGTAGCCTCGGGAAAGTCTGGAAATCCACCTCTGGTGATGCAAAGACTTCGGTGTCCGGTGGGAGCTTCAGTGATGCAGACCCATCAGTTGCTTCTTTGGTGCCTGCCAAGCAGGTGAGTCACTCCTTAACCCCAAGGGAGATTTCTTCAGTCTTCTAGTTGAAGTAGAATGTCAAAGGTCCAGGATATATATATTGCAGAGTTTCGTCCAGGGTAATCTAAAGTCGCAAGGACTGGGTTCCCATACTTATACTAAGTTTGGGGGTTGGACATACTCTAGGGACCCACCTATGGGAGGGTTTGGAGAGAGGGGTGGTTACAACCATTTCCTTTGTCCAGTTTTGCGCCAGAGCAGGGGCAGGCAGCCCCTGTTACCGGTTTCAACTGGACTATGCACAGGGACACCAAGTGTGCACCCAATGTAGGACTTCAAAGCACCAGAGAGTGCTCCCACCCAGCCCCAATACACATCTGCCTGTCTGGGGCGGTGGCTACATCACCCTGGGACAGGAAACCTATTGTCCAGGCCTCCCCTGCCGGAGTTTCGGTCAGCAGCAGGAGGCCATACCCGTGTCTCTGGCAGTGGCATCCATTTTGTGATGCCAGGGCTTTAGAAAGTCTTAACCGGGTAGAGCAGTGTGAACATGTCTCTCCCTCTAGAAGGGTGGAATGCTACCCCTGCCGCCAGAACTGGTGGGGGGGGGGTAGTATTCCAAAGCGTTTCACACCAAACACGACATGTTTCCGTGCAGCCATCCCAAAGTTAGCATTTACCGTGAGGATAATATGCACATAGAAGTATATGGTCAGGCTGCACAACACACAGCATCAGAGGAGGTACTCCGAACGCTGCAGAGGGGCTTTGCTCATGCAGGGGCACCCTCTCACATAAACACAAAGCACTCTGCCTTCAGGATTGTTAAGGCCTGCCGTAGGAGTGACTTATAGGTTTTATATGTGTGTGCAATGGTAGTGATATAGGTAGCCCATACCACTGTAAGGGGTGCAGGCACCACCTTACCCAGGCTGCAGTAGCAGACCTGTGGTGTAATTTCGGAGTGCTTCCCAGGGGTGGCACAATACATGCTTCTGTCCCTGGTAGGCCTCTGAGGTACCTATGCCCTAGGTACATAGTATACCATATACTAGGGGCTTATAAGGCACTCCAGAATCCAATTAGAAATGTACCTAATGTACATGGAAACCATTTTAGAGAGGAAGCAGCTAGGCTGGGGTCAAAGCCAGACTAAGGTCGAAAAACAGTGAAACACCAGAAAAAATTGAGGTACCCATGTGAAGCAGATCCTACTCCTACACAACCACCCCCCCCCCCCCAACACAGGGACATTAAACTAACCTTGACCAGTTGAGTCTTCATGTTCTAAGTGGAAATACCTAGAGAGTCCATCTGCATTGTCATGGTTACTCCCAGGTCTATGTTCCACTGTAAAGTCCATCACCTGTAGGGAAATTGACCACCTAAGCAGTTTGGGGTTTTCACCCTTCATTTGGTTTAGCCATAAGAGGGGCTTATGGTCTGTCTGAACAAGGAAGTGAGTACCAAACAAGTATGGCCTCAACTTCTTCAGAGCCCAAACCACAGCAAAGGCCTCCCTCTCAATGGCTGACCAATGTTTCTCTCTAGGGGTCAGCCTTCTGCTTATGAAAGCAAATGGCTGATCCTGACCTTCATCATTCAATTGTGACAGTACAGCCCCTACCCCCAATTCAGATGCATCTGTTTGGACAATGAACTTCTTGGAGTAGTCAGGACTCTGCAGAATGGGAGCAGTGCCCATGGCCTGCGTCAGGTCATCAAATGCCTTTTGACAGCTAGCTGTCCACTGAACCTTTTTGGGCATCTTTTTAGAAGTTAAGTCATTCAGGGGTGTCACTATTGATCCATACCCCTTGACAAATCTCCTATAATACCCAGTCTGGCCTAAGAAGACTCTCACCTGAGTCTGGGTAGTTGGAGCAACCCATTCCATTATGGTCTGTATATTGCTCTGTAGTAGTTGAACTTGGCCTCCACCTACAAGGTGGCCCAGGTACACAACCTGATTCTGCCCTATCTGTCACTTAGTAGCCTTGATAGTTAGGCCTACTTTTTGCAGGGCCTCCAAAACATTCCTCAGGTGGACCAGGTGATCCTCCCAGGTGGAGCTAAAGACAGCAATATCATCTAGATATGCTGCACTATAGTCTTCCAGGCCTGTAAGGACTTGATTCACCAACCTTTGGAAAGTGGCAGGTGCATTCTTCAATCCAAAGGGCATTACCACAAACTGATAGTGCCCACTAGGGGTAGAAAATGCTGTCTTTGGCTTTGCATCATGAGCTAGTCTGACCTGCCAGTAGCCAGCTGTCAGGTCAAATGTGCTTAGAAACTTGGCTGGGGCTAAAGTATCTATTAGCTCATCTGCCCTGGGGATGGGATGGGCATCAGTCCTAGTGACTGCAAAGAGACCCCTGTAGTCTACACAAAACCTAATTCCTCTCTTACCATCTGTGGTGTGAGGTTTAGGTACCAGGACTACTGGAATAGCCCAAGGGCTAACTGAGGGTTCAATCACTCCCAAATCCAACATCTTTTTGACTTTTGTCCTTATCCCGTC
This sequence comes from Triturus cristatus, assembly GCF_964204655.1. NCBI lineage: Eukaryota > Metazoa > Chordata > Amphibia > Caudata > Salamandridae > Triturus > Triturus cristatus. Next base: position 1,902,219,195 of record NC_140589.1, read on the forward strand.
CCTGACATGGTCAGATTACCTGTAGATCTTATTCTTCACAGGCAGACTGTCCCCAGTGTCCACTTCATGAGTGCACCAGGTGGTCTGACTTGGAGTCAGAGAAAACATATGTCTGAACTGGCTGAGAAGGTTTCTGCAGTCAGTTTGTTGCTGAGCAGTGAGGCTGCCTGCCAAGGCTACACCATCAACTGACCCATCATCAGGGTTCTGAGAAAGCAGGTCAGGGAGTGGGTCACTCTCTTCCTCCTGTCCTTCATCAGTAGCCATGAGCAAGCCCATGTCTGCCCTGTCAACATATGGTTTTCGTCTGTTGACATGAAGTAAACTATGGGGACTCCTAGGGGTTCCAAGGTCTACCAAGTTGGTAACCTCCCCTTTCTGCTCAACAATTCTATGGGGGCCACTCCATTTGTCTTGGAGGGCTGCTGGGGCCACAGGCTCCAACACCCACACTTTCTGTCCTAGCCGGTAAACAGTCAGTACAGCCTTTTGGCCATGCCAGGTCTTTTGCAGTTTCTGGCTAGCCTCAAGGTTATTGGTTGCCTTTTTCATATACTCAGCTATTCTGGAGCGGAGACCAAGTACATAGCCCTCTATGTCTTGGTTTGGGGGCTTGAGAGGTAAATCCCATCCTTCCTTCACCAAACACAATGGACCCCTGACTGGGTGACCAAACAAAAGTTCAAAAGGGCTGTAATCAACCCCCTTTTGAGGCACCTCCCTGTATGCAAATAAAAGGCAGGGCAAGAGTATGTCCCATCTTCGCCTAAGCTTCTCTGGGAGTCTTTGGGGCCGATTCACAGAACTAACTTAAGACAAAATCCTAAACTTACTACTTTTGGTATTCACAGAAGTTAGGATTTTGTCTTAAGTTTGTCTTAAGACAAACTTAAGACAAACTTAAGGCAGTCTTAAGACAGTCTTAAGACAGACTTAAGACAAACTTAAGACAGACTTAAGACAGACTTAAGACAGACGTAAGACAGACTTAAGACAGACTTAAGACAAACTTAAGACAAAATCCTAACTTAAGTCTGTCTTAAGTCTGTCTTAAGTCTGTCTTAAGTCTGTCTTAAGACTGTCTTAAGTTTGTCTTAAGACTGTCTTAAGTTTGTCTTAAGACTGTCTTAAGTTTGCCTTAAGACAAACTTAAGACAAAATCCTAACTTCTGTGAATACCAAAAGTAGTAAGTTTAGGATTTTGTCCTAAGTTAGTTCTGTGAATCGGGCCCACTGAATCATGCCCTTTAAGGTTTCGTTGAACCTTTCAACTAAACCATTGCATTGTGGGTGATAGGGTGTGGTGAACTTGTAGTTCACTCCACACTCCTTCCACATAGCAGTCAAGTAACTAAACATGAAGTTTGCATCCCTGTCAGATACTACCTCCTTAGGAAAGCCTACTCTTGAGAATACACCCAAGAGAGCTCTTGCCACCACAGGTGCTGTGGTGGTCCTTAGGTGCATTGTCTCCTGGTACCTGCTGGCATGATCCACTACCACCAGAATAAATCTGTGCCCAGATGCTGTTTGGGGTTCCATGGGACCAACAATGTCAATCCCTACCCTTTCAAAGGGCACCCCCACCACAAGTAGTGGTATCAGGGGGGCCTTTGTAGTGCCACCTACCTTGCCACTGGCTTGGCAGGTCACACAGGAGCGACAAAACTCCTTCGTGTCTTCAGACATGTGGGGCCAGTGAAAGTGACGTACAGTTCTGTCCCAAGTCTTGTTCTGTCCCAGGTGTCCTGCTAGGGGAATATCATGGGCTAGTGTCAAAAGGAAGCCCCTAAACTTCAGATGTATAACAAACCTCCTGGATGCACCAGGCTTGGGATCTCTACTCTCTGAGTAAAGGAGTCCATCATCCCAATAAACTTTATGGGTGCCACTAGCATTCCCAGCAGCCTCATCAGCAGCTTGCTTTCTGAAGGGGTTCAAGAGAGGGGCAGGTTTTCTGCTCCTGGCTCAGATCAGACCTGGAAGGGCCCCTTGTCCCCAAGAACTCAACCTGGCCAGGTCCAAGCTCCTCTGGGACAGTTCCTTCTTCAGGCTCAAGATCATCTCCCTGGGGAGACTGATCAGCATTCTGAGTCAGGTGGGAAGGCACTGCCTTAACCCTACTGCTCCTCCTCTTGTGAGGCACCTGGTTCATTTTTCCAGAATCCAGGGCCTGTCCAGCTTTAGACATTTTGGCCTGTGACCTAGTCACAGCAAAGACATGAGTAGGGATCCCTAACATTTCTGCATGCGTCCTGAGCTCCACTTCAGCCCAAGCTGAAGTCTCTAGATCATTGCCAAGCAAGCACTGCACTGGTAGGTCTGCAATTACCACAACCGTCTTAAGTCCAGTTACCCTTCCCCAGGAGAAGTTAACAACTACCAGAGAATGGTCTGTTCTGACATTGCTAGCATTGGTCACTTGGTACATTTCACCAAGTATAATCTGTCCAGGATCCACAAGATCTTTTGTCACCATTGTGACACTTGCTCCTGTGTCCCTGAATGCCCAAGCTTCTACTCCATTTACTAAAGGCTGTTGTCTGTATTTGCCCAGATTACTGGGACTCACAAAGGGGGACATATCCATGCCCCCATCACAGACACGCACAGCCTGAGTTGGAACTCTGACTAGGCTAGAGTCCATCTCATAACCCAGGGTCAACCCTACTGCACCCTTATTCTGGACATTTGCACCACCTATTATAGCTGTACTAGGGGTAACAGTTGCCTTAGGGTCAGTGGTGGCTAGAGTAGATTCTTTGGACTTGGTGCAGTCACTGGTCCTGTGAGTTTTCTGTTTACAGATTTTGCACCAAGGTTTCTTTTGGCCTTTTCCCTTGTTAGACTGTGACTCCCCATTGGAAGAAGATGTTTGGAGCCCTTGAGAAGACTTCTGGTCTTTACCCTTGTCCCCACCCTTGTCAGAGTTCTTAGAATTCTGCTTCTTTGGGTCACCACCTTGGTTCTGTACCTTCTGCCTCACCCTGGTTCTGACCCATTTTTCTGCCTTCTGTCTCAATTCTGGTGGAGAGGTCGGATCAGAGTCTACCAGGTACTGGTGCAACAGCTGATTTTGACAGTTATTAAGAGTCTGCTCCCTCATTATCAGATTGTACAATCCTTTGAAGTCACATACCTTACTGCCCAATAACCAACCTTCCAGAGCCTTAGCAGCACAGTCAACAAAGTCAACCCAGTCGTGATTTTGTAAGTTTTGGGAATCTCTGAACTTTAACCCGTATTGCTCAGTGGTTAGGCCAAACCCATCTATTAGTGCACTCTTCAAGGCCTGGTAATCATCAGCATCCTCTTCTCTTACAGTGAGGAGCTTGTCTCTACCTTTGTCTGCAAAGGAGAGCCGTAAGATTGCTGCCCTCTGACCTTGAGGGACCTTCTGTACTTTACAGGCCCTCTCCAAGGCAGTTATCCATTTGTGGATGTCATCCCCACTCTGGTAGTGAGGGACAATTTTACTTAGGTGTCTATGGTCATAAAACCTCTCCCTATCTCTAGGGAAATTGCTGCCGCCAAGGGACTCTAGTCCCTCCTTTTTACTAGCTCTGTAGAGCTCTAGGGCTTCCCTATCTAGGGCCATCTGCTGCTTTCTGAGGTTGAACTTGTCTTGCTCATAATTCAGCAGTCTCTCTCTCCTCTCCTGGGAGGTTTCCCTCCCTGTATGAGAAGAAACAGAGGTCCCTACAGATGAGGTAGACTGGATAGATCCCGTTGAGAGAGACCTACTTTCACCTCTTCCTGGAGGAACAAAGAGGGGAGCATTGTTGTCATCCTCCTCATCCTCATCCAGGGGAGCTGGGTTCACCAGATCCTGATCATTGTCATCAGTCTGGTCAGCATTAGAGGTGGGGTCAGGGGAGTTTCCACCCCTAGGCCCACCCTCAGCTGCTGTCCCACCAACTCTGCCTACTCCCCCAAGCCCACTAGGCCCTGGGAGATCATCCAGCTTCAGTATCTTTATGAGATGCTGGGTGGTTGGGCTTTTGCCTGTCTTCAGCTTCCTAATGGAACATAAGGCCCTAAGCTGTGCAAAGGAGAGATCCTCATATCTATAGGGGAGAAGCTCACTGGCTTCTGGCAGGAACCCACTGGTTCCTGGCTGATTAGACATTACTAATGTGGTGTGGTGTATTGCACTACCTACACTAGTGTGGCCTACTAAACTCTCTTGAGTTGAAGAAAGGGTGTGCTATCCCTTAACACACAACTCTAAATTCAGTAGAACTTACTGAATAGTAAACTTGATATTATATGTACCCAAGGTACCTTTAGTGGTTTTCAGTTGATCAATTCAATTGAGATTATCTGGTAAAACAATAGCAAGCTGGAATCCCACCGCTGCACACCAATGTGAGAAGGTGGCCTGATATATGCTGCCCACTAATTATAGTGGGCACCTTGTATCAGTCCAAATAACCCCTTATGGTGAATAGGTTAAAGACAACCTTTATTGAAAGCTATCCTAGTGGTAGCTATGGAGAGCAGCCTTCAGGCTAAGTATTGAAGGAATGTAAAGCAGCTTGTTTTACCAGTCTATAATCTCTTGAATGACCAAATGAAAGGACAACCACGCCAGGTATATATTTAAAATATATGTATTTAAGATAAAACACACCCCTCTAGTCTCTTTATGAGGCTGGAGTTCGAAGTACTTAAGTTACAAATCAGTAATCAACAGTAATAGCACAAATACACGTTTGGGCCCTAGGGGCGTACCAAACCATATACCAATAAAGAGGTATAAGAACCACGACTGAACTAGACACAAGGTCTAGAGCCTGTAGAATCGCTGGGATCCCAAGGAACCACCCAAGGTAGTGACACAGGGGACCCACGGGGGCCGTGTGCAGTGTGTAAACACAACCGCGGGTTCCCGATAGCTTCTTTGGGCAATGTCGCAGTTGGAAATTTAAAGAATAGGGACACTTAGAATTGAGTCAGGACCAAACCCTTTTGGACTTAGGAAGTTCTAGGGCTAGCACCTGCGGGAGCACCGGAGTACTCATGTTACCTCACCCAGGGAAGCCGGGTGCATAGGTGTCTTTTGGTGTCGGGTCGCGTCGTCAATTTCAATGGGAGCTGGCAAAGAAGTGCTGCTGCCGTGAAGAGGAGAAGTGTCCGGAGAGATCCTAGCCTGGATCTGGGATGTCAGGAACCTGAAAGCAGAGGGGACAGAGTCTGGGTCACTTACCAGTGACCTAGGGCAGGATGGACCAATGCCCACAGATGTTGGGTGCTTCAGGTGAGTTGATGGGTTTCTTGACTCTTCAGCCACGAGGTCCAGGAGGCGTCGACGAAGTCCACGAGCCGGATTCGCGCTGTACCACGAAGTCTGTCGAATGCTGCGGTGTCGGCGACCAGAATGGACCCAACAAGCCTTGATGTACCAAAAAATAAACTAAGGGAATATACCTACCTATACCTACCACCCGCTCGACCAGAATCACCCCTTTGTCCTTACCACCCGCTTACGGGGAGGACGACCCTGTCACGGAGTCCCGGCGGAGTCGCCAACTGATGTACCAAAAAATAAACTAAGGGACTATACCTACCAATAGTCCCAACACCATTACTAAATAATCAGTCAGCTGGCAGTGAAGAAGGTTCAATAGTTTATTCGACAAAGTACTCTATAGAGGAGCCTCTCCGAACCTCACCCATCAGGTGCGCCGAGAAGACTGTTGGCTCGTATTCAAACATGAGGTTATATACTTTTTGGTTCAACACATACAATCACTGTAAATGGAAAAACGCCATTTGGCCCTGGAGCTCCAGGAAAGGACCATATATGGCACACAGCAGACCAGTACAAAGGCATGACTATCTATTACTGATGAGGTCAGGAAGGGTGACTCCCTTTGGTCTTGGTGCCTGGGAGTGTAGACACGGCGCCTCCAGGAATGTGCTTATCACCCCCAAAGCCAGATGCGACCTTGTGTCTTAGAACAGAGAAGTGGACAGCCTATCTTCAGCTGCTACCAGTAACTCAATTAAACTGGGGCCTGACAACTGTACGTGATCAACACGTGATCATGGCCCGTGCTCGAGCATATGATCAGAAAATGGCGTCTGTGTGGTTCTCGGCCTACTCTTTTAGCAATAGATATACAAAGAGGAAAAAACTAATTTCCTTCAAACAAAAGCATATATATCATACAGAAAAGGTACATATAGATGCATCATGTTAACATAATATTGGTCCGATACTCCTTATATACGGGTAATCTACCTTTTTTTATCCCTCAGAACGGCCCTTTTAGCATGATGTAGCTAACTAAAACAGCTCAATCTTCAAATATTCCCTCATCAATCTGCATTAGGTCCTTGAGTTCCTGCTGAACTAACTGAGCTTTTACCGCTGCTGACGATGGACCGAATACAGAGGAAGTGAGTTTTGTCGCGCAATAGGAGCAACATGCATGTCCGCATTGTACACAGACATAACACGTAAATATAAGGCCGGCCAGACATGCCAGTACCATCAAAATGTTCCATCCCCAAGTGGACAGCAAACCCCAAAACCAACCAGAAAGAGACCAGATACCAGTTTCTACATGTATCTCGGAAGCTAAACGATGTAGCTTCTGTATAGCCAAATGAACAGAGGGGGCGGAGTCAGGAATTTAAACACAGCAAGAGCTGCCGATCACACGGCATGCTGCTCCTGCTCGATCTGCCAAAATAACGTCAAAAACCATACAGTTTTGAAGTGAAACAAGTCTGGTCGCCTGTAGCTCTACTGTTATATTGGTCAATATTCCTGCAGTAGTGTTAATCACTCCTTCAACTACTCTAGAAAGACGGCGTATTTCATGGCGTATTTCTTGGCTAGTAATCACAGGCCCCCAAAAGGGTAACACTCCCTTCATAATGTCAGTAAAATACTGTAGTGGAGTGTCAGTCTGATCTATATCAGTGGTGTCTATCACTCTTTTATTTCTTTTAATAAACACACTACGTTTATCTAGTCGGTGATTCTTGTGATAATTAGAAGGAGCAATATAAACCGGAGGGTACAGGAAGGACAGGTAACAACGCCCAGCCCAACCTCGAGGAAGCCAAGTATAGGCACTTCCTCCACAGAAAAAGTATACATTGGGAGGGGTTAGCAGCGGAGGGCTGTTAAAAGTACGCAATCGATAAGTGTAATTACATCAGCTTTCTCCCACTAATATGTACCCTGCTCCTTGAACACAAAACATAGTGGTACTATTTAATACAGGCACTGGAATGGCCCTATCCTCAGTAACATTACGGTCCTGAAAGCGTTGATAATATTGAGTGAAATTAAACTCAACAAAGTCCAAAATCTCATTTTTCAACCAGGTGGCATTTTCGTGTGTAACATACATATTCAGACAGGCATTCGGATCTAAGGTCCCCTCTCCATTGTTCCCATCAGGATCGAATCCTTGATGAACCTCAATATATGCTAAAATCGTTTCATAATCTTTCTCCGAAAACCTTTGAGCGTCCACAGTATAATGCATATACATCATAGAAAGCAATTTGAACCAAGCTTCGAAACTTCCCAAATAAGACAAAGGCATGGATATAAATAAATCGTGCTTATGCATAACAGATGGCAGAAGACCACAAACCCAACAATTTGTAGTATTGGTGGTACTGTGTGCTTGATGAAGCATTTCAATAAAAGCATTTTTCACATAGGTCTGACGATGTCTCTCCTTATGAGGGGCTATAGTATGAAATACATGTTCCGGAGGTGGTGTAGTTGTTCCTAAAACAGTATGCATTGGGTGGCGGAACTCTAAATATATGAATAATCCCATTAAGATGATTAATTATATTGCTATAGTAGCCACAAATGCAACCTTAACCCGATTGGTCCAACTAGAAAAAACAGGCATATATGCAGAATAATAGCGTGGTACAAAAAGGCGTTCCTCTTCAGGAACAAAACGAGCAAAGGGATACATGCTAACTGAAAGTCCAACAATAAACTAGGGCAATGCAGTCCAACCTGCCAGAGGGTGCTTCTTTCCTGTGTCCGTTTAGAGCCTCACAGGCACGCTCCTATCGTTCATCACAGATAATATCAAAACAAACTTCTCACGTTGGAGTTATGCTCTCACACAACCCGCGAAGAAAACTCAACCTGGGCCCCTTTAAACATTAAATTCAGTCTTTCTTTCTGAACAGAGCAAACAAATGTTCTCGGCTCTCAGCGCGTTCAGTCCAGTGTCTCGCTCAGTACACCAGAAGCGTATCTAACAGATATTCATAGTACAGATCTGTACCCTATTACTCAAGTCTCTCCCTATCTCCTACCAAGTTCACCTGGTGTACCGTGCTGTTTTCTGGGCCGCAGGTTGTATCGAGTATGGCCAGGCACTTCTTGGTCAGGGAACAAAACAGAGGTTGACAAATCCGATAAAACAGGGGTACTGCGAGCCTCTGGGTCAGCTATAGGAACAACAGAATCTGGGGCGATCGATTGTACTGATGACGAAGCCCCTTCCGAACCTGGTGCACCTTCTCCTTGCCCTTCTCCTTGCCCTTCTCCAGTTTCCTGGGCGTCAGAAAAAGGTATGAATTGAGGAACTCGCTCACCTTCCTGAGTCAGAACCCCGTCTTGGATTCGCTGATCATATGGAAGTGGAAGGGGTAATTTCTTCAAATGCGACACGTAGATCCAGTGTCGTTTGCCGTTCACTTTTACCGCCGTCCGTGTGGCCAACAAAACTTGAAATGGCTCAGACCAACGAGGATCCACGCTAGATTTCCGCTGATAGTTGCGAACCAGAACCCACTGGCCTGGTTCCAGGCGATGTCCAGGGGCTGCAAAACTGCTGAGACCTGTCGATGAATGGAACGAAGATCTTTAGTCAAAGCATACAAATAATCTGTCAGCATAGGATATTCTATATCACGAAACGTCCTAGGCCTCGGGACGACCCAAACATTAGTGGGGCACCCAAAAATGACTTCATACGGAGATAAACCAGAACGAGAATGTGGAGTAACTCGTATTGACATTAATGCCAACGGCAGAGCATCTGGCCACTTTAATCCAGTACTCTCTTGAACTTTGGCCAATTTTAGCTTCAATATCCCATTATACTTCTCGACCAACCCAGCGGACTGGGGATGTCGAGCCGCATGAAATTTTTGTCTGATCTGTAGTCCATTACATATATGTGTGATGAACTCTGCATTAAAATGTCCTCCGTTATCACTCCAGATCACACGAGGCAATCCGAAGTGAGGGAAATACTCCTTTACCAGTGCCTTAGCCGTTGCCAAAGCAGTATTTTCTTTTGTCGGGTAGGCTTCCACCCATTTTCTGAAAGCGCATACCATGACCAGGACATACTTCAAATTGTTAACTCGCTTCAGCTGGATATAATCTATTTGAAGCACCTCAAAATGCAAAGATGGGGGCGCAATGTTTCCCCTCAGAACATGCTCCCTGCCCCCTGGATTATGTCGTAGGCAAATCATACAATATTGCACCAAATGAGCAGCAGTTTTATGAATATTGGGATTGTACCATACAGGGTCTAATAATGCACAGATACCTTTCACCCCAATATGAGCTGAACCATGTGCCATTGTCACCACCGCATTCACTAATGCATTAGGCAACAACCACCGTTGCTTTTCTGTCAGATCAATCCAACAACCTTCTGCATCTAATCTCCCAATTCGCTCTTTCCAGTAAGCCAATTCAATAGGGGTAGCCTCTTTCTGTATTTCTTGGACACTTTCCATGGTGTTATCAAACATCTCTGTTTCAGCCACCCACCTAGCAGAGCTAGTCACAAACATTGAGGTCAATTCGGATTTCGCAGTTTCCTTAGCTACCTGATCGGCAAAGGCATTACCCTCCCCCACTGCATCAACCACTGCCTTATGCGCGCTTCACTTAACTACAGCCACCATTTCTGGTAACGTCAGTGCTGTCAGTAATCGCAAAATCAAAGGACCATGCTGTATTCGCTGACCATGAGAAGTAAGAAAACCTCTTTCTGCCCAAAGTAGGCTGAAACTATGAGCCACGCCAAAGGCGTATTGGCTGTCGGTGTAAATATTTACTCTCAGTCCTTCACTTAACTCACAGGCCTGAAACAATGCCACTAATTCAGCTGCCTGTGCTGACTGATAGGGTACTCGAGAAGCCTCAACTATAGTGTGAAGAGTAGTTATCGCATATGCAGCAGTTGTCGTGCCATCTGGTAACTTAAAACAAGAGCCATCGACGTACAACTCCCCTTGAGGGTCAGAAAGAGGAGTGTCAGTCAGGTCTACTCGTCCCTTTGTTTCTTCCTCAGTCTGAAATATACAATCATGAACATCATTGTTCTTTGCATTCGAAGGGAGGGGTAGTAACGTGGCTGGGTTCAGAGTGGAACAAAACCAAGGGATGCAGTTCCTCTAGGGTAGCAAGGGAATGGGCGGGGGGAGAGCGATTAGTCTCTATAGAATGCCCTCACACACCTAGCAAGGTGTCATGCTTCATCATAGGGCTGAGCTCCTCGTCGGGCCGGCGCTGCAATGCCCGACGGGCTCCCGCGAAGGGGCTCTTTTTCGGAGATCTTTTTTAGAGACAGCCGTATGGGTGCGTGGGGGTCAGTGCAACAGGTGTAGTGAGTGGTGGTGTAGTGAGTTAAAATAGGTATGGTATTGCCAGACAATGAACCATTTTATTCTGATGGTATACCAGCCTAAGTAAAAATAGGTGATCCCAAGGGATTATAATGATCCCTAGGGAGATCAGACGGTCGACATGTTTCTTGCTCTATGCCCAAGCGGGTCGGTGGCAATTCATCAGGACCACGTGAGAGAGTGCTCAAAAAATGTGTATCAACTCTACTACATAATTTAGTGATGCAGAAATTATCAATACATCACCATGCAATCCAATTGGGTCCCTAAGAGTAGTGGACCCGTTGTTGCGGTACCTGGAAGAGAAAGGGGACAAGGGAGGACAACACAGACACATAAAACAAAATTAGAGAATTAGGTGCTATTGGGCTCCTGAAGGGAACCGTGCGTATGGTGTGGCTGCCTTATGAAAGTGCTCACACAGTGACCCAAAAACAGAGTCATATCTAATCCATATAGGTGTTTGCCAAGTAGGTAATCGGTACAGGCGCTTGGCGGATGCTCAGATATGGAAAACGTAGTGAACAGCTGGCACAGAGAATTAACAGGCGTGGGGCATGCCTTAACGTAACTTGATACGTGCGACTAGGTGCACACCATAATGAAAATATGCCACAATTATATCCTGTGCGCTAGACATGCTCTGAGGTGGATAAATAGAGGGTGAGACTACGCTCTGGTGAACAGCCCTTCGAAATAGTGACGCGCACTAATGTGAAGGTGGTTGGAGTTCGAAATAACGAAAAAAGGGAAGGCGCTAATTCAATGGATACTACTGAGCCCGGCTCGAAGGCCGGGATCGTAATGTAAGTTGTCGGTCCCGTGCGGGGCAAACTCACCCCCATTTGGGACAGAACTTGAAGTACGGGTTCACCTGGCGGCCAGGGAGCGCCTGTCCTAAAACAATACGAACAAGGATTGTTTATAGTGCCTGGCGAGTAAAAGTAACTGTGACGGAACCCAGGGGAGGAGGATTACTTACAGGGTGTCGGCGCATTCACGGCCGGAGACCTACTGCGGCTCAGGCTTCCGTAACTCACCGCTCGGAGTGTGTTGCTGATAAAGGAAGTGAGCGGGCGTGGCACAGGCGAGAGACTAGACCGCTAGTCATGGCTGCCATGATGGAAGTGTCAAACAACTTTATTGTTCAACGAGAAAGGGGATGAACAATCGGCCCGGTTTTACGTGCAAAACACGAGCGTGATAGGAAAACAATGTGTGTGAGGGATATGTAGGTAATTGGAAGGGATAACATGTGGTTTGATATCCCCTAGACAGACATAGGTATAGATTCTGTCATGAAGATAAAAATAAAAAAATAATAAAAAGAGTTTTTATGTATTGACTGAATTTCCGACTGACAAGCCAAAATAAGAGTAAATTATATTTTGACTGGATGTCGGACTAACTAGCCCATTGGTCTTGCCCAGGGTTATCCCTAATAGTCGCTGTCGGTCTTCGCAGATGTTGGCAAAACCCAAGTCATGGACCTTAGTGGGTATGCCCGTCTTAGATATGTGACGGCCATCTCATATCGCCAGACGTTCATGTATTATTGAGAGTGGCCCAAGGTATATCATCGTTAAGGCCGTTGGTATGGCTCGAAATTCTAAAGATCCACTGTTGTTCCTTGCGGAAGAGGGCTTCCTTGCTGATTATTGGGAAGGCTTGAAGGACTGTCCATGAGAGGTCGTTGGCAGTGTGATTAGCTTCCAAGAAATGTGTGCACATTTTCGTGCTGATCTTTTTACATCTAATGTTACTCCGATGCTCGGAGATCCTGATCTTTACTGGACGTGTCGTCATGCCAATGTACAATAGGTCACATGGGCACTGGATTAAGTAAATGCAATTGCGAGTATTGCAATTGGTATGGGATCTTTGTTGCCAATTCAGAGTTTCCGAGAAGGTTATAGATTTACTCGTTTTAGTGAGGTTACAAGCTGTGCATTGTCCGCATGGATGGTGGCCTGTCACAGGTGGAAGTCCCCACAGTCTCTGCTCAGCTCGTGGGGCTGGTTTGGGTCTGGTGCTGATAAGCATAGTTTTCAAATTGTCGGTTCTTTTGAATGCGAAACGTGGTTTTGGAGCTTCCCAGCCTCCTACCGATAAAAGTTTCCAATGCCTTTTGATTATTTTTTGGAAGGTGTTTGATTCAGAGGTGAAGGTGCTTACACAAGTAATTAGGTCGGTTTTCATTTTCTCTGTAGAGGCCAGCAAGACATCTCTGTTGGTATTGCGCGCCCTTTTGTAGGCCGTTTGTGTAATGGTGCCCGGATATTCCCTGCGGGCTAGGTGGCCAGTGAGCTCGTGTGCCTGTGATTTGAAGTCCTCCAGTGCGCTGCAATTTCGACGTAGTCTAAGATATTGCCCGTATGGCAGGTTGATACGTAAAGCCTTGGGGTGAAAGCTAATAAAGAGTAGTGGGCTATGGCTGTCAGTCGGTTTTTTGTAAGTTTTGGTGTTCAACCCCAAAGTGCTTTTTTGAATGAGCAGATCCAGAAACGGCAGTTCAAGCACGGAGGAGTTGGCTGTGAACCGCAGGTAGGGGTTTAGGGAATTCACCCACGCTACAAAAGGAGGGATGGCATTCAGATCCCCTTTCCAAAAAATGAGTATATCGTCAATATACCTCCGCCAAAGGGTAATGTTACCCTGGTAGATATTGGTCTCAGAAAGGATGTGGTTGGCCTCAAAATGAGCCATGTAAAGGCATGCCAGGCTGGGAGCAAATGTGCTCCCCATCGAAGTGCCCTGGACTTGATGGTACATCCGGTCTTCGAATTGGAAGTAGTTTTTTGTTAGGGCAATCTCTGCACACTCCATAATGAAAGAGATCGGTGTGGGCGAGTTCCATGTTTGTGCTCGTAGTACTTCTTCCACAACATCCAAAGTGGCCCTCTGAGGAATGTTGGTGTAGAGGGCCTCTACATCCATGGTGACAAGTGCATCCACACTACTGCCAGTTTCGTTGATTTGTTTGATGATGTTCAAGACGTCCCTTGTGTCTAGTAGAAAAGTTGGCGTTTTTTGTACCAGAGGGCGTAAAAAGTGGTCGCAGAACCGCGAGAGGGGTTCCAGCACCGAGTTGATACCTGACACAATTGGCCTCCCAGGTGGGGGCAGGACACCTTTGTGGATTTTAGGTAATGTGTAAAAGTACGGTATCCGGGGATCCTTATTCATCAAGAATTCTGACTCATTTTTCGAAATCCAGCCTTGCGTTAAGGCACTGGTCACTAATGTTCTTATTGTAATGACCAGTTTGTTGGTTGGATCTTCTTTGATTTGTTCGTAATACCGTGTGTCACTCAGTTGTCTAAGGCATTCTGTTCTGTAATCGGGGGTGGACATGAACACTATTGCTCCCCCCTTATCAGCCTCTTTGATGGTAATAGTGGTATCTTGGCTAAGATCAGTTATCGCCAAGTTTTCAAGGCGAGAGATGTTGTGGAAGGATTTTTTCTCTGTCATGTTGTTAATGTCCTTGAGGACTGCTTTCTCAAAAGCCAAGATTTCCGGAGGGACCATTGCGGAAGAAGGAGTGAAGGAGGATGGTTTACGTAGGCCTGAGTCAGATGAAGGAGGGGGATTTTGGCCTGTGAAGAAGTTTCTCAAACGGATTTTCCGAAAGAGGTCATGTACCTCACAATGAGTTCTGAATTCGTTGTGTCGTGGTGTGGGTACGAAGCCCAGACCCTTAGAGAGGATCTTGATTTCTGGTTGGTTTAGCTGTCGATCTGATAGATTTACTATCAATTTTTCTTCCCTCTGTGACTCCTGAGTTCCATCGGGCCTTGGTCTGTCTGGTCTTTCCAGTGGACCTGTTTTTGTTGATTGTACCCGCCTCTTCTTCTTCCTCTGCCCCTGCCCCAGCCTCTGCCTAAAAAAGGTTGTGGTAAGTAGGGGTTGAATGGAACAGGTCCCTGTTGGAAACCCGGTGGTTGCCACATGTGTGGGCCCGGAAAAGGGGGCATGGGGTAGGTATACTGTGGGTTCGGTGGTCCATGTTGCTGGTAAGGTTGTTGGCCTCTCCAACTGTCAGAGCTAGAATTGCTGCTGTTGGAATTCGTTCTTCGGCGGGAGTTAGAACTGTCGTCTGACGAATAATCACTCTGTGCATTTTGGAAATCGTCTTTTAGATAAGGGTAGATTTTTTCTTTATTGAAGCGACTAATATCTTTTTGGAGTTTGTTGATTTTTTGTCGCATGAGATAATCCTTATTTTCTGCGATTTCGCTATTGATTTCTGATAGTTTGGCTTTAAAGGCCGCGATAGTGATGGTCGCTTTTAATGCTCCTTCAGCAATGGTGATCTGGATGATCAGGTCATCAGCAAGACGTTTAGCGGTCTTAATAATCAGTATCAACCAGTCCCTAGTGCACTTCCAGGCAACTAGGGACCATTCTTCCTTAAATTGCTTATCCTCAAGGAAGATTCTTGGCATGTTAGACACAATAAGCCCATTGGGGGCTATATTTGCGCGAAGGTATTCAGTCATAATTGCCCCGTGCATTATGATCTTCATTAGTTGGCGTTTCATGTTGGTGATGCTGTTCCAGTCACTGCCCATGCTCGTAGTCGCCATGGCTCCATCTGCGTCTAGTAAGGATGGTGTTCTGAGAATTTCTGTCACCAGATCGTCATCAAAGGATAAACCTTGGTGTTCTTCCATGGTCGGGGTTGTCCAAAGGAAGGGAAGGGGAGAGAAGGGGGGGAGCGGTAATTATCCGCTAGCCACAAGGGCTAAGGTCCCACGGCTGAGCCGCCGTACGTAATGCTTCAAAAAGGAGGAGGAACCAAGAGCTTTTTAATGAGGTCCTGCACCGTGCTCCAAGGAATACAGAACAAAACCAAGGGATGCAGTTCCTCTAGGGTAGCAAGGGAATGGGCGGGGGGAGAGCGATTAGTCTCTATAGAATGCCCTCACACACCTAGCAAGGTGTCATGCTTCATCATAGGGCTGAGCTCCTCGTCGGGCCGGCGCTGCAATGCCCGACGGGCTCCCGCGAAGGGGCTCTATTTCGGAGATCTTTTTTAGAGACAGCCGTATGGGTGCGTGGGGGTCAGTGCAACAGGTGTAGTGAGTGGTGGTGTAGTGAGTTAAAATAGGTATGGTATTGCCAGACAATGAACCATTTTATTCTGATGGTATACCAGCCTAAGTAAAAATAGGTGATCCCAAGGGATTATAATGATCCCTAGGGAGATCAGAGTGGCACATCGCTTAATCGTAATGTGTGGAGCAAACAAAGTCAATTCGTATCCGGTAAGACGCGCACTCGTAAGGTGCTGGGTCTTTGTTTTGTTCAATAGTGTATCCACAGTGTGCGGTACCATCACTGTGAGGTCAGTGTTCAGAACGAGCCCTTCCGACTGTCGAATAGCCACTGTAACCGCAGCAGTGGCCCTTAAACAGCTAGGGAGTGCTCTGGCGACGTTATCCAACACCGCCGAGAAATAGGCACAAGGTCTTTGCTTACCACCAAATCCCTGTGTTAACACAGAAAGCGAGCAATCGTCCACCTCGTGCACGTAAAGCACAAAAGGTTTTCGGTAATCAGGAATACCAAGAACAGGTGCAGAACAAAGCGCAGATTTCAAAGAGTCAAAAGCATCTTGACAAGCATCAGTCCAGGGTAAAGGTTCATGCACATCTTTAGTGGTTAGATACAGAAGAGGTTTAGTGAGAAGTGAAAAATTAGGGATCCATTGGCGACAGTAAGAAGTTATGCCGAGAAATGCACGCACATCACGCTGAGTGCGAGGTACAGACACATTAGAAATGGTATTCACACGCTCAGGGGTTAGTCTCCGTCCCTCCTTCGACAGTAGATGACCGAGATAGGTCACCTCCTGTCAACAATATTGAAATTTAGAAAGGGATACTTTATTGCCATTAGCAGCCAAATGAGACAATAATCGTACAGTAGCCTCCTTACAACCGTCTTCAGTATCAGAGGCCACTAGCAAATTATCTACATATTGTAAAAGCACATTACCAGGGGGCAAGACCAAATCATCCAACAATGTTTTCAACGCTTGACTATAAATACTGGGACTCTCTGTGTATCCCTGGGGAGCGCGGCAGAACCGGAAGCTGCGACCAGATAATGAGAAGCCAAAAATATGGCGGCTATCAGGGTGAATCGGAATGCTAAAGAAGGCATTTTTCAAATCAATTACAGAGAAATACTTAGCAGTAGGGGGAATCATAGTAAGAATAGTAGTGATGTCTGAAACCACAGGGTATTGGGACACCACTATTTTATTAATTTCGTGCAAATCAATCACAAAACGATAGGTATCAACATAATCAGGATTGCTTCCAGCAGGAGCTATTTTTAAGATAGGCAAAATGGGGCTATTATACACATTAGCAGCCGTTTCTTCTACCACACCCTTTTTCACCAAATCTTGTATGATAGAGAGCAAAGCCCTTTCGCCAGCCGGAGAAATTTTGTACTGAGGTACATGAGGAAGCCGAGCGTTGTGTTTCGAAGTAATAGAAACGGGTGGAATCTTTAACAATCCTACATCCGTGTCGCCAGTGGCCCACAATGTTGCTGGAATAGCCGCAAACTCAGGAGGGAGGGGTTCATTTTTATTGAAACACTGCAAAGTATTCTTCCCAAAAGAATTAATAGTCAAATAAACACCAACAGGTGAACAATGAATTTTAGCATGCAATTTCTACAACAAATCCAAACCCCACAAATTTTCGACACAATTGGAAGTCAAAAGAAACGGGGAGTCTATTGTAACCGGACCAATCGTGAAAGTAATAGGTTTAGAAATGGGGCTCACCACCGGAATTCCCGAGAATCCTACCGAAACATTATTGTGCCCGGACAGAGCAGCCCCTGGGACCAGGGAACGAGAGATAGAACTGTTCGTTGCACCCGTATCAACTAAAAACTTTTCAGATGTCCCCATTAATTGTGCCTCTACATAAGGTCCTTGCTGATCAACGGGTACTGACACCTGGCCCTCACTCTGTCCATGGCTATCCTATGTATAAGCATACCCGTTGGTCGCGTCCATTACACATTCCTGATTATAATACTGCCTACCTCTTGGATTATCAAAATAATTCTTGCGTCGCCTCCTCTCGTCGCATATCACTGCGATCCACACTTCCCCGACCTCTTCCTCTGCTTCTCATAGCCCCTCTCTGGGCTAGCAACAATGGACACTCAGATCGCCAATGCCCTTCCTCCTTACAATAAGCACACTGGTTTATTCCCAAAACAACAGCCGGCCCTCTGCCTCGTCCAGTTCCCGCCCCCCTCGGGACAAAACCTCTACCGCCCCTTCCTCTGCCTCGCCCTTGAGCAACTTGTTGCAACAACACCCGCGTTTTGAGGTCCTTCGTTTTCTTTTCTGTCTTATCCTTACTCTCATTTTCTCTATGTTCGTAATATTGGGCCATACTCAATATTACCGAGGGCGTGGAAGTGGTCCAGGTACTTTTAGCGGCTTGTAGCCGTGCAGAGACTTCTAGTAACAAATTAGTCACAAAACGATTAACAAATAATCGTATACCGCCTTCCAATGATAAATCTTGTCCGCTAAAATCAATGAATATGCCCTCGACTCTAGTGAAAAAATCAGAAACACTTTCATCTTTCTTCTGTTTACATGCGGTCAATTTGTCCCAATCCACCTTACGAGGCGGAATTAAGGAATGCATGTAAGTGATAATACGGCTGGGTAATGCCAATACCTCAGGTCTTGGCTTATCCCCCGGCTTACGATCCTTATCCCCATCTTTTATCTGGTCCCATGTTCCACCTAACTCTTGAGCATGATCCTGATCATCCACCTGACGCCATATATCAACAGGAACTAATAATGCAAAAAATAACTCTATGTCAGCTAAGGTCATGACGGCCGAGGAGGCCACTTCCGTGAGTTCTTTATAATAAGCTGTGGGATTTTTCCGAGGGTCGGGTAATTGTGATTTTAGCGAGAGGACCTCACTCCTCTTCCAAGGGGTATAAACCCATTGCTCCTGCACTCGAGCCTCTACGCGAGGTCTAGTCACCACGCCATGATCATCCTTTAATTCCGGTATCTCGGGATGGAGGATAGGATGAACTTCGCGCATAGGAGGCTGAGTGTCCCATGGGGGATACCTTTGATACATCCGGATGTCGTACATCACGTGGGGGGCCAACCCTCCTGGAAAACACTGTTCCCAGAGAGTAATGATACGTGCAGCCATGTGTTTCAAGGCATGTTGCTGCATAACAGGCTCGCAGTCTCGAAGCGTGCTCCATATATCAGTTATATTGTAAATAGGCTGTCGCATCCACTGGGATGACTGATCCTCAATCATCTGTTTCTCTTGCTGCCCTATAGCCGAGCGAGTAAACAACTTTCGTGCGTCGAAATCCCCCTGAGCACGAAACGGAGTTGAAACAGCTGGAGACGGGGTCGTGCTCGCAGAAGACGAAGCCCACACAGGGGTGGGAGGAGACAAAACAGCTGTGGACATAGCGGAAGACGGCAGGGTAACAGGCAATAGGGTAGTCGTTTCAGACACCAAGGGAGACAAAGCAGGGGCCGTTCCCAGAGGGGCAAGGGAAGAGGAATCAACAGGGGCGATAACTAAAGGGGCCTGTACTGAAGTCGGAGGAACAACGGGGTATACACGCTGATGAGCATCAGGTGGAGGTGGACGAGTATCCAATAGATCCTCTATCTCATCTTCCGCGTCAGTCCTAGCCACATAGGTCTTATCCACTTGCAATCTAAATTGTCTGTCTGCACAATCAATGCCTTGTTCCATTCGTGCTTTATTATAAGCTATAGCCTTCTGCGTAATCATCTGATTTCCTTCCATCCTATATACTTTCTCCTCCCTCATACGTCTACGCTTTGCTTCCTTCTGCCACATATTTAGGGAGTCAAACATTGACTGTCGACTACATCTAGAGAATAATTGATCCTGCAGAAAATTTATCTTTTTCTCATCAAAAGACCCGGTTAAGGGCCATTGCAATTCCACATTGTCCTTGGTATATTTATGCCATAAGGTATTAAACAAAAGGGGTGTAATACCATGCTTTACATACATATCGTAACTTGGGCTGCCCTCAGGCGGGGCAGGTTGGCTTTCAGCCAGACGCGTATCATTAGGGCGGTAACAAAATCTAAAACAATTCAATTTGCTAAAACACGGCATGGTTATTATCATTACATGTTCCCCACTCAATCATTCAAATAAACTTTCAAACATGGCCATGATCAAACATTCACAAACATACAGCTTCACACTCTTTCAAAACATACACTGAACAACAATATGTATATACATACTCAAAAATGAAGTCTTTTCAAACAAAGAACAGAGCCCGTCGACTCCTGTTCATGGAGAATCAATCAAATTCAAATTCCAAGACCAACAGATACCAAAACCAAGCAGTCCAAAGACTACCAAGAGACCGTCAGACAGGTATAACCACAGACCGACCTACAGACCATCCCACAGCCTTCCTGGTTCGCTCTTGGGACTATTCTGACTGAGCCTGCTTCATTAGCGCCGCATCAGATGTGTTCCCAAGGCTACCCAGGTACAGCCACAGGCCTTTCCGAGAGCAGTCCGGCCGGGTGCGCACCACACGTGCCACACCAGGCGTCCAATCGGCGTCTATATTATTCACAAAAAGGTCAGTGGAGCATCTACACATGCAGCCGACACAATGCTGCCCCGTCAGACCCCCAAGATTCTCCGTGGTACACTGACCACCAAACACTTACACAGTTAACTGATTCAAAAACACTGCTCAACGGTGCGTTCCAAAAAACACCAAAATAATCCACTCACCTGGTGCACACAGGTATGAATGCGTGTTCTCCTCTGCCAGCTTCTTGAGACCTATACGGTCAATTCCTGGGTTACGCCCGTAGGACTCCGGTAAAGGGTCACTAGCAGCTGGGGATACTCTGATTGTGAGAGCGGAGTAAGTTCATAGCAAAAATTGCTAAATTTCAAAGGATCCATTTTCCGTCCACCCGCTCGACCAGAATCACCCCTTTGTCCTTACCACCCGCTTACGGGGAGGACGAGCCTGTCACGGAGTCCCGGCGGAGTCGCCAACTGATGTACCAAAAAATAAACTAAGGGACTATACCTACCAATAGTCCCAACACCATTACCAAATAATCAGTCAGCTGGCAGTGAAGAAGGTTCAATTGTTTATTCAACAAAGTACTCTATAGAGGAGCCTCTCCAAACCTCACCCATCAGGTGCACCGAGAAGACTGTTGGCTCGTATTCAAACATGAGGTTATATACTTTTCGGTTCAACACATACAATCACTGCAAAAGGAAAAATACCAGTTGGCCCTCGAGCTCCAGGGAAGGACCACATATGGCACACAGCAGACCAGTACAAAGGCTTGACTATCTATCACTGATGAGGTCAGGAAGGGTGACTCCTTTTCGTCTTGGTGCCTGGGAGTGTAGACACGGCACCTCCAGGAATGTGCTTATCACCCCCAAAGCCAGATGCGACCTTGTGTCTTAGAACAGAGAAGTGAACAGCCTATCTTCAGCTGCTACCAGTAACTCAATTAAACTGGGGCCTGACAACTGTACGTGATCAACACGTGATCATGGCCCGTGCTCGAGCATATGATCAGGAAAATGGCGTCTGTGTGGTTCTCAGCCTACTCTTTTAGCAATAGATATACAGAGAGGAAAAAACGAATTTCCTCCAAACAAAAGCATATATATCATACAGAAAAGGTACATATAGATGCATCATGCTAACATAATATTGGTCCGATACTCCTTATATACGGGAAATCTGCCTTTTTTTATCCCACAGCCTTGGCAACAGCAAGTCACAGGAATGCAGAGAAAGGACTGCGGTGCAGACCACCAAGGTCTGAAGAACTCTCCCAGCGAGGGTAAGTCAGGACACTTCTGGAGCAAGCAGGAACGCCCAATTAGAAAAGGAGTTGCCTTCATGGGACCTGCTAGCCAACAGGCTAGTGATCGCAAAGGAGCCTCGAGCGGTCACACTTGGAGCTGGCCCACGGGTCACTCTTGGAGTGGAGGCCAACAATATTCGGTGCAGGAGGTGCTCAAGGCTGTGGCTACTGAGAGCCCAAAGCACAACTTCGAGGAGGACCAGGAAGATAGTGTTGCTGCAAAAGTTCACGGGGTCCAGGGGTCACGGTTCCACATTACCCACGATAGCCACGGGCATCAGCTTTTCTGTGGACTCAGGGTAGCCTCGGGGAAGTCTGGGAATCCACTTCTGGGGATGCAGAGACTTCAGCGTCTGGCGGGAGCTTCAGAATTGCAGACCGGTCAGTTGCTTCTTTGGTGCCTGCCAAGCAGGGGAGTCACTTCTTGACCCCAAGGGAGATCTCTACAGTCTTCTAGTCAGGATAGAACGTCGAAGGTCCAGGATGTATGTTGCAGAGTTTCGTCCAGGGTAATCTAAAGGACTAGGGACTGGATTCCTATACTTATAGTGAGTTTAGGGGATGGACTAACTCTAAGGCCCCACCTATGGGTGGGCCAGGAAAGAGGGGTGGTTATACCCATTTCCTTTGTCCAGTTTCGTGCCAGAGCAGGGGCAGGTAGCCCCTGCAAACGGTTTGAACTGAAGTATGAACAGGGACACCAAGTGTGCCCCCAGTGTAGGAATTCAAAGCACCAGAGAGTGCTCCCGCCCACCCCCAATACACATCAGCCTGTCTGGGGAGGAGGTATATGGTATACTGGGTACCTATGCCCTAGGTACACAGTATACCATATACTAGGGGCTTATAAGGCACTCCAGAATCCAATTAGATATGTACCTAATGTACATGGAATTTTTTTTAGAGGGCCACAGCCAGACTAAGGTCGAAAAACAGTGAAACACCAGCAAAAAATGGGGGTACCCATTTGAAGCAGATCCTACTCTCCTACACAACCCCCTCCCCCCAACGCAGGGACATAAAACTAACCTTGACCAGTTGAGTCTTCATGTTCTAAGTGGAAATACCTAGAGAGTCCATCTGCATTGGCATGGTTACTCCCAGGTCTATGTTCCACTGTAAAGTCCATCCCCTGTAGGGAAATGGACCACCTAAGCAGTTTGGGGTTTTCACCCTTCATTTGTTTTTGCCAAAGTCCCCAGTGTCCACTTCATGAGTGCACCAGGTAGTCTGACTTGGAGTCAGTGAGAACATGTGTCTGTACTGATTGAGAATCTGTCTGCAATCAGTTTGCTGCTGGGCAGTGAGACTGCCTACCAAGGTTACACCATCAACTGACCCATCATCAGTGTTCCTCGAGAGGAGGTCAGGGAGTGGGTCACTCTCTTACTCCTATCCCTCATCAGTTGCCATAAGCAAGCCCATGTCAGCCCTGTCCACATATAGCTTTAGCCTGTTGAGATGGAGAACCCTATGGGGACTCCTAGGGGTTCCAAGGTCTACCAAGTAGGTAACCTCCCCTTTCTGTTCAACAATAGTGTGGGGACCACTCCACTTGTCCTGGAGAGCTGCTGGGGCCACAGGCTCCAACACCCACTCTTTCTGTCCTGGCTGATGAACAGTCAGTACAGCCTTTTTGCAGTTCCTGGCTAGCCTCAAGGTTTTTGTTTGCCTTTTTCATGTACTCAGCCATCCGGGAGCGGAGACCAAGTACACAGTCCCCTATGTCTTGCTTTGGGGGCTTGAGAGGTAACTCCCATCCTTCCTTCACCAAACACAATGGACCACTGACAGGCTGACTAAAGAGAAGTTCAAATGGGCTGTAGCCAACCCCCTTCTGAGGCACCTCCCTGTATGCAAATAAAAGGCAGGGCAAGAGCAGGTCCCATTTTCGCCTAAGCTTTTCTGGGAGTCCTTTGATCATGCCCTTTAAGGTTTTGTTGAACCTCTCAATTAAACCATTGCATTGTGGGTGATAGGGTGTGGTAAACTTGTAGTTCACTCCACACTCCTGCCACATAGCAGTTAAGTAACTTGACATAAAGTTTGCATCTCTGTCAGATACTACCTCCTTAGGAAAGCCTACTCTTGAGAACACACTCAAGAGAGCTCTTGCCACCACAGGTGCTGTAGTGGTCCTGAGGGAAATTGCTTCTGGATACCTGGTGGCATGATCCACTACCACCAGTATAAACCTGCGCCCAGATGCTGTTTGGCGATCCATGGGACCAACAATGTCAATCCCTACCCTTTCAAAGGGCACCCCCACCACAGGTAGTGGTATCAGGGGGGCCTTTGTAGTGCCACCTGCTTTGCCACTGATTTGGCAGGTTACACAGGAGCAACAAAACTCCTTTGTGTCTTCAGACATTTGTGGCCAGTGAAAGTGAGGAACAATTCTGTCCCAAGTCTTGTTCTGGCCTAAGTGTCCTGCTAAGTGAATATCATGGGCTAGTGTCAATAGGAAACTCCTTAACTTCAGAGGTATAACCAACCTCTTGGATGCACCAGGCTTGGGGTCTCTACTCTCTGAGTATAGGAGTCCATCATCCCAATAAACTTTATGGGTGCCACTAGCATTCCCAGCAGCCTCATCAGCAGCTTACTTTCTGAAGGGGTTCAAGAGAGGGGCAGGTTTACTGCTCCTGGCTCAGATCAGACCTGGAAGGGCCCCCTGTCCCCAAGAACTCAACCTGGTCAGGTTCAAGCTCCTCTGGGACAGTTCCTTCTGCAGGCTCAAGATCATCTCCCTGAGGAGACTGATCAGCATCCTGAGACAGGTGGGAAGGCTCTGCCTTAACCCTACTGCTCCTCCTCTTTTGAGGCACCTGGTCCATTATTCCAGAATCCAGGGCCTTACCAGCTTTTGACCTGGTCACAGCAAAGTCATATGCAGGGATCCGTAACATTTCTGCATGTGTCCTGAGCTCCACTTCAGCCCAAGCTGAAGTTTCCAGATCATTGCCAAGCAAGCACTGTACTGGTAGGTCCGCACTTACCACAACCTTCTTAAGGCCAGTTACCCCTCCCCAGGAGAAGTTAACAACTTCCAGAGAATGGTCTGTTCTGATATTGCTAGCATTGGTCACTTGGTACATTTCACCAAGTATAATCTGCCCAGGATCCACAAGATCTTTTGTCACCATTGTGACACTTGCTCCTGTGTCCCTGAATGTCCAAGCTTCTACTCCATTTATTAAAGGCTGTTGTCTGTATTTGCCCAGATTACTGGGGCTCACAAAGGGGGACATATCCATGCCCCCATCACAGACAAGCACATCCTGAGTTGGAACTCTGACTAGGCCAGAGTCCATCTCAGAACCCAGGGTCAACCTTACTACACCCTTATTCTGGACATTTGCACCACCTATTATAGCTGTACTAGGGGGAACAGTTGCCTTAGGGGCAATGGTGGCTGGAGTAGATTCTTTGGACTTGGTGCAGTCACTGGTCCAGTGAGTTTTCTGTTTACAGATTTTGCACCAAGGTTTCTTTTGGCCTTTTCCCTTGTTAGACTGTAACTCCCCATTGGAAAAAGATTTTTGGGGCCCTTGAGAAGACTTCTAGTATTTACCCTTGTCCCCACCCTTGTCAGAGTTCTTAGAATTCTGCTTCTTTCGGTCACCACCTTGGTTCTGTACCTTCTGCCTCACCCTTGTTCTGACCCATTTGTCTGCCTTCTTTCTTGATTCTTGGGGAGAGGTCAGATCAGAGTCTACCAGGTACTGTGCAATAGCTGATTTTGACAGTTATTAAGAATATGCTCCCTCATTATCAGATTGTACAATCCTTTGAAGTCACACACCTTACTGCCCAATAACCAACCTTCCAGAGCCTTAGCAGCACAGTCAACAAAGTCAACCCAGTCTTGATTTTGTGCTTTTTGGGTATCCCTGAACTTTAACCTGTATTTCTCAGTGGTTAGGCCAAACCCATCTATTAGTGTACTCTTCAAGACCTGGTAATCATCAGCATCCTCTTCTCTTTCAGTGAGGAGCTTATCTCTACCTTTGTCTGCAATGAAGAGCCATATGATTGCTGCCCACTGACTTTGAGGGACCTTCTGTACTTTACAGGTCCTCTCCAAGGCAGTTATCCATTTGTGGATGTCATCCCCACTCTGGTAGGGAGGGACAATCTTACTTAGGTTTCTATGGTCATAAGACCTTTCCCTATCTCTAGGGAAATTTCTGCCACCTAAGGACTCTAGTCCCTCCTTTTTACTAGCTCTGCAGAGCTCTAGGGCTTCCCTATCTAAGGCCATATGCTGCTTTCTGAGGTTGAACTTGTCTTGCTCATACTTCAGCAGCCTCTCTCTCCTCTCCTGGGAGGTTTCCCTCCCTCTATGAGAAGAAACAGAGGTCCCTACAAATGAGGTAGACTGGACAGATTCCCATGAGAGAGACCTATCCCTTCTAGCCCTATTTCAACTCTTCCTGGAGGAACAAAGAGGGGAGCATTTTTGTCATCCTCGTCATCCTCATCCAGGGGAGCTGCGTTCACCAGATCCTGATCATTGTCATCAGTCTGGTCAGCATTAGTGTTGGGGTCAGGGGAGTTTCCACCCCTAACCCCACCCTCAGCTGCTGTCCCACCAACTCTGCCTACTCCCCCAAAACCACTAGGCCCTGGGAGATCATCCAGCTTCAGTATCTTTATGAGATGCTGGGTGGTTGGGCTTTTGCCTGTCTTCAGCTTCCTAATGGAACATAAGGCCCTAAGCTGTGCAAAGGAGAGATCCTCATATCTATAGGGGAGAAGCTCACTGGCTTCTGGCAGGGACCCACTGGTTCCTGGCAGATTAGACATTACTAATGTGGTGTGGTGTATTGCACTACCTACACTACTGTGGCCTACTAAACTCTCTTGAGTTGAAGAAAGAGTGCGCTATCCCTTAACACACAACTATAAGTTCAGTAGAACTTACTGTATACTAAACTTGATTTTATATGTAACTAAGGTACCTTTAGTGGTTTTCAGTTGATCAATTCAATTGAGATTATCTGGTAAAACAATAGCAAGCTGGAAACCCACCACTGCACACCAATGTGAGAAGTTGGCCCGATATATGCTGTCCACTAATTATAGTGGGCACCTTGTATCAGTCCAAATATCCCCTTATGTTGAATAGGTTAAAAACAACCTTTATTGAAAGCTATCCTAGTGGTAGCTATAGAGGGCAGCCTTCAGGCTAAGTCTTGAAGGAATGTAAAGCAGCTTGTTTAACCAGTCTATAATCTCTTGAATGACCAAATGAAAGGACATCCACACCAGGTATATATTTAAAATATATGTATTTAAGATAAAACACACCCCTCTAGTCTCTTTATGAGGCTGGGGTTCGAAGTAGTTAAGTTACAAGTCAACAGTAATAGCACAAATAAACGCTTGGGCCCTAGGAGCGTACCAAACCAATATACCAATAAAGTGGTATAAGAACCACGACTGAACTAGACACAAGGCCTAGAGCCTGTAGAATCGCTGGGACCCCAAGGAACCATCCAAGGTAGTGACACAGGGGACACACGGGGGCCGAGTGCACTGTGTAAACACAGCCGCGGGTTCCCTTTAGCTTATATGGGCAATGTCGCGGTTGGAAATTTAAAGATTAGGGACACTTAGAAATGAGTCAGGACCAAACCCTTTTGAACTTAGGAAGCTCTAGTGCTAGCACACACGGGAGCACCAGAGTACTCGTGGTACCTCATCCAGGGAAGCCGGGTGCATAGGTGTCTTTTGAGGTCGGGTTGCGTCGTCGATTTCAATGGAAGCTGACGAAGAAGTGCTGCTGCCATGAAGAGGAGAAGTGTCCGAAGTGATCCAAGCCTGGATCTAGGATCTAGGATGGAAGGAACCTGAAAGCAGAGGGGACATAGTCTGGGTCACGTACCAGTGACCAGATTGACCAATGCCCACAGATGTTGGGTGTTTCAGGTGAGTTGACGGGTATTTTGACTCTTAAGCCACAAGGTCCAGGAGGTGCCGATGATGACTAGGAGCTGGATTCGAGCTGTCCCACGAAGTCTGTTGAGTGCTGCTGTGTCGCTGACCAGATTAGACCCAACAAGCCTTGGCAACGGCAAGTTACTTGAAGTCAGAGAAAGGACGGCGGTGCAGACCAGCACCAGACCATTGAGGGTAAGTCGGGGCACATCTGGAGCAACCAGGAAAGCCCAATCAGAAGAGGAGTTGCCTTCATGGGGACCTACTAGCCAACGGGCTAGCGTTCGCGAAGGAGCCTCAAGCGGTCGCACTGGAAACTGGCCCACAGTTCACTCGTGGCGTGGAGGCCAGAAATCTTCGGTGCAGGAGGTGCTCAAAGCTGGGGATACTCAGAGGCCAAAGCACAACTTCAAGGAAGACCAGGAAGGTGATGTTGCTGCAAAAGATCACGGTGTCCAGGGGTCACAGTTCCACGTCACCCACGATAGCCAAGGGCCTTTGCTGTGGACTGAGGGTAGCCTCAGGGAAGTCTGTTAATCCACCTCTGGTAATGCAAAGACTTCGGCGTCTGGCGGGAGCTTAAGCGATGTAGACCAGTCAGTTGCTTCTTTGGTGCCTGCCAAGCAGGGGAGTCACTCCTTGACCCCAAGGGAGATTTCTTCAGTCTTCTAGACAGGATAGAATGTCGAAGGTCCAGGATATCTGTAGCAGAGTTTAGTCCAGGGTAATCTAAAGTCCTAGGGATTGGATTCCTATACTTATAGTAAGTTTAGGAGATGGACTAACTCTAAGGCCCCACCTATGGGTGGGCCTGGAAAGAGGGGTGGTTACACCCATTTCCTTTGTCCAGTTTTGCGCCAGAGCAGGGGCAGGTAGCCCCTGCAACCGGTTTGAACTGGAGTATGCACAGGGACACCAAGTGTGCCCCCAGTGCAGGACTTCAAAGCACCAGAGAGTGCTCCCGCCCAGCCCCAATACACATCAGCCTGTCTGGGGAGGTGGGGAGGTCCCCTCGACAGGAAACCTATTGTCCAGGCCACCCCTGCCGGAGTGTCGGTCAGCAGCAGGAGGCCAGACCCTTGTCTGTGGCAGAGGCATCCATTTTGTGATGCCAGGCCTCAGGAAAGTCCTACCGGGTTTGACCAGTGTGAACATGTCTCTCCCTCTAGAAGGATGGAATGCTACCCCCGCCACCAGAACTGGCGGGGGGTAGTATTCCAAAGCGTTTGACACCAAACATGACATGTTTTGATGCAGCCATTCCAAAGTTAGTATTTACCGCGAGGTTCTAATGCACTTAAGAGTATATGGTATGGCTGTAGAACAGCCATAAGGAAGAATTTCCGAAAGCTGCAGAGGGGCTCAGCTCATGCTTGGGCACCCTCTCACATAAAACCAAGCACTCTGCCTTCAGAATTGTCAAGGCCTGCCATAGGAGCGGCTTATAGGTTTATGTGTCTGTATATAGGTGTGGATATAGGTAGCCTATACCACTGTAAGGGGTGCAAGCACATCCTTACTCAGGCTGCAGTAGCAGACCTGTGGTGCCATTTTGGAGTGCATCCCAGGGGTGGCAAAATATATGCTGCAGTCCCTGGTAGGCCTCTGCGGTGCCTATGCCCTAGGTACATAGTATACCTGATACTAGGGGCTTATAAGGCACACCAGAATCCAATTAGAAATGTCCCTAATGTACATGGAAACCATTTTAGAGAGGAAGCAGCTAGGCTGGGGTCCTGATTAGCAGGGCCACAGCCAGACTTAGGTCGAAAAACAGTGAAACACCAGCAAAAAGTGGGGGTACCCATGTGAAACAGATCCTACTCTCCTACACACATTAATGTTATTAAAAACCTTAACTGAAAGAACAGAGAAACGCCAGTAAGAACAGGGCACTCTGCAGCCAGCCAGCACTTGACTGTGGCTCCTGTAACACTACACAACATTCAGAATAACATAGAATTGTAGATGTAAAACAAAAGATAATGCTAATTTTCTTCTAAAACTTTTATGTAGTATGGAGGACGTGATGAAGACATTTCGTAATGGAAAAGGCTGAGTTCGTGATGTAAAAAAATATATTTCCTCCTGATTATTTAAGTTTCACTTGTCTTTGATTTTAAAGTGTAGGCACTGTTACTGTATATGCTGTTTAAAGTGAACTCTGCCTGTACCTTACACTTGGACACTGCGCACACCGATGCTGACCAGACATGACGGCCATGACTGGCTGAGCCAGGCGATTGCTACAATAATCTTCAAACTTTGGCCACACTGGGGGATCATAGGGGTGCAGCCTGAGGAAGGTCTGCTCTTAGGCGGGGACGGGTGCAGACTGAGGAAGGGCTGCTCTTTGGCGTGGACGGGTGCAGACTGAGGAAGGGCTGCTCTTAGGCGTGAATGGGTGCAGACTGAGGAAGGGTTGCTCTTAGGCTCGGACGGGTGCAGACTGAGGAAGGGCTGCTCTCAGGGTCGGATGGGTGCAGACTGAGAAAGGGCTGCTCTCAGGCTCGGATGGGTGCAGACTGAGGATGGGCTGCTCTCAGGCTCGGACGGGTGCAGACTGAGGAAGATCTGCCCTCAAGCTCGAACGGGTGCAGACTGAGGAAGGTCTGCTCTTAGGCTCGGACGTATACAGACTGAGGAAGGTCTGCTCTCAGGCTCGGACGGGTGCAGACTGAGGAAGGTCTGCTCTTTGGCCCGGACGTGTGCAGACTGAGAAAGGGCTGCACTTAGGCTCGGACAGGTGGAGACTGAGGAAGATCTGCTCTCAGGCTCGAATGGGTGCAGACTGAGGAAGGGCTGCTCTTAGGATCGGATGGGTGCAGACTGAGGAAGGGTTACTCTTAGGCTCGGACGGGTGCAGACTGAGGAAGATCTGCTCTTAGGCTTGGACGGGTGCAGACTGAGGAAGGTCTGCTCTTAGGCTCGGATGGGTGCAGACTGAGGAAGGTCTGCTCTCAGGCTCGGAAAGGGCAGACTGGGGAAAGTCTGCTCTTAGGCTCGGACGGGTGCAAACTGAGGAACGTCTGCCCTTAGCCTCGGACGGATGCACACTGAGGAAGGTCTGCTCTTAGGCTCGGACGGGTGCAGACTGAGGAAGGTCTGCTCGGATGGGTGCAGACTGAGGAAGGTCTGCTCGGACTTATGCAGACTGAGGAAGGTCTGCTCTTAGGCTCGGACGGGTGCAGACTAAGGAAGGTCTGCTCTTAGGTGCGGACGGGTGGAGACTGAGGAAGGTTCGCTTGGACGGTTGCAGACTGAGGAAGGTCTGCTCTCAGGCTCAGACGGGTGCAGACTGAGGAAGATCTGCTCTTAGGCTCAGACAGGTGCAGACTGAGGAAGTTCTGCTCTCAGGCTCGGACGGGTGGAGACTGAGGAAGGTCTGCTTTTAGGCTCGGATGGGTGCAGACTGAGGAAAGTCTGCTCTCAGGCTCGGATGGGTGCAGACTGAGGAACCTCTGGTCTCAGGCTCGGACGGGTGCAGACTAAGGAAGATCTGCTCTTAGGCTCGGATGGATGCAGACTGAGGAAGGTCTGGTCTTAGGCAGGGACGGACGGGTGCAGACTGAGGAAGGTCTGGTCTTAGGCTCAGGCGGGTGCAGACTGAGGCAGGTCTGCTCTTAGGCTCGGACGGGTGCAGACTGAGGAATGTCTGCCCTTAGGCTCAGACGGATGCAGACTGGGGAAGGTCTGCTCTTCGGCTCGGACGGGTGCAGATTGAGGAAGGTTTGCTCTTAGGCTCGGACGTATGCAGACTGAGGAAGGTCTGCTCTCAGGCTCGGATGGTTGCAGACTGATGAAGGTCTGCTCTTAGGCTCGGACAGGTACAGACTGAGGAAGGTCTGCTCTTAGGCTAGGATGGGTGCAGACTGTGGAAGGTCTGGTCTTAGGCTCGGACGGGGACAGACTGAGGAAGGTCTGGTTTTAGGCTCAGACGGGCGCAGAATGACGAAGGTCTGCTCTTAGGCTCGGACAGCTGCAGACTTAGGAAGGTCTGCTCGTAGGCGTGGACGGGTGCAGACTGAGGAAGGTCTGCTCTTAAGCGTGGACGGATGCAGACTGAGGAAGGTCTGCTCTTAGGCGTGGATGGGTGCAGACTGAGAAAGGTCTGCTCTTTGGCATGGACGGGGGAAGACTGAGAAAGGTCTGCTCTTAGGCGTGGACGGGTGCAGACTGGGGAAGGTCTGCTCTTAGGCTCGGACAGGTGCAGACTGTAAGAGAGTAGGATCTGCTTCACATGGGTACCCCCACTTTTTGCTGGTGTTTCACTGTTTTTCGACCTTAGTCTGGCTGTGGCCCTGCTAATCAGGACCCCAGCCTAGCTGCTTCCTCTCTAAAATGGTTTCCATGTACATTAGGTACATATCTGATTGGATTCTGGAGTACCTTATAAGCCCCTAGTATATGGTATACTATGTACCTAGGGCAAATGTACCTAAGAGGCCTACCAGGGGCTGAAGCATATATTATGCCACCCCTGGGATGCACTCCAAAATGGCACCACAGGTCTGCTACTGCAGCCTGGGTAAGGGTGTGCTTGCACTTCTTACAGTGGTATAGGCTACCTATATCACTACTGTGAGAAGGTGGCCTGATATATGCTGTCCACTAGTTCTAGTGGGCACCTTGTATCAGTCCAAACAACCCCTTATGATGAATTGGTTAAAGACAACCTTTTTTGAAAGCTATCCTAGTGGTAGCTATGGAGAGCAGCCTTCAGGCTAAGTCTTGAAGGAATGTAAAGCAGCTTGTTTTACCAGTCTATAATCTCTTGAATGATCAAATGAAAGGACAACCAAACCAGGTATATATTCAAAATATATGTATTTAGGATAACACACACCCCTCTAGTCTCTTTATGAGACTGGAGTTGGAAGTACTTAATTTACAAGTTAGCAATCAACAGTAATAGCACAAATACACGTTTGGGCCCTACGGGCATACCAAACCATATACCAAAAAAGTTGTATAAGAACCACGACTGGAATAGTCACAAGGCCTAGAGCCTGTAGAATCGCTGGGACCCCAAGGAACCACCCAAGGTAGTGACACAGGGGACACACGGGGACTGTACACAGTGTGAGAACACAACCGCGGGTTCCCGTTAGCTTCTATGGGCAATGTCGTGGTTGGAAATTTAAAGATTAGGGACACGTCGGATCGAGTCAGGACCAAACCCTTTTGGACTTAAGAAGTTCTAGGGCTAGCACCCACGGGAGAACCGGAGTACTCGAGTTACCTCACCCAGCGAAGCCGGGTGCATAGGTGTCTTTTGGTGTCGGTTCGCGTCGTCGATTACAATGGAAGCTGGGGAAGATGTGCTGCTGCCGTAAAGAGGAGAAGTGTCCAAAGAGATCCAAGCCTGGATCTTGGATGGAAGGAACCTGCAAGCAGAGGTGACAGAGTCTGGGTCACTAGCCAATGACCGAGGGCAGGATGGACCAATGCCCACAGATGTCGGGTGCTTCAGGTGAGTTGATGGGTGTCTTGACTCTTCAGCCACAATGTCCAGAAGGCGCTGATGATGACCAGGAGCTGTATTCGAGCTGTCCCACGAAGTCTGTCGAGTGCTGCCGTATTGGCGACCAGATTGGACCCAAGAAGCCTTGTCAACGGCAAGTCACTGGAAAGCAGAGAAAGGACTGCGGTGCAGACCAGCAAGGTCTGAGGGACTCACCCAGCAAGAGTAAGTCGGGGCACGTCGCCCTTGAAACTGTCACTCGTGGAGTGGAGGCCAGAAATCTTCAGTGCAGGAGGTGCTCAAGGCTGGGGCTACTCAGAGCCCAAAGCACAACTTCGAGGAGGACCAGGAAGATAGTGTTGCTGCAAAAGCTCACGGTGTCCAGGTGTCACGGTTCCACATCACCCACAATAGTCACGGGCTTCAGCTTAGCTGGGGACTCAGGGTAGCCTCGGGCAAGTCTGGAAATCCACCTCTGGCGATGCAAAGACTCCGGCGTCCGGCGGGAGCTACAGTGATGCAGACCGGTCAGTTGCTTCTTTGGTGGCTGCCAAGCATGGGAGTCACTCCTTGACCCCAAGGGAGATTTCTTCAGTCTTCTGGTCAGGATAGAACGTTGAAGATCCAGGATATATGTTGCAGAGTTTCGTCCAGGGTAATCTAAAGTCACAAGGACTGGGTTCCAATACTTATACTAAGTTTGGGGGTTGGACATACTCTAGGGACCCACCTATTGGAGGGTTTGGAAAGAGGGGTGGTTACACCCATTTTCTTTGTCCAGTTTCACACCAGAGCAGGGGCAGGTAGACCCTGCAACCGGTTTGAACTGGACTATGCACAGGGACACCAAGTGTGCCCCCAGTGAAGGACTTCAAAGCACGAGAGAGTGCCCCCACCCAGCCCCAATACACATCAGCCTGTCTGGGGAGGTGGTTACACCTCCCCTTGACAGGAAACCTATTGTCCAGGCCTCCCCTGCTGGAGTTTCGGTCAGCAGCAGGAGGCCAGACCCATGTCTGTGGCAGAGGCATCCATTTTGTGATGCCAGGGCTCAGGAAAGTCCTACCGGGTTTAGCCAGTGTGAACACGTCTCTCCCTCTAGAAGGGTGGAATGCTACCCCCGCCACCAGAACTGGCGGGGGGTAGTATTCCAAAGCGTTCGACAACAAACACGACATGTTTTGATGCAGCAATTCCAAAGTTAGCATTTACCGCAAGGTTACAATGCACTTTAGAGTATATGGTATGGCTGTATCACAGAACAGCCATAAGGAATTATTTCCGAAAGCTGCAGAGGGGCTCAGCTCATGCTTGGGCACCCTCTCACACAAAACCAAGCACTCTGCCTTCAGGATTGTCAAGGCCTGTCATAGGAGTGTATTATAGGTTTATATGTGTCTGTATAGGGTAGTGATATAGGTAGCCTATACCACAGTAAGGGGTGCAAGCACACCCTTACCCAGGCTGCAGTAGCAGATCTGTGGTGCCATTTTGGAGTGCTTCCCAGGGGTGGCATAATACATGCTTCAGCCCTGGTAGGCCTCTGAGGTACCTATGCCCTAGGTACATAGTATACCATATACTAGGGGCTTATAAGGCACTCCATAATCCAATTAGAAATGTACCTAATGTATATGGAACCTATTTTACAGAGAAAACAGATAGACTGGTGCCCTGGATAGCTGGATCCCAGTCCAACTATGTCATAAACCAGCAAAACACCAGGCAAAAGTGGGGGCAACCATTTAGCCACCTTCCTACATAACCCCGCCCCAAACAAAAGGAAATAGGGCTAACCTTGGCCAGTTGAGCCTTTGTTGACTAAGTGGTCATATAAGGAAGCACCTGCACTAGCATGGTTTCCCCCTGTCTTATTGTCCACTAAGCTATTCCTCACCCTAAGGGCATTAGAGGATCTCCACCATGGGGAATTACTACCTGTGGTGTGTTTTGGCAAAGTAGAAGGCTGGGGAGGTGTCTGAGTAGAGAATAGAGGCCCTAATAAAGTTGGCATCAGCTTCCTCAGAGCACTTATCACCATGGATGCCTTACTTTCCATTACTGAGTTGTACTTTGCTCTAAGGGTCAATCTCTGGCTGCCTACAGCTGGGGGTAGGGTCCCTTTGGTTGGAACACTGGAGGGGCTGGGCAGGTTTGGAATCTTGGGGTCCCATGTTTGCCCTTGCCCAACAGAGTCCTGCTGGGGGAGGTCCCTACACAATGGTAATGGGGATCCCTCGGTGGAGTGAGAATTTTTTCCCTGGCTAGGGCTACTAGCCTGGGGGGCCCTAATCTGCTGATGCGGGGGTTCCTCTGGACAGGGGCCCCTTTGGGGTCCACTGACCTTCCTGACCTCTGCAGATCTGGGCGGACTGAGGCAGGGTAGAGAGGGGCAGGTTACCTGCTCCAGACTGGGTGCCACCTTGGAAGCGTCCACTGCTATCAGGGGCTTTGCCAGGCCAGGCCTGACTACATCTGGGGCAGTTCCTTCACAAGGTGTAGGATCAGTTCCCTGAGGAGGCTGACCCTTACCTATTGTTCTGGGGGGGAAGAAGACTTTTCTTCAGCCCTTGTGCTCTCTTGTGGAGGAGAGTGGGCCATTATTTCAGGCTCCATCACTCCAAAATGCTTCTGGGGTTGGGCTGTGGCCATCACAGCCTTCCTACCCTCCTCAGGTATGCCCAGCATTTTCAGATGGGCTTGGTATTCAACTTCAGCCCAGGCTGAAATTTCCAGATCATTGCCCATTAGGCAATCTACAGGCAAGTTTGGGGATAATGCCACTCTCTTTGGGCCTGTGACCCCTCCCCAGCTGAGATTGACTAGGGCCATTAGGTAATCTGTGCTGACACCATCTATGTTGGTCACCTGATAACTAAAGTCAGGTAAAAGCTGCTGAAGGGGAACTAGTTTCTCTGTCACCATGGTGACACTAGCCTCAGTGTCCCTATGGGCCACAGCTTTCTGACCATTGATTATTGGCTCCAGTCTGTACCTGCCCAAAGTATAGAAACCTATGGTAAAAGTGGCAAATCCCACACCACCATCAAAGACTGAGGGGGCCTGTGAGGGGGGCCTGTCTACACTAGGGCCCACCTCTGTTCCCCATGAGAATGCATTTACCTTTTTGGGTACATTACTACCACCTGGGGGATTACTACTAGTAGTACCCGGGGGAATGGTAGTATTTGTTGGAGGAACATTTTCTTTATTTCCAATCCTGGGGCAACTGGGATCAGTTTTCCAGTGCCCAGGCTTTTTACAGACATGGCAATATGGTTTCTTTTCAGGAGAGGAAGGAGTTTGGGACCCACCCCCAGAAGAGGACTTTTGGGGCCCTGTAGTGGACTTATCCTTAGATTTATCCACCTCCCCTTTCTGTTGGGGCTTGGTAGAATTTTTCTTCTGGTCACCCCCCCCCCCCCCCGATGTTTAGGCCTTATCCTGGTTCTGACCCATTTGTCTGCCTTCTTTCCCAATTCTTGGGGAGAGGTCAGATCAGAGTCCACCAGGTACTGGTGTAAAAGCTGTTTTTGACAATTGCTAAGGATCTGTTCCCTCATAATCAAATTGTACAATCCTGTAAAGTCATGCACTTTGCTGCCATGTATCCAACCTTCCAGAGCCTTAGTAGCACAATGAACAAAATCTACCCAGTCTTGAGTCTGAGCTTTTTGGGTGTCTCTGAACTTCAACCTATACTGTTCAGTGGTTAGGCCAAACCCATCAATCAGGGCACTCTTCAAGACCTTGTAATCATCAGCATCCTCTTCTCTTACAGTGAGGAGCTTATCTCTACCTTTGTCTGTAAAGGAGAGCCATAGGATTGCTGCCCACTGACCTTGTGGGACCTTCTGTACTTTATAGGCCCTCTCCAAGGCAGTTACCCATTTGTGGATGTCATCCCCACTCTGGTAGGGAGGGACAATCTTACTTAGGTTTTTATGGCCATAAGACCTCTCCCTATCTCTAGGGAAATTGCTGCCACCAAGGGACTCTAGTCCCTCCTTTTTACTAGCTCTGTAGAGCTCCAGGGCTTCCCTATCTAAGGCCATCTGCTGCTTTCTGAGGTTGAACTTGTCTTGCTCATACTTCAGCAGTCTCTCTCTCCGCTCCTGGGAGGTTTCCCTCCCTCTGTGTGAAGCGACAGAGGTCCCTATAGAGGAGTTGGACTGGACAGATTCCCTTGACAGAGATCTATCCCTTCTAGCACTACTTTCAGGTCTACCTGGAGGAATAAAGGAGGGAGTATTATTGTCATCCTCCTCATCATCCTCCAGGAGAGCAGGGTTCACCAGAGTCTGGTCATTGTCACCAGTCTGGCCAGCATTAGAGGTAGTGTTAGACTTGGGGTCTCTAGTTGGCACAGGTATGCACTTGTGACAAATAGCGACCCTCGCCTCTAGTCAGGGTAAGGGGGTACACTCCTAAAATAACCCCTGCTCACCCCCTTGGTAGCTTGGCACAAGCAGACAGGCTTATCTCAGAGGCAGTGTGTAAAGCATTTGTGAATACATACAGTAACCAAGTGACAACACTACAGATGGACACCACACAGGTTTTATATAAAAAATAAGTATTCTTTATATAGATTTACCACAAGAATATTAAATGACTAAAAATAAACAATACTGCTACTTTAGATGGTTGAATTTTGCTTAGTTCTTTTAGTTCTTAAATGCAACACTTTAAGTCAATGTACCTTTTTGATGCGACACGCAGGGCAACGAAAGTGTTGCAACGATGTTGATGCATTGAAGATTTTAGTGCAAAGAAATAAAGATGTGAAGATCTTCCAGATGCGGCATGCTTCTCCGATGTTGCAAGAAGATTCAATTTGATGATTCGGCTGCAGCGGCGACACACTTTACGCGATGAGACGACAGCGCCCTTGGCAGCAACACTCTTCTCCGACGTTGCGAGACGCTTCCGCTCAAGGCGATGCTGCAGCGGCGACACCCCTTTACGCGATGCGACGACAAGAGCTCCGATGGCGGAACGCTTCTCTGTGGATGCGAGGCGCTTTCTTGATGCGGTGCAATGCGACAACTACGATGGCTGCGATGGCGACACGCTTCTTCCTCGATGCAAGACTATTCTCTTGATGCGGTGCAATGCATCAGCTACGATGGCTGCGATGGCGACTGTAGGAGAGAAGGATCTGCTTCACATGGGACCCCCACTTTTTGCTGGTGTTTCACTGTTTTTCGACCTTGGGTTGGCTGTGGCCCTGCTAATCAGGACCACAGCCTAGCTGCTTCCTCTATAAAATGGTATTCATGTACATTAGGTACATATCTAATTGGATTCTGGAGTGCCTTATAAGCCCCTAGTATATCGTATACTATGTACCTAGGGCCTGGGTACCTCAGAGGCCTACCAGGGGCTGCAGCATATATTATGCCACCCCAGGGAAGCACTCCAAAATGGCACCACAGGTCTGCTACCGGAGCCTGAGTAAGGGTGTGCTTGCACCCCTTACAGTGGTATAGGCTACCTATATCCACACCTATATACAGACACATATAAACCTATAAGCCACTCCTATGGCAGGCCTTGACACTCCTGAAGGCAGAGTGCTTGGTTTTATGTGAGAGGGTGCCCAAGCATAAGCTGAGCCCCTCTGCAGCTTTCAGAAATACTTCCTTATGGCTGTTCTGTGATACAGCCATACCATATACTCTTAAGTGCATTAGAACCTTGCAGTAAATGCTAACTTTGGAATGGCTGCATCAAAACATGTCGTGTTTGGTGTCAAACGCTTTGGAATTCTACCCCCCCCCGCCAGTTCTGGCGACGGGGGTAGCATTCCACCCTTCTAGAGGGAGAGACATGTTCACACTGGTCAAACCCGGCAGGACTTTCCTGAGCCCTGGCATCACAAAATGGATGCCTCTGCCACAGACACGGGTCTGGCCTCCTGCTGCTGACGGAAACTCCGGCAGGGGAGGCCTGGAAAATAGGTTTCCTGTTGAGGGGAGGTGTCCCCACCTCCCCAGACAGGCTGATGTGTATTGGGGCTGGAGGGGAGCACTCTCTGGTGCTTTGAAGTCCTGCACTGGGGGCACACTTGGTGTCCCTGTGCATACTCCAGTTCAAACCGGTTGCAGGGGCTACCTGCTGCTGCTCTGATGCGAAACTGGACAAAGGAAATGGGTGTAACCACCCCTCTTACCAGGCCCACCCATAGGTGGGGTCTTAGAGATAGTCGATCCCCTAAACTTACTATAAGTATAGGAATCCAGTCCCTAGGACTTTAGATTACCCTGGACGAAACTCTGCTACAGATATCCTCGACCTTCAATGTTCTATCCTGACTAGAAGACTGAAGAAATCTCCCTTGGAGTCAAGGGGTGACTACCCTGCTTGGCAGGCACCAAAGAAGCAACTGACCGGTCTGGATCACTGAAGCTCCCGCCGGACGCCGAAGTCGTTGCATCACCAGAGGTGGATTTCCAGACTTCCCCGAGGCTACCCTGAGTCCACAGCAAAGCTGAGGCCCGTGGCTATCGTGGGTGACGTGGAACCGTGACCCCTGGACACCGTGAACTTTTGCAGCAACACTATCTTCGTGGTCCTCCTCAAAGTTGTGCTTTGGGCTCTGAGTAGCCCCAGCCTTGATCACCTCCTACACCGAACATTGTTGGCCTCCACTCCACGAGTCACCCGTGGGCCAGCTTCAAGTGCGACCGCTCGAGGCTCCTTCGCGATCACTAGCCCATTGGCTAGCAGGTCCCCACGAAGGCAACTCCTTTTCTGATTGGGAGTTCCTGGTTGCTTTAGACGTGCCCTGACTGTCCCTCACAGGGTGAGTCCCTCAGACCTTGCTGGTCTGCACCGCAATCCTTTCTCTGAATTGCAGTGACTTGCCGTTGCCAAGGCTTGTTGGGTGCATTCTGGTCGCCGACACTGCAGCACTCGACAGACTTCATGGGACAGCTCGAATCCGGCTCATGGACTTCATCGACGCCTCCTGGACCTCGTGGCTGAAGAGTCAAGACACCCATCAACTTACCTGAAGCACCCGACATCTGTGGGCATTGGTCCATCCTGCCCTAGGTCACTGGCAAGTGACCCAGACTCTGCCCCCTCTGCTTTCAGGTTCCTTCCATCCCAGATCCAGGCTTGGATCTCTGTGGACACTTCTCTTCAAGGCAGCAGCAGCTCTTTGCAGGCTCCCATTGAAATCGACGACGCAACCCGACACCAAAAGACACCTATGCACCCGGCTTCCCTGGGTGACGTAACTCGAGTACTCTGGTGCTCCCGTGGGTGCTAGCCCTAGAACTTCTTAAGTCCAAAAGGGTTTGGTCCTGACTCAATCCTAAGTGTCCCTAATTTTTAAATATCCAACCTCGACATTGTCCATAAAAGATAGCGGGAACCCGTGGTTGTGTTCTCACACTGTGTACAGTCCCCCTGGGTCCCCTGTGTCACTACCTTGGGTGGTTCCTTGGGGTCCCAGCGATTCTACAGGCTCTAGGCCTTGTGTCTATTCCAGTCGTGGTTCTTATACCACTTTTTTGGTATATGGTTTGGTATGCCCGTAGGGCCCAAACGTGTATTTGTGCTATAACTGTTGATTGCTAACTTGTAAATTAAGTACTTCCAACTCCAGTCCCATAAAGAGACTAGAGGGGTGTGTGTTATCCTAAATACATATATTTTGAATATATACCTGGTTTGGTTGTCCTTTCATTTGATCATTCAAGAGATTATAGACTGGTAAAACAAGCTGCTTTACATTCCTTCAAGACTTAGCCTGAAGGCTGCTCTCCATAGCTACCACTAGGATAGCTTTCAAAAAAGGTTGTCTTTAACCAATTCATCATAAGGGGTTGTTTGGACTGATACAAGGTGCCCACTAGAACTAGTGGACAGCATATATCAGGCCACCTTCTCACAGTAGTGATATAGGTAGCCTATACCACTGTAAGAAGTGCAAGCACACCCTTACCCAGGCTGCAGTAGCAGACCTGTGGTGCCATTTGATTCCTTGGGGTACCAGCAATTCTAGAAGCTATAGGCCTAGTGTCTATTCCAGTCGTGGTTCTTATACCACTTTTTTGGTATATGGTTTGGTACGCCCCTAGGGCCCAAACGTGTATTTGTGCTATTACAGATAATTGCTGACTTGTAAACTAAGTACTTCGAACTCCAGTCTCATAAAGAGACTAGAGGGGTGTGTTTTATCTTAAATAATATATTTTGAATATATACCTGGTGTGGTTGTCTTTTCATTTGATCATTCAAGAGATTATAGACTGGTAAAACAAGCTGCTTTACATTCCTTCAAGACTGAGCCTGAAGGCTGCTCTCTATAGCTACCACTAGGATAGCTTTCAATAAAGGCTGTCTTTAACCTATAACCATAAGGGGTTGTTTGGACTAATACAAGGTGCCCACTAGAGCTAGTGGACAGCATATATCAGGCCACCTTCTCACATTGGTGTGCAGCTTGTGGGATTCCAGTTTGCTATTGTTTTACAAGATAATCTCAATTGAATTGATCAACTGAAAACCACTAAAGATACCTGAGGTACATATAATATCAAGATTAGCTACAGTAAGTTCTACTGAACTTAGAGTTGTGTGTTAAGGGATAACACACCCTTTCTACAACTCAAGAGAGTTTAGTAGGCCAAAACAGTGTAGGTAGTGCAATACACAACATTAGTAATGTCTAACAAGCCAGGAACCAGTGGGTCCCTACCAGGAACCAGTGAGCTCATTCCCTATAAATATGAGGATCTCATCTTTGCTCAGCTTAGGGCCTTATGTTCCATTAGGAAGCTGAAGACAGGCAAAAGTCCATCCACCCAGCATCTCATATAGATACTGAAACTGGATGAAATCACAGGGCCTAGTGGGCCTGATGATTTAGACAGAGTGGGTGAGGCAGCATCTGAGGGTGGGTCTAGGGGTGGAAACTCCCCTGACCCTAACTCTAATGCTGACCAGACTGGTGAACACAGACCAGACTCTGGTGAACACAGACCACTAGGATGAGGAGGATGACAATAATGCCACTTCCTTTATTCCTCCTGGTAAGCCTGACAACAGGGCTAGAAGGGATAGATCTCTGTCAAGGGGATCTATCCAGTGTAACTCCTGTATAGGAAACTCTGTTTCTTCTCACAGAGGGAGGGAAACCTCCGAGGAGAGGAGAGAGAGACTGCTGAAGTATGAGCAAGGCAAGTTCAACCTCAGAAAGCAGCAGATGGCCTTAGATAGGGAAGCCGTGGAGCTCTACAGAGCTAGTAAAAAGGAGGGACTAGAGTCCCTTGGTGGCAGCAATTTCCCTAGAGATAGGGAGAGGTCTTATGACCATAGAATCATAAGTAAAATTGTCCCTCCCTACCAGAGTGGGGTTGACATCCACAAATGGATAACTGCCTTGGAGAGGGCCTGTAAAGTACAGAAGGTCCCTCAAGGTCAGTGGGCAGCAATCTTATGGCTCTCCTTTGCAGACAAAGGTAGAGACAAGCTCCTCACTGTAAGAGAAGAGGATGCTGATGACTACAAAGTCTTGAAACGTGCACTGATAGATGGGTTTGGCCTAACCACTGAACAATACAGGTTAAAGTTCAGAGACACCAAAAAGGCACAAAATCAGGACTGGGTTGACTTTGTTGACTGTGCTGCTAAGGCTCTGGAAGGTTGGTCATTGGACAGTAAAGTGTATGACTTCATAGGATTGTACAATCTGAAAATGAGGGAGCAGATTCTTAATAACTGTCAAAATCAGCTGTTGCACCAGTACCTGGTGGACTCGGATCTGACCTCTCCCCAAGAATTGGGAAAGAAGGCAGACAAATGGGTCAGAACCAGGGTGAGACAGAAGGGACATAACCAAGGTGGTGACCCAAAGAAGCAAGATTCCAAAAACTCTGACATGGGTGGGGACAAGAGTAAAGACCATAAGTCTTCTCAAGGGCCGCAAAAATCTTCTTCAGGTGGGGATTCAGTCAGGGAAGGGTAAAGGCCAAAAGAAACCTTGGTGCAAAATCTGTAAACAGAAAACTCACTGGACTAGTGACTGCACCAACGCCAAAGAAAATACTCAAGACCTCACCAATGCCCCTAAGGCACCTGCTCCCCCTAATGCAGTTACAATTGGTGGTAGGAATACGCAGAATAAGGGTGTAGTAGGGTTGACCCTGGGTTCTGAGATGGACTCTGGCCTAGTCAGAGTACCAACTCAGGCTGTACTTGTCAGTGATGGGGGCATGGATTTGTCCCCTTTTGTGAGTCCCAGTAACATGGGCAAATAAAGACAGCAGCCTTTAATTAATGGAGTAGAAGCTTGGGCATTCAGGGACACAGGAGCAAGTGTCACAATGGTGACAAAAGATCTTGTGGATCCTGGGCAGATTAGAGACTCTAGAGACTTCAGCTTGGGCTGAAGCGGAGCTCAGGACACATGCAGAAATGTTAGGGATCCCTGCACATGTCTTTGCTGTGACCAGGTCACAGGCAAAAATGTCAAAAGCTGGACAGGCCCTGGATTCTGGAATAATGGACCAGGTGCCTCACAAGAGAAGGAGAAGTAGTGTTAAGGCAGAGCCTTCCCACCTGTCTCATGATACTGATCAGTCTCCTCAGGGAGATAATCTTCAGCCTGCAAAAGGAACTGTCCCAGAGGAGCTTGAACCTGATCAGGTTGAGTTCTTGGGGACAGGGGGCCCTTCCAGGTCTGATCTGAGCCAGGAGCAGAAAACCTGCCCCTCTCTTGAAACCCTCAGACAGCAAGCTGCTGATGAGGCT
This sequence comes from Triturus cristatus, assembly GCF_964204655.1. Classification (NCBI taxonomy): domain Eukaryota; kingdom Metazoa; phylum Chordata; class Amphibia; order Caudata; family Salamandridae; genus Triturus; species Triturus cristatus. The sequence goes on from NC_140589.1 coordinate 1,902,262,961, forward strand.
GCTGGGAATGCTAGTGGCACCCATAAAGTTTATTGGGATGATGGACTCCTATATTCAGAGAGTAGAGACCCCAAGCCTGGTGCATCCAGGAGGTTGGTTATACCTCTGAAGTTTAGGGGTTTCCTATTGACACTAGCCCATGATATTCCCCGAGCAGGACACCTAGGCCAGAACAAGACTTGGGACAGAATTGTTCCTCACTTTCACTGGCCCCACATGTCTGAAGATACAAAGGAGTTTTGTCGCTCCTGTGTAACCTGCCAAGCTAGAGGCAAAGCAGGTGGCACTACAAAGGCCCTCCTGATACCACTACCTGTGGTGGGGGTGCCCTTTGAAAGGGAGGGATTGACATTGTTGGTCCCATGGATCCCCAAACAGCATCTGGGCACAGATTTATACTGGTGGTAGTGGATCATGCCACCAGGTATCCAGGAGCAATTCCCCTAAGGACCACTACATCACCTGTAGTGGCAAGAGCAGTCTTGAGTGTGTTCTCAAGAGTAGGCTTTCCTAAGGAGGTAGTATCTGACAGGACTGCAAACTTCAAGTCTAGTTACTTGACTGCTATGTGGAAGGAGTGTGGAGTGAACTACAAGTTCACCACACCCTATCACCCACAATGCAATGGTTTAGTTGAGAGATTCAACAAAACCTTAAAGGGCATGATCAAAGGACTCCCAGAGAACCTTAGTCGAAAATGGGACCTGCTCTTGCCCTGCCTTTTATTTGCATACAGGGAGGTGCCTCAAAAGGGGGTTGGCTACAGCCCATTTGAACTTCTGTTTGGTCACCCTGTCAGGGGTCTATTGCGTTTGGTGAAGGAAGGATGGGAGTTACCTCTCAAGCCCCCAAAGCAAGACATAGTGGACTACGTACTTGGTCTCTGCTCGAGGATGGCTGAGTACATGAAAAAGGCAAACAAAAACCTTGAAGCTAGCCAGGAACTGCAAAAAGCCTGGAATGACCAAAGGGCTGTACTGACTGTTTACCAGCCAGGACAGAAAGTGTGGGTGTTGGAGCCTGTGGCCCCAGCAGCTCTCCAGGACAAGTGGAGTGGACCCCACACTATTGTTGAACAGAAAGGGGCGGTTACCTATTTGGTAGACCTTGGAACCCCTAGGTGTCCCCATAGGGTACTTCATGTCAACAGACTAAAACCATATGTTGACAGGGCAGACATGGGCTTGCTCATGGCTACTGATGAAGGACAGGAGGAAGAGAGTGACCCACTCCCTGACCTGCTTTCTCAGAACCCTGATGATGGGTCAGTTGATGGTGTAGCCTTGGCAGGCAGCCTCACTGCCCAGCAACACGCCGATTGCAGACAAGTGCTCAATCAGTTCAGACACATGTTTTCACTGACTCCAAGTCAGACTACCTGGTGCACTCATGAAGTGGACACTGGGGACAGTCTGCCTATTAAAAATAAGATTTATAGGCAACTTGACCATGTCAGGGACTATATCAAGACAGAAGTCCAGAAAATGTTGGATTTATGTGTTATTGAACCCTCAGATAGCCCTTGGGCTAGTCCAGTGGTCCTTGTGCCAAACCTCACACCAGTGGTGGAAAAAGAGAGATGAGGTTTTGTGTGGACTACAGGGGTCTCAATGCAGTCACTAGAACTGATGCCCATCCAATACCAAGGGCAGATGAGCTTATAGATACTTTGGCCTCAGCCAAGTACCTTAGCACATTTGACTTGACAGCTGGCTCCTGGCAGATCAGACTAGCTAATGATGTAAAGCCTAAGACTGTTGTGTTTTAAAGAACAAGGGTACCCCTTATGCGAACCTGGGGTGATACAATGTGGAAAAGAACAATGGTTCGGGTTGGCCTGAGAAGGTCCGGTGAAATGAACAAGCCCTTAGGAGGGCGAAATGATTTGGTATAGGTACAAGGACTCACATTTGGAGAGTGATACTTAATATAGAGGAACAAGGGACAAGGGAGGTCAGTGTATGACACTTATTTATTGAATAAAGATTGAATTCAAAGTGCTCACATATTTAGTGACAAGAAAGCGTGGCATGCAGGTGAGGGTGGAGTCTTTAAAAAAGAACATCGCATTGGCAACAATTGAGAACCATTTTAAATTAAATTAGTACAAAATAGGTTCGAGTTGCATAGGGTCGACGGCGTTTCGAACTCAGTTATTTGAGTTCATCATCAGGACAAAATGTGAGCATATGAACTCTAAAGGTGAGAAAATTACAGAAAAAACAAATCAATAACCAATTACAAAACATAAATTAGTCCCTGAACTTTAACAAGCATCACAAGCAATTAATGAGCGGTACATAGTGTTCTCCAAAAAAAGTGATGCAATTACACAAAAATGAAAAATCGGTAACCTGGCAGAGTCAGCAAGGTGAAGGAACTGAGCAGTCTAGTGCCCTGAAGGAATGCGCAATTACATGAATAGGATGTGAGGAACTCCGAGCTCATAGTGACGAAGTAACTTATAGCGCTAGGGGCGGAGGTAGGGGCATCTTTACGCGCGCATGAAGTGAAACACTTACTGAGTATATGAGCGGTAGAGTGACCGGATAGTCGTCAGCGAAAAACGTGTTCGTCGCGGGAGTGGACGTCTTGATTTGAAACCATTAGTCTAGAAAAACGGAGTGACTATGGGTTACAACTGGACAAGGCGCGTGGTGATTGAAGCAAGAATACCGCGTGGTGTCAGGGTAGTGAAGACACTTACTGAAGTAATAAATTGGGTCCAGACTTCTCAATGAATGGAAGCGCGGTGTCAGTGCCGAAACATATTCAAGCAGGTATCAGGAGGAAGTTGCCTGAAGGAAAAGGGGGGGGGGGGGTGTTAAGGGGGTGTGTACATGTAATTACGGGCCGGTGTCAAACTTAGAGTGAAGACACTTACTTGAGTTAGGGTTGTAAACATGCCTGCTCAGCGAGTTTAGGCGAGTTTTGCGGTGCCGAGGAAATTAATCTGTAGGGGAGGATGCGGGAGGTTACCTTCAGGCGGATAATAGAGCCGCGAACAAGTGGAGGGAGGGGGTGTAGTTAGAAAAGTACTTACTTAATCCATGCGGCATTCGGTGCAATCAATGGGGGTCACGGGGAGTGGAGCGAATCCTGTGTGCGTGTGGTTACGCGCGGCGACTGGCCGGGTGGTGGGAGGGGGGAGGTTTTAAGGGGCAGGGTTGCCATTGGTTACTCGAGGCGTCCACAGCTGCGCCGAGCGCAGGGTGTGAGGACCCAACAAGGGGAGTAGGCTCAAGGCGTGCCTGTATGCAAATAAAACGCTAGCATGAATGGGACTGCTGGAGTTACTAGTTAATGTCGTGGAGCATGATTCCATAGCGCTGGGCAACCAATGTTGAGAAGTCATAAGTCTGGGGTAAATACTAAAAGGCCAAGGGGGGTGTGTTTTGGGTGGTTCAGTAGCTAAAGTTGCAGCATTAATATAGTAAAGGCAGCGTAGGTGTTCAACTACTTGCCCGTTTAGTCTACATTCAACTATATTCAACTATATACAATTAGTACAATAGGGAACAGAGAGGTTGCTTTACATACAAAAGTACAGAAGTCTCAGGGTTGGCAAGAGGAGACTGGAGTTTACAAGAGTCAAAGGCATGTTTGAACACAGTAGGTGGTTACAGAATGGTTCTGTATTCGTCCAAGGTGTTAAGTCCTTGTTCAATGGAGCGGCATTTAAAAATCCATTTACATTCCATGCGGTTAAGGATTTGCTGTTGATTTCCTCCTCTGTGGTTGTGTTGTAAGCTGTCAATCACTTGCCATGTGAAGTCAGATTCAGAGTGTCCTTTGGCCAGAAAATGTTCCACAAGTGGTGCTGTTTGTATTTTGCAGCGGATCCTGCTCCTATGTTGCGAGATCCTGGTCTTGATTTTCTGCGTGGTTTGCCCGATATAGAGTAGTTGGCAGGGACATTTTATACAGTAGATCACATTTTGTGAATTACAATTGGAGAAAAAATGTAAAGTGTGTTTGGTGCCATTATATTCAAAAGACTGGGTGTTACAGGTGGAATCACACGACAGACAGTTGTTACATTTGTAGTGGCCTTGTAGAGGAGGGAGGCCAAGGAAAGAATGAAGTGTATTGTCCTTGTGCACTGGTTTCTGGGCTCTAACTAGGTGGTCCTTAATATTACGTCCTCTCTTGAAGGCAAAAAGTGGAGTGCCTGTATTGAGTTCCAATGGGCCTAGCACTGACCAGTGTTTCTTTATCATTTTGGTTAGTTTATTGCTAACCGGACAGAAGGTAGTGACGCATGTGATTTTGTTGAGGGATGTCTTTTCTTTGGGTTGCAGCAGGAATTCACGATGTGAGTACCATGCTCGTTTCATTGACCTCTTTACTAGACGTCTGGGGTAACCGCGATCGGTGAGTTTTTTGCATAGGATTTCAGCCTCTTGGAAGAAATCCTCTTTGAACCTGCAATTTCTGCGGATGCGGAGGAATTGACCGTAGGGTAGGCCATCTCTCAGAGCCCTGGGATGACAGCTATCGTACTGTAGGAGGGTGTTGCGCTCTGTAGGTTTTCTAAAGAGGGTAGTGTAGAGTTCACCCTCGGACGTTTTGACCGTGACGTCTAGGTAGTCAATTTTGTTTTTATTGAAAGTGTAGGTAAATTTTAGGTCCGGCTGGGTGTTATTGAGCCATGCACTAAATAGTTGGAGTTCAGTTTCAGTGCCTGACCAAATCATGAAGACGTCATCTATGTACCTTCGCCATACGCGAATTTTGTTAAAGAAGGGGTTGTTGTTGTTGAGGATGAACTTGTTTTCAATATCGTCAACAAAAAGTATGGCAAAATTAGGAGCGAAAATGGCCCCCATTGAAGTGCCTTTACATTGCCTGTAATACTGGTCTTCAAACATAAAATAGTTTCTGGTGAGGGCTATTTTCAGAAGTGAGGTGATGAATTCTGTTGGGACCCGATGAGGTGCTGGGCGTAGATTGAGATGTTTAGTGATAACTTCTATGCCTTTGTCTTGGGGAATGTTGGTGTATAGTGACTCGATGTCCAGAGTGACCAGGAGTTCAGTTTGGGGGTCAAAAGGCTGGGATTCAATTAGATTGATAAAGTGAGTGGTGTCCTTAACGTAAGTGGCGGTGTCTTGTACCAAATCCTTTTAAAAAAAGTCAATGTAGCTCCCTAAGGGTTCTAGAATGGAACCGCAGCCAGAGAGGATGGGTCTGCCTGGTGGAGTTTCCAGATTCTTATGGATCTTGGGAAGAGTATATAGGACAGGAGTCCTAGGGTTTTTATTGTTTAGGAAGGAAAATTCGTGTTTGCTGATGTAGCCTTCTTCTAGAGCCATTTTGGTAGTTGTGAGGATGAGGTCACTGATGTCTTGAAGAGGATTGCGCATAAGGCGTTCATAATGTGACGTGTTCCTGAGTTGGCGTTGGATTTCATTGTCGTAGGCGGTTTTGTCCTGTAGGACGATTCCGCCTCCCTTGTCACAGGGTTTTATCACCACGTCATCTAGGTTTTTCAGAGCGTTGAGACTGTGTCTTTCTTCAAGGCTAACATTGAAGGGAGTGAACCTGTAGTTAGTTTTTATGTTGTTGAAGTCTTTAAGTACGAGATGTTCAAAGGCAATAACTTCCGGGGGCATCGAACCAGTAGGTGGGTTGAATGTGGATTTGGGTCGCAGTCCTGTGATATCATTTCTAGTGGTTGTCTCTTTATCTTGGAAAAATACATTGAGTCTTACTTTCCTAAAGAATTGGAGAATTTCGGTGTGGATGTCAAACCAGTTAGGTTTTTCCGTGATGACAAAGGAAAGTCCTCTACTAAGTAGGGCTATGTCAGTCGAGGCCAGCTGATGTTTGGAGAGGTTGAAGATAGGCATTTGGTCCATGGACAAAAGCGCCTACGACAATGAAATCCAACGCCAACTCAGGAACACGTCACATTATGAACGCCTTATGCGCAATCCTCTTCAAGACATCAGTGACCTCATCCTCACAACTACCAAAATGGCTCTAGAAGAAGGCTACATCAGCAAACACGAATTTTCCTTCCTAAACAATAAAAACCCTAGGACTCCTGTCCTATATACTCTTCCCAAGATCCATAAGAATCTGGAAACTCCACCAGGCAGACCCATCCTCTCTGGCTGCGGTTCCATTCTAGAACCCTTAGGGAGCTACATTGACTTTTTTATAAAGGATTTGGTACAAGACACCGCCACTTACGTTAAGGACACCACTCACTTTATCAATCTAATTGAATCCCAGCCTTTTGACCCCCAAACTGAACTCCTGGTCACTCTGGACATCGAGTCACTATACACCAACATTCCCCAAGACAAAGGCATAGAAGTTATCACTAAACATCTCAATCTACGCCCAGCACCTCATCGGGTCCCAACAGAATTCATCACCTCACTTCTGAAAATAGCCCTCACCAGAAACTATTTTATGTTTGAAGACCAGTATTACAGGCAATGTAAAGGCACTTCAATGGGGGCCATTTTCGCTCCTAATTTTGCCATACTTTTTGTTGACGATATTGAAAACAAGTTCATCCTCAACAACAACAACCCCTTCTTTAACAAAATTCGCGTATGGCGAAGGTACATAGATGACGTCTTCATGATTTGGTCAGGCACTGAAACTGAACTCCAACTATTTAGTGCATGGCTCAATAACACCCAGCCGGACCTAAAATTTACCTACACTTTCAATAAAAACAAAATTGACTACCTAGACGTCACGGTCAAAACGTCCGAGGGTGAACTCTACACTACCCTCTTTAGAAAACCTACAGAGCGCAACACCCTCCTACAGTACGATAGCTGTCATCCCAGGGCTCTGAGAGATGGCCTACCCTACGGTCAATTCCTCCGCATCCGCAGAAATTGCAGGTTCAAAGAGGATTTCTTCCAAGAGGCTGAAATCCTATGCAAAAAACTCACCGATCGCGGTTACCCCAGACGTCTAGTAAAGAGGTCAATGAAACGAGCATGGTACTCACATCGTGAATTCCTGCTGCAACCCAAAGAAAAGACATCCCTCAACAAAATCACATGCGTCACTACCTTCTGTCCGGTTAGCAATAAACTAACCAAAATGATAAAGAAACACTGGTCAGTGCTAGGCCCATTGGAACTCAATACAGGCACTCCACTTTTTGCCTTCAAGAGAGGACGTAATATTAAGGACCACCTAGTTAGAGCCCAGAAACCAGTGCACAAGGACAATACACTTCATTCTTTCCTTGGCCTCCCTCCTCTACAAGGCCACTACAAATGTAACAACTGTCTGTCGTGTGATTCCACCTGTAACACCCAGTCTTTTGAATATAATGGCACCAAACACACTTTACATTTTTTCTCCAATTGTAATTCACAAAATGTGATCTACTGTATAAAATGTCCCTGCCAACTACTCTATATCGGGCAAACCACGCAGAAAATCAAGACCAGGATCTCGCAACATAGGAGCAGGATCCGCTGCAAAATACAAACAGCACCACTTGTGGAACATTTTCTGGCCAAAGGACACTCTGAATCTGACTTCACATGGCAAGTGATTGACAGCTTACAACACAACCACAGAGGAGGAAATCAACAGCAAATCCTTAACCGCATGGAATGTAAATGGATTTTTAAATGCCGCTCCATTGAACAAGGACTTAACACCTTGGACGAATACAGAACCATTCTGTAACCACCTACTGTGTTCAAACATGCCTTTGACTCTTGTAAACTCCAGTCTCCTCTTGCCAACCCTGAGACTTCTGTACTTTTGTATGTAAAGCAACCTCTCTGTTCCCTATTGTACTAATTGTATATAGTTGAATATAGTTGAATGTAGACTAAACGGGCAAGTAGTTGAACACCTACGCTGCCTTTACTATATTAATGCTGCAACTTTAGCTACTGAACCACCCAAAACACACCCCCCTTGGCCTTTTAGTATTTACCCCAGACTTATGACTTCTCAACATTGGTTGCCCAGCGCTATGGAATCATGCTCCACGACATTAACTAGTAACTCCAGCAGTCCCATTCATGCTAGCGTTTTATTTGCATACAGGCACCCCTTGAGCCTACTCCCCTTGTTGGGTCCTCACACCCTGCGCTCGGCGCAGCTGTGGACGCCTCGAGTAACCAATGGCAACCCTGCCCCTTAAAACCTCCCCCCTCCCACCACCCGGCCAGTCGCCGCGCGTAACCACACGCACACAGGATTCGCTCCACTCCCCGTGACCCCCATTGATTGCACCGAATGCCGCATGGATTAAGTAAGTACTTTTCTAACTACACCCCCTCCCTCCACTTGTTCGCGGCTCTATTATCCGCCTGAAGGTAACCTCCCGCATCCTCCCCTACAGATTAATTTCCTCGGCACCGCAAAACTCGCCTAAACTCGCTGAGCAGGCATGTTTACAACCCTAACTCAAGTAAGTGTCTTCACTCTAAGTTTGACACCGGCCCGTAATTACATGTACACACCCCCTTAACACCCCCCCCCCCTTTTCCTTCAGGCAACTTCCTCCTGATACCTGCTTGAATATGTTTCGGCACTGACACCGCGCTTCCATTCATTGAGAAGTCTGGACCCAATTTATTACTTCAGTAAGTGTCTTCACTACCCTGACACCACGCGGTATTCTTGCTTCAATCACCACGCGCCTTGTCCAGTTGTAACCCATAGTCACTCCGTTTTTCTAGACTAATGGTTTCAAATCAAGACGTCCACTCCCGCGACGAACACGTTTTTCGCTGACGACTATCCGGTCACTCTACCGCTCATATACTCAGTAAGTGTTTCACTTCATGCGCGCGTAAAGATGCCCCTACCTCCGCCCCTAGCGCTATAAGTTACTTCGTCACTATGAGCTCGGAGTTCCTCACATCCTATTCATGTAATTGCGCATTCCTTCAGGGCACTAGACTGCTCAGTTCCTTCACCTTGCTGACTCTGCCAGGTTACCGATTTTTCATTTTTGTGTAATTGCATCACTTTTTTTGGAGAACACTATGTACCGCTCATTAATTGCTTGTGATGCTTGTTAAAGTTCAGGAACTAATTTATGTTTTGTAATTGGTTATTGATTTGTTTTTTCTGTAATTTTCTCACCTTTAGAGTTCATATGCTCACATTTTGTCCTGATGATGAACTCAAATAACTGAGTTCGAAACGCCGTCGACCCTATGCAACTCGAACCTATTTTGTACTAATTTAATTTAAAATGGTTCTCAATTGTTGCCAATGCGATGTTCTTTTTTAAAGACTCCACCCTCACCTGCATGCCACGCTTTCTTGTCACTAAATATGTGAGCACTTTGAATTCAATCTTTATTCAATAAATAAGTGTCATACACTGACCTCCCTTGTCCCTTGTTCCTCTATATTAAGTATCACTCTCCAAATGTGAGTCCTTGTACCTATACCAAATCATTTCGCCCTCCTAAGGGCTTGTTCATTTCACCGGACCTTCTCAGGCCAACCCGAACCATTGTTCTTTTCCATATTGTAAAGCCTAAGACAGCATTTTCTACCCCTAGTGGGCACTATCAATTTGTGGTAATGCCCTTTGGTTTGAAGAATGCATCTGCCACTTTCCAAAGGTTGGTGAATACAGTTCTCACAGGTCTGGAAGCCTTTAGTACAGCATAGCTAGATGATATTGCTGTCTTTAGCTCCACCTGGGAGGATCACCTGGTCCACCTAAGAAATGTTTTGGAGGTCCTGCAAAAGCAGGCCTAACTATCAAGACTACTAAGTGCCAGATAGGGCAGAGTCAGGTTGTGTACCTGGACCACCTTGTAGGTGGAGGCCAGGTTCAACCATTGCAGAGCAAAATCCAGACCATAATGAACTGGGTTGCTCCAACTACCCAGCCTCAGGTGAGAGCCTTCTTAGGCCTGACTGGGTACTATAGGAGATTTGTCAAAGGGTATGGATCAAAAGTGACACCCTTGAATGACTTAACTTCTAAGAAAATGCCCAAAACGGTTCGGTGGACAGCTAGCTGTCAAAAGGCATTTGATGACCTGAAGCAGGCCATGTGTACTGCTCCCATTCTGCAGTCCTGACTTCTCCAAAAAGTTCATTGTTCAAACTGACGCATCTGAATTGGGGGTTGCGGCTGTACTGTCACAATTGAATGAAGAAGGTCAGGATCAGCCAATAGCTTTCATAAGCAGAAGGCTGAACCCAAGAGAGGGACGTTGGTCAGCCATTGAGAGGGAGGCCTTTGCTGTGGTTTGAGCTCTGAAGAAGTTGAGGCCATACTTGTTTGGTGCTCACTTCCTTGTTCAGACAGACCATAAGCCCCTCTTATGGCTAAAACAAATGAAGGGTGAAAACCCCAAACTGCTTAGGTGGTCCATTTCCCTACAGGGGATGGACTTTACAGTGGGACATAGACCTGGGAGTAACCATGCCAATGCAGATGGACTTTCTGGGTATTTCCACTTAGAACATGAAGACTCAACTGGTCAAGGTTAGTTTAATGTCCCTGCATTTGGGGGGGAGAGGTAGTGTAGGAGAGTAGGATCTGCTTCACATGGGTACCCCCACTTTTTGCTGGTGTTTCAGTTTTTCGACCTTAGTCTGGCTGTGGCCTGGCTAATCAGGACCACATCCTAGCTGCTTCCTCTCTTAAATGGTTTCAATGTACATTAGGTACATATCTAATTGGATTCTGGAGTGCCTTATAAGCCCCTAGTATAAGGTATACTATGTACCTAGGGCATAGGCACCTCAGAGGCCTACCAGGGGTTGAAGCATGTATTATGCCACCCCTGAGAAGCACTCCAAAATGACACCACTGGTCTGCTACTGCAGCCTCGGTAAGGTGGTGCCTGCACCCCTTACTGTGGTATAGGCTACCTATATCACTACCATTGCACACACATACAAAACCTATAAGTCACTCCTATGGCAGGCCTTAACAATCCTGAAGGCAGAGTGCTTGGTTTTTATGTGAGAGGGTGCCCCTACATGAGCAGAGCCCCTCTGCAGCGTTCGGAGTACCTCCTCTGATGCTGTTTGTGGTGCAGCCTGACCATATACTCTTAAGTGCATTATAACCTCGCGGTAAATGCTAACTTTGGGATGGCTGCACGTAAACATGTCGTCTTTGGTGTGAAATGCTTTGGAATACTATTCCCCTGCCAGTTCTGGTGGCAGGGGTAGCATTCCACCCTCCTAGAGGGAGAGACATGTTCACCCTGGTCTGCAGCATATATTTTGCCACCCCTGGGATGCACTCCAAAATGGCACCACAGATCTCCTACTGCAACCTGAGTAAGGATGTGCTTGCACCCCTTACAGTGGTATAGGCTACCTATATCCACACCTATATACAGACACATAAACCTATAAGCTGCTCCTATGGCAGGCCTTGACAATTCTGAAGGCAGAGTGCTTGGTTTTATGTGAGAGGGTGCCCAAGCATGAGCTGAGCCCCTCTGCAGCTTTCGGAAATACTTCCTTATGGCTGTTCTGTGATACAGCCATACCATATACACTTAAGTGCATTAGAACCTCGTGGTAAATGCTAACTTTGGAATGGCTGCATCAAAACATGTCATGTTTGGTGTCAAACGCTTTGGAATACTACCCCCCGCCAGTTCTGGCGGCGGGAGTAGCATTCCACCCTTCTAGAGGGAGAGACATGTTCACACTGGTCAAACCCGGTAGGACTTTCCTGAGCCCTGGCATCACAAAATGGATGCCTCCGCCACAGACAAGGGTCTGGCCTCCTGCTGCTGACCAACACTCCGGCAGGGGAGGACTGGACAATAGGTTTCCTGTCGAGGGGACCTCCCCACCTCCCCAGACAGGCTGATGTGTATTGGGGCTGGGCGGGAGCACTCTCTGGTGCTTTGAAGTCCTGCACTGGGGGCACACTTGGTGTCCCTGTGCATACTCCAGTTGAAACCGGTTGCAGGGGCTACCTGCCCCTGCTCTGGCGCAAAACTGGACAAAGGAAATGGGTGTAACCACCCCTCTTTCCAGGCCCACCCATAGGTGGGGCCTTAGAGTTAATCCATCTCCTAAACTTACTATACGTATAGGAATCCAGTCCCTAGGACTTTAGATTACCCTGGACTAAACTCTGCTACAGATATCCTGGACCTTCGACGTTCTATCCTGACTAGAAGACTGAAGAAATCTCCCTTGGGGTCAAGGAGTGACTCCCCTGCTTGGCAGGCACCAAAGAAGCAACTGACCGGTCTGCATCGCTGAAGCTCCCGCCGGACGCCGAAATCTTTGCATCACCAGAGGTGGGTGACGTGGAACCATGACCCCTGGACACCGTGAACTTTTGCAGCAACACTATCTTCCTGGTCCTCCTCGAAGTTGTGCTTTGGGCTCCGAGTAGCCCCAGCCTTGATCACCTCCTACACCGAAGATTGTTGGCCTCCACTCCATGAGTGACCCGTGGGCCAACTTCAAGTGCGACCGCTCGAGGCTCCTTCGCGATCACTAGCCCATTGGCTAGCAGGTCCTCACGAAGGCAACTTCTTTTCTGATTGGCCGTTCCTGGTTGCTTCAGTTGTGCCCTGACTTTTCCTCGCAGGGTGATTCCCTCAGACCTTGCTGGTCTGCACCGCAGTCCTTTCTCTGAATTCCAGTGACTTGCCGTTGCCAAGGCTTGTTGGGTCCATTCGACAGACTTCATGGCACAGCTCAAATCCGGCTTGTGGACTTCGTCGATGCCTCCTGCACCTCGTGGCTGAAGAGTCAAGACACCCATCAACTCACCTGAAGCACCCGACATCTGTGGGTATTGGTCCATTCAGCCCTAGGTCACTGGCAAGTGACTCAGACTCTGTCCCCTCTGCTTTCAGGTTCCTTCCATCCCAGATCCAGGCTTGGATCTCTGCGGACACTTCTCCTCTTCACGGCAGCAGCAGTTCTTTGCAGGCTCCCATTGAAATCGACGACACGGCCCGACACCAAAAGACACCTATGCACCCGGCTTCCCTGGGTGAGGTAACTCGAGTACTCCAGTGCTCCAGTGGGTGCTAGCCCTAGAACTTCTTAAGTCCAAAAGAGTTTGGTCCTGACTCAATTCTAAGTATCCCTAATCATTAAATATCCAACCGCGACATTGCCCATAGAAGATAACGGGAACCCGCGGTTGTGTTTACACACTGCATACAGTCCCCGTGGGTCCCCTGTGTCACTACCTTGGGTGGTTCCTTGGGGTCCCAGCAATTCTTGAGGCTATAGGCCTAGTGTCTATTCCAGTCGTGGTTCTTATACCACTTTTTTGGTATATGGTTTGGTACGCCCCTAGGGCCCAAACGTGTATTTGTGCTATTACTGATAATTGCTGACTTGTAAACTAAGTACTTCGAACTTCAGTCTCATAAAGAGACTAGAGGGGTGTGTTTTATCCTAAATACATATATTTTGAATATATACCTGGTGTGGTTGTCTTTTCATTTGATCATTCAAGAGATTATAGACTGGTAAAACAAGCTGCTTTACATTCCTTCAAGACTTAGTCTGAAGGCTGCTCTCTATAGCTACCTCTAGGATAGCTTTCAATAAAGGTTGTCTTTAACCTATCACCATAAGGGGTTTGTTTGGACTGATACAAGGTGCCCACTAGAACTAGTGGACAGCATATATCAGGCCACCTTCTCACATTGGTGTGCAGCATGTGGGATTCCAGCTTGCTATTGTTTTACCAGATAATCACAATAGAATTTATCAACTGAAAACCACTAAAGGTACCTTGGGTACATATAATATCAAGTTTAGCTACAGTAAGTTCTACTGAACTTAGAGTTGTGTGTTAAGGGATAGCACACCCTTTCTACAACTCAAGAGAGTTTAGTAGGCCACACTAGTGTAGGTAGTGCAATACACCACACCACATTAGTAATGTCTAATCAGCCAGGAACCAGTGGGTCACTACCAGGAACCAGTGAGCACCTTCCCTATAGATATGGGGATCTCTCCTTTGCTCAGCTTAGGGCCTTATGTTTCATTAGGAAGCTGAAGACAGGCAAAATCCCAACCACCCAGCATCTCATAAAGATACTGAAGCTGGATGATCTCCCAGGACCTAGTGGTTCTGATGGGGTAGGCAGTGTGGGTGGGGCAGCAGGTGAGAGTGGGCCTAGGGGTAACAATTTCCCTGACCCTGCCTGTTAGACCTGGCACCTTGGCGTGGGTCTCCCTTCCATTTTTCGCTGTTGTCTCATGATTTTTTACTGGTGGTAGTTGCTCAGGGCACTGTGCCACTGCCGTCCAGTGCCACAGTGCCAGTGCTCCCTATTGTAAATTGATGTATGATGTGTGATTCCATGATTGGTTGGTTTGGTTTACCTGTCAGACCCTAGTACAGTGCACCAGGAGTGCCCAGGGCTTGTAAATCCAAATGCTGCTGGTGGGCTTGCAGCACTGGTTGTGCCACCCACAGAAGCAGCCTGTAAAAAGTGTGTCTAAGGTCTGCCATTGCAGAGCCTGCGTGCAGTTTGGTACTGTCATGCTGACTGGGGAAGTGCACTTTTCTTCATATCAGACACCCCTATGGTAGGCCCAAGGGCAGGGTGCATTGTAAGGATAAGGTAGGACATGCCCTGGTGTGTGTGGCATGTTCTAATAGTGAATTACAGCCATTTTCGTTTTTCACTATTGCAAGGCTACCTGTTCTCCATGGGCCAGAATGGGCAGTTTGGTTATTACATTTTATATTCCTAACTGACTCAGGGAACATGGTAGAAATTTGAAATTAGTATGCCTGATCTCAGAATGAAAAAATACATCTTTTCGTGAAGTTGGTTTTACATTCTGTGTTTGAAAATGCCACTTTTAGAAAGTAGGCATTTTCTTGTCTAACCATTCAAACCTGCCTCTGCTTGACTGTGTATTCCTTGTCTGGAGTTTGAGTGACAGGGCTGGGGAATTCCAGGAGACAGGGTGAGGTGTCCCAGTGGTGAATTGAGAGATCTGCATCTAGATGGGTGGGAGGAGTTGCACCTGGGACCTGAATAGGGCTGTGCCTTCCCTCCACAATGCTGGCTCCACCTCCTGCGGTACGTCTGATGTCTCTGCCCTGCACTCTGAAAGGAAAGAAGGTGTCAGGTAAACAAAGTGCTCCAGGACTGACAAGAACCGGTTTGAACAAGGCAAAGGCCCTCTGCCCTGTTGGACAGGCCACACGAAGGGCTTGCTCCCTCCCCGCACGACAGGGCCCGAGCTCCGGCCCACCAGGCATAATCCACGAAAAGCACCTGTACCCCGTCTCCCGACGGATCTTCTGCCCTCGGACCTCTACTCATCCCGGGGCCCAGCCCCACCGGCTCCCCCGGCCGGTTCAAGCCGCCATCTTGGGCCCTGCACCACGAGGCCGCGTGGCCTCGCCCCGACCCTAACCCCGGGCCTGGCCGGCCCGGACATCCCGGCACCACCATCCACCCGGGAGGTGAGCGGACCACTTGGCAGGTCAATGGGAGGACGAAGTGTCAAGAGCTCTTCCCCCGCCAGGTGCCGATCGCCTCCAGCTCCCCCAGGCGCTGGCTCCACCCCCTGCTGGGTGTCTGGACACCTTCATCCCGGGCCCTCCGACCTCCAAGTGCGAGGGTCCGGACATCAAAGGGCGCCTGCCCTATAACTGGGGCAACTCCGGAGCAGGAAGGCAGTTGTATCCTGGAGTCGAGAGACACCGAGAGAACTCAGCCTTGACGGACTACTGGCGCTGCCGTAGCCCGCTCTTGTGAACCATCGTCCTGCCTGCTGGCGCTGCCGCGGCCTTCTACAACATCCATCCTCGTCGGGACCTGCTGGCGCTGCCGCGGCCCGTTGTAACGACCATCCTCACCGGGACCTGCTGGCGCTGCCGCGGACCGTACATCGACCATCTTTCCGGGACCTGCTGGCGCTGCCGCGGCCCGTTGTAACGACCATCCTCACCGGGACCTGCTGGCGCTGCCGCGGACCGTACATCGACCATCTTCCCGGGACCTGCTGGCGCTGCCGCGGCCCGTACCAACTAAGCTCGAGGATTGTGAGCTAATCATCATCTCATCCCAACTACCTGACTGGTAGACAGACTGTCCCGCTACCCCTTACCCTGCTTTGAGAGACTTGAATCGAGGGGACCCCTGAGTCCAGACCTCCTTGTACCATTCAACCGTACCTTAAGAAGTGCTTATAAAGAACACTGAACCTTATCCGTGTGTGGTATCTGTCTGTGGGGGGGGGAAGTTACTTGTCTGTACGATCACTGGAGACGGCTCTCCCCGGAGACCTCTCCTCCTGACCCCGGCCGACCCTCCCGGTCCGTCTATCCTTTCTAACATTGGTGGCCAGCGGCGCGATCCGAATCAACGCGTAATCGTACAGAGAGTAGCTCACCCCACGACAACAACACGATGTCAGCCAAAGATAGCAACTCCACCGAGAAATTCCAAATGGATAAATTAGAAGAATACAACCACCGCGAACTGAGACAATTCTGCATAGAACTTGGCATTGCTACCACCGGCCTGAGTACCAAAGATGATCTAAAGCACGCCCTAGAGTCGTGGACAGAAACTGGGGTCGCCGGACCCTCCGACCAAAGCAGCATCACACCAGAGGGGAACGCCACGGCTCCCGAGGAGCGGGGAACGGGCCTCTCGCAGGAGGAGATCCGAGAAAGAGAAAGAACCAGATTGCACGAGTTGGAAATGGCATGACTCAAGATGGATGGGGAACTCAAGTTAGCTGAACAGAAACTCAACCTCGAGCACATGCGGCTCCGAGATGAACGAGAAGAGAAGCAGAGACAGAGAGAGCTGGAGGAGAAAAAAATAACGCTCGAGCACGAGCGCAAACTGGCGGAAATAGAACTTCGGAAACAGAATAAAGAACTGGGGGTGCCTGAGCGACCACACACCCCGGGGCCAATCGAGAAAAAAGTCCACATCCCCAAGGATGTTGTCCGCGAGTATGTCCGAGAAGACGACATACAACAGTGGTTTAAAGCCTACGAGATCGCCATGACCTCCCACCGGATCGACCGGAGTGATTGGGGAGCCGGACTCTGGGGGAGGTTTATCAACGAGGGGCGCGATGCCCTACTGCAGCTCCCAGATCACCAAATGTCGTCCTACGACCACATGAAGGCTGCCCTCCTCACCCGCTACGGCCTCACACCCGAGATGTACCGCCAGAGGTTCAGAGATTGCACCCGGATCCCAGGTACAACTTGGGTAGAATACGTGAACTATTTCAGCCGTGCCTTCGAGGGTTGGATAAAGGGGAGCCAGGTCACCACCTACGAACAACTCTTTAACCTGATGGTATGGGAGCACCTGTCGAACAACTGCTTCGTCGAGCTCAGGCAGCACCTCCTCGACAGTAAGCTGACTGACCCCCGGCAGCTCGCCGCCGAAGCTGACCGATGGGAAAGCACCCGAGTGGGCCGGAGGGGGCCACACGAACAGAACAGAAACAACCAAGGCCAGCACCGTCCTCGGGGAGGAGGAGGGGGCCAGGGGCGAGGGAGAGACGCCTTGCCCGCAACACCCGTGGCCAGCACCCCGGCTCCGGCCGGTCGGGGCAACCCCCCGTGGCGTCCTGGGGTCCGAGCCAACGTCACGTGCCACCGATGCCAGCGAGTCGGCCACTACGCCAATGACCCGAGCTGCCCGCAGAACCAAACACCCAAGCCCCACCAGGTAGCTGCCGCCGCCCTGGGGGAAGAGCGATCATTGGAGGAACCAGAGGAGTATGAGCCGGCCCAGCAAGAGTGGGAACCGGCCGCCATGGTCCTGGCGTGCTTAGGGGGAAGAGACATGGTCCCGCGGGCTCCCCTACCCGCTAACACCAGGAAATACGGTCAGTGGGTGACCATTAATGGACAGCGAGCCGAGGCCTTGCGTGACACAGGCGCCAGTGTGACGGCCGTCCGCTGTCACCTGGTGAAGCCCGAGCAGATCCTGCCGAACATTCTCTGCCCCGTCCGCTCGGCAGACAACTCTGAAAGTATGTGTCAAATGGCCTGCGTTCCATTCGAATGGGGAGGGGTCTCCGGCCTGTTGAAGGTGACGGTCCGGGACGATGCCCCCGTGGACTGCCTCCTGGGGAATGACCTCGAGAGTTCCCCGTGGGCCACCGTTGAGAGAAGAGAGCACCTGGGGATGCTGGGCCTCCCGGACTGGGCCTGCATAACCACCCGGTCCATGGCCGCCCGTGCCGTCCCTCGATCAGAAGAACCAGAATGGCCAGCACCTCCGCCCCCAGTCGCCCCAGTAGAAGACAACGACGAGGCCAGCCTCCCAGACCCGACGGCCGAAGGGGACGCGCAACCCCAGGACCTTCCTGACCTGGCTCAGTGGCGTCAAGAGGGGGGGCCCACCCAAGCACAGTTCCGCCAGGAACAAAAGACCTGTCCCTCCCTCGAGGGACTCCGCCAACAAGCCAGCGCCCAGAACGCAGGGGACTCCACCGGAACTCACTGGGTCTACTGGGATAACGACCTGCTATACAGCGAGCAAAGAATCGCCGAGCTGGGGGCCGGTCGAGTACTGGTGGTACCTCTCCGCTTCAGAGACTTTCTGCTCAACCTGGCCCACGATGTCCCCCTGGCTGGACACCTGGGCCAAGATAAAACGTACAGCCGCCTAGTGACCCACTTTTTCTGGCCGAAGATGAGGAACGACGTCCTGAACCACTGCCGATCTTGCCCCACATGCCAAGCCAGCGGGAAGAGTGGTCGGAAGCTGAAAGCCCCTCTGCAACCCTTCCCTGTGGTCACCACCCCGTTCGAGAGGGTGGGGATAGACATCGTGGGGCCTCTGGACCCCCGCACGGCACAAGGACACAGGTTCATCTTAGTACTGGTGGACCATGCCACCCGCTACCCCGAGGCGGTGCCCCTACGGGCCGTGACAGCTCCGGTGGTTGGCCGGGCCCTAATGGGGATCTTCTCCCGGGTAGGCTTCCCCCGAGAAGTCGTCAGCGACCGAGGCACGAACTTTATATCCAAATACATGAAGTCCCTCTGGCAACAATGCGGGGTCACCTACAGATTCACGACCCCCT
The DNA here is from genome assembly GCF_964204655.1 of Triturus cristatus. NCBI lineage: Eukaryota > Metazoa > Chordata > Amphibia > Caudata > Salamandridae > Triturus > Triturus cristatus. Next base: position 1,902,281,972 of record NC_140589.1, read on the forward strand.
ATCACCCCCAAGGGAACGGACTAGTGGAGCGTTTTAACCGCACCCTCAAGGGGATGATTGGGGGATTGGAAGAGCCCCTCCGTCGCCAGTGGGATGTACTACTCCCGTGCCTCCTCTTCGCCTACCGCGAAGTTCCCCAGAAGTCCCTCGGTTTTAGCCCTTTCGAACTCCTGTACGGGCACCCTGTGCGAGGGCCCCTCAGCCTAGTAAAAGAAGGTTGGGAGATGGCCCCCCTAAAGACCCCTCCAGACGTCTTCAAATACCTCCTGGCCCTACGCAATCAGACCCGGCGCTTCAGAGAGATGGCCAAGGCGAACCTCGAGGCCAGCCAGGAGGACATGAAGAAGTGGTATGATCACAATGCCTCCTCCGTTGAGTTCGAGCCTGGACAACAAGTATGGGTGATGTCCCCCACCGAACCATGTGCCTTGCAAGATAAGTGGACGGGGCCCTTCAAAGTGGTCGAGCGCAAAAGCCCCGTCACTTACCTCATCGACCTGGGGACCTCCCGGAACCCCCTTCGGGTCCTCCACACCAACCGACTCAAACCACACTTTGTGCGCTCAGAACTCAGCCTCCTGATGGCTACGGACAGTGGGGCAGAGGAAGACTCCGAACCCCTCCCGGATCTTCTGAAGACTCAGGAGAATGACGGCTCCGTGGACGGGGTCCGGCTCTCTGACGCCCTCACTTCGGAGCAACGCCAGGGCTGCCGGGACCTCCTGCTGCAGTTCGCTACCCTGTTCTCCCTCACCCCCGGGGTCACCCCTTGGTGTTTGCACGACGTGGACACCGGGGACAGTCCCCCTGTCCGACACCGGGCCTACCGCGTACCAGATCGGGTACGGGCCTGCATACAGGAGGAGGTGGCCAAGATGCTCACAATCGGGGTCATCGAGCCCTCGGACAGTCCCTGGGCCAGTCCGGTTGTATTGGTCCCCAAAGCCGCTGCCCCCGGCACCGCACCTGAACTGAGATTCTGCGTCGACTACCGGGGCTTGAACGCTGTCACCCGGACCGACGCTCATCCGATCCCCCGAGCAGACGAGCTGATCGACCGGCTGGGGGCCGCCCGCTACCTCAGTATCTTCGACCTAACAGCGGGCTACTGGCAGATCGGCCTCACACCCAGGGCTCAGGAACGGTCAGCCTTCTCTACCCCCGATGGCCCCTACCAATTCAAGGTCATGCCCTTCGGCATGAAGAAGGCCCCCGCCACGTTTCAACGCCTCGTGAACCAGGTCTTGGCGGGGCTCGAAGAGTTCAGCGCTGCCTACCTGGACGATATCGCTGTATACAGCCGCCACTGGCCCGACCACCTCCGTCACCTCCAAGAGGTCCTACAGGCCCTCCAGCGGGCCGGCCTCACAATTAAGGCCGGCAAGTGCCAAATTGGCCAAGGGTCTGTGACCTACCTTGGGCACCAAGTGGGAAGCGGGCTGGTGGCCCCGCTACAACTTAAGATTGCTGCCATCCAGTCCTGGCAGCCCCCCGTCACCCAGACCGAGGTCCGAGCCTTCTTGGGGCTCACCGGCTACTACCGGCGGTTCGTGAAGGACTACGGCAGCATCGTGGGGCCCCTCACGGGTCTCACGTCCAAGAACCAACCGAAGCGGATTAACTGGACCCCCGATTGTCAAGCGGCCTTCGAGAAGCTGAAGGCCGCCCTGTGCACCGCCCCTGTGCTCCAGGCCCCCGATTACGGTCGGGAATTCGTGGTACAGACCGACGCCTCCGACCACGGCATCGGAGCCGTCCTTTCTCAGTTAAACCCCGAAGGTCATGACCAGCCGGTGGCCTTCATCAGTCGACGTCTCCTGGCCCGAGAACAGCGCTGGAGCACCATCGAGAGGGAGGCCTTCGCAGTGGTGTGGGCCCTCAAAAAGCTCCGGCCCTATCTCTTCGGTACCCACTTCCGGGTACAAACCGACCATCGACCCCTGCAGTGGCTGATGCAGATGCGGGGGGAGAACCCAAAACTCTTGCGCTGGTCCATTTCCCTGCAGGGAATGGACTTCACTGTGGAGCACCGACCAGGCCAAGACCACGCCAACGCGGATGGCCTGTCCCGCTTTTTCCGCCTCGACGAAGAGAGTCCCCAAGGAGATGGGTGACTCTCCCCGCCTTCAGCTGGGGGGGACGCATGTTGGACAGGCCACACGAAGGGCTTGCTCCCTCCCCGCACGACAGGGCCCGAGCTCCGGCCCACCAGGCATAATCCACGAAAAGCACCTGTACCCCGTCTCCCGACGGATCTTCTGCCCTCGGACCTCTACTCATCCCGGGGCCCAGCCCCACCGGCTCCCCCGGCCGGTTCAAGCCGCCATCTTGGGCCCTGCACCACGAGGCCGCGTGGCCTCGCCCCGACCCTAACCCCGGGCCTGGCCGGCCCCGACATCCCAGCACCACCATCCACCCGGGAGGTGAGCGAACCACTTGGCAGGTCAATGGGAGGACGAAGTGTCAAGAGCTCTTCCCCCGCCAGGTGCCGATCGCCTCCAGCTCCCCCAGGCGCTGGCTCCACCCCCTGCTGGGTGTCTGGACACCTTCATCCCGGGCCCTCCGACCTCCAAGTGCGAGGGTCCGGACATCAAAGGGCGCCTGCCCTATAACTGGGGCAACTCCGGAGCAGGAAGGCAGTTGTATCCTGGAGTCGAGAGACACCGAGAGAACTCAGCCTTGACGGACTACTGGCGCTGCCGTAGCCCGCTCTTGTGAACCATCGTCCTGCCTGCTGGCGCTGCCGCGGCCTTCTACAACATCCATCCTCGTCGGGACCTGCTGGCGCTGCCGCGGCCCGTTGTAACGACCATCCTCACCGGGACCTGCTGGCGCTGCCGCGGACCGTACATCGACCATCTTTCCGGGACCTGCTGGCGCTGCCGCGGCCCGTTGTAACGACCATCCTCACCGGGACCTGCTGGCGCTGCCGCGGACCGTACATCGACCATCTTCCCGGGACCTGCTGGCGCTGCCGCGGCCCGTACCAACTAAGCTCGAGGATTGTGAGCTAATCATCATCTCATCCCAACTCCCTGACTGGTAGACAGACTGTCCCGCTACCCCTTACCCTGCTTTGAGAGACTTGAATCGAGGGGACCCCTGAGTCCAGACCTCCTTGTACCATTCAACCGTACCTTAAGAAGTGCTTATAAAGAACACTGAACCTTATCCGTGTGTGGTATCTGTCTGTGGGGGGGGGGAAGTTACTTGTCTGTACGATCACTGGAGACGGCTCTCCCCGGAGACCTCTCCTCCTGACCCCGGCCGACCCTCCCGGTCCGTCTATCCTTTCTAACATGCCCTCATAGGACAAAGGACTTTTGCTCAACTTGTGAAGGATCTCCAAGGGCTTGGAAAAGAGCTTGCCTCCTGCTGAAGTCTCAGGAACAACAGACTTCACCCCCAGCTCCCCAGAGTTCTTTGGAAGTGCCTGCTGCTGTTTTTGGGCCTTCCGAGGGTCTGCGTGTCGCAAGGAGCTGGAAGCGCAACTCAAGAAGGAGAAGCGTGCCGCCGTCGGAGCTGTTGTCGTCGCATCGTGTAATGGGTGTCGCCGCTGCAGCTGTCGCACCGAGCGGAAGCGTCTCGCATCATCCTGGAAGTGTCTCGCAACGCCAAAGAAGCGTGTCGCCATCGCAGCCATCATAGCTGGCGCATTGCACCGCATCAAGAGAAGAGTCTCGCAACGAGGAAGAAGCGTGTCGCCATCGCAGCCATCGTAGTTGTCGCATTGCACCGCATCAACAAAAGCGCCTCGCATCCACGGAGAAGCGTGCCGCCATAGGAGCTGTTGTTGTCGCATCGCGTAAAGGGGTGTCGCCGCTGCAGCATCGCATCGAGCGGAAGCGTCCGAGAAGAGTGTCGCTGCCAAGGCCGCTGTCGTCGCATCGCGTAAAGTTTGTCGCCGCTGCAGCTGAAGCATCAAATCGAGTCTTCTCGCAACATCGGAGAAGCGTGCCGCATCTGGAAGATCTTCACGTCTTTATTTCTTTGCACCAAAATCTTCAACGCATCAACATCGTTGCAACACTTTCGTTGCCCTGCGTGTCGCATCTAAAAGGTACATTGACTTAAAGCGTCGCATTTAAGAACAAAAGAGAACTAAGCAAAATTCTACCATCTAAAGTAGCAGTATTGTGTATTTTTTGTCGTTTAATGTTCTTGTGGTAAATCTATATAAAGAATACTTATTTTTGATATAAAATCTGTGTGGGGTCCATCTGTAGTGTTGTCACTTGGTTACTGTATGTGTTCACAAATGCTTTACACACTGCCTCTGAGGTAAGCCTGTCTGCTCGTGCCAAGCTACCAAGGGGGTGAGCAGGGGTTATTTTAGGAGTGTACCCCCTTACCCTGACTAGAGGCGAGGGTCCCTATTTGTCACAAGTGCATACCTGTGCCAACTAGAGACCCCCAAGTCTAACATTGGTGGTCAGCGGTGAAGATTACGGACTTGCATTTGTGGCTCATGTACAGTGATTGATGAACACTACTTAGTGAGTGCAGACCATAACGCAACGAATACTTGTTGGTAGATTTCTTTTTGGGACTTTCTGTTTTTGACTACTGTCAAGCTTAACCATGGTGGAGAAAGCAGCATCCATAATCACTGTTGAGAATGAGTGGGAGTGGGTAGAAGAGAAACTAGACAGCTACCCAGTAAAACAGCTAAAGTTCTTCTGCAAGAAATTCAATGTTTCTACTACTTGATGTAAAAGTAAGCCAGAGTTCTACAAGGTGCTGAGGGCCAGGGTAGAAGCAAGAAATGCCACTGATGATGATAATGCAGAGAAACAGCTGGAAGGGCCAGTGGGTCCAAGAGGAAGGAGAACCCCTTCCCCTGCCGGTAGCAGTGTTTCTGTTCAAAGTCTATCTCCAGAGGAGTTGGCAGATAGAAAAGAGTGTAGGATGCACGAAATGGAGCTGACCAAGCTCAAGTTAAGTGGGCAGTTAGAATTTGAAATGCAAAGTAGAAAGTTAGCCCTAGAAGAGAAGAAGCTACAGTTTGAACATGAAAAGGTTTTGAGGGAGTTGGAGTTGAAAGCCAAGAGCTTAGATATTGCTCCCTCTGGTGACAGCACACCGTCAATGCCTGTTGAATCTAGAGTATACATCCCTAAGGATGTGGTGATGGAATTTTTGTAAAATGATGATATTGGGCAGTGGTTCAAGGCCTATGAGGTAGCCATGTCTTCCCACCGTGTCCCTGAGAAGGATTGGGGAGCGGGGTTGTGGGGGCTGTTCCTTAGTGAGGGGCGGGACACACTGCTAGACTTGCCTTCTGATGTCTATAATTCCTATCCCCACATGAAAGATGCATTGATTTCTAGATGTGGTTTGACCCCTGAGATGTACAGACAGAGGTTCAGGGGTTGCACAAAGATAGCAAACAGTACCTATGTTGAATATTTCACTTTTTTCTGCAGAGCATTGGATGGTTGGGTGAAGGTTAACAAAGTTGATGATTTTCAGGGACTTCTTGATTTAATGGCATGGGAGCACTTGTCAAATAACTGTTTTCCTGAGCTACGCCAGCACCTGATTGACAGTAGGCTGACTAATCCTAGGAAGCTTTCTGAGGAGGCGGACCGCTGGGTCAGTACCAGGGTCCACAAAGGTCACGTGGGAGACTCAGCCAAGAGTGGGCAGGGTCCCCAGTAGAAGAGTGGGGGGACAAGGATAAACAGTGGGAGTTCCATAGGAGGCCCCAAAGTAATCCACAAGGGAACCAAGGGAAAGGTTCTCAGCCTCCCTCCCAGAAACCGTCAGGGGCCCCGACAGGTCTACCTGTTCAAAGAGGGCCCCCCAAATGCTACAAATGTGGAGAACTGGGTCATTGTGCCAATGATCCCAAGTGTCGCCTGTTTGGAAAACAAGCACCCACTGGTGCAGCCCCCCAGCAGATGGCTAGTGTAACCCTGGGTGAGGAGATGGGTGCCCAAAGTAGGTGGGGTCCCGCAGAGATGTCCCTTGTCTGATTAGGAGACTGTGAGGTGGTCCCCAGAACCCAGCTGCATGATAACACTAAAAAATACAGGCAGTGGGTGACCATCAATGGCCATAGAGTGGATGCTCTTAGAGTTACCAGAGACAGTGTGACAGCTACATGGGAACAGGTAGTTGAACTGGGGTACCTGCCTGAGCTGACCCATTGGCAGCAAGAAGGAGGCCCCTCCAGGGAGGAATTCTGCCAGGAGCAGAAAGAATGCCCTTCTCTTGTGGGTCTGCGGCAGCAAGCTGCAGACCAGGCAGCAGGTGATCAGTCTGGGTCACATTGGATCTACTGGGAGAATGATCTCCTGTATAGAGAGCCTAAGGTTGCTGAGCCTGGGTGACAACCCCACAAATGGACTCCACACTGGGATATATAAAAAATAGCACTATATATATGTAGATTAGGCTTAGCACAAGACCAGATAACGTTTAAACGGCCCACAATACTTATTAGCAAAAGAGTTCTTGGGTTTAGTGTAGTTTTACAGTTCTGTGCGCTTCGTTCCTTTCCGTACGCTTCGTACGCGGTTGAAATTGCTTGGGAACGGGTCTCACACGCACTATAGGCGCTTCAGGATGAAGCGTACACCCTACAGTGCGAACAGGCACAGTACCTTTATGTTCTGGTGAGTTTGTCACGGATGCTGTGCTGACATCAAGCGCGATGTACGGTGCGGTGTCCTCTTGGTGCGGTGCGTACTACGGTACATTGGACCTTGGGTGTGCAGGGCTTCAGGGGACGGTGCGTAGGTACGGTGCTTTCAATGTTCATCGCGGCGTTCGCGCCGTACCATGAGATTGCCAATCTTGATTTGAAGTTCTGGACACAAGCAAACAGTACGCTCCGCTCAGGGGAGACGTACGCGACTACCGTACGCACCGCAGCCTTCCCAAAGCAGGGGAAAGGAGCGTACGCTGGGCAGTACGGTGCGAGCTATGGCTCGTAGGGGCCTGTTAGTCGCGTTGCTCAGGCCGGACAATACCTTCCTTTGCGGTGCGAGCTACGGCTCGTAGAGGGGCCTTAGTCACTTTGTTCGGGCCGGACAGCTTGGTGCAGGCTTTCAGGGGGGTATGCTTCGATCGTCGAGGCGTACACAGCAGTTCGCTTCAGGATTACGGGGAAAACGGTCCATTTTCCGATGCGCTCTCACGGCGGTGAAGTCCACTGGTCCTGGGACTTCGTTCAGGGGGCAAGCTCACTCACAAGCCCTTGGAGATCTTCAGCACAAGTCAAATAAAAGTTTATTTGGTCTTTTCTTCCTCTTATTTAGCAGCAAGGCAACCACTGCAGGCCAATCCCCCAGGTCAGGGACAGTACTCCTCCATGCAACTTTCCCGGTTCCTTCTCGTCGGACAGAGGTTTCTTCTTGGCAGGACAGGATCTAGTTTCTTAGGAGCAGGGCTCCTACATTTATACCACAAATCTTTTGTTCTCTCAGGCCAGGGGGGCACTTGCCTATTTCAGTCCAGTTCTGGAGCACTTTGTTGATGCGATGCAGGCTTCTTCTTTCAGTGTGCAGGGCAGAGTCATCAGACGCTCCACAGGTGGTGGAGCCAGCATTGTGGTGGCAGAGCACAGCTCTATTCACAGTCCAGGTGTACTCCTCCCACCCATCTATATGTCAATCTCTCTATTCACCACCAGGCTACCTAGCCCTGCCCCTCTGGGATTCCCCAGCCCTGTCACTCACACAAGCCAGACAGCAGATACACATCAGCGCAGAGGCGGGCTGAAATGGTTAGGCAAGCAAAGGCCATCTTTCTAAAAGTGGCGTTTGCAAACACAGAACATTAAAATAAACCTTGCTAACAGATGTATTTTATTATTCTGAGTTTAGGCATACTAAACTCGATTTTCTACCATGTTCCCTGGGTCTGTTAGGATCATAGGATGTAACAATTCCAACAGCCCATTCTGGCCTATGAGAACAGGGTAGCCTTACAATAGTGAAAAACGAAAATGGCTGTAATTCACTATTAGGACATGTCACACACATCAGGGCTTGTCCTACCTTATGCTTACAATGCACCCTACCCTTGGGCCTACCATAGGGGTGACTAACATGAAGTTAAGGGAAGGTTTAGGGACTGGCAAGTGGGTGCACTTGCCAGTCAGCATGACAGTACCAGACTGCACGCAGGTTCTGCAATGGCAGACCTTAGACATATTTTACCAGGCCACGTCTGTGGGTGCCACAACCAGTGCTGCAAGCCCACCAGCGGCATTTGCATTTACAAGCCCTGGGCACTCCTGGTGCACTTTACTGGGGTCTGACAGTAAACTAAATGAGCCAATCATGGAATCCAACCAACATATACATTTTAAATAGGGAGCACTTGCACTGTGGCACTGGTTGGCAGTGGCACAGTACTCTGAGCAGCTAACACCAGCAAAACACATGAGGCACAGCGACAAAAAGTGGAAGGGAGACTCACGCCAAGGTGCCAGGTCTAACAAGACTTTCTTCAGTCTTCACCCATCCATGACTAAGAGCAGACCTTCCTCAGTTTGCACCCGTCCGAGCCTAAGAGCAGGCCTTCCTCAGTCTGCACCCTTCCAAGCCTAAGAGCAGACCTTCCTCAGTCTGCACCCGTCCGAGCCTAAGAGCAGACCTTCCTCAGTCTGCACCCGTCCATGCCTAAGACCAGGCCTTCCTCAGTCTGCACCCGTCCACACCTAAGAGCAGACCTTCCTCAGTCTGCACTCCTCCGAGCCGGAGAGCAGACCTTCCTCAGTCTGCACCCATCCGAGCAAACCTTCCTCAGCCTACACCCGTCTGAGCCTAAGAGCAGACCTTCCTCAGTTTGCACCCGTCCGAGCCTGAGAGCAGACCTTCCTCAGTCTGCACCCGTCCGAGCCTAAGAGAAGACTTTCCTCAGTCTGCACCTGTCCGAGCCTAAGAGCACACCTTCCTCAGTCTCAGAGACAAATGGATCACTCGACCACTCGCAGTCCGGCTTCCGGGCCAACCACATTACAGAGACCGCCCTCATCGCAGCCACCGACGACATCCGAACCCTGCTCGACAACGGGGAAACAGCGGCCCTCATCCTCTTGGACCTCTCCGCGGCGTTCGACACGGTCTGCCACCGCACCCTAGTGCAGCGCCTCAACAACGTCGGAATCCAAGAGAAGGCACTGGAATGGATCATCTCCTTCCTCGACGGAAGGACACAGAGAGTCCGCCTCCCCCCGTTCAGATCAGAAGCCACCGAAGTCATCTGCGGCGTACCTCAAGGATCTTCACTCAGCCCCACGCTGTTCAACATCTACATGATCCCCCTCGCGGCCATCGCACGCCAACACAACCTCAACACCATCTCCTACGCCGACGACACCCAGCTGATCCTCTCCCTCACCAACGACCCCGCCACCACCAGAACCAACCTACACGAAGGGATGAAAGACGTAGCCGAGTGGATGATGAACAGCCGCCTGAAACTGAACTCAGACAAGACGGAAGTCCTCATCCTGGGATCATCGCCCGCCGCCTGGGACGACTCCTGGTGGCCCCCTGCCCTGGGCAGCGCACCCAAACCTACAGACCACGCACGCAACCTGGGCTTCATCCTCGACTCCTCCCTTTCCATGACCAGACAAGTCAACGCCGTCTCCTCGTCATGCTTCAACATCCTACGCATGCTACGTAAGATCTTCCGATGGATCCCCACCGAAACCAGGAAAACGGTCACCCAGGCCCTCATCACCAGCCGACTGAACTACGGCAACTCCCTCTACGCCGGAACCACCGCAAAACTCCAGAAAAGACTCCAGCGCATTCAGAACGCCTCAGCATGACTCATCCTGGACATCCCCCGACACAGCCACATCTCCGCACACCTGAGAAACCTGCACTGGCTCCCCGTCAGCAAGAGAATCACGTTCCGACTCCTCACCCACGCACACAAAGCTCTCCACAACCAAGGCCCAAGATACCTCAACGACCGCCTGAACTTCTACACTCCCACCCGCCGGCTTCGCTCGACCAGCCACGCCCTCGCCGCCGTCCCCCGCATCCGAAGAGCAGCCACGCCCTCGCCGCCGTCGCCGTCGCCGCCGTCCCCCGCATCCGAAGAGCCACAACGGGAGGAAGATCCTTCTTCTACCTGGCCGCCAAGACGTGGAACTCTCTCCCCACCCACCTCCGCCTGACCCAAGACCACCCCGCCTTCAGGAAGCAACTCAAGACCTGGCTGTTCGAGCAGTAGCGGACCCCCCTACCCAAAGCGCCTTGAGACCCTCCGGGTGAGTAGCGCGCTATACAAATGCTTGATTGATTGATTTATTGAGTCTGCACCCGTCCGAGCCTGAGAGCAGACCTTCCTCCGTCTGCACCCGTCCGACCCTAAGAGCAGATCTTCCTCAGACTGCACCCGTTCGAGCCTATGAGAAGACCTTCCTCAGTCAGCAACCGGCCGAGCCTAACAGCAGACCTTCTTCAGTCTGCACCCGTCCGAGCCTTAGAGCAGACCTTCCTTAGTCTGCACCCGTCCGAGCCTGAGAGCAGACCTTCCTCAGTCTGCACCCGTCCATGCCTGAGACCAGACCTTCCTCAGTCTGCATCCGTCCGAGCCTAAGAGCAGACCTTCCTCAGTCTGCACCCCTCCGAGCCTGAGAGCAGACCTTCCTCAGTCAGCACCCGTCCAAGAAAACCTTCCTCAGCCTACACCCGTCTGAGCCTAAGAGCAGACCTTCCTCAGTCTGCACCCGTCCGAGCCTGAGAGCAGACCTTCCTCAGTCTGCACCCCTCCGAACCTAAGAGAAGACCTTCCTCAGTCTGCACCCATCCGAGCCTAAGAGCACACCTTCCTCAGTCTGCACCCGTCCGAGCCTATGAGAAGACCTTCCTCAGTCTGCACCCGTCCGAGCCTAACAGCAGACCTTCTTCAGTCTGCACCCGTCCGAGCCTTAGAGCAGACCTTCCTCAGTCTGCATCCGTCCGAGCCTGAGAGCAGACCTTCCTCAGTCTGCATCCGTCCTAGCCTGAGAGCGGACCTTCCTCAGTCTGCACCCGTCCACGCTTTAGAGCAGACCTTCCTCAATCTGCAACCATGCGAGCCTAAGCGCAGACCTTCCTCAGTCTGCATCCGTGCGAGCCTAAGAGCAGACCTTACTCAGTCTGCACCCATCCGAGCCTGAGAGCAGACCTTCCCCAGTCTGCACCCATCTGAGCCTAAGTGCAGACCTTCCTCAGTCTGCACACGTCCGAGCCTGAGAACAAACCTTCCTCAGTCTGCACCTGTTCGAGCCTGAGAGCAGACCTTCCTCAGTCTGCACCCGTTCGAGCCTGAGAGCAGACCTTCCTCAGTCTGCACCCATCCAAGCCTGAGAGCAGACCTTCCTCAGTCTGCACCCGTCCGAGCCTAAGAGCAGACCTTCCTCAGTCTGCACCCGTCCGAGCCTATGAGAAGACCTTCCTCAGTCTGCACCCGTCCGAGCCTAACAGCAGACCTTCTTCAGTCTGCACCCGTCCAAGCCTTAGTGCAGACCTTTCTCAGTCTGAACCCGTCCATGCCTGAGAGCAGACATTCCTCAGTCTGCATCCGTCCGAGCCTGAGAGCAGACCTTCCTCAGTCTGCATCCGTCCTAGCCTGAGAGCGGACCTTCCTCAGTCTGCACCCGTCCACGCTTTAGAGCAGACCTTCCTCAATCTGCAACCATGCGAGCCTAAGAGCAGACCTTCCTCAGTCTGCATCCGTGCGAGCCTAAGAGCAGACCTTACTCAGTCTGCACCCATCCGAGCCTGAGAGCAGACCTTCCCCAGTCTGCACCCATCTGAGCCTAAGTGCAGACCTTCCTCAGTCTGCACACGTCCAAGCCTGAGAACAGACCTTCCTCAGTCTGCACCTGTTCGAGCCTGAGAGCAGACCTTCCTGAGTCTGCACCCGTTCGAGCCTGAGAGCAGACCTTCCTCAGTCTGCACGCATCCAAGCCTGAGAGCAGACCTTCCTCAGTCTGCACCCGTCCGAGCCTAAGAGCAGACCTTCCACAGTCTGCACCCGTCCGAGCCTAAGAGCAGACCTTCCTCAGTTTGCACCCGTCCGAGCCTGAGAGCAGACCTTCCTCAGTCTGCACCCGTCCGAGCCTAAGAGCAGACCTTCCTCAGTCTACACCCGTTGGAGCCTAAGATCAAACCTTCCTCAGTCTGCACCCATCCAAACCTTAGATCAGACCTTCCTAAGTCTGCACCCGTCCGAGTCGAAGAGGGAACCTTCCTCAGTCTACATCCATCCGAGCCTAAGAGCAGACCTTCCTCAGTCTGCACCTGTCCACGCCTAACTCCAGACCTGCCTCAGTCTGCACCCGTCCACGCCTAAGAGCAGACCTTCCTCAGTCTGCATCCATCCGAGCCTAAGAGCAGATCTTCCTTAGTCTGCACCCGTCCGAGGCTGAGAGCAGACCTTAGTCTGCACCCGTCCAAGCAAACCTTCCTCAGCCTACACCCGTCTGAGCCTGAGAGCAGCCCTTCCTCAGTCTGCACCCATCCGAGCCTAAGAGCAGACCTTCCTCAGTCTGCACCCGTCTGAGCCTGAGAGCAGATGTTCCTCAGTCTGCACCCGTCCGAGCCTGAGAGCAGCCCTTCCTCAGTCTGCACCCATCCGAGTCTAAGAGCTGACCTTCCTCAGTATGCACCCGTCTGAGCCTGAGAGCAGACGTTCCTCAGTCTGCACCCGTCCGAGCCTGAGAGCAGATCTTCCTCCGTCTGCACCTGTCCGAGCCTAAGACCAGACCTTCCTCATTCTGCGCCCATCCGAGCCTAAGAGCAGACCTCCCTCAGTCTGCACCCATCCGAGCCTGAGAGCAGACCTTCCTCAGTCTGCACCCGTCCAAGCCTAAGAGCAGACCTCCCTCAGTCTGCACCCTTCCAAGCCTAAGAGCAGACCTTCCTAAGTCTGCACCCGTCCAAGCCTAAGAGCAGACCTTCCTCAGTCTGCACCCGTCTGAGCCTAAGAGCAGACCTTCCTCAGTCTGCACCCATCCACGCCTAAGAGCAGGCCTTCCTCAGTCTGCACCCGTCCGAGCCTGTGAGCAGACGTTCCTCAATCTGCACCCGTCCGAGTCTAACAGCAGACCTTCCTCAGTCTGCACCTGTCCGAGCCTAACTGCAGATCTTCCTTAGTGTGCACCCGTTCGAGCCTAAGAGAAGACCTTCCTCAGTCTGCACTCGTCCGAGCCTAAGAGCAGACCTTCTTCAGTCTGCACACATCCGAGCCTTAGAGAAGACCTTCCTCAGTCTGCACCCATCCGAGCCTGAGAGCAGACCTTCCTCAGTCTGCATCCGTCCAAGCCTGAGAGCAGACCTTCCTCAGTCTGCACCCATCCATGCCTGAGAGCAGACCTTCCTCAATCTGCAACCATGCGAGCCTAAGAGCAGACCTTCCTCATCTGCACCATTCGAGCCTGAGAGCAGACCTTCCTCAGTCTGCCCCCGTTTGAGACTGAGAGCAGACCTTCCTCAGTGCACCCGTGCGAGCCTAAGAGCAGACCTTCCTCAGTCTGCACCCGTCTGAGCCTAAGAGCAGACCTTCCTCAGTCTGCACCCGTCCGAGCCTGAGAGCAGACCTTCCTCAGTCTGCACCCATCTGAGCCTAAGAGCAGACCTTCCTCAGTCTGCACCCATCCGAGCCTGTGAGCAGACCTTCCTCAGTCTGCACCCGTCCGAGCCTAAGAGCAGACCTTCCTCAGTCTGCACCCGTCCACGCCTGAGAGCAGCAGACCTTCCTCAGTCTGCACCTGTTCAAGCCAAAGACCAGACCTTCCTCAGTCTGCACCCATCCGAGCCTAAGACCACACCTTCCTCAGTCTGCACACGTCCGAACCTGAGAACAGACCTTCCACAGTCTGCACCTGTTCGAGCCTGTTGAGCAGACCTTCCTCAGTCTGCACCCGTTCGAGCCTGAGAGCAGACCTTCCTCAGTCTGCTCCCGTCCACGCCTGAGAGCAGCAGACCTTCCTCAGTCTGCACCCGTTCAAGCCAAAGACCAGACCTTCCTCAGTCTGCACCCATCCGAGCCTAAGACCACACCTTCCTCAGTCTGCACACGTCCGAACCTGAGAACAGACCTTCCTCAGTCTGCACCTGTTCGAGCCTGTTGAGCAGACCTTCCTCAGTCTGCACCCATTCGAGCCTGAGAGCAGACCTTCCTCAGTCTGCACCCGTCTGAGCCTGAGAGCAGATCTTCCTCCGTCTGCACCTGTCCGAGCCTAAGAACAGACCTTCCACATTCTGCGCTCATCCGAGCTTAAGAGCAGACCTTCCTCAGTCTGCACCAATCCGAGCCTGAGAGCAGACCTTCCTCAGTCTGCACCTGTCCAAGCCTAAGACCAGACCTTCCTCAGTCTGCACCCGTCCGAGCCTAAGAGCAGACCTTCCTCAGTCTGCACCGGTCCACGCCTAAGAGCAGACCTTCCTCAGTCTGCACCCGTCCGAGCCTGAGAGCAGATGTTCCTCAATCTGCACCCGTCCGAGCCTAACAGCATACCTTCCTCAGTCTGCACCCGTCCGAGCCTAACTGCAGATCTTCCTTAGTGTGCACCCGTTCGAGCCTAAGGGAAGACCTACCTCAGTCTGCACTCGTCCGAGCCTAAGAGCAGACCTTCTTCAGTCTGCACCCATCCGAGCCTTAGAGCAGACCTTCCTCAGTCTGCACCCGTCCGAGCCTGAGAGCAGACCTTCCTCAGTCTGCACCCGTCCACGCCTGAGAGCAGACCTTCCTCAGTCTGCATCCGTTCAAGCCTGAGAGCAGACCTTCCTCAGTCTGCACCCATCCATGCCTGAAAGCAGACCTTCCTCAATCTGCAACCATGCAAGCCTAAGAGCAGACCTTCCTCAGTCTGCACCATTCGAGCCTGAGAGCAGACCTTCCTCAGTCTGCACCCGTCTGAGCCTAAGAGCAGACCTTCCTCAGTCTGCACCCGTCCGAGCCAAAGACCAGACCTTCCTCAGTCTGCACCCATCCAGGCCTAAGACCACACCTTCCTCAGTCTGCACACGTCCGAGCCTGAGAACAGACCTTCCTCAGTCTTCACCTGTTCGAGCCTGTTGAGCAGACCTTCCTCAGTCTGCACCCGTTCGAGCCTGAGAGCAGACCTTCCTCAGTCTGCACCCATCCAAGCCTGAGAGCAGACCATCCTCAGTCTGCACCCGTCCGAGCCTGAGAGCAGACCTTCCTCAGTCTGCACCCGTCCGCGCCTAAGATCAGACCTTCCTCAGTCTGCACCCGTTGGAACCTAAGATCAGACCTACCTCAGTCTGCACCCATCCAAACCTAAGATCAGACCTTTCTCAGTCTGCACCCGTCTGAGCCTAAGAGCAGACCTTCATCTGTCTGCACCCGTCCGAGCCTAAGAGCAGACCTTCCTCAGTCTGCACCCGTCTGAGAGCAGACCTTCCTCAGTCTGCACCCGTCCGCGCCTAAGATCAGACCTTCCTCAGTCTGCACCCGTTGGAACCTAAGATCAGACCTACCTCAGTCTGCACCCATCCAAACCTAAGATCAGACCTTCCTAAGTCTGCACTCGTCTGAGTCTAAGAGCGAACCTTCCTCAGTCTGCATCCGTCCGAGCCTAAGTGCAGACCTTCCTCAGTCTGCACCCGTCCACGCCTAACACCAGACCTTCCTCAGTCTGCACCCGTCCACACCTAAGAGCAGACCTTCCTCAGTCTGCATCCGTCCGAGCCTAAGAGCAGACCTTCCTTAGTCTGGACCCGTCCGAGCCTGAGAGCAGACCTTAGTCTGCACCAGTCCGAGCAAACCTTCCTCAGCCTACACCCGTCTGAGCCTGAGAGCAGACCTTCCTTACCCTGAACCCGTCCGAGCCTAAGAGCGGACCTTCCTCAGTCTGCACCCGTCCGAGTCTAAGAGCTGACCTTCCTCAGTATGCACCCGTCTGAGCCTGAGAGCACACGTTCCTCAGTCTGCACCCGTCCGAGCCTAAGTGCAGACCTTCCTCAGTCTGCACCTGTCTGAGCCTAAGAGCAGACCTTCCTCAGTCTGCACCCATCCACGCCTAAGAGCAGGCCTTCCTCAGTCTGCACCCGTCCGAGCCTGTGAGCAGAAGTTCCTCAATCTGCACCCGTCCGAGTCTAACAGCAGACCTTCCTCAGTCTGCACCTGTCCGAGCCTAACTGCAGATCTTCCTTAGTGTGCACCCGTTCGAGCCTAAGAGAAGACCTTCCTCAGTCTGCACTCGTCCGAGCCTAAGAGCAGACCTTCTTCAGTCTGCACACATCCGAGCCTTAGAGAAGACCTTCCTCAGTCTGCACCCATCCGAGCCTGAGAGCAGACCTTCCTCAGTCTGCATCCGTCCAAGCCTGAGAGCAGACCTTCCTCAGTCTGCACCCATCCATGCCTGAGAGCAGACCTTCCTCAATCTGCAACCATGCGAGCCTAAGAGCAGACCTTCCTCATCTGCACCATTCGAGCCTGAGAGCAGACCTTCCTCAGTCTGCCCCCGTTTGAGACTGAGAGCAGACCTTCCTCAGTGCACCCGTGCGAGCCTAAGAGCAGACCTTCCTCAGTCTGCACCCGTCTGAGCCTAAGAGCAGACCTTCCTCAGTCTGCACCCGTCCGAGCCTGAGAGCAGACCTTCCTCAGTCTGCACCCATCTGAGCCTAAGAGCAGACCTTCCTCAGTCTGCACCCATCCGAGCCTGTGAGCAGACCTTCCTCAGTCTGCACCCGTCCGAGCCTAAGAGCAGACCTTCCTCAGTCTGCACCCGTCCACGCCTGAGAGCAGCAGACCTTCCTCAGTCTGCACCTGTTCAAGCCAAAGACCAGACCTTCCTCAGTCTGCACCCATCCGAGCCTAAGACCACACCTTCCTCAGTCTGCACACGTCCGAACCTGAGAACAGACCTTCCACAGTCTGCACCTGTTCGAGCCTGTTGAGCAGACCTTCCTCAGTCTGCACCCGTTCGAGCCTGAGAGCAGACCTTCCTCAGTCTGCTCCCGTCCACGCCTGAGAGCAGCAGACCTTCCTCAGTCTGCACCCGTTCAAGCCAAAGACCAGACCTTCCTCAGTCTGCACCCATCCGAGCCTAAGACCACACCTTCCTCAGTCTGCACACGTCCGAACCTGAGAACAGACCTTCCTCAGTCTGCACCTGTTCGAGCCTGTTGAGCAGACCTTCCTCAGTCTGCACCCATTCGAGCCTGAGAGCAGACCTTCCTCAGTCTGCACCCGTCTGAGCCTGAGAGCAGATCTTCCTCCGTCTGCACCTGTCCGAGCCTAAGAACAGACCTTCCACATTCTGCGCTCATCCGAGCTTAAGAGCAGACCTTCCTCAGTCTGCACCAATCCGAGCCTGAGAGCAGACCTTCCTCAGTCTGCACCTGTCCAAGCCTAAGACCAGACCTTCCTCAGTCTGCACCCGTCCGAGCCTAAGAGCAGACCTTCCTCAGTCTGCACCGGTCCACGCCTAAGAGCAGACCTTCCTCAGTCTGCACCCGTCCGAGCCTGAGAGCAGATGTTCCTCAATCTGCACCCGTCCGAGCCTAACAGCATACCTTCCTCAGTCTGCACCCGTCCGAGCCTAACTGCAGATCTTCCTTAGTGTGCACCCGTTCGAGCCTAAGGGAAGACCTACCTCAGTCTGCACTCGTCCGAGCCTAAGAGCAGACCTTCTTCAGTCTGCACCCATCCGAGCCTTAGAGCAGACCTTCCTCAGTCTGCACCCGTCCGAGCCTGAGAGCAGACCTTCCTCAGTCTGCACCCGTCCACGCCTGAGAGCAGACCTTCCTCAGTCTGCATCCGTTCAAGCCTGAGAGCAGACCTTCCTCAGTCTGCACCCATCCATGCCTGAAAGCAGACCTTCCTCAATCTGCAACCATGCAAGCCTAAGAGCAGACCTTCCTCAGTCTGCACCATTCGAGCCTGAGAGCAGACCTTCCTCAGTCTGCACCCGTCTGAGCCTAAGAGCAGACCTTCCTCAGTCTGCACCCGTCCGAGCCAAAGACCAGACCTTCCTCAGTCTGCACCCATCCAGGCCTAAGACCACACCTTCCTCAGTCTGCACACGTCCGAGCCTGAGAACAGACCTTCCTCAGTCTTCACCTGTTCGAGCCTGTTGAGCAGACCTTCCTCAGTCTGCACCCGTTCGAGCCTGAGAGCAGACCTTCCTCAGTCTGCACCCATCCAAGCCTGAGAGCAGACCATCCTCAGTCTGCACCCGTCCGAGCCTGAGAGCAGACCTTCCTCAGTCTGCACCCGTCCGCGCCTAAGATCAGACCTTCCTCAGTCTGCACCCGTTGGAACCTAAGATCAGACCTACCTCAGTCTGCACCCATCCAAACCTAAGATCAGACCTTTCTCAGTCTGCACCCGTCTGAGCCTAAGAGCAGACCTTCATCTGTCTGCACCCGTCCGAGCCTAAGAGCAGACCTTCCTCAGTCTGCACCCGTCTGAGCCTGAGAGCAGACCTTCCTCAGTCTGCACCCGTCCGCGCCTAAGATCAGACCTTCCTCAGTCTGCACCCGTTGGAACCTAAGATCAGACCTACCTCAGTCTGCACCCATCCAAACCTAAGATCAGACCTTCCTAAGTCTGCACTCGTCTGAGTCTAAGAGCGAACCTTCCTCAGTCTGCATCCGTCCGAGCCTAAGTGCAGACCTTCCTCAGTCTGCACCCGTCCACGCCTAACACCAGACCTTCCTCAGTCTGCACCCGTCCACGCCTAAGAGCAGACCTTCCTCAGTCTGCATCCGTCCGAGCCTAAGAGCAGACCTTCCTTAGTCTGGACCCGTCCGAGCCTGAGAGCAGACCTTAGTCTGCACCCGTCCGAGCAAACCTTC
Organism: Triturus cristatus; assembly: GCF_964204655.1. NCBI lineage: Eukaryota > Metazoa > Chordata > Amphibia > Caudata > Salamandridae > Triturus > Triturus cristatus. The sequence goes on from NC_140589.1 coordinate 1,902,300,760, forward strand.
CTCAGCCTACACCCGTCTGAGCCTGAGAGCAGACCTTCCTAACCCTGAACCCGTCCGAGCCTAAGAGCGGACCTTCCTCAGTCTGCACCCGTCCGAGTCTAAGAGCTGACCTTCCTCAGTATGCACCCGTCTGAGCCTGAGAGCACACGTTCCTCAGTCTGCACCCGTCCGAGCCTAAGTGCAGACCTTCCTCAGTCTGCACCCGTCCACACCTAACACCAGACCTTCCTCAGTCTGCACCCGTCCACGCCTAAGAGCAGACCTTGCTCAGTCTGCATCCGTCCGAGCCTAAGAGCAGACCTTCCTTAGTCTGGACCCGTCCGAGCCTGAGAGCAGACCTTAGTCTGCACCCGTCCGAGCAAACCTTCCTCAGCCTACACCCGTCTGAGCCTGAGACCAGACCTTCCTCAGTCTGCACCCGTCCGAGCCAAAGAGCAGACCTTCCTCAGTATGCACCCGTCTGAGCCTGAGAGCAGACATTCCTCAGTCTGCACCCGTCCGAGCCTGAGAGCAGATCTTCCTCCGTCTGCACCTGTCCAAGCCTAAGACTAGACCGTCCTCATTCTGCACCCATCCGAGCCTGAGAGCAGACCTTCCTCAGTCTGCACCCGTCCAAGCCTAAGAGCAGACCTTCCTCAGTCTGCACCCGTCCGAGCCTAAGAGCAGACCTTCCTCAGTCTGCACCCGTCCACGCCTAAGAGCAGACCTTCCTCAGTCTGCACCCGTCCGAGCCCGAGAGCAGACGTTCCTCAATCTGAACCCCTCCGAGCCAAACAGCAGACCTTCCTCAGTCTGCACCCGTCCGAGCCTAAGAGCAGACCTTCCTCAGTCTGCACCCGTCAACGCCTAAGAGCAGACCTTCCTCAGTCTGCACCCGTCCATGCCTGAGAGCAGACATTCCTCAGTCTGCATCCGTCCGAGCCTGAGAGCAGACCTTCCTCAGTCTGCATCCGTCCTAGCCTGAGAGCGGACCTTCCTCAGTCTGCACCCGTCCACGCTTTAGAGCAGACCTTCCTCAATCTGCAACCATGCGAGCCTAAGAGCAGACCTTCCTCAGTCTGCATCCGTGCGAGCCTAAGAGCAGACCTTACTCAGTCTGCACCCATCCGAGCCTGAGAGCAGACCTTCCCCAGTCTGCACCCATCTGAGCCTAAGTGCAGACCTTCCTCAGTCTGCACACGTCCAAGCCTGAGAACAGACCTTCCTCAGTCTGCACCTGTTCGAGCCTGAGAGCAGACCTTCCTGAGTCTGCACCCGTTCGAGCCTGAGAGCAGACCTTCCTCAGTCTGCACGCATCCAAGCCTGAGAGCAGACCTTCCTCAGTCTGCACCCGTCCGAGCCTAAGAGCAGACCTTCCACAGTCTGCACCCGTCCGAGCCTAAGAGCAGACCTTCCTCAGTTTGCACCCGTCCGAGCCTGAGAGCAGACCTTCCTCAGTCTGCACCCGTCCGAGCCTAAGAGCAGACCTTCCTCAGTCTACACCCGTTGGAGCCTAAGATCAGACCTTCCTCAGTCTGCACCCATCCAAACCTTAGATCAGACCTTCCTAAGTCTGCACCCGTCCGAGTCTAAGAGCGAACCTTCCTCAGTCTACATCCGTCCGAGCCTAAGAGCAGACCTTCCTCAGTCTGCACCTGTCCACGCCTAACTCCAGACCTGCCTCAGTCTGCACCCGTCCACGCCTAAGAGCAGACCTTCCTCAGTCTGCATCCGTCCGAGCCTAAGAGCAGACCTTCCTTAGTCTGCACCCGTCCGAGGCTGAGAGCAGACCTTAGTCTGCACCCGTCCAAGCAAACCTTCCTCAGCCTACACCCGTCTGAGCCTGAGAGCAGCCCTTCCTCAGTCTGCACCCATCCGAGCCTAAGAGCAGACCTTCCTCAGTCTGCACCCGTCTGAGCCTGAGAGCAGACGTTCCTCAGTCTGCACCCGTCCGAGCCTGAGAGCAGCCCTTCCTCAGTCTGCACCCATCCGAGTCTAAGAGCTGACCTTCCTCAGTATGCACCCGTCTGAGCCTGAGAGCAGACGTTCCTCAGTCTGCACCCGTCCGAGCCTGAGAGCAGATCTTCCTCCGTCTGCACCTGTCCGAGCCTAAGACCAGACCTTCCTCATTCTGCGCCCATCCGAGCCTAAGAGCAGACCTTCCTCAGTCTGCACCCATCCGAGCCTGAGAGCAGACCTTCCTCAGTCTGCACCCGTCCAAGCCTAAGAGCAGACCTCCCTCAGTCTGCACCCTTCCAAGCCTAAGAGCAGACCTTCCTAAGTCTGCACCCGTCCAAGCCTAAGAGCAGACCTTCCTCAGTCTGCACCCGTCTGAGCCTAAGAGCAGACCTTCCTCAGTCTGCACCCATCCACGCCTAAGAGCAGGCCTTCCTCAGTCTGCACCCGTCCGAGCCTGTGAGCAGACGTTCCTCAATCTGCACCCGTCCGAGTCTAACAGCAGACCTTCCTCAGACTGCACCTGTCCGAGCCTAACTGCAGATCTTCCTTAGTGTGCACCCGTTCGAGCCTAAGAGAAGACCTTCCTCAGTCTGCACTCGTCCGAGCCTAAGAGCAGACCTTCTTCAGTCTGCACACATCCGAGCCTTAGAGAAGACCTTCCTCAGTCTGCACCCGTCCGAGCCTGACAGCAGACCTTCCTCAGTCCGCACCCATCCTCGCCTGAGAGCAGACCTTCCTCAGTCTGCATCCGTCCAAGCCTGAGAGCAGACCTTCCTCAGTCTGCACCCATCCATGCCTGAGAGCAGACCTTCCTCAATCTGCAACCATGCGAGCCTAAGAGCAGACCTTCCTCATGTGCACCATTCGAGCCTGAGAGCAGACCTTCCTCAGTCTGCCCCCGTTTGAGACTGAGAGCAGACCTTCCTCAGTGCACCCGTGCGAGCCTAAGAGCAGACCTTCCTCAGTCTGCACCCGTCTGAGCCTAAGAGCAGACCTTCCTCAGTCTGCACCCGTCCGAGCCTGAGAGCAGACCTTCCTCAGTCTGCACCCGTCTGAGCCTAAGAGCAGACCTTCCTCAGTCTGCACCCATCCGAGCCTGTGAGCAGACCTTCCTCAGTCTGCACCCGTCCGAGCCTAAGAGCAGACCTTCCTCAGTCTGCACCCGTCCACGCCTGAGAGCAGCAGACCTTCCTCAGTCTGCACCTGTTCAAGCCAAAGACCAGACCTTCCTCAGTCTGCACCCATCCGAGCCTAAGACCACACCTTCCTCAGTCTGCACACGTCCGAACCTGAGAACAGACCTTCCACAGTCTGCACCTGTTCGAGCCTGTTGAGCAGACCTTCCTCAGTCTGCACCCGTTCGAGCCTGAGAGCAGACCTTCCTCAGTCTGCTCCCGTCCACGCCTGAGAGCAGCAGACCTTCCTCAGTCTGCACCCGTTCAAGCCAAAGACCAGACCTTCCTCAGTCTGCACCCATCCGAGCCTAAGACCACACCTTCCTCAGTCTGCACACGTCCGAACCTGAGAACAGACCTTCCTCAGTCTGCACCTGTTCGAGCCTGTTGAGCAGACCTTCCTCAGTCTGCACCCATTCGAGCCTGAGAGCAGACCTTCCTCAGTCTGCACCCGTCCGAGCCTGAGAGCAGATCTTCCTCCGTCTGCACCTGTCCGAGCCTAAGAACAGACCTTCCACATTCTGCGCTCATCCGAGCTTAAGAGCAGACCTTCCTCAGTCTGCACCAATCCGAGCCTGAGAGCAGACCTTCCTCAGTCTGCACCCGTCCAAGCCTAAGACCAGACCTTCCTCAGTCTGCACCCGTCCGAGCCTAAGAGCAGACCTTCCTCAGTCTGCACCGGTCCACGCCTAAGAGCAGACCTTCCTCAGTCTGCACCCGTCCGAGCCTGAGAGCAGATGTTCCTCAATCTGCACCCGTCCGAGCCTAACAGCATACCTTCCTCAGTCTGCACCCGTCCGAGCCTAACTGCAGATCTTCCTTAGTGTGCACCCGTTCGAGCCTAAGGGAAGACCTACCTCAGTCTGCACTCGTCCGAGCCTAAGAGCAGACCTTCTTCAGTCTGCACCCATCCGAGCCTTAGAGCAGACCTTCCTCAGTCTGCACCCGTCCGAGCCTGAGAGCAGACCTTCCTCAGTCTGCACCCGTCCACGCCTGAGAGCAGACCTTCCTCAGTCTGCATCCGTTCAAGCCTGAGAGCAGACCTTCCTCAGTCTGCACCCATCCATGCCTGAAAGCAGACCTTCCTCAATCTGCAACCATGCAAGCCTAAGAGCAGACCTTCCTCAGTCTGCACCATTCGAGCCTGAGAGCAGACCTTCCTCAGTCTGCACCCGTCTGAGCCTAAGAGCAGACCTTCCTCAGTCTGCACCCGTCCGAGCCAAAGACCAGACCTTCCTCAGTCTGCACCCATCCAGGCCTAAGACCACACCTTCCTCAGTCTGCACACGTCCGAGCCTGAGAACAGACCTTCCTCAGTCTTCACCTGTTCGAGCCTGTTGAGCAGACCTTCCTCAGTCTGCACCCGTTCGAGCCTGAGAGCAGACCTTCCTCAGTCTGCACCCATCCAAGCCTGAGAGCAGACCATCCTCAGTCTGCACCCGTTCGAGCCTGAGAGCAGACCTTTCTCAGTCTGCACCCATCCAAGCCTGAGAGCAGACCTTTCTCAGTCTGCACCCGTCTGAGCCTAAGAGCAGACCTTCATCTGTCTGCACCCGTCCGAGCCTAAGAGCAGACCTTCCTCAGTCTGCACCCGTCCGAGCCTGAGAGCAGACCTTCCTCAGTCTGCACCCGTCCGCGCCTAAGATCAGACCTTCCTCAGTCTGCACGCGTTGGAACCTAAGATCAGACCTACCTCAGTCTGCACCCATCCAAACCTAAGATCAGACCTTCCTAAGTCTGCACTCGTCTGAGTCTAAGAGCGAACCTTCCTCAGTCTGCATCCGTCCGAGCCTAAGTGCAGACCTTCCTCAGTCTGCACCCGTCCACGCCTAACACCAGACCTTCCTCAGTCTGCACCCGTCCACGCCTAAGAGCAGACCTTCCTCAGTCTGCATCCGTCCGAGCCTAAGAGCAGACCTTCCTTAGTCTGGACCCGTCCGAGCCTGAGAGCAGACCTTAGTCTGCACCCGTCCGAGCAAACCTTCCTCAGCCTACACCCGTCTGAGCCTGAGAGCAGACCTTCCTAACCCTGAACCCGTCCGAGCCTAAGAGCGGACCTTCCTCAGTCTGCACCCGTCCGAGTCTAAGAGCTGACCTTCCTCAGTATGCACCCGTCTGAGCCTGAGAGCACACGTTCCTCAGTCTGCACCCGTCCGAGCCTAAGTGCAGACCTTCCTCAGTCTGCACCCGTCCACACCTAACACCAGACCTTCCTCAGTCTGCACCCGTCCACGCCTAAGAGCAGACCTTGCTCAGTCTGCATCCGTCCGAGCCTAAGAGCAGACCTTCCTTAGTCTGGACCCGTCCGAGCCTGAGAGCAGACCTTAGTCTGCACCCGTCCGAGCAAACCTTCCTCAGCCTACACCCGTCTGAGCCTGAGACCAGACCTTCCTCAGTCTGCACCCGTCCGAGCCAAAGAGCAGACCTTCCTCAGTATGCACCCGTCTGAGCCTGAGAGCAGACATTCCTCAGTCTGCACCCGTCCGAGCCTGAGAGCAGATCTTCCTCCGTCTGCACCTGTCCAAGCCTAAGACTAGACCGTCCTCATTCTGCACCCATCCGAGCCTGAGAGCAGACCTTCCTCAGTCTGCACCCGTCCAAGCCTATGAGCAGCCCTTCCTCAGTCTGCACCCGTCCGAGCCTAAGAGCAGACCTTCCTCAGTCTGCACCCGTCCACGCCTAAGAGCAGACCTTCCTCAGTCTGCACCCGTCCGAGCCCGAGAGCAGACGTTCCTCAATCTGAACCCCTCCGAGCCTAACAGCAGACCTTCCTCAGTCTGCACCCGTCCGAGCCTAAGAGCAGACCTTCCTCAGTCTGCACCCGTCAACGCCTAAGAGCAGACCTTCCTCAGTCTGCACCCGTCCGAGCCTGAGAGCAGACGTTCCTCAATCTGCACCCGTCCGAGCCTAACACCAGACCTTCCTCAGTCTGCACCCGTCCGAGCCTAACTGCAGATCTTCCTTAGTGTGCACACGTTCGAGCCTAAGAGAAGACCTTCCTCAGTCTGCACTCGTCCGAGCCTAAGAGCAGACCTTCTTCAGTCTGCACCCATCCGAGCCTTAGAGCAGACCTTCCTCAGTCTGCACCCGTCCGAGCCTGAGAGCAGACCTTCCTCAGTCTGCACCCGTCCACGCCTGAGAGAAGACCTTCCTCAGTCTGCATCCGTTCAAGCCTGAGAGCAGACCTTCCTAATTCTGCACCCATCCATGCCTGAAAGCAGACCTTCCTCAATCTGCAACCATGCGAGCCTAAGAGCAGACCTTCCTCAGTCTGCACCATTCGAGCCTGAGAGCAGACCTTCCTCAGTCTGCCCCCGTTTGAGCCTGAGAGCAGACCTTCCTCAGTCTGCACCCGTCTGAGCCTAAGAGCAGACCTTCCTCAGTCTGCACCCGTCCGAGCCAAAGACCAGACCTTCCTCAGTCTGCACCCATCCAAGCCTGAGACCACACCTTCCTCAGTCTGCACACGTCCGAGCCTGAGAACAGACCTTCCTCAGTCTGCACCCGTCCGAGCCCGAGAGCAGACGTTCCTCAATCTGAACCCCTCCGAGCCTAACAGCAGACCTTCCTTAGTCTGCACCCGTCCGAGCCTAAGAGCAGACCTTCCTCAGTCTGCACCCGTCAACGCCTAAGAGCAGACCTTCCTCAGTCTGCACCCGTCCGAGCCTGAGAGCAGACGTTCCTCAATCTGCACCCGTCCGAGCCTAACAGCAGACCTTCCTCAGTCTGCACCCGTCCGAGCCTAACTGCAGATCTTCCTTAGTGTGCACACGTTCGAGCCTAAGAGAAGACCTTCCTCAGTCTGCACTCGTCCGAGCCTAAGAGCAGACCTTCTTCAGTCTGCACCCATCCGAGCCTTAGAGCAGACCTTCCTCAGTCTGCACCCGTCCGAGCCTGAGAGCAGACCTTCCTCAGTCTGCACCCGTCCACGCCTGAGAGAAGACCTTCCTCAGTCTGCATCCGTTCAAGCCTGAGAGCAGACCTTCCTAAGTCTGCACCCATCCATGCCTGAAAGCAGACCTTCCTCAATCTGCAACCATGCGAGCCTAAGAGCAGACCTTCCTCAGTCTGCACCATTCGAGCCTGAGAGCAGACCTTCCTCAGTCTGCCCCCGTTTGAGCCTGAGAGCAGACCTTCCTCAGTCTGCACCCGTCTGAGCCTAAGAGCAGACCTTCCTCAGTCTGCACCCGTCCGAGCCAAAGACCACACCTTCCTCAGTCTGCACCCATCCAAGCCTAAGACCACACCTTCCTCAGTCTGCACACGTCCGAGCCTGAGAACAGACCTTCCTCAGTCTTCACCTGTTCGAGCCTGTTGAGCAGACCTTCCTCAGTCTGCACCCGTTCGAGCCTGAGAGCAGACCTTCCTCAGTCTGCACCCATCCAAGCCTGAGAGCAGACCATCCTCAGTCTGCACCCGTTCGAGCCTGAGAGCAGACCTTCATCAGTCTGCACCCATCCAAGCCTGAGAGCAGACCTATCTCAGTCTGCACCCGTCCGAGCCTAGGAGCAGACCTTCCTCTGTCTGCACCCGTCCGAGCCTAAGAGCAGATCTTCCTCAGTCTGCACCCGTCCGAGCCTGAGAGCAGACCTTCCTCAGTCTGCACCCGTCCGAGCCTAAGAGCAGACCTTCCTCAGTCTGTACCCATCCAAACCTAAGATCAGACCTTCCTAAGTCTGCACTCGTCCGAGTCTAAGAGCGAACCTTCCTTAGTCTGCATCCGTCCGAGCCTAAGTGCAGACCTTCCTCAGTCTGCACCCGTCCACGCCTAACACCAGATCTTCCTCAGTCTGCACCCGTCCACGCCTAAGAGCAGACCTTCCCCAGTCTGCATGCGTCCGAGCCTAAGAGCAGACCTTCCTTAGTCTGGACCCGTCCGAGCCTGAGAGCATACCTTAGTCCTCACCCGTCCGAGCAAACCTTCCTCAGCCTACACCCGTCTGAGCCTGAGAGCAGACCTTCCTCAGTCTGCACCCGTCCGAGCCTAAGAGCGGACCTTCCTCAGTCTGCACCCGTCCGAGTCTAAGAGCTGACCTTCCTCAGTATGCACCCGTCTGAGCCTGAGAGCACACGTTCCTCAGTCCGCACCCGTCCGAGCCTAAGTGCAGACCTTCCTCAGTCTGCACCCGTCCACGCCTAACACCAGACCTTCCTCAGTCTGCACCCGTCCACGCCTAAGAGCAGACCTTCCTCAGTCTGCATCCGTCCGAGCCTAAGAGCAGACCTTTCTTAGTCTGGACCCGTCCGAGCCTGAGAGCAGACCTTAGTCTGCACCCGTCCGAGCAAACCTTCCTCACCCTACACCCGTCTGAGCCTGAGAACAGACCTTCCTCAGTCTGCACCCATCCGAGCCAAAGAGCAGACCTTCCTCAGTCTGCACCCACCGAGTCTAAAAGCTGACCTTCCTCAGTATGCACCCGTCTGAGCCTGAGAGCAGACATTCCTCAGTCTGCACCCGTCCGAGCCTGAGAGCAGATCTTCCTCCGTCTGCACCTGTCCAAGCCTAAGACCAGACCGTCCTCATTCTGCACCCATCCGAGCCTGAGAGCAGACCTTCCTCAGTCTGCACCCGTCCACGCCTAAGAGCAGACCTTCCTCAGTCTGCACCCGTCCGAGCCTAAGAGCAGACCTTCCTCAGTCTGCACCCGTCCGAGCCCGAGAGCAGACGTTCCTCAATCTGAACCCCTCCGAGCCTAACAGCAGACCTTACTCAGTCTGCACCCGTCCGAGCCTAACTGCAGATCTTCCTTAGTCTGCACCCGTCCGAGCCTGAGAGCAGACCTTAGTCTGCACCCGTCCGAGCAAACCTTTCTCAGCCTACACCCGTCTGAGCCTGAGACTAGACCTTCCTCAGTCCGAACCCGTCCGAGCCTAAGAGCAGACCTTCCTCAGTCTTCACCCATCCGAGTCTAAGAGCTGACCTTCCTCAGTATGCACCCGTCTGAGCCTGAGAGCAGACGTTCCTCAGTCTGCACCCGTCCGAGCCTGAGAGCAGATCTTCCTCTGTCTGCACCTGTCCAAGCCTAAGACCAAATCTTCCTCATTCTGCGCCCATCCGAGCCTAAGAGCTGACCTTCCTCAGTCTGCACCCATCCGAGCCTGAGAGCAGACCTTCCTCAGTCTGCACCCGTCCAAGCCTAAGAACAGACCTTCCTCAGACTGCACCCGTCCGAGCCAAAGAGCAGACCTTCCTCAGTCTGCACCCGTCCGAGTGTAAGAGCTGACCTTTCTCAGTATGCACCCGTCTGAGCCTGAGAGCAGACGTTCCTCAGTCTGCACCCGTCCGAGCCTGAGAGCAGATCTTCCTCCGTCTGCACCTGTCCAAGCCTAAGACCAGACCGTCCTCATTCTGCACCCATCCGAGCCTGAGAGCAGACCTTCCTCAGTCTGCACCCGTCCAAGCCTAAGAGCAGACCTTCCTCAGTCTGCACTCGTCCGAGCCTAAGAGCAGACCTTCCTCAGTCTGCACCCGTCCACGCCTAAGAGCAGACCTTCCTCAGTCTGCATCCGTCCGAGCCCGAGAGCAGACGTTCCTCAATCTGAACCCCTCCGAGCCTAACAGCAGACCTTCCTCAGTCTGCACCCGTCCGAGCCTAACTGCAGATCTTCCTTAGTCTGCACCCGTCCGAGCCTGAGAGCAGACCTTAGTCTGCACCCGTCCGAGTAAACCTTCCTCAGCCTACACCCGTCTGAGCCTGAGAGCAGACCTTCCTCAGTCTGCACCCGTCCGAGCCTAAGAGCAGACCTTCCTCAGTCTTCACCCGTCCGAGTCTAAGAGCTGACCTTCCTCAGTATGCACCCGTCTGAGCCTGAGAGCAGACGTTCCTCAGTCTGCACCCATCCGAGCCTGAGAGCAGATCTTCCTCCGTCTGCACCTGTCCAAGCCTAAGACCAGACCTTCCTCATTCTGCGCCCATCCGAGCCTAAGAGCAGACCTTCCTCAGTCTGCACCCATCCGAGCCTGAGAGCAAACCTTCCTCAGTCTGCACCCGTCCAAGCCTAAGAGCAGACCTTCCTCAGTCTGCACCCGTCCGAGCCTGAGAGCAGACGTTCCTCAATCTGCACCCGTCCGAGCCTAACAGCAGACCTTCCTCAGTCTGCACCCGTCCGAGCCTAACTGCAGATCTTCCTTAGTGTGCACCCGTTCGAGCCTAAGAGAAGATCTTCCTCAGTCTGCACTCGTCCGAGCCTAAGAGCAGACCTTCTTCAGTCTGCACCCATCCGAGCCTGAGAGCAGACCTTCCTCAGTCTGCACCCGTCCACGCCTGAGTGCAGATCTTCCTCAGTCTGTATCCGTCCAAGCCTGAGAGCAGACCTTCCTCAGTCTGCACCCATCCATGCCTGAGAGCAGACCTTCCTCAGTCTGCATCATTCGAGCCTGAGAGCAGACCTTCCTCAGTCTGTCCCCGTTCGAGCCTGAGAGCAGACCTTCCTTAGTCTGCAGCCGTCCGAGCCTAAGAGCAGACCTTCCTCAGTCTGCACCTCTCTGAGCCTAAGAGCAGACCTTCCTCAGTCTGCACCCGTCTGAGCCTGGGAGCAGACCTTCCTCAGTCTGCACCCGTCTGAGCCTAAGATCAGACCTTCCTCAGTCTGCACCCGTCCGAGCCTGAGAGCAGACCTTCCTCAGTCTGCACCCGTCCGAGCCTAAGAGCAGACCTTCCTCAGTCTGCACCCGTCCACGCCTGAGAGCAGACCTTAGTCTGCACCCGTCTGAGCAAACCTTCCTCAGCCTACACCCGTCTGAGCCTGAGAGCAGACCTTCCTCAGTCTGCACCCGTCCGAACCTAAGAGCAGACCTTCCTAAGTCTGCACCCGTCCGAGTCTAAGAGCTGACCTTCCTCAGTATGCACCCGTCTGAGCCTGAGATCAGACGTTCCTCAGTCTGCACCCGTCCGAGCCTGAGAGCAGATCTTCCTCCATCTGCACCTGTCCAAGCCTAAGACCAGACCTTCCTCATTCTGCGCCCATCCGAGCCTAAGAGCAGACCTTCCTCAGTCTGCACCCATCCGAGCCTGAGAGCAGACCTTCCTCAGTCTGCACCCGTCCAAGCCTAAGAGCAGACCTTCCTCACTCTGCACCCGTCCGAGCCTAAGAGCAGACCTTCCTCAGTCTGCACCCGTCCACGCCTAAGAACAGACCTTCCTCAGTCTGCATCTGTCCGAGCCTAAGAGCAGACCTTCCTCAGTCTGCACCCGTCCACGCCTTAGACAGGACCTTCCTCAGTCTGCACCCGTCCACGTCTAAGAGCAGACCTTCCTCAGTCTGCATCCATCCGAGCCTAAGAGCAGGCCTTAATCAGTCTGCACCCGTTCAAGCCTGAGAGCAGACCTTCCTCAGTCTGCACCCGTCAGAGCAAACCTTCCTCAGCCTACTCCCGTCCAAGCCTAAGAGCAGACCTTCCTCAGTCTGTACCAGTCTGAGCCTTAGAGCAGACCTTCCTCATTCTGCAACCCGTCCGAGTCTGAGAGCAGACCTTCCTCAGTCTGCACCCGTCCGAGCCAAAGAGCAGACCTTCCTCAGTCTGCAGCCGTCCGAGCCTAAGAGCAGACCTTCCTCAGTCTGCACCTCTCTGAGCCTAAGAGCAGACCTTCCTCAGTCTGCACCCGTCTGAGCCTGGGAGCAGACCTTCCTCAGTCTGCACCCGTCTGAGCCTAAGATCAGACCTTCCTCAGTCTGCACCCGTCCGAGCCTGAGAGCAGACCTTCCTCAGTCTGCACCCGTCCGAGCCTAAGAGCAGACCTTCCTCAGTCTGCACCCGTCCACGCCTGAGAGCAGACCTTAGTCTGCACCCGTCTGAGCAAACCTTCCTCAGCCTACACCCGTCTGAGCCTGAGAGCAGACCTTCCTCAGTCTGCACCCGTCCGAACCTAAGAGCAGACCTTCCTAAGTCTGCACCCGTCCGAGTCTAAGAGCTGACCTTCCTCAGTATGCACCCGTCTGAGCCTGAGATCAGACGTTCCTCAGTCTGCACCCGTCCGAGCCTGAGAGCAGATCTTCCTCCATCTGCACCCGTCCAAGCCTAAGACCAGACCTTCCTCATTCTGCGCCCATCCGAGCCTAAGAGCAGACCTTCCTCAGTCTGCGCCCATCCGAGCCTGAGAGCAGACCTTCCTCAGTCTGCACCCGTCCAAGCCTAAGAGCAGACCTTCCTCACTCTGCACCCGTCCGAGCCTAAGAGCAGACCTTCCTCAGTCTGCACCCGTCCACGCCTAAGAGCAGACCTTCCTCAGTCTGCATCTGTCCGAGCCTAAGAGCAGACCTTCCTCAGTCTGCACCCGTCCACGCCTTAGACAGGACCTTCCTCAGTCTGCACCCGTCCACGTCTAAGAGCAGACCTTCCTCAGTCTGCATCCATCCGAGCCTAAGAGCAGGCCTTAATCAGTCTGCACCCGTTCAAGCCTGAGAGCAGACCTTCCTCAGTCTGCACCCGTCAGAGCAAACCTTCCTCAGCCTACTCCCGTCCAAGCCTAAGAGCAGACCTTCCTCAGTCTGTACCAGTCTGAGCCTTAGAGCAGACCTTCCTCATTCTGCAACCCGTCCGAGTCTGAGAGCAGACCTTCCTCAGTCTGCACCCGTCCGAGCCAAAGAGCAGACCTTCCTCAGTCTGCACCCGTCCGAGCCTGAGAGCAGACGTTCCTCAATCTGCACCCGTCCGAGCCTAACAGCAGACCTTCCTCAGTCTGCACCCGTCCGAGCCTAACTGCAGATCTTCCTTAGTGTGCACCCGTTCGAGCTTAAGAGAAGACCTTCCTCAGTCTGCACTCGTCCGAGCCTAAGAGCAGACCTTCTTCAGTCTGCACCTATCCGAGCCTTAGAGCAGACCTTCCTCAGTCTGCACCCGTCCGAGCCTGAGAGCAGACCTTCCTCAGTCTGCACCCGTCCACGCCTGAGAGCAGACCTTCCTCAGTCTGCATCCATCCAAACCTGAGTGCAGACCTTCCTCAGTCTGCACCCATCCATGCCTGAGAGCAGACCTTCCTCAATCTGCAACCATGCGAGCCTGAGAGCAGACCTTCCTCAGTCTGCACCATTCGAGCCTGAGAGCAGACCTTCCTCAGTCTGCCCCCGTTTGAGCCTGAGAGCAGACCTTCCTTAGTCTGCACCCGTCCGAGCCTAAGAGCAGACGTTCTTCAGTCTGCACCTCTCTGAGCTTAAGAGCAGACCTTCCTCAGTCTGCACCCGTCCGAGCCTGAGAGCAGACCTTCCTCAGTCTGCACCCGTCTGAGCCTAAGAGCAGACCTTCCTCAGTCTGCACCCGTCCGAGCCTGAGAGCAGACCTTCCTCAGTCTGCACCCGTCCGAGCCTAAGAGCAGACCTTCCTCAGTCTGCACCCGTCCACGCCTGAGAGCAGCAGACCTTCCTCAGTCTGCACCCGTTCGAGCCAAAGACCAGACCTTCCTCAGTCTACACCCATCCGAGCCTAAGACCACACCTTCCTAAGTCTGCACTCATCCGAGTCTAAGAGCAGACCTTCCTCAGTCTGCATCCACCCGAGCCAAAGAGCAGACCTTCCTCAGTCTGCATCCGTCCGAACCTAAGAGCAGACCTTCATCCGAGCCTAAGACCAGACCTTCCTCAGTCTGCATCCGTCCGAGCTTAAGAGCAGACCTTCTTCAGTCTGCACCTGTCCGAGCCTGAGACCAGAACTTCCTCAGTCTGCACCCGCCCGAGCCTGAGAGCAGACCTTCCTCAGTCTGCACCCGCCTGAGCCTAAGAGCAGACCTTCCTCAGTTTGCATCTGTCTGAGCCTAAGAGCAGACCTTCCTCAGTCTGCACCCGTCCGAGCCTGAGAGCAGACCTTCCTCCGTCTGCACCCGTCCGAGCCTTAGAGCACACCTTCCTCAGTCTGCACCCGTCTGAGCCTGAGAGCAGACCTTCCTCAATCTGCACCCGTCCACAACTAAGAGCAGACCTTCCTCAGTCTGCACCTGTCCGAGCCTAAGAACAGGCCTTCCTCAACCTGCACCCGTCCAAGCCTAAGAGCCAACCTTCTTCAGTCTGCACCCGTCCGAGCCTAAGAGCAGACCTACCCCAGTCTGTCTTTTCCGAGCCTAAGAGCAGACCTTCCTCAGTCTGCACCCGTCCTCGCCTAAGATCAGACCTTCCTCATTATGCACCCATCAGAGCCTAAGACCAGACCTTCCTAAGTCTGCACCTGTCCGAGCCTAAGAGCAGACCTTCCTCAGTCTGCACCCGTCCACGCCTTAGACAGGACCTTCCTCAGTCTGCACCCGTCCACGTCTAAGAGCAGACCTTCCTCAGTCTGCATCCATCCGAGCCTAAGAGCAGGCCTTAATCAGTCTGCACCCGTTCAAGCCTGAGAGCAGACCTTCCTCAGTCTGCACCCGTCAGAGCAAACCTTCCTCAGCCTACTCCCGTCCAAGCCTAAGAGCAGACCTTCCTCAGTCTGTACCAGTCTGAGCCTTAGAGCAGACCTTCCTCATTCTGCAACCCGTCCGAGTCTGAGAGCAGACCTTCCTCAGTCTGCACCCGTCCGAGCCAAAGAGCAGACCTTCCTCAGTCTGCACCCGTCCGAGCCTGAGAGCAGACGTTCCTCAATCTGCACCCGTCCGAGCCTAACAGCAGACCTTCCTCAGTCTGCACCCGTCCGAGCCTAACTGCAGATCTTCCTTAGTGTGCACCCGTTCGAGCCTAAGAGAAGATCTTCCTCAGTCTGCACTCGTCCGAGCCTAAGAGCAGACCTTCTTCAGTCTGCACCAATCCGAGCCTTAGAGCAGACCTTCCTCAGTCTGCACCCGTCCGAGCCTGAGAGCAGACCTTCCTCAGTCTGCACCCGTCCACGCCTGAGTGCAGATCTTCCTCAGTCTGTATCCGTCCAAGCCTGAGAGCAGACCTTCCTCAGTCTGCACCCATCCATGCCTGAGAGCAGACCTTCCTCAGTCTGCATCATTCGAGCCTGAGCTCAGACCTTCCTCAGTCTGCCCCCGTTCGAGCCTGAGAGCAGACCTTCCTTAGTCTGCAGCCGTCCGAGCCTAAGAGCAGACCTTCCTCAGTCTGCACCTCTCTGAGCCTAAGAGCAGACCTTCCTCAGTCTGCACCCGTCTGAGCCTGGGAGCAGACCTTCCTCAGTCTGCACCCGTCTGAGCCTAAGATCAGACCTTCCTCAGTCTGCACCCGTCCGAGCCTGAGAGCAGACCTTCCTCAGTCTGCACCCGTCCGAGCCTAAGAGCAGACCTTCCTCAGTCTGCACCCGTCCACGCCTGAGAGCAGACCTTAGTCTGCACCCGTCTGAGCAAACCTTTCTCAGCCTACACCCGTCTGAGCCTGAGAGCAGACCTTCCTCAGTCTGCACCCGTCCGAACCTAAGAGCAGACCTTCCTTAGTCTGCACCCGTCCGAGTCTAAGAGCTGACCTTCCTCAGTATGCACCCGTCTGAGCCTGAGATCAGACGTTCCTCAGTCTGCACCCGTCCGAGCCTGAGAGCAGATCTTCCTCCATCTGCACCTGTCCAAGCCTAAGACCAGACCTTCCTCATTCTGCGCCCATCCGAGCCTAAGAGCAGACCTTCCTCAGTCTGCACCCATCCGAGCCTGAGAGCAGACCTTCCTCAGTCTGCACCCGTCCAAGCCTAAGAGCAGACCTTCCTCACTCTGCACCCGTCCGAGCCTAAGAGCAGACCTTCCTCAGTCTGCACCCGTCCACGCCTAAGAGCAGACCTTCCTCAGTCTGCACCCGTCCGAGCCTGAGAGCAGACGTTCCTCAATCTGCACCCGTCCGAGCCTAACAGCAGACCTTCCTCAGTCTGCACCCGTCCGAGCCTAACTGCAGATCTTCCTTAGTGTGCACCCGTTCGAGCTTAAGAGAAGGCCTTCCTCAGTCTGCACTCGTCCGAGCCTAAGAGCAGACCTTCTTCAGTCTGCACCCATCCGAGCCTTAGAGCAGACCTTCCTCAGTCTGCACCCGTCCGAGCCTGAGAGCAGACGTTCCTCAATCTGCACCCGTCCGAGCCTAACAGCAGACCTTCCTCAGTCTGCACCCGTCCGAGCCTAACTGCAGATCTTCCTTAGTGTGCACCTGTTCGAGCTTAAGAGAAGGCCTTCCTCAGTCTGCACTCGTCCGAGCCTAAGAGCAGACCTTCTTCAGTCTGCACCCATCCGAGCCTTAGAGCAGACCTTCCTCAGTCTGCACCCGTCCGAGCCTGAGAGCAGGCCTTCCTCAGTCTGCACCCGTCCACGCCTGAGAGCAGACCTTCCTCAGTCTGCATCCATCCAAACCTGATTGCAGACCTTCCTCAGTCTGCACCCATCCATGCCTGAGAGCAGACCTTCCTCAGTCTGCACCCGTCCGAGCCTAACTGCAGATCTTCCTTAGTGTGCACCCGTTCGAGCTTAAGAGAAGGCCTTCCTCAGTCTGCACTCGTCCGAGCCTAAGAGCAGACCTTCTTCAGTCTGCACCCATCCGAGCCTTAGAGCAGACCTTCCTCAGTCTGCACCCGTCCGAGCCTGAGAGCAGACCTTCCTCAGTCTGCACCCGTCCACGCCTGAGAGCAGACCTTCCTCAGTCTGCATCCATCCAAACCTGAGTGCAGACCTTCCTCAGTCTGCACCCATCCATGCCTGAGAGCAGACCTTCCTCAATCTGCAACCATGCGAGCCTGAGAGCAGACCTTCCTCAGTCTGCACCATTCGAGCCTGAGAGCAGACCTTCCTCAGTCTGCCCCCGTTTGAGCCTGAGAGCAGACCTTCCTTAGTCTGCACCCGTCCGAGCCTAAGAGCAGACGTTCTTCAGTCTGCACCTCTCTGAGCTTAAGAGCAGACCTTCCTCAGTCTGCACCCGTCCGAGCCTGAGAGCAGACCTTCCTCAGTCTGCACCCGTCTGAGCCTAAGAGCAGACCTTCCTCAGTCTGCACCCGTCCGAGCCTGAGAGCAGACCTTCCTCAGTCTGCACCCGTCCGAGCCTAAGAGCAGACCTTCCTCAGTCTGCACCCGTCCACGCCTGAGAGCAGCAGACCTTCCTCAGTCTGCACCCGTTCGAGCCAAAGACCAGACCTTCCTCAGTCTACACCCATCCGAGCCTAAGACCACACCTTCCTAAGTCTGCACTCATCCGAGTCTAAGAGCAGACCTTCCTCAGTCTGCATCCACCCGAGCCAAAGAGCAGACCTTCCTCAGTCTGCATCCGTCCGAACCTAAGAGCAGACCTTCATCCGAGCCTAAGACCAGACCTTCCTCAGTCTGCATCCGTCCGAGCTTAAGAGCAGACCTTCTTCAGTCTGCACCTGTCCGAGCCTGAGACCAGAACTTCCTCAGTCTGCACCCGCCCGAGCCTGAGAGCAGACCTTCCTCAGTCTGCACCCGCCTGAGCCTAAGAGCAGACCTTCCTCAGTTTGCATCTGTCTGAGCCTAAGAGCAGACCTTCCTCAGTCTGCACCCGTCCGAGCCTGAGAGCAGACCTTCCTCCGTCTGCACCCGTCCGAGCCTTAGAGCACACCTTCCTCAGTCTGCACCCGTCTGAGCCTGAGAGCAGACCTTCCTCAATCTGCACCCGTCCACAACTAAGAGCAGACCTTCCTCAGTCTGCACCTGTCCGAGCCTAAGAACAGGCCTTCCTCAACCTGCACCCGTCCAAGCCTGCCAACCTTCTTCAGTCTGCACCCGTCCGAGCCTAAGAGCAGACCTACCCCAGTCTGTCTTTTCCGAGCCTAAGAGCAGACCTTCCTCAGTCTGCACCCGTCCTCGCCTAAGATCAGACCTTCCTCATTATGTACCCATCAGAGCCTAAGACCAGACCTTCCTAAGTCTGCACCTGTCCAAATCTAAGAGCAGACCTTCCTCAGTCTGCATCTGTCCGAGCCTAAGAGCAGACCTTCCTCAGTCTGCACCCGTCCACGCCTTAGACAGGACCTTCCTCAGTCTGCACCCGTCCACGTCTAAGAGCAGACCTTCCTCAGTCTGCATCCATCCGAGCCTAAGAGCAGGCCTTAATCAGTCTGCACCCGTTCAAGCCTGAGAGCAGACCTTCCTCAGTCTGCACCCGTCAGAGCAAACCTTCCTCAGCCTACTCCCGTCCAAGCCTAAGAGCAGACCTTCCTCAGTCTGTACCAGTCTGAGCCTTAGAGCAGACCTTCCTCATTCTGCAACCCGTCCGAGTCTGAGAGCAGACCTTCCTCAGTCTGCACCCGTCCGAGCCAAAGAGCAGACCTTCCTCAGTCTGCACCCATCTGAGCCTAAGAGCACACTTTCCTCAGTATGCACCCGTCCGAGCCTGAGAGCAGATATTCCTCAGTCTGCACCCGTCCGAGCCTGAGAGCAGACCTTCCTCAGTCTGCACCCATTCGAGCCTGAGAGCAGACCTTCCTCAGTTTGCACCCATCTGAGCCTGAGAGCAGATCTTCCTCAGTCTGCACCCGTCCGAGCCTAAGAGCAGACCTTCCTCAGTCTGCACCCATCCGAGTCTAAGAGCAGACCTTCCTCAGTCTGCATCCACCCGAGCCTAAGAGCAGACCTTCCTCAGTCTGCATCCGTCTGAACCTCAGAGCAGACCTTCATCCGAGCCTAAGACCAGACCTTCCTCAGTCTGCATCTATCCGAGCTTAAGAGCAGACCTTCCTCAGTCTGCATCCGTCCAAGCCGAAGAGCAGACCTTCTACAGTCTGCACCTGTCCGATCCTGGGTCCAGAACTTCCTCAGTCTGCACCCGTCTGAGCCTGAGAGCAGACCTTCCTCAGTCTGCACCCGCCTGAGTCTAAGAGCAGACCTTCCTCAGTCTGCATCTGTCTGAGCCTAAGAGCAGACCTTCCTCAGTCTGCACCCGTCCGAGTCTGAGAGCAGACCTTCCTCCGTCTGCACCCATCTGAGCCTTAGAGCACACCTTTCTCAGTCTGCACCCATCCGAGCCTGAGAGCAGACCTTCCTCAATTTGCACCCGTCCACAACTAAGAGCAGACGTTCCTCAGTCTGCACCCGTCCGAGCCTAAGAGCAGGCCTTCCTCAGTCTGCACCCGTCCAAGCCTAAGAGCCGCCCTTCCTCAGTCTGCACCCATCCGAGCCTAAGAGCAGACCTTCCCCAGTCTGCACCCGTCCATGCCTAAGATCAGACCTTACTCACTCTGCACCCATCAGAGCCTAAGACCAGACCTTCCTAAGTCTGCACCTTTCTGAGTCTAAGAGCAGACCTTCCTCAGTCTGCATCTGTCCGAGCCTAAGAGCATACCTTCCTCAGTCTGCACCCGTCCACGCCTTAGACAGGACCTTCCTCAGTCTGTACCCATCCACGCCTAAGAGCAGACCTTCCTCAGTCTGCATCCATCCGAGCCTAAGAACAGGCCTTAATCAGTCTGCACCCGTTCAAGCCTGAGAGCAGACCTTCCTCAGTCTGCACCCGTCAGAGCAAACCTTCCTCAGCCTACTCCCGTCCAAGCCTAAGAGCAGACCTTCCTCAGTCTGTACCAGTCTGAGCCTTAGAGCAGACCTTCCTCATTCTGCAACCCGTCCGAGTCTGAGAGCAGACCTTCCTCAGTCTGCACCCGTCCGAGCCAAAGAGCAGACCTTCCTCAGTCTGCACCCATCTGAGCCTAAGAGCACACTTTCCTCAGTATGCACCCGTCCGAGCCTGAGAGCAGATATTCCTCAGTCTGCACCCGTCCGAGCCTGAGAGCAGACCTTCCTCAGTCTGCACCCATTCGAGCCTGAGAGCAGACCTTCCTCAGTCTGCACCCGTCTGAGCCTAAGAGCAGACCTTCCTCAGTCTGCACCCGTCCGAGCCTGAGAGCAGACCTTCCTCAGTCTGCACCCGTCCGAGCCTAAGAGCAGACCTTCCTCAGTCTGCACCCGTCCACGCCTGAGAGCAGCAGACCTTCCTCAGTCTGCACCCGTTCGAGCCAAAGACCAGACCTTCCTCAGTCTACACCCATCCGAGCCTAAGACCACACCTTCCTAAGTCTGCACTCATCCGAGTCTAAGAGCAGACCTTCCTCAGTCTGCATCCACCCGAGCCAAAGAGCAGACCTTCCTCAGTCTGCATCCGTCCGAACCTAAGAGCAGACCTTCATCCGAGCCTAAGACCAGACCTTCCTCAGTCTGCATCCGTCCGAGCTTAAGAGCAGACCTTCTTCAGTCTGCACCTGTCCGAGCCTGAGACCAGAACTTCCTCAGTCTGCACCCGCCCGAGCCTGAGAGCAGACCTTCCTCAGTCTGCACCCGCCTGAGCCTAAGAGCAGACCTTCCTCAGTTTGCATCTGTCTGAGCCTAAGAGCAGACCTTCCTCAGTCTGCACCCGTCCGAGCCTGAGAGCAGACCTTCCTCCGTCTGCACCCGTCCGAGCCTTAGAGCACACCTTCCTCAGTCTGCACCCGTCTGAGCCTGAGAGCAGACCTTCCTCAATCTGCACCCGTCCACAACTAAGAGCAGACCTTCCTCAGTCTGCACCTGTCCGAGCCTAAGAACAGGCCTTCCTCAACCTGCACCCGTCCAAGCCTGCCAACCTTCTTCAGTCTGCACCCGTCCGAGCCTAAGAGCAGACCTACCCCAGTCTGTCTTTTCCGAGCCTAAGAGCAGACCTTCCTCAGTCTGCACCCGTCCTCGCCTAAGATCAGACCTTCCTCATTATGTACCCATCAGAGCCTAAGACCAGACCATCCTAAGTCTGCACCTGTCCAAATCTAAGAGCAGACCTTCCTCAGTCTGCATCTGTCCGAGCCTAAGAGCAGACCTTCCTCAGTCTGCACCCGTCCACGCCTTAGACAGGACCTTCCTCAGTCTGCACCCGTCCACGTCTAAGAGCAGACCTTCCTCAGTCTGCATCCATCCGAGCCTAAGAGCAGGCCTTAATCAGTCTGCACCCGTTCAAGCCTGAGAGCAGACCTTCCTCAGTCTGCACCCGTCAGAGCAAACCTTCCTCAGCCTACTCCCGTCCAAGCCTAAGAGCAGACCTTCCTCAGTCTGTACCAGTCTGAGCCTTAGAGCAGACCTTCCTCATTCTGCAACCCGTCCGAGTCTGAGAGCAGACCTTCCTCAGTCTGCACCCGTCCGAGCCAAAGAGCAGACCTTCCTCAGTCTGCACCCATCTGAGCCTAAGAGCACACTTTCCTCAGTATGCACCCGTCCGAGCCTGAGAGCAGATATTCCTCAGTCTGCACCCGTCCGAGCCTGAGAGCAGACCTTCCTCAGTCTGCACCCATTCGAGCCTGAGAGCAGACCTTCCTCAGTTTGCACCCATCTGAGCCTGAGAGCAGATCTTCCTCAGTCTGCACCCGTCCGAGCCTAAGAGCAGACCTTCCTCAGTCTGCACCCATCCGAGTCTAAGAGCAGACCTTCCTCAGTCTGCATCCACCCGAGCCTAAGAGCAGACCTTCCTCAGTCTGCATCCGTCTGAACCTCAGAGCAGACCTTCATCCGAGCCTAAGACCAGACCTTCCTCAGTCTGCATCTATCCGAGCTTAAGAGCAGACCTTCCTCAGTCTGCATCCGTCCAAGCCGAAGAGCAGACCTTCTACAGTCTGCACCTGTCCGATCCTGGGTCCAGAACTTCCTCAGTCTGCACCCGTCTGAGCCTGAGAGCAGACCTTCCTCAGTCTGCACCCGCCTGAGTCTAAGAGCAGACCTTCCTCAGTCTGCATCTGTCTGAGCCTAAGAGCAGACCTTCCTCAGTCTGCACCCGTCCGAGTCTGAGAGCAGACCTTCCTCCGTCTGCACCCATCTGAGCCTTAGAGCACACCTTTCTCAGTCTGCACCCATCCGAGCCTGAGAGCAGACCTTCCTCAATTTGCACCCGTCCACAACTAAGAGCAGACGTTCCTCAGTCTGCACCCGTCCGAGCCTAAGAGCAGGCCTTCCTCAGTCTGCACCCGTCCAAGCCTAAGAGCCGCCCTTCCTCAGTCTGCACCCATCCGAGCCTAAGAGCAGACCTTCCCCAGTCTGCACCCGTCCATGCCTAAGATCAGACCTTACTCACTCTGCACCCATCAGAGCCTAAGACCAGACCTTCCTAAGTCTGCACCTTTCTGAGTCTAAGAGCAGACCTTCCTCAGTCTGCATCTGTCCGAGCCTAAGAGCATACCTTCCTCAGTCTGCACCCGTCCACGCCTTAGACAGGACCTTCCTCAGTCTGTACCCATCCACGCCTAAGAGCAGACCTTCCTCAGTCTGCATCCATCCGAGCCTAAGAACAGGCCTTAATCAGTCTGCACCCGTTCAAGCCTGAGAGCAGACCTTCCTCAGTCTGCACCCGTCAGAGCAAACCTTCCTCAGCCTACTCCCGTCCAAGCCTAAGAGCAGACCTTCCTCAGTCTGTACCAGTCTGAGCCTTAGAGCAGACCTTCCTCATTCTGCAACCCGTCCGAGTCTGAGAGCAGACCTTCCTCAGTCTGCACCCGTCCGAGCCAAAGAGCAGACCTTCCTCAGTCTGCACCCATCTGAGCCTAAGAGCACACTTTCCTCAGTATGCACCCGTCCGAGCCTGAGAGCAGATATTCCTCAGTCTGCACCCGTCCGAGCCTGAGAGCAGACCTTCCTCCGTCTGCACCCATCTGAGCCTTAGAGCACACCTTTCTCAGTCTGCACCCATCCGAGCCTGAGAGCAGACCTTCCTCAATTTGCACCCGTCCACAACTAAGAGCAGACGTTCCTCAGTCTGCACCCGTCCGAGCCTAAGAGCAGGCCTTCCTCAGTCTGCACCCGTCCAAGCCTAAGAGCCGCCCTTCCTCAGTCTGCACCCATCCGAGCCTAAGAGCAGACCTTCCCCAGTCTGCACCCGTCCATGCCTAAGATCAGACCTTACTCACTCTGCACCCATCAGAGCCTAAGACCAGACCTTCCTAAGTCTGCACCTTTCTGAGTCTAAGAGCAGACCTTCCTCAGTCTGCATCTGTCCGAGCCTAAGAGCATACCTTCCTCAGTCTGCACCCGTCCACGCCTTAGACAGGACCTTCCTCAGTCTGTACCCATCCACGCCTAAGAGCAGACCTTCCTCAGTCTGCATCCATCCGAGCCTAAGAACAGACCTTTATCAGTCTGCACCCGTTCAAGCCTGAGAGCAGACCTTCCTCAGTCTGCACCCGTCAGAGCAAACCTTCCTCAGCCTACTCCTGTCAGAGCCTAAGAGCAGACCTTCCTCAGTCTGTACCAGTCTGAGCCTAAGAGCAGACCTTCCTCAGTCTGCAACCCGTCCAAGCCTGAGAGCAGACCTTCCTCAGTCTACACCCGTGCGAGCCAAAGAGCAGACCTTCCCCAGTCTGCACCCGTCTGAGCCTAAGAGTAGACCTTCCTCAGTATGCATCCGTCCGAGCCTGAAAGAAGATATTCCTCAGTCTGCACCCGTACGAGCCTGAGGGCAGATCTTCCTCCATCTGCACCCGTCTGAGCCTAAGACCAGTCCTTCCTCAGTCTGCACCCGTCCGAGCCTAAGAGCAGACCTTCCTCAGTCTGCACCCGTCCGAGCATCAGAGCAGACCTTCCTCAGTCTGCACCCATCCAAGCCTGAAAGCAGACCTTCCTCAGTCTGCACCCGTCAATGCCTAAGAGCAGACCTTCCTCAGTCTGCACCCGTCCGAGCCTGAGAGCAGATCTTCCTCAGTCTGCACCCATTCGAGCCTAAGAGAAGACCTTCCTCAGTCTGCACCCGTCCGAGCCTTAGAGCAGACCTTCCTCAGTCTGCACCCGTCCGAGCCTTAGATCAGACATTCCTTAGTCTGCACCCATCCACACCTAAGACCAGACCTTCCTCAGTCTGCACACGTCCACACCTAAGAGCAGACCTTCCTCAGTCTGCACCCGTCCGAGCCTGAGACCAGACCTTCCTCAGTCTGCACCCGTCCGAGCTTCAGACCAGACCTTCATTAGTCTGCACCCGTCTGAGCCTAAGAGCAGACCTACCTCAGTCTGCTCCTGTCTGAGACTAAGAGCAAACCTTCTTCAGTCTGCACCTGTTCGACCCTAAGAGAAGAACTTCCTCAGTCTGCACCCATCCGACCCTAAGAGCAGACCTTCCTAAATCTGCACCCGTCCGAGCCTAAGAGCAGATCTTCCTCAGTCTGAACCTGTCCATGCCTAAGAGCAGACATTCCTCAGTCTGCACCCGTCCTCGCCTAAGACCAGACCTTCCTCAGTCTGCACCCGTCCACGCCTTACAGCAGAGCTTCCTCAGTCTGCACCCATCCAAGCATAAGAGCAGACCTTCCTCAGTCTGCACCCATCCGAGCCTGAGAGCAGACCTTTCTCAGTCTACACCCGTCCGAGCCTAAGAGCAAACCTTCCCCAGTCTGCACCCCTTCGAGCCTAAGAGCAGACCTTCCTCAGTCTGCACCCATCCGAGCCTGAGAGCAGACCTTCCTTAGTCTGCACCCATCCGAGCCTAAGAGCAGACCTTTCTCAGTCTCCACCCGTCCGAGCCTGAGAGCAGACCTTCCTCAGTCTGCTCCCATCCGAGCCTAAGAGCCAACCGTCAACAGTCTGCATCCGTCCGAGCCTAAGAGCAGACCTTCCCCAGTCTGCCTTTTCAGAGCCTAAGAGCATACCTTCCTCAGTCTGCACCCGTCGGAGCCTAAGAGCAGACCTTCCTCAGTCTGCACCCGTCCGAGCCTAAGAGCAGACCTTCCCCAGTCTGCACCCGTCCACGCCTAAGAGCAGACCTTCCTCAGTCTTTACCCGTCCACACCTAAGAGCAGACCTTCCTCAGTCTGCACCCATACGAGCCTAAGAGCAGACCTTCCTCAGTCTGCACCCGTCCGAGCCTTAGAGCAGAACTTCCTCAGTCTGCACCGTCCACGCCTAAGACCAGACCTTCCTCAGTCTGCACCCGTCCACACATAAGAGCAGACTTTCCTCAGTCTGCATCCGTTCGAGCCTAAGAGCAGACCTTCCTCAGTCTACACCCGTCCGAGCCTGAGAGCAGACCTTCCTCATTCTGCACCCGTCTGAGCAAACCTTCCTCAGCCTACACCCGTCCCAGTCTAAGAGCAGACCTTTCTCAGTCTGTACCCGTCGAGCCTAAGAGCAGACATTCCTCAGTCTGCACCTGTCAGAGCCTGAGAGCAGACCTTCCTCAGTCTGCAACCGTCCAAGCCTAAGAGCAGACTGTAGGAAGGTGGAATCTGACTATATGGTTGTCCCCATCTTTTTCCTGGTGTTTTGCTGGTTTATGACTTTGTTGGACTGGGATCCTACTATTCAGGGCCCCACTCTATTTGCCTTCTCTGTAAAATGGTTTGCATGTACATTAGGTACATATCTAATTGGATTCTGGAGTTCCTTATAAGCCCCTAGTATATGGTATACTATGTACCTAGGGCATAGGTACCTCAGAGGCCTACCAGGGGCTGCAGCATATATTATGCCACTCCTGGGAAGCACTCCAAAATGACACCACAGGTCTGCTACTGCAGCCTGGGTAAGGGTGTGCTTGCACTCCTTACTGTGGTATAGGCTACCTATATCACTACCTTATACAGACACATATAAACGTATAAGCCACTCCTATGGCAGGCCTTGACAATCCTGAAGGCAGAGTGCTTGGTTTAATGTGAGAGGGTGCCCAAGCATGAGCTGAGCCCCTCTGCAGCATTCGGAAATACTTCCTTATGGCTGTTCTGTGATACAGCCATACCATATACTCTTAAGTGCATTATAACCTTGCGGTAAATGCTAACTTTGGGATGGCTGCATCAAAACATGTCGTGTTTGGTGTCAAACGCTTTGGAATACTACCCCCCCCCCCGCCAGTCCTGGCGGTGGGGGTAACATTCCACCCTTCTAGAGGGAGAGACATGTTCACACTGGCTAAACCCGGTTAAAACTTTCCAAAGCCCTGGCATCACAAAATGGATGCCACTGCCACAGACACGGGTCTGGCCTCCTGCTGCTGACCGAAACTCTGGCAGGGGAGGCCTGGACAATAGGTTTCCTGTCGAGGGGAGGTGTAACCACCTCCCCAGACAGGCTGATGTGTATTGGGGCTGGGCGGGAGCACTCTCTGGTGCTTTGAAGTCCTGCACTGGGGGCACACTTGGTGTCCCTGTGCATACTCCAGTTCAAACCGGTTGCAGGGGCACTCAGCCCCTGCTCTGGCGCGAAACTGGACAAAGGGGAAGGGGTGTAACCACTCCCACCCCAGGTCCACCCATAGGTGGGGCCTTAGAGTTAGTCCATCCCCTAAACTTAGTATAAGTATAGGAATCCAGTCCCCAGTACTTTAGATTACCCTGGACGAAACTCTGCAACATATATCCTGGACCTTCGACTTTCTATCACGGCTAGAAGACGGAATAAATCTCCCTTGGGGTCAATGAGTGACTCCCCTGCTTGGCAGGCACCAAAGAAGCAACTGACCGGTCTGCAATTCTGAAGCTCCCGCCGGACTCCGAAGTCTCTGCATCCCCAGATGTGGATTTCCAGACTTCCCCGAGGCTACCCTGAGTCCACAGCAAAGCTGAGGCCCGTGGCTATCGTGGGTGACGTGGATCCGTGACCCCTGGACACCGTGAACTTTTGCAGCAACTCTATCTTCCTGGTCATCCTCGAAGTTGTGCTTTGGGCTCCGAGTAGCCCAAGCCTTGAGCACCTCCTGCACCGAAGATTGTTGGCCTCCACTCCACGAGTGACCCGTGGGCCAGCTCCAAGTGCGACCGCTCGAGGCTCCTTCGCGATCACTAGCCCGTTGGCTAGTAGGTCCCCACGACACAGCAGCTCTCCCGGGGGTGAGGAGACTGTATTATGTAGCCTAACTAGTTTTGGTCCTCTATCTGAAGAGATGGTAATAGATATTTTAAAATCTATCAAATCTGGCTCAGCCTTTGACCCTTGTCCCCAGCCGATCATGCATCTGGCGGTGGAGAAGATTAGTCATACTCTTTCCTTTTTGAGTAATCAAGTCCTGGCATCTGGGATTTACCCTATATCCTGGAAAACTGCCAGTGTCAGGCCGATCCTTAAGAAAGCCACGTTGGAGCCCACCGAATTCAAAAATTATCGGCCAATTTCAGGCCTGCCATTAGTAACGAAGGTCATTGAAAGATCACTTAACACAACTTTAACTGAGTATTTGGACAGTAATAGCCTGCTTGATGCGTCTCATCACGGCTTTCGTCCAAAACACTCCACTGAGTCTGCCCTAATCGCTGCAGCAGAGGGGGTTCGGGCTGCAGTTGATGGGGGAGGGAGGGCAATCCTTGTTCTCCTTGATTTGTCGGCCGCATTCGACACCGTTAACTATACTGTGTTGGTGCGGCGACTAAAGGAGGTAGGGATTAGCGAGCGGGCCTTAGCCCTCCTCTCCTCGTTTCTAGATAACAGAAAACAAAGTCTCAATTGGGAGGGTCTACAATCGGGCAATTTCAATCTGCCCTGCGGCGTCCCACAAGGCTCAGCTCTGTCCCCTACTCTGTTTAATGTTTATGTGAGGCCGTTGGCCAGGGTAGCGAGGAAACACGGTTTTACCTTCGTGTCCTATGCGGATGATTCGCAATTGGTGATATCTGTATCCGATAGGCCGGAGTTAACAGCGGCAAGATTCCATGCTTGTCTGAAGGACGTCATGGAGTGGATGAGTCAGAGTTTCCTAAAGATCAATACGAAGAAAACAGAAGTTATTGAATTTGGGAATGGACCACCAATATGGAGCGATTTGTGGTGGCCACTAGAGGCGGGGGAATGTCATCTACCAGTAAGAAAGGTCAGGAACCTCGGGGTGATTTTTGATGATAGACTGAACATGTCAGCTCAAGTGAACAGTTTCACTTCAGCCTGCTTTTTCCTGCGCAAGACCTTGCGTAAAATCCTCCCCTTCGTTCCCCGGGCACTTTAGAAGACGGTAATGGCCGTTCTCTTCATGTCCAGACTAGATTATTGTAATGCGATGCTCCTGGGCATCGATAAGCATCAGGTAAGTAAAATTCAATCACTGCAGAACGCTGCTGTCCGTGTTATTTTAAAGCTTCCCAAGGGTCACCCTACCTCCAAGGGAAGAAGGTCATTACATTGGCTCCCTGTTCAGCAGAGAATCGAGTTTAAGGCACTCTGCCTGGTGCACAAGGCACGATACGGCGGGAGCTCTGTGGAATGTCAGGACAGATTCAGGCTCTATATCCCCCCCCCGAGACCTCCGATCGGCCAATCTTGGCCTTATTTGTACCTCCAGACACGCCAGATGGGGTGGCCGCTCATTTTCCCGCTTTGCAATCCAACTGTGGAACAAGCTACCAGTGGCCTTGCGACTTCAGCCGAATCTCTTTTCCTTTAGGAAAGCCTTGAAATCCCGGCTGTTTAACCTTGAGTAGCTATCAGCCCATCACTTTGCCTTACTTACACACTCCAGCGCCAAGACGCCATTGGCATTCGAGCGCTTAATAAGCATCTTTATACTTATACTTATATACGAAGGCAACTCCTTTTCTAATTGAGTGTTCCTGGTTGCTCCAGACGTGCTCTGACTTACATTCACTGGGTGAGTCCCTCAGACCTTGCTGGTCTGCACCGCAGTCCTTTCTCTGTATTCCTGTGACTTGCCGTTGCCAAGGCTTGTTGGGCCCAATCTGGTGGCGACACCGCAGCACTCAACAGACTTCGTGGGGCAGCTCAAATCCGGCTCATGGACTTTGTCAATGCCTCCTGGATCTCGTGGCTGAAGAGTCAAGACACCCATCAATTCACCTGAAGCACCAGACATCTGTGGGCATTGGTCTATCCTGCCCTAGGTCACTGGCTAGTGACCCAGACTCTGTCCCCTCTGCTTTCAGGTTCCTTACATCCTAGATCCAGGCTTGGATCTCTCCGGACACTACTCCTCTTCTCGGCAGTAGCAGTTCTTTGCAGGCTTCCATTGGAATCGACGACGCGACCCAACACCAAAAGACACCTATGCACCCGGCTTCCCTGGGTGAGGTAACTCGAGTACTCCGGTGCTCTTGTGGGTGCTAGCCCTGGAACTACCTAAGTCCAAAAGGGTTTGGTCCTGACTCGATTAGAAGTGTCCCTAATATTTAAAATTCCAACCGCAACATTCCCCTTAGAAGATAATAGGAACCCGTGGTTGTGTTTTCACACTGCATACGGCTCCCGTGGGTCCCCTGTGTCACTACCTTGGGTGGTTCCTTGGGGTCCCAGTGATTCTAGAGGTAATAGGCATACTGCCTATTTCAGACGGGGTTCTTATACCACTTTTTTGGTATATGGTTTGGTACGCCCCTAGGGCCCAAACGTGTATTTGTGCCATTACTGATACTTAAACACTTGCAACTTTAGTACTTCGAACTCCAGTCTCATAAAGAGACTAGAGGGGTGTGTGTTATCTTAAATACATATATTTTAAATATATACTTGGTGTGGTTGTCCTTTCATTTGATCATTCAAGAGATTATAGACTGGTAAAACAAGCTGCTTTACATTCCTTCAAGACTTAGCCTGAAGGGTGCTCTCCATAGCTACCACTAGGATAGCTTTCAATAAAGGTTGTCTTTAACCAATTCACCATAAGGGGTTGTTTGGACTGAAACACGGTGCCCAGTATAACTGGTGGACAGCATATATCAGGCCAACTTCTCACAATGTGCACTCTGGTATTGCTGCGAGCATGGAAGTGGTGGAGCAGGTCAAACAAAATGTTGTATACCTTCTCTATTTTGCATGATAAAATACTAATTACGTAACTTTCTAACTATTAATGTGTATTCATTGTTTGCCGTGGTCTAATTAATCAACCTCAAACCTTAATAAACATGAATTTCACGCAGGACTAAATGCAAATTGCATGGCAAATTATCCTAATGAATAACTGTGGTACGCATATTAATGGTAGAATGTGTTGATATAGAAAATTGCATGGTTTATATTGCTTATGTGATGTTTTGCGTTCCTGCTGCGACGAAATGGTAAGTATTATTGCTTTAAATGTGGCTATAAGTTAGGGAAATACTAATATATAAAGGGATTAGTATGGGTTTAAACATTAGAATCTTCATTTCCGTATATTAATTATTCTTTATGTTTGTTTCGCTTAAGTTGGCATTCGGGCCTACTAGGCCGCAACATCCAAAATGGAGTTCGGAAGTGGCCACCGTCGTGTGAGCGCGATGTCTACTGCACAGACTCGGATGGCTCCGTAGATCTCCAGGCGTCCTTTGACCGAGTCACAGTGTTCCTCGTCAAGGATAGGAATGTGGAGGACTACCAAAGCCGGACTAGTGTGACTGACAGAGAAGACAAAGGACACCTGTCCCTAACAGCTGAAATATTGATACTTCGGTCCCTTTCGCATGAGAACTGTCCCAACCATGGGATGACATCTTCAGTAGAGCATGAGAAACAAGGAACTTTGTGAATACAGTCTGAAGTTGCAAATTTTGATGGCTAGGCCAATCAGAGCCATTTCCAATGTAGCAAATGTAGCATGTTACCCAAAATTCATTATAAAAGGGGGTTAGTAGAAGGGGTGGGTGATTGCGTTCCAGGAGTGTTATCCGAATCCCGTTGACCGATTTGCTTGCACTAGTGCTGGGTCCCCGGAGAGCTTTGGGACTGCGTCGTGCTGACCGAAAGACATTTTTCCCGGACTGATTGGGGTTGTAGCCTGCATTCGATTGGAGGGTTACATCGGAAGAGATTTAATTTTTGCAGGGCTGATAGGTTGTGGGAGAATGGTCGCCAAAATCAGAGATTAGGTAAATATAATTGTCATACTGATTTATGCCAATGTTATTAAGATTTTGATTGATTATAATGACGATCATGCCAATGAAGGTGAATTGATTAGATAAACTAAACATTTATTAATAGAGAACGAGTTTGTAATTCTTTAAAGGGTATTAATTAAAGATTCTGAGACTTTAAATGTGTTTTAGCTGGTTCTAAATCACCATCAACCAGTCCAACTAATTGGTCCATCGACCAAGTGGTGGAGTGCCTTGATGTTAAAGTTAGGATTCTATAAGTCCAGATGTATACTATGTAAATACTGTAAATATTTCTTTCTATAGGTAATAAGATACCCCCCACATGTCCAGCGCTTCTCTTCCTCCTGTGTCCAGATTCGAGTGAGCCGTATGAGTGTTGGTGTTATGGGCCCCACCAATGGATGCGTGTGTGAATGAGTTAGTGTGATGATGGGTCTGTGACGCAGGGAGGATATGTAAATTTACCCTTTCCCGCTGGAGCAGTTTTCTGGTAGCAGATTGATGGTTTTATTTTATTGGTTTGGTGATTATTGATTATTGATTATAGACGGATGTTCGATTGATTGTTGATTTATGTTCTTACATTCTATGTTGAGTTGCGTCGCGTTTTATGTTGGTTTTGAAGACTTCCGGGATGTAGGAAGTTGGATGCCCTGTAGGTACATGGGGAAAGCGTGTGGCAAGTGAAGTCGCACGGTGTATTGTCTGGTTGCCCTGTAGGTACACGGGGAAAATGTGTGACAAGTGAAGTCACACGACGCATTGTCTGGGTTCGAATTGGTAACATCGTCGTGTGTTGCCGTTCGGGACATTTCTGTGTGAATGTGTGTGAGTGCAATAGCAATAGGTTCTCTCGTGAAACTCTGGCTCAGGAGCAGTGCAGTCTCCACATGTGTTTTATCCCCAGAGAAACGGTTAGCCTTTTTGCTTGTTAGAAGGGTAAGGTAGAGGGAAGTGCCACTTTATCGGCGAAACAGAATAATTCTGTGGAAGGGCAGAGGTACGCGCTGCTCTCGAGAAATACGGAATTCTTGTGTAATTGGACATAACTATCTCTTTGGTTTAGCGGACCAGGCATTGGTGGTGTTTTTATGTCGTTACTAACAGAGGTTTGATTGAAGAGAATGTAAGAGAAAGATTGCCGATAAAATTTTGTAAAGGAGGGGTCAGCAGGAGCCGGAGTAGCGAGAAAAGCTGACGTCAGTAAGACCGCGCTGGGATTGGCCAGCTGTGGAGTGACGTAGACGCACAGGATTGGTGCGCTGGTGTTTGCCACGCTAGGAGTGGAGTATTGCCAGTGTGACGTAAACGCTCCTGATTCGTGCGTTAGTGTAAGTCGCGCTGCAATTGGAGAAATTCATGGCAAAGTGAACGCTTCTGATTGGTGCATTAGCGTGAGTCGCGCTGCGATTGGACAGCAAAACAGAATATTAGTAGAAGAGCGATTCAAGGAGTCTAGCAAGTCGAGACTATAGATTATGAAAATTATGTTATTATGATCCACCCGAGAGAGAGAAAAAGTCATGGTTTGGGAAGGTCAAGAATTTATTTAACAAGCATTGAAAATGCAATAATCTCGCCTTTGATTAAGTTAAAGCCATTTGCTTTGCTAATGGTATGCTATAGCAAAGCAAAAGGCTTTAACTTAATCAAAGGCGAGACCTATTGCATTTTTAATGCTTGTTGGTAGGGAGATTAAGTGATTTGCCCAGAATCACGGGATGTTGAGCCAACGCCGATGCTCGATCCTTGTTCCCCAACTCTGCCCGCTAGGCCACATCCTCAAATTCTGGGAGTTCAGACTAGATTAATTTCAGCAGAAACAAATCGGCATCTTAAAACAATGTAAGAGTGGGGAACATGAAGTTATTCGGTGACCTTAAATACAAAGTGCCCCGTTTTGGCCTCCCAGCCTTAGATTGTCACAAGCGCATATTTAGCTTTACCGCTGCCTTCGATTGACTCTGACCGGCAGGCATTACTAATCAATCAATCAATCAATAAGGACTGTGGTAATCTAACTAATACAAGAAACAAACCAGCAAACGCTCGCCTCTGTTGTTGGCCGGAGGGGACACCTCCTCCGAGGGAACACTTCTTACAACGTTGGGGGTAGCCATGCTGCACTATGAGAACCATGCACTACTCGAAACAGCCAGCCAGCTGGAAAGGCCACGTCACCCGCAGGGGGGTGTTTATAAAAGACAGCCCCTTGATGTATCCCCCACTGTCCGGGAAGAAAAGTCTTTTTTCAGTGGCCATTTGGCCCCTCAGGCTAGCTGCAGTCAGCGCGAGATTTCTTACCCCATCTCCCCGGAGCGATATCTAGTCCTGGATAAAGTTGGGTATTCACGAGGGCTCACTCGCCTGGTCATCCTTGGTTTCTGGCTAGTTTCATTCCACCTCATATCTATTATTCAAAACACCCTACACTTTAAGTGGCCTTTGCTCACTCACTCTAGAAGTTCTAGAGAAAAACACTTTCCCAACGACAGATTAGTTGTTAAAGAGTCATAGAGCCGCACATCTCAGCCATGATACCCTGTGTTGCCCGTAATTTTGGTACATAATGCCCCCACCTGAAGCTGCATTCTGTGTCTTGACGTTTGTGCAGGCACAGGTCCCCGACTCGACCCTGCACAGTGCGCTGACCGTCACTTAGTTTACAGGCTGTTCTCGTCTGTGTTAAATTGTTAACACGGTCACTGTCTATCTATCTACGTAAAACACTCCAAAGTAAAAAAAAAATACAAAGGTGTTTGGGGACAGCCCCTTGGCTTTGTTTTCAAAAGTATGTATTTGTTTAGGCCTAGATTGCTCCCCAGAGCAGATGTGTAATGCGATCTGAACTCTGTTCCTAGATGCGTGTCCTCCGTCGAAATCCACGCTTAAGATTCTCTGTGGCTAAAAATACACAGTTATGACTGTTTACTCATTTAATTGATTGCTTTTAGTATAAAAGTATAGCATTGCTTTCTACAACTTACTACAAAGTCCATTTTGAAGCCATAATCCTTTCGGACTTCCTTTCGGAAAACACTGACGCCATGGAGTCACGTGGTGAATACCACGTGACTCCATGGCGTCAGTGTTTTCATGTCTTCGGTTCCCATTCAGCAGCCCAGTGCATTTTTTTGTTGTTGCATATTTATATAGCGCGAACTCGACCCGGAGGTATTGGAGCGCTTTACATGAGCACCAGTTGCATTAAACAAGGACACACTCCTTTTTGGTAGGGAGATTAAGTGATTTGCCCAGAATCACGGGACGTCAAGCCAACGCTGAGGCTCGATCCTTGTTCCCCACTCTGGCCGTTAGGCCACATCCTCCAATTCTGGGAGTTCAGACTAGATTAATTTCAGCTGAAACAAATCGGCATCTTAAAACAATGTAAGAGTGGGGAACTTGAAGTTATCCGGTGACCTTAAATACAAAGTACTCCGTTTTGGCCGCCCAGCCTTAGATTGCCTCAAGCGCATATTTAGCTTTACCGTTGCCTTCGATTGACTCTGACCGGCAGGCATTACTAATCAATTAAACGCTCGATAAGGACTGTGGTAATCTAACTAATACAAGAAACAAACCAGCAAACGCTCGCCTCTGTTGTTGGTCGGAGGGGACACCTCGTCCTCCGAGGGAACACTTCTTACAACATCGGGGGTGGCCATGCTGAACTATGAGAACCATGCACTACTCGAAAGAGCCAGCCAGCTGAAAAGGCCACGTCACCCGCAGTGGTGTGTTTACAGAAGACAGCCCCTTGATGTTTCCCCCACTGTCCGGGAAGAAAAGTCTTTTTTCAGGTAGGTTAACAATTTCCTAAAATGTTATTACACCTTTATCCTTTCCCTTAATCCGCTGGGAAAGTTAATTTGTTTAATTAAAAAAAGGGGGAGAGACGTCCCCACCCCTACAAACCAGGCTAAACAGCCCCTTGATAATTATTGCCGGGTCAGGCTTTAGCGGGGCATTACGGCCCACCGGAGCGTGCGATATTCACTTTGAGTTTTCGGGCTGTATGTTTTTTGCTGCTTGTTTTGTTTGGGGGCTACTTTGAGTTTCCAATGAAGGGCGTTGAAGCACCCCTGGACAGGGGTGAACAGCAGCTTGACCTGGGAGGTGGCCATGTGTGTGTTGTTTTCACCCTCTTTCGTCCCTTTGTTTGGGTCTGCGTCTGCCCAGCCGCTTCAGAGCAGCTGTTTCAGCACATGGCGTAGGACCCCCATGGGCTGGTGCCCGCTCCGGAGACTTTGAAGGGCCTGCCAGGCTTGTGCTGGGGTGCTGTGGTCAAGGGAGGGGGAGACATGGGGGGTTTGATTGTGAAGCTCAAGCCGCAACACGCCGCGCCAGAGAAATTAAAGTTTTTCTTGCAGGACACCGCGATCATTTATTTTCTAACTTTAACACTGAGCGGGGGGAGGGGAAGGGGAGGACTCCATCACACGGGAAGGCACCTTTACATCTCATTCCTTATTTCAGTTTGGAAAGGAACAGAGATATGACTTTTGCAGAATCAGTGAGTGAGAACCAATGCGCAAAAAAGAAAAAGTGAAGCCGTGGGCTTTTGCGCCTCACTGCACCGCAATTCCCGAATGACCGGGGTGAAAGTCTACGAGGACGCCCAGGATGGAGTTTGCTGCGCGTGCCTTTCCTCGACAGAGACTTTTCTCTTTTGGAGCTGTCCCACTTGGACAGACTGCCCTGCTGGCGTAAAAGGTTTATTATCTTCTTTATAGGGCCATCTGTTTCACCCCATAAAGAAGATAAGAAACCTTTTACGTAAGCAGGAAGTCAGACGAGCCAGTCCAAGTGGGACGTCTCTAAAAGAGAAAAGTGTACGTTACTGGAAGCTCTTTTCCAATGGCTGGCCACCGTTTAGCATAAATGGTGACGCCAGCCAATGGAAAAGAGGGGCTGGGCTTAAAACCCGCTAGTGAAAGCTACCCAAAAACATAAAATCTCACCAGCGAGACTGCGCATGTGCGCAGCCTACGCTAGCCGAGACCTAAAAAGGATAAGCCGATTGTGACTAGAGAGGGACAGTTGCTTCCTCCACCGAATACACCCGCATCCTTCATGGTCGCGAAATATGGGTACCATACATGTATCTGGATAGATAACTGGGCAAAGTATACAAAAGATGATGGAGTTTTAGCCTTTCCAGAAAATGGTTCATTTAATTTAGCTGTATTAAGGCACTTAAGAGAAAAGATGATGAGATTAGAACCGAGACCTAGACCTACTCAGTTTGAAGCTTTAACGGAATGGGAAGATGAGATGTACAAAAGAGAACGACAGCGGAGTGGCGGAAGGTATAGTTACATGTTTGGTAGACCGTGTGGACAGGAAAGTCATGATGACCGGATGAGGAGATGGCGGAGTGCGAACATGGCTGATGGAATGTTTCTGTTGAGAAATGCAGAAGTGACCAGTGGTAGAAAATGTACAGAGAAGAGAAACAATACAGGATCAGAAGGCTACAAGTATGGTGTGAATGAGTCAGAGGATGATGTGCTTGAAGACATGTTTTATAAAAATCCTCCCCCATACCAACCAAACTCAACGTTGCTGATTCCGAGTGCGCCAGTAAAAGAAGTTCCACAAAGTAAAACCTTTGAACAAACTGTCAGGTCCTTAGATCCTCGGAGACGTACAATGCTATATGGGTTCCACCTCCTTATATCTCAAAAGGCCTGATTTATAAACACAGACTCTATCGAGTGATCAGGTGAGGGAAGGAAAGGAAGGGGACAGCAGGGAGGGAGATCTGTGAAGACAAAACACATACGGATCAATACCTATAACCAATCTCTTATGGACTCCATACCGTGACTGTCCCTCACAATAACATATACTTGTGCCCCTTAATACCTGTAAAGAAAAAAAGAATGTTGTCTTTGAGATTGTGAAAAGCCTCTGAGAAGCCACGGGCTTGATCTTGTTCTATAAATGGAAGAGCACAATTAAGTCAGGTTCTACACAGCCATATCAACACTTGTGAGAGCTAGGCAGAAGTATGTAAACAGATTCATCGCTACCAGGGCGTACCTAGCATTCCACTACACCGGTTACTGGGGTAAGGAGCTAACTTCCACGGAGCTCAATCAGACCCTGATACACAAGGCGAGAAGTAGAAATGACATTAGCTTTACCCTCTGTGGATTTCGAGAACGCCCACTGGCGTGTCAGCCAATCAAAGAACCATTCCACTGTTACTACGCCTTCAATGGCATTTCTTGGTTTCTCACTCTCAAAGCAAGCATGGGCACCACCAGGTGCGTGTATCCAAATGCGAGGTATAGGGAACACAACGATTCAATGTACGTGTCGTCTGGGGTCAGGCGGCATTGTATTCATACAGCCCTGAACTCCAGAAAGTACACCTTTTAAGTAAACCAAGGAATTGGTTCCGCTACAGCGGAGGGGACCTTTCTGGTCCGAAGAATGAGGGAGTGTATAGCAAGCCTGCAAGAGTCGAATACGACTCGTCCAACAGGCCTGCGAGTCGCTTCCTCAGAGCCACAACAAAGTACCTTGAGTCCCTCGTTTATACCAAGGGCAGATTCGAGACATAGAAGGGAGGAGGTAAGCTCCCTCGTAACAGCAGCGTAACTTCACTCTCAGGTAGTGTGGCTACTATTATCATATGACATACAGGCACTACCACGTTACACAAAATACCACACAGGACATTTTCCCAAGAGTTATATTGGTGCAACCGCACCCCTACCAGTTCTCGGCGTATTCGTCCTTCCGACTGGGAATTAGCAGCGCCGCTCCTCGGGAACCCGGAAGTATTTCTGGAGTCCCCGGCGAGCGTCCTGACGTCAGTGCTGGCGTCCTGTTTGCGAGAATGATGGGAAATGTAGTTTATTTTTGCCGACGCGCTGGGGCTGCGCAAGTCGTCAGTGTTCTACGGCGGCCACGGTGGCTCGTGACAGTACATCCCTCCCCCGAAGAACACTGACAGAGACAAGGTTTCGTAGGGAATCTTTTATGGAAAAGATTAGTGTACCTTGGTGCGTGTACTCCTGATGCTGGTTCCCAGGAGTCCTCCTCGGAGCCATACCCCTTCCACGCGACCAGATACCACAGCTTACCCCTGTGTATTTTGGAGTCCAAGATACCCCGTACCTCATATTCAGGTTCCTCATTGACCAAAACAGGAACTGTTCCCTTCTTAGGGGCTGTTTGGGAAGGCTTCAGGAGGGACACATGAAAAGCAGGATGGATACGGAGAGAAGAGGGTAAGGCTAGCTTGACCACAACAGGATTGACCAATTTAATCACTCGATAGGGTCCAATATACTTAGGATTAAATATACTGTATCGTTTGAATCTGATATGTCTAGTAGACAACCAGACGTAATCTCTTTTTTTATACACCGGACCTGGTCGTCTATGTTTGTCCGCATATGCCTTGTATGTTAGTTTAGCTGCGCTTAGTTCTTTTTGCACTTCCCTCAGCGTTTTTTGTATACTAGAGATTCTATTCTGTACTTCGGGTACTAATGTAGTCCCTACTGGCATCACTAGGGGGGTGAACCTTGGATGAAAACCGTAGGAGCAAAAAAACGGGGATTGTTTTGTGGAGCTATGCACTGCGCTGTTATAGGCTGCCTCTGCCACCCACAGTTTGTCCACCCACTCTTCTGTTGTGACGTTTACATAGCAGCGGAGGTACTGTTTTAGGTTTTGATTTACCCGCTCAGTTTGCCCATCTGTTTGGGGGTGGAAGCTGGTCGAGATGTTTGGGACTATACCCAGCGCTGAGCACCATGTTCTCCAAAAGTTGGCGGTGAATTGAGACCCCCTGTCTGACACTATATGTTTTGGCAACCCATGTAACCGTACTATATGTGTCAAGAGTAAGTAGGCTAACGTACAGGCCGAGGGTATCGTTTTGCAGGCGAAAAAATGGGCCATTTTCG
Organism: Triturus cristatus; assembly: GCF_964204655.1. Classification (NCBI taxonomy): domain Eukaryota; kingdom Metazoa; phylum Chordata; class Amphibia; order Caudata; family Salamandridae; genus Triturus; species Triturus cristatus. The sequence goes on from NC_140589.1 coordinate 1,902,339,423, forward strand.
TCAGGTAGTCCACTACCACCATTATTACTGTGTGTCCTTTATCCACCGGCATCCCTACTATAAAATCTACTGAAATGTTGTCCCATGGTTTTATGGGAGTAGGAAGGGGGCGCAATAACCCGGCTTGTTTAACATGGCTGGTTTTCATTTGATTACAGACCTCGCATTCTTTTATCCACTTCGTGATGTCTGTTCTTAAAGAAGGCCACCAAAATTGCCTAGAGATTGTGTCGATTGTTTTGGTTACCCCATTATGCCCGGCACTGGGAAGGGAATGGCACCACTCAAACCCTCGTTTGCGAAGTGCTACAATAGGTAGCAGTAGTTGTCTACCCCGAACAGGTAAACCTTCTTTTACCTTCCAATCCTGATTCTTCTTTAGCCATTCTATCCATTTCCCAGTATGGATGTTTTTTGCCACACTCCGCAGAAATGCATCGGTATAGGTAACCCCAATCAGATTACTTGAGGGTATGATGGCTCATTTGGGGTCGATTGAAGATGAAGTTGCGGTGGTTTGCCGGGTCAAGGCATCGGCCTTTTTATTATCCTTCCCAGGTCTGTATGTCACCATAAAATTGAAGCCAGCAAAAAACAGAGTCCATCGCATTTGTCTGGGAGTGAGGTGTCTAGCTGCCGTCATGAATTGAAGATTCCTGTGATCTGTGTAAACAGTAACGATGTGTCGAGCCCCTTGTAAGTGGTGTCTCCAATCTGTGAATGCTTCCTTAATGGCAAGCAGCTCCTTTTCTGCAATGGTGTAATTGCATTCGGCGCTGTTCAGCTTCTTGGACATGAAGGCCACTGGATGAAGCTGTCCAGTCTCCTTATGCCTTTGTGAGAGCACTGCCCCCACCGCTGTATCCGAAGCATCTGCTTCCACTGTGAATGATCTCTCGGGATCAGCATGCATTAGGACTGGGGCCGACGCAAAAGCACGTTTCAGGGCATCGAACCCCTTCTGGGCAGAGTCTGTCCACTGGAAGGCTGACTTCTTTCGTAGTAGTTGGGTCAGGGGGGCCGCCAGGTCTGAAAGGTGATCGATGAACCACCGATAAAAGTTGGCGAATCCAATAAAGCATTGAATATCACGGATGTTCAGGGGATGGGGCCAGTCGAGTACCGCCTTCACCTTTCTTTCCAACATTTCCTGTCCCTCTGGTGTCAACATTACTCCTAGGAATTCAACAGAGGTTACGTTGAATTCACACTTGCTGATTTTGCAGTATAAGCTGTGCTTCTGGAGGGCCTTCAAGATGGTCTTTACGTGGTGAGCATGAATCTCTCTGCTGGATGAATAGATCAAGATGTCATCTATATATACCACCACGTATTTATCCAGGTATTCCCTTAATACATCATTCAAGAAGTATTGAAATGCAGCGGGAGCGTTGCACAACCCGAAGGGCATAACAAGATATTCATATAGGCCGAATCTGGTCTTAAACGCGGTCTTCCACTCGTCTCCACTTCGCATGCGGACCAAATGGTATGCCCCTTTTAAATCCAAACGCGTGTAGATCACTGCCTCCTTCACTTGTTCCAGCAATACGTTAATAAGGCGCAACGGATATCGATTCTTGATGGTCACTGCGTTTAAGGAGCGATAGTCGACACACGCGGAGCTCGCCGTTGGCCTTCGGTATGAAAAATAAAGGAGAGGCCGCGGGCGACTTGGAATCCCGTATAAATCCTAGCTTTAAGTACTTATCCAAGTACTCCCGAAGGTGCTGTGTTTCTGGTCCGGTTAGAGCATACACTCTACCGGTGGGGACTACAGCACCCGGTTCAAGATCGATTTGGCAGTCGTAGGACCGATGTGGGGGTAGAATCTCTGCCTCCTTCTCGTCAAATACCCCTGCATATTCCTTGTATTCCTCTTGAAGACTCACCTCATGCTCTTCTGCGGTGGCAATGTGGTGGCATCGCGCCAGTGATGACGCTGGATTGTCTTGCTGTTGAGTGCAATGTTTTTCGCAATATTCCAAAGCGAATCGAAGGGTTCTTGCCTCCCAATCCACTATAGGATTGTGAGTACATAGCCAGGGCAGTCCGAGTATCACCCCATATTGAGGGGCTTGGATGATGTTGAAATTCAGGCGTTCTACGTGAGTAGTCCCGGTTCTTACCCTGAGGTCACCAGTATGACGACTGATGGGTCCAGAAGATAATGGTCTCCCATCGACTGCAAACACGGCTTCTGGCGAGTCCTTATCTAGCAATGTGATCCCCATAGTGTCTGCCTGATGTTGATCCATAAAACAGCCTGTTGCTCCTGAATCTACCATGGCTTGTACTAAGTGCCATCTGTCTTGTATTTCCACTCGTATCTCTATATAGAGATGGTTGTGTTTACCACCTGAATTGTTATCAAGAGAAGGGATGACGGCCTGGCTTGAAGGTGCCCCTTCTTTCTTCTTCAAGCTTGGTAGTTTTCCGACGGTGGCCCGGTAATGGCTGCCGCTGTCTTTCGATACTCCTCCCTCGTGGGTTTTGAACGAAGAGTACATTCCTTGAGGAAGTGCCCCTTCTTGCCACAGTAGAGGCACAGCCCTTTCTTCCATCTATAATCGCACTCCTCTGACGTCAAGGGTGCACGCACTGCTCCTATTTCCATAGGTTCTGGCTTAGACCCATAGGTACTGTAAGATGGGCGAGCCAATTCTCCCCTATAGGCAGGTCTATCTCTTTTCTTTTGTTCTCCCTTACGTTCACTCAGCTTATGATCTAATCTTAACACTAACTGAATAAGATCTTCACAGGAGTGAGGTTGCGGGTCGATTTGGGCCAACACATCCTTCATTTCTTCCTTTAGTCCCTGATGAAAAATGGCCGCTTGTTTGACTTCAGGCCACTCTGTCTCAGTGACCAAGCGTCGGAAATCATTAAGATAGGCTTTCAGATCCCTATTGCCTTGCTTTAAGCTTAACAATTCCCGATCTGTGGAGAGAGTGGCCGCTTGGCGATTGAAAGTTCTTTCGAACGCTGCCAGAAACGCCTCCCAATCGTACATCAACGGATCGTCCCTTTCAACTAACGGAACTGCCCATTGTGCTGCATCTCCTATTAAGTACGATATTAAGAAGGCCACCCGGGACTGGTTAGTACCAAAGGCCTTGGGCCTGCACGAGAAGTGCAATAAGACTTGGGTGAGGAATATCTGAACCTTGCCCGGGTCCCCATTAAAACGTTCAGGAGAGGCTAACGGAATCGGGGTAGGGACTTCCACGACCACCGAAGGGAGGGCCGAACCAGTAGGAGCCCCTATGCTAAAAGGATTTCTCTGCATCCGATCTACTTGTGCCTGAAGTGCTGCGGTTTCTGCCCTAGACGCGCTTAACTCGCTCTGAACGACGGCCAAGGCGGCCATCACATCGTCTAAGGTGGCCATGGCACCGTACGTCCGGGAGGATGTGTTAATCTTGGGCTGCTAATTCTGTCAGATCCTCAGATCCTCGGAGACGTACGATGCTATATGGGTTCCACCTCCTGATATCTCAAAAGGCCTGATTTATAAACACAGACTCTATCGAGTGATCAGGTGAGGGAAGGAAAGGAAGGGGACAGCAGGGAGGGAGATCTGTGAAGACAAAACACATACGTATCAATACCTATAACCAATCTCTTATGTACTTCATACCGTGACTGTGCCTCACAATAACATATACTTGTGCCCCTTAATACCTGTAAAGAAAAAAAGAATGTTGTCTTTGAGATTGTGAAAAGCCTCTGAGAAGCCACGGGCTTGATCTTGTTCTATAAATGGAAGAGCACAATTAAGTCAGGTTCTACACAGCCATATCAACACTTGTGAGAGCTAGGCAGAAGTATGTAAACAGATTCATCGCTACCAGGGCGTACCTAGCATTCCACAGCCACCGGTTACTGGGGTAAGGAGCTAACTTCCACGGAGCTCAATCAGACCCTGATACACAAGGCGAGAAGTAGAAATGACATTAGCTTTACCCTCTGTGGATTTCGAGAACGCCCACTGGCGTGTCAGCCAATCAAAGAACCATTCAACTGTTACTACGCCTTCAATGGCATTTCTTGGTTTCCCACTCTCAAAGCAAGCATGGGCACCACCCGGTGCTTGTATCCAAATGCGAGGTATAGGGAACACAACAATTCAATGTACGTGTCATCTGGGGTCAGGAGGCATTGTATTCATACAGCCCTGAACTCCAGAAAGTACACCTTTTAAGTAAACCAAGGAATTGGTTCCGCTACAGCGGAGGGGACCTTCCTGGTCCGAAGAATGAGGGAGTGTATAGCAAGCCTGCAAGAGTCGAATACGACTCGTCCAACAGGCCTGCGAGTCGCTTCCTCAGAGCCACAACAAAGTACCTTGAGTCCATCGTTTATACCAAGGGCAGATTCGAGACATAGAAGGGAGGAGGTAAGCTCCCTCGTAACAGCAGCGTAACTTCACTCTCAGGTAGCGTGGCTACTATTATCATATGACATACAGGCGCTACCACGTTACACAAAATACCACACAGGACATTTTCCCAAGAGTTATATTGGTGCAACCGCACCCGTACTAGTTCTCGGCGTATTCGTCCTTCCGACTGGGAATTAGCAGCGCCGCTCCTCGGGAACCCGGAAGTATTTCTGGAGTCCCCGGCGAGCGTCCTGACGTCGGTGCTGGCGTCCTGTTTGCGAGAATGATGGGAAATGTAGTTTATTTTTGCCGACGCGCTGGGGCTGCGCAAGTCGTCAGTGTTCTACGGCGGCCACGGTGGCTCGTGACAGTACATCCCTCCCCCGAAGAACACTGACAGAGACAAGGTTTCGTAGGGAATCTTTTATGGAAAAGATTAGTGTACCTCGGTGCATGTACTCCTGATGCTGGTTCCCAGGAGTCCTCCTCGGAGCCATACCCCTTCCACGCGACCAGATACCACAGCTTACCCCTGTGTATTTTGGAGTCCAAGATACCCCGTACCTCATATTCAGGTTCCTCATTGACCAAAACAGGAACTGTTCCCTTCTTAGGGGCTGTTTGGGAAGGCTTCAGGAGGGACACATGAAAAGCAGGATGGATACGGAGAGAAGAGGGTAAGGCTAGCTTGACCACAACAGGATTGACCAATTTAATCACTCGATAGGGTCCAATATACTTAGGATTAAATATACTGTATCGTTTGAATCTGATATGTCTAGTAGACAACCAGACGTAATCTCCTTTTTTATACACCGGACCTGGTCGTCTATGTTTGTCCGCATATGCCTTGTATGTTAGTTTAGCTGCGCTTAGTTCTTTTTGCACTTCCCTCAGCGTTTTTTGTATACTAGAGATTCTATTCTGTACTTCGGGTACTAATGTAGTCCCTACTGGCATCACTAGGGGGGGTGAACCTTGGATGAAAACCGTAGGAGCAAAAAAACGGGGATTGTTTTGTGGAGCTATGCACTGCGCTGTTATAGGCTGCCTCTGCCACCCACAGTTTGTCCACCCACTCTTCTGTTGTGACGTTTACATAGCAGCGGAGGTACTGTTTTAGGTTTTGATTTACCCGCTCAGTTTGCCCATCTGTTTGGGGGTGGAAGCTGGTCGAGATGTTTGGGACTATACCCAGCGCTGAGCACCATGTTCTCCAAAAGTTGGCGGTGAATTGAGACCCCCTGTCTGACACTATATGTTTTGGCAACCCATGTAACCGTACTATGTGTGTCAAGAGTAAGTAGGCTAACGTACAGGCCGAGGGTATCGTTTTGCAGGCGACAAAATGGGCCATTTTCGTCAGGTAGTCCACTACCACCATTATTTCTGTGTGTCCTTTATCCACCGGCATCCCTACTATAAAATGTACTGAAATGTTGTCCCATGGTTTTATGGGAGTAGGAAGGGGGCGCAATAACCCGGCTTGTTTAACATGGCTGGTTTTCATTTGATTACAGACCTCGCATTCTTTTATCCACTTCGTGATGTCTGTTCTTAAAGAAGGCCACCAAAATTGCCTAGAGATTCTGTCGATTGTTTTGGTTACCCCATTATGCCCGGCACTGGAAAGGGAATGGCACCACTCAAACACTCATTTGCGAAGTGCTACAATAGGTAGCAGTAGTTGTCTACCCCGAACAGGTAAACCTTCTTTTACCTTCTAATCCTGATTCTTCTTTAGCCATTCTATCCATTTCCCAGTATGGATGTTTTTTGCCACACTCCGCAGAAATGCATCGGTATAGGTAACCCCAATCAGATTACTTGAGGGTATGATGGCTCTTTTGGGGTCGATTGAAGATGAAGTTGCGGTGGTTTGCCGGGTCAAGGCATCGGCCTTTTTATTATCCTTCCCAGGTCTGTATGTCACCATAAAATTGAAGCCAGCAAAAAACAGAGTCCATCGCATTTGTCTGGGAGTGAGGTGTCTAGCTGCCGTCATGAATTGAAGATTCCTGTGATCTGTGTAAACAGTAACGATGTGTCGAGCCCCTTGTAAGTGGTGTCTCCAATCTGTGAATGCTTCCTTAATGGCAAGCAGCTCCTTTTCTGCAATGGTGTAATTGCATTCGGCGCTGTTCAGCTTCTTGGACATGAAGGCCACTGGATGAAGCCGTCCAGTCTCCTTATGCCTTTGTGAAAGCACTGCCCCCACCGCTGTATCCGAAGCATCCGCTTCCACTGTGAATGATCTCTCAGGATCAGCATGCATTAGGACTGGGGCCGACGCAAAAGCACGTTTCAGGGCATCGAACCCCTTCTGGGCAGAGTCTGTCCACTGGAAGGCTGACTTCTTTCGTAGTAGTTGGGTCAGGGGGGCCGCCAGGTCTGAAAAGTGATCGATGAACCACCGATAAAAGTTGGCGAATCCAATAAAGCATTGAATATCACGGATGTTCAGGGGACGGGGCCAGTCGAGTACCGCCTTCACCTTTCTTTCCAACATTTCCTGTCCCTCTGGTGTCAACATTACTCCTAGGAATTCAACAGAGGTTACGTTGAATTCACACTTGCTGATTTTGCAGTATAAGCTGTGCTTCTGGAGGGCCTTCAAGATGGTCTTTACGTGGTGAGCATGAATCTCTCTGCTGGATGAATAGATCAAGATGTCATCTATATATACCACCACGTATTTATCCAGGTATTCCCTTAATACATCATTCAAGAAGTATTGAAATGCAGCGGGAGCGTTGCACAACCCGAAGGGCATAACAAGATATTCATATAGGCCGAATCTGGTCTTAAACGCGGTCTTCCACTCGTCTCCACTTCGCATGCGGACCAAATGGTATGCCCCTTTTAAATCCAAACGCGTGTAGATCACTGCCTCCTTCACTTGTTCCAGCAATACGTTAATAAGGGGCAACGGATATCGATTCTTGATGGTCACTGCGTTTAAGGAGCGATAGTCGACACACGCGGAGCTCGCCGTTGGCCTTCGGTATGAAAAATAAAGGAGAGGCCGCGGGCGACTTGGAATCCCGTATAAATCCTAGCTTTAAGTACTTATCCAAGTACTCCCGAAGGTGCTGTGTTTCTGGTCCGATTAGAGCATACACTCTACCGGTGGGGACTACAGCACCCGGTTCAAGATCGATTTGGCAGTCGTAGGACCGATGTGGGGGTAGAATCTCTGCCTCCTTCTCGTCAAATACCCCTGCATATTCCTTGTATTCCTCTTGAAGACTCACCTCATGCTCTTCTGCGGTGGCAATGTGGTGGCATCGCGCCAGTGATGACGCTGGATTGTCTTGCGGTTGAGTGCAATGTTTTTCGCAATATTCCAAAGCGAATCGAAGGGTTCTTGCCTCCCAATCCACTATAGGATTGTGAGTACGTAGCCAGGGCAGTCCGAGTATCACCCCATATTGAGGGGCTTGGATGATGTTGAAATTCAGGCGTTCTACGTGAGTAGTCCCGGTCCTTACCCTGAGGTCACCAGTATGACGACTGATGGGTCCAGAAGATAATGGTCTCCCATCGACTGCAAACACGGCTTCTGGCGAGTCCTTATCTAGCAATGTGATCCCCATAGTGTCTGCCTGATGTTGATCCATAAAACAGCCTGTTGCTCCTGAATCTACCATGGCTTGTACTAAGTGCCATCTGTATTGTATTTCCACGCGTATCTCTATATAGAGATGGTTGTGTTTACCACCTGAATTGTTATCAAGAGAAGGGATGACGGCCTGGCTTGAAGGTGCCCCTTCTTTCTTCTTCAAGCTTGGTAGTTTTCCGACGGTGGCCCGGTAATGGCTGCCGCTGTCTTTCGATACTCCTCCCTCGTGGGTTTTGAACGAAGAGTACATTCCTTGAGGAAGTGCCCCTTCTTGCCACAGTAGAGGCACAGCCCTTTCTTCCATCTATAATCGCGCTCCTCTGACGTCAAGGGTGCACGCACTGCTCCTATTTCCATAGGTTCTGGCTTAGACCCATAGGTACTGTAAGATGGGCGAGCCAATTCTCCCCTATAGGCAGGTCTATCTCTTTTCTTTTGTTCTCCCTTACGTTCACTCAGCTTATGATCTAATCTTAACACTAACTGAATAAGATCTTCACAGGAGTGAGGTTGCGGGTCGATTTGGGCCAACACATCCTTCATTTCTTCCTTTAGTCCCTGATGAAAAATGGTCGCTTGTTTGACTTCAGGCCACTCTGTCTCAGTGACCAAGCGTCGGAAATCATTAAGATAGGCTATCAGATCCCTATTGCCTTGCTTTAAGCTTAACAATTCCCGATCTGTGGAGAGAGTGGCCGCTTGGCGATTGAAAGTTCTTTCGAACGCTGCCAGAAACGCCTCCCAATCGTACATCAACGGATCGTCCCTTTTAACTAACGGAACTGCCCATTGTGCTGCATCTCCTATTAAGTACGATATTAAGAAGGCCACCCGGGACTGGTTAGTACCAAAGGCCTTGGGCCTGCACGAGAAGTGCAATAAGACTTGTGTGAGGAATATCTGAACCTTGCCCGGGTCCCCATTAAAACGTTCAGGAGAGGCTAATGGAATCGGGGTAGGGACTTCCACGACCACCGAAGGGAGGGCCGAACCAGTAGGAGCCCCTATGCTAAAAGGATTTCTCTGCATCCGATCTACTTGTGCCTGAAGTGCTGCGGTTTCTGCCCTAGACGTGCTTAGCTCGCCCTGAACGACGGCCAAGGCGGCCATCACATCGTCTAAGGTGGCCATGGCACCGTACGTCCGGGAGGATGTGTTAATCTTGGGCTGCTAATTCTGTCAGATCCTCAGATCCTCGGAGACGTACGATGCTATATGGGTTCCACCTCCTGATATCTCAAAAGGCCTGATTTATAAACACAGACTCTATCGAGTGATCAGGTGAGGGAAGGAAAGGAAGGGGACAGCAGGGAGGGAGATCTGTGAAGACAAAACACATACGTATCAATACCTATAACCAATCTCTTATGTACTCCATACCGTGACTGTCCCTCACAATAACATATACTTGTGCCCCTTAATACCTGTAAAGAAAAAAAGAATGTTGTCTTTGAGATTGTGAAAAGCCTCTGAGAAGCCACGGGCTTGATCTTGTTCTATAAATGGAAGAGCACAATTAAGTCAGGTTCTACACAGCCATATCAACACTTGTGAGAGCTAGGCAGAAGTATGTAAACAGATTCATCGCTACCAGGGCGTACCTAGCATTCCACAGCCACCGGTTACTGGGGTAAGGAGCTAACTTCCACGGAGCTCAATCAGACCCTGATACACAAGGCGAGAAGTAGAAATGACATTAGCTTTACCCTCTGTGGATTTCGAGAACGCCCACTGGCGTGTCAGCCAATCAAAGAACCATTCCACTGTTACTACGCCTTCAATGGCATTTCTTGGTTTCTCACTCTCAAAGCAAGCATGGGCACCACCCGGTGCTTGTATCCAAATGCGAGGTATAGAGAACACAACAATTCAATGTACGTGTCGTCTGGGGTCAGGCGGCATTGTATTCATACAGCCCTGAACTCCAGAAAGTACACCTTTTAAGTAAACCAAGGAATTGGTTCCGCTACAGCGGAGGGGACCTTCCTGGTCCGAAGAATGAGGGAGTGTATAGCAAGCCTGCAAGAGTCGAATACGACTCGTCCAACAGGCCTGCGAGTCGCTTCCTCAGAGCCACAATAAAGTACCTTGAGTCCATCGTTTATACCAAGGGCAGATTCGAGACATAGAAGGGAGGAGGTAAGCTCCCTCGTAACAGCAGCGTAACTTCACTCTCAGGTAAAGATACGGAACCTCAACATTTAGATGTGGCAAAATTAAAAATAACACTGGAAGAATTGATAGTAGGGACGATTCCAACTGAAAAATTAAAAGCATATCAGCAGTCTCAGGACGAAGAGTTAATGTTTCTATGTAAGAGTATAATTCGGAGAGCAAGAAGTTTGCATGAGAAACTAGAAGAGACAGCAAGCAAAATGGGTATTGATTTTGAAAAATAAGAACATTACAGAAACCATAGAGTGGATTTCTCTGAAAAAGACGTCGAAAATTTAAATACTGCAGGAAGACTAACTCAAATCAAAGAACTGATTGCCTTACTAAGGAAATGGGGTGATGTGGATAGGTGGAAAAGTAGGTGGTTTCGGAAAAGAGACGAGACAACAGATAAGACCTTTTCAGCATTCCCGATAAGAGAAAAGGAGACAGTAGTAACCCAATGTCCCATGAGGGAGATCCCAGGAGGGGGGTATGTGCATGTTCCTTGGACTAGACAGGACATTTTGTCATTTACAAATGATTTTCCCCGACTAAGGAAAAAGCCGGTGGAATCTTACCGGCAAGTAGAAAGATTTGTTAAATTATCAAAGGTACTGTGGATAGACAAACGGTCTGTTCGATATAATTGTGCCAGCAGACCTATGGGCGGAATGTAAAATTACAATTGGTTGGCCCACTCAAGAGTATCCTAGGGATCCTAAAACAGGTGCCCCTGATCCAGAGGTAATGAGAAAGTATGAGCAGGTAATCACTTTTTTGAAGAATAAAGTGCCGCAGAGAGAAACGGATTGGGTAAAGATTGATAGAACTCACCAGGAAGTAAAGGAATCTGTACATGCCTATTATGAGAGATTACTATTGGCATTTAAGCAATACAGTGGTGATGAAAAACTGAGTGAGAAGGATTTAAGTCATTTTGTATATCGGTTTGTATATGGGTTAAGACCTGAGGTAAGCGAAATGAGTAAACTGTGGTAAATATTTCATTACCGGTACTATTTTTTATGCGGTAAAGTCTAGTAAGAATAACTCAGTAAATATAAGAGGCAGAATCCGTGATATTAGAGGTTCTAAAAGGCTTTATTCCTCTACAAAGGAATTTCAGTTCGAACTGCAGGCTTCAAATTCCATCACCATGAAGGTTCAGGAAGGAAGGCAATACATTATTGACAAGTAATGGTATTTATATGGAAAGCATTACATTAAGACAGATGCAAGAGGCGTAACAGTTGATAATACAGATATAATACACATACGTAATGAAAAAAGGCGTAAACATAGGTGTAACTAAATACGTCATTAAACATGATGTCACAAGTGGGTGGATCCGTGAGAGAATCCTGCAATGTCAGCAGAAATACTTGGCAGAGATGCGCGCGCAGCCGCATGATGTGTGATTGACGTGCAACTAGAGGGTGAAGGGGACTTGACATTTAGCTCTACATGTGGAGACAGAAGTCTGGGGGGTCATGTCAACCTAATCCCAAATCATATCTGATATCTTATGTTTAAAGAACTGTATTATCCAAAAGGAAAAGTCTCTCGGACTGAATCTATTCTATACTGACTGTTAGTGCGTGTACAAGCGTCTAAGTGTCTACATGAGATGCGAGGGGGGGGCAGGAATCTTCCATGGTAACAGGAGCTATGAATTACTTGCATGAGGACAGTGAGGCCTGGCCCTTTGCACGGTAGCTGGAAGAATGTTTACCTAAACTACTAGACAGGAATGCATCGGATGAGGAGCGGAGCAGATAATCTTGAAGGTGAAATACAGTTTTTTGGCAGGCAACAGGCTGGATCAGGCACCGTTAGCCGCGCAGGGAGTAGGACAAAGTTCAGGGATACAGATGCAGGCTCGGACTGGAGCTTTCAGAGGCAGAAGGCAGGAAAAGGCTTGATGGCAGAATTCATGGCCTACTCGCCTGAGTCTGTAAAATGTGGAAAGCGAACCACATAAAGTCGGTGGCCTTTCATACTTAGGAATGGAATATCTGACCCATTCATAGCGGATCTGAAAGAGGACATGTTGACGGTGGACGCACATGTATTTGCGTCTTCATAACTGAAACTGGAGGGAACATACATGTACTTATAGCATGCACATGGAGCCGTTGGGGTCTACGATAGGGGACATAACTGATCACAAAATTCATATTTCCTCATTCCCTCCTTGTCCCCTACGGACCCTCAGGAGATATCGATCTTCATCAATCCATCGATCTGTTCATATAGCATCATTTGTTCTTCTTTCTTCTTCCGGGATCTTGAACGAAAACTTGGATGCGGGATACACGATGTGGCACACAGACCACAAATCGCTGGCCCACATTGTAGACATAAGCAGCAACTGAATAGTATGAGAAAGCCAATACCTAGGAAGGATAGGATCCTCCATCCCCAGGCTGACAACACGCTCCAGAACCAACCGGACCAAGTCCAGGTGCCTGGACTCTGGTGTATCTGGCTTATAATCTTATGAAGGCGAGTTATGGCTTTATATACTGACGGCGAATTTTCTGGTATGAAAACACAGCAACTTGATCCGATGACCCTACAAGCTCCGCCCCTATCGGCCAGGATGACGTCAAGGACAAGACGATTTTGAAGCACAACAATCCGCATAGCAGACTGCTCTTCTGTTAAATTGCCTAAGGCGGAAGTAGTCTCGTTCACTACTGCTTCAAGGGTTCTAGTTAATCTACGTATCAGCTTACTATTAGTGACTGTACCTATATAGGGAAAGAAACCTTTATTGAAATCTGTATATTGCTCCCATGCCGTTTCAGTGTAATCGACAATCGGGAGATCTCTCTGCTGTCTATTGTGTACTAAATGGGTAGTTCTGTGATAATCAGGAGGAGCTAGGAAAACAGGTGGCAGAAGGAATGCTATGTAACAGGTACCATCCCAGTCTAGAGGTAGACGTATATATGCGGTCTGGCCACATATGAAGTAAGAATGACGGGAAGCTCTAAATGTAGATTTGCCTTGATCACTGAATTTTATTACAGTGGTGCATTTACTATGGCCCATGTGTATGGAACCATTCTTTCTTACACATAATTCCCCTTTAACTGGGAATACTGACATAGCGGGCAAGATTGGTGTAGCTTCGGATTCGACATTCAGAATCAGGAGGTTAAGTGTAAAATTACCTAATCCATATACTTCATTTTCTAGATCAGTTCCTGTTCTTTTGGGAAGTCCCTCCTTGTTAGGGTAGCAGACTTTAAGCAAAACTAGGTTCAGGTTTCCCCATACCCAGTTGTCTTGATAAACTACTGAATTTGAATCTAGGGAATTAATCAAACTAAACCATGCTCCACAGGAGCCATTGTGTGTGAACGGATATGGAAAGAGGGGCAAAACTCCCTTATAGTTCTGATAGGGAGGGAGTCGGCCACATATCCAACAATTTGTAGCATTGTTGGTCTGATGGGAATGATGTAACATACTAATGAATGTGTTGTTGCGCAGCGCAAATCTATAAGACAACTCATGCGGAGGTAATTCGCTAAAAGAATGTTCAGCAGTAACATTGTAAGCACGTTTAGAAATAGGGTAATACATATGCAGCAATATACTAGAAATGATGATCAGAAGACTTAGAAAAAACAAAAGTAATAATGTTACTGTGCAGTGACTACGAAGTGATTTACAATACGCATGCTTTTTAAGCTGCATCTGTCGATTTCTTTCTCTACTCCGGTCTAGAGGATACATGTCAAAGACAAATTCAACCGATTCACCTTGGAGAGGACTTAAACAATCAAATTGTCTGACTTGCTAGACCTTAATTTCAGTTTATAAAGTTCCGTTTCCGTGGGTTCAACCAAGGGGAGCTTTGAGTCTGTCTGTGAGGGAATGCAGGGCTGAATGTTCACATCGGACGGTAGTCCATAAAATTTTTTGATATGACTCGAGTGCAACCACCCTTTACGTCTCTCGATCTTCACGGCTGTCCTTGTTGTTAGTAGAACGAGTTTAGGCGATTTCCACCTAGGCTCCAGTTGGGTCTTCCGGTCGAAATTCCGCACCAGAACCAGGTCACCTGGAACCACATCATGGGGCTTCACCTCAGTGTTATCGGGAAAGGCTGCAGCTACCTGTGAACGACAAGATTGTAGTGCAGACATCAAGGAAGCCAGGTAATCTGTCAGCATATTACAGTCAACATCAGTGATTTTGCGAGGTATAGGCGTCCCCCACATATTTGGTGGTCTACCGAAGATCACCTCGTACGGGGATAGCCCTGTTCGAGAATGTGCTACCATTCTCATGTAAAAGAGCGCAACTGGTAAGGCTACTATCCAATCGACACCTTTTTCTCTACATATTTTGGACAATCTGATTTTCAGGGTTTGATTATGACGTTCCACGAGACCTGCTGCCTCGGGATGTCGGACACAGTGGAATTTCCATTGGTAACCTAACAAAAGTGAAACGTGTTTCATTAGTTCGGATGAGAATGGCTGGCCGTTATCTGAGTATACAACACGTGGCAAACCATATCGTGGGAAGAATTCTCGAACTAGCTGTTTGGCAGTAGTCGGGGCAGTGTAATCTGAAACCGGGTAGGCTTCTGTCCAACGGTAAAGAGCACAAACAACTACGAGAACATATTTGAATCCTCGACATCGTTCCATCTGGATATAATCCATCTGGAGGACTTCAAAAGCATGATCGGGAGGTTGAAATCCACCCTGCTCTACGGGGATGCTTTTACCTGGATTAAACTGACAACATATCATACAGGTACGTACTTTCTGTTTGGCTGCTGCTCGCAAGTGTTTGTTGAACCAAATGTGTTGAATGCTGTCTAGCATAGCTTTTTCTCCTAAGTGCGCTGGACTATGTATTGTGTTAATGATGACTTGAACCATGGAGTCGGGAAGAAACCATATGGATTTTTCCTTCGTCATCCATCCTTGGTCCGTTTGGATCCCTCCTAATTCAGTCCATTTCTTTATTTCTTCTGGTGTAGCATGTGTCTGTATGTCAATTATATCAAGGGCGGGATCCTTAACTGTCATGCAATGTGTTGGTGTCAGAACTATTGTCTTTGTCGTGTCAGTTGTGTGAGTCTGATTCTGAGCAGTCTGTTTAGCTGTTCTGTCAGCTAAGTCGTTACCCTGAGAAATGATATCGGTAACTTTTGTATGGGCTTTGCATTTCATAATCGATATTGCAGCAGGTAAATGAATCGTATCTAATAGGGCTTGAATGAGGGGTCCGTGTTGGATGTGGGCACCATGAGAAGTTAAATAACCTCTCTCTCGCCACAGCACGCCGAAGTCATGGACGACTCCGAATGCATAACGTGAATCTGTGTATATGTTGACTTTCTTATTTTTGGCTTGAATACAGGCTTGTGTCAGAGCGATGAGCTCTGCTGCTTGAGCTGACAAAGTGTTAATACAATTTGTTTCAATGACTTCAGTGTCTGTTGTGACTGCGTAAGCGGCCACTAACTCTCCTGTACTTGTTCTCATACATGAACCATCTACATACAATGTCAAGTCTGGATCTGATAAAGGGATATCTGTCAAGTCTTGTCTGGGTTTCGTCGTGATAGTAATGACTTCAATACAATCATGTGCTAATGGATCTGTTCCATTTACTGGCAAAAGTGTGCCAGGATTTAACGTATTACAACGTCTGATTTCTATATGTGGCTGAAACAATGTTAATTCATAACCGGTGAGTCTCGCTATAGTCAAGTGTTGTGTTTGTGTGCGGTTCAAGAGAACCTCTACTGCGTGTGGTACTTGTACTGTCAATTGATGTCCTAACACTATGGCATCGCTTTGTCTGATTACTAAAGCTGTTGCTGCCACTGATTTCAGGCACGCAGGAAGAGCCTTAGCTACTGGATCTAATGTACTAGAGAAATAAGCACATGGTTTGTGTGATCCTGCTTGTTCCTGAGTGAGTACTGACAAGGCAGTACCTTCGCGTTCTGTAACAAAGAGTGTAAACTGTTTACTGTAACATGGTGTTGCTAAAACAGGTGCTTGGCATAAAGCTTTCTTTAAGCTTTCAAAGGCATGTGTATGTTCTTGAGTCCAAGGGAGAACAGTCGATGTGGCTGCCTCCTGTGTTGTCAACTGGATGAGTGGTTTTGCTAGAAATGCATATTGAGGGATCCACTGCCTACAGTATGAAGTGAGACCTATAAAAGCCCGCACCTCCTTTTGTGTCTTGGGTGGTGGCATGTTAGCGATTAACTGGATGCGATCAGGTGTAAGCTGTCTTCCCTCCTTGGACAGCGAGTGCCCAAGGTAAACAACTTGCTGGACACAGAATTGCAGCTTAGAAGGGGACACTTTGTGCCCCTTGTCTGCCAGAAATTTCAAAACCGTCAGTGACGCTGTTTCACATTCAGGTTCGCTTCGGGCGGTGATCAGCAGATCATCGACATATTGAAGCAAGGCAGTGTTAATTGGCATGTGGATACTGTCAAGTTCTCGTTTCAGTGCTTGGCTATAGATGCTGGGGCTTTCTGTAAATCCTTGAGGTGCGCGTGTGAATTTAAAACTTCGTCCATTCAAACTGAATCCGAACAAATATTGACTTTCCGGATCTATTGGGACGCTAAAGAAAGCATTCTTGAGATCAATTACAGTGAAGAACGTTGCTTCTGAGTCAATAGCTGTTAGTAATGAAGAGATATCTGGGACCACAGGATATTGTGGTACAATGCATTTATTTAATTCGCGCAGATCAATAACTAATCGATATACTGGTGGTGCTTTTGGATCCGTTCTTTTAAGAATCGGAATTATCGGGGAATTACATACATTGGAGTCGGTTTCTACAACCACTCCTTGTGCAATGAGCTCGTCAATGATTTGCAGCAAAGCCACAACAGCATCTGATGGTAACTTGTATTGTCGCATTCGTGGTAGTACTACTCCTGTTTTTAGTGTGACTCGATATGGTGTAATGTTCATGCAACCAACATCAGTTGGGCCTTGTGCCCATAGATGTGTAGGTAAATTCTGCAGCCGGTGATCCATGTCTCTGGACACGTAGTGACCTTTGAAGTCACGTAAAAATAATCGTACTCCTTCCGGAGAACAACATTGTTGGAAGGCGGACCCCGAGGAGTCGGTACGACCACCAAGGGGGGGGCCCTCACACTGCACGAAGTAGCCGAGCGCTGCCGAGAAGTCTCCTGAGAGATCCTTCTCCTATCACGTACTAGCACAGTAACACCACCACACAGGACTCAAGGAGGTTGTCTTGTGACAAGCAATTCTTTATCAGCAATAAAAAGGTTACGAGGTCAATATTTACACGAAGGGATCGAGGGATCCACCAAAAGTCTCAGTGTCTCTTTGGAAGGGTCGGGGTAGCGGGACAGTCTTTGGCAGGAATGCGGTACGAGGGTACCTGGGGCCCAGTTCTTATCCTCAAGCTGGAGGACCTCCGGATCTCGGATGGGTCGAGCCGCGACGGCGTCAGCAGGGCTCTGGCGTACAGTTCGTGGAGAGCCGCGATCAAATCAGCAGGGCTCTCAAGATGGTTTCTGCGCAGCTCGAGCCGCGACGTCGTCAGCAGGGCTCCGAGGGAGGTTTCAGCGAGGTTGGGCCGCGACGGCGTCAGCAGGGCTCCGATGTTCCAGGTGGTTCAGAAAGGGTTCACAAGAAGGAGCCGCGACGCAGTCAGCAGGGCTCGTGATGGTTCCGGCAAGAGTTCTTCTCCGTAGGGTCAGCCGCGATTCAATCAGCAGGGCTCTCGACTCCGGGATACAACTGCCGAGCTGTGGTGGGGTCGCCCCAGATATAGGTCTGGAGCCCTTTGATGTCCGGACCTATGCGCCCGAGGGGGCGGAGTGGCCGGGTGGAGGTGGCCAGACGCCCAGCAGGAGAGGCGCCAGGCCCATGGGAGTTGCAGGGCGATCACACCTCGAGAGGGGAGGACAGTTGGGGGTCCCATCGATACTGTCCTCCGCCGGGGGCGATGAATGGGTCCTGCGGCACCCCCTGGCTAGTTCGTGGTGCCTCGATGTCGGGGCTTCGCTGGGGTCGAGGCCGGGTTGAGCGGGGGTGCACGGTGTGACGTGGATGCCAACAAGATGGCGGAGCCACGAGGAGTATGCGACCACGTGCAGCTCCGGGTGAAGGGCCTTGGTGCAGTTCAGACGGGTGGCCCGCTAAGGCCGGGGTGGGGAACGGGCACAATCCAGGGGGTTAAGGACCACGCCACGCGGCCGGGTCCAACAGGCGTCCCCCCCAGCCGAAGGCATGGAGAGTCACCCATCTCCTTGGGGATTCTCCTCGTCAAGGCGGAAGAAGCGGGACAGGCCGTCGGTGTTGGCGTGGTCATTGCCGGGCCGGTGTTCGACGTCAAAGTCCATCCCTTGTAGCGAGATGGACCACCGCAGCAGCTTGGGGTTCTCGCCCCGCATTTGCATTAACCATTGCAAGGGCCGGTGGTCGGTCTGGACCCGGAAGTGGGTGCCAAAGAGGTAGGGCCGGAGCTTCTTGAGGGCCCACACCACAGCGAAGGCCTCACGCTCAATAGTGCTCCAGCGTTGCTCTCGGGGCAGTAGTCGTCGGCTGATGAAGGCCACTGGTCGGTCGAGCCCCTTTTCGTCGGCTTGGGATAGGACGGCCCCGATCCCATACTCAGAGGCGTCCGTCTGTACCACGAACTCCTTCTGGTAGTCCGGGGCCTGCAGCACCGGAGCAGTACACATGGCTGTCTTTAGGGTGTCGAAGGCTGTCTGGCAGCGGGGTGTCCAGTGTACCTTCTTGGGCTGCTTTTTGGATGTTAACTCTGTGAGGGGGCCAACAATGCTCCCATAGTCCCGGATAAACCGCCGGTAGTATCCGGTGAGGCCCAGGAAGGCCCGGACAGCGGTCTGGGTAGTGGGGGGTTCCCAGGTCTGGATGGCATCGATCTTCGCTTGGAGGGGGGCCACCTGCCCGCTCCCCACTTGATGGCCCAGGTAGGTCACGGATCCGTGGCCGATTTGACATTTGCTGGCCTTGATCGTGAGTCCGGCCCGCTGGAGGGCGGCCAGGACGGCCTGCAGGTGGAGGAGGTGCTCGGCCCAGTGGTTGCTGTACACGGCAATGTCATCTAAGTAGGCCGCGCTGAAGGCCTCAAGCCCGGCCAACACCTTGTTCACCAGTCTTTGGAAGGTGGCCGGGGCGTTCTTCATTCCGAAGGGCATCACCCGAAAGTGGTAATGCCCATCCGGGGTCGAAAAGGCGGATCTTTCTTGGGCGCCGGGGGTGAGCTGGATTTGCCAGTACCCGGCGGTGAGGTCCAGCGTGCTCAAGTAGCGAGCGGCCCCTAGGCGGTCGATGAGTTCGTCGGCCCGGGGTATCGGGTGTGCGTCTGTCTTGGTTACTGCATTCAGGGCTCGGTAGTCCACGCAGAATCGCAACTCTGGGGGGTGACCGGGAGCTGCGGCCTTGGGCACCAGGACGACAGGGCTGGCCCACGGGCTGTCGGAAGGCTCAATGACCCCCAGGGCCAGCATCTTCGCTACTTCGGCCTGGATGCAGGCCCGCACTCGGTCAGGCACCCGGTAGGCTCTGTGTCGTATGGGGGGGCTCTCCCCGGTGTCGACGTCGTGGACGCACCAGTGGGTCACCCCCGGGGTGAGAGAGAAGAGGGCTGCGTAGTCCCGCAGTAATTGCTGGCAGTCGTTGCGCTGTTCCGGGGTCAGGGACGAGGCGAGTTGGACCCCTTCGATTGATCCATCGTGAATGTCGGATTGCAAGAGGTCGGGCAAGGGCTCGGAATCGTCCTCGCCCCCTTCGTCAGTCGCCAGCAGCAGGCTTAGTTCGGTCCGGGCGAAGTGGGGTTTTAGCCTGTTAGCATGTAGGACCCGGAGGGGGTTCCGGGGGGACTCCAGATCGACCAGGTAGGTGACGGGACTTTTCTTCTCCACCACCTTGAAGGGCCCGGTCCACTTGTCCTGGAGGGCGCCGGGTTCGACCGGGGCCATGACCCATACTTTCTGACCTGGCTCGAATTCTATAGTAGAGGTGTTGCGATCGTACCACCGCTTCATGTCCTCCTGGCTGGCCTCGAGGTTGGCTTCGGCCATGGCTCGGAACCTGCGGGTCTGGTTTCGGAGGGTCAGGAGGTATCGGTAGACGTCAGGAGGGGCGCCTCGGGGCTTCATCTCCCAGCCCTCCTTGACCAGGCTGAGCGGTCCGCGGACCGGGTGTCCATACAATAGTTCAAACGGGCTGAACCCCAGGGACTTCTGCGGGACCTCCCGATAGGCAAACAGGAGGCAGGGCAGCAGGACATCCCATTTCCGCCTGAGGGGTTCTTCCAGGCCCTGGATCATCCCTTTTAATGTTCGGTTGAACCGCTCAACCAGTCCGTTCCCCTGAGGGTGATAGGGGGTCGTGAACTTGTATGTGACCCCGCACTGTTGCCACAGGGACCGCATGTACCTGGAGATAAAGTTCGTGCCGCGGTCGCTCACCACTTCGCTGGGGAATCCCACTCGGGAGAAGATCCCCATCAAGGCCCGGCCGACCACAGGGGCCGTTATAGTCCTTAGCGGGACCGCCTCCGGGTACCTGGTGGCGTGGTCCACGAGGACCAGGATGAAGCGGTGGCCCAGGGCGGTTTGGGGGTCCAGGGGTCCCACAATATCGATTCCGACCCGTTCGAACGGGGTGCTGACGGCTGGAAAGGGCTGGAGGGGGGCCTTGACCCGACCCCCCGTCTTTCCGCTGGCTTGGCAGGTCTGGCAGGACCGGCAGTGGTTGTCCACATCTCTCCGCATCCGGGGCCAGTAGAAGTGGGTCACCAGACGACTGTACGTTTTGTCTTGCCCCAAGTGTCCGGCGAGGGGCACATCATGGGCCAGGTTGAGAAGGAACTCCCGGAAGCGGAGGGGGACCACCAACACGCGGCTGGCCCCGAGTTCTGCTACTTTCTGTTCACTGTACAACAGGCCCTCGGCCCAGTAGACCCAGTGGGTGCCGGTCTGGTCACCGTTGGCTTGCGCGGTCGCCTGTTGTCGGACCCCTTCGAGAGAGGGACAGGACTGTTGTTCCTGCTGGAACTGCTCTCGGGTGGGGCCCCCTTCGTGTCGCCATTGTGTCAGTTCTGGGAGGGCGCTCGGAGAAGCCATCTCTTCGGGGGAGGATTCGCTGGGTCCAGGGTCGGTGTCCGCCTCCTCCTCGCTGCTGGTGGGAGGGGGTGTGAGCCCCTCGGGTTGGGCGGTCCCGGAGGTCGAGGATGAGCGGGGGGCCTGGGTGGTCATGGACCGGGTGATGGCGCAGGCCCAATCAGCCAGTCCCAACATTCGGAGGTGCTCTCGTCGCTCTACTTGAGCCCAGGGGGAACTTTCCAAGTCGTTCCCCAGGAGGCAGTCGACCGGGGCGTCGTCGCGCACTGTCACCTTCAGCAGGCCCGTCACCCCTCCCCACTCGAAGGGGACCAGGGCCATCTGGCATAGGCTTTCACTGTTGTCGGCCGTCCGTACGGGGCACAGCACATTCGGTAGAATCTGTTCAGGGGTCACCAGGTGGCAGCGGACAGCGGTGATACTGGCGCCTGTGTCACGAAGGGCTTCGGCCCGTTGTCCATTGACCGTGACCTGCTGCCGGTACTTCTGGGTGTTGGTTGGGATGGGGGTGCAGGGTGCCATCTCTCGGCTACCCAGGCAGACCAGGGACATGGCTGCCGGCTCCCACTCAGTGTTCTCTCGGTCGAGGGCCTCCTCTTCCTCTTCTCCTCCCCCCAAGGCGGCGGCTGTCAGCTGCCGGGGCGGGGGCCCGCCGGCCCCGTTTCTTCGGTTCAGGGGGCAGGCCGGATCGCTGGCAAAGTGTCCGGTTTGTTGGCAGCCGTAGCAGGTCACTGGTGGCCGTGGTCCGGGTCGGGCCGGGCCCACCCTTCGGGCTAGGCTCGGGGAGAGATGTGGCTGCGGTGGCCCTCGAGGGGGGCTCCTGGGGGCCCCGGCGGGAGGGTCTCGGTTCCTGTTCGGCCCTCCCCCCCCACCGCGCTGGCGGGGGGGTCCGTTGGGGTTCCTCTGGTACTCCCCCATTGAGTTCCGGGGGACCCGGGAGTTGACCCATCGATCGGCCTCGACGGCAAGTTTTCGCGGGTCGGTCATTTTGCTGTCGAGGAGGTGCTGTCTCAGTTCCACGAAGCAATTGTTGGAAAGGTGTTCCCACACGATGAGGTCGACCAGCTGCCCATAGGTGGTTACCTTGCTCCCTTTGATCCACCCTTCTAGGGCCCGACTGAAAAAGTCCACATATTCCACCCATGTGGTACCCGGGATTTTCTTGCAGTCTCTGAA
This sequence comes from Triturus cristatus, assembly GCF_964204655.1. Lineage (NCBI taxonomy): Eukaryota > Metazoa > Chordata > Amphibia > Caudata > Salamandridae > Triturus > Triturus cristatus. The sequence goes on from NC_140589.1 coordinate 1,902,361,899, forward strand.
CCGCTGGCGGTACATTTCCGCTGTTAGCCCGTAGCGGGTGAGCAGGGCCTCCTTCATGTGATCGTAGGAGGTCATCACCTCCTCCGGTAGCTGGAGCAGCGTGTCCCGCCCCTCACTCAGGAACCGCCCCCACAGGCCCGCGCCCCAGTCTTTTCGGGGCACCCGATGAGAGGTCATGGCCACCTCGTAGGCCTTGAACCATTGTTGGATGTCGTCATTCTTGTAATACTCCTTGACGACCTCTTTCGGGATATGTACCTTGGCCTCGGAAGGCGGTAGAGTGTCTCTAGTACTGGGGGTGTCGGTCCCTCCGTTCTTGGCCTTGATCTCGAGCTCCTTGAGACTGCGCTCGTGCTCAAGAGTTAGTTTTTTTTTCCTCCAACTCCCGGTGTCGTCTCTTCTCTTCTATCTCTTCTTGAAGGCGTAGCTGCTCTAGGGCCAGTTTCTTTTCTGCCAGCTGGAGTTCGCCGTCCAGCCGCAGTCGGGTGAGCTCTAGCTCGTGGCTCCGGACCTTTTCCCGCTCTCGTATTTCTTCTTCGGAGAGGCCGGTTTCTAGGCTCTTTCTTCCTCCGGTTGCCGGAGTCCGTGCGGTTGCTGTGGTCTCAGTCAGGGGCAAGGGCCCTTCTTCCTGGGAGGGGCCTGCCCCGGCCTCCAACCATGCCCTCAGAGCTTTCTGCATCTCCTCTTTGGTACCTAGGCTGGTGGTTGCAATGCCTTTGTCTTTGCAGAACTGTTTTAATTCTTTGTGCGTATATTCTTCCAGCCGTTCGGGCTGGAATTCCATTGTCGCGTTGTTTTCCTGGCTGCTCATGATGCTGTTCGTTTGGATGGGTAGCTAGTGGGTACTGGCTGGTACGTACTGCGTTCGGCTCGGATCCCACCGCTGCCACCAAATGTTGGAAGGCGGACCCCGAGGAGTCGGTACGACCACCAAGGGGGGGGCCCTCACACTGCACGAAGTAGCCGAGCGCTGCCGAGAAGTCTCCTGAGAGATCCTTCTCCTATCACGTACTAGCACAGTAACACCACCACACAGGACTCAAGGAGGTTGTCTTGTGACAAGCAATTCTTTATCAGCAATAAAAAGGTTACGAGGTCAATATTTACACGAAGGGATCGAGGGATCCACCAAAAGTCTCAGTGTCTCTTTGGAAGGGTCGGGGTAGCGGGACAGTCTTTGGCAGGAATGCGGTACGAGGGTACCTGGGGCCCAGTTCTTATCCTCAAGCTGGAGGACCTCCGGATCTCGGATGGGTCGAGCCGCGACGGCGTCAGCAGGGCTCTGGCGTACAGTTCGTGGAGAGCCGCGATCAAATCAGCAGGGCTCTCAAGATGGTTTCTGCGCAGCTCGAGCCGCGACGTCGTCAGCAGGGCTCCGAGGGAGGTTTCAGCGAGGTTGGGCCGCGACGGCGTCAGCAGGGCTCCGATGTTCCAGGTGGTTCAGAAAGGGTTCACAAGAAGGAGCCGCGACGCAGTCAGCAGGGCTCGTGATGGTTCCGGCAAGAGTTCTTCTCCGTAGGGTCAGCCGCGATTCAATCAGCAGGGCTCTCGACTCCGGGATACAACTGCCGAGCTGTGGTGGGGTCGCCCCAGATATAGGTCTGGAGCCCCTTGATGTCCGGACCTATGCGCCCGAGGGGGCGGAGTGGCCGGGTGGAGGTGGCCAGACGCCCAGCAGGAGAGGCGCCAGGCCCATGGGAGTTGCAGGGCGATCACACCTCGAGAGGGGAGGACAGTTGGGGGTCCCATCGATACTGTCCTCCGCCGGGGGCGATGAATGGGTCCTGCGGCACCCCCTGGCTAGTTCGTGGTGCCTCGATGTCGGGGCTTCGCTGGGGTCGAGGCCGGGTTGAGCGGGGGTGCACGGTGTGACGTGGATGCCAACAAGATGGCGGAGCCACGAGGAGTATGCGACCACGTGCAGCTCCGGGTGAAGGGCCTTGGTGCAGTTCAGACGGGTGGCCCGCTAAGGCCGGGGTGGGGAACGGGCACAATCCAGGGGGTTAAGGACCACGCCACGCGGCCGGGTCCAACAAACATATTATAGCTCCTAGAGCTTTCAATGTTTTTATACCTAACAAGTTTTCTGGACATGATTTAGTAAGCAATAAATCTGTAGTTCGTGTCAATGGACCAACCGTAAGTGGAAGGGGTTGCGTAACTTCATTAATGATAGGCTTTCCTGAGAATCCAAGGGAAATATTCTGTGAGCCTGAGAGGGGTGCCCCTGGAACTTCACTGCGTCGTATAGTTGTTCTGCTTGCCCCTGTATCAAGTAAAAACTTTCTGTCTTCCCCTAATAGTTCACTATGTACATAAGGTCCCTCTTGATCTATAGGAACCTCAATAAGGGGTAAGCCAACTTCCCTCTCTAGGCTATTTCATGTGTATCGCTGATAATCGGGATAGTCATTTTGTGCATACTGGTACATCTGTTGCGTTGTTGCTTGTGTGGCAGCAATAGGCTGCGCTTGTGGTGGTGCTACGGTCTGTTGTAGAGCTGCCTGTTGCGGAGCTAGTTGTTGCGGAGCCGGCCTATATTGTGCATGCTGAGGGATTTGTTGTTCATTCTGATCCTGTCTAGGTGGACGTGGTCTTTCCTGGGTTCTACCTGTGGCAATATTATGTTTCAAGACTGGACAATCGTGTATATAATGACCTTGTTGTTTACAATAGTTGCATGTCCCTTTCACCGGACCTGCGGAATCACCTTTTTTATGACCATCAGCTGGAACTGACTGAGCAACAAGCATTTTCATTTTCGTATCTTTCATACGTCTTTGTTCATGTTCTTGTTCTTCTCTAATTCTATTGTGGTGATATTGTAACATCTGTAACATCTGTGACGGGGTGTTACCTTGCCAGGTACTCTCAAATTTCAATACTCTATTCTTAACTTGCGGCAGGGAATTTTCAACTAATTTTGTCACAAACAGATGTGGATATGACTCGCTACTTGCTTTTATGCCACTATTAATACCAAAACATTTTTCAAATCGGGAATAGAAATCACTAGTGTCTTCATCTTGCTTTTGTTTACAGGCTGAGATTGCACCCCAGTCCTCCTTTTTCGTAGTTAATAAACGTGGCAGTACCTGTACTAGTAGTCCTGGTAGTGCTGTAGTCTTTTCCCCAAGCCCTGATCCTGCAGCTCGGGCCTTTTCTTCGTTTTCTAATGCTGTCCAATCTATCTTTTGGTCTCCCACCTCCCATTCCTTTTCTTTGAGTTTCTCGTAAACACCGGCAGGCATTAACACTTTCAATATTTTCATAATGTCGGGGTAAGTATACTCTCCCATGAGTAACATGTCTTTTATCTCACGGTGGAAACCTGCTGGATCCTTGTCATGGCTGGGTACTACTTTCTTCATTTCTAATAATTCAATTTTAGTTATAGGCGTGTACACAAACACGCGTGTAAAGTTATTATCTTCACCTCTGATTGGGTGTACTTCGCGTAACGGATTCTGTCTATCTATGTGATACACTTTTCTTCCCATAGTGGGAACTGGAACGTGTTCTGGGTATGCGAAAACTATATACTGGTTTCGAAATTCTAGAATTTCTTTAATTAGATCAGTACCTGAACCTCTCCATTTATTCGTGAGTAATTCGGTCAATATGTCAGGTAAGGGTCCAGGATCGGAGTGTTGGCTTTTATATAATATAAGGAGGTGTTGAATCATGTATATACTAGCTAAACGCTGTTCGTATGGGGTAAGATTCAGAAATGTGTGTGCTAGTGCATCTTCACTGTATTTGTCGGGACAGTCGGCCCATTGTACTGCTGACCTGGCCAATTCTTGTTCATCCATGGCATCGAGCATATGGTACCCCCTTCGATCTCGGAGTAATTTATCAGCGGCTTGGAATAGGTGTTCAGGGGACCTTGTATTTAACATAGGGGTTTGAAAATGTCTGTTACATTCTGGACGTATCGGACGTATCGGATCATTAAAGCCTCTAGTATTTATGTGGGGTCTTCCTCTACCTACGTAAGCTATCGTATCTAATTGTTCTGATTCTTGCTCCTCCTCTCCCTCTGATTCAATTCTGTCTGCTTCTCGTCTTTCTTTATGTATTCGTTCTACTTCTTTGCGGATCTTTCGGCACATAACTACTATGCATGACTGTTTATCATGTTTCTCGCCTGATATGTTCTGACCCCATTTGGCAAGTTTTTGCATGGTATCATGATCTGCCTCAGGCCTGTCTTGGTTCCTGATCACGCAGTTTATAAAAAAACGTAGTAGTTGTCTTTGTACATCCACTTTCTGGTATTCCATGGCTTCGTTAATACTTTCTGGGCCTCGCCCTGTTTGTACAAAGTGATATATATTGTCTAGGTGTTCAACCATTCCTGGTATCGTCATTAAATACAATGTAGCTCGTCTTATACGTAGTGATGATAGTAGCAATCTGTCCTGTTTACCTGGCACTGGATCGTATCTACAATCCACAAGATGTTCTTTAAACATGTCGGATGTCGCTAGTTGGGGTGTACGTTGGAGTGCTAAATCTCTAAGGGTCTGTTTATTTCGCGGCGGTGTGGCAAACATGTCTGTCGTACCTCCTGTAGCACCGTCTGAGGTGCTGGGCAAGAAAGGATTCGTTGGACGTAAGATAGAAATTGTAGATGCGGGAAAAACGGTAGAAACGGACGGACCTGTGGGAATGGGCGTAGGAGTTTGTTGTTGCGGGGATACAGACGGATGATCTTGGCGTTGAACACCATCAGCAAGCGGTGTGTGTAGTATGGTATTAGCATACTCGGGAGCTACGTCATCTAAATAGGAGGAAAGGAAAACGTCTTTTGCTGTTTTAGGATGTGCTTTTATCGGGAGTAATGGGGGTGTCAAGTTTTTCGGTATTTCCGGGGTGGCCTGAGGTAACCCTTCGGCCAAAAGAGGATACATACCATTCATAAGGGTATTTCTTTGTCTATCTACTTGTTCTGATTTTACTCGGGTACCTTCCTCAATTAATAGATGTTCTCGGGCTTTATTTGAATTCTCCCTACCTTTCTCTTCCTGTCTGAGCGCTTTTTCTGTACGTCTATATGATTCTTTACGCCATAATTCAATGGCATCTTTCTGTGACTGTCTGGCTTTCTTTTTCCATAATCCTTCTTCTACTCTCATGATGCAATCTGCATCCCAGGTCCCCGCTGCGGGCCACCTCTGACTTTCTGGCAACTCTTTGGTGTAGTCCACCCATAAATCAAGAAATAACACGGCATCTAGGCCATGCTTATGATACATAAAGTACCCTGGAGTGTCCCTAGGTGGGATGGGAACAGCTTCTTCGAGTACACCTTTTCTGGTTTTGATCTGTCTTAATTTCGAAAAGAGCGGCATTTTTAGACCTTATTACTTGAACACACTTAATACAATAAACACAATAATGAACAATCATTCACACCACAATATGTAGAACGTATTAAAACATTTAACATTTAACAGTTTAACGAACGATGATAACTAATAGAAAACTAGTTACTGACATAATACTAACACTAAATAATACTTAATTATATGCAAGACATACTAGATATACTGCTAAACAGTACAGATACACTGCTGAAACAGTGCAGACCGGATTTGTGTACCCAAACCCGTCTTGACCGGCACAGACTATGTGCACGTTTAAATGCCTCCCCGACAATGGTACTCACCGGGTAGCGCGGAACGGAAGGCCTCGGAACTGAACTGAAACTGGACCGGACTCGACTCGACTCGACTGGACTCGGAACTTCGGAACCTGGTGGGCCTCTGTATACCTCGGATCTTGCTCTCTCAGCTAGGCTCTGGTCGGGATACTTCGCACTTCTCACCGCCTCGTCTGGGTGTTGATCGCAGCCTCAGTCACCCCCGCTTGGCCGGAGGGAGATACAGGAAATCCTGCAGGTACGCGTTTTTGTCCGTTCAGCTGTGGCAGGAGACCGGGCCTGCAACGCACCTCCGGCGCGTGAGATGAGAAAGTGTCCCTGTTCGGGCGCCAATTTATGTGGTAAATATTTCATTACCGGTACTATTTTTTATGCGGTAAAGTCTAGTAAGAATAACTCAGTAAATATAAGAGGCAGAATCCGTGATATTAGAGGTTCTAAAAGGCTTTATTCCTCTACAAAGGAATTTCAGTTCGAACTGCAGGCTTCAAATTCCATCACCATGAAGGTTCAGGAAGGAAGGCAATACATTATTGACAAGTAATGGTATTTATATGGAAAGCATTACATTAAGACAGATGCAAGAGGCGTAACAGTTGATAATACAGATATAATACACATACGTAATGAAAAAAGGCGTAAACATAGGTGTAACTAAATACGTCATTAAACATGATGTCACAAGTGGGTGGATCCGTGAGAGAATCCTGCAATGTCAGCAGAAATACTTGGCAGAGATGCGCGCGCAGCCGCATGACGTGTGATTGACGTGCAACTAGAGGGTGAAGGGGACTTGACATTTAGCTCTACATGTGGAGACAGAAGTCTGGGGGGTCATGTCAACCTAATCCCAAATCATATCTGATATCTTATGTTTAAAGAACTGTATTATCCAAAAGGAAAAGTCTCTCGGACGGAATCTATTCTATACTGACTGTTAGTGCGTGTACAAGCGTCTAAGTGTCTACATGAGATGCGAGGGGGGGCAGGAATCTTCCATGGTAACAGGAGCTATGAATTACTTGCATGAGGACAGTGAGGCCTGGCCCTTTGCACGGTAGCTGGAAGAATGTTTACCTAAACTACTAGACAGGAATGCATCGGATGAGGAGCGGAGCAGATAATCTTGAAGGTGAAATACAGTTTTTTGGCAGGCAACAGGCTGGATCAGGCACCGTTAGCCGCGCAGGGAGTAGGACAAAGTTCAGGGATACAGATGCAGGCTCGGACTGGAGCTTTCAGAGGCAGAAGGCAGGAAAAGGCTTGATGGCAGAATTCATGGCCTACTCGCCTGAGTCTGTAAAATGTGGAAAGCGAACCACATAAAGTCGGTGGCCTTTCATACTTAGGAATGGAATATCTGACCCATTCATAGCGGATCTGAAAGAGGACATGTTGACGGTGGACGCACATGTATTTGCGTCTTCATAACTGAAACTGGAGGGAACATACATGTACTTATAGCATGCACATGGAGCCGTTGGGGTCTACGATAGGGGACATAACTGATCACAAAATTCATATTTCCTCAAAACGACATACAGTAGATTGGCAAAATAAAAAGATAGATGAAGTACTGAGACATGCAAAATATTTTAGTGATGAAATTGAAGCCAAGCAACGCAAGTTAAAAGAGAAGGCCATGTGGGCTCAGGTTAAAGTAGCGGAAAGACAGGAAGCCCAACTGACAGAACAAGCAACTGGCATGGGCCATGTAAAACTAAAGTCTAATATTGGAAAAGGAAAAGGACAGATTCGTTTAGAAGAAGCCTAAAAGAAGTGGCTGTGTGATAATTGCAGAAAGGTAGGGCATTGGAAATCCGAGTATAAATTGCCCCCAAGTGCTAATGGCGATAATGCATCCTTGAATCCAGAGGTGCAGAATGAGGTGAGTTGTCAACCACAGGTTGCCCAACAGTGTCAGGTGCCAAAGCCACCTTTTCCACAGAGCGTAAACCCTCAGAGATACAGTAATGAGACAGGATTCTACACCGAGGAACAGGTAACAAAGCTACCGCGCGCTAGTGCTGTTTCACAGTATTGGCTGCAACGCGATGAGAGTGAGTTAGAAGAGAGTTATTGACGGTGTCGAGGTGAGGAAGAAGAGCGTGTACTTGGCACAACTCTAGAAGTAGACCAGACAGGCCCTTTTGTAGATGGGAAGATAAATGATGAAAATATTAAATTCCTACTAGATACTGGTGCTACTCGTTCAACTGTTAGATCAGCGAGAATCTTCCTCTCTCGGATGACACAATCCAAGTAGTCTGAGTCTCAAACAGACAGATAAAAACATATCTTACTGAGCCAGTTAAAGTTAAAATAGGAACATTTTCGGACATGTACCGCTTTGTTGTGTGTGATACCAGCCCTGTAAATTTGTTAGGGAGAGATTTGTTGTGTAAAATGAATTGCACGATTTTCTGTACTCCTGATGGCATAGCTTTTGAAACTCCTGATGAGGATGTACTGTACAAAATGACCATGGCCAATCTGGAACCCGAGGTTACTGAGGCCTAAGCTGTATTCGACCCAGAAGAATTGCCTCAGGAATTGAAGAAAACAGTGAAACCCGAGGTATGGGATTTCACCGGAGAAGATATGGGACTAATGAGAAATGAAGACCCTGTAAAGATTACTGTAAAGGAAGGAATAAGTAACCCAAATATTCCTCAGTATAAATTGACACCAAAATAATTACAGGAGTCACTCCTATAATAGACAAAATGATTGAACAGGGTATTTTGAGAGAAATAATGAGGAGTCAATGTAATTCACCAATTATGAGTCTGAATAAACGGAACCATCAGAATAGTGCAAGACTTGAGAAAAGTGAATAAAATTGTTGTACCATGTTGTCCCATAGTACCAAATCCTTCAGTGATCCTATACCAGATTCCTCATGATGCAGAATGGTACACGGTCATCGACCTGTGTCATGCTTTCTTTTCCATTCCATTGCACCCGGACAGCCAACAGATTTTTGCGTTCCGGTTCGGTGAACGTACCTTGGCATGGTGCCGAATTCCACAGGGGTATACAGAAAGTCCTTCGATATTTAATCAGATCCTAAAGAAATCCCTGGAAGATTTAAAAATGCCCGAAAGTTCAGTACTAGTGCAATACATCGATGACCTACTGGTGGCATCGAGAACCAAAGAAGCCTGTGTAGTAGATACAGTTGCATTGTTAAATCATTTGGCAGATGGAGGACTGTCAGGCTTCACCCTCTAGGAGGGCCAAAGAGAAGACGTTGTGGGCTAGCGATCTCCTCTTTCCCCCACAGCTACCGACAACAGAGGACGAGAGCAGTCAGGGAGAAAAGAACACCTGGCCCTTTAAGGACTTCCCTACCGATGCAGGACACACACCCTGGAGGGCGGACGTGCCAATCACAGAGAGTTCTTCAACTTGTGACGCGGAGAAAGACGTCGGCAACGCCCAGGAGGAGGAAAGACGCACCAGGAAGAACTCCGACGGAGGAAGAAGAGGAGGAACGGTGTTCCCAGAGAGAGACGCGCCAGAGGATGACCGACTACACGAGAGCCTGGACGCTGAGGAGGACGCATCGCCCAGCCACGGCCATGGAGGGTCGTGGCTATAACAGGTGCGTGCACAACTCCGGGTATCCGGGAGTCGGGTGGGTTTAGGAACCCCAGAGAAGGGCGGGGAAAGCTACACAACGACAGGCTCTTGAACACCGCCACCGCATAGACCCTGCCCGCTGCTGTCCAGCTCTCATTGGTGGTGGTTTCTCCCCCTCCCGCACTCAGCCATAAGATGGTGATTCCCTCACTCCCTTCCCTAAAGGCTACAGAGAAGATGCGCACTAATGCGTGCTCCATTTGTTTTCTTTTCATTGGTTTTTGAGTCCTCCCGCCACCCTGAGAAGAAAGATGTACTGGAAAGAGACGAGAAGATCCCCGACTAGACCGTCAAGGACCCTAAACACCGCCAAACTGCTACTTTTTCTTTGTGTATTCGAAATAAACAAGGGACAACCCTGAATACTTCCATAACCTTCTGAGCCTCCCTTTTTGCAAGTTGACAAGGACTTAAAGTATCCTCATCGAAATTACAGGTTTGCAAAAAGGACGTACAATATTTAGGTCATAAAATTGAGAAAGGTTTGAGGAAAGTGACTGCAGACAGGATCAGAATAATAAAAGGAATGAGAGCACCAATGACTCAAAGAGAAGTGAGAATGTTTCTTGGAATGGTTGGATATTGCCGTCAGTGGATCAGCAATTTTTCGCTGATTGCAAAACCTTTGGTGCGATTGACAAAGAGCGATGTGAAAGACCCCCTTGAATTGAACAAAGAAGAGTTGAAGGCTTTTAAACAATTAAGAGACAGTTTGTGTGAAGCCCCAGCTCTTGGAATGCCTGACTATGAGAAGGAGTTTGAGCTCTATTGCTGTGAGAGAGATGGATGTGCACTTTCTGTGTTAATACAGAAACATGGGAAATTGAGACGACCAATTGCATATTTTTGGGCTGTATTAGATCCTGTAGCTGTGGCATTGCCTAGTTGTTTAAAAGCAGTGGCTGCTACCTGTAAGAGCTTGGAACAGAGTGATGGAATTGTGATGGGATATCTTGTGAGAGTGTTTGTACCGCATAACGTGGCAATCCTTTTAACCAGGAGCCGCACCCAATTTATGACGCATAGTCGTCTAACTAAATATGAGAAAGTCATTTTGGGAGTAACGAATGGGGGTCCGCACTAATTACCAACCTTTGATGTGGGACCCAGCACCTGAACTTCTGGATACCATCAAAACCCTGGTGGCGGATGCTGTGGTGAAAAAATGGATAACACATAAAGAGGCGGATTTTATCATCAATCAGAAACCGCGTGTTCCGGCATTTTACATTCTGCCGAAGATTCATAAACCACAGCGTCCGCCGCCAGGGCGTCCGATTGTTTCTGGTATTCAGTCGGCTTTGGAGCCCTTGTCCCAATTCGCGGATTTTTTCCTAAGGGAGTCAGTTGTTACACAGCGATCATATGTGCAGGCCACTACTGACATATTAAACATTTTTAAGACTGTGGAGTTTGATCCGGAGAACCAATGGCTGGTTACTATTGATATTGAATCATTATATACCAGCATACATCAAGGTGCCACGCTGGTGGCAGCAGCGTGTGCCCTTGAGGCTTTGTAATGGTTATTTATGACATCCCCCAGTCGTTCGTCCTGCAATGTATCGAACTGGCACTCACCAGGAATTTTTTTGAATATAAAAATCAGTTGTACCTGCAGGTATCTGGGACTTCAATGGGGGCTACATTCACCCCCAGTCTGGCCTGCATTTATATAGGTCAGTTTGAGGAAAATGTTATATATCATGCCTCTAATCCCTTCAAAGGGAATATTTCCCTCTGGAGGAGATATATTGACGATGTCCTCTGTATCTGGACAGGTACAGAGGATCCCCTCTCAGCCTTTCTAGCATGGCTGAATCAGGCTGATGAATGTCTACGGTTTACCTGGTCGATTAGTAACACGTCTGCTGTATATCTAGATGTAGATATTACAGCCATGGACCAGGGGCTGGTTACTAATGTCCATCAAAAACCCACGGACAGGAATTCCCTTCTTCACTATCGCTCGTTCTATCCTAAAGCCTTGAGGGATAATCTCCCAGTAGGCCAGTTTTTGTGGTATCGCTGCAATTGCTCCACAACTGGCAAGTTTGTTGAGCAATCGGAAGAACTGGTGACTACGTTGAAATAAAGGGAATATCCAATCAAAATCATTAAGCAAGCACGTAAGCGTGCCTTAAATACTCCACGTGATGCCTTGTTACAGAGGAATGAAAGGCAGAAAAATGAATGCCTCCCTGTAGTGACAATGTTTGACCCCCTTTCCACGAAGGTGAGACAGATAGTAAGGAAACATTGGTCCCTTCTTGATAAAGCCATGAATAAAATGCCACCCTCACGGTTTGCTTTCAAAAGAACGCCTAACTTAAAGGACAAACTTGTCCATACACGTGATGGAGCGGGTAGTACAAAACTTTGTATACCCCCCTATTCTGCATGAATATACTAATTATATAATCCATTAATTGTAATATTACTGAATGAGTTTGCATGTTCATTAATCAACCTTATTAACATACCAACTACACGTGGGATTCGCAATTTGCATGGCTAAATAATCTATATGACTAAAATCCGTACGCATACTAACAGTAGTATATGTTTTAATTAGAATATTGCATGATATATGTGGCTTTTGTATTGTTTTGTAATGTTGCCCCAGATGACAACTAAAGGGTGAATATAAGTGCTTTAAATGTCGCTATACGCTAGATAAATACATACACATAGAGGGATTAGTAAGGGGTTAACATTTAAATTGTTATTTCTATGTATTAATTATGTTTTGTGTTTGTTTTGCTTAAGTTATCATTTGGGCCTAAAATACAAAATGGCTGCCAATGCGACACGAGGTGATAGCCACTGTTTCACGAGGCTTGGGGTGAAGTGCGCCTGTGCGACATTTTGTTCCTGTGGCCTCGTCATGACCTGTGCCTTAGTGTTCAAGAACAAGGCCATGGTGGGATCGCAGCCAAGCTATAAAACAAAGAACTCTTGACAAAGAACTAGAACGGACTGACTTTATGATGTCACCTTTGAACTGTATCACGTTTCCAAAGACTCTGCCGGACGATCTCAACCGACCAATCAGAACTGCCCAAATTTTATAGTTTGTAACTTCTTTACCTCTTTTTCATTATAAATTGCATGGTAGAATAGAGAGAAAAAAAACCTTCATCGTCGAATCTTTGACGAAGACGACGGTGACGCTACGTAACGCTACTACTTAGGGTGACTGCTGCGTTCCTGAATCTTTGACGGACTGAATGCTGCCCATTATCTGATGAACTGCAAACTTTTCTAAACCTATGGGCATAGGTAAATGCTTGCACGTCTCTGGACCTTGCCCATCCTTTGGGTCTGTAGCGTGCTGAGCAAAGAACTCTGATTTACTATTGACTAATTGACTGCTAATTTGACTACGCTAAGCAAATGACTTAGAGGACGCCCGATAGCCAGATTAGGTAAATATGGTGTTCTGTGATTTACATGAAATTTGATTTAAACTTTCTAAATGTTGATTTAACCTTTATGAATTATTAGATAAACAGATATTGATTAACAAGAAATTAGTGCATAATTTATTGAGGGAGGTAAGATCGAAATCTTGAAATGTGTTTTAGCTGGTTCTAAATCACCATCAACCAATCCAACTAATTTGATCCATTGATCAGGTGGGAGGAGTGCCTTGATGTTTAGGATTGAGATCTGAAGGCGAAAGGGTGTAAATGTATAGATTTGTAATATAATATTTCTTCCAATAGGTTATAAGGTATTCCCCGACATGTTGAGCACTTGAACCGCTCATCTCTCCTGTGTGTGCAGACCAGTGTGAAGTGACGTGTGAATGTTGGTGTTATGGGCCCCACCAATGACTGTATGTGTGAATGCGTTAGTGTGAAGTCTGGTCTGTAACGGAAAGAGGATATCGGTACGGGTCTCGCCCCCTTTACCCCGTTACCTGAGGTTTCGGCGCTTCAACAGTTTTTCTGGTAGCAGAGGATGGTTTTTATTGTTTGGTTTGGTGATTATTGCTTGTAAATTGCTTGTTGATTATTGATTATTGATTGATATTGGTTTATGTATTAACACTCTATGTTGAGTTGCGTCGAGTTCTATGTTTTTTGCATGACTTCTGGGATGAAGGAAGTCGGAAGTTTGTAACAGTTCCGTAGTAGGGCAGAGGTAAGCGCTGCTCTCGGGAAAGACGGAATTGTTGTTGCCCTGTAGGTACACGGGGAAAACGTGTGACGATTGAAGTTGCACGACGCATTGTCTGGGTTCGATTCTGTAACATCGTCGTGTGTTGCCATTAGAGACATGTTCTGTATGAGAGAAGTGCATGGTAGAGAAGGTCATCTGTGAAATTCTGGTCTTAGGTACCAGGAGTCCAGAAGGTACTCTGATTATGCTTATCACTGGAAAGGTAATAGGTGTTCCCTAAGCTTGCTAGGATAAAGTAGAGGGAAGTGCTACTTTGTTAACAAGTGTTATAATTCTGTAGTAGGGCAGACTGTTCGCTGCTCTCGGGAAAGACAGGATTCTCTGTGAATATTAGATCTATCCCTGATAGGAATACCTGAAAAAGAACATTTTGGAGAATCCGATACCAGTTCCGAGTCGGACTCAGAAGAAACCAGAGCAAGACCAACTCCGAGAAGGGAAGAGTTGGAACCAAGTCAAGTTACAGAACCAGAGAATTTGCCATTAAGAAGGCGATTGGAGATTTCTGATACTAGCTCAGAGTCAGATCCTGAACAAGAGAAAATACCAAAAATTGTGAAGGAGAATATCGAAGAGACTGTTAAGGAAATTCTTGAGAAAGAAGCTCCAAAGGCAAGTGCAAGAGAAATTCCACCGGAGGTCATAGAAGTAGAAGGTGAGGCAGTAGATACAGAGAGTGGGGGTAAGATTGTTGCGGAAGACCCCTGAGGAGGTGTAGGGAAACCACACATCCAGGTAGAAGAAGGGACAGTTAGTCAGCAGGAAGATTGCGTGGAAGAAACACGAGGAGGGACAAAATTAGATAGGGAACAGAAAGTTGCGGAAGAAAAATCTACAGAAGGTAAAAGTCAAGGTGAGACCGAATCCGAAGACAGTGAAGGAGAAGTACAAGAAGGACGAGTCCTGAGAAAGAGAGCTTGGAAAACCAAAAGAGGTGAAAAGGGAAGTAAGTTGAAAAGGCCAGCAAAGGATGAAATTTGGCCAAATAAAGTAAAAAGACAGAGGTATCGTTTGACACGAGTGAGGTCATCTAGAGCAGAACAAGTGAATGAGGTGTCTAGCCAAGAAAACTCAAAGAACACTGATCAGACACACTTGGACAAGGGAAAAAGAATTAAGAAACCCAACCAGAAGTATAAGTCACCAGAATGGACGTATGTGGCACTTCCTGAAGTACAAGAGGAAGCAGACAGCCAAGAAAGTCTAGGGGTGACTGTACCGGAAGTGGCTGGGGAGGAAGAAGATTCGGAAATCCTGAGAGTTATCTTGTCCGATATCGGAGAAGAGACAGATGTTCAGGAAATTCTGAACCAAGACTGTGAAAAGAAAGTAAAAGACGGTCAAATGCCAGACTGAAGTGTCAAGAGGAAGTCGCAGAGAGATTGGGTTACTGGACAAGACACATAACCGAAAAGAACCAAGTAGGCGCTTAGAGCCTTGGGTTTAGACAAAAGTTAGTTGTGAGTAGGAGAGGCTAAGTCAAAAGACACTGATCATTTCTGAAATGGCAAACACAAAAGGTAGAAAATCTACATGTGTGTTCCTTCGAAGATGGCGCAAAGTGTGTTGTTGTTGTACAGGATTACTAATGCTTCTATGGAGTGTATTAGCTTTAATAGTGTCATTTAAAGTAACGTTCGAAACGATAGAGGGTCATATTGAGAATAAGACGAATGTAGAAAGGATTCATGATTCTCATGCAACTAGATTGATAGACAGAACTGACTTACATAAGGATAGGTCTATAACAGATTTTTCTAACAACGTTTTCTTGAAGTTATTGTATGAATATGTAGAAAACCATGGATGTTAGAAATTGTTATGTTTGCATGCAATTGCCAGCATCAGTGTCAGAAGGTGTTACATATCACCATCTTCCTGTGACCTATGGAATAACCTGTAGTGTGTTAGCAAGTTTGTTTTATAAAACTGGGAAATTAGAGTACTACTTCTCCAATGTAGATAACGTTTTCTCACGAGTACCTGTAGTTCCTGAATTGAAAAGGATAAAACCTGGTAAAGTTTTAGGTTTAATAGTTTAGTTTAATATTTCTTAGAAACTAGAGAATTGATTTTAGAGGCAATGTTTAAGCATAATCTTACTTGTAGTCTAAAGAAGGAAGAAAAGACCTTCTAGGACATGGTGGAAGAGAGGAGAATTAAGATGCAAAGAAAGATACCTGAGGGAAAAGGAGAGAAGACGGTTTGGGACGTAGAAAGAGAAAAACATTTGAAGGGAGAAGCCAGTCCGGCTATGGCTTTAGATTGGCCTCAGAAAGGAAAATTGTGTATTAGAAGAAATGAAACTGTGTATAATAACTATTTTATAGGTGCGAGTGAATGCCATGATACATATAGAATCATGGGAGATGGGGATTTAAAGGAGGAATCAATCCGGTATTCCTTGAGTTATATTTTATCTGTGGGAACAAAGCTTATTATCGGTTACCGGACCACTGGTATGGCACATGTTACCTAGGCCTGGTCTTCCCAAAGATATTTCATGTGGGAAGGGGAAAGGATGGTGCGCAAGAGATAGGTAGACAACTAACACGTAAAAGGAGGGAAAGTTGGTCAGAAATAGTATGGATATTTTTGGAGCACTGATACCAGCCGTTGGAATATCTCTGAATGCACATAAAATCAGAAAATTGTCTACGGTAGTGGATAGTTTATCGACAAGCACTGCTGGAGGGTTTTTACTAGTAAATACCGAAATGGTAGCCATGAGAGCCATGGTAATGCAAAATCGACATGCCCTTGATATTATTTTGGCCAAAGAGGGAGGAGTTTGTGGAATGCTGAAAGTGCAACATTGTTGTACTTATATTCCTGACGAGAGTCAAGATTTGAAGACATATATTAAGAATCTAACAGACTTGCATGAGGAGATTGTTCCATTGGAGGTTGAAAGTGTTTGGGAGAAGATTGTTAAAGGGATCTCTACTATTAAAAACTTCTTAATTAAATTAGGCAGTACATTTGTAGGCAAGATTCTAATTCCAGTGACTTGTATGGTAATATTAGTATTAATACTGAGATTAGGGTGTGTATGTATAAAAAGAAGAAAATTACAAAATAAAATAAAAAGAGAAGTAACCAGAAAAAGAGAGAAAGAAAGAAAGGAAAGAGAAATGCGAGATATATAACTGGAAGAATGGAAAGAAAGTATGTATAAGAAGGCAAAGGAGGATGAGATGGGGGAAACAGTGATGTAACGTAACATGTTGTAAGGGAACTGAGACATCATTTCCATAAAAATTTAAATTGAAATTTAGGGGGATTTGTGGTGATATTAAAAATCACCAAAGGGGGGATTGGTGGAGCAGGTAAAACAAAATGTTGTATACCTTCTCTATTTTGCATGATAAAATACTAATTATGTAACTTTCTAACTATTAGCGTGTATTAATTGTTTGCCGTGGTCTAATTAATCAACCTCAATGTGAGGGGTTGCACTCCGAGTTCTTACATTTTTGACTCACTACTATACCACAATGGGTGTTACTCAGGGAAGGGGGAGGAAAGCAGTGAGAAACATCAACGAGGGAGATAGTGATGTAGATATGGGAACCTACTTGAGCAAAGACCGATGTGGAAGTGAAGTATAAGTTGAAAAGAGAAATTGGAACTAAAAGCAAGTTCTGAAAAGAAATGATTGCAAAAAATAGTTGAAAAGATAGGGAGAAAGAAGGATTGTGGGACATCTATTGATAGTCACTAAACGTTTTTTTAAATTCATGGAGAAACTAAGTGTGTTAATATAAGAAGTTTAATAATATTCATCGTGTTGGTATATCCAATTTTGAAAATAAGTTTTTATTGTTCATTCACAGTTATCCCTGACGAAGGGCCCCGAGGGGCCCGAAATGCATTGGGTCTTAATAAACTGCTTTTGACGAATATTGCTTCATTCGTGTTCATTGAAGAGGTTCGGATGGCCCACAAGAACATAAGAAAAAGTGAAAATTGCATTTCCTTGCATGGAATATTGTAAAACTGAGTCTAATTAGAAGTGGAAAAACAAGATGGATAAAAAATGGAAATTTCATTGAAGATGATTGATTAAAAGTATCTGCAATTGCAGCAATAGGCTGTCGCCATTGGCATTGGGGCTAAAAGTAGCCCCATAAAGATGGTGTTAAGTTTAAAATCGTGTCGTTTGGGCTTGGCACGTCACCAGTGAGCACGCCTTAAGAAAAATTGTGTGGTATAGTAGTGAGTCAAAAATGTAAGAACTCGGAGTGCAACCCCTCACATTGATGTTACAGATTGTTCTCCCTACCGGGTTGGCACCCACGTGAAATTAATAGAGCTTTAACAACGGAGAGTCGAGTAAAAGACGCTGTTTGTTCCATGCAAGGCGGAATAACATTGTTTGTCAAGCAACTTTATTTTTCCAACAGAAGTCAGAAGCATACTGAAATGACTAGCGAAAACATTAGATTTATCGGAATATTGTAATGAGGGACATGAAATAAGAGTGTATACATTGAAAAAGCTCCATTGTTTAAACTATCGTTTAACATGTATTGTGGGAAATATAGTGACTAAGAAAGGATTTGTTGATTTTAAGAACCACGTGACAGAAAGAGGAGTGACTAGAACGAACACGGTTAGTTTAAAAGGGTGAAGTTAATCAGAGAGGGTAAACACCTTTGGTTAACGGGAGGAGAGGAAGCTTGTATCACAGCAGGTACGTGAAAGAGAACGCTGGTGCAGCGAGAGGGGTGGAGAGTGACGAAGGAGGGAGAGAGTTATGGGTGTTACTCGGGGAAGGGGGAGGAAAGCAGTGAGAAACATCAACGAGGGAGATAGTGATGTAGATATGGGAACCTACTTGAGCAAAGACCGATGTGGAAGTGAAGTATAAGTTGAAAAGAGAAATTGGAACTAAAAGCAAGTTCTGAAAAGAAATGATTGCAAAAAATAGTTGAAAAGATAGGGAGAAAGATGGTGCTAATTAATCAACCTTCCACCTTAATAAACACGAATTTCACGCGGGACTAAATGGAAATTGCATGGCAAATTATTCTAATGAATAACTGTGGTACGCTTATTAACGGTAGATTGTGTTGATATAGAAAATTGCATGGTTTATATTGCTTTTGTGATTTTCTGCGTTCCTGCTGGGACGAAATGGTAAGTATTATTGCTTTAAATGTTGCTATAAGCTAGGAAAATACTAATATATAAAGGGATTAGTGTGGGTTTAAACATTAGAAACTTCATTTCCGTATAATAATTATTCTTTATGTTTGTTTAGCTTAAGTTGGCATTCGGGCCTGCTAGGCCGCAACATCCAAAATGGAGTTCGGAAGTGGCCACCGTCGTGTGAGCGCGATGTCTACTGAGCAGACTCAGATGGCACTGAAGATCTCCAGGCGTCCTTTGACCTAGTCACAGTGTTCCTCGTCAAGGATAGGAACGTGGAGGACTGCCAAAGCCCGACTAGTGTGACTGACAGAGAAGACAAAGGACACCTGTCTCTAACAGCCAAAATATTGATACTTTGGACCCTTTCGCATGAGAACTGTCCCAACCATGGGATGACATCTTCAGTAGAGCATGAGAAACAAGGAACTTTGTGAATACGTTCTGAAATTGCAAATTGTGATGGCTTGGCCAATCAGAGCCATTTCCAATGTAGCAAATGTAGCATGTTACCCAAAATTCTTTATAAAAAGGGGTTAGTAGAAGGGTTGGGTGGTTGCGTTCCAGGAGTGTGATCCGAATCCCGTTGACCGATTTGCTTGCACGAGTGCTGGGTCCCCGGAGATCTTTGGGACTGCGTCGTGCTGAGCGAAAGAACTTTTTCCCGGACTGATTGGGGTTGTAGCCTGCATTCGATTGGAGGGTTACATCGGAAGAGATTTGATTTTTGCAGGGCTGATAGGTTGTGGGAGAATGGTCGCCAAAATCAGAGATTAGGTCAATATAATTGTCATACTGATTTATGCCAATGTTATTAAGATTTGGATTGATTATAATGACGATCATGCCAATGAAGGTGAATTGATTAGATAAACGAAACATTTATTAATAGAGAACGAGTTTGTGATTCTTTAAAGGGTATTAGTTAAAGATTCTGAGACTTTAAATGTGTTTTAGCTGGTTCTAAATCACCATCAACCAGTCCAACTAATTGGTCCATCGACCAAGTGGTGGAGTGCCTTGATGCGAAGGTTAGGATTCTAGAAGTGCCGATGTATAACATGTAAATACTGTAAACATTTCTTTCTATAGGTAATAAGGTACCCCCCACATGTCCAGCGCTTCTCTTCCTCCTGTGTCCAGATTCGAGTGAGACGTATGAGTGTTGGTGTTATGGGCCCCACCAATGGATGCGTGCGTGAATGAGTTAGTGTGTGCAGATTCGAGTGAGACGTATGAGTGTTGGTGTTATGGGCCCCACCAATGGATGCGTGCGTGAATGAGTTAGTGTGTCCAGATTCGAGTGAGACGTATGAGTGTTGGTGTTATGGGCCTCACCAATGGATGCGTGCGTGAATGAGTTAGTGTGTCCAGATTCGAGTGAGACGTATGAGTGTTGGTGTTATGGGCCCCACCAATGGATGCGTGCGTGAATGAGTTAGTGTGTCCAGATTCGAGTGAGACGTATGAGTGTTGGTGTTATGGGCCCCACCAATGGATGCGTGCGTGAATGAGTTAGTGTGTGCAGATTCGAGTGAGACGTATGAGTGTTGGTGTTATGGGCCCCACCAATGGATGCGTGTGTGAATGAGTTAGTGTGTCCAGATTCGAGTGAGACGTATGAGTGTTGGTGTTATGGGCCCCACCAATGGGTGCGTGCGTGAATGAGTTAGTGTGTCCAGATTCGAGTGAGACGTATGAGTGTTGGTGTTATGGGCCTCACCAATGGATGCGTGCGTGAATGAGTTAGTGTGTGCAGATTCGAGTGAGACGTATGAGTGTTGGTGTTATGGGCCCCACCAATGGATGCGTGTGTGAATGAGTTGGTGTGTCCAGATTCGAGTGAGACGTATGAGTGTTGGTGTTATGGGCCCCACCAATGGATGCGTGCGTGAATGAGTTAGTGTGTCCAGATTCGAGTGAGACGTATGAGTGTTGGTGTTATGGGCCTCACCAATGGATGCGTGCGTGAATGAGTTAGTGTGTGCAGATTCGAGTGAGACATATGAGTGTTGGTGTTATGGGCCCCACCAATGGATGCGTGTGTGAATGAGTTAGTGTGTGCAGATTCGAGTGAGACGTATGAGTGTTGGTGTTATGGGCCCCACCAATGGATGCGTGCATGAATGAGTTAATGTGTGCAGATTCGAGTGAGACGTATGAGTGTTGGTGTTATGGGCCCCACCAATGGATGCGTGCGTGAATGAGTTAGTGTGATGACGGGTCTGTGACGCAGGGAGGATATGTAAATGTGCCCTTAACCGCTGGAGCAGAAGCTCAGACTTCCGTCCAGTAACAAGTGGCCTGTCTGGGGTCCATGCGTCAGGTTGGTTTGCGTCCTTCCATTTCTGGAGTGTAGCAGCAGTTTTACGATCTTTTTAGAGTTTCTTGTTGCTCAGATGGGTCTAATTTCTAATATTTATAGGTTTCAATCGTCTTCATTGCTCGGTTTTGCTCGCAAGAAAGTGTCACTCGTAGTCATTGAAATCAGACATGCCAACCCTCCCGATTCAGGCGGGAGACTACTGATTTCAAGGCTAGTCTCCCGCCTCCCGATTCAAGCATCCAGAAACCCGATTCCTCGGGGTTTCAGGTGACAGGGCTTGGTATTGTGTAACGTGCTAATTCTTCCAGCAACAGTCAGAGTGGCGATGCAGGGGCTCTAGAGGGTGTGACAAACCAACAAAGCCTCATTAACAAAAGAATGGTCCTTAAAAGACCTGTGAAATACTCAGGGGCGGCTGTGTGGGTGCCCGGGAAGCTGTTTCAGCCCGGGCTGCCACACAGGGGGGGGGGGGGGGGGTGTATGCACTGCCCGCAACCTGCCAGGCCAGTGCACAACACTTGCATCACCCTCTCTCTGCCTGCCATTGCGCTCCATGCTTCTGAAAGGTGATAAAAAAAACACGTGCATTTGCGTTTCAAATGTCCGATCCTGCAGCAGCCACTTCCAAAGCCCATACATGACAGTATCCCGATTCAAGGCCCATTCTCACGATTTTTTTTATTTTAAATCTCCCACTTTGCTCTTCTGAAATGTTGGCATGTATTCTGAAATTATGAAAATGTCACACACAGCAAATCTGAACCCTTGGCAGCTATGCTTTACAGTCTGTAATCGCAGCGCCAATGCTTGTTTGTATCCTCTTCTCACAGCCAGGAGTATTGGACTGTCCGTGGCAGAGGTGCAGCTGTGAGAGGGTAAAATATCCGCCCTCGGAAGCGCTCTCTGGGGTCTGTTTTCAGCTTTTCTTGTCTCTGTTCCCCCCCGAGCAGCCGCCGAACATATCTCTGTTTTCCTTTTAGAAATGACCCGGGCTCACTCACGCCTGTCAATCAGAGTGTGAGGGAATCTGGGGCGGAATCTTAAAATATCTGCCTCAGTGTATACACTGTAAATTTAATGACATCTAAACGTTAATTCCTGAATTGTTTTTTAATAAAGACAAACTTTTTTGTAGGCTCCGCCCCTTATCCCTCCGTCCTGAAACCTCTACCACCGTGTCGGGTGGGGGTGATTGGAAGGTGTGCTAAGACTGCCCCCGTCTGACCCCTCCCCATGCCACACTCTGACGTCACTAGTAATGGCAGGGGTGGGGAGACCACATAAGCCCTGGATGCCAGCCAGGGAGTTACTTTCATCCCGAAGTGCTGCGTGCGCGCCGTGTGATCTGCTGCAGGTGAGTTGTCGGTGTCGGGGGGACTGGAGCCGGGGAAGGTACTGAGTGAGAGGGGTTTGTTCCCCCTTCTGTCTGCAATGTAATTGTGGCGTAAGGGCCTGAGTAGCTGGCTCTGGAGCTGGGAGACCAGGTTGGAGTTTCGGCGTCTGTTCCATCTCCTGTGATTCTGGGCGAATCGCTTACCCCCCCCCCCCCCCCCAACCAAAATGAATGTACCCTTGTGTAATGTAACTGGTGCTCGTGGCGGCTGGTATTAAGGGGCGTCGGGGGCGTTGCCTTACCTACGGAGAAAACGAATGGGTTTCCGGCAGGGGTGGGTTTGTTGCCGGAAGAAGGCGCCTGCAGCCCTGGTTTCAAAGGACACGACACAGGTGAGCCTTTTCCCTTTCTTTGAACCCCAGGACTCGGCAGACCTGCTGTTAAAGGTCGGACCCGAGTCCGGAGCCCCTCACTGCACACGATCTAACCAGGAGCCCCTCACTGCACCCGAGAGCCCCTCACTGCACACGAGAGCCCCTCACTGCACACGATCTGTTAAGGAGCCTCTCACTGCACACGAGAGCCCCTCACTGCACACGATCTACCCAGGAGCCCCTCACTGCACACGATCTATCCAGGAGCCCCTCACTGCACACGATCTGTTCAGGAGCCCCTCACTGCACACATGATCTGCTCCAGAGTCAGAGCCCCTCCCTGTGCTATGACGCGCTCTCTCACTGCACAGAGTGCACGCACTGCCTGCTTCTAAGCCGCACACTGTACTCCTGCGGCTCTCACTGCACGCATCATCATCGTGTAATCCAGAGAACCTCACTGCACACGAGAGCTCCTCACTGCACACGATCTGTTCAGGAGCCCCTCACTGCACACGATCTGTTCAGGAGCCCCTCACTGCACACGATCTGTTCAGGAGCCCCTCACTGCACACGATCTACCCAGGAGCCCCTCACTGCACACGATCTACCCAGGAGCCCCTCACTGCACACGATCTATCCAGGAGCCCCTCACTGCACACGATCTGTTCAGGAGCCCCTCACTGCACACATGATCTGCTCCAGAGTCAGAGCCCCTCCCTGTGCTATGACGCGCTCTCTCACTGCACAGAGTGCACGCACTGCCTGCTTCTAAGCTGCACACTGTACTCCTGCGGCTCTCACTGCACACAGCGTCTACTCCCGGTCCGCTCACTGCACATACCTACCATCTGGGCTTCTAACTGCCAAAGCGCACCTCTGTCCCTTTCCCTGCCCATACAAACTGTGGCACCACCCTGCCAGTGCCACAGCCACCTCCAGCATGAACTGGCATCCCTCCCTGCACACCCCGTCATAACTCCCTGCGCATGCGGTGCCTCTCCCTTCAAACGCCAGCATCAGCCAGTGGCGTGTAAAGGAAGGGAGAGGCGCCGACCTGTACGGAGGGCTCAGCCCCACAGGGCCCGCACTGGTGATGGGGTCACTGGGGGTGCCCCTGTTGGCAAAGCTCCGGGACCGTTCCTGCAGCTCCTTAGACTGGTTGGGCCGTGCACTTCCTGCAGTCACATATCGGCTAGAACCAAGCTGCTTCCCGCAAAGCATTTGAGATTCAGGCAATAGTCAGGGGTGGATATGAATGCGATCTGTGATTGTGTCTCTATTGGAGTGTCCTGCGCAGGAAAGCATCACTTTTCTAGCGGTCCTGGGAAGGGTAGGAGACATGTCCTTTTTAGGTCTCGCCTTGCTATCGCGTAAGCGATCGCAAGGCGAGACTATAGAGAGCGGACTGGAAAGTGCTCCCAAAAAGCGGATTGCATTGCTAGCACGCGCACAATCACGTGCATCGTGCCGCCATGCAATCCGCCTTTTGGGAGCACTTCAAAGGCTCCGCTCCCCCGCCCCCAAGCGCGCGCGCGCCACGCTCTGCCGGCTTGTTTTCGAGTCTTGTAAAACTATACCTCTCAGCCTCGTGTACAGTATAAACGTTGGCTGATTGGGCTTGCCACACAATTAAAAAGACCAAGAATGGCGGCTCTGGGCCAAGTGTCCCCCCCCCCCCACATGGTGACCATAATTATTGGAGAACATTTTTTTTTTTACATAAGCCCCAATGCGCATAAATTTAATAATACCATGTGTCCGCCATTAAAAGTAAACTTCTGTAAAGGATGTTGCTCGTGTTTATACAAGAATTTTACTGTTCATAAGTCTTGGACGCTGCCCTTTAGTTACTTAAGGTTTATTTTATTTAATTACACCAAAACTCTTTAAGATCCAACACAGCCAACACGTGTGTTGAGGTAAACACCTCACTTTTCAAAGCATCAGGATTGTCAGGAAATATCAAATGAGGATGTATGTGTCCGTCCATTTTTCACATCGCACTGTACATATTCTCCCCCCCCACCCCCACCGTGTTTGATATCAGTTTTTGTTTTCCTCTCAAAGACAACGACTCGCAACAAACGAATTCTACGAATTTCTTGATGGAATCAAAGTAACCTACTCACATGAACACGTGACTACATACCACAGCAGTGAGGGCCGGTGCTGGGGGTTAGAGGCGCCGAGCTCTTTGTCTCCTTACCCCAGTTTCTATGAACGTTACTATTAAAGAAGAGGGTACAGTGGTGTTCACGAGGGTGAGCTCATTTTAAGGCACAGTGCTGTCAAGGGATGTATGACGTTACAACGCATGCACTTACAACGCATTTTTTACAACGCATAATCCATTACAACGCACTACACTTACAACGCATGACACTACAACGCATTTTAAAAAAATACCTTTACAACGCATACCATTACAACGCATAATATAACATTGCATTTAAGGTAAGTATTAGATAGTATAGGGGTAAAAATTACTTTTCTAACTCCAGGGGGTGCAACAGTAGGGTAAATGTTGGATAGTATAGGGGTAAAAGTTACTATTCTAACTCCAGGGGGTGCAACTGTAGGGCAAGTGTTGGATAGTATAGGGGTAAAAATTACTATTCTAACTCCAGGGGGTGCAACAGTAGGGTAAGTGTTGGATAGTATAGGGGTAAAAATTACTATTCTAACTCCAGGGGGTGCAACAGTAGGGTAAGTGTTGGATAGTATAGGGGTAAAAATTACTATTCTAACTCCAGGGGGTGCAACAGTAGGGCAAGTGTTGGATAGTATAGGGGTAAAAATTACTATTCTAACTCCAGGGGGTGCAACAGTAGGGCAAGTGTTGGATAGTATAGGGGTAAAAATTACTATTCTAACTCCAGGGGGTGCAACAGTAGGGTAAGTGTTGGATAGTATAGGGGTAAAAATTACTATTCTAACTCCAGGGGGTGCAACAGTAGGGTAAGTGTTGGATAGTATAGGGGTAAAAATTACTATTCTAACTCCAGGGGGTGCAACAGTAGGGTAAGTGTTGGATAGTATAGGGGTAAAAATTACTATTCTAACTCCAGGGGGTGCAACAGTAGGGCAAGTGTTGGATAGTATAGGGGTAAAAATTACTATTCTAACTCCAGGGGGTGCAACAGTAGGGCAAGTGTTGGATAGTATAGGGGTAAAAATTACTATTCTAACTACAGGGGGTGCAACAGTAGGGCAAGTGTTGGATAGTATAGGGGTAAAAATTACTATTCTAACTCCAGGGGGTGCAACAGTAGGGCAACTGTTGGATAGTATAGGGGTAAAAATTACTATTCTAACTCCAGGGGGTGCAACAGTAGGGTAAGTGTTGGAAAGTGTAGTGTAATATTATGCGTTGTAATGGTAGGCGTTGTAATGGAATGCGTTGTAAAGGTAGTTTTTAAAAATGCGTTGTAGTGTCATGCGTTGTAAGTGTAGTGCGTTGTAATGGATTATGCGTTGTAAAAAATGCGTTGTAAGTGTAGTGCGTTGTAACAGTTGGGTTGTAAAGGTTGTTCCCCGCTGTCAAGCAGTACGAAACACATCATCTGACATCTACGCACCGATAGCACCCCTTATTCGAGGGATTTCGCCCCAAAATGTAGAGCTGTCTAGAAGCTCAGCTTTTTATAGCCTCAATGGTTTCAACGAAGATACCAGAATAGCGCTCCCCTGTGGCGCTATGCCAGCAGCACCTCTTCGAGTCACCAGTGGGCCACGTGCGCGGCAAGTAAAAGGCGACTGATGCCATACACAGTCCAACCACAGAAGCCATATTGCCCGGGCGCACTCTCGACCTCTCTTGTTTGTGAATGACAGACCCGCAGAAGCCCTGCTCTGCAGCGGGGCCCTAGACCTTGGAGTGCAGGCTCGCCCCCGATGCACTGGTGTCATCAGCCCCCTCGCGCATGCGTGTGATCGATCAGACTCCTCGATGCTGTGTGCAGCTCAACCGTATGTGATTGCGACCAAGCCCTAATGCATCTGTGTGCAGCCACTTCCAATGTGCAAGCCAAGACTCCAGCGGGTAGGTGTGACCAGATCCCGAAATCCTCTGTGTGGGCTAGCCACCTGTAGGGGGCAGACTCACACCCAGCACGTGCGTGATCAGACCCCTCAAGGCTGTCTCTGCATCGACCTCCGGGCTGCAATTCCCAGATCCGAAAGTCCAGGGTACATCCCTAGAGGTTCTCAGCATTTTGAACAGGCGCGCACCTATGAATCCTTTTCGACGCGGTTGGCACTCTGTGCCTGTCTAGAGCATATTTAGGTCGACTCGTGGGGAGGCTTCTCCAAATAACAATGCCTTACTAGGGAACAGCCACCTCAGTTCATGGGGTGCCAAAGAATCAGCACATTCAGCAGTTCTCTAGGTGACAGTAGCAGGGCTTTCACAGGGCGAGTTCGACTATAACCCAAGTGAGAATGGTTGACCAACTCATCCACCTGTCCACTCCTGGCAGTAAATTAAGCACCTGCTGTAGATATCTGTAAACTGTGTGCCACTCATGCCTTAATTGTACATGTTCTGTGAGCGATTGTACTAGTCTGCCCTACAGGCCTTATTCTGCAGGAAACGAAACACTGCACTTACTACCTTCTGTGAGAGAAGGAAGCTTGCTTTGCTACTGCCACACTGTCCCTTGATTCAGTGAAGCTTGCACTGCTGTTGCGCATATTGTACCTGCCATGTGAAAAACTGCACTTTCTGCCTTCTGTGAGAGAAGGAAGCTTGCTTTGCTACTGACACTGTCCCTATTCTGTGAGGCAGTGACGCTTGCACTGCTGCTGCGCATATTGTACCTGCCATGTGAAAAACTGCACTTTCTGCCTTCTGTGAGAGAAGGAAGCTTGCTTTGCTACTGACACTGTCCCTATTCTGTGAGGCAGTGACGCTTGCACTGCTGCTGCGCATATTGTACCTGCCATGTGAAAAACTGCACTTTCTGCCTTCTGTGAGAGAAGGAAGCTTGCTTTGCTACTGCCACACTGTTCCTTTTCTGTGAGGCAGTGAAGCTTGCACTGCTGCTGTGCATATTGCACCTGTCGTGTGATGCGAAAAGCTGGTGCTGATGATACCATAGATGTACCGCCTTCTGAAGGAGACACGTTTTGCACTGTTTCTGCTCAAGCTGTGCCTTTTCTATGAAGATGGATGTTTCCACTGCTGTTGCGTGTTCTTATTAAGAACAAAGGATCTTTTGAAAGCGCTTGCATAATAACATGCCCAGTTCAGTCAGAAGCTTTCTGTTGGACTCGGGCAACAAATAGTTGTGGGGTCTGTTGTAGAGACACTGGCTTCTGTCCCAGCTTAACCAAACAATTTAAACCTGGGTAATTGCTTTTCTTCCCTATGTCTCCTTTTCTATAATCATCATATTTGAGGACAACTTGAAACTATCCAGTTCAGGATGTGCACAGCAGAAAAAGCTCTCTTGCATACGGGTTAATAGCCCATAATGTTGTTCCATCTATAACCAGGGCCACTGGAATTAGTTGCAGGGAGTGCCGAATTATGCAGCAGGGTTGAGTAAATTATGCAGCAAGGGAAGGCAAACTATGTGGCATAATGTAGCACATTTTGTGATAGTATTACTTCATTATTTTATACATTTTACACTTGTGAACACTGTCTAGCCATTGGGTGCACCTCTTTAGTACCAATTTAACACCCAAATATAGCAATAAGCAACAGAAAGGTGGTTAGTCACCCTTTGCAAGGGACCTTTCACTGCCTGGCAATACATCACTACATTTTTTTTTGTCACTTTTGAACCGTTTGAGCTATGAGCATTTTTTTTGTTAAAATCTGCAGATGATGGATTATGTGGCAAATGCGGCAAATCTATAATTGTGTGAAAAACCTGCAACCACACAATTGCATAATTCTAGTGGCCCTGACTACAACAATAAAGGCTTTGTATAGGAGGCAGAAGTCAACTGACCTGTCACTTGGGTCACTAATACAATTTTCCTCAGGGTAGAAGGAGAAAAGAATGTGATATTCATCTAGAATCTGAGTTGTACAATGTCTCACAGGAAATCTGGTCTCAATCCCAGCTTTCAAGCTTGACCAAACAGTGTGACCCTAAACAATTAATTTTCTTCACTGCATCTTTTTGCATGAAGTTAAAGTTTCTTTCTTGTTCTGATTCGGTTTCAACTGCGGCTATTTCACCCAGCTCTTCTGGGAGGAGGAGCTCTAACACATACACGCAGCCACCCATCTTAATAGCCGTGCAGTCTGGTATACGGCAGCTTTCCTAACTGCTGTGCTAGGTGCAGGAGGCAGAGGTCGTCTGTATATTCACTCATCAAGATCTTATGTTTGCTCAGTATGTTCCCTCCACTAACTGCCACCTTTCCATTTTATGTATTTTAAATGTGTCTCGGTATCTCTCTCTCTCTGGTTGAGCTCCTCTGTTTTTTTTAAACGACTGTCATTTAAAATGAAACGGATGTGGTGAAAGAACGGCACACCCTCAGCACCCAACGATAGCGTTAGTTTATCTTTAAATGACTTTGACGTGCAAGATAGAACCCGTCTCTTCTCGTTAATCCTTTTGTTTTGGGCTTGTGTTCTCTATTGTGATGGGGGCAGGCGCGCAACACCCATTGGACTTAACCCCTTCGCTGCAGCGGGAATTCCGCCGCAGCGCTGGGGGCGGTTTGGGGGCAGTGCGGTGGCGCTGTGCTCATGACGGAGCGGTTCCGTCATGACTCCGTCCACTGCGCTAATCGCCCGCACAGGCGGGGAATCAGTGCAGCGTGGGCGGAGCGGCGGCCAACAGCCGCAGCATGACGGAACCATTCCGTCATGAGCACACGGCACCCGTGGCTCATGACGGAATGGTTCCGTCATGAGCGCTGAAGGGGTTAAAGGAAAGGGCTTCAGCCCCCCCACCTTCGTGCTTGGCTGCCCGGGATGAGACAGCTTCCCGGGCAGACACAAAGCCGCGCCCGAGCACTTCACAGGTCTTTAAAAAGACCATTTACACGTTAATAAGGCCTCGCTGTTGTTTCACCCCTTCTAAGAGCCCCTGCAGCTCCACTCTGCCTTGATTCAGCCCCCCACCCCCGAAATCAGCGCCACTCTGCCTACTGTTTAAAGATTCAGCCCCCCCCACCCCGAAATTTTTGCTTACCCCCCCCCCCCCCCCCCAGATTTGGCTCTAGTCATATTTATTTACAGAGAAAATGTTAAATTTGACAAGTACGAGGCCAGACTGTGGAATTAAAAGCAGCCCTGGCAAAAATGTTCAAATCAGTCCCACTCCCTTCCTCTGCATTCTTGCACTACATCTCTCCTACCACCCAGCCATCCATTCTCTCTCACCTCTCCCTTCTCTCTTCTCCCTCTTTGACCACTTTCTCTCCCTGCCCCCTCTTTCCCTTATTTGAAGCCTCCCACGTCTTCTACAATTAATCCCGGGGGAAAGTGGCAGAGGCACCAGGATGTCACCGGGCTTTCAAAACAAAGGGGCATATTTACTAGAAACTGTCAGAGCGCAGACCTGCGCCAAATTGGGCAGCCCCACGCTCCAACATTCTCAAAGCGCAGGGCTGCACAGTATTTACTACAATATGGCACTCCCCTGTGTTTTCCCTAGCGCTGGCACTAAATGTGCCTGCCTTGCGCCAATGCAGGCACCCTTTCACCATAGTGCAAGCAGTAGCGGCCGGTATTGTGGACAAGTGGTGGGGGGGGTGGGGGGGCATCATTAAAAAAACTTGCCTTTCGCTTCGCGTTCTTCTGCTCCTCTTCTCCAGGCGCAGGCTCCCAGACTACCCTGGGCCAATCCTGAGGCCTCTCTCATGCATGAGAGCGGCTTCAGGAGTGCCCTTGATTTGCTCTCACTGCCTGCTCTCTCCAACCCAGCAATGCAGCTGGGTTGGAGAGCTTTCACTGCGTATGGCGGTGTGGCCGGCCTGACACGCCCGGCCAAACCGTCATGCGCCTATAACTCCCCTCAGTGCCTGTCAGCCCCCAGACCCTGCCCCCACAACTCTGCAGGAAAGGAAAAATAAAACAAATGTTCATTGTCATTTTATTTTTCCTTTCCTGATCTTTTTTGGGGGCGACGCTCCTCTGCCATAGCGGACAAGCAGCTGCTGAGTGCAAGGGTGCCTGTGTTGCAGTTAATGATTGTGCAGGTAGCAAATCGCCATTATTTATTGATTGTTTATGTGCAGGAAATGAAACCTTCCTACACATACACAATCATTATGGCTTTTTTGCTCTTTCTGTGCAGAATACAGCACAGATAGAAAAGACCAAACATTTCTCCTCGTGCACTATTCTAAAGCCTGCTCTTGCACGGCATTCATTTTTGGCGCTGCAACAGATTTACGCCTTCTTGAACCTCTGTGGCTGCATCAAAAAGCAATGGGTGTTGCGGTGGAACGCCCAATGCAGGCCCCTTTCGCGCATATGCCTGCGTGAAAGGGTAGCATATTTACAAAGCAGCGGTAAGCCACAAAAAGTGGCTTAATGCCACTTTGTAAAAATGGTGCAGGGCATACCCCCACAAGAGCATAACAAAGTGATGCTCCAGTGGTGCTAGGGGCTTGTTCATATGACCCCAGGCCTTCAAGGGCTCCAGCACACTGTTGAAATGACTGACGGAATAAAAGGCCTGTCCAGCGCTGACAACCACATTCAATCAGGTAAGTTATAATGCTGGCCAGAGAGTCTAAGAGTGGACTGCAACTTGAAAAATCAACATACAGTGTTTTCATCAGAAATATATGTACAATTGGCAACAAAATCGAAGTCAACCTTGAGCTCAGTTTAGTTATTTTTTTTGCAGAATATTTTTTATATAGCGCGAACTTGACCCGAATCCAATCAGGTATCAGAGCGCTTTACAGAGCACCAGTTACATTACATGAGGACAAACATTCATTTTTTTTGTTAGGCACGGGGAGATTAAGTGATTTGCCCAGAATAACAGGATGTTCAGCGTCGTTACTGAGACTCGAACCCAGTTCCCCAGGTCCGAGGTCGAACGCCCTAGCCGTTAGGCTAACTCCTCTCCCTGAGAGTTATTGACCAAGCATAAATGCTGTACTGCTCTCACCCACATGAATGTCTTGAGAATTTCTAGACTAAGATGACAGCATCGTCATCATGCTTGAGTGCCCACACGGCCCTCAAACACTGTCAGTGGACGTCTAATTCCTGACCTAATATGCCTTTTTGCCTCCTGGTCCTTTCGGGTTGGGGGCATAGGGATCTGAAACATGGGCCCCTACCAGCGTCCCCCAAAACTACAAACTCCCTAAGTGGCCCACTGGAAGCCAAATTGTTCATGCAAAGCCTTTTTCACATGTCGAACTGTGAGGTATAAAGTTCTCTAAAAGTTTAAAACAACCAATAAAGCAATATTAACTTCTACAAGAACAAGCATTTGCAATGCAACAGGTCTCGCAGTTACGCGAGTTTCAGCTATTGGCATTGTAAATGACAATGCCTTTTATTTATGTTTTGGTTTTTGAAACCTAAATAAAACGCATTGTCATTTACAATGCAAATAGCTTAGTGTCTCTTTGTCTCTCCTTATTTTGATGTGTGCATCATTGTCTCAGTGTGTGCATTACTGTCACTGTGTAGAGCATGACAATGCAAACAATGTACTGAGGAGCAGTCATTGTAAACAGTTGTTCCACCTTTAATTAATTTATTTTTTATAATGTATACAATCAACAAAGTATAACCTGCTTTTAATGTAACCGTATAACACCCTAAATATAAAATAATTTCTTATCATATCTGACATCTAAGCACGTCATTGTTAGCCATGAATTTTGTTCTAAATCAGCAACAAAGTGTATTGGAGCAACAAAGCCACAAGTAAAGCGATCCTAAAAACTGAAAGCAATCGCTTTAGGAAAAAGAAAAGCCGCGAGTAATGCGCGTGCGCGTCTTTGTCTCAGGGTGTAAATTTGTATATGTGTCTCATTTGTGCATGTGTCACTGTCGAAGTGTGCACGTGTCTTTATTGGTATGTGAGGCATATCTCTGTGTGTGCATCACTAAATTCTGCGTAAATCATTGTCTGTGACAACGCATCACTGTTTAAGTGTGCATATCATATGTGTGATATTACTGACGCTGTATGTGCATTATTGTAAATGTATCTGCAGCAGTGCCTCTGACCTTGTATAACTATGTCTGTGTGCCTCACTGTCCCTGTATGTGCATCATTGGCTATCTCTTTGCATTTTGGTCTGTAGGTGTGCACCACTGTCCCTATATGTGCAGCACTGTCTGTGTGTGCAATACTATCTTTGTATGTGCATTATTGTTCGTGACTACATCAGTACCTCTACGTCTTTGGCTCTCTGTGTATTTCACTGTTTGAGTGTGCCTCAATGTGTCTGTCTGTGCCTCATTGCCTATATGTGAACATCAGTGCCTCTCTGTATGCATCACTGTCTCTGTGTGCCTCATTAGCTCAGTGTGTGCATTACTAGCACTGTTTATAACTTACTCTCTCTGTATACACATGTCTGTATTGTGGGTGTGCGTGTTTGGCTCTGTGTATGTGTCTCCTTGCACCTCTGTCTCACAATGTCTATCTTTGTATGTACCTCTGTGTCTATGCGGCTTTGTATCTGTCTCTCTGATATGCATCTCTGTCACTGCGTTTCTGTTGGTGCATGTCTGTATTTAAATATTATTCCTCCCAACTGTAGCATGTTTTCTACTTTTACAGTCCAGCTTAGCTTCATCCACCATACAGATCTACACACATAGACGCATCTTGGCAAATGTTTCCAATATGACTACAAAACCCACGACAATCTGCAAGACCATTTAGACAGCAACTGCTTGCATAGACTGCAAAGCTCGCTTTCATTCAAAGATATCTTTATTGACAGCATTGTTTTACATACAATATTAAACACTATTTCCTTTTATATTATTACTTTACTTACAATACTGTAGCTTTTACTCCATTATACCACTTTGCAATTGAACTTTCTTATGTTATATGCACACACTACTTAGTAAAAAATCTCCTCCACCTGATATGTTATGCACACACACACTCGTACAGTTTTATATGCAACAGCCTTTAGATAGATTTTGTAGCTTTTAACTATAAACTTCCACAAGTCTTCAGAACACAAAGAAACACACTACTAATGTTCCAAATCTATACATAATAAACAAGAAAAGTGCACGAGAACATGCAAAAATGCGGATGAAGTAAACAAAAAGAACACGTGGAGGAGGCATTAGCTTGGTCATTGTAAAACGAATTGAGCCATCTGTTTCGTTTTCCTCATTTCCCTTCTCTCTTCTGCACTCCAGACGTCTCCCATGAACATCCTCCCACCCGCCCTCGTACCATTACTTCTTATCTACAGACTTCAAACAAGGCTTGGTGTTTTTTTTTAGCACTAGCACCAACTGTCAACAAGAAAGGAACTAGCGGCTCCATAACAGAAATATGCCCACACCTAACTTACAAGTTACAATATACACTGCTGTAGATAGCTATTAATGTATGGAATACAAAACATATATTTAAACGCCTAAACATTTTGCTTATATACACAGTTTGGTCGTGAAAAAAAGACAATGCAGAGTCGACATTAAAAGGCCAAAACCTTTACTAAGTGTATCTGTGTGTGGTCCCTGTCTCAGTGTGTGCGTCTCTATATGTCTCTCTTTACTTTTACATCTCGATCTCTGTGTGCATATCTGCCTCTGTGTATGCGTCTATAAATGTGTTTGACTCACTGTCTATATCTGTGTATGTTTCTCTCTTTCTTACTGACTGTTTCTTTTTCTGTGTTTATCTTGTAATTCTTTCTAGTTCTGTACCTGTTTTTATATCTCTGTCTGTATGTCTCCATGTGTGTGTCTGTCTCTCTATGCAGCTATCTCTGTCTGTGTATGTGTCTCTAAGTGCAATTGTATATCTGTCTCTCAACGTCTCTGTGTGTATCTCTATAGGTGTGTTTTTATTTTAACTTTTTGTGTCTAGGTTTTTTTGAATCTTCATTTATAGCTGCGTTTTTAGGTCTCGCCTTGCTATCGCGTAAGCGATCACAAAGCGAGACTATAGGGGCTTTTAAAAGTGCTCCCAAAAAAGCGGATTGCATGGCTAGCATGCGCACAATCACGCGCATCGTGCCGCCATGCAATCCGTTTGGGGAAGCGCTTCAGCCCACTGGCCACAGCCTCGGCATCATACTACTTCAAAGGGTCAGTTTTCTTATCTTTATGGGGCCATGTGTTTCAAACACATGGCCCCATAAAGACAACAAAGCTTTAACAACGGACGAAAGTGAAAGTGGACCGTGAACATTAGATTTAAATGCTAAAAACTCTAATTTTCACAAATGCGAGACTGCTGCACACTGCTGCACGCCGCACACTGCTGCACGCCGCAAACTGCTGCACGCTGCTGCACGCCACACACTGCTGCACACCGCACACTGCTGCACGCCGCACACTGCTGCACGCCGCTCACTGCTGCACGCCGCTCACTGCTGCACGCCACACACTGCTGCACGCCGCTGCACGCCGCACACTGCTGCATGCCACACACTGCCGCACGCTGCTGCACACCGCACACTGCTGCACGCCGCACACTGCTGCACGCCGCCCAATGGTGCACGCCACACACTGATGCACGCCACACACTGCTGCACACTGCTGCATTACTCACTGCTGCACGCCGCACACTGCTGCACGCCGCACACTGCTGCACGCCGCACGCCGCTGCACGCCGCACACTGCTGCACGCCACACACTGCTGCACGCCACACGCTGCTGCACGCCACACGCTGCTGCATGCCACACGCTGCTGCACGCCACACGCTGCACACCGCACGCTGCTGCACGCCGCACAATGCTGCACGCCGCACAATGCTGCACGCCGCACAATGCTGCACGCCACACACTGATGCACGCCACACACTGCTGCACACTGCTGCATTACTCACTGCTGCATGCTGCACGACACTGCTGCACACAGCACACTGCTGCACGCCGCACACTGCTGCACGCACAATGCTGCGCACACTGCTGCACGCCGCACACTGCTGCACGCCGCACACTGCTGCACGCCGCACACTGCTGCACTCCACACACTGCTTTTATGCGAGTTTATGCTACTGACATTGTAAATGACAATGCCTTTTATTTGTTTTAAAACCAAAACATAAATAAAAGGCATTGTAATTTTACAATGCCAATAGCTCAAAATCTTATAAATGCGAGACCTATTGCATTGCAAATGCTTGTTTACTAAGGGACGGGTCTTCAGATTTCAGTCCCACTTGGATCAAAGCATCATCTCTGAAAGTGTGTAAGGTTTTCATTTGGATGACTCCATCTGTGACATTGTGATACATAACGGCAAGATTGGGGGCGGTTCACTCTTAGGCCTATCCTGTAGAAGTCTTGCCAACATTACACAGGCAGTCCTAGAAGCATTATTAGGGAATGAAGTGCCCTTCGGAGCCTGTGGAAAACTCAATAATCCTGAATCCTTCCTGCACCAGAGACTTCTATCTAAACATCCTACAGAAATAGTCTGTGGCAGCTTGAAAGGAACACCCTGTAGTTGGCATTTTGTGATTTCTGATATAAAGCACACAGCTAAGAACAATTTCACTTGTTCTGCTGCATCTCCGGAGAGGTTTGTAACATTAGCTCTTTCTGAGTTTCTCAGCTTCTATAGGACTTTCTACATTGTGTATTCACTTGCTTTACATGTGATTACTTTCCAACTGCAAAAAACCCCAATCCTCCCTCAATGCCGCGGGGCACAGACCATATCTCTGTGGTGTCATTTCAAGCACCGCTCCCTTGCAAGATGTAGCTGTAATATAGAATCCAGGGCATAGGGTAGAGAAGACCAGCACAACACAAAGGACAGACTTCTAGGCCCAGAGGGGCATTTACAGCCTGACAGCCACAAGTCATGCTGTTGTGAAGCAACAGAGGGCCTCCCCAACCTATCTACTCTGAGCAGGATTTATTTGGACACATTTACATTACTATGTTCACTTTACTCTGTGCACTTTTAAAAAGCCTATTTCAATGCACCGCATAAACACACTCCAGCCATACGTGCAACTTTATTTATTTATTTACCCCTCCCGGTACATTTGAGGTAACCATTCCACAAACCTGCCTTATCTTAGTGTGCAGTGCACCAGGCTCTTGTAGGAATGTGGCTTATCAGCTTCAAATGAGGGTACTGAGCCTCTAACCCAGACTCACCACCACTTAGCCACATTGTGTGATCCTGGCAAGTGTTTTATTTTTCTGGTCCTCCATTTCCTAATGTTGCAAGATTAGTAGTGCTCACTTAAAGGTTAACTCATTTTATTAAGAGCTACCTAAAACAACAGTAAGTTTCTAAACAGCACAGGAGCACTGTTAGTAACCCTAACTTTAATAGTGTTAGCAGGGGGTAGTAGAGACAAGAAGAGCTTTCTGAGACTTCCCTGTTATTGTTGTAAATTAGGTAAAATGTGGGATATTGAAATGCCGGCAGGCACGCCTGTTGTCAGTCACACCAGAGCTATAGCCAGGGCCACTGGAATTATGTGGCAAGAGCAGACAAAATTATGTGGCAAGGTTGAGTAAATTATGCAGCAAGAAAAAGCAACTTTATGTAACATAATGCAGCACATTTTGTAATTGTATTAGTTCATTATTTCATCATTTTTAAGCTTGGTAACACCCTGTGTGCATTGGTTGCAACTCATTAGTATAGGTTGAACATCCAAATACAGCAATAAGCAACAGAAAGGAGACCAGTCCAGCTTTGCAAAGAGGCTTCCACTGCGCAGCAAAACGCATCGTCGCATTTTTAGTAACTTTTTTAACCATTTGAGCTAGAAACAAATGTTGTTTTTGTTAAAATCTGGGTATTATGCAGCAGATGATGAATTATGTGGCAGATGCGGCAAATATATAATTAAGTGAAAATCGCCGCGGACGTTCAATCCCATAATTCCAATGGCCCTGGCTATAGTCTCTGTGACAGCGTGAGGTCGCATCACGTAGCAGATGTTAATGGATGACTTTTGTCCTGACTTAAAAAAAGACCCTCAGTCTAGCGTCCCAGTGCTGCTTTTAATTCATGCTTGGCGCTGCACAGAACAGTATATAAAGCCTCTCCTAGTTTCAAGTGCAAGATTTTGGTGATATCGTATCGCAGACAGTAAGGCTTAGGTTTTTAGTTTGTGGTAAATATATCCCTGCAATCCTGCCTTCTAGCAAACTCTGCCTCGCCCCTTCTGTTTTCTTTTTCTGGCCTTCGATTCCTGGGCGCTTGTGAAGGAATAAATGCAGAGCCATCGGGGGGAGAAAAGCGCGTAGTGCAGGCACTGGTTTAGAAATTAGAGGCTCGTGAAAATGAAAGCAATAGGGGTGGGCCTGTGGGGTGCACGACAGCCCTACAGGGAAAGTAAGGGCTTTGATGTAGACTTGGTTGAGACAGTAGAGATGGAGCCATCAAGCACAGACGGCAAGCAGTGTGTGAAGGGAGGGGCCCAAGAACTGCATGACAAGAAATCAGAGTACTTTACTGCAAGCGTGGGGGAGGGGAGGGGAGGGGAGCGACCTGGGTTCAGCACGAGAGGCCCAAGGGTGGAGGGCAGGATCAGAAGGGTGAATAAAGTTAGTCTGGTAGAAGCAAGAAGGAGAGAAGCCAGTCCCCTACCTGCCATTGCTGGGAGTGTTCTCGAGCTGAAAAGCTCCATGTCCGCCCCGTGATCTAAGGAAATAGTACAGACCATTCGCTCTTGAATGTGCTGGTTTTGAAAATTCCGAGCAGCTCAAACTACAAGCTGTGCTTTTACATTGTGAACACACTGCACTTAATTGAAAAAAGGTCTCGGATCTTTTGTGTAGTTACGTGGTTTACCCCGCACGCACAAGAGACAGAGCTCGAATTCTTAAACTCCATGTGCACTCTGGTCACTGTGATTTCCTGAGTATTAGACCCAAAAGCCGTGTCCAATGTACTATAAGCGGTAAAGAATCACCGCCTGCATCACACCTCACAATTTACTACAGTCGGTACCTGTGGTGAGCAGAGACATTTATCACTCATTTCACCTGGCTTCGCTCGATAGCCCAGGCGGGCTCCGTCCTCGAAAACAGGCTCTCTGCATCCTGCTGTAAATTGTGTCATGTGTGCGTGGGTTACATGATTACACTGTGGACGACACACACTGCCAATTTGAAGAGGTCTCAGTTGAGCATAATTTACTGCCTACTTGTCCTTCAGACAAAACAGTAATTAAAACTTCTTGCCCTTGCAATAAATCTTAATGTCTCGGGCGATGTGAATTACCCACCCCTGCATTTTGCCACCTCTGTGCATTATGATTTTATTTTTCCTCACTGAGGGAGGTTTACTGGGCGAGGTGAGACTGTAGTCATAGCCTGCAGGGGAGGAGTGATTGGGGCATTCAAGTGCGCACGATGATGTGGCCGGCCGTCTTTTGTGACAGAAGCGTTGTGATTGGCTTAGGGGAGCCTGTGTGTGCTTCCTGCTTCCGGGAGGAACAGAAGAGGACGGAGCGTGACTGAGGTGGCGGCCGGCAGCCAGATATGTATTGTTATTGATTTTTCTACCCCTGCCCACCCGTACTTTTCGGTGGCAGCTGCCACTGCATTTTTGCATTAAAAAATCTTTCCCTCTCAAATAGCTGATGAATGAAGCTAGATGTGCATGGAGCATGTATGGAAGGAGGGGAAGCGTGCATGGGTCATTCCTGGATGTAAAACAAGAAACAGGACTGCTACAAGCATCAGAAATCACCCTATATCCGGCATCAACTTTTGGAGACACCTTTCCAATCTGCATATGGTTGGTTCATCTGAAAGGTCTGCAGGTCTTGGGTAGTGAGCTGCAATCTGCCCCCATCTCTGGCAAACTGTATCTTTACAAACCCAGGTCTGTTTAGGATCGAGAGAGATATATCTGTATATACGTTAGTATTGCGTCACCCACTTTTTTTTTTTGTTGTTGTTGTTTTTTTAGGGTTTCCCAACACCTTTCCTGTTGCACACTCCCATCACTGTTATGGCATAGAGGCATTTCAACCCCTTAGCTGCTGAGGCTTTTCTGCCCCAGTGATTGGCTCTTTTGTTATATTTGGGGAAATTAGCGCTTACTCCTTCATGGCTCTGTTTTCCACCTAAAGTATCCATGCCAAATGTGCTCTTTTTTTCCAACATCCTCTGGATCATAAAGATACTCAGGGTTTGAACATTTCTCTCAAGTCCACTGTGAAAATAGCCAAAATAAAGATGCTTTTTGGTTTCTAGGGGAATTGGGGAAATGTGTTGGATAAGAAAACACTGTTTTGTCTAAAAATGGCAGCAATTAAATATTTCATATTTCAACTTCCAGGAACAAGCAGTGTTGTAACAAACCTTTTTACCACAGCTTTTGTATTTTTCAAAGAGCTAATCAATTTCCCTAATCTTTGTGGTTTTAAACAACTTGCATTTTGGGATGGAAACAGGTTTAAAAAACATGGGTGATCTTGGAAAGCTATATATTTCTGAAAAGAAGAATTTTGATTTTGTTTTTTTTTTGTATTTCTTTATTGATTTTTACAAATTAACAACCAAGATGTTTGCACATCATTCAGGAGGGAGAGGTAAAAGAGACATTTAATTATATCACCAACAACTTAAATGGTTAAATATTCAATAGTCAGTTAAACATCACAGGTATATCTGTGTTGCCAGGTCATAGTAGTAGTAATCTGGAAGCAAGCAGGTACATCTCACATCGGACATTAGTCAGTCTAGTACGGTCATCGAGTGGGGCCTTATTCAGTAGTTTCTGGCACTATGGACCGTAGGTAGACATGGAAAAGTGACCAAATATCCCCAGGGCACGCGGCGAGAGACTGGAAGTATGCATAATCGTCGCCCACTCTCTCACATCGGCTCATGCTCCCAAGGCAATCCAATCCAACCGGCGTGCAAGCACTTCCCCAGTGCAGTGGTATCTCCCACTTACCCAGCAGTTATGCCAGGGAGACCAGTCGGCAATTAGAACATGATATATTGAGGGTGTAGCCCAGCAGTGCCACCAGGGGATTGGGCATGAGTTCAATGTCAGTCATGGCAGAGTTATGTTCGAACACGGCTACCCAATAGGCACGTACAACCGGACAAGTCGAAGTAAGGTCGGCTCCCTCCCCCTTGCACTTCATGCAGTGATCAGGTCTAGTGTGGTTGAATGTTGTAATAGCAGCAGGCAATAGGTAGTTATGCAGCATAAATTTAAAGTGTAAGAGATTGTGTCTCTGACATTGATGTGCTCCGCGTTTGTGTGCAACAGTATGTCCTTATTTTATCAATTATCGTCACCCCTAGTTCCGCTGCCCATATCCCTCGCACCCGCCCTGTAGTGTCAGGCCTCAATTCAATACATGCTCGATATATTCTTGAGGTCATATGGTCTCCCTCGGTGTCTACCATGGTCAGTGTTCACGGAGAGAAGTCTTTAGTGGGTTGTGGATAGGTGGGTACCAGCGATCTCCGAGTGTTACGAAGGCGTCTAAAAATAAAACAGTCCATGTACGACATGTCCCTCTCCCATGGGCCCTCCAAGGGCGTAACATGCCTATATGGGAACCGATTCCCCCCTGGTGTATTAGTTATGCCGGTGTAGTGTACATTGCACAAGTTTCACCCGGGTGAGCGGGAGCCAAGGATTGTCATGTATTGGAATAGCAGTGGAATAGATGGGGGCCCCCCCCCCCCAGCATACGTCGCAGGCGCCGCCATGGCCAGCATGTGGGTGATACCATCTGTATGTCTTCAGTGTCTAGTGGTATGCCTTGGGTAAGATCTGAGAGTGTATTATTACCTCAGCAGCACCCACTCTGGGTGCCGGTAAGGTATCAGGGCATCTGAGTGGTACCAGCGATGTGTGGTGGCGTTGGGCTGCTAAGTAGTAAAGGTGTAAATCCAGGACTCCAAGGCCTCCTCATTCCAGGGGAAGTGTGAGTGTATCCCACCGAATAGAGGGGTGAGCTCCTACCCAGATCAGTCGTATTAGGATTCTGCAGAGTGTATGGAAGAAGAGTTGTAACCGGGGTACAGGGATGTTAGTGAAGAGGTATAAGAAAGGGCCAGGACAATAATTTTTAGGTCTCGCAGACCTACGTTGCAGCGCGCATGCGCTGCTCGCTCTGCAAGGCTTCTTGTAATCAAGCTGATTTCAGAAGTGGAGTGTAGACTCCGCCCCTTCTTTTCATTGACTTGCATCATAGTTCATGCTAAACGCTGGCTTTCTATTGTGAGGCTTTTTAGTCCCTCCTTATTACCGCCCTGTCTCCTTTTGGCCCCATCCACCCGGACTGGATCTTTCACATGTGGGTAAGCACTCTGTGTTCATTCCGCGCTTCACGGGCCCCCATGTACCGTGCTATAACACAGCTCTTTTTTTAAAATATTTTTTTCTTTATTGTGTAATGCTTTTTATTATTTTATTATTCATTTACTTTGTTTTCACTTTGGCCACTTTGGCTAAAGCGCGGGTGCCGCGATTGTTGACAAAGTGAACAAATAGATGTTTTTCTATTTGTTTACTTTTGCTACAGTCGCGGCACCCGCGCTTTACTTTAACATGGTTAAAGGTAAAGCGCGTGTGCCACGATTTGTAGTAAAAGTAAACAAGTGGCCTGGCATTTTTTTCTATTTGTTTACTCTTGTTTACAATGCCATAGGTTGCAAACTCCCAATTGCGACACCTATAGCACTGTAAATGCTTGTTTCTTTTGCCTACGTCTCACCACAGGGCAACGTGCACCTAACCAATATACAGTGGTAGGATTTGATTTTGCTAAAAACTTTCTACTACTCCTCCTCACCCTACACCCCACTTTGTTAAAGACTTCTGCTTTCCCCAAGCTTGACTTCCCACTCTGACTCTCTACCTGCAGTAGTGCCCGCCCCAGTTTGCCTAGTACCTCTATGCCCCCACATATATTAGCCCTCCTTACCCCTTTTCCCCATGTTATAGAAAACCACCCACCAGACCTCCAAACCAAAATTATTTTTCCTAACTGGCCCTTCACTTTTCATCACAATGTTCCACCCATGGCCTGACAACCGCCTCCATTTCCCATTTCCCCTCCAAACCCCCTGGTTACCCCGCTGTCGTTTTCTCACAATCGCCAGCTCAAATTTTACAGCCTTTTGGTGGCATGACCCCGTGCCATTCTCTGGCATCCTACAGGAGGCTTTAAGCAGGCTGTAAAATATTCATAGGCCAGAAGCAGGCCTCCTATGTGACCTCCAGAGCTGATGTCATCTGACATCACTCTGAATACGGAGGCTGTAGCCTTCGCTCGGTGCTGCTTCTATTGGTCCAATAAAAGATTCCCAGGACGGCGGATCTTATTTTGCCACGCTCCTTGTAAAACGCCTGACTGTGTTCATGGTGGCAGCGGCGGGGCCCAGGGGCCACGGTCTGTCCAGATGCTTCAATTGCTGTTTCATGCGTCGCTATTTATACTTGCCAGTGCTTGTCTCCACTGGATGGTTTTAATATTCAAACCTTCCAGACTTACATGCGAGACGAGATAGCTTCT
This sequence comes from Triturus cristatus, assembly GCF_964204655.1. NCBI lineage: Eukaryota > Metazoa > Chordata > Amphibia > Caudata > Salamandridae > Triturus > Triturus cristatus. The sequence continues at coordinate 1,902,405,209 of NC_140589.1, forward strand.
ACTCCCAAACGTTTTTTTAAGTTTTGGGGATGTGTGAGGTTTTCCCTCATGTGACTGAAGAAATGAAGTCCGATCTTGCCATCGAATGATGTACCATTTTCTTTATTGAAAGTCAAGAGGTTAGGTTTGGACAATTGTCCTTGTCATTTGATGTATATTGGTCAGACTTTGCAACCAGTTGAGGTGCGGGTCAGTCAACATCACAGCAGAATAAGATGCAGAGTACTGAACTCACCCTTGGTACACACATTCGGACAATGGGCCACACTGCTGATGAGATCAGATGGCAGGTGATCGACGTGGCCACCATACTGGAACAAGGTGGTAATATTACAGAGGTTCTCCAAAGACTAGAATTCCGCTGAATAGACAGGTGGATTCTATTACCGATCGACTCAATACCGTTGAAGAATTGTGTGGTTTTGTGACCACTCTGAGCAATTAGATACATTTACCAGATGGACAATTCCAAATCATCATGTACCTCCCCTTCTCTCTCGCTCCCTTTTTCTTCCCTGATATGGATCCAACAATGTGGCAGAAGATTTACGATCTGATAAGTATGGCTCATACATGGTGTTCACAACTTGCCTAAAAATAGCTGTACTCTGATACGCAATATGTAAATTATGACAACAGCAACATGATAAGCCTTCTCTGGTCACAGGCTGTGAACACAATATTGTAGCGGAAGATTCACCGTCTGAGAAGCACAGCAAATGCTCCTATCGCAAAGCTGCGGCTGTGGTTTCACTTGGCCAAACTAGGTTTCGAAAATAATAATTAGGGCTCCCGGTTTTATGGTATTTATTTTTTTAACATTTCCGTCTGTATTTATCCATATTTATTTTTTTGTCATTTTATCTGTATTTATCTTTGTCGCAAGCTAAAAAAGACATTGCAGCTAGTATTTTTCCACTTTTATTTAAATAGACAGTGCACACGGTTGTTATAGGTTTAGCTATATGTATATATGCGCCAAATTAAGTAAACACAATACAGTCATCTGAAAACTTTGCCATAGATTACTTGCAGTATTAGTGAGCTGCTGCTGTGTTACAATATTGAAAACCCTGTCATTAGCCATGATTATTAAATGTAAACACATTTAGAATTTAGACAAGTGCACCTGTGCATTTTCAGTGACCTGAAATTAGCCCCCCCCCCCCCCCCCCACCCCCTGAAATTTGGCTCTAGGTGCGCCTCTGCCAACTACGGTGGCCTGCAGAGGACACGGCGTGACTGTAGTTTCGCCTCTGAATTCCTTTGCTACTTGCACACGAGCGTGGAAAGCACCTGCCCTCTGGGGCACAGAGCACTCGCACAACATGTGTTCCCACATTGGCCCGGATCATTTGTGCTGAAAGGCGCTTTCAGTTCATCGCCTTCACGTTTGACACCATTGGTTGTCTCTGCATTCAGAAAACAAAGGCTGAACATTCACAAGGTGAGGAGCCTGTCACTAGTGCAAGGGCCCCTTGAGCCAAGCAGAGGGGTCCCCTCATATCAGCTTCGACCTCTGCACCCATGAACCCAAGAGGGCACATGTACATAACTTTAATGTCATTTAAACCCTGAATTAGGATAGAACACGTAATTGTGTGCACCACTGCTCACTACCAGCATCAGTGAAACTGTGCAATGCTGGCAGCAAACACGTGTGCCTGTCAGCACAGCGCTTCCAGAGCAATGCTGCTGTAAGGCACTACGAGGCAGCTGCCCGGGGAGTTACTAGGTGGGTAGCAGCAGATTGCCCCTGGAGCCACCAGCCACGATCGTAGGGCACAGGCTTTGCCTCAAGGTGCACAAATGAATGCCCTGGTGAAGTAGGGGTTGCTCTTCAAGGCTGCTGGGCACAGACCTGGGCACCTCATTTTTGAGTGAGGTGCTGCAAGACGTGCACCTGCCCATGGGGGCACATTGAGTACTCTTAATAAAATACACGGCAGCAACGCACTGCGTGTGTGTGTAAGATCATGTGTGAATCACTCGTTCTTGCACTGTGCACACACCTGACTGCCCCTCTTTTGGGTGAACTGCTAAAAGAGACTGGTGCGCAACGCCCATTGTGCTCAAAGGGCTTCAGCCCCCCCCCCCCCCCCCCCCCCGCACCCCTTGTGTGTCAGCCCGGGCTAAAAGAGTTTCCCAGACACACACAAACATGAGCTTATCGCAGCTGCACTCGAGTACTTCACAGGTCTTTAAAAGACCATTTAAGCGTTAACCAGGCGCCTGCCAGAGATTAATGGCCCAGCAGGTGTTAATGTGGGCAGGCATAAACCACAGGAAGAGGGGCATGGCAGCCAACCCTGGGCTGGAGCACGGATTGCCGAACAATTCTCGGAATCCGATTTGGTTGTATTTTTCCGCTTCTATTATAAATACAGACGGGAAAAAAAAACATTTCCGTCTGTTTATATGTGTAAAAATCAGTTTAAACGGAAAACCGGAAGCCTTAATAATAATGTAGCAAGAAGTACCAACTGGTTCCAGCTGGTCTTTGTGTACGTGAATGTGTGGGTGTCTTGCAAATGTGTTGTGGAAAGTTACTGTACTATACGTGGTTGCCCAAGCTACCTCGTGTCCAGCGCAAGCAGAAATGCATGTTTTAAACTTATTTAGGGCCTAGTGTATTTTATTATTATGAAGTGGTGTCCTTTGCCCTTTGGCTCAGGCCTATATGCAGGGGTTTCAAGAGACCTGTTGGCCTTCATTTACTGATTGTGTATGGTGAAAAATGGTCACTTTAGCATATTTTCAGATTTTCTCTGGCAGGGCCTATATGGAGACCTTCATGCTGCCAAGGTCGATCAAAATACTCTTTTTGGTAATCCGATGGTAAAGCGTGATCCTCCATCAGGTGCAATCCTTCGTCCTCTCCAAGTTAGAGTACGGCAGCGCAACGATCATGGGCACCCCAATAACATACCTTGCACCCCTGAAAGTCACACTCCACGCATAGGCCAGACTTCTGTCCTGGGAGAGTCGCTTCGACCACATCACTCCTGCTCTCAGGAATTGTAACTGGCTACGAAGTAAGGCAAGAGCTAAATTCAAAACTGTGTGCATAACCCACAAAGCGCTCTACACTGAAAACCCAATCTACCTCACACATAAATTAACAAAAGCTGTTCAAAAGATACCCCTCCGAAGTTCTAACTGTCTACTCCTGATTCCAGCAAAATTTGAGAGAGAAATCTTGCACACGTTCTTTCTCCGGAAATGCCCCCAGAATTTGGAACTCACAACCTCAAGATTTACGGGACAATCAGTCATTCCCTCACGTGAAGAAGAAACAAACTGCTACTCTTCGACAAATACCTAAACTCCCCCCTTAAAGCGTCAGTCTAAACTGTTTGCCTCCATCCCCCACCTTCTAAACAAATCTGAGCATTACCACCTTCGAGTAGGACAAAGCCCCGCTCTCTCCACCTTCACTACACCACACCTTAGTTAGCTCAGACCTTACATTGGTCATCTACACTACAGTTCGTCGTCTATAGCGAAGATTAAATTCCTCTATTTATTGTTATTATGGACTCTTGTCTACTCCTCATGTAACCTTTGTTATCGCTGATGGTTTAACTCTGTCTAGCGATTTACATATATAAACATTACTTACCTCCAAGAAGTGTCATCAACGTAACCTCCTGTCTACTGTGCACGCCCTTTACGTATTGTCACTGTGTCTTTATCTACACCTAATACAGCTCATGTCATGGATTATATGCAAATTCTATGAAGCCCTCTAATGCCTTCAGCTCAAGTCAGGATGAGACCCTACAGCTAGAGTGGTCGACCTCGAAGCTGGGGAACTGGGTTAGAGTCTCGGCAGCAACGCTCAACATCCTGTGATTCTGGGCAAATCACTTAATCTCCCTGTGCCTAAAACAAATGAATGCGTCCATCTGTAACGAAACTGGTGCTCATGTAAAGCGCTATGACACCAGATATCTTCGGGCCGAGTTCAAGCTAGATTTTTAAAAAAGCATTAAAAAAAACTCTACAAAATAATTTTCAAAAAAGTTGACGCAAACACTCCACAGAACCAAGGCGTCGACGCGTCCCACCCCCGGGGAAGTCAGTCTGCCATGGGCCGTGCATCTCAACCCCACTCCACCAAGCGCTCAGTGCCACAGCCTGCAACCTCTGAGCGCTGCAAAACCCCACCTTCTAGCACTACATTGAGACATTGAGACTGTATCCACACACTAAGAAAGGTGACAGAAGGAGATGCAGGGGCTGGGAGGGGGCCCTTTCCACGGGGCCCGCAGATGGAGAGCCAGCCTCACAGGTAGGGTGACCAGGCGTCCCGGATTTGCCCAGACAGTCCTGGGGTTTCACCTGGCCGATTTTTGCAATTTTAGCTCATGTCCCGTGTTTTAAAGGGGTGAACTGAAACTAGTGAGAAGTGAGATTGGGTGTTCTAAAGTTGTGCTAGTTAGCAGCTGTTAAAAGGAAGCAATTTAATTAACAGGTCTGCTGCTGGTTTTAGAAATTACATTTTATTTTTTTCTTAGTGCTACTTCTGTGTTCCATTGTTGTTGTTAAGAGTTGTCATTCTGCGCAGCATTGTTGATGTAAAATTGTAGTCCTATCTTTGCAAAATGTCCTGGTTTTTTGTTCTCAAGATCTGGTCACCCTACCCACAGGCCTTCCCTGGTGGGGGAGCACCAGTCCTCGAGCTGGCACAGCCCAGACACTGATGCATCGCTACCCATGCGGGGGGCATGGAATCTCCTTTCATACCTCCCGCACCTCGCATGGCATTTCCTCCATCCCTAGCCCTCCAACTCCCTCCTCCCTCCCCTCTGTAGAAGAGGGGGGCCTCTCCCGCATCTGTGGTTAAATACCCCCTCCTCCCCCAGAGCCACAATCCTGTGCTTAACTTTACAACTGGGTTGAACCCAGTGTCCTTCTGCCCGTCCCTTCCCTGCCTTCACTCCCCTTACCCCCGCCCGGTCCAGGCCGGTGCTGCTTGGGGGTGAGGTCCAGTAAGGTGCCCGGTCCAGCCACATCCCCCCCCCCCCCCTCCCTTGGGAAGGGGCGCTGAACCAAGGGGCATAGCAGACGGCCATTAACATCAATTATCCGTCGAGTGGGGGTGACTAGAGGGTGTTTTGGGACTGCCCCCCACCGTCTGACCGTTCCGCCTGGATGACGCACTTCTGACGTCGCTGGTAATGGCGAGGCGACCACATAAGTCCTGAATGCCAGACTCCGGCAGGTGAGTTATTTTCAGCCCGGAGTGCTGTGAGGTGAGCGTGCCGTGTGATCTGCTGCAGGTGAGTTGTGGGGTGGCAAGCACAGACACTTGAATTATTTTCACCCTGAAGTTCTGTGGTTGTACTTCATGCAGTTTTCAGCTGTATGTTCCAAGCTGAAGTGTGATGTTTCAAGTAATAGACGTGGGCAGTGGGTACGTAAAGACTGTTAGAATTGTAGTTAAACAGACAGTCTGTACTACGGCAAGACTTGCTTTTTTTTTAACCTGGCTAGTCAGGACCTTGTCTCTGATCCGGTGCTAGTAGCGCGCCTAGCCCTATGAGAACAGTTCAAGAGTATTCTTAAACAGTAACATTCCGAATCTCCCCCAGATGTCTATAAACAATTTAAGTTGAAAAATATCAACGCTCAGACTGTCACTCCTGTTGGGTACTCGGGTTGAAATGGAAAAGTGGTCCCCAGAGGCCCCAAAAATGGTGGCCCTTAGTATACCACGTGATGAAGTTGCGGACAGTGTTCCCGGATTATAACACATTGGTGTGTTTACATTGAAATTGGCTTAGAAATGCACCGCACCTATAGAAATACTGTGCAGTGAAAGTACAGTAAAAATAAAGAGCAAGGTACATTGGATTGTTCGACGCTAATCGTAAATGATATGTTTAACAACATGGCTGTAATGTTGGGATTGGTTCATTAAGCATCAGAGCAGCGTTCATTCGATAATCAAGTAACTCGCGTGACTGTCAGAGTGCTTAACACTGTAGGCTATGTGAGGCCTGAGGGTGATGGGCGACCCTACTCCCGGTCAGCGTACCTTACTCCCACTTGGAGCACATATTGGATGTACCCTACTCCCACTCGGAGCACATATTGGATGTACCCTACTCCCACTCGGAGCACATATTGGATGTACCCTACTCCCACTCGGAGCACATATTGGATGTACCCTACTCCCACTCGGAGCACATATTGGATGTACCCTACTCCCACTCGGAGCACATATTGGATGTACCCTACTCCCACTCGGAGCACATATTGGGTGCAACCTACTCCCACTCGGAGTACATATTGGGTGTACCCTACTCCCACTCGGAGTACATATTGGATGTACCCTACTCCCACTCGGAGCACATATTGGATGTACCCTACTCCCACTCGGAGCACATATTGGGTGCAACCTACTCCCACTCGGAGCACATATTGGATATACCCTACTCCCGCTCATACTTTTTTTTTTTTTTTTTAGAGTTTTATATAGCGCGAACTAGACCAGAGACATCTTCCCCAACTTCGAGGTTGACCGCACTAGCCGTAAGGCTACATGCTCTCCCCATATTGGGTGTACCCTACTCCCACTCGGAGCACATATTGGGTGCAACCTAATCCCACTCGGAGCGCACATTGGGTGTACCCTGATCCCACTCTGTGTACATATTGGGAGTACCCTCCTCCCACTCGGAGTACATATTGGGAGTACTCTCCTCCCACTCGGAGTAATCCAGTAACTCGCGTGACTGTCAGAGTGCTTAACACTGTAGGCTATGTGAGGCCTGAGGGTGATGGGCGACCCTACTCCCGGTCAGCGTACCTTACTCCCACTCTGAGCACATATTGGGTGTACCCTCCTCCCACTCGGAGCACATATTGGAAGTACCCTCCTCCCACTCGGAGCACATATTGGAAGTACCCTCCTCCCACTCGGAGCACATATTGGGTGTACCCAACTCCCACTCGGAGCACATATTGGGTGTACCCAACTCCCACTCGGAGCACATATTGGGTGTACCCAACTCCCACTCGGAGCACATATTGGATGCACCCTATTTCCACTTGGAGCAAATATTTTGATGTCAGACTTTTTTAATGGAGTTCCCTCCACCCAAGCTATTTATTGCTTGAGTAGTGTACATAAGTCGTAGCAGTAGGTTGGCTGTGAGGACCAGGGGTGTGTTCTTGTCAGGGCTTGCATGCATTCTCTGCTGTTTGTCGTTGGACGGTTGTCCATCACCTGGCTGGTCGGGTACACACTCCATTGGCCACCACCTGTCTCTATGCTTAGGTGTGAGATGGTCTGATTGCCATGTTCTGCCAACTGTCCATGGCATGGTGATGAGGCCCGTGTTTTAATATTGGAGGCATCAATCAATCATGTGTTTGGTAAGCACAACTACTCACCCGTAAGGGTCTCAAGGTGCTGGGGGTGGGTGGGTGCAGGTTCCGGTCCATCAAGGAAGGGCTCTTTTGAAAAGCCAGGTTGTGAGATTTCTTGCGAAGATTGGGAACAATGTTTTCTGTCTGAGGTGCAGCAGAAGGGCGTTCCAGGCTCTGGCCACGAGGATGGAGAAGGAGCAGCCTCCCCATCTGGTCTTTCTGGTGCGTGGGACCACGGCGTAGGAGAGCTGGGTTGATCGTAGGGTCCTTTGGGGTGTGTGGAATTTGAGTCGACTGTTCAGGTATGCTGGTCCAGTGTCGTGGAGGACTTTGTGTGCGTGGGTGAGCATCTTGAAGATGACGCTATCCTCGATGGGGAGCCAATGGAGTGTGCGCAGGTGCTGGGAGATGTGGCAGTGTCTTGGCAGGTTGAGGACCAGTCTTTCGGCGGTTTTCTGGATGTTTTGTAGCTTGCGGGTGAGGTTTTTGTTTATTCCGGTGAAGAGTGCGTTGCCGTAGTCGAGTCTGCTGGTGAGGCATCACTTTGTGACTTTTTTAGTTAAGTCACGTTTATTTTGAGTTTGTTTACTTTTAGTAGGCTCCCCTCCCTACCCCCATTGACAGCTTGTTTATTGAAAATTTTAAGTGAAATCATACTGTCCTGTTTATCTATAATGAAGAATCAATACTAAATGTTATTGCCAGAGCGAATAATTTTAGACCAAGTTTCCTTCATTAATTACCCACCCCTTATTTAGAAGGGAGAAATTCTTCAATCTGTTTCCCGCAAGTTGCGCTGATTGAGACTAGAGTTTTAAGGTTTTGATTAACGGAATGTTGATTGAACAAGAAATCTCACCAGCATTATGAGGAATGGTCATGGCGATGAAAGCCGTATTTCTTGAGTTCCAGTGTAATGTTTAATTTTTTTAGGTCGAGCCTGGGCAGCGCATGCGCGGCTCTAGGAGGCATGCTGTTTTGGAGTATGTAATTGAAGCCCTGCCCATATTTGTCATTGGCTTGTCATTGTCCTTCGTAAATATGGCTTCTGATTGGTTAATAGGCTTGTTAGTCCCTCCTTTGTCCTGCCTTGTCTTCATTTGGAACCTCCCATGGCAACTGGCCCTTTTTCTTTGGTTGTTACATGTATGCTTTAATTAGAGCCTGGGAGCACTATTTTCTTAATTGGTTTTCTTCTGCCTGATGTTGCAGGCAGAACACGCTCTCTCTCTCAATGCTTTTTTTAGTTCGAGTTAGAAAGCTCAGCTGTCTCTTCGAGACCTGCTGCAATCAGTCTATGCACATAAAGTCCAACCCCCTTTCTTGACATTGCTTTTCATTTGTCTGTCAGCGTCCTTCAAAAATCCCTGCTTGCTAGTGGTCAGTCCTGCCTCTTTGTCCCTCCTTTCTCTCTTCTGTTCCTCTCAGAGAGCAGGGACATAGTACGGTCTCATTCCACTATGGTTCTTTATCTGTTCTTGAGAGACTATTTTTTTTGCTTGAATTCCTGCTCTGTTATTGTTTGTCTGGGTTGAACTTCAGCTCCCTACCTGCTTATATTTAAGTAGAAGTGTTAGTCCTTTCCCATCTCAATGCCACAGTTACATTACTGCTGCCTCCCCTGCCGTGCTTCCCGCTCTGTTGCTTGAATTGTATTTAGCTTTATGTAATTTGTGGCACTTTTAGAAGTTCGCTGTCAGTTGGTTTTATTTTGGTAGGATAGCTTGGTTTGGACTACCTTCTAAGGTGGGGATTGGTTAAAAAAAAAAAAATCCTGCCTGCCTCTGCTCACTTCTCATTTGTCTGTGCACTTAATATTCCTGTGCTCTCCCCCCCAACCCCTCCCACGATAGTGCTTGTGTGGGCCCCCGCACGCATCTGATGCCTCGGGCAATATTTGATTGAAAATCAAGTATTAAAAGAACTGGGGTGAGGATATCTTGCTGGACGTTGAGCGTCTTCTGTTGTGCATTCCTGCAGCGTCCCTCAGATCTATGTCTAAACAGAGCTTCCAGTAATGGGCTCCCTGTCTCTCATGTTGCGCTGCTGGTAGCCTCCCCGTACCATTCATATGGGGTCAGAGGGCCATCTGTTCGTTGTCGTGAGACTCCGGCGTCTGTGGCAGGAATTCCAAGGCACGTCACTCATTCTGCCAGACTGAGATGCTGCTTGTTGACATCCTTCTCCAGCGTTGCCCTCCCTCGAGGGCCTTCACTGACCTTCCACATGACACATTCAAAACATGCGCAGAAACACAAACGTGCACCCAGGTAATTTTTGGATTCTTCTTCTTTGCATAAATCAGTACATTTCAAAATCTAAGTATTTTTAGTGTGTGTGTGTGTGTGTGTGTGTGTGTGTGTGTTTTATTTTTTTCACATACACTGGTAGCTCCTCCCAGTGTTGGTAAACACTGACAAAACAAGACGCACACCACTGTGAGGACTAGCGTGCTATGAGGACCGATCCCCATAGCGTTTGCATTTGTGCGTGTGCTAATTACAGCACCCTCTTAACACATTTGTGCAATCGGCCTCTCACTAGCAGGAAAACAGTGTTGCAAATAAATAGGAGCAACCATGAAAAGAATCCTTATTCTTGAAGACCTGCAGATTTATTCATTTATTTACTTGTGTGTATAGACCTCCTGGCACATCTGCAATTGCCCCTGCTTACATTAATAACTGACATGGTAAATGTCCATTTGCTTTACCTCAAGATCTGAAGCTTCCTCTCTGAGTCAATCAGCTGTCATTATAAGGAATTCCTATCTGTGTGTTTTTTTTTTTTTAAACAACACTTGATTTAAGCATTCTGTGTTATGGTTTTGTTAATATGAGGCATTCATCTATTTGGGCGCTGTACACGCCTGTACCATGCAGAAGGCGGAAACTACTTATTGTGGTAAAGGAATTTGTAACCGAATATACCAGAACATATTTAGAAATGTGTGAATACTTTGTGAATAATTTAAGGTATAAACTACCCCCTGGTTTACGTTATAAGGATATTGCAAGATACATTTATGGACCTCCCAGTGACTTGCAATATACTGTTTAACATAAATAAACTATCCTTCCCATATGTATAGTTCTTGGTCATGCCCTCCCATCTTCTTTCCTTCAGTGCTCTTTTAAACTTTTGTGGCACCTTTTTAATGTAAAATGTGAGATCTTTAGTATTAACAAGCAGTTGTTTTTCACTTGTAGCCAACATGTTATGTAGCTTAAGTATCAAAACCGTGTATATGATGTCTGGTAACACCTTGATATATTCATGTTGTCGTATAGCAACTCAAGCGGTGCAGTAAGTAAACGTGTTTCAATAAGTGCATCCTTATCAGCTATTGGAGAAGAATTTCCAGGGGAAAAAGATCTGAAGAAAGAGAGCGGGATATGTCAAGTCTCACTTTATTTAGGTGGCAGCGACATTTCTGTCCAGCGACCCTCCTTTCATATTCTCTGCAGTATGTTTCTGGGGGCACCGTGACGTCTCAGCTGGAATCTAATACATTATTACAGTAGAGTAGATCTGTTGTTTTCTAATTGCAGTTGGCCACAATTAGACAGTAATAACTTATTACAGTTCAGTTGTGATATGATGCCTGCTGCCAGAGCCAACAGCCAAGGTGAAAGGCAGGTCAAAGAGCACCATTGCAGGTGCAGTTTAAACAAATTAAAGGAGAACTGCCTTTTTAGGCCGAGCTTGGGCAGGGCATGTGCTGCTCTGCGAGACATGCTGTATTCGAGAATAGACGTGAAGCCCCGCCCATTGTCTGCCCATATTTGTCATTGGCTTCTGTCAATGTTCTTCGTAAAAGCTGACTTCTGATTCGTTAACAGGCTTTTTTGTCCCTCCTTAGTACCGCCTTGTCTTTGTTTGTAACTTTCCTTGAGGACTTACCATTTTACTTCTGTTGTTACATGGTATGCCTTATGTAGTCTGTAAACACTACTTTCTTTAATGAGTTTCTCACACTGCAGGCACGACATGCTTTCCTGCAACATTCAGCGCACCATGTGCTCTTTCACTTTCCAAGCAGCCCGGGATAATGGCGGGCGCTTCTTTGAAATGGTAGATGTCTCGCATTTACAAGAGTCTGAGCTATTGGCATTTTAAATGACAATGCCTTTTATTTGTGTTAATTATCAAAACAGATAAATAAAAGGCACTGCCCTTTACAATGCTAATAACTTACACGCTCGCAAATGCGTTACCTATTGCATTGGGTTGTATTTTGTTTACCGCGATTATGCATTTTCATCACATTCCAATACAACTCATTGTTTTTATATTTAAAAACAATGTATTTGTGGGGGGAGACAACCCCCACCTTACTTTAAATTTGTGGTATTGGTATGTGATGTAAATGTATAATTGTGGTAAAAAATGTGAGGCAAATGCATGCGATGTCTTTACCTCGTTGTAAAGGCTGTTTCCCATTGCATTGCAAATGCTTGGTTAATTTGAGCAGCACCGCCGCTTCAGCTGGGATAACGGCAGAGTTGTGCAAACCTGGTGAGCGCTACGCGAGCAGCTTCAAGGCAGAGCGTGAGTAAACCTTGAATGAGTCTCGGCCAGCGAGCAACAGCAGGGAAGGAACCTTGTGAGTAAACATTCAATGAGTGTTGGCCAGAGAGCTATAGCAGGGCAGGAACCTTGTGAGTAAACATTGAATGAGTCTCGGCCAGAGGGCTATAGCAGGGAAGGAACCTTGTGAGTAAACATTGAATGAGTGTTGGCCAGAGAGCTATAGCAGGGAAGGAACCTTGTGAGTAAATATTGAATGAGTCTCGGCCAGAGAGCTATAGCAGGGAAGGAACCTTGTGAGTAAACATTGAATGAGTCTCGCCCAGAGAGCTATAGCAGGGAAGGAACCTTGTGAGTAAACATTGAATGAGTCTCGGCCAGAGAGCTATAGCAGGGAAGGAACCTTGTGAGTAAACATTGAATGAGTCTCTTCCAGAGAGCTACAGCAGGGAAAGAACCTTGTGAGTAAACATTGAATGAGTGTTGGCCAGAGAGCTATAGCAGGGAAGGAACCTTGTGAGTAAACATTGAATGAGTGTTGGCCAGAGAGCTATAGCAGGGAAGGAACCTTGTGAGTAAACATTGAATGAGTCTCGCCCAGAGGGCTATAGCAGGGAAGGAACCTTGTGAGTAAACATTGAATGAGTGTTGGCCAGAGAGCTATAGCAGGGAAGGAACCTTGTGAGTAAACATTGAATGAGTCTCGGCCAGAGAGCTACGGCAGGTATGGACCATGCTCCAACTCCCCAGTGAGCCGGCGGCGGGTCGAAGAGATGTCTAGACATCATGATGAACAGCAGATGAGTATACTGTGTGCGCTCTGTCTGCCTGCACTTACTTACTACTGGGCTCGTCTGGCTGCAGTTTGGGGGCCAGGGCTCCAGGCACATGGTCCCCCTCTTCATTCCCAGCCCACCAAAGGTTGGGATGTGCTCGCATCCCCCTCCCCTGAGCCGCGCAGTTATCTGGAGGCCGTGAACGGCTGTTAAAAGCCTGACTGGCTGGGGCAGTCAAGTGTGAAAATACCAAGCGCTGTTCCCCAAAAATGTAATTTCCCTCGGCATAAAATGCACGGGAGAAATGGCGAGATTGAACCGCAAATAAATGCAGGGTGGCATCGGAACACAATCCATGTGTTTTTTGTGCTTAACTTGAAAAACCTTGGGGACTTTCTAAAAATGGTCCCCTTTTGGATGCACGCGCAGTTGTGGCTTTTTCTATTGCAGAAAAAAACCTCAGCACAACATATGTTAGAATTTACAGACCGTTTTCCGCATGTTCTTACGCTTTAAAAATGTTCCATTAGCTCTCGTTGTATGATTACACCCTTACTCATTCCTTAATCTGTCCCTCTGAGAATAAAAAACAAAAATGACATCTTTAATTCTCAGTCATATGATGAACTTACTTTCTCCCACAAGCATAAACATTCTCATGAAATTTTACGGCACAGACTTCTGTGGATTTGGCTAATATGAATTATGGTTAGCTAAAGCAAAACAGATGCTGAGTTTACTCACTTATCTATATATCGTATAATGTGCATAGAATGTAATTATCTTTTATAAAATAAGTGTTATTCTCAAACAGTTGAATTCCTATTTTAGACTTTGAATTGACACGTTGCCCGCGCTCCAAGTCTGAGGAATTCGGAATAGTGGTAAACGTGTGTTATTTATAAGTTATCCGGTTCATACATCCAAATATCACTCTAGTGTTGTAATATTACATCCAATAAATACTGCATCCTGCGGTATCATATTTTTTGTACGAAGGAAGCATTTATCCTCTGCTTTTAAGATTTTTGGGAGTTCCCCCTAGGGTTGTTGGAGAGAAGAGTTGGCTGCACTCTTGTGACGCAGACGCTAGCTTCCTGTGCAGTCTCCCCATTACCGGAATGAATATAACCAGTGGTATCTCCAAGCCCAGGGGATAGTACTCCACCTGACGTGAGTAAGAAATTTAAAGGGGGATTAATTTTTCTCCTCAATGAGGTCCTGACGAAAGCCATCGAACCGGCAAGGGCGCATGCAGGTTGAAACATGTTGGAAAAGTGATGTGACGGACATATTTCACGTCCCATATTTCACATCCACTGTTTTTAATCGTACCCTATAATTTTTTAGAATAAATTGCACCACATGATAAAAAGGTAATTTTAAATTTTCTATTCTGCACAAACTAGATCCTAACTGGTTTTTGAGGATCTTCTCCTGGTGAAGGCCAACAAAAGACCCAGTGATGATGCTATCAGCCAAGATTGCACCAATGGCAACAGACATACCAATGGCGGATAATGGCTGTTGAGGGTCTTCTACATATTTGTGCCAGATCCTTCGAGGCCTCTTGGCTCCACTCCTTTTTGATTTAGTGATATATATCCGGAAGCTGAGTGGGGCCCCCAGAACGCTTCTACTCCCCCCTCCCCCCCCTTTTTTGATATAGAAGCAGTATTATCACAGCCAAATTTGCATGACCTTTAAAACGAGGCTCTTAGTCGGCCCCACTGGTGTTCGAACCATTTGACCTCTGAAGTGTGCTCCGTTCTCTGAAGTGGGCTCTTATACCTTACTGGTTTGTTAAAAACTCAACTTTTTAAAATGAACCTTCTGTAGAGTTGTCATACGCTAAATCCCTTCCAGTTGCAGGACTCGGGTACTTTTCTATAAGTGGAGAGCCATGTGGGACACTTGAGGAGGAAGGAATAACCAGCACTCTTGGCAGGCAGCTTGCCTTCTCAAAATGCTTGTATTTATAATAAGACAATAATCTGGTCATGCAATACATATCAATAACACATGCCTTCCTAGTTGGAGCATTTTTTTTTTTATTATAAATGTGAGTTTAATTTTGGATATGATTATTAGCATTAAAAAGATGCCTGCTCTTCTTGTGGAAGCATAGTGATAATTCTTTCTAATTGTTCATAAATTAGGGTCATCCTACGAAGGTTGACGAGGGCCAGACTGCACTCCCATTCTGGTTCCCATTTTCATTAGCGCATGTAAATAATTCAGGTGGATATTGTGAAATCCTGACATGGCTCCACCCTCAAAGGCTTTACTGACTAGGGAGGTTTACATGATGACACCATGTCATTGAGAATGTGATTCACCAGCGCTGGGTTTTTCTTTTACAATGTCCTTCCTTTGAAGCAATCCCCACTGCCCCTTCTCCCCGGAGCATTTTCTTTGTCTCCTTCACCCAAAGCACGCTGCTTGCCTAGCCTTTCCTTCCTCTCGGGCACTAGCCTTTGCCCCCTCTCCTAGGCGCACCAAGGCGTTCTATGCATCTCTATGACCAAGGGTGACCAACTGGCATTGGTGTAAATTTAGGACGATGAGAGTAAAAATTCAGGACGCTTCTTTGCTACATCCTAATGGGTTCACGCAGAGATACATCACTTTGTTTTTTCCGCAGCTGTATGTGCTCACTGTATCCCTGCCTCCCTGCCATATGCTTGCTCTTATCAGTCATCTTCGCTCCCACTGTGTCCATTGCATACACCCCCAGTCTCTGTGCTTTGACGGGTGTTCATCCTGCTCTTCTTACCTTATGCCTGGTTGATACCCCGTGCTCCAATGTGTGTCCACCCCCCAAATGCACCCCCTTTGGTTTATGTATCGCTGCCTTCATAACCTGTAATTCCTGTGTCTGCTTCAGCTCACATTGTCTCACTGTAGCCCTGCTCATCGTGTCTCTGCTCCCCAGGCCTATGCATCCAGTCTGTCTACATGCAAATCCTATGAGTACAGCCTCCGGCTATGTTTCATTAGTCTGTGCAGAAACCTACTAGTTACAACCTGGAATTTTCTCTTTATTCTGCTCGTTGTGGGCCCCTAGGGATAATCGCATCACATTCATAGCAGCCATCCAATGGGGTGTTAAAAACCAGGTAAAATTAGCACCATCATACTGCTTAATGTTATTAAATATCCACAAATAAAATAATCAGGTGACTCTTATTCTCTTGGGTTCAATATGTCCATATTATGTCCATTTATGTAATAAAGCATTCTTGTTGTGTCCTTAAACTGCATAGTATTCATTTGCTAAAACAAATCCAGGATTGCTTGATACTGTATCCCAGTAAGCACTATACACCAGAAACACAATCGATACGCTTGCTTATAAATTAATTGTATAACACACAATTGCCATCAGATCCATCCACTACTAAACGCATAAGTAAAAAATATTTATATTTACACTAATAGCTCCAACTCTAACAAATGCGAGACCTATTGCGTTGCAAATGCTTGTTCTTTCTTGATGTTGTGTAGCATTGGGAAAGCCTATATGTCTAAAAGGTGAGACTTCTTGACTTTGCCACTGTGTGTTTACTGTGGTTGTAAACCTCCTTTTTCTTGTGTAGCTCTGGTCAGAGCCTCTGATCTCTGGAGTTACACTATGTGAAAGATGCTCAGATTATTGTCTGGGTCCTATCATGGGCTCTCTGATACTATAAAGGACTCCCTTGCAGCAATTGATTAGATTTCCTACCATTATTGTGATGCTCTTTGTTGTGTTGTCCATTCACTGGAAAAGGCTCGTAGACCTGACAGCCTTAGGGTGGTCTTTCCCCAACGTTTTACCTGCCTCCCTCCATTTTCTGGGCTCGTTTTTGCTGGCTTTGGGACTCTGCAACCGTTACCACTGCTAATCAGTGCTAAAGTGTTTTTGCTCTCTCCCCTGAATATGGTAACATGGGCTTATATGGTTCCTACTCAGTTGGCATATTTAGTTTGCTTTAAGACCCTAGTAAAGTGCACTACATGTGCCCAGGGCCTGCAAATTATTTGCTACTAGTGGGCTGCAGCACTGACCGTGCCACCCACTTATGCAGCCTGAAACTCTCAGGCCTGCCACTGCAGTGCCTATGTGTGAAGTTTACTGCCACATCGAGTTGGCATTTAAAGCTACTTGCCAAGCCTAAAACTTCCCTTTTTATTACATATAAGTCACCCCTAAGGAAGGCCCTTGGTAACCCAAAGAGCAGGACTCTATGTGAGTAAAAGGCAGAACATATACTTCTATGTTTTACATGTCCTGGTAGTGACAAACAGTTAAATTACTTTTTCACTGCTGTAAGGCCTACTCCTCTCGTTGGCTGGAACCGGGAAATCAGTAGAATACCTTTAAGCTGTAATTCCTGATTGGAAAGGAGTAGCCTTTTCATGTTTCATATCTTTGCAATGGTAATGATAAATCCTCTGTACTGGTAAAGTCAGATTTAACATTACTATTTTTGAAAAGCTACTTTTAGAAAGTGGACTTTTCTCTGCTTGTACTGCTCTTTGTGCCTTACATCCTGTCTCTAATACACATCTGGGCTAGGTGACCGACCCCTTTGTGTATTCCTTCTAGAGAGCTACAGACCCTGCAAGTGTTGGGTGTGATTTAGTTCTTATCTGCATCCCAATGGGTCTTTCGGGGCAGATGGGAGGAAGGGGCCCACACATTGAAAGTGTAATCTAGAATTTCTTTAGCGCATGTGTCTATGTGGTCAATTAAATGTCTCATTAAATGAAAATAGCTTTTCGTGATAGACCCACCATTTAAACTTATCCAGTGTTTTTATTTTTCTTCTTTTCCAACAGGTGCAATAAATGCAGTAATGAACAAAAAAGAGGAAGGCATTAATCACTTGTGTAGAAAGTGATGTAAAAACAATACACCTTGAAATTTCTTCCCTTGAAGGCTAATGCCTCGCCAAAGTCTTTTTCTACAGCAGAAAACCCAAACTGCCCAATGTGGTCTGAACTTGGCTCTTAGCGATCACCTGATATACAGTGATGAAATAACACACTGAAGCAAGTCTGATAAGGTTCTCATTACAAAGGAAGAGCTAACCTGGATCAGAAAGAACACATAGAAGAGAAACCGTATGAATATCTAGAAACACATTTATTAGAGAAAGAGCAAGTGCAACATCAGAAAATCATACTGAAGAACAACCATATTGATTGACTGACTGTGGAAAAGTTTTCTTTGCAATGAAAGACCTAATGCAGTATCAGAGTGTCTACGTAGAGGAGAAACCATATAAATGTACAGAATGTAATAAAGTGTTCCATAGGAAGAAGAATCTAAGGCAGCATCAACAAACCCATACCGGGAAGAAGCTGTATCAATGTACAGAATGTTACAAAGCATTTATAACAATTGGACAGCTTAAACGACATCTGGAACTCCACAATAGGGAGAAATTATATAAATGTACAGAATGTGACCAAGCATTTATAACAAATGGACAGCTGAAGCGACATCAAAATATCCACTCTGGGGAGAAACCATATCATTGTACAGAATGTGGAAAAGCATGTATAACAAATGTAGACCTAAAACTACACTATAAAATCCACACTGGAGAGAAACCATATAAATGCACAGAATGTGACAAGGCATTCATTAGAAAGTCTCATCTAATGGAACATCAGAAAGTACACACTGGGGAGAAACCATATAAATGTACAGAATGTCACAAAGCATTTATAAGAAATGGAACGCTAAAACGACATCATAAAATCCACACTGGGGAGAAACCATACCAATGTACAGAATGTGACAAGGCATTCATTGCAAAGTCACAGCTAATAGAACATCAGAAAGTCCACACTGGGGAGAAACCATATCAATGTACAGAATGTGGCAAAGCATTTATAACAAATGGACAGCTGAAGCGACATCAAAATATCCACTCTGAGGAGAAACCATATAAATGTACAGAATGTGACAAAGCATTTGTAACAAATGGACAGCTAAAACGACATCACAAAATCCACACTGGGGAGAAACCATATAAATGTACAGAATGTGATAAGGCATTTATAACACTTGGAGAGCTAAAGCAACACCAGAAAACCCACACTGGAGAGAGATCATATCAATGTACAGAATGTGAAAAAGCATTTATAACAAATGAAAAGCTGAAGCAACATCAAAAGGTCCACACTGGGGAGAAACCATATCAATGTACAGAATGTGAAAAAGCATATACAACAAATGGACAGCTGAAGCGACATCAAAATATCCACTCTGGGGAGAAACCATATCAATGTACAGAATGTGAAAAAGCATTTATAACAAATGAAAAGCTGAAGCAACATCAAAAGGTCCACACTGGGGAGAAACCATATCAATGTACAGAATGTGACAAAGCATTTACAACAAAGGGAGAGCTAACGCGACATCAGAAAATCTACACTGGGGAGAAATAATATCAATGTACAGAATGTGGCAAAGCATTTACAAAATATAGACAGCTAAAGGAACATCAGAGTTCACACTGGGGAGAAACCGTACGAATGCACTGAATGTGACAAAGCATTTATATCCAATGGAGAGCTGAATCAACATTTAGAAAATCCCCACTGGAGAGAGACCATTCAACTGCACTGAATGTGAGAAGTCATTTATTAGAAAGTCGCATCTTATGTAACATCAGATAGTCCATGTAGGAGAGAAACCCTATGAATGTACATAATGCAACAAGACATTTATTACTAGGCAAAGATAAATACTAGATCAGAAATTCCGCACTGGTGAGAAACGATATGGCTGTACTGAATGTGACTTAGCAGTTATTACAAAGCAAAGTTTAAAAATACATCAGAATTAGGAGGAGCCAAGATGGCGACCGGAGCAGACGCTTGAGCGCCCGGCTCCGTCGGTCCGTGGCCTCGGACTACTATCCTGATGCCCATCCTCGCCGATTTTCGAGGTGAAACGTGTGCGAAGACGCGCTGACCGTGCTGCCGCTTTCCCGGAGTCTCAGCCCGCCCGGATGCCCGAGTTCTGGGTGCTTTTGTCTTCGGCACTGAAATCCTGCGCCATTACGGCCTTTGCTGGCCCCCTGGAAGCTCCGCAGTTACCGGACCAGCGAGCGCTAACCTGAGCCCCGCGGTCCCGATCTCCCCTCGCACCACGGATCGCTGCCGGATGAGCCCGGAGAGGGACAGCCGGACACCTTCTGCACCCTGTGCCGGCCGGGCTGGAGCTGTGGGGTGGGCCCCGGTGCGGCGTGACTCCGGCCCCGCTCTGATGACCGCGCTGTGGGATGCTGCTGCCCCCTTCGCCTATTGCCTAGCCAGCGGCGAGGGGAACCTGCGAGAAGAGAAGCGATTGTCGGCCGTTCCCGTTGCGGCGTAGACCTGAGGGGAATTGACTCCTTGCCACAACTCCCCCCCCCCCCTCGGCCATTGTAACGTATAGCGGCAAAACATGGCGCTGAGTGCCTGCTCGAGGCTGGGGGGTGCTACTCTGGTCTCGCCCGCTGCCCACTTCGCCCTCCCTCTTACGGACACCAGCCCCACGGTGCCGTCCCGGATTGCTGCCGCTGTGGGGGCCCAGCCTCTGCCGACATGCGGCTCCGTTCTGGCTGCCCTGCGGGACTTCCAACTACAGATGTGCGCTGGCCTGCAAGCGCTGAGTGAGCGGCTTGACCCCATACTGTCGGCTGCGGGTCGTGAGCGCACTGTTTGTCATCTACAGGGCGTGGATCTCCCGGTGCTTTTGTCCACTTGCGGGGACGCAACGGCGGTGTATGACTGTGCTACACTGATGCCTTCACCTGGCGCTCCCGGCGCTCAGGGTACACCGCTCTACACCTCAACTGCGGACACTTTGTCCCCCTGGTCATGGCTGCCTGCCTCATTGTTGCCTGCCTCGCCGCGTCCGCTGGACTATCCTGTTGAGCGATACCTAACGGCGTCGAGGAACCGTCCGCGGTGGTCCACGGCTTACTTTTTGTGGAACCCCTGTACCTTAATTGCCAGGTTTGGATTTTATGTGGTGCAAAGAGGGACCTCAACCGATGGTTGGCGGCCATTTCGTGATCCTACTTCACCATCCTTTCACGAGCGGCCATCTTGTCTTTGTCTGCTCGGGACACGGGGCCTTCATGCAGGGGCTGGTTTAATCCCACGCCCGCGATCGGGCCAGGGCTAGACTGACTTCTATTGCCAGGGTTTATGGACGGGCTGGCCTGGGACTGGAACTGTATGTCTGTTTTGCGCGCACTCATCGCGACTTGTGTCCATTCGCTTACACTGTGGTGCCATGGTGTCTTCGCATGCCGTTTTTTGGAGTAGTGGGCTCTCAGTGTGTGGGGGCCAGGACTGGCTGATGGTTCGGGGCGCTCTGGTGTCCCGTGGGCTCCTCCCCACCTTCTTTTCTGTTTTCTTATTTTCTTTACTCTATTCCCACTTTCTCTCTTCTCTATATTTCGGGTTCATTGGGCGACAGGCACTATGTCGGGGGGGGGGTAGGCCGTAGCCTCCGCATTGGTGTAGGGTGGGGGGATAATACTCTGTTCTTAATTAGTTCTATGGGCCTTTTTTCTTCTATGTCTCTGCGCTCTACTTTCTTCGATTCGGGGTCCGGGTGTGGGGTGGATCAAGTGGGGGCGGCTCCGGAGGGGTGCGTACTTGTTCATGTGACTATCCTGTTATATTTCGGCACCGCCTCACTGTCTGAGTTTTTTACTTCCATTGTTGTTCTTACTGATGTTGCTGCTCTCCCGTGTGGTGAGGCTATCTTGCGGACTCGAATCTCCTTTGTTCTTATCCTTCATTGACTTTTTTCTTTGATAAAATAATCTAAAAACTTAAAATTAACCTTCACTTCTCCTTCCCCGGGTGTCAGAGATATCTCCAGTATGTGACTCATAACTCGTTGTTAATCCTGACCATTGACGCACGGGGGGTGTAATGTGGGTATCAGTGCTTCATTGTATCGTGGCCGGCCTGACGGTTGTAGGCCCGTATTTGTTCTTTTAAGATGCACAAATAAAGGTTTTTTAAAAAAAAAAAAAAAAAAAAAATACATCAGAATGTTCACACATGAAAGAAACCATATAATTGTACAAAATGTGACAACACCTTTATTCCAAATGGAGGGTGACCATTCAACTGCACCGCACGTGACAAGGTATTTATTTTAAAGGGAGAGGTAAAGCAATATCAGTGTCTACACTGGGGAGAAACCACATGAATGTGACAAGGGATTTATTACAAAGCAAAATGTAATACAAGATCAGGAAGTTCACGCAGGGGAGAGAACGTATGTATTTACTGAATACCACAAAGCAGTCATAATAAATGGAAAACTGAAGCGACGTCCGAAAATCTGCATGGCAAGAAATTCAATGTATGTACAGAGTTCAAGCAAATCTAACACAGGAAGAATAAGCTAATGCAGTTTAAACAAATCTACACTAGGGAGAAATCCTATTAATGAATAGTATGTGACAAGGGATCGATTACAAAACAAAATATATATCAGAATGTTCACACAGGAGAGAAACTCTATAAATGTATTGAATGTGGCCATGCATTCGTAAATGGAGAGCTAACCCGACATCAAAAGTCAACCCTGAAGACCGCACTGAATTTAGCAAGGCTTTTATTGGCAAGGGAGAGTTAAAACCGCATCAGAAAGTCTCCACTGAGAAAAATCTGTATGAATGTACAGACTCAATCAATGGGTATTAAGCATGGCAAATCATCAGTGAGGTTTTCAAGGCGCTGGGTGAGGAGTTGTTGTCCAGAGGGGCCAATCAGTTGAACAAGGGCACCTGTTTTAGCATCTCTAGGATATTCCTGAGTAGGCCAACCTATTGTAATTTTACATTTTGCCCATAGATCTGCTGGTACAATTATGTCAAATAGACTGTTCAAATCAATCCACAGTACTTTTGATAATTTGACAAACCTATCTACCTGCCAATACCATTCCACCGGCTTCTCGCGAAGACGGGGGAAGTCATTTGTAAATGATAAAATGTCCTGTCTGGTCCAGGGAACATGCACGTAGCCTCCTCCTGGGATCTCTCTCATGGGACACTCAGTTACCACTTTCTCCTTTTCTCTTACTGGGAAAGCCGCTGGAATGGTAACGATAACACACGACGATGTTACCAATTCGAACTTAGACAATGCGTCGTGCGACTCCAATCGTCGCACCTTTTCCCCGTGTACCTACAGAGCAACAGACAATACACTGTGCAACTTCACTTGCCACACGTTTTCCCCGTGTACCTACAGGGCTTCCAACTTCCTACATCCCAGAAGTCTTCAAAAACAACATAGAATGCAACGCAACTCAACATAGAATGTTAGAACATAAATCATTAATTATCCAAACATCCATCAATAACCAATAATCAGAAATCAATATCAATAAGCAATAATCACCAAACCAATGCTATAAAACCATCAATCTGCTACCAGAAAAACTGATCCAGTGGAAAGTGGCAAGGGCGGGTGTAGGAGAGTAGGGTCTGCTATCCTATGGTCACCCCAAATTTTTGCTTTTTGCTTCACTGGTTTTTGACATATTGAGGCTGTGGGCCTGCCAATCAGACCCCCAGCCTGCTGTTCTCTCTACTAAATTAATACTATGCACCCTAGGTGCATAACCAATTGGAAGTGGATCACCCTGTCAGCCCCTGTACCAGTGTACACTAGGTACCCAGGGCATTGGTGTACCCAAGGCCTGCCAGGGGCTGAAGCATGTATTATGCCACCCCAGGCTTGGCCTAACAATTTGACACAACTGGCTGATCACTCAGCTGGGGTAAGTTGGTGTAACCACCTCTTACTTAGGTGTAGTATACCTATACCTAACCTTAAATGGGACACATGGTAACCTATAAGTCACTCCTATGGCAGGCCTTAACAATCCTGAAGGCAGAGTGCTTGGCTCCATGTGAGATGGTGCTCTGGCATGAGCTGAGCCTGTCTGCAGTGGTCGGAACAACTTCCTTCTACTGTTTCCAGATATCGTCATACCATATACTCTTAAGTGCATTATGAACCTCGCGGTTAAATGCTATCTTTGGTTTGGCTTTATCAAAACATGTCGAGTAAGGTGTCATACGAATTGGAATACTAACCCCTCGCCAATTCTGGCGACGGGGTTAGCATTCCACCCTTCTAGAGGGACACGACATGTACAGTACCTGAAACCCGGGTAAAATCAGACATAGCCTCAGCTCCACAAAATGGATGCTGCCACCACAGACACAAGTCTGCCCTCCTGCTGCTGGGAGTCCTTCCAGCTTGGGAGGTGTGGACAAAGGGTTTCCTGCCAGGGGAGGTGCATGCACCACCCCAGACAGGATTTTGTGAATTGGTCAGGTAGGGCTTGAAAGAAACCAGACATGCCTGTGGCTCACAAGGAGCCTCGGTGCATATGCCAGTTCAAACCGGTCCTGGGGCACACCAGTCCCGGGCCTGGGGCGAGCTGGACAAAGGATTGGGGGTGTAACCACCCCCCTTCCTGGTCCCACCCATAGGGAGGGACCTAGCAGGTAGTCCGGCCCCTAGAATCCGCTTAAAGGTAGGAGCTGTGTCCTAAGACTTCAGACATCCTGGAATCAACTTAACACTAAGAAGAAGACGGGAACTTCGACGCTCTGCTGCACAGAGGACTGAAGCCAATCTCCCCTGTGGTCAGGGAGTGACCACCTTGCTAACGCAAGCACCATCCAGCGAATCAACGTCCGCTTTGCCACCGCCTCCCGCTGGAGCCCGAGCCCAGAGACTGACAAGACCTGGACCTCCAGACCTCTCACCGCCCGATCCACAGTCCCTGCAAAGAGGAGACCCGTGGAGGCACCGAGACACGTGCAGCCAGCCATCTTGAAACGACCACGACAAGCTGACAAGTGCAACAACCGAGGCTCCCTCCAAGTTGTGCTTTGGGATCTGAGAAGCCCAACCCTCGAGCAGCATCTGCACCAAAGGTGAGCCCTCCAGCATCTCCACGATCTGCGTGGGGCCCTTCTGCATTTTGCCACTCGACGCGCCTAACCGGTTGCTGGCCCGCTGGCTAGTAGCCATCTTGGCGACGAACTTTACGAAATACACCACTGGTCTGGTTGCTCCAGACTGGCCCTTGCTCCCCTCCAAAGGAGCAGTCCTTCTGACCTTGCTGGTCAGAACCATCCGCTTATTTCATCTCCTACAACAATTGCTTTTGCCAAGGCTTGTTTGCTTCGATCAAGTCGCCGATACCGCCGACAGCGAGAGCCTGCATGGGACAGCTCGTGAACCGACTCCTGGACGTCGTCGACCTCCAGGGACCACGTGGCTGCAGAGACAAGCTACACCTTTCTTCCTGTTTGCACCCGACATCGCCTGGTACCCACCTGGTGCCACGCCAGTCACTGGCTAGTGACTGTGAACACTGTCCCCTCTGCTTACAGGTCTTCAACATCTTCGATCCACTCTTGGATCCACTGCATCCCTCCCGGACCGACCGCCTGCAGCATCTTTGTCTTCAGGCTCCACGGAACAGATAGAAGAAACCCGACGCACTTCGAGGCCTATGCACCCGCTTCCTGTGGGTGAGGTAAAGCTGGCACACCTGTGCCCAAGTGTAGTATTACATCTCTAGTGCCTGTGTTCCAAATCTTGAGTTCCTAGTCCATCCGGAAGATCCGCTTTGCAGTAACTTTGTACTTTTTACGCACCCATTGAAACCTATGGGAGCACGCGTGTGACTATTTGCTCTGCACACGCCACCCGTGGACCTCCTGGTCACTAACTGAAGTTAGCTCCTTGTAGGCCCAGCAATTCTAGAGGCCCTAGGCCTTTTCCCTTTTCTGTTCGTGGTACTTATACCACTATTTTAGTATATGGTTTGAGCGGCCACCAGGGCCTATCCATATAAAGTGCAACTTCTGTGTATTCTACTGTAATCTTGTTTGACGATTTGTGCTCCTGTGCTCATAAAGAGACTAGGGGTTACTTTGAGAAATAAATACATATATATTTTGAATATATATCTGTGTGGTGTCCTTTCATTGGTATAAATGGGGTTACATTTGGTAAAACAGCTGGCTTAACACGCTTCACGAGTTTAGCCTCAAAGACTGCTTAGCCTACGCTACCACTAGGGCAGCTAGTCCGAAAAGGTTGACTTACAACCACACCATAAGGGTTGCTTGGCATGGTACAAGGTGATCACTTTAACTAGTGAGCATCATATACCAGGCCAACTTCTCACAGCGGGCAAGCAATTTTACCAATTCTCCCTATGTCACAGATTCGTCAACCGCACTTATTCATTCACACATGCATTCATTGGTGGGGCCCATGACACCAACACTCACACGTTTCTTACACTAAATCTGCACGCAGGAGGACGATGTATCTGCTGGACATGTGGGGAGGTACCTTATTACCTATAGGGAAAGAAAATGTATTACAGAATATACATTTTTACATCAACACCTATAGGATCCTAACTTTAACATCAAGGCACTCCACCACTTGGTTGAATGGACCAATTAGTTCGACTGGTTGATGGTGATTTAGAACCTGCTAAAACACATTAAAGCTTCCGAATCCTTTTAGCAACCTACTTGAAGAACCACAAACTCATTTTCTGTTAATCAATATTTAGTTTATCTAATTTCTTACACGCAATTATATAATTAGCATTTCGGTCAATCAAGTTTGAATTTCAATCAACACAAATTGCATGACATTTTATATTTACCTATTCTTGCTATAGGGGTTCTTTTCTAATTCAATTGGCTCTGCCTAACCCAAATTCTTTGCTCAATCGTCAGTGTCAGTGCGCTATACAAATCATTGTTAACATAACATAACATAACAATCGTCCCAATCGAAAGCAGGACCCGATTCAATAAGTCCGAAAAGTTCTCTTGCTCAGCACGGCACAGTCCCAAAGATATCCAAAGGACCAAGCAATCGTGCAAGAGAATTGATCACGCAAGTACTGGACACTCTCCTTCGGACACAATCTCTCTAAGGTGGCCCTTTCAAACGACTAACGACGAGCACCCCACACCTGTATCTCTCCCCTCATTAAGCCACCCCTCCCTATTCTACTACGCTTTTTATAATAAAATTCTGGGTAACAGGAAACATTTATTGAACTAAGAAGAAATGTGATTGGTCCATTTTGCAAAAATTGTTATATGGTCCAGGTTTCTCACTGTCTTGGGTTCTCAGAGAACTTGCTTGGTCACATCCTCAGTCTATGTCATGCTCATGCAACATTGTTGATTCTTGATTATAGGTGACTATTGTTTTCTCTGGGTAATTTCACTGACTGAAATCTGGCAGTCCTCCATGCTCTTATCCTTGACCAGGAACACTGTTCTCTGAATTGAGGATGCCTGGAGATCTTCGGAGCCATCCGAGTCTGCGCAGAAGACATCGTGCTCACAAGACGGTGGCCACTTCCGAACTCCATTTTGAATGTCATGGCTTGGTAGGCCCAAATGCCAACTTAAGCAAAAAAAAACACAAAATAATTATTAATATGCGGAAATGAAGATTCTAATGTTAAACCCACACTGTTCCCTTTATGTATTAGTATTTTCCTGGCGTTTAGCGACATTTAAAGCAATAACACTCACCATTCGGTATCCACAGGAACGCAAACATCACTAAAGCAACATAAATCATGCAATATTCGATCACCACACATACTACTATTAATAGGTGTACCACAGTTAGTTATTAGAGTTATTCTGCTATGCAAATAGCAATGAGTCCCGCGTGTGATTTGTGTTTACCAAAAATGCATGTTGTTGGTTAATATATCGCAGCACACAGTTAATTCAAATTAATATATAAATTGATTAAGTCATTAGTATTTTCATGCAAAATAGAGAAGGTATACAAAATGTTGCTTTACCTGCTCCATAGAGGGGTTTGCTCCCGACTGGATCACATCCTTCCAACAAAACAGAAATAATGTCATCCACTCCCCCCTTTCGCATCCAAGCCTTACTTCACAAAAGCAGGGGTCCCTCAAGGCTCTATCATCTCACCCATGGTTTTCAGCATCTACATGAAGTCATAACCAGCACTGATCAATGAGTTTCACCTCACATGCTATAACTATGCAGATATCACACAAATACTCCTTGAACTGGAAAGCCCAAGACATTGAAGCTCACAAATTTTCAGCTGCTTCAGAGCCATTGTTCAATTTCTGAAATGTCACCATCTCAAATTGAATGCTCCCAAAACAGAAATACTCACATGCGGCAATAAAAAATATGATGACCTACTCGCCTCCTGGCCTGACAATTTGGGAACACAGCTTTAAGTATCTAAGGAAGTAAGAAACCTCAAAATGATCATGTACTCCAAGTTATCAATGAATACCCAAGTGGACAAACTAGCAATATCAAGCTTCATTACTATAAAAGCTCTGTAACACATCTTTCCCCAGTTGGGATTTCCACACAAGGTCCAGGCCACTATCTCTCTTGTACTGTCTAAACAGGATTACTACAATAGCCTCTAACACAGATAATTTTTAACAACAATGAAAAGATTACAACGGATTCAGAACTCTGCTGCTAGACTCCGCCTGCGTGTAAAGCCTCAAGCCCACAACTCCCCTGCCTTGTGGGCCCTAAATTGGTTGGATCCAACCACAAACTTTTCCACTTGAAAAAGTTTGCAATATGGACTGAGTTAGACTGTTTCCCTGAAGAAGAATTCAGAAAACGACTCTCCTGCATGAAGCTGACATTGCACATCTCCAACCACCTCCCTACGGCACTTGTCAAAAGTCTTAGCTACATCATCTCCCCCGTATGGACCAATATCATCAACAGTTTCTCAATGTCAGCCTCGCCTTAAACCTGGACAAATCACCCCATCATCAAAAAAACAGATGTCACCCTGAAAGACATTAACATTTACAGACAGATAACTAACCTCCCTCTGCTTGGCAAAGCCATCGGAAAATTTGTGTTTGCACAAATAAACATCCACATTGAAAAAATACAACTTTCCAATCCAGATTCAGGAGAGGTTGAAGTACAGAGACTGCAATACTGAACATCACAGATAGCCTTCACAGATCTCTGGATGATGGACAGGCGTGCCTCCTAGTCCTCCTGGATCTCACGGTGGCCTTTAATACTGTCAACCATGGTATCCTCCTGAACACCCTCTCAGCGTGCAGGCATCACTGGAACTGTCCTTCGGTGGTTTGATTCTTTCCTGGACCAGTGTTCACAGCTAATCAAGCTAAACAGTTACACCTCCAAACAACACCACTCTCACATGAACTCCCCCAAGGATCAGTTCTGTCTTCTGCACTATTCAATCTCTACATGATACCCCTCATTATGGTCCTCAAATAAGCCAGAATTGGGTATCATCTGTATGCAAATGACGCCCAACTCTACATTACAATCTCCTCAATTAAAGACATCCATCGCTTAAACTTTACGCTCTCAATGGTTCAATCCTGACTAACCAGTACCATCTCAAGCTCAAGCTCAAGCTCAACCCCAACAAAACCAAACTCCTCCTCATCCAACGGAAAGAAAGTCCTTTCCTGCAGCTATTTAGCTCGACAACCTCACTGCATTAAACTGCAAACTATCCGTCTCTAACTCAATCAAATCGTTGGGGATTACACTTGACACAAACTTGAACATGAAAGAGCATATTAATGCCTCAGTCTAAAGTGTGTTCTACATGCTGAAACATCTTAAAAAAGTCAAACCCTTCATCCCCATCAAGGACCTAAAGACAGTGGTGCAGTCCTTATTCCTCTCCAGGCTGGACCACGGTAACGCAACAGTCACAGGTACCACAAAAACACACTTAGACCCTATCACAGCTACACTCAACGCAACAGTCACAGGCAACCCAGAAACACACTTCACCTCTATGACAGGTACACTCAACTGAGCAACCAGACTACTTTCGGGGGAGAGTCGCTTGGACTACATCACTTACAATCAAAAAACTCAACTGGCTACCAATAGAGTCAACATGTATACTCAAAACTGTCTGCATAACACACAAAACTCTCTACAGGGAAAAAACGCTCTACCACACAAACAAACTTTCCAAAGCCGGCCTAAAGAGACCTCTTCATAGCTCAAGCAGCCTACTCTTGATTCTACCCAAACTGAACAAAGCAAAATCTTGCACCGGCTTCTTCTCCCAGAAATGCTCCAAGACTATGGAACTCGCTGCCACAGGATCTATGTGACATTCAAACATTCCAACACTTCAAGAAGAATCTTACATTTTTACTTCTCAACAAGTTCCTAAACCTCGCCCCCCGCCAAGCCACCGGACCCTCTCAATAAATCTGAACTTGACTACCTACTACCTCAGGAAAAACTGTACCTCCACTCCCAACCTTCACTATACTCTACCAGAACTACCTCAGAACTGTTTTGTTCAACAGGCCTGTGAAATTCCACTCATCAGGCGTTAAACTAATGCATTCCAGTGTGGTGGTGCGCATCACCGTACTGAAATGCATTGTCACGCATGATAGCGCCTACTCCGATTCCCAGCCAGAGAGCTGCTTAAGTACTACTGACTGGTAATTTGGTTTTAGCTGACAGCGCATTGCTGCAGCAGGCCTTGTGGCTTGGAGGTTTGGTTCAGGCAACTTGCTCTGGCCAGTCAGGGTTGGCTACAATGGGCGTCAGTCAATCTGCGGCTAAAGTCAGTGACTTGACATCAAGTCTTGTGACTTAATTTGGCCAATCAACAGCCGAGGCCCGAGCCGTGCGCAGATTCAGTTTGCAAAGCCAGGAGCTTGCAGGTGCTGCTGAGCTGAGCTGAGCTCACAGGGCCCGATTCACAGAACTAACTTAAGACAAAACCCTAAACTTACTACCATTTTGGTATTCACAGAAGGCACTTACTCATTTTGGTATTCACAGAAGGCACTTACTTACTCATTTTGGTATTAAGAGGTGTGGTGCAGCGGCCTGGGCAGTTAACTTCGGAGCACAGGATTCACGGTTCGATCCTGCCTCCGGCGGCAGCTCAGATCAGCACCATGTGACTCTGGGCAATAGCTCACTTAATTTCCACGACGGCCCCCAGCTCCTTGAGACCCATAAAGGAGAGTAGTTGGCGCTTTTCAAATACGGATTTACATACGGATTTTGAGTAACTTACTCATTTTGAGAAACTTTCTCATTTTGGTATTCATAGAAGGCACTTACTCATTGATTAGTAAGTGCCTTCTGTGAATACCAAAATGAGTAAGTTACTCAAAATGAGTAAGTTACTCATTTTGGTATTTTCAGAAGGTACTTACTCATCAATGAGTGACTGCCTTCTGTGAATACCAAAATGAGTAAGTTACTCAAAATGAGTAAGTGCCTTCTGTGAATACCAAAATGGTAATAAGTTTAGGATTTTGTCTTAAGTTAGTTCTGTGAATCGGGCCCACTGTGTGGCCCCCATAAGATCATTAGGACCTGCGCAGCCATTGAGGGAGAGTCAGTGGTGCAGCCATGAATGCAGTCGTAGTGCTACCGCTGTCGCTGCTCAGACCGGCGGACCGGGCGCAACGGGCAGCACTTGCTGAGAGTCTCGAGTGAGTGTCACTGTGTCGATTGGGCTGCTGAGATCAGAAGCTGAGGCCAAGTATTCCAGTATTCTCAGATTTTGAAAGAGACAAGCTGCTGTCTCTGCTGCTTGTCGTGTTGCTTCTTTGAATCTCCTGCAGCGATAAGGAGGAACCGGCGTCCCTCTGCACTTAGCTGCAGTGGTGCAGAAGATGCCCTTTGCTGAGCCACAATGCGCTTGGACGCTGGTGCCTAGAACTTGAGACCCCGTACCCTGTTCTCCGGGTGTGCTTCTCAACTCTGTAACTGCCTCAGAAATGGTAGGGTCTATAACCCTTTGCTGCTGTCTTCAGCAAGTTACATTTACTTTATATATGCATGAAAGGCCCTTTTCCCCCCACTCTGTTACGTGCAGGCTGCAGCAACATGAACGTAAGCATTCCCGGGCCCATAGGTGTTGACTGGCAGGGCTGCAGTCTATTGGGCATGATTAGAACGTTGCATGTTGTGTGCTTGCTGAGCAATTTGAAAGCCCCATCACCCGTCCTCTCTCCATTCCTGCACCAATGTCCTTGAACGTCCATGCTGGCTGTATGAAAAGAGGCATTTAAAAGTGCTGCCAGCCCAAGGCCTCAGAACTTGAAGTAGCGATGGATCGCCCAACTGGCCGAAGCAAGGTAGGTAATGCACACTGCACTCATCACTGCAGAGCACCGCCTGTCCAATCACCCCTGTCCGCCCCAATGAAGACCCCCTGGCTCCCATCCTGGCAGTAAATCATTGGGCAGCACTTGTCCCTGGTGAGTTGTGCTGTTAATGGGTCAAGGTGGAGTGGAATAGGCTAGAAACCTCGCCACATTTCCAAGTAAATTAGGTTGTAAAATGTTTTAAAGACCCGCACATGATAACGTGGAGTTCATACAAGATAATCTGTATTCATTTTTAACACTGCTTTGCTTCATTTGTTTACTTTATCAGCCAGGGACCATTAAAACAGCTATGTAACACATTTAATGGAAAAATTATCTTTAGTTAGATCTGTTAAGCTTCGACACAGCTCACGCCTACAACCGTTGGCCGGCAGCGTCTGACATGAGTGAAGTAGTAAACAGTCTTATGCCTACAACCCTGGGGCAGGTGGCGTGTCTCCCAGTTATATATCTGAGATAACAACTAGTAAGTGAACCAATGGCACAGAGAGGCCAAATATGTCAGTAAGTGGAAAGTCACAACAAAGGGATGAACACCCACCCCAATCTCCTCTGCACCTACATACAGGCTTGTATCAAAAATAAGGATATTGTTCGTTCAGACAGCGGCCTAAGTGGACTCCCTTACCTTTTGTGAATCCAATCGCAGGATTTGTAGGTATTATGGGCAGGTCACTTCTCTGAATTCCTTCAATAAGATCGTAATGAACAGGGACCATAATTCTGGATATTCATCTGTCGTATTATCTATCATCAATGACATGCACTCCATCGCCAGCACCACCCACAGTTTTCTTAACCATGCGGAATGATCAGGCATCACCTCTGTGCCCCAGCATGCTGGACTGACTTTTCATGCTGTGTTTAGAGCAAGAGCTATTTGTCTGCCTCTAGCTAATCACACGGGGAAGGTTAGGGGGTTGGAGAGACCCAAGATTGTGTATGCAGGAAAGAGGGGGATGGCCAGGTTAAAAGCTTGATCGTTAATATTCCGGATCTGCTCCCAATAACGGACTAGCTTGGGACACTTCCAGAGAAGATGAAGAAGTGAGCCCGTTTGCCCACATCCCCGCTAGCAAAGTGCTGACCGATTCCTGTTCCAACTATGAACTCGAGCAGGTATTAGGTACCAATAAAAGGCAACTTTATAAGCCAACTCCGCGCCCGCCATATTATGTGCTGCGTGTTGGGGTCTGAAATGGACGTCCTGCCATTCTTTGCTGGAAAGTGAACACCCCAGTTCCTCCTGCCACCTAAGCTGACCCTTGGACCTGGAGGGTTTGGAGTCTGCCGATGTGAAGGCATAAAGCTCAGAGATAATACGTTTGTCCCCCTCTTTGGATATGACCCATTTTTCAAAATGGATCATAGGGCAAGTTGCCCCGGGTCCAATGCCAGTGGAGGACATCCAGTGTCTCACCTGCGTGTATGGGAACAAGTCCGTTGCTAGTAGCGAGTAGTATGGTCACAGCTGATCGAAGGAAATGATCTCATTGGGGTCAAATAGCGAGCCCACCCATTTGCAGCCTATTTCACGCCAGTGCTGAAAGACCTCTGATCTACACCCCAAGGGGAAGTCCAGATTGTCAACTATTTGTGTCATCGGCGAGGGAAGTGTTGTGAGGTTGTGCCGAACAGCTACAGCATCCTAGCTCTTCAGAGTCGTGGCAGTCACCTGTGAGGAGTGGAGCTCCTACACCCTATGCTTGCAAAGTAGCCATATCTTCCTCCAGACATTGATTCCCGCAGTAGTGTGATCCATAAAGGACCAATGCTTTTCTGATAATGGGCGGTTTAATTCCACAATAAAGCATAAGTGCGTGCCCTGAAAATACCTTGATATCAGGGGTAGCCCCATACCACCCTCCACTTTAGGTTAAGTGATGAGCTGTTGACTAAGGTGCGGTTGTTTGCTGCTTCAGACGAACCAATTAATGGCAAGTTGTATGTTATGTAGGATCGATGGAGGCAATGTCAGAGGTATGGTCTGAAAAATTTAGAGGCTACGCGGCAGAACCATAATTTTGATGGCTGCGATACGGCCAGCCCATGACAAGCTGGCGCGATTCCAGGTAGCTAGCGTCTTGGTGGTCTGATCTAAGAGGGGGCTATAGTAGAGCCACAATCGTCCTCGCTGGCGTGGAGGCCAAAAGGATATCCAGATATGGGATCGTGTCTGTTGCCCACTTAAAGGGGAACTCTGATCGCAGTTCAGCAATTAGGGCTGGAGTGACTGAGAGGTCCATGATCTGAGATTTGGGGAGGGTCACCTTGAACCCGGAGATGAAACTGAATTCCACAAATTCCTCCATGAAAGATGAAAGTGAGGTCATTGGGTTTGTCAGGGACAGAACAACATTGTCTGCACACATGCTAATCGTGTGCGTGTCTTCTCCAAGCTGTATCCCTGAGACCCACAGGTTGTCCCGTGCCTTTTGCGCCATGGGCTCAATTTAAAGCGGGAAGAGGAGCAGGGAAAGGGGGCAGTCCTGGCGAGTCCCCCATGCTATGGGGAAAGACGCAGACCCTAACTGTCACCCTGGGAGGGCTGTAGATGCAGAGCATCCAGGAGATGAAGCTATCCCCAAACCCAAACGGACAGAGCGTAGCACACAGATACGGCCAATGGACCCTGTTGAACGCCTTTTCAGTCTCGAAGGAGAAGAGAATGGGTTCTCTCTGCGATCGCTGGATGGGGCGCTTCCTATTGTCTCCTCAATAACAATGGATGCCTCACTAGAAGGCTGGGGAGCAGTCTTACAAGACCTTCAGTTAAGCAGCCGCTGGCTGCCCCAGCATCGCCTACTCCACATCAATCTGTTGGCGCTCAGGGCGATTCGTCAAGTCTTACAGGCCTTCCTTTTGCGAATTCAACGATCCTCTGACCTGGTCCGTACGGACAACATGACAGCCATGCATTACGTAAACAAGCAGGGAGGTACAAGGTCTCGTCGACTATCCAAAGAGGCTCAGGAAATTTGGGAATGGGCAATGCAGCACGAGATATCTCTCTCAGCGGAACACCTTCCAGGTGCCCTCAACAAGTGGGAATTAGACCACGACACTCTGGAGGAGATTTTCAGTCTCTGGGGCACTCCGCCCATAGATCTCTTTGCCACTCCAGAGAATAAAAAATGCTGACTCTACTGAAGCAGGCATCACCATCCGGGATCGTTGGGGAATGCGCTTTCGATGGCCTGGTCAGGCGCCTTTGTTTACGCTTTTCCTCTGATCCCACTAATTCCAAGACTTCTCCGGAAACTCAAGGCGGAACCCTGCAGAATGATTCTGGTGGCCCTGGCGTGGCACTGCCACTTTTGTTTAACGGAGCGTCTTCTACTCTCCCTGGACCGTCCAGTTCATCTGCGCCCAATTCCTTCCCTGCTGACGATGTCCCAGGGCCAGGTGGTACACTCGGATCCGAGCTCTCTTCAGTTATCAGCGAGGCCCCTGAGCACCGAGAATTTCAGGATCCGAATATCTCAGCAGAGTGCAGAGAGGTCCTTGCTCAAGCTCGAGTACAAATAAGACATATCGCTTAAAATGGAAGCGTTTCTGCCTTTGGTGCCGGCAAGAAAAGATTCATCCTTACTCTTCTGCTCCTCATCAGATTTTGCTGTACATTCTGGCATTGGCTAAATCAGGTCTCGCTCATTCTTCTATCATTGGCACCTTGCGGCCATCTCTAGATTCAGATGGACTTCTTCTGGACCTTCCCTCTGGTTGGCAAGGATTGTAAGCAATTTCTTAAAGGACTTTTTAGAGTTTTCCCACAAGTTAGGCCTCCACCGCCTCTGTGGCAGCTTAACTTAGTTCTTACTCAACTCATGAGGCCGCCTCTTGAACCAATTCATAGGGCGGACCTTAAATTCCTCTATGGAAAGTGGCTCTCCTTCTCGCCTTAACATCTGCCAGAAGAGATGGGGAACTGCACGCTTTCAGTATTCAAGAACCGTTCTTACAGTTTAAAAGAGAGACTTTGATTCTGAGAACTAATGCCAAATTTATCCCGAAGGTGCCTTCAGACTTTCATTTGAATGAACCAGTTATTCTCGAATCCTTTTTTCCTCGACCCACTACTCCAGCGGAGAGGGCTCTCCACTCTCTGGATGTTCAAAGATGTCTGAAATTTTATCTTCAACGTACCAAAGAGTTCAGAAGATCAGCACAGCTCTTTGTCGCTTTCAGTTCTCCTCGCAAAGGCTTCCCTCTTTCAAAGCAGGGTATTGCTCGATGGATTGCCAGCGCAATCCAATATTGTCACCAAGTACGGGCGCACTCTACTGAACTGAACTGAACTGGACGGTCCAGGGAGAGTAGAAGAAGCTCCGTAAACCAAAACTGGCGGTGCCACGCCAGGGCCACCAGAATCATTCTGCAGAGTTCCGCCTTGAGCTTCCGGGGAAGTTTTAGAATTAGTGGGATCAGAGGAAAAGCGTAAACAAAGGCACCTCACCAGGCCATCGAAAGCGCATTCCCCAACGATCCCAGATGGTGATGCCTGCTTGGGTAGAGTCAGCATTTTTTCTTCTCTGGAGTGGCAAAGAGATCTATGGGCCGAGTGCCCCAGTGACTGAAAATCTCCTCCAGAGTGTCGTGGTCTAATTCCCACTTGTGGCTCACTGATTTCAGGCAACTGAGCATGTCCGCTGTTTTGTTGAGGGCACCTGGAAGGTGTTCCGCTGAGAGCGATATCTCGTGCTGTATTGCCCATTCCCAAATTTCCTGAGCCTCTTTGGATAGTCGACGAGACCTTGTACCTCCCTGCTTGTTTACGTAATGCATGGCTGTCCCGTTGTCCGTACGGACCAGGACAGAGGATCGTTGAATCCGCAGAAGGAAGGCCTGTAAGGCTAGATGAATCACCCTGAGCTCCAACAGGTTGATGTGGAGTAGGCGATGCTGGGGCAGCCAGCGGCTGCTTACCTGAAGGTCTTGTAAGACTGCTCCCCAGCCTACTAGTGAGGCGTCTGTTGTTTTTGAGGAGACAATAGGAAGTGCCTCATCCACCTCACGGACCTCATCCAGCGATCGCAGAGAGAACCCATTCTCTTCTCCTTCGAGGCTGAAAAGGCGTTCAACAGGGTCCATTGGCCGTATCTGTGTGCTACGCTCTGTCTGTTTGGGTTTGGGGAAAGGTTCATCTCCTGGATGCTCTGCATCTACAGCCCTCCCAGGGTGACAGTTAGGGTCTGCGTCTTTCACCATAGCATGTGGGACTCGACAGGGCTGTCCCCTTTCCCTGCTCCTCTTCCCACTTTAACTAGAGCCCAAGGCGCAAAAGGTACGGGACAGTCTGTGGGTCTCAGGGATACAGCTTGGAGCAGACACGCACACAATTAGCATGTATGCAGACAATGTTGTTCTGTCCCTGACAAACCCAATGACCTCACTTTCATCTCTCATGGAGGAATTTGTGAAATTCAGTGTCAGCTCCGGGTTCAAGGTGACCCTCCCCAAATCTCAGATCATGAACGTCTCAGTCACTCCAGCCCTAATTGCTGCACTGCGGTCAGAGTTCCCCTTTAAGTGGGCAACAGACACGATCCCATATCTGGAAATCCTTTTGGCCTCCATGCCAGCGAGGACAATGGTGGCTCTACTATAGCCCCCTCTTAGATCAGACCACCAAGACGCTAGCTACCTGGAAACGCGCCAGCCTGTCATGGGATGGCCGTATCGCAGCCATCAAAATTATGGTTCTGCCGCGTAGCCTCTACATTTTTCAGACCATACCTCTGACATTGCCTCCATCGATTCTACATAACATACAACTTGCCATTAATCGGTTCGTCTGAAGCGGCAAAACACCGCACCATAGTCAACAGCTCATCACTTAACCTAAAGCGGAGGGTGGTATGGGGCTAACCCTGATCATAAGGTATTTTCAGGGCACGCACTTATGCTTTATTGTGGAATTAAACCACCCGTTATCAGAAAAGCATTGGTCCTTTATGGATCACACTATTGCGGGAATCAATGTCTGGAGGAAGATATGGCTACTTTGCAAGCATAGGGGGTAGGAGCTCTACTCCTCACAGGTGACTGCCAGGACTCTGAAGATCTAGGATGCTGTAACTCTTCGGCACAACCTCACAACACTTCCCTCGCCGATGACACCAATAGTTAACAATCTGGACTTCCCCTTGGGGTGTAGATCAGAGGTCTTTCAGCGCTGGCGTGAAATAGGCTGCATACGGGTGGGCTCGCTATTCAACCCCAAAGGGATCATTCCCTTTGATCAGCTGCGACCGTACTACTCGCTACTAGCAACGGACTTGTTCCCATACACGCAGGTGACACACTGGGTGTCCTCCCCTGGCATTGGACCCGGGACATCTTGCCCAATGATCCATTTTGAAAAATGGGTCATATCCAAAGAGGGGCACAAACGTATTATCTCTGAGCTTTATGCCTTCACATCGGCAGACTCCAAACCCTCCAGGTTCAAGGGTCAGTTTAGGTGGCAGGAGGAACTGGAGTGTTAAGTTTCCAGAAAAGAATGGCAGGACGTCCATTTCAGACCCCAACACACAGCACACAATATGGCGGGCGCGGAGTTGGCTTATAAAGTTGCCTCTTATTGGTACCTAATACCTGCTCGAGTTCATAGTTGGAACAGGAATCGCTCAGCACTTTGCTAGCGGGGATGTGGGCAAACGGGCTCACTTCTTCATCTTCTCTGGAAGTGTCCCAGGCTAGTCCGTTATTGGGAGCAGATCCGGAATAATAACGATCAAGCTTTTAACCTGGCCATCCCCCTCTTTCCTGCATACACAATCTTGGGTCTCTCCAACCCCCTAACCTTCCCCGTGTGATTAGTTAGGGGCAGACATATAGCTCTTGCTCTAAACACCGCATGAAAGGTCAGTCCAGCATGCTGGGGCGCAGAGGTGATGCCTGATCATTCCGCATGGTTAAGAAAACTGTGGGTGGTGCTGGCGATGGAGTGCATGTCATTGATGATAGATAATACGACAGATGAATATCCAGAATTATGGTCCCTGTTCATTACGATCTTATCGAAGGAATTCAGAGAAGTGACCTGCCCATAATACCTGCAAATCCTGTGATTGGAGTCACAAAAGGTAAGGGAGTCCACTTAGGCCGCTGTCTGAACGAACAATATCCTTAATTTTGATACAAGCCTGTATGTCCCGGCAAACACTGGGATGAAGCCACTAAGGTGCAGAGGAGATTGGGGTGGGTGTTCATCCCTTTGTTGTGACTTTCCACTTACTGACATATTTGGCCTCTCTGTACCATTGGTTCACTTCCTAGTTCTTATCTCATATATAAAACGCATAACTGGGAGACACGCCGCCTGCCCCAGGGTTGTAGGCATAAGACTGTTTACTACTTCACTCATGTCAGACGCTGCCGGCCAACGGTTGTAGGCGTGAGCTGTGTCGAAGCTTAACAGATCTAACTAAAGATAATTTTTCCATAAAATGTGTTACATAGCTGTTTTAATGGTCCCTGGCTGATAAAGTAAACAAATGAAGCAAAGCAGTGTTAAAAATGAATGCGGATTATCTTGTATGAACTCCAGGTTATCATGTGCGGGTCTTTGAAACATTTTACAACCTAATTTACTGGGAAATGTGGCGAGGTTTCTAGCCTATTCCACTCCACCTTGACCCATTCACAGCACAACTCCCCAGGGACAAGTGCTGCCCAATGATTTACTGCCAGGATGGGAGCCAGGGGCTCTTCATTGGGGCGGACAGGGCTGATTGGACAGGCGGTGCTCTGCAGTGATGATTGCAGCGCGCATTACCTACCCTGCTTCGGCCAGTTGGGCGATCCATCGCTGCTGCAGGTTCTGAGGCCTTGGGCTGGCAGCACTTTTAAATGCCTCTTTTCATACAGCCAGCATTGACGTTCAAGGACATTGGTGCAGGAATGGAGAGAGGACGGATGATGGGGCTTTCAAATTGCTCAGCAAGCACACAACATGCAACATTCTAATCATGCCCAATAGACTGCAGCCCTGCCAGTCAACATCTATGGGCCCGGGAATGCTTACGTTCATGTGGCTGCAGCCTGCATGTACCAGAGTGGGGGGAAAAGGGCCTTTCATGCATATATAAAGTAAACGTAACTTGCTGAAGACAGCAGCAAAGGGTTATAGACCATACTATTTCTGAGGCAGTTACAGAGTTGAGAAGCACACCCGGAGAACAGGGTACGGGGTCTCAAGTTGTAGGCACCAGCATCCAAGCGCATTGTGGCTCAGAAAAGGGCATCTTCTGCACCACTACAGCTAAGTGCAGAGAGGCGCCGGTTCCTCCTTATCGCTGCAGGAGATTCAAAGAAGCAA
This sequence comes from Triturus cristatus, assembly GCF_964204655.1. NCBI lineage: Eukaryota > Metazoa > Chordata > Amphibia > Caudata > Salamandridae > Triturus > Triturus cristatus. Next base: position 1,902,445,485 of record NC_140589.1, read on the forward strand.
CACGACAAGCAGCAGAGACAGCAGCTTGTCTCTTTCAAAGTCAGAGAATACTGGGATACTTGGCCTCAGCTTCTGATCTCAGCAGCCCAATCGACACAGTGACACTCACTCGAGACTCAGCAAGCGCTGCCCGTTGCGTCCGGTCCGCCGGTCTGAGCAGCGACAGCGGTCACACTCCGACTGCATTCATGGCTGCACTACTGACTCTCCCTCAATGGATGCGCAGGTCCCAATGATCTTATGGGGGCCGCTCAGTGGGCCCGATTCACAGAACTAACTTAAGACAAAATCCTAAACTTATTACCATTTTGGTATTCACAGAAGGCACTTACTCATTTTGGTATTCACAGAAGGCACTTACTCATTTTGAGTAACTTACTCATTTTGGTATTCATAGAAGGCACTTACTCATTGATGAGTAAGTACCTTCTGAAAATACCAAAATGAGTAACGTACTCATTTTGAGTAACTTACTCATTTTGGTATTCACAGAAAGCACTTACTCATCAATGAGTAAGTGCCTTCTATGAATACCAAAATGAGTAAGTTACTCAAAATGAGTAAGTTACTCAAAATTTGTATGTAAATCCGTATTTGTAAAGCGCCAACTACTCACCTTTATGGGTCTCAAGGCGCTGGGGGCCGTCATGGAAATTAAGTGAGCTATTGGCCAGAGTCACATGGTGCTGATCTGAGCTGCCACAGGAGGCAGGATCGAACCGTGAATCCTGTGCTCCGAAGTTAGCTGCCCTGGCCGCTGCACCACACGTCTTAATACCAAAATGAGTAAGTAAGTGCCTTCTGTGAATACCAAAATGAGTAAGTGCCTTCTGTGAATACCAAAATGGTAGTAAGTTTAGGATTTTGTCTTAAGTTAGTTTTGTGAATCGGGCCCTGTGAGCTCAGCTCAGCAGCACCTGCAAGCTCCTAGCTTTGCAAACTGAAACTGCGCACGGCTCGGGCCTCGGCTGTTGATTGGCCAAATTAAGTCACAAGACTTGATGTCAAGTCACTGACTTTAGCAGCAGAGTGACTGATGCACATTGTAGACAACCCTGACTGGCCAGAGCGAGTTGCCTGAACCAAACCTCCAAGCCACAAAGCCTGCCGCAGCAATGCGATGTCAGCTAAAACCAAATTACCAGTCAGTAGTACTTAAGCAGCTCTCTGGCTGGGAATCTGAGTAGGCGCTATCAGGCGTGACAATGCATTTCAGTACGGTGATGCGCACCACCACACTGGAATGCATTAGTTTAACACCTGATGAGTGGAACTTCAGAGGCCTGTTGAACAAAACAGTTCTGAGGTAGTTGTGGTAGAGTATAGTGAAGGTTGGGAGTGGAGGTACAGTTTTTCCTGAGGTAGTAGGTAGTCAAGTTCAGATTTATTTAGAGGGTCCGGTGGCTTGGCGGGGGGCGAGGTTTAGGAACTTGTTGAGAAGTAAAAGTTTAAGATTCTTCTTGAAGTGTTGGAATGTTTGAATGTCACATAGATCCTGTGGCAGCGAGTTCCACAGTCTTGGAGCATTTCCGGGAGAAGAAGCCGGTGCAAGATTTTTCTTTCTTCAGTTTGGGTGGAATCAAGAGTAGGCTGCTTGAGCTATGAAGAGGTCTCTTAAGGCCGGCTTTGGAAAGTTTGTTTGTGTGGTAGAGCGTTTGTTCCCTGTAGAGAGTTTTGTGTGTTATGCAGACAGTTTTGAGTATACATCTTGACTCTATTGGTAGCCAGTTGAGTTTCTTGAGTGTAAGCGATGTAATCAAAGCGACTCTATCCCGAAAGTAGCCTGGCTGCTCAGTTGAGTGTACCTGTCATAGTTGCGAAATGTGTTTGTGTGGTGCCTGTGACATGTTGAGTTACCGTAGTCCAGCCCGGAGAGGAATAAGGACTGAACCACTGTCTTTAGGTCCTTGATGGGGATAAAGGGTCTGACTTTTTTAAGGTGTTTCAGCATGTAGAACACACTTTTGGTTGAGGCATTAATATGCTCTTTCATGTTCAAGTTTGTGTCAAGTGTAATCCCCAACGATTTGATTGAGTTAGAGACTGATAGTTTGCAGTTTATTGCAGTGAGGTTGTCGAGCTAAATAGCTGCGGGAAAGGACTTGTCTTTCCATTGGATGAGGAGGAGTTTTTTTTTGTTGGGGTTGAACTTGAGATGGTACTGGTTAGTCAGGATTGAACCTTCGAGGGAGTAAAGTTTAAGCGATGGATGTCTTTCATTGAGGAGATTGTAATGTAGAGTTGGGCATCATTTGCATACAGATGATACCCAATTCTGGCTTATTTGAGGACCATAATGAGGGGTTCCATGTAGAGATTGAATAGTGCAGAAGACAGAACTGATCCTTGGGGGAGTTCATGTGAGAGTGGTGTTGTTTGGAGGTGTAACTGTTTAGCTTGATTAGCTGTGAACACTGGTCCAGGAAAGAAGCAAACCACCGAAGGACAGTTCCAGTGATGCCTGCACGCTGAGAGGCTGTTCAGGAGGATACCATGGTTGACAGTATTAAAGGCCACCGTGAGATCCAGGAGGACTAGGAGGCACACCTGTCCATCATCCAGAGATCTGTTAAGGCCATCTGTGATGTTCAGTATTGCAGTTCTGTACTTCAACCTCTCCTGAATCTGGATTGGAAAGTTGTATTTTTTTCAATGTGATTGTTTAGTTGTGCAAACACAAATTTTTCGATGGCTTTGCCGAGCAGAGCAAGGTTAGTTATCTGTCTGTAAATATTAAGGTATTTCAGGTTGACATCTGGTTTTTTGATGATGGGGTGATTTGTCCAGGTTTAAGGTGAGGCTGACATTGAGAAACTCAATAGGGTGGAGTTGATGAGTTTGGTCCATGCGGGGGAGATGATGTAGCTAAGACTTTTGACAAGTGCAGTAGGGAGGTGGTTGGAGATGTGCAATGTTAGCTTCATGCAGGAGAGTCGTTTTCTGAATTCTTCTTCAGGGAAACAGTCTAATTCAGTCCAAATTGCATAATTTTTCAGTTGTAAAAGGTTGTGGTTGGGGTTCTAGATTGCTGATGGGCAGAGATTGGGGAGACAGCGGTTGTTTAGATGTAGGGCCTTAGGTGGATCCTCAGTGTTCTGGGGGTAATCATGGTGCAGCGCAGGGGGGAGGGTGGCAGAAGAGTGAGTTCAATGTTAGATATTTTTAAGAGAAGAATGCTGCAGATTGATCGCAGCACTTGGTAGAATCATTGCATGAGTGTTGACGGAGAGAGGAGGCTTGCTGCTTCATGACGTTGAAGAGGTCTTTGGTATTGATGATATTATTCCTGAAGAGCGGCCTTGTTTCATGTATCGCCTTCTGGGTGATAAAAAGCAGCTTGAATGTAGGGCCTGCAAGGCAGGGCAGTTGTGGGCTTGTGGCTTTACACGCAGGCGGAGTCTAGCAGCAGAGTTCTGAATCCGTTGTAATCTTTTCATTGTTGTTAATAATGATCCGTGTTAGAGGCTATTGGAGTAATCCTGTTTAGACAGTACAAGAGAGATAGTAGCCTGGACCCTGTATGGAAATTCCAACTGGGGAAAGATGTGTTACAGAGTTTTTATAGTAATGAAGCTTGATATTGCTAGTTTGTCCACTTGGGTATTCATTGATAACTTGGAGTACATGATCATTTTGAGGTTTCTTACTTCCTTAGATACTTAAAGCTGTGTTCCCAAATCGTCAGGCCAGGAGGCGAGTAGGTCATCATATTTTTAATGGCCACATGTGAGTATTTTTGTTTTGGAAACATTCAATTTGAGATGGTGCCATTTCATAAATTGATCAATGGCTCTGAAGCAGCTAAAAATTTGTGAGCTTCAATGTCTTGGGCTTTCCAGTTCAAGGAGTATTTGTGTGATATCTGCATAGTTATAGCATGTGAGGTGAAACTCATTGATCAGTGCTGGTTATGACTTCATGTCGATGCTGAAAAGCATGGGTGAGATGATAGAGCCTTGAGGGACCCCTGCTTTTGTGAAGTAAGGCTTGGATGAGAAAGGGGGGAGTGGATGACAATATTTCTGTTTTGTAGGAAGGATGTCATCCAGTCGGGAGCAATCCCCTCTATGCCGGTGATGGAGCAGGTAAAGCGAAATTTTGTATACCTTTTCTATTTTGCATGAAAATACTAATGACGTAATCAATTTATATATTAATTTGAATTAACTGTGTGCTGTAATATATTAACCAACAACGTGCTTTTTTGGTAAACACAAATTACATGCAGGACTCATTGCTATTTGCATAGCAGAATAACTCTAATAACTAATTGTGGTAAGCCTATTAATAGTAGTATGTGTGGTGATAGAATATTGCATGATTTATGTTGCTTTAGTGACGTTTGCGTTCCTGTTGATGCCGAATGTTGAGTATTATTGCTTTAACTGTCGCTATAAGCCAGGAAAATACTAATACATAAAGGGATTAGTGTGGGTTTAACATTAGAATCTTCATTTCCGCATATTAATTATTATTTTGTGTTTGTTTTGCTTAAGTTGGCATTCGGGCCTACCAAGCCATGACATTCAAAATGGAGTTCGGAAGTGGCCACCGTCTTGTGAGAGCGATGTCTTCTGTGCAGACTCGGATAGCTCCGAAGACCTCCTGGCATCCTCAATTCAGAGCACAGTGTTCCTGGTCAAGGACAGGAGCATGGAAGACTGCCAGATTTCAGTCAGTGAAATTACCCGGAGAAAACAATAGTCACCTATAATCAATAATCAACAATGTTGCATGAGCATGACATAGACTGAGGATGTGACCAAGCAAGTTCTCTGAGAACCCAAGACAGTGAGAAACTTGGACCATATAACAAGTTTTGCAAAAAGGACCAATCACATTTCTTCTTAGTTCAATAAATGTTTCATGTTACCCAGAATTTTATTATAAAAAGGGTAGTAGAATAGGGAGGGGTAGCTTGATGAGGGGAGAGATACAGGTGTGGGGTGCTCATCGTTAGTCGTTTGAAAGGGCCACCTCAGAGAGATCGTGTCCGAAGGAGAGTGTACAGAACTTGCGTGATCAATTCGCTTGCACGATTGCTTGGTCCTTTGGATATCTTTGGGACTGTGCTGAGCAAGAGAACTTTTTGGACTTACTGAATCGGGTCCTGCTTTCGTTTGGGACGATTGAGCAAAGAATTTGGGTTAGGCAGAGCCAATTGAATTAGAAAAGAACCCCTATAGCAAGAATAGGTAAATATAAAATGTCATGCAATTTGTGTTGATTGAAATTCAAACTTGATTGACCAAAATGCTAATTATATAATTGCGAGCAAGAAATTAGATAAACTAAATACTGATTAACAGAAAATGAGTTTGTGGTTCTTCAAGTAGGTTGCTAAAAGGTTTCTGAAGCTTTAATGTGTTTTAACTGGTTCTAAATCACCATCAACCAGTTGAACTAATTGGTCCATTCGACCAAGTGGTGGAGTGCCTTGATTTTAAAGTTAGGATCCTATAGGTGTTGATGTAAAAATGTATATTCTGTAATACATTTTCTTTCCCTATAGGTAATAAGGTACCTCCCCACATGTCTAGTGGATACATCGTCCTCCTGCGTGTGGATTTAGTGTAAGAAACATGTGAGTGTTGATGTTATGGGCCCCACCAATGAATGCGTGTGCGAATGAATAAGTGCGGTTGACGAATCTGTGACGTAGGGAGGATCGGTAAAATTGTTCGCCCGCCTTTGCCCGTTTCCTCTGGATCAGCTTTTCTGGTAGCAGATTGATGGTTTTATTGCTTGATGGTTTTATTGTTTGGTGATTATTGCTTATTGATTTTGATTTCTGATTATTGGTTATTGATGGATGTTTGGATGATAATTGATTTATGTTCTAACATTCGATGTTGAGTTGCGTTGCATTCTATGTTGTTTTTGAAGACTTCTGGGCTGTAGGAAGTTGGATGCCCTGTAGGTACACGGGGAAAACGTGTGGCAAGTGAAGTTGCACGGTGTATTGTCTGTTGCCCTGTAGGTACACGGGGAACACGTGCGACGATTGGAGTCGCACAACGCATTGTCTGGGTTTGAATTAGTAACATAGTCGTGTGTTATCGTTAGGGGCATTTCTGTGTGAAAGTGGTGTATGGGTAGCGAAGGCCTCCTGTGAAATTTCGGTCTTAAGAACAGGAGTCAATTGTGAGCTCTGATTACGCTTATCAGTGGAAAGGTAATAGGTCTCCCCTAAGCTTGTAAGATGGGTAAAGTAGAGGGAAGTGCTACTTTATCAACAAACAAAACAATTCTGTGGAAGAGCAGAGATAAGAGCTGCTTTCGAGAAATACAGAACTACATTTTTCCGTATGAATGTGTGTAAGTGAAATAGCATTCAGTTTTATCGTGAAACTCTGGCCTTAATTCTCAGGACCAGTGTAGTCTCCACATGTGTCTTCTCTCCAGAGAAACGGTTAGCTAATGCTTGTTAGAAGGGTAAGGTAGAGGGAAGTGCTACTTTATCGGCGAATGGAATAATTCCGTGGTAGGGCAGAGGTAAGCGCTGTTGTTGAGAAATACGGAATTCTTGTAAAAAAGGTAAAAACTATCTCTTTGGTTAGCCAAGCGGACTATGGTGGTGTTTTATGTTGTTACTAACAGATTTTGAGTGAAAGAGAACGTAAGAGAAATGTTTCCGATAAATGTTGTAAAGGAGGGGTCAGCAGGAGTAGCGAGACAAGCTGGCGTCAGAAAGACTGCGCTGGGATTGGAGAATTACAGAGTGACATAGATGCTCCGGATTGGTGCGTTAGTATAAGTCGCGCTGAGATTGGAGAGTTGCAAAAGTGACAGACACCCCTGATTGGTGCGTTAGTATGAGTCGCGCTACGATTGAATAAGACCACAGAATAGTCGTAGAGGAAATCTAACGATACAAAATAAAGAAAATGATGTATTACGATCCACCAGAGAACGAGAAAAAGTCCTGGTTTGGGAAGATTAAGAATTTATTTAAAAAAGATAAGCCGATTGTGACTAGAGAGGGACAGTTGCTTCCTCCACCAAAATCACCCGCATCCTTCATGGTTGCGAAATATGGGTATCATACATGTATTTGGCTAGATAATTGGGCAAAGTATACAAAAGATTATGGAGTTTTAGTGTTTCCAGAACATGGTTCATTTAATTTAGCGGTATAAAGGAACTTAAGAGAAAGGATGATGAGATTAGGACCTGGACCTTCTCAGTTTGACGCATTGATAGAATGGGAAGATGAGATGTATGAAAGAGAGCGACAGCGTGAAGAACCAGACTAAATTAAGCCTGGCGGCGCAGGGTACGCCTGAAATCTTCTGAGTTCGCCTTCCAAATGTACAGAGACACGGAACACTGTGTTTGATTAGGAACTTCAATTTATTAGCTGCAGCTAGGTACAGTTGTCCTAGAAGTACATCAGTGGTAGGTTCTCAGGAGACTGCCACTTCAATCCGTGGCTCACAGTCTTTTGTAGCGCTTGAATCCCCTAAAGCAACAACCCCCTCAATGTGCAATAAAACGAACAAATCATCCACTAGAAAACATTCTTTGTACAAGATACAGGATAATGGGTAATAGGAATTCCTTCCCTAGGGTCGTGTTCTCTACCTGACCCTATAGGTCAGGTGGCATGGGCATTCCTTAGTTAAATTAATTTACAACAGGACGTGTTTGCGTGTTGCAGATGGTGATTCGTAAAACAATTGGAGAGGCAGAGAAGGATCACCAAGGGTCAATAGATGGTTATCTCGGGGATTAGTTGCTTCGAGCCGGGTCTCAGAATATACTTTGCTCAGAGAGACAGGAAAAGGTCGTGTAACATGTTACAGTACAGAGTATGAACGAAACGCTACGAAGGTTGTCGGTGCCTGAGTGAGGGCAACAGCGTAATGGAGTCAATGCGCAAGATGGGGCCGTAATCAAATTTCCTCAGACCCTCCTTTTGCCATTACTCAGGCAAAAAAAATGAGAGGCTGTAGTTAATCAGAATCGACTTCAATAGCCATGAAATCTTCAAGCTGTTGTTGCAGCATTATCTTCGTGTTCTCTGCTTTCTGGGATACCGGATTTGGAACACACAGGGTGGCGCAGAGCCCGCATATAGCGGGACCACATTGTAGACAAAGGCAACATGAGAAGAGAATAGCCAAAGTCGCTCCGACAAAGGTAAGAATCTTCCATCCCCACGTAGACAGTAGTCCCCCAAACCATCCAATCAGAGACCAATTCCCTTCATCCTGGTGAATGGACTCAGCGATCTTATGTAGCTTAGAGATGGCTTGGTATACTGTAGGGGCGTTGTCTGGAATAAAAATGCAACAGCTAGATCCGATCAATCTGCATACACCCCCACGGTCAGCAAGGATAATATCTAATACCATCCTGTTCTGAAGCGTGACAAGGCGGTCAGCAACGAGTTCTGCAGTGAGGTTACTCAAAGCTCCAGCTGTTTCATTGACAGTGGCTTCTACAACTCGAATTAGTTGTCTTATGTCTCTACTGTTGGATATTGGGCCCCAGAATGGAAGGAGTCCTTTCAAGACATCCCCGACTCCTTGTCCTGACGTATCCTGGTCAGACACCACCCTTCTTTTCTGTAAATAATGCTTGGCATCTGCTATATATGTAGGGGGCAACAACCAAGCGATATAACAAGTGCCTCTCCAATTACCAGGTAGAGAAGTGTAAGCCTTATTTCCACACACGAAGTATGTATTACGTGAGGGAACCATGCGAGGCCAATCTGTCCCATTCAAGGTCACAATATGTTGGCATTTGCTTGTACCTTTATATTCTAACCCTCCTTTCCTAATTCAGAATGGTGCTTGTCCAGGTACCACTAGAAAAGTCTGTCCTTTTCGAGAGGTTTTATTAGAGGGTAGAAAATACAAATCCGTAGATCTGGTTTGGCGATCAGCATATTCTGACTTCTCACTATTCGTCCCATATATCCTTTTTCTGTCCCGCCAACATAAATGGTATAGATGTACTCCCAAGCTCCTTACTTCTCGGATATCGCCATCTCCAGAAAATACCCAACTGGCACTCAACTCCCACCATGCACTACAAGAGCCATTAAATGTAAAAGGAAGGGTAATGTATGGTATTCCAGTATTCACCGAACTTGGCAGAAGACCACAAACCCAACAGTTCGTCGCATTAGTAGCCAATTGATGTTGGTGTAGCATGGAAACAAATGTGTTGTTACGGAATTCACTCCTTCTTGACTCAACATGAGGTGGTAGAGCGACATGTGTATGCATTTCAACGGTAACTTTGGGAATAGGCTGCGTAAAAATTACATGTAGTCCCCATCCTATGCAAGACAATATAATACACATTAAAATCAATATTATTAAAGCCACTACAAAACGATTATGCAATAATTTACAATGCTTCGTGCTCATTGTTTGTATTTTGTCCATTCCCTTTTGAACAGTCATTTCCAGCTCCAAATATTGCCCGTGACGGGAGGTTGCTTCACTCAGCTGTGATTGTCTGTAGTTCTTTTATTTTCCTACAAGTCCCACAGACCTAGAGCCACACCTTGGGTCACAATTCTGAGACTACGATCACGGCCCTGCAACATGTGGAAATCGGGATAAAGACAAAGTCAATGAGGCACTATTGAGGTATTTTTGTTTAGTCTGGGCCTCAAATCGTACCTCTGGGAACCAGGTACAGTCTGTTCTTGGAAAAGGAGATGTGGTTTAGTAGTGTCCAATTTCACTGCCGGTGGTATAGCTGTTTGGAGGACCTCGTCGTCGTCCTTTTCTGCTCTGGCAAAGTCTAGATGTGCATCGCTAAATAGTCCAAATCTTGGTATTCTTTCGCTTTCAGAATCGCCAATTCGTTTATGAACCCACTGATCATAAGGCAATGGTAGGGGCCCTTTCTTGCAATGTACCCCATGTACCCAGTTCTTTTTGCCGACCACCTTCACTGCAGTACACGTCGTTAGAAGTACTTGACGTGGTTCTCTCCAGCGAGGTTCCAAGTTCTTCGACCTCTGGAAGTTTTTAATGCAGACCCAGTCTCCGGGCTGTATGGTGTGACCAGGATCCGTTGAAGCCAGAGGCAAAGTATCTTGTACCTGTTGGTGAAGGACACATAACTTAGTGGTGAGATCATGCAAATAGTCAATCAACAATGGGTGTTCTATCTCTGAGTATTTCTTTGGCCTTGGGACTCCCCAAACATTTGCAGGGCGTCCAAAGACAACCTCATAAGGACTAAGCCCCATACGGGAATGGGTGGTTGTTCTGGTGGATAAGAGAGCCAAGGGCAAGGCATCAGGCCAGGCAAGACCCGTGCTGGCTTGTATTTTTGCCAGTTTAAGCTTAAGGGTGCCATTATAGCATTCCACCAAACCTGCTGACTGAGGATGGTTTGCTGCGTGGAACTTTTGTTTAATGCCAAGGCCTGTACATACTTTCTGCATGATCTGACCCACAAATTCACTTCCGTTGTCACTCCAAATAATTCTGGGTAACCCAAATCTCGGCAGAAACTCCTTCAAAAGGACTTTTGCCGTGGATAGAGCAGTATTATCTTTCAGGGGATAGGCCTCTATCCATCGGGAGAAGGCACATACCACAACAAGAACATACTTCAGATTGTTACATCGTTCCATGTGAATGTAATCTATTTGCAAAACCTCAAAAGGGTAAGTTGGGGGAGCAAAGTGGCCTGCCGGTGTTGGTGTTCCCTTCCCCGGGTTATGCATCAAGCATACAATACAATGCTTAACCAGATTGTCTGCACATTTAGGGATCCCCACATTCTGCCATACCGGAGCCAGAAGTTTGCATATACGTTTAGCGCTAATGTGGGCTGGACTATGTGCCATGGTAACTACTGGGAGTACATAAGCATCTGGTAACAACCAGCGTTGATGTTCTGACAAGTCTGTCCAGCACCCTGTCACATCCAATCTTCCTATACTTTCTTTCCACGTACTCAATTCTTTCTCTGTGGCCTCTGCCTGGATCATTTTCACACTGTCCACAGTATTCTCACACATCCCTCCTTGTGCAACCCATCTAGCAGAGTCCGCAACATACATGCGGCTTGTAGTGTCTCTAGCTGTCTCTTTCGCTATCTGGTCTGCGAAAGCATTTCCTTGACCTACATCATCAGTGATCTTCTTATGTGCACTACACTTCACAATCGCTATCTGAGTGGGCAAGGTGAGTGATTCAAGAAGGTCATTTACCAATTGGCCATGCTGTATCTTAGTGCCATGGGATGTGAGAAACCATATTTCCTTCCACTGGCGGCCAAAACTATGGGCCACTCCAAACGCATACTGACTATCAGTATACACATTCACCCTTTTTCCTTCAGCCAACACACAAGCTCTAGTCAGTGCTATCAATTCAGCTGCCTGGGCTGAGTTATATATAATACGCGCTGTTTCTACAACAGTGTATAAGGTAGTGACTGCATAGGCTGAGGTTGTTTCACCATTGGGAAGCTTAAAACAAGAACCGTCCACCCATAGGATCCCATCCGGGTCCGGGAGTGGAGTGTCCTTTAAATCAACTCTGCCTCTTGTCTCTGCCTCCGTGCGGAGGAAACAATCGTGCTGCTCCTGAGTGTCATTTTCTACTGGAATTGGCAGTAATGTTGCCGGGTTCAGGGCATTACATTGCTTAATGTGTATGTGGCTAGTCAAGAGCGTCAATTCGTACCCCGAAAGGCATGCACTCGTGAGGTGTTGAGTCTTTGTTCTATTTAGGAGGGTGTCTACTGCATGCGGCACCATGACAATAAGGGTATTATCTAATACCAATCCAGCAGACTGGCGAATGGAAACTGCCGCTGCTGCTGTAGCCCTCAAACAGCTAGGTAATTCCTTGGCCACTGGATCTAACGTGGCCGAAAAATAGGCACAGGGACATTGCTTGTCCCCAAATCGTTGCGTTAAAACTGATAATGCGCAACCTTCTTTTTCATGAACATAGAGTGTGAAAGGCTTACTGTAATCAGGAGTACCTAACACAGGAGCAGAGCACAAGGCGGTGCGTAAATCAGTGAAACTTGTCTGACATTCCGCAGTCCATGGAAGCGGGTGTGGTGTATCTTTAAGAGTGAGTACCAACAAGGGTTTCGCCAGAAGGGAAAAATTGGGGATCCATTGTCTACAATAAGAGGTGATACCTAAAAAGGCACGCACCTCTCTTTGCGTACATGGAATAGGCATTTGGGCAATTGCTTGGATAGGTTCTGGGGTCAATCGTCGTCCCTCCTTTGACAAGATGTCCTAGGTAGGTAACCTCTTGGCAGCAATATTGCAATTTTGATGGTGAAACCTTGTGGTTGTGGTCACATAAGTGGTGTAACAGTGAAATGGTAGCCTTTTTACAAGTGTCTTCAGAATCTGCTGCAACCAACAGGTCATCCACATATTTGATGAGAGTGGCACTTGGTGGTAAAGACAAAGTATCGAGCTGTGATTTTAATGCTTGACTATATATGGAGGGGCTCTCGCAATAACCTTGAGGAGCTCGCTTGAACCGGAAGCTTCGGCCTGCTAAGGAGAAGCCAAAAATATCCCTACTTTCCTCAGCAATGGGAATGCTGAAGAAAGCATTTTTGAGGTCAATGACTGAAAACCAGAAAGCTGAGGCTGGTATCATTGTCAACAGGGCATTAATATCCGGGACAACAGGGAATTGAGGTACCACAATCTTGTTGACCTCTCTGAGATCAATCACAAAACGATAGACAGGTGGCTGAGAGGGGCTGGTTCGTTTGAAAACAGGCAGAACAGGGCTATTGCATACATTTCCCCTAGTCTCTTCAACCACACCGTTTTGTTCCAAATCATGAACTATAGTCAAAAGAGCTTTTTCGCCGTCACTGAAAATTTTATACTGTGTAATGCGAGGAAATTTAATATCGGGCTTGAGGTTTACAATGTAGGGAGGGATCCGCAGGAGGCCCACATCATTGGGGCCGGTGGCCCAAAAGGGAGGCGGGAAGAGATTGTAATTCAGGGGGAAGCTGATCTTTAGACAAGTACATCGGTGAGGTCAATTTCTTACCTAAGGTAAGACGTACACCAGAAGGGGAACAGTGTAATGTCGCATACAATCTCTTCAATAAATCCAAGCCCAACAAATTTTCACCACAACCAGTTGTTAAAAGGAGCGGGGCCTCCAATTTGTAAGGACCTATAGAAATGGGCAAAGGGCGTGAAACTGGGTTTTGAACTGGGGCGCCAGAAAAACCTACAGAAACATTTGTACAGCCAGACAAAGGTGCCCCAGGGAGTTTAGAGTGAATCATAGAGCTCTTCGTCGCACCAGTGTCTAATAGGAATGGCTATGTAACACCTAGTGCTACCACATTAACATAAGGCCCGCTTTGGTCCACTGGAACTGATACTACTCCCTTACTTTGTCCATGGCTGTCCTAGCTAGGTTGGGAATTCTGACTCTCACCCTCGGTATAATAATCATCATTGTAATAATTGGTAGACTGAACATTTTGCTGATCAAAATAATTTGTGGAGTTTCCAGGAGGCATGGAACGTTGGTTATTAGGCAGCGTACCTCGTCCTCCGCCTCTGGGTGCTGACTGATAACCACCCTGGCCTCGTGACCCGGGACTACCGCTCGTGCGCTGTAACAAAACCGGGGAATTATACTTTAAATGGCCTTCTTCTTTACAGTAAGCGCATTGATTTTGGCCCAGGTGGGGTCGGGGAACAAAAGGCCCAGGCCTCTGCAACTGTCTCTGAATTTGTGGAGACGGCTGATATTCACGTTGGGCAGGGCGAGGAGGATAAGCTTGTTGCAAAAGAACTTTTGTTTTCAGCTCTTTAATCTTTTTATCAAGTTTCTCTCTTTCCTCTTTATCCCTATTTTCATAATACTGAGCAGTAGCCAATATCTGGGCCAAAGAGGAGACCGCCCACGCACTTTCGGAATTCTTCAATTTATTAGATATTTCAGGAACCAAATTTGACACAAATTTGTCTACAAACAACCGTTGGCCACCTTCCGTGCTCATATCCTGACCACTATGATCGATGAACGTCTCCTCAAAACGAGTGAAGAAATCAGAGACGTTTTCATCCGCTTTCTGCTTACAAGCTGCTAACTTATCCCAATTAACTCGCAGAGGGGGCATCATAGTTTTCAGTAAGGCAATGATCCTAGCTGGGAGTTCTGTAATTAGAGCCTCAGGTTTGGCACCACCCACTTGGAGTCTGTCCGCGGCGAGTATGGCAGCCCAATCACCCCTCAGTTCCCCGTGATGGTCCTCCTTCCTAATCCTAGCCCATAACGGTTGTGGGACCACATTACCCATTAGCATGTCTATATCGGCCAAATTTATAATACATGCATCGACAGTTTGGGACAACTCTTTGTAGTACCCAGCAGGATTTTTACGGGGGTCCGGTAAGGACTGTTTAAGGGCCAATACCTCAGATCGTTTCCAAGGAACGTGTACCCATACACGTTGAAAGTGAGCAGGTATAATAGGATTACCACCCTGAGCTGCAACCTCCTCTCTCCACACTGGGGGAACCTCTCTCATAGGATAGTGTTTTAACTCTTGCCTGACGGAGGAATCGCGTTTTGGCAAAGACCGGCAGGCAAACATCATTCTAAATGTCACAAGCGTTCTTACCGCATCCTCAACCTCTGTGCCCACAATCAGCCCTTTATCAAACTCGGCCTGAACATTGAGCAGGTCCTGAAGGGCTGGTCCCAATCCCATATCCTCCCACTCTTGACCTAAAATGTTACACATAGTATCAAAAACATATCTCTGCATTGGTGCCTCCCACTGTTGAAAGGTGACCATAATATCTTGCACACTATACTGGGGGCCATTCGTGATCCACCTTTGGGCAAGAAGAGCTAGCACTTCCCGTTCCTCTGGACCTGGGAGCTGACTACAAGTTTGTCTACGAGGAGGAACAGGGGCATTTGAGAGGGGACAAAAGGCCAGAAACGGTATCAATCATTCGCCTCCGAGCGGAGGGAGAATTCATCATTAGGACAGGAGACAGAATATTAGGCGGGGCAAAAGAGGGAGTAACAGGTACGAAGGGAGACGAAGGTAAGGGAGAGCTCGGTTATACCGGAGAAGGCTGTGATGGGGGTGCAGGAACCGATTGCGGAGCGACAGGTGAAACAACAGGTGGAACAGGTGGGGCAGGTGCTAATAATAAAGGTGCATTCGCTCCCGGGGCAGGCGGCAATCCAAAAGGTACATTACCCCCTGCGCATAGGGCGGGGGTAATCTTAACAGATGGGACATTAAAGGATCCTTCTCAGGGTCCACATTTTTCTCCGTAGGGGAAGTTGGCAACACTGGATAACATTTTTCTACCGCCATACGATGTTGCCTATCTGAGACCTCAATCGCATGATCGGTTTCATTATTTTTAAACTGTTGCGCAGCTTGTAAAATAGACATATCCCTCCTATCTCTTTCAGCTTGTTTTATTTCTTTCTGTTTGGCCTCCTTAGGCCATAAGCGAAAAGAGTCAAACATAGCCGGCCTGGCTTTTCGTTTAAACAAAGTGTCCTCCAAATTACCTAAGATATTGAGCTCAAAACTGCCATTCTGCGGCCATCGTAAAATACCATTTTTCCTAGTATAGCGAACCCACGCCTCATTAAAGGCTATGGGGCCAATACCATGCTTAGAATATACTTCATAAGTGGGAGTTCCGGCGTGAGGAATTGGACAAGAGTCCTCCAGTCGGGAATCCTTATCGCGACTACAACAAAACCATCTTCCAAACTTACTGAAACCAGGCATCGCTACCACACTAGTTTCTTTACAAACTTCAAGGGGTTAATTAGTCACTTTATAGTACAAAAACTGCACTCACCCCTCGGTTTCGGCTTTTGCAAAAGTCGAACAAAGACAAAACAAAGACAAAGGAGTGGCCACTATTCTTAACTTAACCACATGTTTTCCTACGCCAACAGAGGTTCGTATAATGTCTCGCAATACCAATCACCAAGGGAGCCAAAGCGTGGCCGCAGTCAGAGCAGCAGGTCTTCACAGCCGTTGGAAGGGAGAAGCCACACGGTAAAGACCTTCGGTCCACTTACGACATGCAGGGGTAGATCACGTGGTGCGCGTCCTCCGGAATTTCCTTGCGGGGCTCCTCACGATCCTCGGACTGGACCCATGACCTCTGAAGCAGGCCTCACAGAGGGCACCAATTGAAGAACAAGACTAAATTAAGCCTGGCGGTGCAGGGTACGCTTGAAATCTTCTGAGTTTGCCTTCCAAATGTACAGAGACACGGAACACTCTGTTTGCATAGGAACTTCAATTTATTAGCTGCAGCTAGGTACAGTTGTCCTAGAAGTACATCAGTGGTAGGTTCTCAGGAGACTGCCACTTCAATTCGTGGCTCACAGTCTTTTGTAGCGCTTGAATCCCCTAAAGCAACAACCCCCTCAATGTGCAAAAAAACAAACAAATCATCCACTAGAAAACATTCTTTGTACAAGATACAGGATAATGGGTAATAGAAATTCCTTCCCTAGAGTCGTGTTCTCTACCTGACCCTATAGGTCAGGTGGCATGGGCATTCCTTAGTTAAATTAATTTACAACAGGACGTGTTTGCGTGTTGCAGATGGTGATTCGTAAAACAATTGGAGAGGCAGAGTGGGATCACCAAGGGTCAATAGATGGTTATCTCGGGGATTAGTTGCTTCGAGCCGGGTCTCAGAATGTACTTTGCTCAGAGAGACAGGAAAAGGTCATGTAACATGTTACAGTACAGAGTATGAAAGAAACGCTACGAAGGTTGTCGGTGCCTGAGTGAGGGCAACAGCGTAATGGAGTCAATGCGCAAGATGGGGCCGTAATCAAATTTCCTCAAGCGGAGTGGCGGAAGGCATAAATACATGTTTGGTAGACCGTGTGGACAGGAAAATCATGATGACAGAATGAGGAGATGGTGGAGTGCGAATATGGCTGATGGGATGTTCCCTATGAGAAATGCTGAGGAGACTAGTAGTAGAAAGTGAACAGAAAAAAGAAACAATACAGGATCAGAAGGCTACAGGTATGGTATGAATGAGTCGGAGGATGATGTACTCAAGGACATGTTTTATAAAAATCCTCCTCCCCCGTACCAACCAAATTCTACGCTGTTGACTCCAAATGCGCCAGTAAAAGAGGCACCACAAAATATAACATTTGAGCCAACGCCACCTGAGGTAGGGAAAAATAATCCCTTTAGAGAATCAGAAAATACACAGCCCGGTAGAATGACAAATGAAAACTCAGCTGAATTAGCCAGAACTACCCTGGAGTTAACTGAAAAGATTAGGGAATTGACCAAAAATATGGAAGCTGTAACTGTTCCTGTAACAATAGGACCAGTGATGCCTGTTTTTGATGAGCAAAAGGATAGTGAGCATTGTCTAACGATCCCTTATAACAGTAATAAACAAGCTGAAACCGGAAAAAGGAATTCAGGAAAAAATGTGGACAATTGGTAGGAACTTCTGGATTAAGTACTCCTAAAAATTTGACAGTAAATCAGAGTCCAAAGAATAAAACACTAATGACGACAGAATCAGTACCAGGATCACCAAAGAGTCTAGAACGAGTGAGGAATGAAACCATTCCTGTAGGTCCCACTTCTGATGAACTAAGCGAATGGTTAAGAAGTTTACAGCAAAAAGATACCAAACCTAGACCTTTAGATGTGGCAAAATTAATAATAACTTTGGAAGAATTAATAGTAGGAACTAT
The DNA here is from genome assembly GCF_964204655.1 of Triturus cristatus. Taxonomy (NCBI): domain Eukaryota; kingdom Metazoa; phylum Chordata; class Amphibia; order Caudata; family Salamandridae; genus Triturus; species Triturus cristatus. The sequence goes on from NC_140589.1 coordinate 1,902,463,211, forward strand.
TCCAACAGAAAAGTTAAAAGCATATCAGGATGAAGAACTAAATGTTTCTATGTAAAAGTATAACATTGAGAGCAAGAAATTTGCATGAAAAATTGGAAAAAGCGGCAACTGAAATGGGTATCGATTTTGAGAAAATAAAGTCATTACAGAAACCATACAGAGTAGACTTTGCTGAAAAAGACATTGAGAATTTGAATACTGCAGGAAGATTAACTCAAATTAAAGAGCTAATTGTTTTACTAAGAAAATGGGGCGATGTATATAAATGGAAGAGCAGGTGGTTTCGGAAACGAGACGATGCAACAGACAAAACGTTTGCAGCATTCCCAGTAAGAGAAAAGGAGAAAGTGGTAACTGAGTGTCCCATGAGAGAGATCCCAGGAGGAGGCTACGTGCATGTTCCCTGGACCAGACAGGACATTTTATCATTTACAAATGACTTTCCCCCGACTTCGCGAGAAGCAGGTGGAATGGTATAGGCAGGTAGATAGGTTTGTCAAATTATCAAAAGTACTGTGGATTGATTTGAACAGTCTATTTGACATAACTGTGCCAGCAGATCTATGGGCAGAATGTAAAATTACAATAGGTTGGCCTACTCAGGAATATCCTAGAGATCCTAAAACAGGTGCCCCTGTTCAACTGATCGGCCCCTCTGGACAACTCCTCACCCAGCACTTTGAGCAACTCACTGATGATTTGCTATGCTTAAGACCCATTGATTGATTCTGTACATTCATATAGATTTTTCTCAGTGGAGACTTTCTGATGCGATTTTAACTCTCCCTTGCCAATAAAAGCCTTGCTAAATTCAGTGCGGTCTTCAGGGTTGACTTTTGATGTTGAGTTAGCTCTCCATTTACGAATGTATGGCCACATTCAATACATTTATAGAGTTTCTCTCCTGTGGGAACATTCTGATATATATTTTGTTATCAATCCTTTGTCACATTCTATTCATTAATAGGGTTTCTGCCTAGTGTAGATTTGTTTATACAGCATTAGCTTATTCTTCCTGTGTAAGACTTCATTAAACTCTGTACATACATTGGATTTCTTGCCATGTAGATTTTCGGATGTCGCTTCAGTTTTCCATTTATTATGAATGCTTTGTGGTATTCAGTACATACATAGGTTTTCTCCCCTGCGTGAACTTCCTGATCTTGTATTATATTTTGCTTTGTAATAAATCCCTTGTCACATTCTATACATTCATGTGGTTTCTCCCCAGTGTACACACTGACATTGCTTTACCTCTCCCTTTATAATAAATACCTTGTCATATGCGGTGCAGTTGAATGGTCACCCTCCATTTGGAATAAAGGTGTTGTCACATTTTGTACAATTATATGGTTTCTTTCATGTGTGAACATTCTGATGTATTTTTTAACTTTGCTTTGTAATAACTGCTAAGACACATTCAGTACAGTCATATAGTTTCTCACCAGTGTGGAATTTCTGATGTAGTATTCATCTTTCCCTAGTAATAAATGTATTGTTGCATTATGTACATTAATAAGGTTTCTCTCCTACGTGGACTATCTGATGTTGCATAATATACGACTTTCTAATAAATGACTTCTCACATTCAGTGCAGTTGAATGGTCTCTCTCCAGTGGGGATTTTCTAAATGTTGCTTCAGCTCTCCATTGGTTATAAATGCTTTGTCACATTCAGTGCATTCGTATGGTTTCCCCCCAGTGTGAACTCTGATGTTCCTTTAGCTGACTATATTTGATAAATGCTTTGCCACATTCTGTACATTGATATTATTTCTCCCCAGTGTAGATTTTCTGATGTCGTGTTAGCTTTCCTTTGTTGTAAATGCTTTTTCACATGCTGTGCATTGATATGGTTTCTCCCCAGTGTGGATTTTCTGATGTCGCGTTAGCTCTCCATTTCTTATAAATGCTTTATCACATTCTGTACATTTATATGGTTTCTCCCCAGTGTGGATTTTCTGATGTCGCGTTAGCTCTCCATTTGTTTTAAATGCTTTGTCACATTCTGTACATTGATATGGTTTCTCCCCAGTGTGGACCTTTTGATGTTGCTTCAGCTCTCCATTTGTTATAAATGCCTTTTCACATTCTGTACATTGATATGGTTTCTCCCCAGAGTGGATATTTTGATGTCGCTTCAGCTGTACATTTGTTATAAATGCTTTGTCACATTCTGTACATTGATATGGTTTCTCCCCATGTGGACTTTCTGATGTTCCATTAGCTGTGACTTTCTAATGAATGCCTTGTCACATTCTGTACATTGGTATGTTTCTCCCCAGTGTGGATTTTATGATGCCGCTTTAGCGCTCCATTTCTTATAAATGCTTTGTCACATTCTGTACATTTATATGGTTTCTCCCCAGTGTGGATTTTATGATGTAGCTTTGGGTCTCCATTTGTTTTAAATGATTGGTCACATTCTGTACATTGATATGATCTCTCTCCAGTGTGGGTTTTCTGGTGTTTCTTTAGCTCTCCAAGTGTTATAAATGCCTTATCACATTCTGTACATTTATATGGTTTCTCCCCAGTGTGGATTTTGTGATGTCGTTTTAACCTTCCATTTCTTATAAACGCTTTGTCACATTCTGTACATTTATATGGTTTCTCCCCAGTGTGGATTTTGTGATGTAGCTTCAGGTCTCCATTTGATTTAAATGCTTTATCACATTCTGTACATTTATATGGTTTCTCCCCAGTGTGAATTTTATGATGCAGCTTTAGATCTACATTTGTTATACATGTTTTTTCACATTCTGTACAATGATATGGTTTCTCCCCAGAGTGGATATTTTGATGTCGCTTCAGCTGTCCATTTGTTATAAATGCTTTGTCACATTCTGTACATTGATATGGTTTCTCCCCAGTGTGGACTTTCTGATGTTCCATTAGATGGGATTTTCTAATGAATGCCTTGTCACATTCTGTACATTGGTATGGTTTCTCCCCAGTGTGGATTTTATGATGTCGCTTTAGCGCTCCCTTTCTTACAAATGCTTTGTCACATTCTGTACATTTATATGGTTTCTCCCCAGTGTGGATTTTATGATGTAGCTTTAGCTCTCCAAGTGTTATAAATGCCTTATCACTTTGTGTACATTTATATGGTTTCTCCTCTACGTAGAAACTCTGATGCTGCATTAGGTCTTTCATTGCAAAGAAAACTTTTACACAGTCAGTCAATCAATATGGTTCTTCTCCAGTATGATTTTTTGATGTTGCACTTGCTCTTTCTCTCCCTAATAAATGTGTTGTCACTTTCTAGATATTCATACGGTTTCTCTTCTGTGTGTTCTTTCTGATCCAGGTTAGCTCTTCCTTTGTAATGAGAACCTTATCAGACTTGCTTCAGTAAGTCAGTGTGTTATTTCATCAATGTATATCAGGTGATCGCTAAGAGCCAAGTTCAGACCACATTGGGCAGTTTGGGTTTTCTGCTGTAGAAAAAGACTTTGGCGAGGCATTAGCCTTCAAGGGAAGAAATTTTGAGGTGTATTGTTTTTACATCACTTTCTACGCAAGTGATTAATGCATTCATCTTTTTTGTTCTTTACTGCTTTTATTGCACCTGTTGGAATTTTTTTTTTAAAAACACGGGATAAGCTTAAATGGTGGGTCTGTCACAAAAATCAATTGGCATTTAATGAGACATTTGATGCTAATAATTATATCTAAAATTAAACTCACTTTTATTAAAAAAAACATTTTAAAAAATACTCTTACTAGGAAGGCATGGGTTATTGATATGTATTAAATGACTAGATTATTGTCTTATTAAAAATACAAGCATTTTGAGAAGGCAAGCTGCCTGCCAAGAGTGCTGGTTAGTCCTTCCTCCTCAAGTGTCGCCACTAATAGAAAAGTACCCGACTCCTGGAACTGAAAGGGATTTAGCATATGACAACTCTACAGAGGGTTCATTTTACATAGTTGAGTTTTTAACAAACCAGTGAGGAATAAGAGCCCACTTCAGAGAACGGAGCACACTTCAGAGGTCAAATGGTTCGAACACCAGTGGGGCCGACTAAGACCCACGTTTCAAAGGTCATGCAAATTTGGCTGTGATAATACTGCTTCTATATCAAAAAGGGGGGGGGGAGTAGAAGCGTTCTGGGGACCAAACTCAGCTTCCAGATATATATCACTAAATCAAAAAGGAGTGGAGCAAAGAGGCCTCGAAGGATCTGGCACAAATATGTAGAAGACCCTCAACAGCCACTATCCGCCATTGGTATGTCTGTTGCCATTGGCGTAATCTTGGCTGATAGCATCATCACTGGGTCTTTTGTTGGCCTCCACCAGGAGGAGATCCTCAAAAACCGGCTAGGATCTAGTTTGTGCAGAATAGAAAATTTAAAATTACCTTTTTATCATGTGGTGCAATTTATTCTAAAAAATTATAGGGTAAGATTAAAAACAGTGGATGTGAAATATGGGACGTGCAATATGTCCTTCACATCACTTTTCCAACATGTTTCAACCTGCATGCGCCCTTGCCGGTTCGCTGGCTTTCGTCAGGACCTCATTGAGGAGAAAAACTACTCCCCCTTTAAATTTCTTACTCACGTCAGGTGGAGTACTATCCCCTGGGCTTGGTGATACAACTGGTTATATTCATTCCGGTATCAACATTCAGTAATGGGGAGACCGCACAGGAAGCTAGCGTCTGCGTCACAAGAGTGCAGCCAATGCCCCTCTCCAACAACCCTAGGGGGAACTCCCAAAAATCTTAAAAGAAGAGGAGAAATGCTTACTTCGTACAAAAAATGTAATACCGCAGGATGCAGTATTTATTGGATGTAATATTACAACACTAGAGTGATATTTGGATGTATGAACGGGATAACTTATAAATAACATACGCTTACCACTATTCCGAATTCCTCAGACTTGGAGCGCGGGCAACGTGTCAATTCAAAGTCTAAAATAGGCATTCAACTGTTTGAGAATAACACTTATTTTACAAAAGATAATTACATTCTATGCACATTATACGATATATAGATAAGTGAGTAAACTCAGCATCTGTTTTGCTTTAGCTAACCATAATTCATATTAGCCAAATCCACAGAAGTCTGTGCCGTAAAATTTCATGAGAATGTTTATGCTTGTGGGAGAATGTACGTTCATCATATGACTGATAATTAAAGACGTCATGTTTGTTTTTTATTCTCAGAGGGACAGATTAAGGAATGAGTAAGGGCATAATCACACAACGAGAGCAATGGAACATTTTTTAAAGCGTAAGAACATGCGGAAAATGGTCTGTAAATTCAAACATATGTTGTGCTGAGGTTTTTTTCTGCAATAGAAAAAGCCACAACTGCGCGCGCATGCAAAAGGGGACCATTTTTAGAAAGTCCCCAATGTTTTTCAAATTAACCACAAAAAACACATGGATTGCGTTTCAATGCCACCCCACATTTATTTGCGGTTCAATCTCGCCAGCTCTCCCGTTCATTTTATGCCGAGGGAAAATTAAATTTTTTAGGAAACAGCGTTTGGTATTTTCACACTTGAGTGCCAAAGCCAGTCAGGCTTTTAACAGCCATTCACGGCCTCTAGATAACTGCGTGGCACAGGGGAGGGGGATGCAAGCACATCCCAGACTTTGGTGGGCTTGGAATGGAGAGGGGACCATGTGCCTGGAGCCCTGGCCCCCAAACTGCAGCCAGACGAGCCCAGTGGTAAGTAAGTGCAGGCAGACAGAGCGCACACAGTATACTCATCTGCTGTTCATCAGTCCTGCAGGAGCAGCTGATGTCTAGACGTCTCTTTGACCCGCCACCGGCTCACTGGGGAGTTGTAGCATGGTCCATCCCTGCCGTAGCTCTCTGGCCGAGACTCATTCAATGTTTACTCACAAGGTTCCTTCCCTGCTATAGCTCTCTGGCCAACACTCATTCAATGTTTACTCACAAGGTTCCTTCCCTGCTATAGCTCTCTGGGTGAGACTCATTCAATGTTTACTCACAAGATTCCTTCCCTGCTGTCGCTCTCTGGCCAGCACTCATTCAATGTTTACTCACAAGATTCCTTCCCTGCTGTAGCTCTCTGGCTGAGACTCATTCAATATTTACTCACGCTCTGCCTTGAAGCTGCATGCATAGCGCTCGCCAGGTTTGCACAACTCTGCCGTTATCCCAGCTAAAGCGGCGGTGCTGCTCAAATTAAACAAGCATTTGCAATGCAATGGGAAACAGCCTTTACAACGAGGTGAATACATCGCATGCATTTGCCTCACATTTTTTTACCGCGATTATACATTTACATCGCATACCAATAGCACAAATTTAAGTTAAGGTGGGGGGTCTCCCCCCACAAATACATTGTTTTTAAATATAAAAACAGTGAGTTGTATTGGAATGTGATGAAAATGCATAACCACGGTCAACAAAATACAACCCAATGCAATAGGTAACGCATTCGCGAGCGTTTAAGCTATTAGCATTGTATAGGGCAGTGCCTTTTATTTATCTGTTTTGATAATTAACACAAATAAAAGGCATGGTCATTTAAAATGCCAATAGCTCAGACTCTTGTAAATGCGAGACCTGCTTAATTTCAAAGAAGCGGCCGCCATTATCCCGGGCTGCTTGGAAAGTGAAAGAGCATATGATGCGCTGAATGTTGCAGGAAAGCATGTTGTGCCTGCAGTGTGAGAAACTCATTAAAGAAAGTAGTGTTTACAGACTAAATAAGGCATACCATGTAACAACAGAAGTAAAATGGTAAGTCCTCATGGGAGGTTACAAACGAAGACAAGGCGGTACTAAGGAGGGACAAAAAAGCCTGTTAACGAATCAGAAGTCAGCTTTTACGAAGAACATTGACACAAGCCAATGACAAATATGGGCAGACAATGGGCGGGGCTTCACGTCTATTTTCGAATACAGCATGTCTCGCAGAGCAGCACATGCCCTGCCTAAGCTCGGCCTAAAAAGGCAGTTCTCCTTTTCTTTGTTTAAACTGCACCTGCAATGGTGCTCTTTGACATGCCTTTCACCTTGGCTGTTGGCTCTGGCAGCAGGCATAATATCACAACTGAACTGTAATAAGTTATTACTGTCTAATTGTGGCCAACTGCAATTAGAAAACAACAGATCTACTCTACTGTAATAATGTATTAGATTCCAGCTGAGACGTCACAGTGCCCCCAGCAACATACTGCACAGAATATGAAAGGCAGGTCGCTGGACAGAAATGTCGCTGCCGCCTAAATAAAGTGAGACTTGACATACCCCTCTCTCTTTCTTCAGATCATTTTCCCCTGGAAATTCTTCTCCAATAGCTGATAAGGATGCACTTATTGAAACACGTCTACTTACTGCACCGCTTGAGTTGCTATACGACAACATGAATATATCAAGGTGTTACCGGACATCATATACACGGTTTTGATACTTAAGCTACATAACATGTTGGCTACAAGTGAAAAACAACTGATTGTTAATACTAAAGATCTCACATTTTACATTAAAAAGGTGCCACAAAAGTTTAAAAGAGCACTGAGGGAAAGAAGATGGAGTGCATGATCAAGAACTACACATATGGTAGGGATATTTTATTTATGTTAAATAGTATATTGCAAGTCACTGGGAGATCCATAACTTTATCTTGCAATTGCCTTAGAACGTAAACCAGGAGGTAGTTTATACTGTAAATTATTCACAAAGTATTCACACATTTCTAAATATGTCAGCAAATGTGTTCTGGTATATTCGGTTACAAATTCCTTTACCACAATAAGTAGTTTCCGCCTTCTGCATGGTACAGTCGTGTACAGCACCCAAATAGATGAATGCCTCATATTAACAAAACCATACAACAGAATGCTTGAATCAAGTGTTGTTTAAAAAAAACACAGATAGGAATTCCTTATAATGACAGCTGATTGACTCAGAGAGGAAGCTTCAGATCTTGAGGTAAAGCAAATGGACGTTAACCGTGTCAGTTAATATAAGCAGGGGCAATTGCAGATGTGCCAGGTGGTCCATACACCCAAGTAAATAAATGAATAAATCTGCAGGTCTTCAAGAATAAGGCTTGTTTTCATAGTTGCTCCTATTTATTTGCAAAACTGTTTTCCTGCTAGTGAGAGGCTGATTGCACAAACGTGTTAAGAGGGTGCTGTAATTAGCACACGCACACATGCAAACGCTATGGGGTATCGGTCCTCATAGCACGCTAGTCCTCACAGTGGTGTGTGTCTTGTTTTTTCAGTGTTTACCAACACTGGGAGGAGCTACCAGTGTATGTGAAAAAAATAAAAACACACACTAAAAATACTTAGATTTTGAAATGTACTGGATTATTCAAAGAGGAATCCAAAAATGACCCGGGTACAGGTTTGTGTTTCTGCGCATGTTTTGAATGTTTCATGTGGAAGGTCAGTGATGGCCCTCGAGGGTGGGCAACGCTGGAGAAGGATGTCAACAAGCAGCATCTCAGTCTGGCAGAATGAGTGACGTGCCTTGGAATTCCTGCCACGGAAGCCGGAGTCTCATGACAATGAACAGATGGCCCTCTGACCCCATATGAATGGAGGAGTCCATCTTTACACGCCAGGCCGAGGCAGCAGTGACAACATGCGGCCTCCTCTGAATTCACGCAACTGTCAGGCAAGAGAAACTACACCCACCCTCCCTTCAAGCAAACACACACAAGAAAAAGAAAATGAATCTATAGCAGACATTTATTTTATGTGAAAGTGGGACAGTAAATCTTTTGATAAAATTTAAATAAAACACAATCACTGTATTTGTATTCTAATTTATATAGTGCTCAGTCTTGGTGATATGCGCTCCATAACAGATTCGCAATAGTAAATGTAACAAAAAATAGAATACGGATAAGTGTAGCCAATAACCCTGATGGGTTATTACCAATAGTCTTCTCCACTTTCCCTTGCCTCCTCCCCCATCAACCCCCTACATGTTGAAACAAGCACCCCTGTCCCTTTGAAGATCTTTAAACTATGGCTCCAGTTTGATCTTGAGCACATTTTAACAGCCATCTGATCTCTGTCGTTGATTGTGCTGCTGACATCACCCTCTGATAAAAACAGAGCCTGGCAAGGAATCAGAGCCTTTCCTCTAAGCACCGAGCACCAGTAACATTACCCAATGACATTCATATTTTTTGTAGACATGAGGAGATAATCGGCAGCTCCTGTTAAAGACAAGGAATGTCCTGAGCTGCCAAGTAATCTCCAGTGTGAACCAAAAATATGAAACTGAAATGTGTAACGTAGCTGGTTCTTTTGCAAAGCACTACGGAAGGAAACAACAAGCCCGAGAGCGAGCTGCTGCTAATGCGTGGCTTGAGGCAAACAAAGTGCGACTCCAGAAGGGATCACCAGAGCGAGAGGACGTGTGTCAAAGCCGTCGAATCTCCACAGAGGCAGAAGAAGCTTATTCCCAATTCCTTCCTCTCAGAACACACTGCGTTTAGCAGCTGCTCTAAGCAGGGGGAAAGGGGAGTGGACAGAGAAGAGAAAGACACTCGAGCTGGACCTGAATTCCCTTGTCTTCTGATTTTCAGTCTTCTGGGATTCCTAATGCACAGAAGGGAACAGAAGCATTCAAATACACATTGCAGTCCTGATCATTACTAACGGTTCACTTCTTACTCTATCCTACCAGGTTTGGCTGGAGTTTGGGCTCCTCTTCTGTATTGAGGTCTCTCAGTCCCTACTGGCCTGGAACTGCTGCTTCCTAATACATATGGAAGATACAACATTAATATCACAGCACAACCTTTAACCTTTCTTCTTATTACTGGGAAGTGGACCTCTCCTACCTAAATGGTAGCTAGACCTATCTCTATGGTTCTCATCCAAAGTTCAGAATTTTAGTCTAAGGAAATGAAGGTCTCTTTTCCTGAAGTCTTGTTCTGTTCTCCTTGATATTATGTGGATAAATAGCTTCTGGAACGTACGCGCAAAAAGGAACAAGGAAGGTCAGAATGGAAGGAAAGGAAAGGGAAGCACGCAAGGAAAGAAGGGTACAGAAGCAAAACGCGCTGCTCCAAACTTGCAGTCTCCTTAGCGCAGATACAGGATAAATTCTTGGCTTACTTGACTGTGAAGAATCAGGGCACACCAACCTTGGTCTCCTGGAAGGCTTCAACAACTGTCCCCTCACAATGCGGAATTAACTATGCCCAAAATAAGAATAAGACACTAGTACTCCGCGCTCCTGAAGGGGAAATAATTACCTCTGTGAAATTATATCTATGAGTAAGCGCCGCTCAGCTATTACTTAAGAAAGAAGCGCGCTTCGAATTCAGACTTCTCTTCCTCAGATACGAATTGAAGTGCGCAGTTGAGCACGCTCACGAGCTGCATCATTCCGAAAAGCCTTCAAGACTAAAACGTCAACTTCGGAGGCTCTGGTACTTTGTGGGCAACACGGCGGCCATCTTGAAATGGTCTTTTTCGCCGGTTTTACATTAAACCAATAATTTACAGTAGAGGGTTTGATTACTACCCTATGTTTCTTGGGATTACACTTCCCTATGGTAAGGGCATTCACCAGGTTCCTGACAGTACCCCCTCCCAATGACCAATTTATCGGTCTAGGTTTGAGAGGATTTTGCAAATGGAAGCGTTTAACTAATTGGGAAGCCTGTACATTTACGGCAGGTTCCCAAGATCTCTCTTCAGGTCCATAGCCCTTCCAGTCCACCAAGTAAAATAGCTTACTTTGAATCCTTCTTGAATCTAAGATTTCCTTGACCTCATATTCGGTTTGTCCTTTGATTCTCACTGGGGGGGTGGAGTACCCTTGCGAAGATGGGGGGCTGTTGGTTTAAGGAGGGATACATGGAAAACTCGGTGAATCTTTAATTGCGAGGGCAATTTTAGCTGAACTGTCACTGGCCCTAACACCTTTTCTACTGGAAAGGGACCAATATGCCGTGGTTGAAATTTTCTATTCCCCTTCAAACGCAGGTGATGAGAGGATAACCACACAGAATCTCCCACCTGATACTTAGGGGCCTCTTTTCTGTGCTTATCTGCTTGACGCTTGTAACTCTCCTTAGCCTTTAGAATATTGGACTCCGCAGATTTGTGAGCTTGGGATAATTCTTTCAAATACTGATTCGCTGCAGGAACCCCAAACTCTTCTTCACAACTGAAGGGATTCAGATGTCTTCCAAAATTGAGGTAAAATGGAGTGAACCCAGTGGAGACATTCTTCACATTATTGTGAGCGAATTATGCCATCCACAGCAAATCCGACCACTCACCATTCCGAGCCAAAAGGAACAGGCGAAGGTATTGTTCCAACTCTTGATTTACCCGTTCAGTTTGACCATCTGTCTCGGGATGACAACTGGTAGAATGCCTGACTTATACCCCTAATCCCAGCATGAAGGCCTTCCAAAATCGAGAGATGAACTGAGGGCCCCTATCCGATATCAAGATCTTAGGCACCCCATGAATCTTAACTATGTGTTCACTGAAGAGTTTGGCTATTTCTCTAGCTGTGGGAACCCCTTTGATAGGAATGAAGTGACTCATTTTAGTGAAGGTGTCCACTACAACTAAAACTGTATCATAACCCCTGCTTACTGGGAGGTCTACAATTAAATCTAATGTGACGGTGTGCCAGGGTTCTGTGGGAGTAGGTAGGGGTTGTAAAAATCCCTGGGGCGCTTGCCTTCTGGTTTTCCCTCGAGCACAGAGATCACAAGATTCCACATAACGTTTTACATGAGTTTTCATATCTGGCCACCAGAAGTATCGTTGGACTAAGTCAAGAGTCTTGACCATGCCTTTATGCCCTGCTAATGGTTGATCATGACAGTCTTTCAAGGCTTGTTCTTGGATTGCTTGGGTGGGCAAATATAACGCACCTCGATGATAAGGCAAAGAGTTGACAACCTCTCGATCAGTTTCTTGATTCGCCCATTCCGACATTTCCTCGGTAGTCATTTGTCTTCCAATTTCTTCCTTATAGTTTGTGAAACTAAGTGTGCAGAAAATCTTGGATTCAGGAATAATTGGATGTGGTTCCACCAGATGTTCTGTGGCCTCGGTTTGAATTTGGGACAGTGCATCCGCTTTGCCATTCTTACTGCCTGGGCGATACGTAATCACGAAGTCGAAGTCGACAAAGTAAAGAGACCAGCGTAGTTGACGGGGAGTCAAAGTTCTGGCTGATTTCAGAAACTGGAGATTTTTATGATCCGTGAAAACTGTGACAGTATGCTTGGCTCCTAATAAATAATGCCTCCATTCCACGAAAGCATCCTTTACTGCTAGCAGTTCTTTCTCCGCAATAGTATAATTCTGCTCTGCTGCATTCAACTTTCTCGACCTGAAAGCTACTGGATGTAATTGTCCAGTAGATTGGTGTCGCTGAGACAGGATTCCACCGATGACTTGATCTGAGGCGTCCGCTTCAACAAAGAAAGGTTCAGAAGGATCTGCATGAAGGAGAATTGGGGCCGATGTAAAACTGGTCTTGAGATAGACAAAGGCCTGTTCTGCCTCTTCCGTCCATTGAAATTTTGCTCCCTTTTTTAACAATCTTGTGATGGGGAGAATCTTTTGAGAAAAACCTAGAATGAATCGACGATAAAAATTGGCAAATCCCAAAAATCGCTGTACCTCCTTAACATCTGTGGGTGATGGCCATTGTACCACAGCCTGCACCTTCTTGGTATCCATGGTGATTCCGTCCGGCGACAGTACAAACCCCAAAAACTCTATTGTACGAACACTGAACGCACACTTCTCTAATTTTACATAGAGCTGATGTTGTCGAAGCCTTTTGAGGACTAACTTCACATGCCCCGCATGTTCTTGTGGGTTCTTAGAAAAAATCAAGATGTCGTCCAAATAGATCACCGCTACCTTATCCAACAAGTCTCCCATGGCATCATTAATGAAATGTTGAAAGGCTGCAGGAGCATTGCACAGCCCGAAGGGCATCACCTGATATTCAAAGAGCCCGTACTTGGTCCTGAAGGCAGTCTTCCACTCGTGGCCCTCCTTCATTCGGATAAGATGGTAAGCTCCCCGAAGATCTAATTTCGTGAATATCTGAGCCTCTTTGATCTGATCCAAAAGAACGGAAATCAAAGGTAACAGATAACGGTTTTTAACCGTTGCTCTATTGATTGCTCGATAATCAATGCAAGTCCTCAAAGACCCTTCTTTCTTTGGAATAAAGAATAATGGAGAGGAGACCGGAGACTGGGATGGTCTAATGAACCCGTTAGCCAAGTAACGATCCAAATAATCCTTCAAATACAGGTTCTCGGCCTCCGTTAGTGCGTATATCCGACTGCAGGGTAAAACGGCCCCGGGTTCGAGGTCGATGATGCAGTCATAAGAGCGATGGGGAGGCAATCGTTCCGCTTCACGTTCGCTGAACACATCGCTAAATTCCTTGTATTCATCCGGAACCTGAATAGACTCGACAACCCCAATGGAATCTCCACCGTAAGACAACAAGGTTGCTGTGGAAGGTTCCAAATTCTTCTTGTATGAAGAGAAACAATGTTCAGAACAAAACAAGGAGGTCATCTCAACAGTCCGATTCTCCCAGCCAATTGTCGGTTTGTGTGTGGAGAGCCACGGAATACCCAGAATGATCTGAAACTGTGGGGCATCAATCAGGTTAAACTGAAGATATTCTCGATGTCCATTTGATTGAACCAATTCTAACAACTCAGTGTGATGGGTGATGGGACCCGAAGAGAGGTTGGTCCCATCTACTGCTCGAACCAACTCCTTCTTTTCTTTTAAAATCGCTTGGATTTCCATCATCTTCGCATACTTGATGTCACAGAAGTTCCCAGTAGCTCCTGAGTCAATCATGATGGCCACTCCCGTGATTTCTTGTTCACGAAACTTCAACGTCATCTGTAGAATCAAATGTGGTGTTTGAGTTTGAAGGGTGTTCATTATACAATGAGATTCTGGAACCTTCTTCTCACCTTTCGCCATCTGAGCGGCTCCTCCTACAGATGGTTTTGAGAGTTTCCCGGCACAACAGGCTTGGGTCTTTTTGGATACTCTTTCACGAAATCTCCTGTTGCTCCACAGTACATACATAATTTCTTTGCTCTCCTCGACTCTTTTTCTTCTTTACTTAAGGGACCCCTCACCGTGCCTATCTGCATTGGTTCACTCTCTGATGTGGATCCATTAGTTTTACTCCCTTCAACTCTAGGTCTTTCAAAACGTGAAAAATTCCATTTGAAATCTCTAGACTTCTTTTCTCCTTTCCGTTCCGCGTAGCGAAAATCGATTTCTAACACTAAATCTACCAATTCTGTAAAATCAGTAGGTCTGTTTGGAATCTGGGCTAGCGTGTCCTTAATCTCGTCTCGTAATCCTCTATAAAACAGTGCAGCCCTCTTCTCCTGTGGCCAGTTTGTTTCCACCAACAGTTTGTTAAATTGAGTCAAGTACGTGAGGAGATCTTTGGATCCCTGGCGCAGTTCCAAAAGTTCGTTGTCAGTGGCCTGGGAAATTCTTCTCCTGTCAAAGATACGAAGAAACTCAGTCTTGAAGCGATCAAAATCATATAAAAAAGGATCATCTCGGGAAACCAGAGGCATAGCCCAGTTGGCGGCATCCCCACTAAGATAAGACAAAATGAAATCCACTCGGGATTGAGCGTCTGGAAATAGGGTTGGGCGACACATGAAATGAAGGGAACATTGTGTGAGGAACAGTTGGGCCTTTTGAGGATCCCCGCTAAACCTTTCAGGTGATGCTAATGGAATAAGAGGGGAAACCGAATGAACAACTTGGGCCACAGTTCGGGGATTAGTATCTGGCGAGGAACCCTTTAAATCTGCTACGGAAGGAGGAGAAGCTGGGGACGTCATCTCACTAACTCTTTGGGATAGCATCATTGTTTCCTGCCGCGAAGCTACCATCTCTTGTTTTAGACTCTTATTCTCAGCACTAAGGTGTCCTAAATCTTGCTGAATTCTCTCTAACATGTCCCCTAACGCCTTCAGATTAAAACCCTCCGCCATTCTGCCTGGGTGGAGTAAAGTCGTGGGCACTTCAATCTGTCAAAGCCGTCGATTCTCCACAGAGGCAGAAGAAGCTTATTCCCAATTCCTTCCTCTCAGAACACACTGCGTTTAGCAGCTGCTCTAAGCAGGGGGAAAGGGGAGTGGACAGAGAAGAGAAAGACACTCGAGCTGGACCTGAACTCCCTTGTCTTCTGATTTTCAGTCTTCTGGGATTCCTAAAGCACAGAAGGGAACAGAAGCATTCAAATACACATTGCAGTCCTGATCATTACTAACGGTTCACTTCTTACTCTATCCTACCAGGTTTGGCTGGAGTTTTGGCTCCTCTTCTGTATTGAGGTCTCTCAGTCCCTACTGGCCTGGAACTGCTGCTTCCTAATATATATGGAAGATACAACATTAATATCACAGCACAACCTTCAACCTTTCTTCTTATTACTGGGAAGTGGACCTCTCCTACCTAAATGGTAGCTAGATCTATCTCTATGGTTCTCATCCAAAGTTCAGAATTTTAGTCTAAGTAAATGAAGGTCTCTTTTCCTTAAGTCTTGTTCTGTTCTCCTTGATATTATGTGGATAAATAGCTTCTGGAAGGTACGCGCAAAAAGGAACAAGGAAGGTTAGAATGGAAGGAAAGGAAAGGGAAGCACGCAAGGAAGGAAGGGTACAGAAGCAAAACGCGCTGCTCCAAACTTGCAGTCTCCTTAGCGCAGATGCAGGATACATTCTTGGCTTACTTGACTGTGAAGAATCAGGGCACACCAACCTTGGTCTCCTGGAAGGCTTCAACAACTGGCCCCTCACAATGCGGAATTAACTATGCCCAAAATAAGAATAGGACACTAGTACTCCGCGCTGCTGAAGGGGAAATAATTCCCTCTGTGAAATTATATCTATGAGTAAGCGCCGCTCAGCTATTACTTAAGAAAGAAGCGCGCTTCGAATTCAGACTTCTCTTCCTCAGATACGAATTGAAGTGCGCAGTTGAGCGCGCTCGCGAGCTGCATCATTCCGAAAAGCCTTCAAGACTAGAACATCAACTTCAGAGGCTCTGGTACTTTGTGGGCAACACGGCGGCCATCTTGAAATCACGGCGGCCATCTTGAAATGGTCTTTTTCGCCGGCTTTACATTAAACCAATAATTTACAGTAGAGGGTTTGATTACTACCCTATGTTTCTTGGGATTACACTTCCCTATGGTAAGGGCATTCACCAGGTTCCTGACAATGTGGCTCAGCAGTCAGAGCTGCAGACTTCGGAGCTGGGGATTCGTGTTTGAGCCTCGGCAGTCGGTTCAACATCCTGGAAATGATCCTGGAAATGTTCTTCGCCCTAAAGTGCACTAACAAAACCAACTAAAAAGCATTGATCGATATCGGAGGGGGTGGTGGAGAGCACAGGAATATTAAGTGCACAGACGAATGAGAAGTGAGCAGAGGCAGGCAGGATTTTTTTTTTTAACCAATCCCACCTTAGAAGGAAGCCCAAACCAAGCTATCCTACCAAAATAAAACCAACTGACGGCGAACTTCTACAAGTGCCACAATTTATATAAAGCTAAATAAAATTCAAGCAACAGAGTGGGAAGCACGGCAGGGGAGGCAGCAGTAATGTAACTGTGGCATTGAGATGGGAAAGGACTAACACTTATACTTAAATATAAGCAGGTAGGGAGCTGAAGTTCAACCCAGACAAAAAGTAACAGAGCAGGAATTCAAGCAAAAAAAAATAGTCCCTCAAGAAAAGATAAAGAACCATAGTGGAATGAGACCGTACTATGTCCCTCCTCTGTAGGAGGAGCAGAAGAGAGAAAGGAGGGACAAAGAGGCAGGACTGACCACTCGCAAGCAGGGATTTTTAAAGGACGCTGACAGAAAAACAAAAAAGCAATTTCAAGAAAGGAGTTGGACTTCATGTCCACAGACCAATTGCAGGGGGTCTCGAAGAGACAGCTGAGCTTTCTAACTCGACCTAAAAAAAGCATTGAGAGAGAGAACATGTCCTACCTGCAACATTAGGCAGAAGAAAACCAATTAAGAAAATAGTGCCCCCAGGGTCTAATTAAAGCATACATGTAACAACCAAAGTAAAAGGGCCAGTTGCCGTGGGAGGTTACAAATGAAGACAGGGCAGGACAAAGGAGGGACTAACAAGACTATTAACCAATCAGAAGCCATATTTACGAAGGACAATGACAAGCCAATGACAAATATGGGCGAGGCTTCAATTACATACTCCAATACAGCATGTCTCCTAGAGCAGCGCTTGCGCTGCCCAGGCTCGACCTAAAAACATTAAACATTTCACTGGAACTCAAGAAATACAGCTTTCATCGCCATGACCATTCCTCATAATTCTGGTGAGATTTCCTGTTCAATCAACATTCCGTTAATCAAAACCTTAAAACTCTAGTCTCAATCAGCGCAACTTGCGGGAAACAGATCGAAGAATTTCTCCCTTCTAAATAAGGGGTGGGTAATTAATGAAGGAAACTTGGTCTAAAATTATTCGTTCTGGCAATAACATTTAGTAATGATTCTTCATTATAGATAAACAGGACAGTCTATGATTTCACTTAAAATTTTCAATAAACAAGCTGTCAATGGGGGTGGGGAGGGGAGCCTACTTAAAGTAAACAAACTCAAAATAAACTTGACAACTAAAAAAGTCACAAAGTGATGCCTCACCAGCAGACTCGACTACGGCAACACACTCTTCACCGGAATAAACAAAACCTCACACGCAAGCAACAAAACATCCAGAATGCCATCGCAAGACTGGTCCTCAACCTGCCAAGACACTGCCACATCTCCCAGCACCTGCGCACACTCCATTGGTTCCCCATCGAGGATAGAGTCACCTTCAAGATGCTCACCCACGCACACAAGGTCCTCCACGACACCTGAACAGCCGACTCAAATTCCACACACCCCAAAGGACCCTACGATCAGCCCAGCTCTCCTATGCCGTGGTCCCCCACACCAGATCGGGAGGCCGCTCCTTCTCCTTCATCGTGGCCGGAGCCTGGACGCCCTTCCGCTGCACCTCAGATAGAAAACATCGCTCCCAATCTTCACAAGAAACATCAAAACCTGGCTTTTCAACAGACCCCTTCCTTGATGGACCGGAACCTGCATCCACCCACCCACCCCCAGCACCTTGAGACCCTTATGGGTGAGTAGTTGTGCTTAACAAACACCTGATTGATTGATGCCTCCAATATTAAAACAGGGGCCTCATCACCATGCCATGGACAGTTGACAGAACATGGCAATCAGACCATCTCACACCTAAGCATAGAGACAGGTGGTGGACAATGGAGTGTGTACACAACCAGCCAGGTGACAGACAACCGTCCAACGACACAAACAGCAGAGAATGCATGCAAGCCCCGACAAGAACACACCCCTGGTCCTCACAGCCAACCTACTGCCACGATCAATGTACACTACTCCGGCAATAAATAGCTTGGGTGGAGGGAAATCCATAAAAAAAAGTCTGACATCAAAATATGTGGATCACTTAATCTTCCCATGCCTACCAAAAAATTAATGTGTCCTTCTGTAACAAAACTATTGCTCATGTAAAGTTCTCTGGTCTAGTTCGTGCTATTTCAAAATCTCTAATACAAAAAAAAAAAAAAAAAAAAAAAAAGGTACTCCAAGCAGGAGTAGGGTACATCCAATATGTACTCCGAGTGGGAGTAGGTTGCCGCCAATATGTACTCCGAGTGGGAGTAGGATACATCAATATGTGCTCCGAGTGGCAGTAGGGTACACCCAATATGTACTCCGAGTGGGAGTAGGGACACCCAATATGTGCTCAGAGTGGGAATAGGGTACATCCAATATGTGCTCCGAGTGGGAGTAGGGTACACCCAATATGTGCTCCGAGTGGGAGTAGGGTACATCCAATATGTGCTCCGAGTGGGAGTAGGGTACACCCAATATGTGCTCCGAGTGGGAGTAAGGTATACAGTGTTAAGCACTCTGACAGTCATGCGAGTTGCTTGATTATCAAATGAACGCTGCTCTGATGCTTAATGAACCAACCCCAACATTACAGCCATGTTGTTAAACATATCATTTACGATTAGCGTCGAACAATCCAATGTGCCTTGCTCTTTATTTTTACTGTACTTTCATTGCACAGTATTTCTATAGGTGCCGTGCAATTCTAAGCTAATTTCGATGTAAACACACCAATGTGTTATAATCCAGGGACACTGCCCCTAACTTCATCACGTGGTATACTAAGGGCCACCATTTTTGGGGGCTCTGGGGACCACTTTTCCATTTCAACCCGAGTACCCAACAGGAGTGACAGTCTGAGCGTTGATATTTTTCAACTTAAATTGTTTATAGACATCTGAGGGAGATTGGGAATGTTACTGTTTAATAATACTCTTGAACTGTTCTCATAGGGCTAGGCGCGCTACTAGCACCGGATTAGAGACAAGGTCCTGACTAGCCAGGTTAAAAACAAAGCAAGTCTTGCCATAGTACAGACTGTCTGTTTAACTACAATTATAACAGTCTTTTTTTTTTTTTTTTTTTTTAAACCTTTATTACAGAATTCAAAAGATATACAAAGATGGGCCTACAACCTTCGGGCCGGCCGCTAGCAAACAGTATGAGCATAGAATACAGTCAGTAAACAGTCGCTGCAGCGTGAGAGAGGTCACAGGAGTTGAAAGAAGCGTTGGCGGCCACACCGTCCGGACCCCCCACATGGCGGTAATTATAACAGTCTTTATGTACCCACTGCCCACGTCTATTACTTAAAACATCACACTTCGGCTTGGAACATACAGCTGAAAACTGCATGAAGTACAACCACAGAACTTCAGGGTGAAAATAATTGTCTGTGTTTGCCACCCCACAACTCACCTGCAGCAGATCACACGGCGCGCTCACCTCACAGCACTCCGGGCTGAAAATAACTAACCTGCCGGAGTCTGGCATTCAGGACTTATGTGGTCGTCCCGCCATTACCAGCGACGTCAGAAGTGCCTCATCCAAACACCCTCTAGTCACCCCCACCCTACGGATAATTGATGTTAATGGCCGACTGCTATGCCCTTTGGTTCGGCACCCCTCCCGAAGGGAGGGGGGGGGGATGTGGCTGGACCGGGCGCCTTACTGGACCTCACCCCCCGAGCAGAACCGGCCTGGACTGGGCGGGGGTAAGGGGAGTGAAGGCGGGGAAGGGACGGGCAGAAGGACACTGGGTTCAGCCCAGTCATAAAGTTAAGCACAGGATTGTGGCTCGGGGGGTGGGGGTATTTAACCACAGATGCGGGACAGGCCCCCCTCTTCTACAGAGGGGAGGGAGGAGGGAGTTGGAGGGCTAGGGATGGAGGAAATGCCATGCAAGGTGCGGGAGGTATGAAAGGAGATTCCATGCCCCCTGCATGGGCAGCGATGCATCAGTGTCTGGACTGTGCCAGCTCGAGGACTGGTGCTCGCCCACCAGAGAAGGCCTGTGGGTAGGGTGACCAGATCTTAACCAGGACATTTTGCAAAAATAGAAGAAGGACTACAATTTTACATCAACAATGCTGCGCAGAAGGACTACTCTTATCAACATTGGAACACAGAAGAAGCACTAAGACAAAAATAAAATGTAATTTCTAAAACCAGCAGCTTACCTGTTAATTAAATTGCTTCATTTTAACAGCTGCTAACTAGCACAACTTTAGAACACCCAATCTCACTTCTCACTAGTTTCAGTCGACCCCCTTTAAAACACGGGATATGAGCTAAAATTGCAAAAATCGGCCAGGACAGCTGGTGAAACCCCAGGACTGTCCGGGCAAATCCAGGACGCCTGGTCATCCCACCTCTGGGGCTGGCTCTCCATCCGCGGGCCCCGTAGGAAGGGCCCCCTCCCAGGCCCTGCATCCCCTTCTTCTGTCGCCTTTCTTAGTGTGTGTGTGTGGATACAGTCTCAATGTAGTGGTAGAAGGTGGGGTTTTGCAGCGCTCAGAGGTTGCAGGCTGCGGCACTGAGCGCTTGGTGGAGTGGGGTTGAGATGCACGGCCCATGGCGGACTCTGACTTCCCCAGGGGTGGGACGCATCGACGCCTTGGTTCTGTGGAGTGTTTGCGTCAACTTTTTTTGAAAATTATTTTGTAGAGTTTTTTTTTAATGCTTTTTTAAAAATCTAGCTTGAACTCGACTCGAAGATATCAGGCGTCATAGCGCTTTACATGAGCACCAGTTTCGTTACAGATGGACACATTCATTTGTTTTAGGCACAGGGAGATTAAGTGATTTGCCCAGAATCACAGGATGTTGAGCGTTGTTGCTGAGACTTTAACCCGGTTGCCCAGCTTCGAGGTCGCCCGCTCTGGCTGTAAGGTGACATCCTGACTTGAGCTGAAGGCATTAGAGGGCTTCATAGAATTTGCATAGAATCCATGACGTGAGCTGTATTAGGTGTGGATAAAGATACAGTGACAATACGTAAAGGGCGTGCACAGTAGACATGAGAGTACGTTGATGACACTTCTTGGAGGTAAGTAAGGTATATATATATATATATGTAAATCGCTAGACAGAATTAGACCAGCAGCGAAAACAAAGGTTACATGAGTAGTAGACAAGAGTCCATAATAACAATAAATAGAGGAATTTAATCTTCGCTATAGACGACGAACTGTAGTGTAGATGACCAATGTAAGGTCTGAGCTAACCAAGGTATGGCGTAGTGAAGGTGGGGAGAGCGGGGCTTTGTCCTACTCGAAGGTGGTAATGCTCAGATTTGTTTAGAAGGTGGGGGATGGAGGCAAACAGTTTAGACTGACGCTTTAGGGGGGAGTTTAGGTATTTGTCGAAGAGTAGCAGTTTGTTTCTTCTTCACGTGAGGGAATGACTGATTGTCCCGTAAATCTTGAGGTTGTGAGTTCCAAATTCTGGGGGCGTTTCCTGAGAAACAACGTGTGCAGGATTTCTCTCTCTTAAATTTTGGTGGAATCAGGAGTAGACAGAGCTTCGGAGGGGTCTCTTTTGGACAGCTTTTGTTAATTTATGTGTGAGGTAGATTGGGTTTTCAGTGTAGAGAGCTTTCTGGGTTATGCACACAGTTTTGATTGTAGCTCTTGCCTTAGTTCGTAGCCAGTTACGATTCCTGAGAGCAGGAGTGATGTGGTCGAAGCGACTCTCCCTGGATAGAAGTCTGGCCTATGCGTGGAGTGTGACTTTCAGGGGTGCAAGGTCTGTTTTTGGAGTGCCCATGATCGTTGCGCTGCCGTAGTCTAACTTGGGGAGGACGAAGATTTGCACCACAGTCTTCAGGTCTACTGAGGGGATGAAAGGTTTGACTTTTTATAGGGATTTTAGCATCCAAGAGGTACCTTTTGGCTGAGGCGTTTGTATGCTCCTTCATGCTCAGATGACGGTCAAATGTAATCCCCAGGGATTTCATAGAATTGAAGTTCGATAGTTTTCAGTTTAATGCGGTGAAATTGTCGGGTCAGAGTTCTACGGGAAAGGAGTTTTATTTGGGTTGGATGAAAAGGAGTTCGGTTTTGTTGTGGATGAGTTTAAGGTGGTTGGTTGTCAGCCAGGACTATAATATAATACATAGTCCTTGTGGGACTGGTGTTTCTTTGAATTCAAGTTGTTAAGTTTCTGTAAGCCCTGCCTCAAGAAAAGATGTGAACCCTTTAATGATTGTTCCATTGATGCCTGCACACTGTGCAAGGATGTTTATGAGGGTATCATGGCGGACGGTGTCAAAGGCAGCCAATAGGTCCAGGAGGACTAGAAGGCAGGCCTGGCCATCATTTAGGTATCTGTGTAGGTTGTCTATGATGTTCAGTATCGCAGTCTCGGTACTGCAGCCTTTCCTGACTCCCGATTGCGAGCTGTCGTGCAGATTGTATTTTTCTATGTGGCTTTTGAGTTGTGCAAGTCCACATTTTTCAATGACTTTGGCGAGGAGAGGGAGGTTAGCTATAGGTCTGTAGTTATTAAGGTCGGTCTGGTCCACGTCTGTTTTTTTGATGAGGGGGGACTTGGCTGAGTTGGGGAGGGGGGGGGAAAGAGGGTCGGCATGGAGCTGCTCGATAGGGAGACAATGATTTTAGTCCGAATAGGAGAGATGATATAGCTGAGTTTTTTTAACCAGCGTCGCAAGGAAGCGGTCGGATATGTGCGAGGTCGGCTTTATACTAGCGAGTTACTTGGGGTTTCTTCTTCCGGGATAAGGTTGAATTTGGTCCAGGTTACGTCATTTTCCAATTGCAAGGGATTGGCGTTGGTGGACTGTGCTGCTGAGAGGGGGACAGCTGCGCTTTGAATGTAGGGCTTTGATTAGGCCCTTTGTGTGAAGGGTGTGGAAGAGAACAATGGTTCGGGATGGCCTGAGAAGGTCCGGTGAAATGAAAAACCCTTTGGAGGGCGAGATGATTTAGTATAGGTTCAAGGACTCATATTGGAGAGTGATGCGCAGCCGCGCGTAGCTGCACGCACCCAGGATTCGCTCCACTCACCGTGACCCCCATTGACTGCATCGAGTGCCGCATGGATTAAATTAAGATTCTCGGCATCGAAAACCCGCCTCAACTCGCTGAGCAGGCATGATTACACTCCTCTTTTCAGCAACTTCCTCCTGATACCTGATTGAATAATTTTCGGCACTGACACCGCGCATCCATTCATTGAGAAGGCTGGACCTAGTGTGTTACTTCAGCTATTGATTCACATCAAGACGTTCACTACCGCGACGAGCGCGGTTTTTACTGACGACTACCCCGTCACTTTACCGCTCATATGCTCAAGTTCATATGCTCACATTTTGTCCTGATGATGAACTCAAATAACTGAGTTCGAAACGCCGTCGACCCTATGCAACTCAAACCTATTTTGTACTAATTTTACTAAGAAAAAATGGTTCTCTATTGTTGCCAATGCGATGTTCCTTTTTAAAGAGTCCACCCTCACCTGCATGTCACGCTTTCTTGTCACTAAATATGTGAGCACTTGAATTCAATCTTTGTTCAATAAATAAGTGTCATACATTGACCTCTCCTGTCCCCTGTTTCTCTATATTAAGTATCACTCTCCAATATGAGTCCTTGAACCTATACTAAATCATCTCGCCCTCCAAAGGGTTTTTCATTTCACCGGACCTTCTCAGGCAATCCCGAACCATTGTTCTCTTCCACATTATATCACCCCAGGTTCGCATAAGGGGTACCCTTGTCCTTTAAAACACTATGGGCCTCATGTAGGTAGCGAAATACCGGTCGGTAACGGCCCAATTTCGGTAAATATTCCGTTACCGACCGGTATTCAGACAAGTGAGATGTAGGAGACCAAAAACCACTTTTCGGTAAATATGAGGCGGTAAATACCGATTCATATATACCGAATACATAATTAACGAATCGGTAAATATGAAGTGGTAAATATGAAGTGGTAAAAAGTTAAAATGACATGTAGGAGCACTCGGTAATTAAGAAATCCAAGAAAATCGGTAAATAAGAGTCGGTAATTAACACGGATTGAAAGCAGGTGGTAACCAACAACAGTGCAGCTAAGCAATCCCAAAATGCAACAGCGTGGACACCCTGGCAGCTATGTACGTCATTGCAATGCGCCTACGTCTAGAGGCAGCAGGACTGAGGGTTTGGCGACGGAAGGAACGCATCCACAGACAGCGCATCACACTATTCCAGCTGACTGATGCAGAGATACATGAGAGGTACAGGCTACACCCCGAAACCATCATGGACTCAATCAGGGACCCGCACCCACTCCTGGACCAGCCAATGAGAAGGGTGCACGCCATACCCCCACATGTGCAGGTGCTCTGCAGCCCACATCTGCTGGCATCCGGCATTTCTCAGGTGGTGACAGCTGCGGTGGGTGGTGTATCCCAGAGTTGCCTGTCCCGTTCCTTCAGGAATTACTTCCCCCATTATATTGGCTGCATTGATGGGACACACATCCCACTCTGTCCACCAGCTGACACAGAGCACATCTACAGGATCAGGAAGTCCACCCACTCCATCAATGTGCATACCGAATGGAATGATATTGTGAATGGTCCCGTGGGTGGCAGAACCAAAAGGTGCGCGTATGCTATTTACAACGAGGTCTGCAAGTTGCCGCACAGTGATGCGGCTTCCAGACTGAGAGCTATTGACCAAGCAAACATGGAGAAGGCCTAAGCCGTTATAGATATTAGCTCTAGCACTCTCACTTCTAGGATTCATACATGAGACAATAGGCACATGCAAGTACACGGCGCATGCAATGTACAAGCCCCGATTTTGGCGTGCGTCCTACGAGGTATCCCAGTGCCTGTGATTACACCTTCTTTCACTGTGCTTGCAAACGGTATTCATTTAATAATGATTAATGAAGTTTGCTGCGGGATGTGAGTGGTAATCCCGTACATAACTGTCTCGCATGAAGTTGTCTGCTGCAATACTGTTCTTTTTCCACCCCCGCATGGGCGGCGGGATGTTTCCATCTGGCCTTCGATTCCAACCTTGAAAGCAGAGTCCAACAAGTTGAGCAGAATAGAGCGCCATTGTCCCACAAAGAGGTGCCTTTGACTTCCTCTCGTTAAAATATTTGTCCTTCACGTTGCTACTACGCGCACTGAGGAACAGGCGCCTCTGAATACTGACCTCCCCCTGCATTTCGGCTCTTTGATCCAAAGTATTATCAATGCCTCGTCCACGACCGGCCTGGCTCAATTTTTTCTAACATGTGGGGCTCGGGTCTCGTGACCTCTTTCCAAACAATTTGTGGTGTAATTCCGGCATTTGTTCATTCACTGTTCTCGAGCATCTTTGGAGGTGTTCCGCTGCTTCTGGCGCTGGTGGCAGGTGTGCTGCTTTTACTTTTCATACTACGGAATGGCTGCTCCTTCTGTGCCACACGAGCACCTGTCCCGTCTGCATCTTCTTCGTGATAGGATGCTTGACTTCTATGGTACTTTGCCATTGGCGACTTTGAGCCTGGCTTATGGATTATCCTTCAGGTATTCCTACTTCACCTGCGTACAACCTGTATTGCACTGCCTGGATTGTCCCTTTGAATGGCCTCTGGATTTGTGCTTGACCAACATGGTGTCTCCGGTGCCGGATTTCGATCGACTGATGAGGCCCTTAGTGTCTCACGAGTTGTCCTGTTCTGGTGTCCGGATCATGGCGTGTGGAGCGGCGCATGGTATCCTGGGTAATTGGGACATCTCAGCGGCAGCCTACGACTTCTTGTCCATGAGCTATTTGGAGGAACATTCCGGGTGCCCTCTGATTGTGCTAGAGGCTCCGTTGGTTGGAGAACACGTATGTTCCTTTTCTTTACTCAATTGGATGGCTGAGACTTTTAGTGGCCCTGAAAACGATTGCTTGTTGGAAGCCGTGGCCACATATGCTGCCTATACATTCATGGATTAACTGGATTGTCGTCCATTGCGCCTGTGCTACTGGACAGCACCCTGGCGCAACATTTATTTCTTTTAGTTCTCGTTTTTCTCTTCCTGATGGTCTGCTTGAGTTTTTTACTATACTTGCATTGTGTTTTTGGAATTGTATGCTGCAATTAATTGGACTGTAGGACTTTGGCGCTGCATTGGTTACGCCCTGTTCTGCTCTGACGAAACTGAACTCTGCGTTCTCTCTTTTCGTGCCTATTACATATTGCTTCGCTCAAGGGGGCGTGTAGTGAGTTCTCCCTGAATACGTACATGCATTGTTCAGTTGGCATTACCACGTTGAATGTTATGTAGCCATATTTGTGTCTTTGCACACGACACTGCGTTTACATGTTCTGTCTTGAATAAACTGCTGACTCGAGACTTCCTTCAGACGAGTGCATTCTGTTGTTCCCATCCCAAGCTCTGCGCTGCGACCTTGGTCTGTACATGCTGTGACACACAGTCTGGAATTTTACACAATGCTTGTTTTCCACTCTAGGTTGTTCGACCCACGATTTAGCCATGGCACACGCGCAGCTGCACATACCTGACAGTTGGTGCTTTTCATTTCTCAGACGTCATGTTTATTATTCAGACCGAAGACGAGCCTTCCTGCGAGGAGACTCCTGATGCTCCTGTGATGTGATTTCACTAAGCTGATCTTTGAGGTATGGGGTCCCCTATTCAAGCCTGAGAGACCTTCTATAATGACATGATTGTGATATTGGCTACTTAGTTAAGGGAAGGTGGTAGTGTCCTCGGTATTTTCCGATTCGCTAAATACCACCTCGGTATTTACCGATTCGGTGGATACCACCTCGGTATTTACCGATTCGGTGGATACCACCTCGATATTTACCGATTCGGTGACTTCCGATTCGTATTTACCGAATGTTACCGAATCGGTAACTGTTACCGAATTTTTACCTACATATAACTTACCGGTTCTAATTTACCGATTCGGTACGGCTCGGTATTTATGAACCGGTAAAATTTATTTACCTACATGAGGCCCTTTGTGTGAAGGGGTCATCCTTGGTGCAGGGTAAAGGGTTGGGAGGCTCAAGGGAGTGTTCAATGTTAGAGATTTTATTAGAGAAATATTTTAGGAATTCTTTGCAGTGCGTAGAAGTTGAGTGTTGGGACAGAGAGGAGATTTGTTCTTTGATGTTGAAGAGGTCTTTGGGTCTATTTCTAGACCGGTCAAGTTGGTCTCAGAAAAACAAGGCTTCTTCTCTGAAGGTTAGGGATAGGTGGTGAACTCCACTCCACTGACAGAGCGCGCAAAGTTTTTTTTACTCTGCGCTCTACTTGAAATGTAGAGTTCAGGGGAAAACTCTGCCTCCTGCGTAGCGGAACGGAGTTTACTGGCGCCAGCACAAAACATCACACTACGGCCGTTTCCCAGGCATTAAATTTGTTAGCAGTTACAAACATGGTTTGTCACAGTGAGTCATTTGCATATGTCCATGTTTAATTTTGTAATCTACATTCATTTTGTGCAGGGCTGGCCTCGTTTTGGTCTTTTTTCACAGTTTGTGCTTGTGGTTTGTGTTTGTTTTGATGGGGCATTGCGCTTGTTTCATCCAGGCCTGCTGAGGGAGGCATCGAGATGAGCTGTTGTTGCAGGGAGACCGGACGGAGCTGGTGGTCGGAGGACCAGCTGCACGAGGCCAGTCCCTCCCTCACTCATTGTTGCACTGCGAGGGACAAGTGACCTCTGAGAAACAGGTTATGGTAGGGAAAGAACAGCAAGCGCCGTCCACTGGCTGCCACAGCGGGAGCAGATCACACACCTGGAGCAGCAAGAGGGACAGAGTAAAGGCAGGAAAACAAAGGCATGAAAGCCTTCTTTAATTCATGTAGCAGGGCCTCCGAGACCTACGGCGGAGCAGAATTCCATGGAGTTTTTATTCAACTGTCGTAAATAAAGTATTACGCACTCATAATTTCTATAGGTATCAATAGGATCATGCATAAAGCAAGAGGCTGAGTCCGTGGTATCAGGTTCAAAAGGGCTTTATTCCAATAAGTCGAGTTATAGGGAGAATGGTTCCATCACCACAAGGGATCAGGAAGGGTCTTCTCGCACTTTATTCACAGAGTACAGTATATATACATTCAATATTATACGTAAGCAGGAGCGCTTCAGGCAGAGCAAGAGAGAATGAGATAAGAGCATGTGGGCGTGTAAGTAGGCGTGAAGGTGGGCGTCCACTTGATGAGTCATAGGTGAGTGTCATAGGTGGGTGGGTACCTGGAGGGGGTTGCGTGATCAGCTGGAACTTTACTGGAACTTTGCCTTACTTGTGCTCAACTTGAGCATGACGTGTAATTGACGTGTGACTGGGGGAAGGCTGCTGTGCAATCGGGAAGTCTGGAAGTGAGACCTTCAGTGTCAGGACGACCAGTACATCTTGTATTATCTGATATCTAAAATCCGGAGCAGGGACTGATCTGTGACATAGGTTGCCCATCACCAAGAGCCGATGTGGCATCTATTTCTTCATTCACTGCGTAGGCCTTACATGGGGGCTATGGGCTTTTCACTGACGTGAGCTTTGCAATCACACAAAAGGAGACAGAAAGGCTAGGCTCTATCCTTTGCAGGCGGGTTTGTTTATTCCTCCTTTTCCAGGCAGGAATGTGATTCAGTAGGAGTAAGCAGATAACCGTGCTCAATACTGTCTTGGCACTCCGGACAGGGCCCCTTTGGCTGAGGCCCAAGTGTGCGAGGCCAAGGATACGCAGCTGCAGCTCTCAGAGCGTCTGAGGCCTGAAACCTCTTTTCGGCTCTGGCTGAGCCACAAAAATGGGCTTTCATGAAAATGACACGAGTGCAGGAAAACATAATGCAAAACGTGTAGGCCTCAGTGCAGATTTATCGTTTCTCTCATGGGAGACTTGATGATGGCAGGCCACGTTTATAGCATAAGCATAAGCATCATGGTTGACAGGCCATGGAGGGAAAATGCATGGCATACATGCATGTGCACATAACCAACGGGGAACACATAGGGGACACATAGGCCTCATAATTTTTATTTCCTCATTCCCTCCTTGTCCCCTAGTGGACCCTTCATGTCACATCTATTCTCATGAGATAGTCGATCTGTTCTTGCAGCATTATTTTTCCATTTTCAATGCTTTGTAAATGGGGATGTGGAACACATGCAGTAGCACACAGGCCGCAAATGGCCGGGCCACACTGCAGACATAGACAACAACTGAATACCATTAGTAGTATTAACCCACAGACGGTCAACACTTTCCATCCCCATGCCGATATTACTCCCCAGAGCCAACTGGACCAAGTCCACGTGCCCGGGTTTTGATGTATGCTTTGGGCAATCTTGTGGAGCCTTGTCATTGCTTTGTATACAGATGGTGCGTTATTAGGAATAAAAGACATGATATGTAGCACGTCCCACCCCAGTCTAAGGGCAGCTGTACATAGGCTGTCTGGCCACAAATAAAGTAGGTGTGTCGTGATGCTCTGAAATAGGACTTTCCTTTGTCTTTAAACACTATTCTAGTATTACACTCGCTGTGCCCCAAATGTACTGAGCCTTCTTTTCTGACACACAAGTCCCCTTTTACTGGCAGGACTGTAATTGAGGATGGACCTACATTGTGTATGGGCTTGACATTCAACATTATAAAGTCGAGGGTCGCATTTCCTTGCTGATACTCTTCATTTTCTAGATCTGTACCTTTTCTTTGGGGAAGACCTTCTTCGTCTGGGAAACATGCTTCATTCATGACTTTATTCAAGTTACCCCATACCCAGTCACCCCTACACTCCTTGTCTTGACATTCTTTGGCATCACCGTTGATGGATGTCATTAAGGCAAACCATGCTCCGCAAGAACCATTATGGGAGAACGGAAAAGGGAAAAGAGGCAACACTCCCTTCACCTTCTGATACGGGGGAAGTCGGCCACAGACCCAGCAGTCTGTAGCATTGCTAGTCTGATGTGAATGGTGCAGCATCTGAATAAAGGTATTGTTGCGCAGGGCAAGTCGATATGATAGCTCATGGGATGGCAGATCACTAAATGTGTGCTTTATGGTATCATTAGTGAAGGAGTGTAAGAGTGAGGCAATAGGAGGAAAAATAGCATGTAGTATTAAGCTGATACATATTATCGTGATGCACAGAAGAGATAGAAAAATCAAAGTCACTATACATCTACCACGTAATATTTTACAGTATTTGCTTTTCATCTTGCTCTTTTTATCATTATCATTGTCCGAGATCTTATGCAAGCCAGAATACATGTTCAACCGCTTCACCACCTAGTGGACTTAATTGATCAAACGGGGTCTGACTTTTTAGATCTAAGTTTAGCTTTGTACTCCTGCTGAGGAGTCTCCTCTAGTAAAGGGGGCTCAAAGTCTGAAATGTTCGTGTCCTTTTTAAAAGAATCGTTATTCCCGAAGTAGCGTTTACAATGATGAAGATGAACCCATCCTTTCCGTCCTTCGAATTTAACGGCTGACCTCGTCGTTAATAACACTAACTTCGGCGCCTTCCACCTCGGCTCAAGAGGGCTTGATCTATCAAAGTTCCTCATTAGGACATAATCCCCAGGAGCGATGGAGTGTTCCTTGACCTGGGTGTTGTCAGGGAAGGCGGCAGCAACCTGCGAACGACAAGAGAGTAGTGCAGACATCAAGGAAGCCAGGTAATCTGTCAGCATGTTACTATCAACATCAGTAATCTTTTTAGGCATCGGAGTGCCCCACATATTCGGTGGTCTACCGAAGACCACCTCGTAAGGAGATAAGCCTGTTCTAGAATGGGCTACCATTCGCATGTAAAAGAGGGCAACCGGCAGGGCTACCATCCAATCTACACCTTTTTCTGCACAAATCTTTGCTAGTTTTGTCTTTAAGGTCTGATTGTGTCTTTCTACAAGGCCTGCTGCTTCAGGATGTCGCACACAATGAAACTTCCAGGTATACCCTAACAGAAGGGACACCTGCTTCATGAGTTCAGAGGAGAAAGGCTGACCGTTGTCGGAATATACGACGCGCGGTAATCCATAGCGTGGGAAAAATTCTCGCACCAATTGTCTGGCGGTAGTTACAGCAGTATAATCAGGGACTGGAAAAGCTTCTGTCCATCTTGTGAGTGAACATACGACTACCAGGACATATTTGTAACCTCTACATCTGTTCATTTGGATATAATCCATTTGGAGGACTTCAAAAGGATGGTCAGGTGGATGGAATCCACCTTGTTCCATCGGAAGGCCTTTACCTGGATTGAATTGGCAACAGATCATACATGTTCTGACCTTTTGTTTTGCTGCTGCACGCAGGTGCTTGTTGAACCAGATATTCTGTAAGCTGTCTATCATTGCTTTCTCTCCTAAGTGTGCAGGACTATGTGTGGTATTTATGATCACTTGTACCATCGAATCAGGAAGAAACCATGTTGCTTTGCCCTTAGTCATCCAACCCTGATCAGTCAGTACCCCTCCTTGTTCCGACAATTTCTTTAATTCGTCTAGAGTAGCATGTGTCTGTATGTCTTGTACATCCCTGGAAGGATCCCTGACTGTCATGGCTTTGGTCATTGATGGTATCTGTTAGTTCGTCATGTCTAGTGGGGTCTGAGCTGTCTGTTTAGCAGTTTGGTCTGCCAGATCGTTGCCTTGAGAAATGGTATCTGTGGCTTTCGTATGTGCTTTGCATTTCAGGATAGCTATGGCTGTCGGTAAATGTATCGCTTCCAGAAGGGCTTGAATAAGGGGGCCATGCTGTATCTTGGCCCCGTGAGAGGTCAAGAAACCTCTTTCTCTCCATAGTACTCCAAAATTATGAACTACCCCAAATGCATATTGTGAATCGGTGTAAATGTTTACTCTCAAGTGCTTAGCTCTTACGCATGCTTGTGTCAGAGCGATGAGCTCTGCTGCTTGTGCTGACAGTATGTCTATTCTTTTAGTCTCTATGATTTCAGTAGCAGTGGTCACTGCATACGCTGCCACTAATTCTCCCGCCCACTGCCCACAACTAATTCCCCTGAAAGATCACAATAAAACATGAGAAAAGGGAAGAGCAGCATACCTATTTCCTCGGCTTAATTTCTAAGGGGGGTAATTTAATTTCCAAGGGGCTTAATTTCTAAGGGGCTAGCGGGAAGCGAACCTCCTCAGGGGCCAGCAGGAAGCCAATATTCTCCTCAGGAAGCCAATATTCTCCACCTTCCCCCCTTTTTGACAGGAGGAAATCTGAAACAGATTTCACTGCTGTCAAACACTATCAAACCCTGTGTCTTGTTAACACTATTAATCCCTGTGTGTAGCAACTATTTTCTCATTACCCTAAATACCGAGCCTCATTTGTGGAAACCGGTTTACAACATTTTAAAAGGCAGAGTTGTCACTCTGGGGTGGCAGTCCCTATGTAAAACAGGCATTTCAAGTGTTAAGATGCGAGTGTACAGATCAAAAAATTGTTTCAAAATGTCCAATCTGGAAACATATGACCAAGGCTGCCTGTCTATAAGAGAAGGGCAGTCATGTGATACATATTTTAGTCTTGCATAACCTTTTTTTTCTTTTATTCATCTCCAATACCAATTAGACATACACTGATAACGTGTTGTCTGCTATTTTAACAGCATGATAATGGTAATATCATGTCTGTGAAATTTAGTAATTGTGAACAAGTTCCAGTCAAGCGCTGCGCAAAGATTGACGTCGTCACGACCATCTCTGTACCGCACAGGAGAACTTGTATTAATGCTAAACAGACTGGTCAATACGACACAAAAACAAAACATATATAAAATACATATGCCAAGCCATTGGTATACCAAGCACAGAAAGCATAGATAAATTATAATAACATATATAAATGAGCAGTGATGCGCAATTACTGTACCTACAGCTCAGAGGCGAACAGTCTGGCCTGCTTAATTTGTCAGGCTTATAATCAATAACTGATTTTCCTTTCCTGCCTCACTCACCCCCCATCTGACAGAAGGTCATCTTAATGATGAGCAGCTGTCAGCTGGACTGACTGTGTTATTTCTGACACACAGGACCAGCAAGAATAATCAAAAATGAAAAACACACGAACATTTCTTTTTGGAAAGGTGTTATGCATCTATTTCAACACAATGTAGCCTTATTTCCTATTTGAAGGCGCATATCTCATCTTTCTTCTCATACTTGTAACCATTGGATCATTTTGCCAATCCAACTTGTGGCATCTTTGGGCCACAATTTCCACTGTGAAAATTGACTGAATTTGAAAATCGTTTTTATATAGGCATATAGCCCTTAAAATTTCAAGCAAGAGCATCATTTTACTTGTTGTTCTAGAATCAATTCAACAGTAGTTAAGAACGAAAAACAACAGTCTTCCATAGACATTTCCTCGGGGCACTAGTCTTGCACAGAATAGAACAAGGGAAGGCTTCTCGAGTTTCATTTCTCAGCTGCCCTGTCTGTATCAGAGAAGCTGAAAATAGCCCCTTAGCCCGGCTTGAGCCTGGGCCGCCAGCCATCTATTTTCTATCTACTCCTGGCCCTCAAGGCTCTCCGGCTGCAGGCATTACACAGACGCTATGTCAGAGAAGCTTTCTAAGCAGTGATTTCACCTCCCGTTTTCTGCTCCTTTTCCTAGCCCCCACCTTACAGGCTTCAAGGTCAGAATCTGCCTTCGATTTCTGCATCACATTCTGCGCTCTTTAGCCCCCACCTTCTCCTCACTCCGAAGCTGTCAAAGACAAAAAGTCTTCCCAATTCCACATAAACTGCAATAATACGCCCTATTGAAAAATTGTTTTTGATATACAATTTGTTTTCAGGGGATCGTAATCTTATTTTTCCAATCTCAGATTAGTAAAACTTGGTCCACAGGAACTGGAATAAGGGGCAAGTCGAATTCCCTCTCTAGGCTTCTTCATGAATATGCTTGGTATTCTGGATAGTTAGGTTGAGCGTGCTGATACATTTGTGCTGTAGCGTGGGTGGGTGCAGGTGCATGGACAGGCGGTGGCGGCGGTGGAAACGTATCTGATGTCTGATGCGTGTTATTTTCCTTGGGAGGATATGGACGTGGCTTTGTTTTACCTATAGCTATATTGTGTTTCAGGACTGCACATTCATTTACGAAGTGGCCTGGCTTCTTGCAATAATTACAGTTCCCTTTAACTGGTGTTGCGCTACTTTTGTTCGTGTTTGTGTTTGCCGGTGCCGATTGGGCCACCAGCATCTTCATCTTTGTGTCTTTCATGCGTCTCTTTTCCTGGTCGTGTTCTTCTCTAATTCTGTTCTGGTGATATTGTAACATTTGTAACATTTGGGAAGGGCTGTTTGCTTGCCAAGTACTCTCAACCTTCAGTACCCTATACTTTACCTCGGGTAGGGAATTTTCTACTAGTTTGCTCACGAAAAGATGGGGATATGAATCGCTACCGGGCTTAAGGCCACTATTGATAGTAAAACATTTCTCAAACCTAGAGTAAAAATCGCTTGTGTCCTCGTCTGTTTTCTGTTTACAGGCTGAAATAGCATCCCAGTCTTCCTTCTTAGTAAATAATAATCTAGGCAAAACTTGTACAAGGAGTTCAGGTAAGTCTTTAGCTCGGGGACCCAGACCAACCCCCGGGCCTCTGGCTTCTTCCTCTGTTTCCAACAGATCCCAGCTAATCTTTTTCTCTCCCACCTCCCAGTCCTTTTCTTTAAGCTTCTCGTAAATACCAGCAGGCAATAGTACTTTTAATAACTTTAGGATGTCAGCATATGTATATTCTCCTAAGCGGAGAATGTCTTTTAGTTCTCGGTGAAAACCCCCCGGGTCTTTATCATGGGAGGGCAACATTTTTTTCATTTCCAGTATCTCTAATTTCGACAAGGGGGTGTAGACATACACCCGTTGTAGCTCATTGTTTGCATTTTTTACAGGATGAACCTCTCGTAGGGGGTTCAGTTTGTCGTATAACTGTCCCTTATCCTGGGGTGGAGCGGGAAGCAGGGACCTAGTCACGTATACTATATATTTGTGTCGCTGGTCTAGGATGA
Organism: Triturus cristatus; assembly: GCF_964204655.1. Lineage (NCBI taxonomy): Eukaryota > Metazoa > Chordata > Amphibia > Caudata > Salamandridae > Triturus > Triturus cristatus. Next base: position 1,902,498,709 of record NC_140589.1, read on the forward strand.
CATTAATCAATTCAGTACCCATGTTCATCCACCTGTCTAGTATTATGTCGTCCAGCAACTTATACAATAGACTGGGACCAGAATATTGACTCTCATACAACGTAATCAAATGTTGGACCATGTAAACACCAGCTATGCGCTGTTCGTTCGGTGGAAGGCTCAAGAACGTTTGTGCTACGATATCATTATTATATGTATCATATTGGGACACCCACAGGGTGGCTGACCGTGCTAATTCATTTTCGGTCGGGGTGAGGGGCTGATCGTTACCTATCCATTTATTCACCGCTTTTTCGGTAATTTGGAATAAACTTTCAAGGCAATATCTTTCTTTTATAGCCGTTCCCTGTTTACGGTAATTGAGGCCCTTGGGCCTCTCGAACCGTCGGGCATGGCCCACGTATAGTACTTTGTCTTTGTCCCCGGCTTCGTCATCAGAGGATGACTCAGCCTTCCCGTCCGGTCCTGCTTTGTGTGAGGCTATTATTGCCTTTCGGATTTTGGTCAACATGTTGTCTGTCTGTCCTGATTTATCATGCTGACCGGCATCTATGCGATCACTCCAACCAATATAACAACGGTCTACGTCCCCGTCACCTTCGTCTTTTTCCCTGATCAGACAGTTAATTAGGAAGCGAAGGATATAGTTCTTAATAATTACTTTTCTGTTTTGTGTGGCCTCTACTATGCACTCAGGACCCTCCCCCGTTCTTATGAATTTGTACATTTTCTTTAGATGTTTATCCATATCTGGTAATTTTTCCAAATCTGCGACTGCTTGTCTAAGTCTTAGTGAAATCACGAGCATTTTGTCCTTTCCTGGATCTGGATCATATATACATTCGGAGATGTCTACTTTTACTGTCGGCCCCCCTCCTGATGCTGTCCCGGATCCCTCCCCGCCGTCCTCGAGCTCCTGGAGCTGGGCCTGTGTTGGGGGTGCAGGGAAAGATCCGTCCACGTATGCTGGTGGGGATTCCTCTAGGTAGGTGTTAATAAACGCTTCGGATGCTGTTGGTTTTATTTTTCGGGGTACTTGCGGTGGCACTCTATCGGGTCTTTCTACTGGGGCCACTCTTGCTAGTTCCTCTGAAAGGACGGGATAAATACCAGCAACGACAGTATTTCTTTCTCTTTCAGCCTGTTCTCTTTCTACCCGCTCCCCTTCCTCCTGTAACTTCTTTTCTTTGACTTTTTCAGACTCCTGTCTACTTCTCTCTGCTTTGTGGAACTCTTTCTCTGTTCTTCTATGTGACTCCTTGCGCCAAAACTCAATGGCATCCTTCTGAGCAGGTCTACATTTTCTCTTCCATAACTCTTCCTCTACCTTCATAATGCATTCCGCATCCCATGTTCCTGTGATAGGCCATCTATACTGTGTCTCTAAATTCTTTGTGTAATCCACCCATAGCTCTAAAAACAACACGGCATCTAAACCATGTTTACAGTACATGAAATGTCCGGGCGTGTCTCTAGGCGGAATGTTAACTGGTTCCTCTAGTACACCTTTCCTGGTACATATCTTACGCAGTTTCGAAAACAACGGCATGTTGGAATGTAACCAAAAACAAAAATCACAATGAACCAAAAACAAAAATTACAATGAAACAAACTTACATACAAACCTGACACATTCAAACCTAACTGAACCTGACTAAGACAGTAACATTCATACAGTTGAATCGGTGCACCTGAATACTTGAATACTTGAATACTTGAATACTTGAAAACTTTATGCACTGGAATACAGCACAATCATACCGGTCTCACAAGTGAGACACGTCTTTACCGTGTTCAAAATAAATGAACCCGTCTTTATGCAACCCCCATGAAAACTCACCGGGAAGCAGAACTTGAAGGCCTCGGACACTTGACGCTGCGCAGGGAATGGCGTATCTTTGGTGGATCTCTAGAAACCTCGGACACAGCTCTCTCGCAGGTGGGCTCTGGGTTGGGACGATCCGCAATCCTCACTGCCTCGTATGGATGCCTGGTCGCAGTCCGTCTCCTTCGTGGGCCTGAGGGAGTTTGCAGGAAAAACCCGCGACGTGTACACTTGAAGTCCGTCACGGCTGTGGAAGGGGGCAAAACTGGACCTTCATCTCCGGCGCGTGGGGAAGGAGATTTGTCCCTATTCGGGCGCCATATAATGTCGTAAATAAAGTATTACGCACTCATAATTTCTATAGGATCATGCAGCAAAGCAAGAGGCTGAGTCCGTGGTATCAGGTTCAAAAGGGCTTTATTCCAATAACTCGAGTTATAGGGAGAATGGTTCCATCACTACAAGGGATCAGGAAGGGTCTTCTCGCACTTTATTCACAAAGTACAGTATATATACATTCAATATTATACGTAAGCAGGAGCGCTTCAGGCAGAGCAAGAGAGAATGAGATAAGAGCATGTGGGCGTGTAAGTAGGCGTGAAGGTGGGCGTCCACTTGATGAGTCATAGGTGAGTGTCATAGGTGGGTGGGTACCTGGAGGGGGTTGCGTGATCAGCTGGAACTTTACTGGAACTTTGCCTTACTTGTGCTCAACTTGAGCATGACGTGTAATTGACGTGTGACTGGGGGAAGGCTGCTGTGCAATCGGGAAGTCTGGAAGTGAGACCTTCAGTGTCAGGACGACCAGTACATCTTGTATTATCTGATATCTAAAATCCGGAGCAGGGACTGATCTGTGACATAGGTTGCCCATCACCAAGAGCCGATGTGGTATCTATTTCTTCATTCACTGCGTAGGCCTTACATGGGGGCTATGGGCTTTTCACTGACGTGAGCTTTGCAATCACACAAAAGGAGACAGAAAGGCTAGGCTCTATCCTTTGCAGGCGGGTTTGTTTATTCCTCCTTTTCCAGGCAGGAATGTGATTCAGTAGGAGTAAGCAGATAACCGTGCTCAATACTGTCTTGGCACTCCGGACAGGGCCCCTTTGGCTGAGGCCCAAGTGTGCGAGGCCAAGGATACGCAGCTGCAGCTCTCAGAGCGTCTGAGGCCTGAAACCTCTTTTCGGCTCTGGCTGAGCCACAAAAATGGGCTTTCATGAAAATGACACGAGTGCAGGAAAACATAATGCAAAACGTGTAGGCCTCAGTGCAGATTTATCGTTTCTCTCATGGGAGACTTGATGATGGCAGGCCACGTTTATAGCATAAGCATCATGGTTGACAGGCCATGGAGGGAAAATGCATGGCATACATGCATGTGCACATAACCGACGGGGAACACATAGGGGACACATAGGCCTCATAATTTTTATTTCCTCACAACTCTGCAAAATTCCGCATAGTATATCTCCGCCATGTCCACCCACCCCTACTGAAGAGGTTTTATTTTTTTATTTTAGGCATTCAGCCCGTAGGATCATGTGATTGTTTAGCGAGGGCTGCTGTCTCCAATTTCTTTTGACTAATTGGAGTTGTCGTCTCTCCTTGTTAAGGTCTGTGTTGAACCAAGATCTGGAGGGGATGCTTCTTGGTTTCTTGAGTTTTAGGGGGGCGAATGCCTCGACAAGTTTTTCCATATTGTAGTAGATGGTAAAGTCTTCGGCAGAAGAGAAGATGGGTGAAGGTGTGATTTGGGAACTGACCAATTTTTCTAATTCAGTATGAGGAATTCAACGCATGTTCCTCACCCAGTGCTTGGGACGGCTAGATTGGGGGGGACCTTTGGTTGGTTGGTATTGAGATTGAATAGAATTAGATGATGATGATCAGTCCAGTAGGATGGTTGGATAGAGTGGAGGGCTAGAGTGTTGTGCTTAGAGATGACGGCGTCAAGTTTCGAGCCCTTATAGTGCGTTTGTTTGTTGTAGTGTTGGATAAGATTGTTCGCTTCCAGGAGGGTGAATCGGGCTTGAATTGTAGGGTCTTTAGGATTATTTAGGTGCAGGTTTAGGCCTCCTTGTATAATGTTAGATTAATCTGACTACCCACAGTCCTTTGCAACACCACCCTCATTTAGATGGCGGCAAATGGAGCAGCTGCCTTTCAACACACAAACATGCAAAGAGCTTTCAACCCTGAAAGGTCAAGTGGTGTTTTAGCAGTTTTCACTCTTTAAAATAGTTTTTCTTGTCTGCCTGCGCTGGTTTATGCTCTTCACTTAAATAAATAACCCTACATATGGTTCCAGTCCACAGGCAAAGCAGACAATTCAAAACACTCTCTTGATGTATAACAAATACCATGTTCTTGTTTTCTCTCTCTCGCTCTTTTTCTCTCCCGTTCTCCCTCTCTTTCTTTCTTCTGTCTAGCACCCAGCCGCTCACAGATATCGGGTCTTGTCCTAAGACACCAGCACAGGATAGAATTTCTGAACCACTTCTGGAAATGTTTGTTTAACAAAGTATGCCGCTTGTTAATGCTTCCAATACACTCCTCTAGGTGAGCGCACTGCATCCTGTGTTTGGTGATTGTATGCTGTGAGCTTTACATGCTGACTTGTCACTCTACATCTCGCTGCAAAAAAATCAAAAGGCATCCATTTAGTTTGGGAGCAAATTCATCTGTGCAGATGGCACTCATTAATATTATTGTGTTAACTTGTTTTTTTATCCATGGCCACAATATTATTCAGATGCGCATTTCCTGCCCTTTGAAACACACTTTACTCTTAGACTCTGCACTAAATATGATAGTCATTAGGGCATGTTTAGAAATACCTATTTTCAAGGAATAGTGGTTCTTTATATATTCTTTTGATGTAGATCTCCAATTTGGAAATATAGAAATAAAAAAAATATAAGTTTTTGGGGTGGTAGAATTTACTACAGCTTGAGCTCCAAGCAGTTCAGCCCAGAGTGAGGTTTGTAAGGCCTTTCGGGGTAAAACAAACTGTGGGATCCACACGTCACACCAACCTAAACTCCCCAGGGTATCTACGTTTCATGAATGTCTGCGTTTGATATGTTTCCCTGGGTGGCATCTGAGCTAGGGCCCAAATTCCGCAGCTACACACACCACAATAAAGTGTGGATTTTAAAAGGCAAAAAGTGATTTCTTCAGATTGCTTTTAGAGGCATTTTTAGTTGCGGGTGCTAGCTCCATCCAAGCAAGTGGGGTACTGTTTTTATCGGGAGATGTGTGGGAACAACAAGTGGTAGGAAGTTATAGGTCCCCGCAGCTCCCGATAATTTCTCTCACAGACATCTGAGGAGAATGGGTGTTTGCAGCCAATGTTTGAGGTTTGCAGGGCCCACGGTACAAAAGCATCATGGAATCAATGCAAATCACACCTCCCTGAACTTCCCAAGGTGTCTACATTCAGAAATGTCTGTGTTTGTACACGCTGCATCTACCTACTGCCCACTCTCCATTAACACCGCCCCAAGTGGGGGTACAAGACAATTTAACCCCCAGGCAGGATAGCTGCTCATCAGAGGTGCACTCCTTTGAACGTCGGGGGCTAGGCTCGCAGCCTGGTCCCCCAATCCTTTTCTTTGCGCAGGTGGGGCAGGAGAGGAGAGTAAAACCTGCCACTACTCATGTGCCATTCCCTGTACTGTTAGGGCGTTGCTGCATTGGGACACCAGAATTGGCTGCTCAGACCCTACACAGACAAGGCTCACTTTTGACCACGCGGGCACTGCCGGAACCCTGTGTTGCCAGTCGGATTCTGAAGAGGCTTATAGCCGTGACACTGCAGAGGCCCCCGTGTGACAGATCCGCAGTAATGACTGAACGAAGGGTGGGCTTTGGTGCCATTGAAGCATGGTTTGACACACTGGCGGGCCGCCTAGACAAGATGCGTGAGCGGATGGACAGATAGGGGGCCCATATCGATGGCACAAAGGAAAGAATATCCAGCCTGAAAGATAACACCACAATGCTACAGAAACGCCTAGATAAAATGGAGCGGATCCTGAAACAGGTAGCAATCAGAAAATGAAGATTTGGAGGGCTGCTCCAGATGAAACAATATCCACATCTCTGGTATAGCGGAAACTACCAACATGGGACGACCAGAGGACTTTGTGGAGCGACTCCTAACTACCCTCTTCAAGTGCTCTAGCTTCTCGGCAACCTTTGCGGTAGAGCAGGTGCATCGCTCCTTGGGACAGCGCCCCCTGAAGGAGCACCTTCTAGATATCTTATAGTCCACCTCCTTAATTATAGACACAGAGATCTCGCACTCCGGATGGCCCAGGAAAAGGGGCCCTTGCAGTAGCAGGGCTCAGACATCTCTAGGTTTCCTGATTTCACCCCAACTGTACAAGAAACTAGGAGGAAATACAACAATGTGAAAAATGCACTTCACAAGCAAGGGGTTCGTTATTCCATGCTCTAACCGGCTCGCTTAAAGGGTTGAACACGAGGCGCGTGTTAAGATCCTTGATGCCCCAGCTGCTGCAGAGTCTTTCTGTCAATCTATCCGTGCTAGATACCCCGCGACCTGTGGCTGTGACGAACCCGGGAGATGTGAGCCCTCCATCGACCTCTTGAGATGAAGCTACGTGAAACGGCCTGACTATATTGAGAAACTGGGAATGTTGAAGATATATACACACACGTGTGCAGGCACGGTTACTCACGATATTGCACCCAGCCAAAGTTAACGTACCCTACAACGGCGACTACACTATACTAGTGTATATACACCTTTTCTTTTTGGGACTGCCGATGTCCGTATTGTCACCACACCTTCTTGGTGTTTACCAACTCTTACTACTCGGGGGTTATGTTTTCTTTTTTAACCGGTTAAATGGGATTCATTGGATGTTCTTAAATCTGCAGTGGGGGAAAACTGTTAGAGGGTAACTTCTTTGGGGTTGAAAGGTTAACTGACGATGCACATCACGTTTTTATACACAATGCCCTCATCGCCACATACTGCTCGGGCTTAAGGCCCGAGATACATCTCTAAAAATCTGCTTCATAGTATGGATAAAACAATTGACTTATCAGTCATCTCATGGAACACACGTGGCATCAATAACCAGCGAAAAGGGAAGCAAGTACTGTCCTAGCTTAATAGGCACTCCATTAAAAGTGCCTTTTACCAGGAGACACATTTTCTCCAGCTCGGAGCACATCTTCGCCAAGGATTGGGGCACACACCGCTATTCTTCATGTTATAGCTCATACTCCTGAGGTACCTGTAGTCTATTCCGCAGAACAATACCATTCCTCGGTCATTCCCACTACTCTGAACCAGGTGGCTGATATTTGTTATTGCAGGGAACACTCTGGGACTAAAGCATTTTGTTCGTAAACATTTATGCTCCAAACGCTGATGACCTCGATTTTTTCCAGAGACCTCTATACCCGACTGGATGGTTTCGAAGTGAAGCATCTAATAATAGACGGGACCTTAATATGCCACACCACCTGCGAACTGACTCCATTAGCACACAACCAACAGATAAACCTTGGGCTAAGGAGGTATTTAGGCATAGCTTTGATACTTATGCACTATATGACATATGGTGGACCCATCACCCCACTACTCCCAGATTCACATTTTACTGGGTGCCCCGCTCGGTTTGGTTATGGTTAGATTAGTGGTTCCTGTCGGCCACTGCCCACATGTGGGTGTCACCGTGCTCCCACGGACACTTTCAGACCACAACCCTGTCCTTTTGAAACTCCGGTTCCCACATGGCTGTTGCTTTGAATACGGCTGGCGATTCCATGGCGATGCGCTCTGGGACCAGGTGTTCCATAGCGAACTGCAAAGCTCCAACCTTGAATACTTTGAGATCAACGCTGGAACTGCATCCACACAGGCAACCATGTGGGAGGCCTTCAGGGCATTTGTCCGGGGAGAGGGAGACTTGTGTAGTTCCAAGCATGTGGGTATCCTAAGGGATATCCGCACACAATTCGGCTGAGTTCAGGGGGAAATACGGGACCTGGAGCTTAAGGCAATAGCCGACGGGGATCACCAGTTGCATAAATGGTTGGTGCTCCCGGCCAAATACTGGGACTTAGCAGAGAGAGAAATCGCATAAATGGGCAAACACTATCAAGTGGATCGATATGGAGAAGGGGAGAGACCAGGTTGCACTGTGGCACGTACACTGCACCCCAATTGGTCACTTAACTATGTGGTGGAGCTCCGAACTAAGGACAGGGAGACTGTCACGGGTGGGGAGCGCATTATGGCTAGATTCTGGTGATATTACCAGGAATTTTACGCTTCTTGTACCTCCTATGACCCCGATGCAAAATCTTCATATCTCGCAGACATCGCAGTGGTATGGCATCCAGACAGCTAGAGGCAATTCCTGTGTGAACCGCTAACTTTGGAAGAAGTAATACAAGCAATTGATGCTTTAGATTAGTATAGGAATTATATTGGATGACGCATGCAGATATATATTATTATCGGAGGTACTCACCCATGGTGAGGGGGGAGTAGCAGTCATGTTCGGTATTTGCGTAAGGTCCCTCCAATCGTGGTATGGGGTCGGTTACCTCCCAACCAGGAAAGTCCCACCTTGGTCATAGATACGAAGGGTCAGCACTGCACGGGCAGTAGTCACATGATTCAGACCTATGTGAAAGGCGATATAGGGAGTGACCATCTCTACCACAATTGTGGTTGATAAGCTGTGTGATGGAGGTGCGGAGAAACAACCACAACCATCTCTCATGGGTAGGGGGGGTCATTAGCAGCTTAATAATAAACACAAACACCGTTGCAGCAAAAAGTCATACTAATGATGTATAGAGGTATACGGTGAAAAGGGCTCTAAAAGTGTACAGTATCCGTGAGCAGCGCAGCCGTTGAAGAGTACAGATCAAGGGATCCATATAGGCCCATTAATTGTATTTATTATGATTAGCCTGCCCGTTGTCTACTTGTGGACGCTATGTGGCTGGTAAAACCATTGGTGGTGAGGCAATTATTCAAAGGGAGAATGGAGGTCCGAGATCGCAAACCTCTATGTGTGTGCCTTTAAGCTAAAAAAAAATAAAAAAACACAATCACAACTCGGAGCATTGCTCCCAACCCGTTGTTACATCCATGTTAAAAACGCTCCCTCCATGTAACCAGGCGACCGGCGTGTAGATGTCAGCCTCGCTGGATGCCTGAGTTCAAAGAATATAGAACGTGGCGAATCCCCCTGATATACAAGATACTCCCCAACCCCCACAAGCAGGAATGAGAGGCATGTAGTTGCCATTTGGAAATCTGAACTAAAGAGGCTTGCCTGATTAAGCAGATATGCCATGTCAGGGGCGGCTGCAGATGTCAGCCGGCCGTGAGAGAGGAGGGCAGTGAAGCATCTTTCTCCCCCGCAGAAGATGCTGCAATGAGTCAATTGCCGGTGCGCGCGCTTCTCACTAATTAGGAAGCTGCGCCAAAAGGCCACTGTGGAGTGACGCGTCACTGTCCATTGCGGTGTGGGGATGGGATAAATTCTATATGGAACCCAGAATGAAGGAAGCATAGAAAAATGAGTAGAGTTTATAGTAAAAAGTCTTGACCCATAAGACAATATTTGTATAAAAGAGTTACGTCTGGATAGACAGAGCTGTGGTAGAATAGTAGGGGAGGCGTGGGGCCAATATGTCTTATAGAATCAAAAGAAACACTAGGTTTAGTTGTAGATTACAAAACGTATACATTTTAAAACATCATCATATAGTTTGCATATGATGATGACAGCCAGTGTGTTTGCGTAGTCACAATTTTGCATAGTTCACATATTTGGATACGTTTATTGATAAGCAGGTTGTATACAGTTAGTATTTGCTATGCTTCTCAGACAGTGAATCTTCCGCTACAATATTGTGTTCACAGCCTGTGACCAGAGAAGGCTTATCATGTTGCTGTTGTCATAATTTACATATTGCATATCAGAGTACAGCTACTTTTAGGCAGGTTGTGAACACCAAGTATGAGCCATACTTATCAGATCGTAAAACTTCTGCCACATTGTTGGATCCATATCAGGGAAGAGGGGAAGAAAAAGGGCAAAAAAGGGAGTGAGAGAGAAGGGGAGGTACATGATGATTTGGAATTGTCCATCTGGTAAATGTATCTAATTGCTCAGAGTGGTCACAAAACCACACAATTCTTCAATGGTATTGAGTCAACGGGTAATAGAATCCACCCGTTCTATCCAGCGGCATTCTAGTCTTCGGAGAATCTCTGTAATATTACCACCTCGTTCCAGTATGGGGGCCACGTCGATCACCTGCCATTTGATCTCATCAGCAGTGTGGCCCATTGTCCGAATGTGTGTTACCAAGGGTGAGTTCAGTACTCTGCATCTTCTTCTGCTGAGATGTTGACTGACCCGCACCTTAATGGGTTGCAAAGTCTGACCAATATACATCAAATGACAAGGACAATTGTCCAAACCTAACCTCTTGACTTTCAATAAAGAAAATGGTACATCATTCGATGGCAAGATCGGACTTCATTTCTTCAGTCACATGAGGGAAAACCTCACACATCCCCAAAAATTAAAAAAAACGTTTGGGAGTAGAAGCTATCTCGTCTCGCATGTAAGCCTGGAAGGTTCGAATATTAAAATCATCCAGTAGAGACAAGCACTGGCAAGTATCAATAGCGACGCATGAAACCGCAATTGAAGCATCTGGACAGACCGTGGCCCCTGGGCCCCGCCGCTGCCATCATGAACACAGTCAGGCGTTTTACAAGGAGCGTGGTAAAATAAGATCCGCCGTCCGGGGAATCTTTTATTGGACCAATAGAAGCAGCACCGTGCTAAGGCTACAGCCTTCGTATTCAGAGTGATCTCAGATGACATCAGCTCTGGAGATCACATAGTCGGCCTGCTTCTGGCCTATGAATATTTTACAGCCTGCTTAACGCCGTCTGTAGGATGCCAGAGAATGGCACGGGGTTAAGCCACCAAAAGGCTGCAAAATTTGAGCTGGCGATTGTGAGAAGATGACAGCGGGGTAACTAGGGGGTTTGGAGGGGAAATGGGAAATGGAGGCAGTTGTCAGGCCATGGGTAGAACATTGTGATGAAAAGTGAAGGGCCAGTTAGGAAAAATTATTTTGGTGTGGAGGTCGGGTGGGTGGTTTTCTATAACATGGGGGAAAGGGGTAAGGAGGGCTAATGTATGTGGGGGGCATAGAGGTACTAGGCAAACTGGGGCGGGCACTACTGCAGGTAGAGAGTCAGAGTGGGAAGTCAAGCTTGGGGAAAGCAGAAGTCTTTGACAAAGTGGGGTGTGGGGTGAGGAGGAGTAGTGGAAAGTTTTTAGCAAAATCAAATCCTACCACTATACATTTGTTACGTGCACATTGCCCTGTGGTGAGACCTAGGCAAAAGAAACAAGCATTTACAATGCTATAGGTGTCGCAATTGGGAGCTTGCAACCTATGGCATTGTAAACAAGAGTAAACAAATAGAAAAAAAAAGTGGCCTGACATTTTTTTCTATTTGTTTACTTTTGCTACAATCGTGGCACCCGCGCTTTACCTTTAACCATGTTAAAGTAAAGCGCGGGTGCCGCGATTGTATCAAAAGTAAACAAATAGAAAAACATCTATTTCTTCACTTTTTCAACAATCGCGGCACCCGCGCTTTAGCTTAATATGGCCGCAGTGAAAAGAAAGTAAATAAATAATAAAAAACATTACACAACAAAAAAAAAAACAAGCGCTGTGTTATAGCGTGGTACATGGTGGCCCGTGAAGCGCGGAATGAACACAAAAGAGTGCTTACCCACATGTGAAAGATCCAGTCCAGGTGAGTGGGGCCAAAAGGAGACAGGGCGGTAATAAGGAGGGACTAAAAAGCCTCACAATCGAAAGCCAGCGTTTAGCATGAACTATGACGGCAGCCAATGAAAAGAAGGGGCGGAGCCTACACTTCACTTCTGAAATCAGCTCGATTACAATTAGCCTTGCATGCGCGCTGCAACGCAGGTCTGCGAGACATAAAAATGATTGTCCTGGCCCTTTCTTGTACCTCTTCACTAACATCCCTGTACCCCAGTTACAACTCTTCTTCCATACACTCTGCAGAATCCTAATACGACTGATCAAGGCGGGAGCTCGCCCCTGTATTCAGTGGGATACACTCACACTTCCCCTGGAACAAGGAGGCCTTGGAGTCCTGGATTTACACCTTTACTACTTAGAGTGGTACCAGCGATATGTGTGGTGGCATTGGGCTGCTCATGCCCTGATACCTTACCTGCGCCCAGAGCGGGCACTGCTGGAAGGAATATTACACTCTCAGATCTTACCCAAGGCATACCACTAGACACTGAAGACATACAGACGGTATCACCCACATGCTGGGCATGGCGGCGCCTGCGACGTATGCTGGGGGACGGCCCCCTCTATTCCACTGCATGACAATCCTTGGCTCCCGCTCACCCGGGAGAAACTAGTACAATGTACACTACACCGGCATAACCAATACACCAGGGGGGACCTGTTCCCATATAGGCATGTTGCGCCCTTGGTGGAGGGCCCATGGGAGAGGGACATGTCGTACATGGACTGTTTTATTTTTAGATGCCTTCGTAACACTCTGAGATCGCTGGTACCCACCTATCCACTAAAGACTTCTCTCCGTGAACACTGACCATGGTAGACACTGAGGGAGACCATATGACCTCAAGAATATATTGAGCATGTATTGTATTGAGGCCTGACACTACAGAGCGGGTGCGAGGGATATGGGCAGCGGAACTAGGGGTGACGATAACTGATAAAATGTGGACAAACTGTTGCACACAAACGCGGCGCACATCATTGTCAGAGACACAATCTCTTACACTTTAAATTTCTGCACCGTTACTACCTATTACCTGCTGCTATTACAACATTCAACCACACTAGACCTGATAACTGCATGAAGTGCAAGGGGGAGGGAGCCGACCTTACTTCGACTTGTCCGGTTGTACGTGCCTAATGGGTAGCAGTGTTTGAACATAACTCTGCCATGACCGACATTGAACTCGTGCCCAATCCCCGTGGTGGCACTGCTGGGCTACACGCTCAATATATCATGTTCTAATCGTGGGCTGGTCTCCCTGGCATAACTGCTGGGTAAGCGGAAGATAGCACTGCACTGGTGAAGCGCTTGGACGCCGGTTGTCTTGGATTGACTTGGGAGCATGAGCCAATGTGAGAGAGTGTGTGACGATTATGCACACTTCCAGCCTCTCGTCGCGTACCCTGGGATATTTGGTCACCTTCCCATGTCTACCTCCGGTCCATAGAGCCAGAAACTACTGAGTAAGGCCCCACTCGATGACCGTACTAGACTGACTAATGTCCTATGTGAGATGTACCTGCATGCTTCCAGATTACTACTGCTATGACCTGGCAACACACATATACCTGAAATGTCTAACCGAGTATTGAATATTTAACCATTTAAGTTGTTGGTGATATAATTATGTCTCTTTTACCTCTCCCTTATGAATGATGTGCAAACATCTTGGTTGTTAATTTGTAAAAATCAATAAAGAAATACAAAAAAAATCTAAATTCTTCTTTTCAGAAATATATAGCTTTCCAAGATCACCCATGTTTTTTAAATCTGTTTCCATCCCAAAATGCAAGTTGTTTAAAACCACAAAGATTAGGGAAATTGATCAGCTCTTTGAAAAATACAAAAGCTGTGGTAAAACTGTTTTTGATACAACACTGCTTGTTCCTGGAAGTTGAAATATTAAATATTTAATTGATGCCATTTTTAGACAAAACAGTGTTTTCTTATCCAACACATTTCCCCAATTCCCCTGCTCCCCAAGAAACCAAAAAGCATCTTTATTTTGGCTATTTTCACAGTGGACTTGAGAGGAATGTTCAAACCCTGAGTATCTTTATGATCCAGAGGATGTTGGGGAAAAAAAAGGATGCATATTTGGCATGGATACTTTATGTGGAAAAAGAGTTATGCAAATTTCCCCAAATATAAAAAAAGAGCCAATCACTGGGGCAGAAAAGCCTCAGCAGCTAAGGGGTTGAAATGCTTCTATGCCATAACAGTGGTGGAGTGCGCAACAGGAAAGGTGTTGGGAACCCCCCCCCCAAAAAAAAACGTGGGTGGCGCAATACTAACGTATATACAGATATATCTCTCTCGATCCTAAACAGACCTGGGTTTGTAAAGATACAGTTTGCCAGAGATGGAGGCAGATTGCAGCTCACTACCCAAGACCTGCAGACCTTTCAGATGAACCAACCATATGCAGATTGAAAGAGGTCTCCAAAGGTTAGTGCCAGGTATAGGCTGCTTTCTGATGCTTTTAAGTAGTTCTGTTTCTTGTTTTACATCCAGGAATGACCCATGCATGCTTCCCCCTCCTTGTATACATCCTCCAAGCACATCTAGCTTCATTCATAAGGTATTTGAGAGGGAAAGATTTTTTAATGCAAAAATACAGTGGCAGCTGCCACCAAAAAGTACGGGTGGGCGGGGGTAGAAAAATCAATAACAATACTCATCTGGCTGCCGGCCGCCACCTCAGTCGAGCTCCGTCCTCTTCTGTTCCTCCCGGAAGCAGGAAGCACACACAGGCTCCCCTAAGCCAATCACAACGCTTCTGTCACCAAAGACGGCCGGCTACATCATCATGCGCACTTGAATGCCCCAATCACTTCTTCCCTGCTGGCTAGGACTACAGTCCCACCTCGCCCAGTAAACCTCCCTCAGTGAGGAAAAATAAAATCATAATGCACAGAGGTGGCAAAATGCAGGGGTGGGTAATTCATATCGCCCGAGACATTAAGATTTATTGCAAGGGCAAGAAGTTTTAATTACTGTTTTGTCCGAAGGACAAGTAGGCAGTAAATTATGCTCAACTGAGACCTCTTCAAATTGGCAGTGTGTGTCGTCCACAGTGTAATCCTGTAACCCACGCACACATGACACAGTTTACAGCAGGATGCAGAGAGCCTGTTTTCGATTATGGAGCCCGCCTGGGCTATCGAGCGAAGCCAGGTGAAATGAGTGATAAATGGCTCTGCTCACCACAGGTACCGGCTGTAGTAAATTGTGAGGTGCGATGCAGGCGGGGATTCTTTACCGCTTATAGTGCATTGTATACAGCTTTTGGATCTAAAACACAGGAAATCACAGTGATGAGTGTGCACATGGAGTTTAAAAAGTCGAGCTCTCTTTGCGTTCGGGTTAACCACGTAACTACACAAACGATCTGAGACCTTTTTCAATTAAGTGCAGTGTGTTCACAATGTAAAAGCACAGCATGAACTTTGTGTAGCTCGGAATTTTCAAAACCAGCACATTCAAGAGCGAATGGTCTGTAGTATTTCCTTAGATCACGGGGCGGACATGCCGCCGACCGCGGCCCCCGCAGGGGGCCACTAGAGCGGTCGGAGCCCTAGTGTCGCCTGGGCACTGGTCGCCCCCCCTCCAGGGGGCGGGGAAGCCGGCCGGTGTCTCCCTCCTCTCTCCCTCACCCGGAAGTGACACGAAGGCGTGTCACTTCCGGGCCTCCGTGGCGAGGGGGAGGCTATCTAGCCTTCCCCCACCCTGCTGGCGACCTCTTTGTTCGCCTTGCACGCCGCAGAAGGGCTGTTTGGTCCACGCGCCGCAGGGTCGTTCGTGTCATTTCGTGATCTAGATAACGGTGAGTCCCGATGCACCCCGCCCCGGCCCTGTCCCTGGGCAGTACCAGGTGAACGGGGCCCTGTGGCACGGATTGCCATGGGTGGGGGGGGCACGAGCCACACAGGCACTAGGCCAGCTTTGGCGAGGTGAGCACGCGAATAGCGTGAGCCGGGAGTGGAGCCGTAAGGCCAAGTGTGAGGCATACCCGGGCTCAGGTGGACCGTCCGTTTGCCCAGGTCGGGAACCCGCGGGAGTGTCACGGGCGGGAGATGGTCGCGGGGGGCTGGGGAGAGGCTGTGGTCCGGCGGCTAGACTGCCGACTTGAGGCTGAAACCAGGGGCCACAACTGGGAGCTGGGCAAAGGCCTCTATCCCCCGTGCTTGAAGCGAAGCACACGGATGACCCGACTTTCAGGCCACTTTAGTCTTTGGCGCTGTGCACTGGGGAATGACCGACACTTACCTGTGTAGGCTGTAATTCACGTGGTCCCCCTCATGCAATCCTGAGCCTTCACCAGGCCTGCCCCTGCCAGGCAACTCCCACAAGGCCTGGGGGTTTCAGAGGATGCCAGTGCCAGAGAGTGCCGCCCACCTCTGGGCAGGTATGCCCGGCGGGTACTCAGTACACCCCAAGGAGTATGGGGTCCGTCGCCGGCGCTGCCACCTCCGGCACAGGAAATGAGGGTTAGAGCCTCGAGGACGCATCCATTTTGTGGTTCCGGGCAATCATGCCACCCCATGCACAGCTGCTCCAATACCTTCGGGTCGAGCTCGCGCCAGCCTATTTTAAATTAACACGGAAATCGGAAGTGTTCGGGGGTAGCGCTTGCATGTGGTCCATCGGCGGCGCAGGAAACCAGGGTTCGAGCCTCGAGGTCGCATCCATTTTGTGGTTCCGGGTAATCACGCCATCCCCCCCCCGTGATTGAGTGTGTAATGAAAATATGGGCCCATGCACAGCTGCTCCAATACCTTCGGGTCGAGCGCGCACCAGCGTATTTTAAAGCAAAACGGTAAACGGAAATGTTCAGGGGTATCGCCTGTATGTGGTCCGTCGGCGCCGGAAACCAGGCTTCGAGCCTCGAGGTCGCATCCATTTTGTGGTTCCGGGTAATCACGCCATCCCCCCGTGATTGAATGTGTAATGTAGATACAGGCGAAAGAACGGCGCTGGCATTACCCACAGAATGAGCGCAGAGGCTCTCAAATCTCAAGGCCCCCGAGTTCGCGGTAGTACTGCGCTATTGCTGGGTAAGGCAGGTGTATTTATGTCTGCAAGGATGACTCAGTTTCTTTCCATGCACAGCTGCTCCATTACCTTCGGTTCGAGCTCGCGCCAGATTATTTTAAAACAAAGCAGAAAACCAAAGTGTTCGGGGGTAGCGCCTGCCAGAGGTGCGCGATATTGCCTGCTAGCACGCGAGGCCCAGCAGGGTGCTTTGCGGTGGGGCACGCAGCGAGGGGTGCATTGGGGGGGGGCCCGGCACGTTCTGGCGGCAGGCGCTGGGTCCCCGCGCTGCGTGCATCAGGTGCCCAGACCGCATGTCCCACCCCCCTCCTCCCCCCCGCACTGGATGGCGAGCGGTGCCAGCTGCGCATGAGGTGAAGGAATGCCGTTTTGTGTTGCCCCCGCTCCGGAACCGAGTGGGAGGGGATGAGCAGGCAAGCTTGCTAAGGCATGCGTTCTCTGTCGTCGCCCCCGGCTCCGGCACCAGGGGGGGGTTGGGCGGAGGATGCGTGGCGACGCGCGTGTACTACAGCCCTTAAGGGCGCCCACACGCACGCTTGGCAGCCCACATTAGAAGACCCGCATGTGCACGGGTTGTAGTCGCAGGTAGAGGCGGGAGGTGGTTGCCAATGCGCCAGCGCTCCAGGCAGTGTTTTGCGGGGAGAATTACTGTGGCTGCCCAAAGAACAAAATGCTCCAGCCGTGCTAGTGGTAACTGCGCTGTAGCGGGAATAAAAAGGGGGTAGGGCAAGCGAGGAGACTGGGCGCCCCACTGCCAGATCACGGGTTTCAGTGGTTGATGGGTCCATGCAGCCCCTGTGCCAGGGTGGTTGACAATGGACACCTGTTATGCTGCGTCAAGATATCCGCCGGGGGTGAAGGAGTTCCCTCCCCCCCCTTTTTTCCATGCCTCACATTTGTTTGTTTTTACAGCAGCCTTGCGCAAAGGATTATAGGTTGACGAGGAGCCCAGAGTGACTATTGTGTGCGGCCTACCGCTGGCACGACTGTTGGACAGCACGCCCATCGCCTTTGCCCGGTAGTTGTTGAGTAGGTACGGGTCGGGTGGGGGGCTGAGCTGGTTCCCCGGGCCAGGGAGCGTGACGAGAGCACCAGGGGGGGGGAGCACGCGTGTGGCTAAAATATGTGTTTTCTTCTCCTTCCAGATTGGGAGGCACATGCCCTGAATCAGATGGATAGTCAGGGATCCCCACCGCTGTTTACAATGAGGTCCCAAGTTGAAGAGACCCAGACAGGCATCTCCGAGGACGCACGTATTGCCGCTTTTCTCGACTTGGCCAAGACCAAGGGATTGGCTTGGGCCACCGAACTCTTGAGAACCAACAACCCCGCAGACTGTGGAATCGCCAGTGAGGTCCCGCCCGTAGAGCGGGAGCACAGCGACGAAGCAGGCCCCTCTAGGTCCAAGAGGATACGTCGCCCCACAGTCAAAGACTTTCCGGCAGGCAACCGCCGGCGAGGGGCAGAGCCGCTGCTCCCCTCGGGCCGCAACCCCCCTTCAGGCCCCCCTGGCTTTGTGCGCCGGACCATCACCGGCACCTTCCAGCTGCCCTAACCCGGTGGCTTTCGCAACATCGGAAGACCTCGGTAAGCTCTCGGACACTTTGAGAAGCTTTATAGCTGAGGTCAGAACGGGCTTAATGCTGGCCAGGCCGCTCACGGGGGCTGTGCCCGCCGCCACCGCACCACCCAGTGGTGCCACAGTGCCAGCAGAGTTCACACAAGTTTGGGGGGAGGGGGGCAGTCTGTCCAGCGCCACCTTGGCTCAGGGGGGAGGACTGGCACCCGCAATCCCTCCGCCCTTGGGAGTACAGCACACAGTTGTGGGGGTTCCCCCACCGGCGACCACCCCCGCAGCAGACAGTGTCAGACTTGGCGTCGAGCATACTCAACCTACCCAAGGCGGTCCCACGGGCGGTGCCACCAGCAGTGCAAACCCTCGCAGTGGCACCTAAGCCTTTAGTAACTACTGCACCGCTATTATCTGGCCGCTGCTCCCTGGGGTGGCAAGTTCCCTTGGCGGCCAAGGAGGGTATTTGGCGGAGGGAATTTATTGATATTTTCACCCTGCTCATGCATGGGGCTGAGGGGGTGGACACCAGGAAGATGGGCGCCAAGGAGGATGACAAGAAGGTGCGCTTCCAAAATTGGCCCGAAAAGAACATTGTCACTTGGGGCCAGGCATTCGCCATACTGGCAGCGGTAAAAATGGAAAGGTTCCCAGACGAAGGGCCAGGGCTATTTCAGCATGCGAGTGTCATCACGGAGAAGGCCGCTAAGAGTGGGGACATGGGCTGGTACCGGTATGACTGCGACCCATGGCCAGACAGGACAAGCAAGCCCCGGCAGGTCCAAGCCCCCCCCTCACAACTCCCTGTTCCCCCCCCACTGTTGACGCAACCCC
Organism: Triturus cristatus; assembly: GCF_964204655.1. Classification (NCBI taxonomy): domain Eukaryota; kingdom Metazoa; phylum Chordata; class Amphibia; order Caudata; family Salamandridae; genus Triturus; species Triturus cristatus. The sequence goes on from NC_140589.1 coordinate 1,902,517,888, forward strand.
CAGCGTACTGTCCCCTGCTCCGCCCGACCCGAGAAAAGGCCCCTCCGCCGTTAAGATAGCCAACCTCCTTCCCCTCCTCCATGGGTACCACAATAGCAAAGACGGTACCCTCATTGCGGAGGGCTTTGTGGAAGGTTTCCACATCCCATACCAAGGCCCCCTCGTGAGCAGGGATGCGGAGAACCTCAAATCCGCAAGGGACCACCCTGAGATAGTGCGGGCCAAAATATTGAAGGAGGTGGCCCTGGGCAGGGTGGCGGGTCCGTTCAACAACCCTCCCATGCCGCATTTCGTAATCTCCCCCCTAGAGGTAGTGTCAAAGAAAGAGCCTGGGGCTTTTAGGCTGATACAGCACTTGTCGTACCCGGAGGGGGACTCAGTAAACTTTTGGCTAGAGGAGGGGAGGTGTTCGGTGTTCTGTACTGCTCCCTAGACCTAGCGGTAGACATGATCAGGAGGGCAGGCAAGGGAGCGTGGCTGGCCAAGTTAGACATAGAGTCGGCATTCAGACTGCTGCCGGTCCACCCCGAGAGCCAACACCTCTTGGGCTTCAAGTGGGAGCACAAAGTTTTCTATGACAGATGCATGCCCATGGGCTGCTCAGTGTCATGCGCGTACTTCGAGGATTTCAGCTCCTTCCTTCAATGGGCCCTAATGAGCAGGTACGGGGTAGAGGGAGTGACCCACTACCTGGACGATTTCCTGTTCATCGGGGCGGTTGACACGCAGAAGTGCGCCAGAGCACTGCAGTGTTTCCAGGACTTGTCAGAACACTTGGGTGTGCCTTTAGCTCCGGGCAAGACGGAGGGTCCGGCGCAGGTCTTGACATTTTTAGGCATCGAGTTGGACACGGTTAAGGGTGAGTCCAGACTCCCTGAGGATAAGGTACAGGCCCTGCGTCAGGCTATTCACAGTTTGCTCGAGAGGGACAAGGCTACTCTGGGTGACATCCAATGCCTGTTAGGAAGACTTAACTTTGCAGCCAGGGTCATCCCCATGGGGAGGGGTTTTGCTCAAAGACTAGCAAGGGCCACAGCGGGGGTGAAAAAGAAGCACCATTGGGTCACGCTAGGTACAGGTTTGAAGCAGGACCTCGCTGTGTGGGACGACTTCCTCTCACAGTTTAATGGAACTGTGATATGGCGGAAACCCTGGGTGGACAGTCAGGAGCTGTGCTTATTTACGGATGCCTCTGGTAGGGAGGACTTTGAGGCAATCCTGGGCGAAAACTGGTGTGCTCAGGAGTGGCCCAACGTGTGGCGCAGGCGCAAGGTCACAAAAAACATCACGGTACTTGAGCTGTTCCCCATCGTAGTTGCTTTGCACCTATGGCCCGAAACCTTGTCGGACAGAAAGGTCCTATTCTGGTCTGACAACATGGCGGTCGTTCAGGCTATCAATGGGCAGACAGCTAGGTGCCGTTTGGTACTATGCCTGTTGAGGGAATTGGTTAGGATCTGCTTGCGCGCCAATGTGGAATTTAGGGCCAGGCACATTGAAGGTGTAAAAAATGTGGCAGCTGATGCTCTTTCTCGTTTTCAGTGGCTCCGCTTCAGGGAGGCCTGGCTGCGGGCGAGAGCACAGATGACCCCATTCCCGGCGCACCTCTGGAGGATCCTGCAGTGGGACAGCAGCTGAGATCCATGGGGGAGAGAGCACTGGCCCCAGGTACCAGGAAACGTTATGGTACACACGTGGCCACCTTCAGGATGGTGTCCCTGGCGCTGGGCACTTCAGGTGCAACGATGGAGACGAGAGTCAGAGCACTTGTGGTGTGGGCAAGGGAGCAGAGGAAAAGCCACTCTTGGGTGGGTAGCCACTTGGCGGCGGTGAGCCAGGATACCAGGTTGTCTGAGGGGGCAGACCCAACCAATTCTTTTGCCATAAGGGCTCAAGGGATGGGCAAGGGACGAGCCAAGGGTGCCGGACAGCAGAGCCCCCATTGATTTTGACATACTCAGGGGCATGTTGGGCGTGCTAGAGGGGGCCACCTATTCACCATACGAGGCCACTCTTTTCTCTGCTGCTTTCTGCCTCGCATTTTTTGGCGCATTCCAAATCAGTGAGCTGGTGGCTAGGTCCAAGACTGACAATTCGGGGGATGCTCTAGCTATCTCAGACGTGTCCATCACCGCCCCGGGCTACCTGCTGGTACACAGGGACCAGGCCCCGGTGACCAGATACCAGATAGAAAGAATGATCAGGGCCAGCTTGTCCAGGGCAGGTTTGGACCAGCCGGAGAAGAGATACTCCAGCCACTCATTTAGGATTGGGGCAGCCACGGCGGCCCACCTGGCAGGCTTAGAGCCCGCCATGGTGAAAAAAGTGGGGCGGTGGGAGTCAGACTGCTACAAACGGTATGTTTGCCCCTGACGTGTTTGGCTAATTCTTTTGTGTGCAGTGATTTGTAGTGGCATTTATTATTGCGTGTATAATTTACTGTTTGATTAAATAACCAGGAGTGTAAACCGTGTCTCTTGTTTTACTAGGGCGACTGGTGTGGGTGATCGGGCATTCATTTATCTCCAGGGTGGCCCAATGGGCGTCGCACCGGAACTGGATGAGACACTTCCCACAGACACATTTTGAGTGGATGGGTTTCCCCGGCATGAGATGGTTTGAGCTCCGGAACAAGCTGGAGCAGAGTCTGGTCGCTCAGGGTTCCCCCCCCCCATACCTTAGTGATTCACTTGGGGGGGAATGATCTCATTGCCCAAGGTAGGAGGCTGCTGCTGCAAGCCATGAAAAGAGACCTGGGGCGATATGCAAGCGCGTAGGGCAGTGTGAGGTCATCTGGTCAGAGATTATCCCACGCAGAACCTGGCAGGGGCCAAATCAGCAGATGCAGTAGAACATTCCAGGAGGTGCATCAACGGGGCAATGCGGAAGTTTACGGACCAAAGGGGCTTAGGTTTTATACGACATGAGATGATCAAAGAAAGTGTGATGGGGTACTTTGATAGAGATGGGGTGCACCTGTCGCAAGTGGGCATGGATTTATTTCTCCTAGACTTGAGCGAGTTGTTAGAGATGAGGGGTTGCAGGTAGACTACTGTGTGGTGAGGGGCCCTGGCGGCGATGGGGGGCCACCTCCAGGGCTGTGGCGGAGTTTCAGGGTGATCTGGAAGCAGGCCGGTACCAAGGGTACCTCTGCGAGGCACCATAGGGGGTGCCTGAGCCAAATCCGAGGAGCCTCAGGGGAGGGTCCTGGAAGCCGTGTCGGCGCCCCGCTAGTCCTGCGGGCGGTTGTGGGCCTGAACAACCGGGGGTTTGCTATGCGACGCTCCGCCCCTGAAGGGGCGTGAGTAGAAGTTTCCAACGGCACGTGATCCTGTAAGAGAATCACCTGGATGGCAGCAAAGGCGGGGTTCGCCCCAGTGCTGACCGGCTCATCAGGCGGGTAGGCGGCCCAGTTGGTTGCCTGCCCTTGGATCGCCCGTAAGATAACCCACCCATTACATATTGGAATATGTAATAAACCTGCAGCAAAATTTTACCCAACCTAACAGTCTGTGTGTGTGTTATTGGGTATGTATTCTGGGGGAGGGGGGACTGAGGGGTGCCAATGGCGATGCTATGGAGCTTTTCAGCTCGAGAACACTCCCAGCAATGGCAGGTCTCTCCTTCTTGCTTTTATCAGACTTTAACTTTATTCACCCTTCTGATCCTGCCCTTTCTTGGCTCCACCCTTGGGCCTCTCGTGCTGAACCCAGGTCGCTCCCCTCCCCTCCCCCTTGCCTCACATACGCTTGCAGTAAAGTACTCTGATTTCTTTTGTCATGCAGTTCTTGGGCCCCTCCCATCACACATTGCTTGCCGTCTGTGTTTGATGGCTCCATCTCTACTGTCTCAACCACGTCTACATCAAAGCCCTTACTTTCCCTGTGGGGCTGTTGTGCATCCCACAGGCCCACCCCTATTGCTTTCATTTTCACGAGCCTCTAATTTCTAAACCAGTGCCTGCACTACGCTCTTTTCTCCCCCCTATGGCTCTGCATTTATTCCTTCACAAGCACCCAGGATTCAGAGGCCAGAAAAAGAAAACAGAAGGGGCGAGGCAGAGTTTGCTAGAAGGCAGGATTGCAGGGATATATTTACCACAAACAAAAAACTTAAGCCGTACTATCTGCGATACAATATCACCAAAATCTTGCACTTGAAACTATGAGAGGCTTTATATACTGTTCTGTGCAGCGCCAAGCATGAATTAAAAGCAGCACTGGGGCGCTAGACTGAGGGAGTTTCTTTATGTCAGGACAAAAGCCATCCATTAACATCTGCTATGTGATGCGACCACACGCCGTCACAGAGACAATAGCCAGGGCCACTGGAATTATGTGATTGAACATCTGCGGCGATTTTCACATAATTATATATTTGCCGCATCTGCCACATAATCCATCATCTGCTTCATAATACCCAGATTTTAACAAAAACAACATTTGTTTCTAGCTCAAATGGTTAAAAAAGTTACAAAAAATGTGATGATGCGTTTTGCTGCGCAGTGGAAGACTCTTTGCAAAGCTGGACTGGTCTCCTTTCTGTTGCTTATTGCTGTATTTGGATGTTCAACCTATACTAATGAGTTGCAACCAATGCCCACAGGGTGTCACCAAGCTTAAAAATGATGAAATAATGAATACAATTACAAAACGTGCTGCATTATGTTACGTGAATTTGCTTTTTCTTGCTGCATAATTTACTCAACCTTGCCACATAATTATGTCCGCTCTTGCCACATAATTCCAGTGGCCCGGTCTATAGCTCTGGTGTGACTGACAACAGGCGTGCCTGCAGCCATTTCAATATCCCACATTTTACCTAATTTACAACAATAACAGGGAAGTCTCTGAAAGCTTTTCTTGTCCCTACTACCCCCTGTAAACACTATTAAAGTTAGGGTTAATAACAGTGCTCCTGTGCTGTTTAGAAACTTACTTTTGTTTTAGGTAGCTCTTATTTAAATGAGTTAACCTTTAACACCTTCGATGCACGTGACGGAGTGGTTCCGTCATGCGCGTCGGTCGCGCTGTGCGGTTGACGGAACCACTCCGTCGCGGCCCCGCCCGCGCACTAACCCTTCAGCACAGCGCGGTAATCCGCGCCGCGCTGAAGGGGTTAAGTCAGCACTACTAATCTTGCAACATTAGGAAATGGAGGACCAGAAAAATAAAACACTTGCCAGGATCACACAATGTGGCTAAGTGGTGGTGAGTCTGGGTTAGAGGCTCAGTGCCCTCATTTGGAAGCTGATAAGCCACATTCCTACAAGAGCCTGGTGCACTGCACACTAAGATAAGGCAGGTTTGTGGAATGGTTACCTCAAATGTACCGGGAGGGGTAAATAAATAAAGGTGCAGGTATGGCTGGAGAGTGTGTTTATGCGGTGCATTGTAATGGGCTTTTTAAAAGTGCACAGAGTAAAGCGAACATAGTAATGTAAATGTGTCCAAATAAATCCTGCTTAGAGTAGATAGGTTGGGGAGGCCCTCTGTTGCTTCACAGCAGCATGACTTGTGGCTGTCAGGCTGTAAATGCCTCTCTGGGCCTAGAAGTCTGTCCTTTGTGTTGTGCTGGCCTTCTCTACCCTAAGCCCTGGATTCTATATTACAGCTACATCTTGCAAGGGAGCGGTGCTTGAAATGGCACTACAGAGATATAGTCTGTGCCTGAGGCATTGAGGAAGGATTGTTTTTTTTTGCAGTTGGAGAGTAATCACATGTAAAGCAAGTGAATACACTACATGTAGAAAGTCTTATAGAAGCTAAGAAACTCAGAAAGAGTTAATGTTACAAACCTCTGCGAAGATGCAGCAGAACAAGTGAAATTGTTCTTATGCTGTGTGCTTTGTATCAGAAATCACAAAATGCCAACTACAGGGTGTTCCTTTCAAGATGCCGCGGACTATTTCTGTAGGATGCTTCGATAGAAGTCTCTGGTGCAGTAAGGATTCCGGATTATTGAGTTTTCCACATGCTCCGAAGGGCACTTCATTCCCTAATAACGCTTCTAGGACTGCCTGTGTAATGTTGGCAAGACTTCTACAGGATAGGCCGAAGTGTGACCCCCCGCCCCCACCCACCCCAATCTTGCCGGTATGTATCACAATGTCACAGATTGAGTCATCCAAATGAAAACCTTACACACTTTCAGAGATGATGCTTTGATCCAAGTGGGACTGAAATCTGAAGACCTGTTCCTTAGTAAACAAGCATTTGCAATGCAATAGGTCTCGCATTTATAAGAGTTTGAGCTATTGGCATTGTAAAATTACAATGCCTTATATTTATGTTTTGGTTTTAAAACAAATAAAGGCATTGTCATTTACAATGTCAGTAGCATAAACTCGCATAAAAGCAGTGTGTGGAGTGCAGCAGTGTGCGGTGTGCAGCAGTGTGCGGCGTGCAGCAGTGCGAGGCATGCAGCACTGTGTGGCATGCAGCGGCGTGCAGCAGTGTGCAGCGTGCAGCAGTGTGCGGCGTACAGCAGTGTCGTGCAGCATGCAGCAGTGAGTAATGCAGCAGTGTGAAGCGTGCAGCAGTGTGTGCCGTGCAGCAGTGTGCGGCGTGCAGCAGTGTGCGGCATGCAGCAGCATGCAGCAGTGTGTGGCGGGCAGCAGTGTGTGGCGTGCAGCAGTGTGTGGCGTGCAGCAGTGTGTGGCGTGCAGCAGTGTGTAATGCAGCAGTGTGTGGCGTGCGGCAGTGTGCGGCAGTGTGCGGCAGTGTGCAGCAGTGTGCGGCGTGCAGCAGTGTGCGGCGTGCAGCAGTGTGCGGCGTGCGGCAGTGAGCGGCGTGCAGCAGTGTGCAGCAGTGTGTGGCATGCAGCAGTGTGTGGCATGCAGCAGTGTGTGGCATGCAGCAGTGTGTGGCGTGGTTTGTAAACAACAAGAAAAGCGGACATCAAAGGAAGGGTGGGAGGGAACGAGCATATGGGGTGTGAGTTATAACGAAAGTTAATTGTTGTAAGAGGGGATGCAGGAAGTGAGGCCGAGCGCGCGCTTGCGAAAGCAGTCTGCTGCTTTCAAGTCTGATGCCAGCTTTGCGCTTGAATGCCTCACATGCACTGGCCATAAACCGCATTCCTAAGGTCTTGTGCCCCTTACTAAATCTCTCTGAATGCGTGAGGCGGCGCACGCGCAGGAAGTAGCTGGTGGCAAATGGAATGCGTGTGGTTGTGCGTGTAACCGCCACCCGATCCGCCTGGGAAGCCTTTGGGAGCATTTTCTTAAGCCCCTACATAAGTCTTGCTCTGCGATCGCTTACGCGATAGCCAGGCGAGACCTAAAAAGGAATTGTCTCCTACCCTTCCCAGGACAGCTAGAAAAGTCATGCTTTCCTGCGCAGGACACTCTAATCTAGACACAATCACAGATCGCCATCATATCCACCCCTGACTATTGCCTGAATCTCAAATGCTTTGCGGGAAGCAGCTTGATTCTAGCCGATATGTGACTGCAGGAAGTGCACGGCCCCACCAGTCTAAGGAGCTGCAGGAACGGTCCCAGAGCTTTGCCAACTGGGGCACCCCCAGTGACCCCATCACCAGTGTGGGCCCTGTGGGGCTGACCCCTCCGTACATGTCGGTGCCTCTCCCTTCCTTTACACGCCACTGGCTGATGCTGGCGTTTGAAGGGAGAGGTACCGCATGCGCAGGGAGTTATGACGGGGTGTGCAGGGAGGGATGCCAGTTCATGCTGAGGTGGCTGTGGCACTGGCAGGGTGGTGCCACAGTTTGTATGGGCAGGGAGAGGGGCAGAGGTGCGCTTTGGCAGTTACAAGTCCAGATGGTAGGTATGTGCAGTGAGCGGACTGGGAGTAGACGCTGTGTGCAGTGAGGGACTTGGGGGAGTAAAACATGTATGCAGGGAAACCTGGAGGAAGGAGTAGCAGTAGGTGGATACAGTAGGAGGCTCGGGACTCGGTAGACTGTGTGTGCAGTGAAAGGATTCAGATCAGATAGTGCACGTGTTCTGCGAGAGGCTCTGGATTATTTGTCCAGTGAGAGGATCCGCAGTAGACTGTGTGTGCAGTGAGGTTCTCGGGATTAAACGATGATGATGTGTGCAGTGAGAGCCGCAGGAGAACAGTGTGCGGCTTAGAAGCAGGCAGTGCGTGCACTCCGTGCAGTGAGGGGCTCTCGTGTGCAGTGAGGGGCTCCTGAATAGATCATGTGCAGTGAGGGGCTCTCGTGTGCAGTGAGGGGCTCCTGAATAGATCGTGTCAAGTGAGGGGCTCTCGTGTGCAGTGAGGGGCTCCTGAATAGATCGTGTGCAGTGAGGGGCTCTCGTGTGCAGTGAGTGGCTCCTGAATAGATCGTGTCAAGTGAAGGGCTCTCGTGTGCAGTGAGGGGCTCCTGAATAGATCGTGTACAGTGAGGGGCTCTCGTGTGCAGTGAGGGGCTCTGTGAGACCGGCCTCACGGCGTGGCCCTCCCAATCATCCAGCCAACCTGCAACCACCCTCAAGACACGACATCTCCGACTACGGCCGCCCCAGCCACCCAGATCCGAGGGCCGGCCAGAGCCCTGACAGACTCGACACCCTACTACGCATGTCCGACTGTTGGAAAGGCGTTCGCCGGAGGGGGGTTCGATACACGTCTTGCCCACCCCTTCGACCCACCTCTCCCCAGTAAGCCGAACCAGGCGCGCACACCCTGAGATGCACTACGAACAAAGTGACACCACACGTATTCTTTGTAGGACGATAGGTTCTTTTATCAATGATTTCAAGGGATCGTTATGATCCAAAAGGCAAGTAGTACAGCAGTGGCACAACGTACCACAAATCAGTCGGGGGGAATGGGGGTAGCGGGACAGTCTTTCAAGATAGTGTCTCTGCGAAATACCCTGCGGAAGCTCACAATCCTCGAGCTGGAGGGTGTCGTGTCTCTGGGCGATCTCTTACCGAGTCGTCCTCAAGGGGAGCGCCGCGAGTCTCTCAGCAGGCACAGGTGGTCGGAGTTCAGGAGCCGCGATTCCGTCAGCAGGGCTCAGATGGTTCAATAGCTGGGGGCCGCGAGTCACTCAGCAGGCCTAGGTGGTTCAGTGTTCGGGAGCCGCGACCTCGTCCGCAGGGCTCAGATAGTTCAATAGCAAGGGGCCGCGAGTCACTCAGCAGGCCCAGGTGACTTCAGCGTTCAGGAGCCGCGACAGCGTCAGCAGGCTCAGATGGTTCCAGGTCTTCTCTGTCCTTGTTTCTCCGACACCCCTTGTTATACTCCGCTGGTTCTTTGAAGTCCGGAGTGCTCGCAGAGGGGGGACTGGGGTGACGGAGGGGGTTCGGCGGGATTTCCTGCCGCTCACTTCTTTGGTCTTTTAAGGTGGGTCTGGGAGGGACCCCAGACGCTCGGTAGGGGAGGCGCCTGCTCCCCAGGGGCCTGGTGGCCGATTGAGTCCTCCCGGGGAAGGCGACCCGAGGTGTGACTGGGCTGGCGCCTCTGGGTCTGGCTCGAGGGTTCCCGCTCCCTCGGTTGGGCATGCGTGGTAGGGTGTTGAGTCTGTCAGGCCTCTGGATCTCTTGATCATCCTCGAGGACGGCACCCTGAGGACCACACTACACAAAAAACCGACGGACCGTAACAGCCTCCTTGACTTTAACAGTCACCACCCCAAAGCCCTCCGGGAGAATCTCCCGTACGGACAATTCCTGCGCATACGACGGAATTGCTCAACCAGTCAGGATTATGAGAACGAAGCAAATAACCTTGAGAAAAACCTCCTGGACAGACACTACCCCAAGAGGGTAGTCAGACACGCAAGAAAAAGAGCCCAAAATAACCATAGGGACACACTTTTGGAAACCAGAACCAAGATACCCAGTGAGTCCATCACATGCGTGACCACTTTTACACCCCAGTCCAACAAAATCAAACAAATCATAAAACGGAATTGGAAGATTTTGAACACCGACACACTGGATCTAGAACTACCACGTTTCGCATTTAAAAGAACAGCTAACCTACGTGACAGACTGGTCAACACACGACCACTACAACGTAGACAGGACCAACCCAACAACACATTGTGGAACTTGACCCCTGTGTCAGGCCACTATCCATGTGGGAACTGCCACGCTTGTTCTACGACTACGCACAGTAAGCAGCTCACTCTGGAGAACTTTACATGGGAACAACGAGGACACACTAATTGCAACACCAAGAACTGCGTCTACCTCATCACATGCCCATGTGGTCTTAGGTATGTCGGCATGACCACACGTCCTATTAAAATCCGCATCAGCGAACACAAGAGTACTATCCGTCGAGGACGGACAGCCACGAAACTCACCAACCACTTCCTTGACCATGGGCATACCAGCGAACAACTTACATGGACCATATTAGAGTCCAGACCCTTCTGGAATGCTCAAGCCTTATTACGCCAGGAACAACGTTGGGTGTTCCGTCTCCGTACTAACACGCAAGGACTTAATGATGAGATACCCTGGGTGGAACTGTAACTAACAACTTACACACACCGGCGCTCCGGCGGGCACATTTCTTTAAACTTGAGCAAATGATGAGATACACTGGGGGGAACTGTAACCAAGCATCTATACAACCTTTTGGCCGGGTGGGCACTTTTCCCTACACCTGTGTATCTGTATGATCCCTCTGGCTCTTTACTTAGGAGCTGCCCAGGAGTAGGAGCCCGTGGTCCCCTCAGTGTTTTTATATTATTTCTTCACCGCCCCTCACCCTCCTCCTTTATCCGCGACATAGACCATTTTTTATGTGGGTACCAAGGATGTATTGTGCACCACACCCCAGGACACTTCCTGTCCGGGTTATCCGTACACGCCACTCTATCCATCTGTGGCTCTACCCGGGGCACCGCTAGGGCTCACGAGCCCTTTAGAATCACACTTGCGCAAACCACCTACGAGCGGGGCACTATGTGGAATCAATATCGCATGCGCACTCCGCTTGCTCCTAATCTTCACTCTGCGCATGCGCACACCCCAGGACACACTCGCCCACGCATGCGCTAGAAACTGCACGCGCACCTCCCCCGGCCCTCGAGCAGGAAGTGGTTCACTCCCTTTTCCGACGCCTTAAATGGAAACCTACTTGCGACCAACACTATCTCCAGGCAGCCGCTGGCAGAGGGTAGGTGCTGACTGAGCTGGCCCCCGACGCAACCGTAAGTACTATCAGGCAGGAACCACCAGGGAGATGCTGGACTATCGTGTATGCACAGCCCACCCTTACGTAGGGTCCCCGCCCTTAACCTCTTTACACTCTGTTTGGTCCCTTCCGCAAATAGGGCGCTGGTAGCCTCGGCGGAACCTAGGAAGCCCTTTTCAGAAACACGAGGGTAAGGATGGGGGGCCCCTTGCTCTTCGTTATACCAGTTGTATGTGTTTTCATGTCTTTATGTAATTTGGCACACGCACTCTGTATTTATCTAGTGATACGTAAACAGAGTGTTCGCTCGCTGTCTGACCTTTCAGGTTCTGCTCTGACCCATTCCACATGAGTTCAGTGGATCCGTAACCTTGCTCTGTGGTGTGTTTGTACTGTTCGACCACTGTACTAAGATCTCTTACATAGATTATCAATGTCTGGGTTCTATTCACGCACAGTGTGCCGCTCATTTTTGCGCTACTACTGCCACCTCACTTATTTTCTCTTCGACTCCAGCATGTATGTTGAGATATATAAGTATATATTTTTTTCTATAACTGTTTGGATCCCGCCCTGCACCGCTCCTCAACCCATGGGCAACACTCTCCCATTGAATTAGCTGAATGTGTCTGACACTGATGTTGGACGCCTGACACGTCACCTATGTACGTTGTTGTTGACATGGTCACCGGGGTGACCTCACTATCTCTAAGCGAATGGTATTCGGGGTCACAGACAGATCCTCGCTGTGTTCTCTCGTGAAACTGTGACTGATTATATGTACCAGTTCTGTCTAAACCATTCATGTGTGTTTGTCACCCCTCCCTCCTTCCTCGACTCCCCTTCTTTCCCAATCCCTACCTACCCCTTCTCCACCCCCCTTTTTTTCCCCTCCCGTTTATTTCCCCTACAGGTTACACTAGTTTGGTACGCTCTTCTTGTCCTTGCTGACCAGGTCATTGTACCCCGCAGCCCCGTACCACTTTTAACCTCTTTTTAGACGTGGGTTACCCTTCCAATCTCTGGCACCCCCGTCTTCACCGTGCACAACCTTTCACTCTTCTTTGGTCCTGATGAAACGCCACTGACCCGCTCGGGCATTTTTAGGCGTGAAACATGTCGACCTTTTACTAAAGTCACATTAGCACCTTGCGCTGATTAGTGACCCCGTGACCTTTTGGTCTTTTTACTTTGCCAGAGGCTCCATAATATTAAAGTTCACTTTTTGGACACCCCTAGGCATTTTTATCTCACACACCTTGCACGCACGCAACCACCTACCTCTCGGATCCACCTCACAACTTTTTAGCCCACATACCCGCATTCACCTTACGGCTTTTCTCTTTAAAAGACCTCCGATAAAGAGACCCTTCGGGGGACCGTCGGGCATTGCAGCGCCGGCCCGATGAGGAGCAACAACAAGCCCAATGATGAAGCAAGACATCCCTCGGGGTGTGTGAGGGCTAACGAGAGGCTACATAGAGTCCTCCCCTTCGGGATTGGATCCTTGAGACCGGGGAAATTTCTCTCTGCCTCTTTTCATCTTCCCTCTACCCCCCTCTCCTCCTCTCTCCCCCCCCTCCTTTTACACTCTTTCTTCTATCTCTACCTATGTTGAGCAGGTGATCGTTATTTTTGTTTCACCGCCAACAGGGAACAATGTCCTCATTGATTTAAGTGACTGGGCTGGCGCCTCTGGGTCTGGCTCGAGGGTTCCCGCTCCCTCGGTTGGGCATGCATGGTAGGGTGTTGAGTCTGTCAGGCCTCTGGCCGGCCCGCGGATCGGGAGTGGCTGGGGCGGCCGGAGTCGGAGGTGTCGTGTCTTGAGGGTGGTTGCAGGTTGGCTGGATGATGGAGAGGGCCATGCTGTGAGGCCGGTCTCACACGCGTCCCCCCCAGCTGAAAGGCGTGGAGAACTACCCATCCACTGGGGGGTTCTCCTCGCCGAAGCGGAAGAACCGGGACAGGCCGTCGGCGTTGGCATGATCCGTCCCGGGGCGATGTTCGACAGTAAAATTCATCCCTGGGAGAGAGATGGACCATCGTAGTAGCTTGGGGTTCTCCCCCCTCATCCGCATTAGCCACTGCAAGGGCCGGGTAGTCCGTCTGTACTCGAAAATGGGTTCCGAACAAGTAGGGCCGCAGTTTCTTGAGGGCCCAGACTACGGCAAAGGTCTCTCGCTCTATAGTACTCCAACGATGCTCTCTCGGCAGCAGCCTTCGGCTGATGAAGGCTATGGGCTGATCAATGCCCTTGTCGTCGAACTGCGAGAGCACGGCCCGATGCCGTGTTCGGATGCATAGGTCTGGACCACAAACTCTTGGGAGTAGTCGGGGGCCTTGAGTACGGGAGCGGTGCACATGGTGGTCTTCAAGGCGTCGAACGCCTGCTGGCACGGGGTGGTCCACTGCACCTTCTGCGGAAGCTTTTTGGAGGTCAACTCCGTGAGGGGCCCTGCGATACTACCATAATTTTTAATGAACCTCCGGTAGTACCCCGTAAGGCCCAGGAAGGCCCGAACATCTGTCTGCGTGGTGGGGGGCTCCCAGGACTTGATGGCGTCAATCTTCGGCTGGAGAGGGGCGACCTGGCCGCTGCCCACCTGATGCCCCAGGTAGACCACGGAACCTTGCCCGAGCTGGCATTTGCTGGCCTTCACGGTTAGTCCGGCTTGGCGCAGGGCCATTAGTACTTGTCGGAGGTGCTGGAGATGCTCGTGCCATTGAGAGCTGAATACAGCGATGTCGTCAAGGTACGCTGCGCTGAACTCCTCGAGTCCGGCCAGGACCTTGTTCACCAACCGCTGGAACGTGGCTGGGGCGTTTTTCATCCCGAACGGCATGACCTTGTAGCGGTAGTGGCCATCTGGCGTGGAGAAGGCAGAGCGCTCTTTCGCTCCTTCCGTGAGAGCAATCTGCCAGTATCCGCAGGTCAGGTCGGAAGTGCTGAGGAACCGGGCGGCCCCCAGGCGGTCGATGAGCTCGTCGGCTCGGGGAATAGGGTGAGCGTCTGCGCGGGTGACCGCATTGAGCCCCCGATAGTCCACACAGAATCTTAGTTCGGGGGCGACCCCTGGGGAAGCCGCCTTCAGGAGCAGAACCACCGGGCTGGCCCAGGGGCTGTCGGAGGGTTCGATTACTCCCAGGGTGAGCATCTTCTGTACCTGGGTCTTGATGCAGGTGCGGACCCGGTCAGGCACCCGGTAGGCTCGGTGTCTCACAGGCGGGCTGTCGCCGGTGTCCACATCGTGGACACACCAGTCGGTAACCCTTGGAATGAGAGAGAAGAGGTCTGCGAATTGTCTGAGCAGCTGGCGGCAGTCGTCGGCCTGCTGGGGAGTGAGGGTGGCCGACAGTTTCACCCCCTCCACGGAACCGTCCAGTTCTTTCGTGCACAGGAGATCGGGCAGGGGTTCGGTGTCTTCTTCCGCCCCATCATCGGTGGCCAGTAGCAAACTTAGTTCCGTCCTTACAGAGTGGGGCTTGAGACGGTTCACGTGGAGGACCCGGAGGGGGTTCCGTGGGGACTGTACGTCGACCAGATACGTGACCTGGCTCTTCCGCTCGACCACCTTGAAGGGACCAGTCCATTTGTCTTGTAGGGCGCAGGGTTTCACCGGAGCCATGACCCAAACCTGCTGGCCCGGCTGGAACTCGACCAGGGTGGCGTTCTGGTCATACCAGCGCTTCATTTCTTCTTGGCTGGCCTCGAGGTTAGCCTCTGCAAGTTCTCTAAACTTCCTCGTCTGGTTGCGGAGCGCCAGGATGTAGCGGAACACGTCAGGGGGTGTCCCCCGGGGGCTTGTCTCCCAGCCCTCTTTGACCAGGCTCAGGGGCCCTCGGACGGGATGTCCGTACAGCAGTTCGAAGGGGCTGAACCCCAGAGACTTTTGGGGGACTTCTCGGGATGCGAACAGGAGGCAAGGGAGTAGGACGTCCCATTTCCGGCGCAGGGGCTCTTCGAGGCCCAGGATCATTCCCTTCAGGGTTCGGTTGAAGCGTTCCACTAGGCCGTTGCCCTGGGGGTGGTAGGGGGTCGTGAACTTATACGTGACTCCGCACTGCTGCCACAGGGACTTCATGTAGCGGGATATAAAGTTAGTGCCGCGATCACTCACAACCTCGCGGGGAAATCCGACACGGGAGAAGATCCCCATGAGAGCCCGGCCCACCACGGGAGCCGTCACGGTGCGGAGGGGGATGGCCTCGGGGTAGCGGGTGGCATGGTCCACCAGGACAAGGATGAATCTGTGGCCCTGGGCGGTCTTCGGATCCAGGGGTCCCACGATGTCGATGCCGACCCGCTCAAACGGGGTACTCACAACGGGGAACGGTTGTAAGGGAGCTTTGCGTTTTCCGCCACTCTTCCCACTGCCCTGGCACGTGAGGCAGGACTTGCAGTGTGCTTCTACATTCGCTCGCATCTGGGGCCAATAGAAGTGGGTCACCAATCGCTGGTATGTCTTGTCTTGGCCTAAGTGTCCTGTCAAGGGTACATCGTGGGCCAGGCCCAGGAGGAGGCTCCGGAACCGCAGGGGTACCACCAGTACTCGTGCTGCGCCTAGCTCGGCGGACTTTTGCTCGCTGTATAGGAGGCCATTGTCCCAATAGATCCAATGGGTTCCAGTTCGGTCACCGGTGGCCTGGGCTTCTGCTTGTTGTCTTAGTCCCTCGAGGGAGGGGCAGGTGGTCTATTCCTGGCAGAACTCTTCGTGGGAGGGCCCCCCTTCGCAGCGCCACTGGGCCAACTCGGGCAGTTCTTCGAGTTCCGTCGGGGCCTCTGGGGCGGAAGGTTCCGGTCCTTCCCCTGAGTTAGTGTCTCCTTCTCCCTCGGAAGGAGGGTTGTATGCTTCTGGGAGGGGGTCCCGGTTCTCGGGGATAGTGTTCGGTAAGAGGGCTTCACCGCCCTTAGAGGGAGGCACTCGTGCGGTCATGGAGCGCGTGGTGGCGCAGACCCATTCGGGTAGGCCCATCATCTCCAGGTGGGCTCTTCGTTCCACTTGCCCCCACGGGGAACTCTCCAGGTCGTTGCCCAGGAGGCAGTCTACGGGCTGCGAGGTCCGGACCGCTACCTTCAGTTCTCCGGAGACCCCTCCCCACTCGAAGGGCACCAGCGCCATCTGGCAGAGGCTCTCAGAATTGTCGGAGGATACGACCGGACAGAGGGCCCCGGTTAGGATCTGGTCTTCTGAAATTAGGCTGCGGTGGACCGCGGTGACACTCGCCCCGGTGTCGCGAAGGCCCTCGACTCGGTGGCCATTGATGGTCACCCGCTGTCGGTACTTTTCTGTGTTGGCGGGCAAGGGTGTCACGGGGACCATTTCTCGATCACCAAGGGAGACCAGGGCCATGGCCGCCGGTTCCCATTCCTCTGAGTCTTCCATCTCTTCCCCCAGAGCCACGGAGGCCATCTGCCGGGCCGTGGGGTTGGTCGTTGTGGTTCGCTGATACTGGGGACACTGTGGGACATTGGCGTAGTGTCCGGGCTGCTGGCAGCGGAAGCAGGTGATCCTAGCTCGTGGACCTGGTCGTCCTGGGGCTCCGGTGCTTGCTGGGGACGGTCCCGAACCCGCCGCTGGTGGACTGCTGGGGGGGCTGGTTGAGGACCCCCCGGGGAAGTCTCTTGGTCGGCCGTGGTTCCCTCCGCCCCTCTGGCGGGGGGGACCCTGACTGTGGCGGCCGTAGTCCCCCACGGGGCCCCGGGTGGCCCGGATGTTTACCCAACGATCAGCCTCAGCGGCCAGCTTCCGAGGGTCGGTGAGTTTACTGTCCAGGAGATGCTGGCGCAGTTCTATAAAGCAATTGGCCGCTAAATGTTCCCAGGCAATCAGATCGAACAGTTCTTCGAAGGTGGAGACCTTGCTGCCCTTGATCCACCCGTCCAAGGCTCGGCTGTAAAAGTTCACGTATTCTACCCACGTGGTGCCCGGTATCTTCTTGCAATCTCGGAACCGTTGTCGGTACATTTCGGGGGTGAGTCCGTACCGGCCCACGAGGGCTTCCTTCATGTGGCTGTAGGAGTTCATGACCGTGGAGGGCAGATCTAGCAGAGTGTCACTTCCTTCGCTTAAGAACCGGCCCCATAGGCCAGCCCCCCAATCCTTTTGCGGGACTCGGTGAGAGGTCATGGCGACTTCGTAGGCCTTAAACCACTGCTGGATATCATCGTTCTTATAATACTCCTTTACCACATCCTTGGGGATGTGAACTTTGGTTTCCCCGGTGGGAGCGGACGGTGGATTCCCGGGTGGCTGCGACTTTTCGTTTCTAGCCCGCCACTCAATCTCCTTCAGGCCGCGTTCATGTTCTAGCTGGAGTTTCTTTTCGTCGTGCTCCCTTTGGAGTCTCTTCTCTTTGAGTTCCCCTTGTAGCCGTAACTGCTCGACGGCTAACTTCTTCTCTGCCAGTTTTATCTCTCCCTCGATTTTTAGTTTTGCCAGTTCAAGTTCGTGGTTGCGGCTTCTCTCTCGGTCCGCTAGTTCCTCGGGGGACAGATTCCCCTCTGGCCCGTTGTTTCTCGCCGGGATGCTTGGTGGTTCATAGGTAGAATCCCCTTCCGTTTGGGTCGGGGGCGCCCCCGTCTCGACCCAGGCTTTCAGTACTTTCTGGAAGTCTTCCTTTGTGCTTAGTCCGGTGGTAGCGATGCCAAGGTCTTTGCAAAACTGTTTTAATTCTCTATGCGTGTAATAGTACAATTGATCCTCTCGGAACGGTGAGCTTACTTCGGTACCTGCGGCACCCAGGGAGGTTTCTCCTCCCATCTCTGTTTGGTAGTGCGTCAGTCGTTCACTGCACGCTCTCTTTCGGTGTCAGCTCGGATCCCGTCGTCTGCCACCAAATGTTGGAAAGGCGTTCGCCGGAGGGGGGTTCGATACACGTCTTGCCCACCCCTTCGACCCACCTCTCCCCAGTAAGCCGAACCAGGCGCGCACACCCTGAGATGCACTACGAACAAAGTGACACCACACGTATTCTTTGTAGGACGATAGGTTCTTTTATCGATGATTTCAAGGGATCTTTATGATCCAAAAGGCAAGTAGTACAGCAGTGGCACAACGTACCACAAATCAGTCGGGGGGAATGGGGGTAGCGGGACAGTCTTTCAAGATAGTGTCTCTGCGAAATACCCTGCGGAAGCTCACAATCCTCGAGCTGGAGGGTGTTGTGTCTCTGGGCGATCTCTTACCGAGTCGTCCTCATGGGGAGCGCCGCGAGTCTCTCAGCAGGCACAAGTCGTCGGAGTTCGGGAGCCGCGATTCCGTCAGCAGGGCTCAGATGGTTCAATAGCTGGGGGCCGCGAGTGACTCAGCAGGCCTAGGTGGTTCAGTGTTCGGGAGCCGCGACCTTGTCCGCAGGGCTCAGATGGTTCAATAGCAAGGGGCCGCGAGTCACTCAGCAGGCCCAGGTGACTTCAGTGTTCAGGAGCCGCGACAGCGTCAGCAGGCTCAGATGTTCCAGGTCTTCTCTGTCCTTGTTTCTCCGGCACCCCTTGTTATACTCCGCTGGTTCTTTGAAGTCCGGAGTGCTCGCAGAGGGGGGACTGGGGTGACGGAGGGGGTTGGGCGGGATTTCCTGCCGCTCACTTCTTTGGTCTTTTCAGGTGGGTCTGGGAGGGACCCCAGACGCTCGGTAGGGGAGGCGCCTGCTCCCCAGGGGCCTGGTGGCCGATTGAGTCCTCCCGGGGAAGGCGACCCGAGGTGTGACTGGGCTGGCGCGTCTGGGTCTGGCTCGAGGGTTCCCGCTCCCTCGGTTGGGCATGCGTGGTAGGGTGTTGAGTCTGTCAGGCCTCTGGCCGGCCCGCGGATCGGGGGTGGCTGGGGCGGCCGTAGTCGGAGGTGTCGTGTCTTGAGGGTGGTTGCAGGTTGGCTGGATGATGGAGAGGGCCACGCCGTGAGGCCGGTCTCACACCGACGGAGGGAGCGGGAACCCTCGAGCCAGACCCAAAGGCGCCAGCCCAGTCACACCTCGGGTCGCCTTCCCCGGGAAGACTCGATCGGCCACCAGGCCCCTGGGGAGCAGGCGCCTCCCCTGCCGAGCGTCTGGGGTCCCTCCCCGACCCACCTGAAAAGACCAAAGAAGTGAGCGGCAGGAAATCCCGCCGAACCCCCTCCGTCACCCCAGCCCCCCTCTGCGAGGACCCCGGACTTCAAAGAGCAAGCGGAGTATAACAAGGGGTGCCGGAGAAACGAAGGTAGAGAAGACCTGGAACCATCCGAGCCTGCTGACGCTGTCGCGGCTCCTGAACGCTGAAATCACCTGGGCCTGCTGAGTGACTCGCGGCCTCTTGCTATTGAACCATCTGAGCCCTGCTGACGAGGTCGCGGCTCCCGAGCACTGAACCACCTGGGCCTGCTAAGTGACTCGCGGCCTCTTGCTATTGAACCATCTGAGCCCTGCTGACGAGGTCGCGGCTCCCGAGCACTGAACCACCTGGGCCTGCTGAGTGACTCGCGGCCCCCAGCTATTGAACCATCTGAGCCTTGCTGACGGAATCGCGGCTCCCGAACTCCGACCACCTGTGCCTGCTGAGAGACTCGCGGCGCTCCCCTTGAGGACGACTCGGTAAGAGAACGCCCAGAGAATCGACACCCTCCAGCTCGAGGATTGTGAGCTATCTGCAGGGTATTTCGCAGAGACACTATCTTGAAAGACTGTCCCGCTACCCCCATTCCCCACGAACGATTTGTGGTACTTTGTGCCACTGCTGTACTACTTGCATCTTGGATCCTAAAGATCCCGTGTAAATCATTGATAAAAGAACCTATCGTCCTACAAAGAATACGTGTGGTGTCACTCTGTTCGTAGTGTATATCAGGGTGTGCGCGCCTAGTTCGGCCTACGGGGAAGAGGTGGGTCAAAGGGGTGGGCAAGACGGGCATCGAACCCCCCTCTGGCGAACGCCTTTCCAACAGGCTCCTTAACAGATCGTGTGGAGTGAGGGGCTCTCGTGTGCAGTTTGGGGCTCCTGGGTAGATAGTGTGCAGTGAGGGGCTCCTGGGTAGATCGTGTGCAGTAAGGGACTCTTGTGTGCAGTGAGGGGCTCCTGGGTAGATCGTGTGCAGTGAGGGGCTCTTGTGTGCAGTGAGGGGCTCCTGGGTAGATTGTGTGCAGTGAGGGGCTCCTGGGTAGATCGTGTGCAGTGAGGGGCTCTTGTGTGCACTGAGGGGCTCCTGGGTAGATTGTGTGCAGTGAGGGGCTCCTGAATAGATCATGTGCAGTGAGGGGCTCTCGTGTGCAGTGAGGGGCTCGAGTGCAGTGAGGGGCTCCTGGGTAGATTGTGTGCAGTGAGGGGCTCTTGTGTGCAGTGAGGGGCTCCTGGGTAGATTGTGTGCAGTGAGGGGCTCCTGGGTAGATCGTGTGCACTGAGGGGCTCCTGGGTAGATCGTGTGCACTGAGGGGCTCCTGAATAGATTGTGTGCAGTGAGGGGTTCTCGTGTGCACTGAGGGGCTCCTGGGTAGATCGTGTGCAGTGAGGGGCTCCTGAATAGATCATGTGCAGTGAGGGGCTCTCATGTGCAGTGAGGGGCTCGAGTGCAATGAGGGACTCCTGGGTAGATCGTGTGCAGTGAGGGGCTCTTGTGTGCAGTGAGGGGCTCCTGGGTAGATTGTGTGCAGTGAGGGGCTCTCGTGTGCAGTGAGGGGCTCCGGACTCCGGGTCCGACCTTTAACAGCAGGTCTGCCGAGTCCTGGGGTTCAGGTAAGGGAAAAGGCGCACCTGCACCGGTGTCGTGTTCTTTGAAACCAGGCTCCTGAACAGATCGTGTGCAGTGAGGGGCTCCTGAATAGATCATGTGCAGTGAGGGGCTCTCGTGTGCAGTGAGTGGCTCCTGAATAGATCGTGTCAAGTGAGGGGCTCTCGTGTGCAGTGAGGGGCTCCTGAATAGATCATGTACAGTGAGGGGCTCTCGTGTGCAGTGAGGGGCTCCATAACAGATCGTGTGCAGTGAGGGGCTCCTGAACAGATCATGTGCAGTGAGGGTCTCTCGTGTGCAGTGAGGGGCTCCTGGGTAGATCGTGTGCAGTGAGGGGCTCCTGGGTAGATCGTGTGCAGTGAGGGGCTCTTGTGTGCAGTGAGGGGCTCCTGGGTAGATTGTGTGCAGTGAGGGGCTCCTGGGTAGATCGTGTGCAGTGAGGGGCTCTTTTGTGCACTGAGGGGCTCCTGGGTAGATTGTGTGCAGTGAGGGGCTCCTGGGTAGATCATGTGCAGTGAGGGGCTCTCGTGTGCAGTGAGGGGCTCGAGTGCAGTGAGGGGCTCCTGGGTAGATTGTGTGCAGTGAGGGGCTCCTGTGTGCAGTGAGGGGCTCCTGGGTAGATTGTGTGCAGTGAGGGGCTCCTGGGTAGATCGTGTGCACTGAGGGGCTCCTGGGTAGATCGTGTGCAGTGAGGGGCTCCTGAATCGATTGTGTGCAGTGAGGGGTTCTCGTGTGCACTGAGGGGCTCCTGGGTAGATCGTGTGCAGTGAGGGGCTCCTGAATAGATCATGTGCAGTGAGGGGCTCTCATGTGCAGTGAGGGGCTCGAGTGCAGTGAGGGACTCCTGGGTAGATCGTGTGCAGTGAGGGGCTCTCGTGTGCAGTGAGGGGCTCCTAGGTAGATTGTGTGCAGTGAGGGGCTCTCGTGTGCAGTGAGGGGCTCCGGACTCAGGGTCCGACCTTTAACAGCAGGTCTGCCGAGTCCTGGGGTTCAGATAAGGGAAAAGGCGCACCTGCACCGGTGTCGTGTCCTTTGAAACCAGGGCTGCGGGCGCCTTCTTCCGGCAACAAACCCAGCCCTGCCGGAAAGAGGAGCTGCGGCCAAACACACTAAAGGGAGAGCCACTCCCGGGCCAGAAATGAGAAGGAGTGCGTGCGGCAAGTGTTACCCCCCCCCTGCACTCAGGCCACTGTCTGCCACCCTGCCCTGCCCTGACCCTTGCCCTCAATGCCGCTCCGCTCACCGCGCCCTGGGACAATTCATTATCGCCCCCTTTGAAACCCATTCGTTTTCTCCGTAGGTAAGGCAACGCCGCCTCCGCCCCTTAATACCAGCCGCCACGAGAACCAGTTACATTACACAATGGTACATTCATTTTTATTAGGGGGAGAGTAAGCGATTTGCCCAAAATCACAGGAGATGGAACAGACGCCGAAACTCCAACCTGCTCTCCCAGCTCCAGAGTTGGCAGATCAGGCCCTTACGCCACAATTACATCGCAGACAGAAGGGGGGAACAAAACCCCTCTCACTCAGTACCTTCCCCAGCTCCAGTCCTCCCACACCGACAACTCACCTGCAGCAGATCACACGGCGCAGCACTTCGGGATGAAAGTAACTCCCTGGCTGGCATCTGTGGTGTCGTCGGGCTATTGCTAGAGACCCTTGCTGTGCAGGCCAGACACACGTGGTCGAATAAAGACTCGGGACAAGTGTGGTGGTGTTGGCTCCGTCTCCGCTGCCGTGGCGCTTCTGCCGAAGTGCATGCGTGACGTCATATTTATTGGGGCTGAATCTACGTGACCTGACGCGCACGCGTGTCACGTCAGGGATGCTATCGCGACACTACATTCCTCTCCAACACACAAAACAAACAATAACCCAAGATATGTGACTGCACGTTAAAGCATGGACAACAGGTCTCTAAGTGTCCCGCAACCCTGCACTCAACATTTGCAGTCTGAAATTCAAACAAGGAAAAAACTGAAACAGTCTTACTTGACGTAGTCACGTAACCGACAGGAGGGCTCGGGGTGCGGTCTCAGGTCATATCGCACTCCCCCACGGTCCGACACACTACCCCGGCCTCTACTCCCGGAGTCACCATCTGCGCCGCTCTCTCCAGTCTCTGGCACACCAGCTGCTTCGGGTGGCGTGTGCTCTGGCTGGAGCTGCAGTGGGTCAAGTCCATGACCTGTGGATTCCGCTCCTCCACTCGCCTGGTCCGCAAGATCTAGGAATCGCTCCTCTCGCGGCGTGTCCCTCGTGGAATTGTCCTGGCGTCGTTCATCCACTCCGGGGGGCACTGGAACCTTCTTGAAGTATGAAACATTCCTCGTTATCTTTTCGGTGCCTTTCCGGGCTGTCACACACGTGCCTCTGACTTTCTCCACGGTCCATGGCTGTGGTTCAAAGTTCAAACGAAACTTGCCCCCGGGCATCCGATTGCGGATCAGTACATTGTCACCTGGGATTAGGGGTGAGGACACAGCCCGCCGGCGGGCGTCGGCTTGGGCAAAGGCTCCGCGTCGATGCTCATCAATGGCACTGTCATTGGGGGTTTCGGGCTTCCATTCTGGGTGATGCGGTATGGAGTCGGTGAGCAGGTGTGCCGGTGCCACTCCCGTAATAGAGTGGGGCGTTTGGCGATAGCTGCGGAGAAATGTGAAAATTGCAAGTTCCACAGATTGGTTCTTTTCGTGGGCAATCCGTATCACTTTGTTGAGTGTCCTCATGAAGCGTTCAGCTTCCCCGTTCGCTTGAGTGCCTTCGGGGGGTGATTCGCCGGTGATGGACTCCGAGAGTCTGTAGGTATGCCGCGAAGTCCTGGCTCTGGAAAGGTGACCCATTATCGGTTCTGATCTCTTTGACTATGCCGTGTGTTGCCATGATTTTCTCAAGCTTCGGGATTACTTCCTGAGCACTCAGAACAGTCAGTATTTCCACTTCCGGATACTTGGAGTGATCATCTATGGCCACCAAAGTGTGCCGTCCATCCGGCAAGCTGCCAAAATCGACGCTGATCTTCGACCATGGCCTCCGAGGGCGAGGCTCCATCACCACAGGGGCTGGCCGGGGCACTTCCCCGGTTACCTGACACGCCTGGCATTCTCGAACGGTGGCCTCCACTATTTCGTCCATGAGAGGGAACCACACTTTGGTTCGGAGCCTGGACTTAGTCTTGACCATGCCTTGGTGACCAATGTGGGCCAGATCCACCACTCTCTGGGTGAGGGACGTCGGGATGACTAGCCGGTGGCCTCTCAACAAACATCCTGTATCGTCTTCCGTCAGTTCCGTTCTTACATGGTACGGGCTCTCCATTATTTGCTTCGCCCGAGGCGTCAGGCTTTTCCACTCCTCTCTGGTGCGGGTCCAGCTGTTGTCTCGGACCGCCACTCTTGCTCTTTGTAGGCACTCATCTTCGCTGGTGGCCTGAGACAGGCTGGCCATGGACACTGGCCGGGGACATGACCACGCCGTGATGCAGCGGACGTATTCTTCTGTTTCTGCCGCTTCCTTCATTTCTTTTGGAGTTGCTGTGCGAGGGTGGCGAGATAGATAGTCTGCCGGGTTCCGGGCACCCGGCTGGTACTCAATCTTGCAGTTATAGTCCTGCAGTTGCAACATCCATTTCTCGATTCTTGGCGGCGGCTTAGTGGACGTGCCCGCAAACAGAGATACCAGTGGCTTGTGATCTGTAGTCACAACAAAGGGTTTGCCGTAGACATACAGGTGGAAGTGACGACACCCCCAATGAATGGCGATCGCCTCTTTTTCTATCTGGGAGTATCTCTGCTCCGTCTCAGTGAGTGACCGGCTGGCGAATGCCACCGGGATCCATTCCTCGGCACTTGTCTTCCGTTGTAGCAGGACCGCGCCCAGCCCGACTGGACCGGCATCGACGGCGATTTGCGTCAGCTTGGCCGGGTCGAAGAAGGCCAGCGTCGTGGCTTCTGAGAGTGCCTGTTTGATTTCCTCGAACGCTCGATTCTGGTCACTGTTCCATGTCCAGGGGGTGGACTCTTTTGTGAGCTCCCTCAGTGGCGCCGTGAGGTTCGCCAGATCCTTGATGAACCTGCCACAGTAGTTCACCATTCCTAGAAAGCTCCTCACCTCCGTGACGTTGGCAGGGGCGGCCGCTTCCTTGATATCTTTAACCTTGTCCGGATCCGGGTTGACACCATCTGCCGAGAAGGTGTAGCCGAAGAACTGGATCTTCCGGCACAGGAACTCGCACTTCTCCCGATGTAGGGTAAGACCTGCGTCTCGTATGCGTCGTAGCACCTGCACCAGCCTCTCATTGTGTTCCGCCACGGTTGTGGCATGTACCATGATGTCATCGCTGACGTTGATCGCTCCGGGGATTCCTGCGATGAGCTCTTGTATTACGTTCTGGAATACTTCCGCAGCGCTCGACACCCCGAAGCTCAGCCTTGTGTACCGCCTCAGACCTACATGTGTGGAGAACGTGGTTATGTTCCGGGACGCTTCGTCCAGAACTAGTTGGTGATACCCAGAGCGTAAGTCCAGCTTTGAGAACCATTTGGCGCCTGCCATCTCCCCGACGATGTCATCGATGGTCGGGGTGATGTGTCGCTCCCTTTTGATGGCGGCATTGGGGAGCCTCATGTCTACGCATATTCTGACAGCGCCTGGCTGCTTGGGTTTCTTCGCCACGACAATTGGCGACACCCACGGGGTCGGTCCGGACACTTTCTCGATGATCCCCGCCGCCTCTAGCTTCTTCAATTCAGCTTCCACCAGTGGCCTGAGGTGGAATGCTATGCGGCGATGCCGGAGGACTATTGGCTGGACAGTGGGATCGATATGTAGGTGAACCTCTTTGCCCCGGAACTTGCCTATCCCGTGAAAGATTTCCTCGAACTCCTCCAAGGTGTGGTGTACTGATTCTTGGTGTACCCCAAACGCGAACGTTACCACTCCCAGATCTTCTGCCGCCCGACAGCCCAGGAGCATGCCTTGCCCGTCTTCGGTAACATAGACATTCGACGTGATTGACCGCGTCCCATGGGATATCACCGTCCTGAACTTTCCTCGTACCTTTAACGGTTCCTCCTGTCCATAGGCGAACACCGTGATCGTCGAGGGCTGGAGTGCGGGCTGTGGGCGCATGGATTTGTGCATCGCGGCGGCCATGATGTTGATGCTGGCTCCTGTGTCTACCACCGTCGTGACTTCCTGTGACCCTACTCGGATGCTGCATTGCGGCAGTCTCCTAGTCCGGCGGGCCGCCGTGCCTATCATGTGTACCCGGTGTATGACCTTTTCCTCCTCTTCATCATCGTCCATGTCACTAGCTCCCGGGCCTCCTTCCTCAACCGTGTTGACGGCTTGGCGGGGCTTTCGGAATTTCTTCGACCGGCACACTTTCTCAAAGTGGTTGAAGCGTCCACACCCCCTGCACTTACTCCCTCGCGCTGGACACTCAGACGGGGTGTGAGGCGAGCCACCGCAGTACCCACAGGACTTTGGTTGTTCTTGAGCGGCCGGGCCTGGTCCTCGTCGGGGCCACCTCTGTTTGGGCTTGACTGCCACTGCGTTGACCGGCTCGGTCTTTACTGGCACCTGTAGGGCCGCTTCCATGTGCGCAGCGTGCGCTTTGGACAGTTCCTTTGTTCGGCCCATCGTCAGGATATCAGCTAGGGGCTTACCGGATTCCTCCAAGATCCTTTCCCTCAGCTTGACGGACGCACATCCTTGTATTATCTGGCCTCTTATCTCCTCCGTCTCATCCCGAAACCCGCAGGTGGCCGCTAGGTTCTTTAGACGAGCGTAGAATTTGTCGAGCGACTCCTCCGGCAGTTGGCGCGCTTGGCGAAATATGAAGCGTTCATAGTCGCGGTTTGCCATTGGCTCGAAGTATTCGTTGAGCGCCGCTATTAGCGTCGTGTGCGTCTTGGGGGTGGCTTCCGCAAGCGTCTTTACTATGTTGTGAATCTCCTTCCCACCTAAGTGAATTATCATTGCGCGTTTTTGATCTCTGTGGACCTTCGTGGCCTCGAAGAAGATGCGCACTCTGTCCTCCCAGTCTCTCCATCGGGCCGCTACCGTTGATGGGGACCCCTCGACAGAGAATGGCTCTATTGGCGGGATGGTCGCCATGTCGCACGTGTGCGGCTTGCGCTGGGCGGGACCTCCTGCTCACGTGTGCTCTTGCGCTGGGCGAGACCTCCTCCGCCCCTTGACAATGAGGGCTCTCAGATATGGCTCCCACGTGGGTGGCAGGACCTTCCCCCTTGCGCTGTGTGAGACTCCCTTGGGGACCTCCGGGATAGCAGGGCTATGGGGACCAGGCAGCGCTGTGCCCTTCGTGACTGAGGGCTTCTCATGCAGGCATGGGCAACAGATCTTACCCTTCTGGCAGCACGTGACCCAGGTGGTGTGTGGTGTTTCCCCACGACTACACGACTTGTTGGCGGCAAGAGGCAACGCCCACCAGTATTCCCAGCAGCTGCAGGCAGGAGGCAGGGTGCGAAGGGCGCTCCGCGCTCCACACGCCAGGGGGCGGGGCACGCGAGGTCACTGTAGCGCGCTGGGGCGCCGATGCAGGAGACGGCCCCAGCGCGAACACTCAGCCAAAAGGGAGCGCTCCGGCGCTTCCACGCATGTCCTCTGCAGGCCTGGGACGCGGGGACAGCAGCGCGCGTTCCGGCGGGGCACGAGCACCGCGAGCGAGGACCGCTCACCGGCCGCCACACCAACCGAACGCGCGGAGCAGGAGCGAGGGTACGCCCACCCTCGTCGCCACTTTGTGGTGTCGTCGGGCTATTGCTAGAGACCCTTGCTGTGCAGGCCAGACACACGTGGTCGAATAAAGACTCGGGACAAGTGTGGTGGTGATGGCTCCGTCTCCGCTGCCGTGGCGCTTCTGCCGACGTGCATGCGTGACGTCATATTTATTGGGGCTGAATCTACGTGACCTGATGCGCACGCCATCGCGTGTCACGTCAGGGATGCTATCGCGACACTACAGCATCCAGGGCTTATGTGGTCGCCCCACCCTGCCATTACCAGTGATGTCAGAGTGTGGCATGGGGAGGGGTCAGACGGGGGCAGCCTCAGCACACCTTCCAATCACCCCAACCCGTTTCGGGTAACAGGTTTCAGGACGGAGGGTAAGAGGCGGAGCCTACAAAAAGTTTGTCTTTATTAAAAAACAATTCAGGAATTAGCGTTGAGGTGTCATTAAAGATACATTAAGGCAGATCTAACACGCCCCAGCCTCCCTCACTCTCTGATTGACAGGCGTGCGTGAGCCCGGGTCATTTCTAAAAGAGAAACAGAGATATGTTCGGCGGCTGCTCGGGGGGAACAGAGACAAGAAAAGCTGAAAACAGCCCCCAGAGAGCGCTCCCGATGCGGATATTTTACCCTCTCACAGCTGCAGCTCTGCCACGGACAGTCCAATACTCCTGGCTGTGAGAAGAGGATACAAACAAGCATTGGCGCTGTGATTACAGACTGTAAATCATAGCTGCCAAGGGTTCAGGTTGCTGTGTGTGACATTTTCATAATTTCAGTGCAATTGTGAGTGACATTTCAATGACTACGAGTGACACTTTCTTGCGAGCAAAACCGAGCAATGAAGACGATTGTAACATATAAATATTAGAAATTAGACCCATCTGAGCAGCAAGAAACTCTAAAAAGATGGTAAAACTGCTGCTACACTCCTGAAATGGAAGGACGCAAACCATCCTGACACATGGACCCCAGACAGGCCACTTGTTACTGGCAGGAAGTCTTAGCTTCTGCTCCAGCGGGAAAGGGTACATTTGCATATCCTCCCTGCGTCACAGACCCGTCATCACACTAACTCATTCACGCACTCATCCATTGGTGGGGCCCATAACACCAACACTCATACGTCTCACTCAAATCTGCACACACTAACTCATTCACGCACGCATCCATTGGTGGGGCCCATAACACCAACACTCATACGTCTCACTCGAATCTGCACACACTAACTCATTCACACACGCATCCATTGGAGGGCCCATAACACCAACACTCATACGTCTCACTCGAATCTGCACACATTAACTCATTCACGCACGCATCCAATGGTGGGGCCCATAACACCAACACTCATATGTCTCACTCGAATCTGCACACACTAACTCATTCACGCACGCATCCATTGGTGGGCCCATAACACCAACACTCACACGTCTCACTCGAATCTGGACACATTAACTCATTCACGCACGCATCCATTGGTGGGCCCATAACACCAACACTCACACGTCTCACTCGAATCTCCACACACTAACTCATTCAGGGCACGCATCCATTGGTGGGCCCATAACACCAACACTCATACGTCTCACTCGAATCTGGACACATTAACTCATTCACGCACGCATCCATTGGTGGGCCCATAACACCAACACTCATACGTCTCACTCGAATCTGGACACACTAACTCATTCACGCACGCATCCATTGGTGGGCCCATAACACCAACACTCACACATCTCACTCGAATCTGGACACACTAACTCATTCACGCACGCATCCATTGGAGGGCCCATAACACCAACACTCATACGTCTCACTCGAATCTGGACACACTAACTCATTCACGCACGCATCCATTGGTGGGCCCATAACACCAACACTCACACATCTCACTCGAATCTGGACACACTAACTCATTCACGCACGCATCCATTGGAGGGCCCATAACACCAACACTCATACGTCTCACTCGAATCTGGACACAGGAGGAAGAGAAGCGCTGGACATGTGGGGGTACCTTATTACCTATAGAAAGAAATATTTACAGTATTTACATATTATACATCTGCACTTCTAGAATCCTAACCTTAACATCAAGGCACTCCACCACTTGGTCGATGGACCAATTAGTTGGACTGGTTGATGGTGATTTAGAACCAGCTAAAACACATTTAAAGTCTCAGAATCTTTAATTAATACCCTTTACAGAATCACAAACTCGTTCTCTATTAATAAATGTTTGGTTTATCTAATCAATTCACCTTCATTGGCATGATCGTCATTATAATCAATCAAAATCTTAATAACATTGGCATAAATCAGTATGACAATTATATTGACCTAATCTCTGATTTTGGCGACCATTCTCCCACAACCTATTAGCCCTGCAAAAATCAAATCTCTTCCGATGTAACCCTCCAATCGAATGCAGGCTACAACCCCAATCAGTCCGGGAAAAAGTTATTTCGCTCAGCACGACGCAGTCCCAAAGATCTCCGGGGACCCAGCACTCGTGCAAGCAAATCGGTCACCGGGATTCGGATCACACTCCTGGAACGCAACCACCCAACCCTTCTAGTAACCCCCTTTTATAATGAATTTTGGGTAACATGCTACATTTGCTACATTGGAAATGGCTCTGATCGGCCAAGCCATCAAAATTTGCAATTTCAGACAGTATTCACAAAGTTCCTTGTTTCTCATGCTCTACTGAAGATGTCATCCCAAGGTTGGGACAGTTCTCATGCGAAAGGGTCCGAAGTATCAATATTTCGGCTGTTAGAGACAGGTGTCCTTTGTCTTCTCTGTCAGCCACACTAGTCGGGCTTTGGCAGTCCTCCACGTTCCTATCCTTGACGAGCAACACTGTGACTCGGTCAAAGAACGCCTGGAGATCTTCAGTGCCATCCGAGTCTGCGCAGTAGACATCGCGCTCACACAACGGTGGCCACTTCCAAACTCCATTTTGGATGTTGCGGCCTAGTAGGCCCGAATACCAACTTAAGCGAAACAAACATAAAGAATAATTAATATACGGAAATGAAGATTCTAATGTTTAAACCCACACTAATCCCTTTATATATTAGTATTTTCCTAGCTTATAGCAACATTTAAAGCAATAATACTTACCATTTCATCCCAGCAGGCACGCAAAACATCACAAAAGCAATATAAACCATGCAATTTTCTATATCAACACAATCTACCGTTAATATGCGTACCACAGTTATTCATTAGGATAATTTGCCATGCAATTTGCAATTAGTCCTGCGTGAAATTCGTGTTTATTAAGGTGTGAGGTTGATTAATTAGACCATGGCAAACAATTAATACACGTTAATAGTTAGAAAGTTACGTAATTAGTATTATATCATGCAAAATAGAGAAGGTATACAAAATGTTGTTTTACCTGCTCCACCAGTTCCATGCTGGCAACAATACCAGAGTGCACATTGTGAGAGATTGGCCTGATATATGCTGTCCACCAGTTCTCGTGGGCACCTTGTATCAGTCCAAACAACCCCTTATGGTGATAGGTTAAAGACAACCTTTATTGAAAGCTATCCTAGTGGTAGCTGTGGAGAGCAGCCTTCTGGCTAAGTCTTAAAGGAATGTAAAGCAGATTGTTTTACCAGTCTATAATCTCTTGAATGATCAAATGAAAGGACAACCACACCAGGTAGATATTTAAAATATATGTATTTAAGATAAAACACACCCCTCTAGTCTCTTTATGAGGCTGGAGTTCGAAGAACTTCAGTCACAAGTCAGTAATCAACAATATTAGCACAAATACACGTTTGGGCCATAGGGGCGTTCCAAACCAAATACCAATAAAGTGGTATAAGAACCACAACTGAACTAGACACAAGGCCTAGAGCCTGTAGAATCGCTGGGACCCCAAGGAACCACCCAAGGTAGTGACACAGGGGACCCACGGGGGCCGTGTGCAGTGTGTGAACACAGCCGCGGGTTCCCGTTACCTTCTTTGAGCAATGTCACAGTTGGAAATTTAAAAATTAGGGACACTTAGAATTGAGTCAGGACCAAACCCTTTTGGACTTAGGAAGTTCTAGGGCTAGCACCCACGGGAGCACCGGAGTACTCGTGTTACCTCACCCAGGGAAGCCGGGTGCATAGGTGTCTTTTGGTGTTGGGTCGCGTCGTCGATTTCATTGGGAGATGGCAAAGAAGTGCTGCTGCCGTGAAGAGGAGAAGTGTCCGAAGCGATCCAAGCCTAGATCTAGGATGAAAGGAACCTGAATGCAGAGGGGACAGAGTCTGGGTCACTTACCAGTAACCAAGGGCAGGATAGACCAATGCCCACAGATGCCGGGGGCTTCAGGTGAGTTGACGGGTGTCTTGACTCTTCAGCCACGAGGTCCAGGAGCTGGATTCCAGCTGCACACAAAGTCTGTCAAGTGCTGCGGTGTCGGTGACCAGATTAGACCCAACAAGCCTTGGCAACGGCAAGTCACTTGGAATCAGAGAACGGGCGTCGGTTCAGACCAGCAAAGGTCTGGGGGATTCACCCAGTGAGGGTAAGTCGGGGCACGTCTGGAGCAACCAGGAAAGCCCAATCAGAAGAGGAGTTGCCTTTGTGGGGACCTACTAGCCAACGAGCAAGCGATCGCGAAGGAGCCTCGAGCGGTTGCACCGAAACTGGCCCACGGGTCACTCGTGGTGTGGAGGCCAGCAATCTTCGCTGCAGGAGATGCTCAAGGCTGGGGCTACTAGGAGCCCAAAACACATGTCCGAGGGAGACCAGGAACATGCTGGAGCTGCAAAAGATCACGGGGTCCAGGGGTCACGGTTCCACGTCACCCACGATAGCCACGGGCCTCAGCTTTGCTCTGGACTCTGGGTAGCCTCGGGGAAGTCTGGAAATCCACCTCTGGTGATGCAAAGACTTCGGTGTCCGGCGGGAGCTTCAGCGATGCAGACCGGTCAGTTGCTTCTTTTGTGCCTGCCAAGCAGGGGAGTCACTCCTTGACACCAAGGGACATTTCTTCAGTCTTCTAGTTGAAGTAGAATGTCGAAGGTCCAGGATATATATTGCAGAGTTTTGTCCAGGGTAATCTAAAGTCGCAAGGACTGGGTTCCCATACTTATACTAAGTTTGGGGGTTGGACATACTCTAGGGACCCACCTATGGGAGGGTTTGGAAAGAGGGGTGGTTACACCCATTTCCTTTGTCCAGTTTTGCACCAGAGCAGGGGCAGGTAGCCAATGCAACCGGTTTGAACTGGACTATGCACAGGGACACCAAGTGTGCCCCCAGTGCAGGACTTCAAAGCACAAGAGAGTGCTCCCGCCCAGACCCAATACACATC
This sequence comes from Triturus cristatus, assembly GCF_964204655.1. Taxonomy (NCBI): domain Eukaryota; kingdom Metazoa; phylum Chordata; class Amphibia; order Caudata; family Salamandridae; genus Triturus; species Triturus cristatus. The sequence goes on from NC_140589.1 coordinate 1,902,550,806, forward strand.
TGCCTGTCTGGACAGGAAACCTATTGTCCAGGCCTCCCCTGCCGGAGTTTCGGTCAGCAGCAGTCTGTGGCAGTGGCATCCATTTTGTGATGCCAGGGCTTTAGAAAGTCTTAACCAGGTAGACCAGTGTGAACATGTCTCTCCCTCTAGAAGGGTGGAATACTACCCCTGCCACCAGAACTGGCGGGGGGTAGTATTCCAAAGCGTTTCACACCAAACACAACACGTTTCCGTGCAGCCATCCCAAAGTTAGCATTTACCATGAGGTTATAATGCACTTAAGAGTATATGGCCAGGCTGCACCACAAACAGCATCAGAGGAGGTACTCCGAACGCTGCAGAGGGGCTCTGCTCATGCAGGGGCACCCTCTCACATAAAAACAAAGCACTCTGCCTTCAGGATTGTTAAGGCCTGCCATAGGAGTGACTTATAGGTTTTATATGTGTTTGCAATGGTAGTGATATAGGTAGCCTATACCACAGTAAGGGGTGCAGCCACCACCTTACCCAGGCTGCAGTAGCAGACCTGTGGTGACATTTTGGAGTGCTTCCCAGGGGTGGCATAATACATGCTTCTTCCCCTGGTAGGCCTCTGAGGTACCTATGCCCTAGGTATATAGTATACCATATACTAGGGGCTTATAAGGCACTCCAGAATCCAATTAGATATGTACCTAATGTACATGGAAACCATTTTAGAGAGAAAGCAGCTAGGCAGTGGTCCTGATTACCAGGGCCACAGCCAGACTAAGGACGAAAAACAGTGAAACACCAGCAAAAAGTGGGGGTACCCATGTGAAGCAGATCCTACTCTCCTACACCGTCCAGCTTTAGACATTTTGGCCTGTGACCTAGTCACAGCAAAGACATGTGCAGGGATCCCTAACATTTCTGCATGTGTCCTGAGCTCCACTTCAGCCCAAGCCGAAGTCTCTAGATCATTGCCAAGCAAGCACTGCACTGGTAGGTCTGCACTTACCACAGCCTTCTTAAGGCCAGTTACCCCTCCCCAGGAGAAGTTAACAACTGCCAGAGAATGTTCTGTTCTGACATTGCTAGCATTGGTCACTTGGCACATTTCACCAAGTATAATCTGCCCAGGATCCACAAGATCTTTTGTCACCATTGTGACACTTGCTCCTGTGTCCCTGAATGCCCAAGCGTCTACTCCATTAATTAAAGGCTGTTGTCTGTATTTGCCCAGGTTACTGTGACTCACAAAGGGGGACATATCCATACCCCCATCACTGACAAGCACAGCCTGAGTTGGAACTCTGACTAGGCCAGAGTCCATCTCAGAACCCAGGGTCAACCCTACTACACCCTTATTCTGGACATTTTGCACCAAGGTTTCTTTTGGCCTTTTCTCTTGTTAGACTGTTGGAAGAAGATTTTTGGGGCCCTTGAGAGGACTTCTGGTATTTACCCTTGTCCCCACCCTTGTCAGAGTTCTTAGAATTCTGCTTCTTTGGGTCACCAACTTGGTTCTGTACCTTCTGCCTCACCCTGGTTCTGACCAATTTGTCAGCCTTCTTTCTCAATTCTTGGGGAGAGGTTGGATCAGAGTCTACCAGGAACTGGTGCAACAGCTGATTTTGACAGTTATTAAGAATATGCTCCCTCCTTTTCAGATTGTACAATCCTTTGAAGTCACACACCTTACTGCCCAATAACCAACCTTCCAGAGCCTTAGCAGAACAGTCAACAAAGTCAACCCAGTCTTGATTTTGTGCTTTTTGGGTATCTCTGAACTTTAACCTGTGTTGCTCAGCGGTTAGGCCAAACCCATCTATCAGTGCACTTTTCAAGACCTGGTAATCATCAGCATCCTCTTCTCTTACAGTGCGGAGCTTGTCTCTATCTTTGTCTGTAAAGGAGAGCCATAAGATTGCTGCCCTCTGACCTTGAGGGACCTTCTGTACTTTACAGGCCCTCTCCAAGGCAGGTATCCATTTGTGGATGTCATCCCCACTCTGATAGGGAGGGACAATCTTACTTAGGTTTTGTTGGACTTGGCCCTTTTCGCAGGGTCATCCCTAAACTTTTTGCCTTCCTCCTGTATTTTCTCTGACCTGTTGTTGGCTGTTTTATGACTCTGGGCACCTTACCACTGCTGATCAGTGCTAAGGTGCATATGCTCTCCCTATGGTAAAATGTATTATGTGAATTGACTTCCATGTTTGGCATATTTGGTTTACTATCAGTCCCTAGTAGAGTGCACCAGGGGTGCCCAGGGCTTGTATATCCAAATGCTGCTAGTGGGCTTGCAGCACTGGTTGTGCCACCCACAGAAGCAGCCTGGTAAAATGTGTCTAAGGTCTGCCATTGCAGAACCTGCGTGCAGTCTGGTACTGTCGCGCTGACTGCGCAAGTGTCCCCACTTGCCAGTCCCTAAAACCTTCCCTTAACTACATCTTAGTCACCCCTCTGGTAGGCCCACAGGCAGGGTGCATTGTAGGAATAAGGTAAGACATGCACTGATGTGCGTGACATGTCTTAATAGTGAATTACAGCCATTTTCGTCTTTCACTATTGAAGGCTACCTGCTCTCCATAGGCCAGAATGGGCTGCTAGATTATAACACTCTATAATACTAGCAGGCTCAGGAAGCATGTTAGAAAAGTCATGTTTAGTATGCCTAAACTCGGGATAATAAAGTACATCTTTTAGTAAAGGTTATTTTAATGTCCTGGGTTTGCAAAAGCGACTTTTAGAAAGTTAGCCTTTGCGTGCCTAACCATCTCAGCCCGCCTCTGGAGGGGAGGGCTATCTTCTTTGTGTATAGCTTGAGTGACAGGGCTGGGAAGTTCCAGGAGACAGGCTGGGGCTGCCAGGTGGTGAATAGAAAGATTACACCAGGATGGATGGGAGGAGTGCACCTTGACTCTGAATAGGACAGTGCTCGGCCCCCACAATGCTGGCTCCACCCCCTGGGGAGCGTCTGATGTCTCTGCCCTGCCTGCTGAAAGAAGAAGCCAGAATCCCAACAACAAAGTGCTCCTGACTGAATGGAACTGGGCTGGGATTATGTAAAGGCCCCCCTGGCCTGTAAAGACAAAAGAAACTTGGTATAAATGTCGGAGCCCTGCTCCTAAGAAATCAGATCCTGATTGAACCACGAAGAAACTCTGCCCGACTAGAAGGACCTGGAAGAAGCTGAAGGAGGAGTAACTTTCCCTAACCTGGGGGATTGGCCTGCAGTGGGTGCCTTGCTGAGAAAGGAGAGGAAAGGACTAAAAGAGACCTTGCACTTTGTTTCAACAATCTCCAAGGGCTTGATTGAGCTTGCCCCCTGAATTGAACCCCAGGACCAGTGGGTTCGCCGTGTCTCCGCTCGTCTGAAGATCGAGCCGTGTGCTTTCTCCCGCCGGAGTGCTCTGCGCACCCTTCGCTCCCTCCAAGGGCCATGGCACCCAGAAGCCTTGCCGCCTCCACTCGCCGAGAGCCCCGCTCTGCCTGAGTCGCTCTTGACCCCTCGAGTCTGGCCGCCCCGCTTCCCTGTCACCCGCCTGCTACTGGAGTGTGCTTGGTGCCCTCTCGCCCTCCCGCCGGATTTCTGCTCGGACTGCGAGTTCAAAGCCCCGGACGGCCGCCCGTATGTCGTAACGTATCCGACCGCCCCGCTTCGCCTCCCAGCAAGATTCAGACCGCACCGCCCCCCGAAGTGACCTCCCACACCATCCGTGCCGGAGGCCCTGGGCCGCGCCTGTCTCCCGAAAGCAGCCCGCTGATTCCAGATCCGGAGTCCCTGGAGGTGCAGAACCTGCACCCCCACCAAAGACGCGTCCAGCCCGCCGCACGATCCAAGGTACAGTGAACTCTCTCACGGACTCGGGGTCCGCACCGTTCTTATTTCCCCGTATCACTGTACCTCGGGCGCGCTGTGTGTCACCGTAGCTGGACAGATCTGAAAGAGCGCTACGAAGTACTAAGTCTGCAACAGAGAAGCTTTTATATAAAGTATACATCTTTTTGATACAATTTACGCCTGGCGTCCATTTGTGGGGGATCTGGTGATTTACTGGGTGTGCTCATAAATGCTTAACTGACGTAACGCCCTGAAGTTTAGCCCTGACTGCTCGCGCCACACTACCTATAGGGTGAGCAGGGGTTGTTCTGAAGGAGTGATTCTCTTGCCCTGACTAGAAGAAGGGACCACTGCTTGTCACACGTAAACACTCGTGCCAACCAGGGGTTCCCCATTCTAACATTGGTGACAGCGGTGGGATTTCGAATTTGCATTTATGATTTACATACAGTGAATTATCGATCACCACGTAGCGAGAGCAGACCCATAACGCAGCCACAGATTGATTGACAGTTTGCTAAAGAAGATTCTCCACTTTAAGAAGCCATGCCTAGCTCAGTCAACGGAGGCGGAGCGTCCTCGATACTCTCTGGAATTGATGACATAGATTGGGAACAGGAGGCACTGAGGAAGTGCACAAACAAAGTTTTGAAAGGATATCTCTCCAAGTACAGAATTAAGCAAGCTGGATTAACAAACAAGGATCAGTACATAAAAGCGCTGAGAGCCTGGCACGAATCAAAGTTCCCAGAGAATGCACGGGAGGTGACACCCCCAGACGGTGCTTCTAAGCCTGGCAGTGGCCTGTCGCCAGAGGAGATGGCCGACAGGAGGGCTGCAAGAGCACATGAAGTGGAGATGGCAAAACTGAGAATGGAAATTGAACAACAAAGGCTGGCCATGGAGCATGAAGTAAAAATGAGGGAGTTGGATCTCGAGGCCAAGAGTTTAGACCGCTCTCCCTCTGGTGGCAGCAATATTGAATTTTATAGTGCTGAAAGAGTAGTACGCACACCCAGAGATGTGGCACCTGACTTGAAGGAGGGGGTTGACATACACCAGGAGGTTCAAGGGCATGAAGTAGCTCCAGTAGTGCACAGTATCCCTGAAGGGAATAGGGTAACTGGCGCAGGGGTTCATAGTCCTAGTGGTGGGAGGGACACTCTACTGGCTCTAGATGAGAGGTGCAGGGAGAGGGGTTCCCCCAAAACTGAAGTCCTGGTGGGTGAGTGTGAAGACCGCCCAGAAGAGTGTGGGTTGGGTGACAGAGGCAGTCAGATACTGTCTTGCCAGTCTCAGGAGAGTGGTGTGGAGTACGTGTGTGAGGCACTGGATGGTAAGGTGAAGGATAGTTTGGTTAACCCTGCTAGGGGGCTGTGTGATCCAATTGTGGGAGAGCATATTGTAAGTCCCTGTTTTCCAGAGCTCTGTAGAGCTCTAGGGCTTCCCTATCTAAGGCCATCTGCGGCTTTCTGAGGTTGAACTTGTCTTGCTCATACTTCAGCAGTCTCTCTCTCCTCTCCTGGGAAGTTTCCCTCCCTCTATGAGAAGAAACAGAGGTCCCTACAGATGAGGTAGACTGGACAGATCCCCTTGAGAGAGACCTATCCCTTCTAGCCCTATTTCAACTCTTCCTGGAGGAACAAAGAGGGGAGCATTGTTGTCATCCTCGTCATCCTCATCCAGGGGAGCTGGGTTCACCAGATCCTGATCATTGTCATCAGTCTGGTCAGCATTAGAGGTGGGGTCAGGGAGTTTCCACCCCTAGGCCCACCCTCAGCTGCTGTCCCACCAACTCTGCCTACTCCCCCAAGCCCACTAGGACCTGGGAGATCATCCAGCTTGAGTATCTTTATGAGATGCTGGGTGGTTGGGCTTTTGCCTGTCTTCAGCTTCCTAATGGAACATAAGGCCCTAAGCTGTGCAAAGGAGAGATCCTCATATCTATAGGGGAGAAGATCACTGGCATCTGGCAGAGACCCGCTGGTTCCTGGCTGAATAGACATTACTAATGTGGTGTGGTGTATTGCACTACCTACACTAGTGAGGCCTACTAAACTCTCTTGAGTTGAAGAAAGGGTGTGCTATCCCTTAACACACAACTCTAAGTTCAGTAGAACTTACTGTATACTAAACTTGATATTATATGTACGTAAGTTACCTTTGGTGGTTTTCAGTTGATCAATTCAATTGAGATTATCTGGTAAAACAATAGCAAGCTGGAATCCCACCGCTGCACACCGATGTGAGAAGTTGGCCTGATATATGCTGTCCACTACTTATAGTGGGCACCTTGTATTAGTCCAAATAACGCCTTATGGTGAATAGGTTAAAGACAACTTTTATTGAAAGCTATCCTAGTGGTAGCTATAGAGAGAAGCCTTCAGGCTAAGTCTTGAAGGAATGTAAAGCAGATTGTTTTACCAGTCTATAATCTCTTGAATGACCAAATGAAAGGACAACCACACCAGGTATATATTTAAAATATATGTATTGAAGATAAAACACACCCCTCTAGTCTCTTTATGAGGCTGGAGTGCGAAGTACTTAAATTACAAGTCATTAATCAACAGTAATAGCACAAATACACGCTTGGGCCCAAGGGGCATACCAAACCATATACCAATAAAGTGGTATAAGAACCACGACTGAACTAGACACAAGGCCTAGAGCCTGTAGAATCGCTGGGACCCCAAGGAACCACCCAAGGTAGTGACACAGGAGACCCACGGGGGCCATGTGCAGTGTGTAAACACAGCCGCGGGTTCCCGTTAACTTCTATGGGCAATGTCGCAGTTGGAAATTTAAAGATTAGGGACACTTAGAAATGAGTCAGGACCAAACCCTTTTGAATTTAGGAAGTTCTAGGGCTAGCACCCACGGGAGCACTGGAGTACTCGTGTTACCTCACACAGGGAAGCCGGGTACATGGATGTATGACGTTACAACGCACACTTTTACAACGCATGCACTTACAACGCATTTTTTACAACGCATAATCCATTACAACGCATGACATTACAACGCATGACACTACAACGCATTTTTAAAAAATACCTTTACAACGCATTTCCATTACAACGCATAATATTAAATTACATTTAAGGTAAGTATTAGATAGTATAGGGGTAAAAGTTACTTTTCTTAACTCCAGGGGGTGCAACAGTAGGGTAAGTGTTGGATAGTATAGGGGTAAAAATTACTATTCTAACTCCAGGGGGTGCAACAGTGGTGTAAGTGTTGGATAGTATAGGGGTAAAAATTACTATTCTAACTCCAGGGGGTGCAACAGTAGGGTAAGTGTTGGATAGTATAGGGGTAAAAATTACTATTCTAACTCCAGGGGGTGCAACAGTAGGGTAATTGTTGGATAGTATAGGGGTAAAAATTACTATTCTAACTCCAGGGGGTGCAACAGTAGGGTAAGTGTTGGATAGTATAGGGGTAAAAATTACTATTCTAACTCCAGGGGGTGCAACAGTAGGGTAAGTGTTGGATAGAATAGGGGTAACAATTACTATTCTAACTCCAGGGGGTGCAACAGTAGGGTAAGTGTTGGATAGTATAGGGGTAAAAATTACTATTCTAACTCCAGGGGGTGCAACAGTGGTGTAAGTGTTGGATAGTATAGGGGTAAAAATTACTATTCTAACTCCAGGGGGTGCAACAGTAGGGTAAGTGTTGGATAGTATAGGGGTAAAAATTACTATTCTAACTCCAGGGGGTGCAACAGTAGGGTAATTGTTGGATAGTATAGGGGTAAAAATTACTATTCTAACTCCAGGGGGTGCAACAGTAGGGTAAGTGTTGGATAGTATAGGGGTAAAAATTACTATTCTAACTCCAGGGGGTGCAACAGTAGGGTAAGTGTTGGATAGAATAGGGGTAACAATTACTATTCTAACTCCAGGGGGTGCAACAGTAGGGTAAGTGTTGGATAGTATAGGGGTAAAAATTACTATTCTAACTCCAGGGGGTGCAACAGTAGGGTAAGTGTTGGATAGTATAGGGGTAAAAATTACTATTCTAACTCCAGGGGGTGCAACAGTAGGGTAAGTGTTGGATAGTATAGGGGTAAAAATTACTATTCTAACTCCAGGGGGTGCATCAGTAGGGTAAGTGTTGGATAGTATAGGGGTAAAAATTACTATTCTAACTCCAGGGGGTGCATCAGTAGGGTAAGTGTTGGATAGTATAGGGGTAAAAATTACTATTCTAACTCCAGGGGGTGCAACAGTAGGGTAAGTGTTGGATAGTGTAGTGTAATATTATGCGTTGTAATGGTATGCGTTGTAATGGTAGTATGCGTTGTAATGGAATGCGTTGTAAAGGTAGTTTTTAAAAATGCGTTGTAGTGTCATGCGTTGTAATGTCATGCGTTGTAATGGATTATGCGTTGTAAAAAATGCGTTGTAAAGGTAGTGCGTTGTAAAAGTTGCGTTGTAAAGGTTGTTCCCCCGGGTACATAGGTGTCTTTTGGTGTCAGGTCGCGTCGTCGATTTCAATGGAAGCTGGCGAAGAAGTGCTGCTGCCGTGAAGAGGAAAAGTGTCCGAAGTGATCCAAGCCTGGATCTAGGATGGAAGGAACCTGAAAGCAGAGGGGACGGAGTCTGGGTCACTTACCAGTGACCAGATTGACCAATGCCCACAGATGTCGGGTGCTTCAGGTGAGTTGACAGGTGTTTTGACTCTTCAGCCATGAGGTCCAGGAGGCGCCGATGATGACCAGGAGCTGGATTCGAGCTATCCCACGAAGTCTGTTGAGTGCTGCTGTGTCGGTGACCAGATTAGACCCAACAAGCCTTGGCAATGGCAAGTTACTTGGAATCAGAGCAAGGACGGCGGTGCAGACCAGCAAGGTCTGGGGGACTCACCCACTGAGGGTAAGTCAGGGCACATCTGGAGCAACCAGGAAAGCCCAATCAGAAGAGGAGTTGCCTTTGTGGGGACCTACTAGCCAACGGGCTAGCGATCGCGAAGGAGCCTCAAGCGGTCGCACTAGAAACTGGCCCACGGGTCACTCGTGGCGTGGAGGCCAAGCAGACCTTCCTCAGTCTCCACCCGTCCGAGCCTAAGAGCAGACCTTCCTCAGTCTGCACCCGTCCGAGCCTAAGAGCAGACCTTCCTCAGTCTGCATAAGTCCAAGCAGACCTTCCTCAGTCTGCACCCATCCGAGCAGACCTTCCTTAGTCTGCACCTGTCCGAGTCTAAGAGCAGACCTTCCTCAGTCTGCATCCGTCTGAGGCTAAGGGCAGATATTCCTCAGTTTGCACCCGTCCGAGCCTAAGAGTAGACTTTCCCCAGTCTTCCCTTTCCGGGCCTAAGAGCAGACCTTCCTCAGTCTGCACCCGTTCGAGCCTAAGACCAGACCTTCCTCAGTCTGAACCCATCCAAGCCTAAGAGCAGATCTTCCTCAGTCTGCACCCGTCGAGCCTAAGAACAGCTCTTCCTTAGTCTGCACCCGTCCGAGCCAAAGAGCAGACCTTCCTCAGTCTGCACCCATCCGAGCCTGAGAGCAGACCTTCCTCAGTCTGTATCCGTCCGAGCCGAAGAGCAGACCGTCCTCAGTCTGCACCCGTTCGAGCCTGAGGGCAGATCTTCCCCAGTCTGCACCCGTCCGAGCCTGAGAGCAGCCCATCCTCAGTCTGCACCCATCCGAGCCTGAGAGCAGCCCTTTCTCAGTCTGCACCCATCCGAGCCTGAGAGCAGCCCTTCCTCAGTCTGCACCCATCCGAGCCTAAGAGCATCCCTTCCTCAGTCTGCACCCGTCCGAGCCTAAGAGCAACCCTTCCTCAGTCTGCACCCATCCATGCCTAAGAGCAGCCCTTCCTCAGTCTGCACCCGTCCATGCCTAAGAGCAGCCCTTCCTCAGTCAGCACCCGTCCGAGTCTTCGAGCAGACCTTCCTCAGTCTCCACCCGTCCGTCCCTCCCTAACAGCAGACCTTACTCAGTCTGCACCCCTGTGATCCCCCAGTGTGGCCCCAGTTTGAAGATTATTGTAGCGATCGCCTGGCTCAGCCCGTCGAGCCTGAGAGCATCCCTTCCTCAGTCTGCACCCGTCCGAGCCTAAGAGCAACCCTTCCTCAGTCTGAACCCATCCAAGCCTAAGAGCAGATCTTCCTCAGTCTGCACCCGTCCGAGCCTAAGAACAGCTCTTCCTTAGTCTGCACCCGTCCGAGCCAAAGAGCAGACCTTCCTCAGTCTGCACCCATCCGAGCCTGAGAGCAGACCTTCCTCAGTCTGTATCCGTCCGAGCCGAAGAGCAGACCGTCCTCAGTCTGCACCCGTTCGAGCCTGAGGGCAGATCTTCCCCAGTCTGCACCCGTCCGAGCCTGAGAGCAGCCCATCCTCAGTCTGCACCCGTCCGAGCCTGAGAGCAGCCCTTTCTCAGTCTGCACCCATCCGAGCCTGAGAGCAGCCCTTCCTCAGTCTGCACCCATCCGAGCCTAAGAGCAAACCTTCCTCAGTCAAAACCCGTCCACGCCTAAGAGCAGCCCTTCCTCAGTCTGCACCCATCCGAGCCTAAGAGCAACCCTTCCTCAGTCTGCACCCATCCATGCCTAAGAGCAGCCCTTCCTCAGTCTGCACCCGTCCATGCCTAAGAGCAGCCCTTCCTCAGTCAGCACCCGTCCGAGTCTTCGAGCAGACCTTCCTCAGTCTGCACCCGTCCGACCCTAAAACCAGACCTTCCTCAATCTCCACCCATCCGTCCCTCCCTAACAGCAGACCTTACTCAGTCTGCACCCCTGTGATCCCCCAGTGTGGCCCCAGTTTGAAGATTATTGTAGCGATCGCCTGGCTCAGCCCGTCGTGGCCGTCATGTCTGGTCAGCATCTGTGTGCGCAGTGTCCAAATGTAAGGTACAGGCAGAGTTCACTTTAGACAGCATATACAATAACAGTGCCTACACTTTAAAATCAAAGACAAGTGAAACTTAAATAAAATATATTTTTTACATTAAGAACTCAGCCTTTTCCATTATGAAATGTCTTCATCACGTCCACCATACTACATAAAAGAATTAGAAGAAAATTAGCATTATTTTTTGTTTTACATCTGCAATTCTATGTTATTCCGAATGTTGTGTAGTGTTACAGGAGCCACAGTCATGTGCTGGCTGGCTGCAGAGTGCCCTGTTCTTACTGGCGTTTCTCTGTACTTTCAGTTAAGGTTTTTAATAACATTAATGTGTGTAGGAGAGTAGGATCTGCTTCACATGGGTACCCCCACTTTTTGCTGGTGTTTCACTGTTTTTCGACCTTAGTCTGGCAGTGGCCCTGCTAATCAGGACCCCAGCCTAGCTACTTCCTCTCTAAAATGGTTTCCATGTACATTAGGTACATTTCTAATTGGATTTTGGAGTGCCTTATAAGCCCCTAGTATATGGTATACTATGTACCTAGGGCATAGGTACCTCAGAGGCCTACCAGGGGCTGAAGCATGTATTATGCCATCCCTGGGAAGCACTCCAAAATGACACCACAGGTCTGCTACTGCAACCTGGGTAAGGGTGTGCTTGCACTTCTTACAGTGGTATAGGCTACCTATATCACTACTGTGAGAAGGTGGCCTGGTATATGCTGTCCACTAGTTCTAGTGGGCACTTTGTATGAGTCCAAACAACCCCTTATGATGAATTGGTTAAAGACAATCTTTATTGAAAGCTATCCTAGTGGTAGCTATGGAGAGCAGCCTTCAGGCTAAGTCTTGAAGGAATGTAAAGCAGCTTGTTTTACCAGTCTATAATCTCTTGAATGATCAAATGAAAGGACAACCACACCAGGTATATATTCAAAATATATGTATTTAGTATAACACACACCCCTCTAGTCTCTTTATGAGACTGGAGTTGGAAGTACTTAATTTACAAGTTAGCAATTATCAGTAATAGCACAAATACACGTTTGGGCCCTACGGGCATACCAAACCATATACCAAAAAAGTGGTATAAGAACCACAACTGGAATAGACACAAGGCCTAGAGTCTGTAGAATCGCTGCGACCCCAAGGAACCACCCAAGGTAGTGACACAGGGGACCCACGGGTACTGTACACAGTGTGAGAACACAACCGCGGGTTCCCGTTAGCTTCTATGGGCAATGTCGCGGTTGGAAATTTAAAGATTAGGGACACTTAGGATCGAGTCAGGACCAAACCCTTTTGGACTTAAGGAGTTCTAGGGCTAGCACCGACGGGAGCACCGGAGTACCCGAGTTACCTCACCCAGGGAAGCCGGGTGCATAGGTGTCTTTTGGTGTCGGGTCGCGTTGTCGATTACAATGGAAGCTGGGGAAGAAGTGCTGCTGCCGTAAAGAGGAGAAGTGTCCGAAGATGTCCAAGCCTGGATCTTGGATGGAAGGAACCTGAAAGCAGAGGTGACAGAGTCTGGGTCACTAGCCAGTGACCGATGGCAGGATGGAGCAATGCCCATAGATGTCGGGTGCTTCAGGTGAGTTGATGGGTGTCTTGACTCTTCAGCCACAAGGTCCAGAAGGCACTGATGATGACCAGGAGCTGGATTCGAGCTGTCCCACGAAGTCTGTCGAGTGCTGCCATATCGGCGACCAGATTGGAACCAAGAAGCCTTGGCAACGGCAAGTCACTGGAAAGCAGAGAAAGTACTGCGGTGCAGACCAGCAAGGTCTGAGGGACTCACCCAGCAAAGGTAAGTCCGGGCACGTCTGGAGCAACCAGGGAAGCCCAATTAGAAGAGGAGTTGCCTTTGTGGGGACCTACTAGCCAACGGGCTAGCGATCGCGAAGGAGCCTCGAGCAGTCGCCCTTGAAACTGGCCCACGGGTCACTCGTGGAGTGGAGGCCAGAAATCTTCAGTGCAGGAGGTGCTCAAGGCTGGGGCTTCTCGGAGCCCAAAGTGTGGGAAAAGGTATCTCACAATATCCAAGTAGCAATAAACAGAAAGATGCGATCACGTAGTTCAGAGCAAACTTTAATCCAGCTTCACCCAGGCAAGTTTGTTACATCAATCCCCACTCCCGTTCCTCAACTGCCCACACCCGAATCCCGCAATCAAGTCACAACACTCGACGTGATCTCCGCGAGCATGAAAGGAACATGCTTGCGGAAATCACACTAACATGAGTAAAAGCATATACAACACATCTTCCCTCTTTATTTAATTTTTTATTTTTTATTTTTTATTTTTTTTACAATATTGCTTGTCTATAACATAGTATTTGAATCTCTCAGGATAGTGACGCTCACGTTTTGCTCGAGCTTCACTGTGCCAATTGGAACAACCAGGAAACTGTTCATTGGAAGTGACATTGTGATCAATATCTGAACATGTGCTTTTGCTAGCATTCTTGAGCAAGTTAGAAACCCCTTTGAACAGAGTGACCCTGTTCAAATTCCAAACGCTTCCTCCTTCTATTCTTACTGCATTCTTGAAAACTTCAGTAACTCTCTTTGGGTCTGACCGACACTGTGAACCTTTTGGAACATTTTATTTTCTCCTCAAACGAACAAGATCACCCATAACAATTTTTATTTTACTGCTAGAACCTCTCTTTTTATCCATCACGTGTTTCGTTTTTTTTTTGTACATATTTACTCTTTGTTTAACGGCATCATAGACAATAACTGTTAATTTATTGTCGACCAAACCTTTTTTTAACCACCACGGAACTAATTTGGTACTTGGCCTCCGTCCTCTCAAAAGTTCAAACGGACTAGCTAAAGTAACTGAATTTGGAGATGTCCTATATGCAAGTAACATTGATTGTAAAGCATTGTTCCAATTAAGACCTCCTTTAATCGAAAGTTGGATTGCTTCCTTCACCACACGATTGAAACGTTCCACTTGCCCATTTGCCTCTGGGTGGAACACAGCTATTCTCTTATGGTATATGCTGTATTTTTCAAAAAATGATTCTATCTCCTTGCTAATGAATTGAGGTCCATTATCGTAACTATTTCTTGAGGAATCCTTTCCCTGCAAAAGATTTTATCTAAGAACTCAATTACACTTTGTGAGGTGACTTCTCTAACCATCTTGACCTCAGGCCATTTTGAAAAGTAGTCAATGAGAACAATCCCGAAACACTTATCTTTTGGCAGAACTTGAAAGGGACCAATAATGTCAAAACCTAATTTCCTCCATGGACCAACAGGACAGTCAACAGGATGAGATTCCACACGCAAGAGAACAGCTGATTTATCACTACTAGAGCAATACCTACACTTGCGTACAAAATGCTCAACAGAAGAATCTATCCCAGGCCACCAAAATGCTTCCCTGATACGTCTTCTAGTGAAAGAAATCCCGAGATGTCCCTCATGACCAATTTCCATTATATTATCTCTAAGTCCAAAAGGTGGAATTATTTTATCCTCTCTCATAACTAACTCGTTTTCAATCGCTAATTCATCGTGAATTTTTGAGAAACTCATCATATCACCTGACAATTTCCTTAATGCAGGCCAACCTTGCACAATGTACTTTCTAACAGTTTTTAATTCAATATCTTTTTCCATCTCAGAAATCCATACATCTTATAAGTGGTGAAGGCCACTTCACAATCATCATCTTGATGATTTTTGTCACTCTCAATAGGTAACCTTGACATGCAGTCAGCGTGCATATTCGCTTTCCCTTGAACATATTCTATGCTGAAATGAAAAGATTGTAATCTCGATGATAATCTGGCTAACCGTGCTGACATAGACCGACCTCCACCAGGGGACATCAAAAATACAAGGGGTTTGTGGTCGGTTTTGATAATGAATTCAGTACCCCACAAAAAACTTCTAAAATGTTCTGCTCCCCATACCCAAGCAAGTAGTTCTCTTTCGATAATAGTTTCTTTCGGCATCTCTCAACGCTCTAGAGGCATAAGCAACAATCCACTCATTGCAATTATCTTTTTGTAGCAATACTCCACCAAGGCCCAAATTACTAGCGTCAACCATAACTATGCATTTTTTTCCAGGAACAAAAGGTTTCAAACAAGGTGCATTTATAATGAATTTCTTCAGATTTTCAAATGCTTCAGTCATGTCACTTGACCACATGAATTTTGCATTTTTTTTAAGTAGCCACCTGAAAGGGTCAGCCTTAACGGAGTAATTTGGAATGAACTTTGCATAAAATTCAGTTAGACCCAGAAAAGCAACTAATTGTTCTTTCGAGGTAGGTAAAGGGGCCTTGATGATACTTTCAATATGTTTCTGTTTTGGTTTGATGCCCTTCGCACTAATCTTGTGTCCTAAATATTCTACTTCCCTTACTTTAATTTTGCATTTATCCAAACGAAGGGTAAGACCTTTTACTGCCAATGCAGCTATTACATTGTACAGATTACGGTCATGCTCTTCATCATTTTTGCCGTAAACCAAAATGTTGTCCTGGAATGCTATAGCGCCATATAATCCCGCTAGAGTTTCTTTCATCAGTCTCTGAAAAACTGATGCAGCGCTGGCTAAACCAAACGGCATGCGGCGATATCTGAAAAGCCCTTCAGGAGTGATAAATGCTGTAAAGTTCTTGGAATCCTCGGAAAGAACAACTTGATGATACGCGCCTGCTAAATCAATGCTAGAAAAAACCTGTGCATCAGCTAAACTGGAGACCATTTCATGCAAATTGGGAAGAGGGTGTGCATCAACCCAAATTGCACGATGCAGACTGCGCAAGTCAACACACAGCCGAAGTTCCCCTGAAGATTTTACCGAAATAACTATGGGAGAAACCCACGGGGAAGATTCTATGGGTTCTATGATGCCTTCATTGCAAAGGTTTTTTAACATAACTTTCAGCTTATCCCTGTAGGAAAGTGGGACATTCCTTACCTTGTGGCGAATGGGGGTAGTGTTTTCATGAAGTTTAATAACATACTCAAACCCTTCATATTTCCCAAGTTTTCCACTGAAGACTTCTGGAAATTCTCTAATTAATTTATCAACTGAAATAGGGTCATAATGAGAAACAGGATCAATAGCGAAAACAGGAGGATTGGCCCTGGGATCAAGTCTGATGCCCAGTTAGTGTTGGTGTGGCCACCCCAGAAGTGATTTCCCAGACTTCGCCACATAGATTTTACTAAAGGTATTGTGGCCGGAGAACTTTAAATTTGCATTAAAATAACCAATTAGATCACTCTTGTGCCCAGTGTAACCCCCAGGAGATAAATCAGGATGGATTAAGGATCTGTTCGGCCAATTTTCATAGAAGACGTTTGAGGAGATGATGGAATACCAAGCGCAGGAATCCACTAAAAATTTTAAACTTATTCCATCAACATTGATGAAACAAGAAGGAAATTTAGATATGCCATCATCACTGCAAATGTTAATCACTGTATTGATATCATTTTCATCATTACAATAGGAAGTATGATCATCTTCTGAACACTGTATATAATTTACCTTCCTAACAATAGTTTTACAACACTTACTGAAATGACCCTTTTTATTGCATTTTGAACATACTCTATCAATAGCTGGACACCCTTTAAAATTCGCTAGATGGTTGTTGTTACCACATCTAAAACAAAGTAAAGGTGGATTGCGTCTTTCAACACTCGCATTCAAACTTTTATGTTTACTCTCAGTTCTGTTTACATAATCAGCCCTTTGATTAAAGGTTTTCTTTTGTTTATCATGGTCTTTAGATTCTTTGTTGATGCTGAACACGTCTCCTTTTTCATTTCCTCTAATTTCTTTTACGAATTCCTCGGAATGTTCGATGGATTTTGCTATATCAATGGCAGCATTTAATGATAAATCAGCGGTAGACCACAATTTTTCCTGAACTTTTTTGCTATTGGTATGAATTAAAATTCGGTCTCTCAAAACCTGTTCGTAAGAAATGCGTTCAAAATCACAAGAGGAAGCAAGTGACCTGAGAGCTGAGACATAGTCTTCGATTGATTCATCTGGACGTTGTTTACGTGAATAGAAAATGAATCTTTCCAGTACAACATTCTTTTTTTTTCCGAACCGAAGATTTAATTGTGAAGAAGCATACTGGTATACATTAATTCTCCCAGGACTGATTAAAGCAGGTAAAGTCTTGAATTCTTTCAAACCAAACCCTCCAAGGCAATGTTTTAGCAAGGATAATTTCCTTTCAGGTTCACAAGCCTCACCTTCAAGTACTTCAACGAAAGCCAAAAACACAGGTTCCCATACCTCCCATGGCATAGGAGGATCACCTGATGACGTAAGGAAAGAAGGAGGAGGTACAATGCCTGACATGTTGTGTGGCAATGGCAATAATATAAACTAATTGCCATTAAATATCAGAGTATGACTGATGCCCTTTTACATATGACGTTTATCCACGTTTAAATACTGTTGTATTTACTCCAGTATCAATTGGTATTAGTAGATGAAGATGAAATGAGGGAAAATAGAAACAAACAAAAAAAAAATCGAAATAGAAATAAGTGAAGAAATGAGAGAAAAGAAAGAAATAAAAAAAAACAATGCGAAGTTTCAATGAAATAATTATTTCCGATTGATAATTAATAGGGTACCTTGCAACACGCGTTATGCGCGTTGCTGAACGTTTCCTTTGCGTGCGCACAATGTTTAATTCTTGGTGTGAATGTTTGAGTGCTGGACGATTTGATTAAAAAAATAACTCACAAGGTTTGTTCAAATAGGAGGCACGTAGGGTCAAAGGTTTTCATTGATGATGCGAGGGCACGTACATTCACATAAGGCAGAATGACGTGCATGCGTACTAAGAACTCTTGAAGTTGACGCTTGGAGATGACGAGCCCAAGGATTCTATTCCGTGTTATGAAAGTGGAAAGAACTCCGATGCCGGTTCCAAGAAAAACAAGACATGGCAGTGTTCCAACTTTCAACACTTGGGTAATTTCCGAATCCTCTTCTGTCACTAACTCCTTACTAATTCCTTGATCTCTACGCAAAAACGATGTTTGTTCATGCGGTCCTCCTCGTTTCAGAACGCTTTACACCATAAATCTTCCGTGACTTGGAGAAGCGCAAACATAAAGAAGAAAGAAAGTAGATAATAAATAATGTTGTATGCAGAGTCCCAATCGACAAAACGAACAAAAAAAATTAAAAAAATACTCCTTTGTGCAAAAATGAAGGAGGGAATGTTGTTAGGCAGGACGCAACATCCGGAAAAAAAAACAGCGGTGACAAAACGCTCCGGTGCCTTTTCTCTTGTCCTTCCCTCTTTTTCTTTTTTTTTTTTTTAAATGTCTCTTATGGTGCTCGATTGGGCGAATCCGTGCCCTCTCGTCGCCAATGTGGGAAAAGGTATCTCACAATATCCAAGTAGCAATAAACAGAAAGATGATTTCACGTAGTTCAGAGCAAACTTTAATCCAGCTTCACCCAGGCAAGTTCGTTACATCAATCCCCACTCCCGTTCTTCAACCGCCCACACCCGAATCTCGCAATCAAGTCATAACACTCAACGTGATCTCCGCGAGCATGAAAGGAACACGCTCGCGGAAATCACACTAACATGAGTAAAAGCATATACAACACAAAGCACAACTTCAAGGAGGACCAGGAAGATAGTGTTGCTGCAAAAGTTCACGGTGTTCAGGGGTCACGGTTCCACGTCACCCACGATAGCCACGGGCTTCAGCTTTGCTGGGGACTCAGGGTAGCCTCGAGCAAGTGTGGAAATCCACCTCTGGAGATGCAAAGACTTCAGCGTCCGGCAGGAGCTTCAGCGATGCAGACTGGTCAGTTGCATCTTTGGTGCCTGCCAAGCAGGGGAGTCACTCCTTGACCCCAAGGGAGATTTCTTCAGTCTTCTAGTCAGGATAGAATGTTGAAGGTCCAGGATATATTTTGCAGAGTTTCGTCCAGGGTAATCTAAAGTCACAAGGACTGAGTTCCCATACTTATACTAAGTTTGGGGGTTGGACATACTCTAGGGACCCACCTATGGGAGGGTTTGGAAAGAGGGGTGGTTACACTCATTTCCTTTGTCCAGTTTCACGCCAAAGCTGGGGCAGGTAGCCCCTGCAACCGGTTTGAACTGGGCTATGCACAGGGACACCAAGTGTGCCCCCAGTGCAGGACTTCAAAGCACCAGAGAGTGCTCCCGTCCAGCCCCAATACACATCTGCCTGTCTGGGGAGGTGGTTACACCTCCCTGGGACAGAAAACTTATTGTCCAGGCCTCCCCTGCCGGAGTTTCGGTCAGCAGCAGGAGGCCAGACCCGTGTCTGTGACAGAGGCATCCATTTTGTGATGCCAGGGCTCAGGAAAGTCCTACCGGGTTAGACCAGTGTGAACATGTCTCTCCCTCTAGAAGGGTGGAATGCTACTCCCGCTGCCAGAACTGGCGGGGGGGGGGCGGGTAGTATTCCAAAGCGTTTCCGTGCAGCCATCCCAAAGTTAGCATTTACCGCGAGGTTATAATGCACTTAAGAGTTTAATGGTCAGGCTGCACCACAAGCAGCATCAGAGGAGATACTCCGAACGCTGCAGAGGGGCTCTGCTCATGCAGGGGCACCCCCTCACATAAAAACCAAGCACTCTGCCTTCAGGATTGTTAAGGCCTGCCATAGGAGTGACTTATAGGTTTTATATGTGTGTGCAATGGTAGTGATATAGGTAGCCTATACCACTGTAAGGGGTGCTGGGGTACCTATGCCCTTGGTACATAGTATACCATATACTAGGGGCTTATATGGCACTCCAGAATCCGATTAGAAATGTACCTAATGTATATGGAAACTATTTTACAGAGAAAGCAGATAGACTGGGGCCCTGGATAGCAGGATCCCAGTCCAACTAAGTCATAAACCAGCAAAACACCAGGCAAAAGTGGGGACAACCATACAGTCAGATTCCACCTTCCTACATACCCCCCCCCCCCCAAATGAAAGGAGATAAGGCTAACCTTGGCCAGTTGAGCCTTTATTGACTAAGTGGCCATATAAGGAAGCACCTGCACTAGCATGGTTGCCCCATGTCTTATGGTCCCCTAAGCTATTCCTCACCCTAAGGGCATCAGACGATCTCCACCATGGAGAATTACTACCTGTGGTGTGTTTTGGCAAAGTAGAAGGCTGGTGAGGTGTCTGAGTAGAGAAGTGAGGCCCTAATAAAGTTGGCCTCAGCTTCCTCAGATCACTTGTCACCATGGATGCTTTACTTTCCATGACTGAGTTGTTCTTTGCTTTAAGGGTCAACCTCTGGCTGCCTACAGCTGGGGGTTGGGTCCCTTTGGATGGAACACTGGAGGGGCTGGGCAGGTTTGGAACCTTGGGGTCCCATGTTTGCCCTTGATTAACAGAGTCCTGATGGGGGAGGTCCCTATACAATGGTAATGGGGATCCCTCAGTGGGTTGAGAACTTTTTCCCTGGCTAGGGCTACTAGTATGGGAGCCCCTAATCTGCTGATGGGGGGGTTCCTCTGGACAGGGGGCCCTTTGGGGTCCAGTGACCTTTCTGACCTCTGCAGCTCTGGGCTGACTGAGGCAGGGTAGAGAAGGGCAGGTTACCTGCTCCACACTGGGTACCACCTTGGAAGGGTCCACTGCTATCAGGAGTTTTGCCAGGCCAGGCCTGACTACCTCTGGGGCAGTTCCTTCACAAGGGGTAGGATAAGTTCCCTGAGGAGTCTGACCCTTACTTATTGTCTGGGGGTAAGAAGACTTTTCTTCAACCCTTGTGCTCTCTTGTGGAGGAGAGTGGGCCATTATTTCAGGCTCCATCACTCCAAACGGCTTCCGGGGTTCGGCTGTGGCCATCACAGCCTCCCTACCCTTCTCAGGTATGCCCAGCATTCTCAGATGGGCTTAGTGTTCAACTTCAGCCCAGCAGAAATTTCCAGATCATTGTCCATTAGGCAATCGTCAGGCAAGTTTGGGAAAACTGCCACTCTCTTTGGGCCTGTGACCCCTCCCCAGCTGAGATTGACTAGGGCCATGGGATGATCTGTGCTGACACCATCTATGTTGGTCACCTGATAACTAAAGTCAGGTAAAAGCTGCTAAGGGGGAACTAGTTTCTCTATCCCCATGGTGAAACTAGCCCCAGTGTCCCTATAGGCCACAGCTTTCTGACCATTGATTATTGGCTCCAGGCTGTACCTGCCCAAAGTATTGGAACCTATGGTAAAAGTGGCAAATCCCATGCCACCATCACAGACTGAGGGGGCCTGTGAGGGAGGCCTGTCTATACTAGGGCCCACCTCTGTTCCCCATGAGAATGCATTTACCTTTTTGGGTACATTACTACCACCTGGGGGGATTACTACTAGTAGTACCAGGGGGAATGGTAGCATTTGTTGGAGGAACATTTTATTTATTGCCAATCCTGGGGCAACTGGGATCAGTTTTCCAGTGCCCAGGCTTTTTACAGACATGGCAATATGGTTTCTTTTCAGGAGAGGAAGGAGTTTGGGATCGACTCCCAGAAGAGGACTTTTGGGGCCCTGTAGTCGACTTATCCTTAGATTTATCCCCCCCTTTCTCTTGGGGCTTGGTAGAATCTTTATTCTGGTCACCAACCTGATGTTTAGGCCTTATCCTGGTTCAGACCCATTTGTCTGCCTTCTTTCCCAATTCCTTGGGAGAGGTCAAATCAGACAGAGTCCACCAGGTACTGATGTAAAAGCTGGTTTTGACAATTGCTAAGGATCTGCTCCCTCAAAATCAAATTGTACAATCCTGTAAAGTCATGCACTTTGCTGCCATGTATCCAACCTTTCAGAGCCTTAGTAGCACAATCAACAAAGTCTACCCAGTCTTGAGTCTGAGCTTTTTGGGTGTCTCTGAACTTCAACCTATACTGTTCAGTGGTTAGGCCAAACCCATCAATCAGAGCGCTCTTCAAGACCTTGTAATCATCAGCATCCTCTTCTCTTACAGTGAGGAGCTTGTATCTACCTTTGTCTGCAAAGGAGAGCCATAAGATTGCTGCCCACTGACCTTGAGGGACCTTCTGTACTTTACAGGCCCTCTCCAAGGCAGTTACCCATTTGTGGATGTCATCCCTACTCTGGTAGGGAGGGACAATCTTACTTAGGTTTCTATGGTCATAAGACCTCCCCCTATCTCTAGCGAAATTGCTGCCACGAAGGGACTCTAGTCCCTCCTTTTTACTAGCTCTGTAGAGCTCTAGGGCTTCCCTATTTAAGGCCATCTGCTGCTTTCTGAGGTTGAACTTGTCTTGCTCATACTTCAGCAGTCTCTCTCTCCGCTTCTGGGAGGTTTCCCTCCCTCTGTGTGAAGCGACAGAGGTCCCTATAGAGGAGTTGGACTGGACAGATCCCCTTGGCACAGATCTATCCCTTCTAGCCCTACTTTCAGGTCTACCTGGAGGAATAAAGGAAGGAGTATTATTGTCATCCTCCTCATCATCATCCAGGAGAGCTGGGTTCACCAGAGTCTGGTCATTGTCACCAGTCTGGTCAGCATTAGAGGTAGTGCTAGAATTGGGGGTCTGTAGTTGGCACATGTATGCACTTGTGACAAATAGGGACCCTCGCCTCTACTCAGGGTAAGGGGGTACACTCCTAAAATAACCCCTGCTCACCCCCTTAGTAGCTTGGCACAAGCAGACAGGCTTATCTCAGAGGCAGTGTGTAAAGCATTTGTGAACACATACAGTAACCATGTGACAACACTACAGATGGACACCACACAGGTTTTATATAAAAAATAAGTATTCTTTATATAGATTTACCACAAGAACATTAAACGACAAAAAATACACAATACTGCTACTTTAGATGGTTGAATTTTGCTTAGTTCTCTTTAGTTCTTAAATGCGACACTTTAAGTCAATGTACCTTTTAGATGCGACATGCAGGGCAACGAAAGTGTTGCAACGATGTTGATGCGTTGAAGATTTTGGTGCAAAGAAATAAAGACGTGAAGATCTTCTAGATGCGGCACGCTTCTCCGATGTTGCAAGAAGACTCAATTAGATGCTACAGCTGCAGCGGCGACACACTTTACGCGATGAGACGACAGCGGCCTTGGCAGCAACACTCTTTCCGACGTTGCGAGACGCTACTGCTAGATCCGATGCTGCATTGCCGACACCCCTTTACTCGATGCGACGACAACTGCTCCGACGGCGGAACGCTTCTCCAAGGATGCCAGGCGCTTTTCTTGATGCGGTGCAAAGCGTCAGCTACGATGGCTGCGATGCTGTAAGAGAGAAGGATCTGCTTCACATGGGACCCCCACTTTTTGCTGGTGTTTCACTGTTTTTTTACCTTAGTCTGGTTGTGGCCCTGCTAATCAGGACCACAGCCTAGCTGCTTCCTCTCGGAAATGGTATCCATGTACATTAGGTACATATCTAATTGGATTCTGGAGTGCCTTATAAGCCCCTAGTATATCGTATACTACGTACCTAGGGCATAGGTACCTCAGAGGCCTACCAGGGGCTGCAGCATATATTATGCCACCCCTGGGAAGCACTCCAAAATGGCACCACAGGTCTGCTTCTTCAGCCTGCGTAAGGATGTGCTTGCACCCCTTACAGTGGTATAGGCTACCTATATCCACCCCTATATACAGACACATATAAACCTATAAGCTACTCCTATTGCAGGCCTTGACAATCCTAAAGGCAGAGTGCTTGGTTTTATGTGAGAGGGTGCCCAAGCATGAGCTGAGCCCCTCTGCAGCTTTCAGAAATACTTCCTTATGGCTGTTCTGTGATACAGCCATACCATATACTCTTAAGTGCATTATAACCTCGCAGTAAATGCTAACTTTGGAATGGCTGCATCAAAACATGTCGTGTTTGGTTTCAAAAGCTTTGGAATACTACCCCCGCCCCCCGCCAGGTCTGGCGATGGGGGTAGCATTCCACCCTTCTAGAGGGAGAGACATGTTCACACTGGTCAAACCCGGTAGGACTTTCCTGAGCCCTGGCATCACAAAATGGATGCCTCTGCCACAGACACGGGTCTGGCCTCCTGCTGCTGACCGAAACTCCGGCAGGGGAGGCCTGGACAATAGGTTTCCTGTCGAGGGAAGGTGTCCCCACCTCCCCAGACGGGCTGATGTGGATTGGGGCTGGGGGGGAGCACTCTCTGGTGTTTTGAAGTCCTGCACTGGGGGCACACTTGGTGTCCCTGTGCATACTCCAGTTCAAACCGGTTGCAGGGGCTACCTGCCCCTACTCTGGCGCGAAACTGGACAAAGGAAATGGGTGTGACCACCCCTCTTTCCAGGCCCACCCATAGGTGGGGCCTTAGAGTTAGTCCATCCCCTAAACTTACTATAAGTATAGGAATCCAGTCCCTAGGACTTCATATTACCATGGACGAAACTCTGCTACAGATATCCTGGACCTTCGATGTTCTATCCTGACTAGAAGACTGAAGAAATGTCCCTTGGGGTCAAGGAGTGACTACCCTGCTTGGCAGGCACCAAAGAAGCAACTGGCCGGTCTGCATCACTGAAGCTCACGCCGGACGCCGAAGTCTTTGCATCACCAGAGGTGTATTTCCAGACTTCCCCGAGGCTACCCTGAGTCCACAGTAAAGCTGAGGCCAGTGGCTACCGTGGGTGACTTGGAACCGTGACCCCTGTACACCGTGAACTTTTGCAGCAACACTATCTTTGTGGTCCTCCTTAAAGTTGTGCTTTGGGCTCCGAGTAGCCCCATCCTTGATCACCTCCTACACCAAAGATTGTTGGCCTCGACTCCACGAGTGACCCGTGGGCCTGCTTTAAGTGCGACCGCTTGAGGCTCCTTCGCGATCACTAGCCCGTTGGCAAGCAGGTCCCCACGAAGGCAACTCCTTTTCTGATTGGGCATTCCTGGTTGCTTCAGACATGCCCTGACTTTCCTTCACAAGGTGAGTCCCTCAGACCTTGCTGGTTTGCACCGCAGTCCATTCTCTGAATTCCAGTGACTTGCCGCTACCAAGGCTTGTTGGGACCATTCTGGTCGCCGATACCGCAGCACTTCGTGGGACAGCTCGAATATGGCTCATGGACTTCGTCGACGCCTCCTGGACCTCGTGGCTGAAGAGTCAAGACACCCATCAACTTACCTGAAGCACCCGACATCTGTGGGCATTGGTCCATCATGCCCTAGGTCACTGGCAAGTGACCCAGACTCTGTCCCCGCTGATTTCAGGTTCCTTCCATCCCAGATCCAGGCTTGGATCTCTGCGGACACTTCTCCTCTTCACGGCAGCAGCAGTTCATGCTGGCTCCCATTGAAATCGACGACGCGACCCGACATCAAAAGACACCTATGCACCCGGCTTCCCTGGGTGAGGTAACTCGAGTACTCCTTTGCTCCTGTGGGTGCTAGCCCTAGAACTTCTTAAGTCCAAAACGGTTTGGTCCTGACTTGATCCTAAGTGTCGCTAAACTTTAAATATTCAACCGCGACATTGCCCATAGACGATAACGGGAACCCGGGTTGTGTTCTCACACTGTGTACAGTCCCCGTGGGTCACCTGTGTCACTACCTTGGGTGGTTCCTTGGGGTCCCAGCGATTCTAGAAGCTATAGGCCTAGTGTCTATTCCAGTCGTGGTACTTATACCACTTTTTTGGTATATGGTTTGGTATGCCCCTAGGGCCCAAACATGTATTTGTGCTATTAGTGATAATTGCTGACTTGTAAACTAAGTACTTTGAACTCCAGTCTCATAAAGAGACTAGAGGGGTGTGTTTTATCTTAAATACATATATTTTGAATATATACCTGGTGTGGTTGTCTTTTCATTTGATCATTCAAGAGATTATAGACTGGTAAAACAAGCTGCTTTACATTCCTTCAAGACTTAGCCTGAAGGCTGCTCTCCATAGCTACCACTTGGATAGCTTTCAATAAAAGTTGTCTTTAACCTATCACCATAAGGGGTTGTTTGGACTGATACAAGGTGCCCACTAGAGCTAGTGGACAGTATATATCAGGTCACCTTCTCACATTGGTGTGCAGCGTGTGGGATTCCAGCTTGCTATTGTTTTACCAGATAATCTGAATTGAATTGATCAACTGAAAACCACTAAAGGTACCTGAGGTACATATAATATCAAGTTTAGCTACAGTAAGTTCTACTTAACGTAGAGTTGTGTGTTAAGGGATAGCACACCCTTTCTACAACTCAAGAGAGATTAGTAGGCCACACTAGTGTAGGTAGTGCAATCCACCACACCACATTAGTAATGTCTAACCAGCCAGGAACCAGTGGGTGCCTACCAGGATCCAGTGAGCTCCTTCCCTATAAATATGAGGATCTCACCTTTGCTCAGCTTAGGGCCTTATGTTCCATTAGGAAGCTGAAGACAGGCAAAGTTCATCCACCCAGCATCTCATAAATATACTGAAACGGGATGATATCACAGGACCTAGTGGGCCTGATGATTTAGACAGTGTGGGTGAGGCAGCACCTGAGGGTGGGTCTAGGGGTGGAAACTCCCCTGACCCTAACTCTAATGCTGACCAGACTCTGGTGAACACAGACCACCAGGATGAGGATGAGGAGGATGACAATAATGCTAGATTAAATACCTCCTGAGGCGGACAGCCGGGAGCTGTGAATTGTAATTCTTCATTTTTAATATACTGTGATACTGTGTTTTTAAAAACCCTTGCACCGACCCCTGGCACCTACCTATATTTTCGCCGAGCAGCAGATTGAACGCTGTTCCGGCCGAAAACGCTCGCTTCTGCCGCCATTTCCTGCTCGAGGGAGCCACGAGACACGCCCACCTCGGTTGGCCACGCCCCCCCTCACAGGTACAAATAGTGCGCGCTGATTACTAGCGCTGCATTGCTAGATTAAATACCTCCTGAGGCGGACAGCCGGGAGCTGTGAATTGTAATTCTTCATTTTTAATATACTGTGATACTGTGTTTTTAAAAACCCTTGCACCGACCCCTGGCACCTACCTATATTTTCGCCGAGCAGCAGATTGAACGCTGTTCCGGCTGAAAACGCTCGCTTCTGCTGCCATTTCCTGCTCGAGGGAGCCACGAGACACGCCCACCTCGGTTGGCCACGCCCCCCCTCCAGCGCCCAGAGCATCTACCATAAATCATGAGTCTTGGCCGGAAGCGCAGCGGACGAGCCCAAACGGGCGCGACGATGGCGCGCCGAAGGCGCGCTTAAGGCAAGCTCGTCTGCGCTCGTCCGCGACAAGAGCGCGACTAGCGCGGACCACTCTGCTCAGATCCCCACGAGGCCCCCGCTTTATACTCGTGAGACCTTGCTCAATCTCAGAGAGTATGCGCACGAAGGTCAGCTTACTTTTACTGACACCGCCTTTCCATTGCATGACTTCGCCAGTAGGGGTCTGCTCCTGGGAGGTCTTCTTAACGTCAGATCACTGCCAAAGCACGCTAACGAAATTCAACTACTTATTGACACCCATCACTTAGACGTTCTCTTTCTAACGATTGTATGACATAATTTCGAAAGACAAAAATTCGACCTACAAAAATATCGCAACAAAAATATCGTGGTCAAGAATATCGACATCCTATCTACAACATGGTAAGTACAAAAATATCGATAATTTAATATCGATGTCAAAAATATCGTAATTCAAAAATATCGTTTTTTTTTTAGTTTAAAAATATATGTAAAATAAACCAAATAATACTTATAAATCAAAGAAACATAATTAAATATATTGTATAATATGTAAAATGTATAATAAATATATATAATTAAATGAAACTTTAATGAAACATATATATATAATATATAATATATACACTTACTTAATAATTACTTTTAATAATAATTTCTGTAACATATAAATTATTAAATATTTATTTAAATTACCAATACATCTATACACATAAAACAATAACATTAATAAATATTAAATAATTACATATAGCAAATAATAATCAATAATTTTAATTTGAATAATTTGTATTATTAATTATATATTACAATAGCTAAAATATTACAAAACATATTTAATATCAGACACAATAAAACTACTAGTCCAACTTCAACAAAAACAACAGTAAGGAAAATGTTGGATAGCGTAGGGGTAAAAATAACTATTCCAACTCCCGAGAGTGCAACAGTAGGGAAAACATTGGATAGCGTAGGGGTAAAAATTACTATTCCAACTCCAAAGAGTGCAACAGTAGGGAAAGCGTTGGATAGCGTAGGGGTAAAAATTACTATTCCAACTCCAGAGAGTGCAATAGTAGGGAAAGTGTTGGATAGCGTAATGGTAAAAATTACTATTCCCACTCCAGAGAGTGCAATAGTAGGGAAAGTGTTGGATAGCGTAAGGGTAAAAATTACTATTCCCACTCCAGACAGAGCAACAGTAGGGAAAACGTTGGATAGCGTAGGGGTACAAATAACTATTCCAACTCCAAAGAGTGCAACAGTAGGGAAAACATTGGATAGCGTAGGGGTAAAAATTACTATTCCAACTCCAGAGAGTGCAATAGTAGGGAAAGTGTTGGATAGCGTAAGGGTAAAATCTACTATTCCCACTCCAGAGAGTGCAATAGTAGGGAAAGTGTTGGATAGCGTAAGGGTAAAATTTACTATTCACACTCCAGAGAGTGCAACAGTATAGAAAACGTTGGATAGCGTAGTGGTAAAAATAACTATTCCAACTCCAAAGAGTGCAACAGTAGGGAAAACGTTGGATAGCGTAGGGGTAAAAATTACTATTCCAACTCCAGAGAGTGCAATAGTAGGGAAAGTGTTGGATAGCGTAAGGGTAAAATTTACTATTCCCACTCCAGAGAATGCAATAGTAGGGAAAGTGTTGGATAGCGTAAGGGTAAAAATTACTATTCCAACTCCAGAGAGTGCAATAGTAGGGAAAGTGTTGGATAGCGTAGGGGTAAAAATTACTATTCCAACTCCAGAGAGTGCAACAGTAGGGAAAGCGCTGGATAGCGTAGGGGTAAAAATTACTATTCCAACTCCAAAGAGTGCAACAGTAGGGAAAGCGCTGGATAGCGTAGGGGTAAAAATTACTATTCCAACTCCAGAGAGTGCAACAGTAGGGAAAGCGCTGGATAGCGTAGGGGTAAAAATTACTATTCCCACTCCAGATAGTAAAACAGTTGGGAAAGCACTAGATAGCATAGTGATTCTATGAACATTATAACCAATTCAATAATTTGTTATAAAAAAATTGCATGTTAACAATGTTTTAAAAAAATAATTATTATTAAATACCAATTATGTAAAATAAATATTTAAATAAATAAATTTAAATTACATCCCACACTATTCCCCCTTTAACACACAACACACTACACATACAAAATACACAATAGATTTAAATATCAATTTATCTCTTATTTACAATTAATAATACATTCTTTATAATTAATATAGTTATTAATTCACTAATTAATACATATTAACTACGAAATTACAAATATTCACCTATTAATTATTAATTAACAATACATTAATTAGCAATAACAACAAATAAAATACAATAATCAATTATTTATATTTACTATATTTAACTAACTAATAACAATTAATTAATAATAATTACAAATAAATAAAATATATCATTATTTATTTTATTTTAATTACATCCAACCCTATTCCCCTATAAACCCACAACCCACTACACATAAAAATTCACATAATTAATTTTAATTATCAATTAATCACTTAATAAAATTAAATCACCAATTAATTACTAATTAACAATTAATTAATTAACTATAACAATAAATAAATATTATTAATAAACTAATTCTAATTTATATAATTAACCAATTAATAAAATAATTTTACAATTAATAATTAATTAAAAATTAATTAATCAATTAATTACCAATTATTAATTAATTACCAATTAATTAATCATAAATACCAATTAAACAATACATATTAATTCATTAATTATAATTAAATTACTTCCCACCCTATTCCCCTATAAACCCACAACCCGCTCTGATACTAAATCGCTAAATTAAATGTAAAATAATTATAAATCTCTAAACATTTATTTTTAAATGTATTAAAATACATTACAATAATCTTTAACATACAAATAAAATACATATTAAATGACATTACACTAAATAAATATCGATATTATTGACATCGAAATTTTTACTTACGATATTACTTACATCGATATTAAGTACTTCGATATTATTAACTTCGATATTACTTACCTTGGGATCGATATTCTGTCCATCGATATTCTTGACTTCGATATTCTGTACCTACGATATTAAAAACACGATATTATTGTAGGTCGAAATTTAAAACTCGATATTTTGGCTAAACACCCTTTCTAACTGAGACGTGGACTCATGCCGACTGTGACATTGAACTAGACTGGGCCTGTCCTCAGGACTTTAAAATCTTGCACCTTCCTAGACCCAAAGGTCGCGGTGGCGGAGTAGGCATTATTTACAGAGCCTCTTGGCTCATCAACAGCATAGACTTGGATCCGGTCGCTGGGACCGAGCTCCTCGGCCTCTCCATAAACTGTTACACTGGAGCCATTTTTACGGTAATTATCTGTTACCGCCCTCCTGGGACCTTTACTTCCCAACAACAACAATCGCTACTTACCACCTTCACAAACATGGCAACTTCCCACAACAAATTAATCATCTTAGGTGACTTCAACCTCTGGCTGAACGGTAGTCTGGATACTGGACTGCATAATCTTTTGCTCTCTTGCGAAAGCGTGGGACTCTTTCAACTAGTCAAGGAACCCACTCATATAGCAGGTCATCGACTCGACCTCATCTTTTCTACCCCTCAGTTAGTACACCTGAACGACATCCTGCCTATGGGCTGGGCTGATCATGCCCTTCTCAAATTTCATATTACCTGTATAAAGGCTAGAATGCCGGCACACAGCACCTCCTCAGAATTTATGTACAGAGACTGGAAAGTTCTGGAAAAACTGAGCTCAACCGGTACCATGTTTTGCGTGGAAGATAGCTTTTCCCCCACTAATCCGGTTGAGGGCAATTACAAGGCCTTCTGTACGAGGATTTCCTCAACTACCGACTCCCTGGTTCCCTTAAAAAGAAGTAAACCTAAGGGCAGAGCATCAGCCCCCTGGTTTAACGACTCTTTGAAAGTTCTCAAATTAGCCTGTAAACAGGCTGAGAGGAAATGGAGGCAAGGCTACTCCGACACAAATAAATCACTTTGGAAAAATAAACTTCTGGAATACAAATCGGCAATTGTTAAAAGTAAATCCACCTACTTCTGCTCCACTATAGTTAATGCCGCAAATAGTTCCAAAAGCATCTTCCAGATTCTTAACAACCTCGTCCACCCTGACTGTGCCAAAAAAAACAATCCCTGATAAAATTGAGACCATTATCCATAACCTGAACACTTCCCCCTCATTAGATAGTCTCAATGGCCCCGGGGCCACTATTATTGACCTTGATCTGGTGAGCCCAGGGCACCCACCTAGGGAATGTTTGCGGGTATTTCCCCCTATCTTGGAAGCGGATTTCGATAGACTGGCACACGGGATCACTTCGGGTTCCCCCCTCGACCCTCTGCCCCCAAAAACCTGGAAAGCTTGTGGAACAGAACTCTTCTGCACCCTCTGCAGGATCTGTAACCAATCCCTGCGCTGCGGATTTGTCCCGTCTCCTTGGAAGCAAGCACTTATCACCCCGTTGTTGAAGAAACCCTCACTGAATCCTGAGTGTTTATCAAACTATCGGCCTATTTCTCTCCTACCTTTCCCGGCGAAGATTGCCAAGCGCTGGGTAAGCTCTTGTCTCTCGAAACATCTGGAGCAGAATCACATTCTGGACGACATCCAATTTGGTTTTCGTCCAGCCCATGGCACCGAAACAGCTGTCCTCACGGCCATGGAAGAACTTCGTATGCGTGCAGACAGGGGCCAAGCAGTAGCTTTGATCTTGCTGGACCTGTCTGCCGCATTCGATACGGTCAATCACGTGATACTGCTACAGAGACTAAGGGAGGCAGGGGTTGAGAGCACCGCCCTGCTTTGGTTCCAGTCCTACCTGCGAGATAGGAAGCAGGCTGTATCCCTCCCCCCTTTCCAATCCGCCTTCTCCCCAGTGCCCCATGGGGTCCCCCAGGGCTCGTCCATCAGTCCTATCCTTTTTAACGTTTACCTTAAACCTCTTGTCACATTAATTAAATCTCATAGGCTAAAAGCTATTAACTATGCAGATGACACCCAGCTTATCCTCTCCTGGGAGGGGTAAGAATCGATCCCTCTAGAATCGTTTCACGACTGCCTGAGAGATACAGCTGGTTGGCTGCATAAAAATTCCCTGCAATTTAACTCCTCCAAAACAGAGGTCCTGTTTTGCGCTGGAAGCCGGATTCCTCACCTGTTCCCTACCGAATTTTGGCCTCCAGAAGCCCCGGAAAAACCTCAGCCGGTCACCACTGTCCGTAACCTAGGTGTCATGATGGACAACAAGCTTAGAATGGAAACGCAGGTCGCGAAAACAGTGTCCACCTGCTCGGCCTTACTGCGTTCCTTACGCAAGATCATGCCACTTCTTCCCGCACAGGTCCGAGCGTTAATAGTCAGGTGTACCATTCTTAGTCGCCTTGACTATTGCAACGCATTGCTGCTCGAGTCCCCAGCTGTACTGTTAGACCGTCTCCAAAGAGTCCAGACGGCCGCCGCCAAACTAGCCCTTGGCTGGACCAGGAGATCCTCGGCCACAGCAGCTTTAGCCGAGCTGCACTGGCTCCCACTGAAGCAGCGAGTAGCTTTCAAAGCACTCTGTCTTGTTTTTAAAGCTCTACACGGAGCCGGGCCTAGATCCCTGCAAACCATGTTCACCTGGTATATCCCTACCAGAACTCTTCGCTCAGCCTCAGCCTGCCTGGTCACTGTTCCAAGATTCAACAAGGTCAGGACAGGTGGAAGATCCTTCAGAGTGGCAGCCGCAAAACTTTGGAACAGTTTACCTGCCGACATCCGCCAAACATCGCAACTCCTTCCTTTCAGAAAGCGGATTAAAACCTGGCTTTTCCCTTAATCTACTTCTCTAACATACCGTTCTCAGTTCCCATCATTGTCCACCTTAGGAGTAACTTTTCCCAGCGCCAGGATACCTGCCAGGTGACAGATGCGCTATACAAATGTTTTAAATAAATAAATAAATAAATGCCACTTCCTTTATTCCTCCTGGTAAGCCTGCCAACAGGGCTTGAAGGGATAGATCTCTGTCAAGGGGATCTATCCAGTGTAACTCCTCTATAGGAACCTCTGTTTCTTCTCACAGAGGGAGGGAAACCTCTGAGGAGACGAGAGAGAGACTGCTGAAGTATGAGCAAGACAAGTTCAACCTCAGAAAGCAGCAGATGGCCTTAGATAGGGAAGCCCTGGAGCTCTATAGAGCTAGTAAAAAGGAGGGACTAGAGTCCCTTGGTGGCAGCAATTTCCTCCCTAGAGATAGGGAGAGGTCCTATGACCATAGAATCCTAAGTAAGATTGTCCCTCCCTACCAGAGTGGGGATGACATCCTCAAATGGATAACTGCCTTGGAGAGGACCTGTAAAGTACAGAAGGTCCCTCAAGGTCAGTGGACAGCAATCGTATGGCTCTGCTTTGCAGACAAAGGTAGAGACAAGCTCCTCACTGTAAGAGAAGAGGATGCTGATGACAACAAAGTCTTGAAAAGTGCACTGATAGATGGGTTTAATTTCAGAGACAACCAAAAGGCACATAATCAGGACTGGGTTGACTTTGTTGACTGTGCTGCTAAGGCTCTGGAAGGTTGGTTATTGGGCAGTAAAGTGTGTGACTTCAAAGGATTGTATAATCTGATAATGAGGGAGCAGATTCTTAATAACTGTCAAAACCAGCTGTTGCACCAGTACCTGGTAGACTCGGATCTGACCTCTCCCCAAGAATTGGGAAAAAAGGCAGACAAATGGGTCAGAACCAGGGTGAGGCAGAAGGTACAGAACCAAGGTGGTGACTCTAAGAAGCAAGATTCCCAAAACTCTGACATGGGTGTGGACAAGGGTAAAACCAGAAGTCTTCTCAAGGGCCCCAAAAATCTTCTTCAGGTGGGGATTTACAGTCAGGGAAGGGTAAAGACCAAAAGAAACCTTGGTGCAAAATCTGTAAACAGAAAACTCACTGGACTAGTGACTGCACCAAGGCCAAAGAAAATACTCCAGCCCCCACCAATGCCCCTAAGGCACCTGCTCGCCCTAATGCAGTTACAATTGGTGGTGGGAATACGCAGAATAAGGGTGTAGTAGGGTTGACCCTGGGTTCTGAGATGGACTCTGGCCTAGTCAGAGTACCAACTCAGGCTGTGCTTGTCAGTGATGGGGGCATGGATATGTCCCCCTTTGTGAGTCCCAGTAACTTTTTTTTATTATTTTTGGGGTTTTTTTTTATTAAGTTTTTCGATTTTATAAACAGCACTGCAATTAACAATTCATTACTATTATATATGAGGAAACAAAATTACAATTTTTACTTATAATTTATAATATTTCATCAAAGAAGAAAAAAAAAAAGGACCGAAAAAGAAAGAGATATAGACATAAATCTAGACAATGTATAAACACCGTTCTCATACAGCAGCCTTAAGGTCCATTTTGGGGCCAGAGATTCCCTCCAACTATATAAGGGTGCCCATGTGCGTCTGCCAAGGGATTTCCCTTTCTTGCCTTTTCTTTCATAAATTCCCTTCTCAAGATTAAATGTAGAGAGGAGCCGTGCTAACCACAAGTTAAATGTGGGGACAGTTTGGTCAAGCCAAGCTGTAGCAACACAAATTCGAAAAACTGCCATGGCAAGAAAGAGAAAACGGAAAGATATGGTATGGCCCTGTGTATTGTCGACCCCGAGAAGAATTAAAGAAGAAGTTAGTTTAATCCTAAGACCCAAAGTGGTCTCAAAAAATTTAGTAATTGAGTTTTTTTAACATAGATAATCGGGGGCAGGTTGAAAACATGTGATCTAGATCAGCATGTACAGAATCGCAACGTGGGCACCTTGTTCCCTGCAACCCCCCCCCCCCCACCACTGTAACATTTTTGCCGGAGTATAGTACAGGGAAAACACTGTTTTGTAGTGCTGGGCCTGAAGCCCAGCAGAGCGCAATACTACCTGCCCCACCTCTAGGGACTGAAAGAAGTTATCCGGATCCGTATCAAGCCTATCTCCCCATTTTTTAGCATGTTTTTCTAAATCATCTGATTTGAGTGCCATGAGTTCGCTATAGATTCCTTTTATAGTACAGCCATCCCCACTTCTTATAACTTCTAAGGATTTCACCATGCCGAAACCATTGGGTCCACCCAGTTTTTTGCTGAAATAGCTTCTAAGCTGAAGGTATTTAAAAAAGTTCCCGAATCTAATACCAAATTTATCCTGGATATCCTTAAATTGGTAGATTCCGTCAATGCCCAACTAGATCTCTAGATTTCTGGCAGCGTAGGGTTGCCGTATAATTGTGTATAATAATTCAACCTCCCTAAACCAGGCTTTCTTTTAAAAGTAGTCCAGATTTTAAAGGCCGCCTGTAAGGTTCTGAATTTAGTTCGCTTAAAGTAGCTTGGCTCGGTAAATTTCAAAAAGCAGTTTTTAGCATCTTCCCCCACCAATAACCTATATACATCAGGAATCTTATCTTCCATACTGG
Source organism: Triturus cristatus (assembly GCF_964204655.1). Lineage (NCBI taxonomy): Eukaryota > Metazoa > Chordata > Amphibia > Caudata > Salamandridae > Triturus > Triturus cristatus. The sequence goes on from NC_140589.1 coordinate 1,902,586,164, forward strand.
GGTTTTCAGATCTGCCGCCCAGTAATTCACTCATGTAATTAAAAGCAAAAGCCCAATAATAAAGTTTAAAGTCTGGGACCGCCCAGCCTCCCCTGGATTGGGGTAAGGCCATAAAGCGTAGATCCCTCCTGGTTTTACCATGAGACCAACCACATCTATTAACCAGATTATCCAGTATGGAAAACCAGTTCTTCCCAAATTCCAAAGGTATTGACCTAAACAAGTACAGTATTTTTGGCAAAAATATCATTTTTATCACATTGCAGCGACCAACTAGTGACATATGTAGGTTATGGAATTTGTCAAAGTCTATCTTGGCTTTTCGGATTATAGGATCAACATTAATAGCCACTAAATTATTCAAATCTGAGGTTATAGTAATTCCAAGATAGATTGCTGAATCTGTTACCCGCGAATCAAGGCAGTTTGTCTCCCCATTCACAACAATCTGGGTCTTCTGTTTATTTAGGGCATATCCGGAAATCATGCCAAAAGTGGAAGCAATTTCCTCAGCTGACGCCAACAATGCTACAGGGTTGGGGGTAACTAAGGCAACATCGTCGGCTAAAATCTTTGTGGCAACCCTGTGATAAATAATGGGCTCGATTTCCCGGCATGCCTCCAGCTGCCAAATTAGGGGGTCAATATATATAGTGAATAGTAAGGGCGAGCAGGGACAACCCTGCCTAGTACCTCGCATGATCTTAAAAGAAGGAGTATATTTCCCATTTATTCTAAGACGAGCTATTGGTGCGCTATACATGGTGCGGATAGCTTTTGTGAACTACTGCCCTATTCCAAACCATTTCATTGCCTGCCATAGATAGTCCCAGGAGACCCTATCGAAAGCTTTCTCTGCATCCAAAAGAAGCATAGCCATAGGGTCTGAGACTTCTGTTGCATCAAATAAAGTTATTGCCCGTCGGATATGCTCAGTGGTCCCCCTCCCAGGAATAAACCCATGTTGATACGGATGGATAACGTTAGCGATTATGTGGTTTAGTCTAGTCACCAATGCTTTGGACATAAACTTTACATAACAGTTTATTAAAGTGATGGGCCTGTATGATCCGGGTTCCTGAGGGGGTTTTACCCTTTTTTAGAAATATGATAATGTCAGCTCCTACCCAGGAGGCGGGGACCGAACACCCGAGTTGTACGAGGCAAATTGTGTCAGCCAAAACAGATCCGATTTACTCCCAGAAAGTTTTGTAGAATTCCAGGGGAATCTGGTCGGGCCCAGCGACATTACATGAGGGAAGATCTTTCAAAGCACAGTGGATCTCGTCATGTGACAAAATAGCCTCAAGTCTTAATCTAGCATCGCCTTCAATGCATGATACGGGTATGCTATTGAGATATCCTGAGATTAAGTCCTGCGGCACCTGATGTCCAGCCCCATATAATCGCTGATAAAACCGCTGAAAAACTTCCTGAATCTTAAGAGGATCCGTGACCAGATTCCCACTCTCATCTACAATCTCCTTTACTTCGCTCTTAACGCTCCTTTGTCTAAGCCTAACTGCCAGCATACGACCGATTCGTTTGCTAAATTCATAGCAATGTTCTCTCTTGGTTAGAAAAAGATCGGCTGCCTTCGCGGCAGCTCGGTCGCCTATTTCTGCCTTAGCCCAAGCCAGCCACTGTAGAATATTGTCAGTGGATAAGCCGGCATTTACTGCAGTTGCCAAATCCTCCTCAATGTTAGCCAGCGATTTATACAGCGAGTCCACCTGACATGCTTCCCTCTTTTGTCGAGAGAGGCTGAAACTGAGAGTCTCCCCTCTAATACCCGCCTTGAAAGTGTCCCACACCACTCCGGAGCTCGCACTATATCTATTTGCATCCCAAAAAGATGAGATCCATCTCTTCATATACAAAACATATTCAGGATCCATTAAAAGCCCCCTTTCAAAAGTCCATGTCCGTTCATTTTGTGGACCATTAATAAAAGCCAGGGTAAGGGCTAAAGGGTTATGTTCGGATATATTATCCTAGGGTATTTTTCTATCCTTGCCCAGTGTACTAATGTATAAGAAATAAAGAAATAATCCAATCTGGAAACTGCCTTGTGCGGAGCAGAAACAAATGTGCTGCCAGGATCCATATAATTCAGATGATTCCAATGATCAATAAGCCCATGATTACTGGCCAAGTTATTTTTTTATACCTAGTTTTTCTTTGTTTAGGTGATGTTGAGATGACTAGCTGGCGCACACCCTTCAAGCATTCTGTGGGTGTTCACAGTATCCTTTTTTCTGTGTAGAATTCACACAGTTTTCTTTATGTTGCAGTAGCTCCTGTGGTCCTGATGAAAGCCTTGCCTTTTTAGGCGCGGTGGCTGAAACATGTTGACCATTCTTTGTTGTTTATCACCATAGTCTACATCGTTGACTAGTGGTGTTCACCATTTTAATCTAGCTTCGGCACGGCTGTGTGAAGAGAACTCCTTAGCTCATTTTTTCACATTCCTTTTGCCGTCCCGTGATTAGTTTTATACACTTTTCTCACAATACATTCAGTTTACCAGCACTGCACCCCTCACTCATACCAATTAGCTCATCATATGTGGATTTAGTCCATCCTCTAGTGTATCACCAAAACATCCCTGAGCTCCTCCCTCTCAGAGAGGGGGTTGTAGCCCCCAGAGAAACTAGGATATTTCTCTGGGAGGAGAATCCCATATGATGAAGCATGTCACCCAGGGTGAGTGAGGGATTACGTCCTTAAAAGGGATTGCCCTTTTACTTAGTCAATTGGGCTTTATTTGTCATTCACACGTCACCTTTTCTTTTCTTGGTTAGTTTAGACCTCAGGGTTCTTAGTGTTTTAGGTACTTGAGTTGGGGATCCAACCCTGTGTGGTCTTAAAATTTCCCTTTGACCCTCCGGCTTTGAACCGTTTCATTGTATGTTTCACGAACAGCTTTGTGGCTGTGGGTCTTATATGTTCTGACATATTAGGAGTGTCTAAACTGTTGGCGGCAGAATTAATATTTTCTGCAGGTTGATTTTTCTTCCTTTTTGTTTCATTGCACACACACATATACATCCTATCTGTGGGCTTAGTCCTTTTGTTGAGGTAGAGACTGACCTCTTTTGGCGTATACTTTTTACATCTAACATTATGGCAGAACGCCTTGGCTTAACCTTTGATGACACTATAGCTCAAGCCATTCTTGATACACCGAGTATCATGGAAACGTTTCAAGGACCTTCAACCAGTTCTGAGGTTGATTGGACCAAGATTCTTACCCTAAAGAAATCACACTCACGGGTGTATATCCATGGAGCCATCATGACAGAGTATTTGAGAGCCAATTGTGCCCCCACAGGACTCATAGTGACCAATACACCCAGATTGTTCCTGGATGATAAAACCTTTCTCAATGATTGGTCCATGATAGCTTGGAAGTGCACCAGAGATTGGCTGATCTTAATCATCAGCACTGCCAAACGGGTAGCTGATGCTATCTTGATTGAGATTCAGGCATTGGAATCACAAATAAAGGTGACACTAACAGGCGCACTTTTCAAAAAACAACAAGAAGAATCAAACAAACACAACAAAGAATTTAAAGATTCGGTACTGATGACGAAGATTACGAAATTCAAGAAGGATTTGGCCCGTTTTTCCCTCGAAAAAGTGTATCCATACACAAGCGCTGATTATGTGCCCCCACAATTAAATCGTCAGGGTCGCAGGTATGGGTCAGATTATTCTACATCAGGGAGCGATGAATGGTCCAGTGGATCAGATACTGCCTCAGGTGAAGACTCCTCATTTAGAGGTATCAAAAAGAGAGGTAGAGGGAACAGGTGAAACCTGCAAGTAGCACCTAATACTACGTATCCTCCACAGTGGTGGCCTCCTGGCCCGTATAATTATCCTCCTTTTCCTCCTTTTGGACAACCATGTCCTTATCCCCCACCTCCACAAATGTACCCTAACCAGTCTTTTTTAGGGTTTGGTCGAGGCCGGTCAAGGGGAAGAAGACGAAATCAGGTCCATTGGGCAGATCAACAATCATCAACTCTGGCACCGAGCTCGAGAGATACTCCAGCGGTCCCGAGCACAAGCACAACCTAGTTATCAATCTGTCCAGGAAGGTCCTGACACCCGAAGAACTGTCCCTCTTGAATAAAGGTCTAGGGTTCATTCCTTCTTTCAGAGGTGACTTGTTTACCATCAACCAAGAACTTGCTCTTTTCTTCAGGAAAATCCGTTTGAACTTCTTCTTCCGTACTGATTCTAATACTCCTCTTGACGATCAAGATCACAACACGGGTTTGCAAAATAAATCCACTTTCAATCCCTTGCCCAGTCAAGTTCCTTCACAGGTACTTACGTTTGAGAAAGCGGTGTCCATGCAGGTGTCGAACACTTGCGCAGCAGAAAGCCGCCAGTATTAAAACTTGAATAAATCTGAGCGACAAGCCTTGAGATCTCTCACCTCGGATGAGACGATCATGATCAAGCCGGCAGATAAAGGCGGTGCCACGGTCATCATGGACACCACCGCTTATCGGACCGAATGCTTGAGACAGTTAAACAATGTACATTCATATCGGCCTCTCAGTGAGGACCCTACCAAGAGACTACAACAGACTATTCAGATCATGGTGAATGAAGCCAGCACCAATGGTTGGATCACTGCCAATGAAGCCCAGTATTTGGTCAAAACCTCTCCGATTATACCTTACTTTTATATTCTTCCTAAGGTGCATAAGAATGTCAGTCCCCCTCCAGGTCGTCCTATTGTTTCAGGACTAGGATCCCTTTTGGAACCTTTATCGGCATTTTCTGACCATTTTCTACGCCCTTTGGTTGCCAAAATGCCTACGTATCTCAAGGACACCAAGGACATTTTGATCTTACTTAAAGATTTGTCTTTTGATTGTGAGACTGAGTACTTAGTCTCATTTGATGTAGAGTCACTTTACACGTGCATTCCACAGGATGAAACGTTAGATGTCATCGAAACTCTCCTGTTGGACAATCCACCTGATTCCATCACTCCAGTCTCCTTCATTATTTCATGTGCTAAGTTAGCCATGAAAGAAAACTTTTTTCAATTTGAGGAACAGTTATTCTTACAGGTGTCAGGCACATCTATGGGGAGCATTTTTGCTCCCAGCCTGGCCAATCTGTATGTTCATGTCTTTGAGGAGCAGCACAACTTTGGCGTCAACAATCCATACAGAGATCAAATACGGATATGGAAGAGGTATATAGACGATGTTTTCGTACTATGGCACGGACCTCTGACTTCACTGCTGGCCTTTAAGAACTGGCTGAATAATTGCAATACTTTTCTGAAATTCACCTGTGAGTACTCTAAGATCCAACTCCCCTTTTTGGATATTTTGATAACCCCCTTTGAAGGTGGTTTGAGTACTGAACTGTACAGGAAACCCATGGCGGTGAATGCTCTTTTAAAATATGATAGCTTTCACCCACGATCATTGCGGGACAACTTGCCTTTTGGTCAATTTTTACGCCTGAGAAGAAATTGCTCCTCAAGTGATAAATATCAGGAACATGCGAGCAACTTATCTAAACAACTACAGGCTAGGCATTACCCTAAGAAATTGATCAGAAGAGCCTTGAAACGCGCCTCAAACAACAATCGGGAGGCTTTATTAGAACCTAAGGTCCCCAAATCCTCTGATAACAGGCTGACCTGTGTACACACTTACTGTAAATTTTCCAACCAAATCAAAAAAATCATTATGACCAATTGGAAAATTTTGAACATAGGAGAGGTAAAACTGCCGAAACCTCTTTTTGCCTTCAAACGTAGTAGCAACATCAGAGACCAACTGGTACATACCCGTCCTCGGACTCATCAAGCAGACACTCAACACACCTTATGGGGACTGTTGCCAGTTGTAGGACACTACCCATGTGGCTCTTGTGCGGCTTGTTGCCATACTTCTGTGACTAAAGAGATCGACATAGGCACTGGCAGGCCTTGGACTCTTAGAAGCCACACTAACTGCAATAGCTCCAACTTGATCTACTTAATAACATGTCCGTGAGGGTTACGATATGTTGGAATGACCACCCGTCGGGTAAAAACACGAATTTTGGAACATAAAAGTACCATACGGTGTGGTCGTTCTTCAACTAAACTTACTAATCATTTTCTATCAGTCAATCATGCCCCAAAGGACTTATACTGGACAGTCCTTGAAAAACCACTCATACCCCCCCATCTGACAGATTGCTCTTCTTTTCTATTCAAACGAGAACAATGGTGGGTTTACAAACTTAACACGCATGTCAGTGGGTTGAATGATGACATACCGTGGTTGTTGTTGTGAATCTTATGGAGTTAGACCTTCTCCACTTTCCAAAGGACCCGGTCTTTACACAATCCACAACAGTTAGCTTTTTCTGAGAGTCAGGTACACCCTCCTCTCTCTCCGCTTTTCTTGACTGATAGGATTTAAGTAATATCCTCAGGTACCATTATCCAGTGTTTGCCCTCACAAAACTATTTTGTCATTTACTTGGATGAATTGACTGTCCTACTGTGTCTTTAAACTGTTTAAGTCTTTCTCGTCACTCCAAGGCAACTGCTTTTTTGTTTTCCATAACAGCACTCTTTGTTTGGTTTTTCTTTGTAACACCAAGTTAGGTGTTTTTTATAAGGTGCGTTTTTGCTTTGGATGAGCGTATGTGCGCAAAAATATTTTTATTGGCCTAGCGAGTGTCTGTCCTTACTTAGGACTCCTCGTACTCCGACAGTCAAGCAACTGTCTAGCTTTAAGTGCGATCCAGCACATCAGCTTCATTCGTACTGTTTTTTTCACGAAGCCGTCTCGAGCGCTGCCTCGCCCGTTGTCAAGGGAACGGAGACACAGGCGGTTGAGCAGCCCTGATTGGCTTTTCTATAGTGAGCTCACTGATTGGCCACTTTTTCCAGACACGGACTGCTTTTAATTCACATGCCACCAGTCCCGCGGGACCTCCGGCCACAGGCTCATTCAAGCCTCGGTTCCCCGACGGACAGGTAAGCGCGTGGAGTAGTCTTTGGGTACGTTTTGTTACACTTCCCAGTGACTCTAAGTTTTAGAAAGGGTCTATATGACTACATGGTAGGCGTTTTTTGTACCTTATTTACTCGTGATTCAGCTAAAGCGCTTTTGAGGTTCACTATATCGAGTGACAGGTTTTCAGGTTTTCTTTTTTACAATTGTAAGCAGATCCTCAAGCAGAGGTCCCCTTGGAGTGTCACTCTGTTTTTATTTATGTTATTGACAGCGACACAGTGGCAAGCAAATCCATTGCAATAGACACATTTTGGAGTGCATTGTCTTTCTGAGTTCGTTCAGATTTAGAACTAATGCTTTCTTTTTGTAAGGTTAGCAAAAGTATCAGTCTCCCTTGTCTTAGGACTTTTAGTTTACACAGATAGTATTTCACTTGAACACTCGTTCATGAGATGTAAGCACCAAATTTTGAGTTGTCCTACATCACTTTTTCAGAGCGGTGTTCCCTTCCTGAGCGGTTGCCAGGTGGAGGTTATGGTCCCACCCAGTGTTTACGGGTGAGTGGTTAACGCAATAGATACGGGATTACATTTTCTGTTTTTGAAGTACTTTGCATTAAGAACCACTATGTTTTTATACCTAGTTTTTCTTTGTTTAGGTGATGTTGAGATGACTAGCTGGCGCACACCCTTCAAGCATTCTGTGGGTGTTCACAGTATCCTTTTTTCTGTGTAGAATTCACACAGTTTTCTTTATGTTGCAGTAGCTCCTGTGGTCCTGATGAAAGCCTTGCCTTTTTAGGCGCGGTGGCTGAAACATGTTGACCATTCTTTGTTGTTTATCACCATAGTCTACATCGTTGACTAGTGGTGTTCACCATTTTAATCTAGCTTCGGCACGGCTGTGTGAAGAGAACTCCTTAGCTCATTTTTTCACATTCCTTTTGCCGTCCCGTGATTAGTTTTATACACTTTTCTCACAGTACATTCAGTTTACCAGCACTGCACCCCTCACTCATACCAATTAGCTCATCATATGTGGATTTAGTCCATCCTCTAGTGTATCACCAAAACATCCCTGAGCTCCTCCCTCTCAGAGAGGGGGTTGTAGCCCCCAGAGAAACTAGGATATTTCTCTGGGAGGAGAATCCCATATGATGAAGCATGTCACCCAGGGTGAGTGAGGGATTACGTCCTTAAAAGGGATTGTCCTTTTACTTAGTCAATTGGGCTTTATTTGTCATTCACACGTCACCTTTTCTTTTCTTGGTTAGTTTAGACCTCAGGGTTCTTAGTGTTTCAAGTTCTTAAGTGCCTTAAAAACCCTTCCCCCCCCGTCCTGTATATATATATTCCCCCCTCTTCCCCATAGCCCCCCCAACCCATTGATGTTAAAGTCACCACAAATTATTAAAGGGGTGGGCCAATTAGAAAGTTCGATGTCCAAATACTCAAATACCTCTGGGTCGTCAGCAGTCGAGCCGTACACCGAGCATAACGTAAAAGCCTCACCGGCAAACCAACATTCTAATACAACCCACCGATCCCATCTATCTGATAGTTTCCTTTTGACCGTTATATCATTCCGTCTAGTGAGCATGGCAACTCCTCTTGTCCTGGTACCCTGTTTGGTGGCCACCAATAACCTACACCCAAGCTGTTCGAGCACTCTGCTCCTTGCGTCTTCTATGTGAGTCTCTTGGACACATATAATGTTGGCTCGCAGAGCTTTCAATTAGATTGCCGCCCTATGTGGCTTAGTTTGATCATTGAGCCCACAGATGTTAATGGTTATAATTCTAAGGTTTAATGGACTCATAGAATAATTTGAAGCATATTTTCTTCATCTTAAATTTATTGTGTTTCTTCTCAAATAAAACCCTCTTAGTCTCATCTTCGCTCCGGTTAATAACCCATCCCAAAGGCCTACAACCTTTCAGTCCTCGTTTCCTCATACATTGTGCTATGTTGTGCTGTGACCTACCCTCCCCCATACCCCAAACCCCCTCCTGAGCCAAACCACCCACCACCCCTACCCCCCCACAATCCCAAGCGAACAATTAGGTCGAGCACGACCTATTTATGGCGGCTGATCTCTCAGCTTAAGCTGCCCCCCCTCTACACCCTAATGTGCGACTAAACAAACAATATATAACCAGTAATAATCTACCACTTAAAAATCAAAAAGGTGTATAATGCAAAGATAGCAACTATTCTGCCCTTCAATCTTCATTCATCATTCATTATCCAGTTAGCAATTTATCATTTAGTCAATTTTATCAATTCTATCGTTAAGCAGTTAAGCAGAATCAAAAAACGGTATGTAGCATCGGTCCTGTCCTGTCCTCCCCTTTTACGTCTTTAGCTCTGTAAAAAATTCTTGAGCTTTGACCTCTGAAAAAAACATATGCACACGCCCTTTAACGATAACCTTGAGGCGAGCTGGAAACAGCAAGTATGCCTCACACCCATGCCCCTGAAATGCAGGTATCATTTGACGCAGTCTCCACCTGCGCTCCACAGTGGCATGGCAAAAATCTGGGCGTGCGAAAAAGGTATGACCATCAAAGGTCCTCTTAGTGTCTGGTCTAACCATATCTATAATAGCTTGACGAAGTAAAAAGTTCCCAATATAGATCAGGATCGCTCTGGGCGGTCTTCTTGCCCAGCCGGATAATTCTTTTTCCCCCATATGATTGGGAAGCGATGAGCCCGCTGGACCTCAGCCCCCCAGTTCCATTGCACAAGTTCCAGGAAGGCACCTTTTAGTAGAGAAACAACGAAGGTCATTATATTCCCTCCCTCTGCACTTTCGGCAATTCCAAGTAGTCGGACGTTGCTTCTCCTTTGCCGGTTTTTGAAATCTTCGAGTTTCCAGCACATGTCCATTGCCTGTTTTTCCTGCTGTCCTTTGGACTCCTGTAGTTTATCAACCGCTTCTTCCAAAGCCACTGTTCTGTCCTCGACTTGTGTGACCCTTTCAGCCATTTCAGTGCATAATTTATTTGCTTTGCGGATTGGGGCCTGTAGCTTCTTTGTTGCCTGTAACACCCGCCTACTTTCTATTCTGGCCTCACCCTGTATTTGTTTTAAGGTGGAGTATATCAAGTCCAGAGGGGGTGGGCGGCAGACCCCAGGGGTGTGGCTATGCCTTCGGCTGTCCTGGGGCCCATATTCTCAATGACCATACTTGTGGCGGAGTAATCCCATTCTAAATTTCTTGCGGTAGTCAGAGTACTTTTTACGGGACTGATATTCCAACCAAGTGTTGGCATCAGACTTCTTACTGGACCTGAACTGATCCCTCTACTTTTCAGGAATAACACAATACTTAGTGAGGAGAGCGTCCTTCATGCCTGGATAGGTGAAGTGATACCCCTTACCCAAAGCTATTAAAGTGTCCCTTGCTTCTTCAGGGAAGAGAGGCCACAATCCTGCTCCCCAATTCTCCTCAGGGACCCCATTCATGTGGATTGCTGCCTCGTACCCCTGAAACCACCTTTGTATGTCATTCCCCTTCTTGAATTCCTTGCCCACTTTCTTAGGGGTGTGTACAATTCTGTCTGTCTGTCTTGACGAGTTAGCTCCAGATCCTTAAGACCTCGCTCATGGTCTATCATCATCTTCCTTTCTTCCATGGCTATTCTTTTGTTTTCCCTCTCACTTTCTATCCTGAGTTTTTCCAACTCGAACTTCTTGCTTCCCCCCCGTCCTCCAGCTCCTCTGGGGACAGGCTAGTGCTGTCTGGCCTGAAGGGTTTCCCCCCTCCCAAAAGCACATCCACCCTAGGAATAGGCCCCTCCGACTCTCCACTAAGATCGCCAGATTCCCCACTTGCATCTCTGGCTGCTACCCAGGCCCTCAGCACCTTTTGTAGCTCATCCTTCCTAGTGAGGCCTCTGACTTGTCCCTTTAAGGGTTTTGCAAATGGATTTCAATTCCCTAACATTGTAGAGTTCCAACCTATCCTCCTCAATGGCATTTTCCAGGGATGCAACGGATGATGCTCTTGATTCCGGCATGACAAAGTAGCAAGTTCAAACTGGCAAGATCAAAAAATAGGCCAAAAAGAACAAGCATTGGCATGGCCAATAGGTCTCGCTTTTGGGACCTTATAAGTATTAAGTTATGCAGCACAATATCCTTGGTGCAACAACATCAACTGTTGCATAGCTAAACACTTATAAAGTCCCAAAGGCAAAACCTATTAAGAGCCTGCTGTTGCATTTCGGTAAATAGTTATTGTGCTTATGGGGGGGAGACACAACATATAGTGCTGGGAGGGCTTGGAGCAGGATGAAGGCACTATAGAAGCCAGACAAAGTGTAGGTGGGAAAGACAGATCAGCTGAAGGAGTGAGTGTATGACAGCAAAAAAAGGAGGGAGAAGAATAAACTAATGGAATGGAAATCAGAGCGACTAAGCTTAGGTTTACCATGGTGAAGTCTGAGTTATTGTTCTGAGCTTATGTTTGCCATGGTGAAGTCTGTTATTGTTCGGAGTCAGTTGATACAATTAACCCAACAAGCCTGAAAACAATGTTTTTCAAAATAATATAAAAATATAACAGAAGTCAGGGAATTGCAACCGGAAGCAGGCTTGCAAGCAAATTTGATGAAACAACAACAAAGGGAAAAGCCACAAGAAACAAAAACCAGTCCCCACACCATAAGACGTTCAGCGTAGTAGCTCTCAATCCCAATTTACTTACGAAAGAGGAGAGCAGCATTTTAAAAAGGTTGCAGGAAAAAGGCTGACACCAGCAGCCAGGTGCAGATTTTCCTCATGTTCCATGCTGCTTGCTATACAGCACGCACACTGAAAAAAAGGCCACTAGAGTGGATGCCTGCTTTTGCCTCGGGGGGACCATAGAGTATGTGCTGCTAAAGAAGCACTTTAGTCGGTCCCTACTTGTGTCCTGGGGCACTGTAAAGTGCACGGTCGATCGGAGCAAAGGAATGGGCAAAAGAATGACTACGGGGGCGGGGAGATGATGAAAGGAGGAGCGATTGAAAGAATGGTCTGCATGTGGAGTTTGCTCAACCTCAACAGAGGTCATAATAATAAATAGGAAGGGGGAGGGCAGGGCTAAAGACACAACGAAGCAGGTCTTCATACTGGCCAGGAAGGAGTGGTGTTTAAAGGCGGTAGGAAGTTACTAAAAGGAGATGGTGGCCTTTTCATATCATTGGTTTGGAGAGAGAAAGGAGGCGTGTTTATTGGAGAGAGAAAGGAGCAGCTCTGTCTCTGAACTATGTTGGCAAACAAGAAAATCTGAGCATTTTAATTTGCTGGAAGTTTGTGGGTGGGGCAGGGATTGTGGGTAGAGCTCCGCGAGGGTATCTGGTAACGTTCCAAGGACCGTCGCCTGGACTGCAATAGTGAAGACAGAAATGTGGATTGAGTTTGTTTGTGAGGAACTGGAGTCCCGAGGGAGGGTGGGTGTGCCTGAGACTGTGCTGTTGCTGAACTTCGCTCTTCATGGAAGAGCGTCAATCGACCGTGGACTAGGGGATATCAGAGGAAGTGGGGGGCTGGGTTGTTGTGGACCGCGGTACTTCATAAAGCGAGTGATTGGAGGAGGTGTCACAGAGCCACTGAACATCTTGTGGAGGGGACAAGAGGCTGGTTTAGGGTGTCTGCAACAACTGGATTATTGGATGTGGAATATATGAGCCGTCTCAGCCGAGGCTTTGTTTCAGAAAGGGCTTCAGAATTTTAAGAAAGTTTATCTTATGGAAAGGCCCGGCAAAAGTGAATTTTTATCTATATGGAAAGTAGACCATTAAGGTATGGGTTATTTAAAACGTATGATAAATGAAGCGTGGTTCACCGCGTTTGGTGTTTCTAGTTTTCTTGGTAGAGATCACAATTGTAAATAATTTAATTCTGTCCCTGGCAGAGGTGTTTGGTGTTATTCATGTATTTATTTATTTCAGTTAGGATTTGGTAAAGCACCCCCTTTCTAGCCCTGAGAAAAACATGACGCGGCCGCGGGAAGAAAATGAAAGTGAGCGGCCGCGCTGCCGCGAAAGTGATCGCGCGCAGTAAGGGTGCCGCGAGCTATACGATGTGCGCACACCATGACCTGAGAGGAAAGCCAGATAGCGCCTCTGCTCATCATTATGGGCGTAACCGCATGCTCTATGCCACCCAAAAAGTTGTGGTCGGCTTTTTAAAGCCCACTAACTAAATGTCTCGCCAGAGCAGCGCATGCGCTGGCTCAGGCGAGACCTTAAAACGACTAGTATGTGGCATGTAATGGTCTGCGATATGGTAGTAGTGCACACCAACCACTGTAAGTCAAGTGCAAACGCAAGCCCTATCCTCACCGCTGACAACTAATATTAGAAATGGGGATCTCTAGTTGGCAAGGGCTTGCACCTTTGTCCAAGTAGGTACCCTTCTTCCTAGTCAGGATAAGGAAGTTACACTCCTAAAATAATCCCTGCTCACCCCCTTGGTAGCTTGGCACGAGCAGTCAGGCTTATCTTAGAGGCAGTGTGTAAAGCATTTGCACATAACCGATATTAATACAGTGTAAGCACTACAAAAGGACACCACACCAGTTTAGAAAAATAGCCAATATTTTTAAATACAAGACCAGAAACGATAAGAATCCACAATAGAGTACTTAAAAATCTACAGTTATCGAAATACGCTTTAAAAACAGTTCCTTGATGTCCATAGCTCCGTCCGGGGCTATCATGGTGTCGTGAGCAAACAAATCCAAACAGTTCAGGCTGGTTGCGGCGTTGCGGACCAGATAAGGTGTCGGGAAGAACCACAAACAGTACCTGTTAGAGATGCAGGGCGCCGAGGCCCTTGAAGTCACTCGTGTTGCAGGTCGAGCTCCTTTCTGTTGGAATCAGGAGCACTGGCATCGGCAGGCGTCGGCAGGCATCGGGTGCTGCGGTGCGAAGTTTAGCTGTGCAGCGTGCAGTGTCCTCGGGTCGCGGTGCGAGCAGCGGCTTGGTGGCGGCGTCAGATGGCGTCGTCGGTGAGACCAGGGTCGCGGTGCGAGGTGAAGGCAGAGCTCGTCACAGTGCTGGCAGGCCACGGTGCAAGTAGCATCGTCATCGTTGCTGAAGCACTGTTGTCGGCTGACGAGAGGGAGTCGATGGTGCCGGCGTCGGTAGGCCAAGGCTGCGGCGCGGGATGAGGGTGGTGCATCATGTAACTTTACAAGCGGTGCCCTTGAACCACGGTGCAAGCAACGGCGTCGATTTTGGCATGGAGAGGCAGCGTCGGGGAGGCCAAGGCATCATCATGAAGAGAGGCAGTACGGATTGCGGTGCCCACAGGTCGTGGTGCGAGCAACGGCTTGGTGGCGGTGTCAGCAGGCGTTGTCGGTGAGACGAGGGTCACGGCGTTGCGGTGCTGCTCTCTGCAGTGCCCAGGCATCGGCGTGAAGCGAGGCGGTGCGGAGTACAGTGCCCACAGGTCACAGTGCGAGCAGCGGCTCGGTGGTGTCGTCAGCAGGCGGCGTCTGTGAGACCAGGGTCACGGTGCGGCATTGCAGCAGTGCCCTCTGCTGTGCCTTCAGGACACGGCATCTGCAGCGGCGTCATAGACGTCATTGAGTTGCTTTTCTTCTGTCGCAGCACAAAACACACAGTCCCCAGTGCTGAGGGCAGAAGAGCTTGAAGTCTTTGCTGTTCTTGAGATTTCTTGAACAGGGGGCAAGCTCTACCTCAAGCCCTTGGAGAAACTCACAAAAGTAGATTGCAGAAAGTTCATTCCAGTCCTTTCACTGCCCAAGACAGAAGCAGCCACTATAGGCCAACACAGCAAAGCACACAGCAAAGTGGTAGGTCCTCCTCACAGCTTCTCTAGCTCTTCTTCTTGGCAGTCTTCTTGGTCCAAAAGAGTTCTAAAGTTCAGGTGTCTGGGCCCCAGTATTTGTATCCAAAAATCCAGTAATCCTCTATGCAGAGTGTGTCTGTGCCCAGCCAGAACCAGTTCTGCCTTCTCTGGTGTGATTTCCCGGCAGGGGGTGGACACGGCATTGTCAGAGGCAGACCAGGCCCTTTGAGGTGCAAGGAAATCTCCTCCCTCTTCCCCCATCGCAGCGCAGGTCTATTCAGCACTTTCTTGACCTACCTAGACTATCGGGAACCATCCTTGCTTCCTAGCCATCTGTCATTCAAAACCCAGACAGGCAATCCACATTCCATCAGAGGCACACAGGATGACTGAGCAAGAAAATACCTACTTCCTAAAAGTGGTATTTTCAAACACAGAATGTAAAAATCACCTTTACTAAAAGCTGCATCGTTAGATTGTGAGTTCAGGCATACTAAATTTTATTTTCCCACCTAGTTCCCAGGGCCAGTTATGTTTATAAGATGTTATAAACAAACTTCCCATTCTGTCCCATGGGGAACAGGTAGCCTTGCAGTAGTGAAACATTAAATGGGCTGTAATTCACTATCAGGACATGCCACACACAACAGGGCATGTCCTACCTTTCACATACACTGCACCCTGCCCACAGGGGTACTTTGGGCCTACTTTAGGGGTGCCTGACATGTAAGAAAAGGGAAGGTTAGGGACTGTCCAGTTTGTGCACGGGCCAAGTCGACATGACAGTTACAAACTGCACGCAGACTCTGCAATGGCAGGTCTGAGCTACCTTTTCCAGGCTACTCACGTGGGTGGCACAATCCGTGCTGTAGGCCAATGTGCAGCATTTGATTTCCAGGCCCTGGCACACTCAGTGCACTTTACTAGGGGCTGAGAAGAAACCAAACAGCCAATCATGGAAACACCAATCCATAACATACTCTACCACAGGAGCACTTGCAGTTTACCACTGATCAGCAGTGCGAAAAGTGCGCAGAAACACCACGCCAGCAAAAACAGAGTCAAAACCAGGAGGGCAGAAAGCAAAAACTCAAGGGAAACATGCCAAAAGATTCCAAGTCTAACATCACCCAAATGTACAGAGCCACATTGTGGCCTTTGCCAGTCGAAGCCTATCTGAAACAGAACATGCCTACTCTTAGCCGGAGCTGTGGTGTGGGCCTGCGCACATTTTCATGTATTCCTCTATGGGAATAGTTGCTCACTGTTTTTAAAAACCTTAAGGCCAAGATGCCCCCTCGCATCTAGAGGAGGGGTTCAGGTTGCAAGCATACAAATATGTCATCATCATCATAATCTTTATTTGATTTTATAGATGAAATCACAAAAGGCAGATCATTTAAAAACAACATACAAAATATTGGTGCGATAGTCATTCATATTTTAAAACTCCCACCAGAAAGCAAACATATAAAAAGCAGGTAAAAGGTGAATTCAGCAGCTGTAAAAAAATAATAGGACTGACCTAACTTGGTTAAAATTGAGCGGTAATAAAATTGGGCATATGAATTTTTGTCACAGGTAACTCTATTTTGGGCAAAACATAACCACTTGTAATGTGTTGTTAATCAATGTATTATCGCAGTTGCAGTGGGGGAAAATCTGAGTATTTAGAACAACCCTGGTTAAAAGGGACCAGTCGGTGAAATAACTGTAATCTAAAATAGGTCAAAAATCGGCGTTCGATGCGGGGTATGTCCCAAGCCAGATAAGGTTCAATATCACGACTATCATGACTAGATACAGCAGAGTTTAAGTGCAGTGTCAGTATCGGGCCCACAAGTCTATGCAATCCATGTATAGGTCACCCGGTACCACATCAGGCCCTGGTGTCTTGTTTAAAGGCAACTGGGAAATAGCAGCTCTGATCTCCAACAGGCCAAAAGTTAAGTTACACTCTGTCCGGGGGCCATCTACAGGCTCCGTCTCTGCCTCGAGGCCATAAATGGCCCTAAAATGATCCACCCAGGCCTGAGATGGGAAGTCCATGCCTGCTTGGTAAGATGGTCTTCATGGAAAAGGGACGGGTTTATGACACTCCAGAAGGTAGCGCTTCTGTGCTGCTGACTAGCCATCACCAACTTGTCCCACATCTCTTCTTTGATTTGGGCTTTACGATCCTTACAGGCTTTCTAAAAGGTCGCCCTGGCCTTCTTAACTTTTTCTTGGCAACGGGGTTAGCATGCAAGAGATTCCAGAGGTCCTTGTGGGCTCTGGAGCATTGCCTATCAAATCATCTAACCACACAGGTGACCGGCGAAGCAACGATTTTAAGGAGTGCAGACTTAATAAACCTGCAGATATTAGTAAATTACGCCAAAATTCTCTTTGGTGGCTCTACATCTGACAGACAGGTTTGGAAATCAGCATGACACGAAACAATCACATTTTGGGCAAAGGCTGATGGAACACTGCTGGCCCACTTTATCCTTCGACCCTGATCAGGCAGTGTGGTGGGCACCTTATAAGCGGGTGTAGAGCTCAGCGCTGTATTATCCCAATAAAATGATGCAGTCAACAGGTTGTGGTCGCTCAAATGATGTTTTAGAACCTTGAAGTCTAAGAGTGTGGCAAACAGGCAACCAGAGACAAAAATATAATCAATCACACTACAGTGCCCTGCCCCCCCTTAAAAGTGGGAGTTCAAACCTGTAGGAGAGTAGGATCTGCACTTATGTTGCCCCCACTTTTTTTCTGATGTTTACACTGGTTTCTGGCTATAGTCTGGCTGGGTCCCTGCTAATCAGGGCCCAGGCCTCTCTGTTCTCTCTAAACAACTTGGAGTGCATATTAGATGCACTAGTGATTGGATACTGTAGTACTTTATGAGCCCCTAGTATATGGTACGTTAGGTACCGAGGGCATAGGTACATCACAGGCCTACCAGGGGCTGAAGCATGTATTATGCCACCCCTGGGAAGCAGACTAAATCTGACTCCATAGGCCTGCTACTGCAGCTTGGGTGAGGTAGTGTTAGCACTCCTCACTGAGGTATAGGTTCCCTATATCTCACCTTACACACACATATAAACCTATCAGTCACCCCTAAGGCAGGCCCTATCAATCCTGAGGGCAGGGTGCTTGGTTTCTATGTGAGGGGTGCCTCTGCCTATGCAGGGCCCCTCTGCAGCTCTCAGAGTCCATTCTCTGTAGCTGTTTGCGGATGCGGTTAAACCATATACTCTTAAGTGCATTATAACCTAGCGGTAAATGCTAACTTTGGGATGGCTGCATCAAAACATGTCATGTTTGGTGTCAAACGCTTTGGAATCATACCCCCACACCAGTAACTGGTGTGGGAGTATGATCCCACCCTTCTAGAGGGATAGACATGTACCTACTGTGGAAACACGGTAGAATCCTGAAGAGCCCTGGCATCACAAAATGGATCTAAATAAAGAAAGGTATGCTGTTCCTACAGAGGCTATCAAGGGTTATGAAATTTGTATGAGTCAGGAGGTGGTTCCTCCCTAAGGAAAAAGACCCTCACACATCCTGCAGACTCGCTGTCATGTATCGTCAGCAGGTGGCCCAGATGTCAAGTATCATCATCAGGTCTGCTCCGAATCGGGGCGGCGCTGCAATCCCCGATCGGCGACCTGCAAGGCGCCTTTTAGTGGAGATCTTTATTCCATTCTTTGCCGGTTGATGAGTGCAAGTAAGGGCCCTGTAGTGAAGTGCGTGTGAGATTAGGTGTGTTAAAAATAAGTAGTGGAGATCCTAGATAACCAGTTTTAATAAGAACGGTCCCACTCTTAATTAAAAACAAAAACATGCGTAATCATCCAGTGAGGGTGTCTGAGTTACGCTCAAGTGGTCAACATGTTTCTTGCAATGGTCAACTAGACCGCAATTCTTCAGGACCAGAGGAGTACACACACTTATTGGTGGTGGCAGCAACTACTACTTACCACCGGTACAGCACCCTAATAAGTGGTTACTTAAAAATTAGTGATGCCTGTGAAAGAAAAGGTAAAAGGACAAACATACAAATCATATAGATAAATTTGCTTTAAAACACTGTAAAGTCAACTCGCCTCATAAACTGCACCCAAACAAAGTGTCATGCAGAATCAGTGATGTGTAGGTACATAGCATGATACGGAATGTTAATCAAAAATTCTTAGTGACTAGATTGACCTATTAGTTAGGTCTGGCAAGGGCTGTTGCAGAACCGATATCATAAAAATATGCCAAAATGTGTAAAAACTTGAAGAAAGAAACAACTCACCCTGGAATTCAGGGCGTCTCGTTCCAGCGAGCAGGCGCTAAACAATTACACTGAATAGTACAGTGTTCTGTGGACACAAAAGCACCCGTCCATGGGGTGTATTTAAGCAATGTCATGTATGTACAATCAAGGTTTCTACATCGTCATTAGGGGAAGGCACTGTTACATGGTGTAAATTCAAAAAAGGGGGATAGTCGTATGTATCTCGAAGGGAGATCATGGTATACCACAGATAACTTGAGGTTATACAGAGCTATCTTGGCTACCTTCGAATATCATAGTGATTATGTATACAAACTACCCTCAGTTAAGGATCAAGTAAAACAGGACCGAGTCTCTGGAGCTCCTCCAACGATCGTGTGTTAAAGCAGCCCTCGTATAAAGGACAAAACAGGGGTCTCCAGAGCTCATCCTGGGGAAATAGTCAAAACTCACAGCCGTCCTTGATATGGAGAGACTCGGAACCTATCTTCCGTCCGCGCCAGCTCGGTGGACACCCCTGGAAAATGGCGGGGAGAAGACATAGCTAGCGCGAGCCAATCAATGAGGAGAGCTCATCGTTACACGTCAACCGGTTGCGTGTGTAGACGGTAGAGCTACTCTGATAGGCTCCCCTGTGTTTGATCGATTTCGAGTCGACGTATTCTTGACGTTCCGTGTTAGAGACGTCAACCAATAGGTGGTAGTGTATTTGGTTTTGTCTCCTAGTAACGGTAACTACACAATATGAATGTATTTACGGTACTAACGGATCTGGCTGTATACTAGTGTCAAAGTGATCCGGAAAAGAACTTCTTAGCAGTGTAAGCCAAGGAGTCGCAAGGAATAGAGAAAATCTACAAACTGAAGGAAAAGGACCCCAGCGTTATCTGTGAGAACCCAGTTCACAGGTAACGTGAACGAATATATTTGCACGGCCATCGCGGAAAACAAGAGTGATTAACATGTAATACACGTCATAATAGGTAATGTGAATATACAACTAGACCCAGATATTCACGTGATAGCCGTCGGCTATATCGAGAAAACTGACAAAAAAAGTCCCTATGTTAGGGAAAGATAGTCAGTGATGTTAGACCAATTCAGGTGTATACAGCCCGTTTGAGATTAATCGTGTGTGAGCTGAAGAAGATGCAAAAGTGTGGTCAAATGTTCAATAGGCTAGACCACGGGATGTCTTCATTCAACCCTGCCAGGTGTGAGGAAAGTCTCATAACCCACCTTTGTTCAATGGAGAACAATTTAGCATTGCTAATGGTCTTAAAGGATTGAAGGACTGTCCACTGAAAGGAGTCGGGGGAGTGTTTTTTGTCAAGAAAATGTTTTGTCATTTTTGTGTTATCTCTGTTACACCGAAAGTTGCTCCGATGCTCAATAATTCTGGTTTTTATTGGTCTCGTGGTCATCCCTATATAGGGGAGATTACAAGGGCATTGGATCAGATAAATGCAATTATAGGTGTTGCAATTAGTGTGTGTTCTGTTTTGCCAAACGAACCCATTAGGAAAATCAATATTTTTCGTGACTTTGGTCAGAGGGCATACTACACAGGAGCCACAAGGATAATGGCCCATAACAGGAGGAAGGTTCCATAGGGTGGTCTGTCTGATGTTTATGGGTAGTTTAGGTCTAGTGTGTATAAGCCTGTCCTTCAGATTGGTAGTACGTTTGAACGCAAACCGTGGGGTGTTCAAAGAAAGGACCCCGGTATTCAGGATGTTCCAATGTTTTTTAATGGTGTTTCTAAGTAATGCCGAATTCGGCGTGTAAGACGAAACACAAGTGAGGCAGTCTTCATCGGTGTGTACCCTAGGTTCAAGTAACACTTCCCTATTGTTGTTGCGGGCATGTTTGAGTGAGTTCTTAACATCACGACTCTGATAACCCCGTTGCAGGAGATTATTAGTCAGAACCGAAGATTCCTTGATGAAGTCAGGTAGTGAACTACAATTCCTCCTAATACGGAGGAACTGGCCGAAAGGGAGGTTTTGCTTAAGAGCTAAAGGGTGGTAGCTCTTAAAATGTAGTAGACTATTCCTGTCAGTGGACTTACGATGGATGGTAGTGCTCATAGTCTGGTCTTTCAGTAGGATTAAGAGGTCCAGAAAGGGGATTTGTTTATCAGAAATAGTGTGAGTAAACCGTAGGTAAGGGTTTAAGGTGTTAACCCAATTGCAAAAATTCTCACAGTGGACTTGGTCACCTTTCCACAGAACCAGAATATCATCAATGAATCTCTTCCACAGAAGGATGTTAGATCTGTAGGGATTTGATTCGTGGTAGATGGCTCTCTCTTCGAAAGCTGCCATGTAGATACAGGCCACACTCGGGGCAAAGGTGCTGCCCATCGATGTGCCCTGTATTTGATGGTATAATTGGCCCTCGTATTCGAAAAAAATTTCCGTGAGAGCTAGAGACGCACATTCTAGGACAAAGGGACGGGGTGTAGCTGACACCCAATCCAGTTCACTAAAAACATCCTCAATCACCTCAAGAGTGGCCCTCTGTGGAATATTGGTGTAGAGGGCCTCAACATCCAGGGTGATGAGGTAATCCACTTGACCCTGGTGTTGAGAACCCTCTAAAAGTCTGAGAATATCCATGGTATCCTTCAGAAAAGAGGGAGTTTTTTGGACCACATGTTTAAGAAAGTGATCAACAAATTGTGAAAGTGGTTCGAGAAGCGATCCAATTCCGGAGACAATGGGCCGGCCAGGAGGCGGGTTTAACCCCTTGTGTATTTTTGGGAGACAGTAGAAATATGGAGTTTTTGGTTCAGTAGTCACCAGAAAGGTAGCTTCCTTAGTAGTGATCCAACCATGGGTTTCAGCATGAAAGACCATCGTGTTGATCACTGTTCTGAGTCGAGGGGTAGGGTCCTCTGTAATTGGTAGATAGTATTTCCTGTCACTGAGTTGGCGTGCACACTCCGTACGGTAATCAGTAGTTGACATGATTACCGTTGCTCCCCCTTTATCTGCTTGTTTGATAGTGATCAAGGGATCGTTGCTGAGTGACCGTAATGCTAACTCTTCCCCATTGGTAATGTTGTGGAAGGCGTTCACAGGTTTCTTTTGTTTCCAGTCTTTAAGGACTGCCTGCTCAAAGGTTAAGACCTCATTGGGGACCATACCACTGTGTGGTGTAAAAGTAGAAGGTTTATGGAGCCCAGAATCTTCAGTTGGGGTCCCTGGTTCGCCATGGAAATAAGCCTTCAAACGTATTTTGCGAAAAAAGGCTTGTATTTCACACATCTCCCTGAATACGTCAATCCTAGGTGTCGGGACAAATCCCAAACCTTTTTGGAGGACTTGTTTCTCTGTCTCATCCAGTATGCGGGGTGAGAGGTTACAAAAAAATGGATGCCACCAGCACAGACACTGGGCTGCCCTCCTGCTGCTGACCGAAACTCGCAGTGGAGGAGGCTCAACAATAGGCATCCTGTCACAGGGAGGTGTAACCACCTTCCAGACAGGTTTTAGTGTATTGGGGCTGGGTGGGTGCACTCCTAGAGTGCTATGCCTCATCCATACTCACCTTTGACCTGTTTTCTTCCTGATTCTGTCCCTGACGCCACCTGCATAAACATTAGGCCACGAAGCTAAAGTTGAGACATTGTAGGCTGCGTAAACATGCAGAGTCAGCTTGCTCGAAGGTGTTTAGGCAATAGTTAATCCTTAAGTAAAGTCTACTCAGAATAGCACATTTTGTTGTTCAGCCTTAAAACGTAGAAATTGCACAAGACACCGAGGCTGTCAGATTCTTGCCTTAGCTCATTTGTGTGTTCTTTTCAAAGTTCTATTTACCTCTGGGCGTTCCTTGTTTGTGATCTTCCCTATAAAAATCCATGTAGCCATTTTTCAAGCGTGCTCCTTTCCTTGAGTAACTCCATGGTGCTCGTTGGACGGAGACCCATTCTGAATGCTTAATAAATTACCTATGGTTTGTACTTCGCTCCACTGTTGATTCCTCCTTACTTGATAAGAACCCATGGTGAAGTGGTGATCCCTGCACCAGCAGGTTATTAATTAATCTGCTCCACAAATTGGCGCTCAAACGTGGGTCCCCATCAAGCGCTTGCAGTCGGACCAGGGCAGGAGATCAGGTCGGTAAGACGAACTTCGCTGAGGAAGCGCCCCACCCGATGAGATTAGTGTTGCTCGTGGTCCAAGGTGATTTTTCTGCTCTCCAACTCTGATCTTCCTGGCGGCTGCTAGCCTTGACTGGGGCCTTCGGTTGGTGATTTTCTTTGGATCAGCGAGGATCGACAGGTGGGAGGCAAAGACTATGCATGAGGTAAATCTGTATTGAACCGGTTCATTTGGTTAGGATTTGTTTGGTATTTGCTTGACTTGATATTCGTCTTGACTTGGTATTTCCGTTCAGAATTGGTACTCCATTCGGAATCTGTTTGGAATTTTGAAACCTAGGATCTGTTTGGTATTTTGAAACTTAGACTCTGTTTTGGAACTTGCGATTTGTTTTTGCTAACATTTTTTCTTACAGGTAATGTGAGAATATTTTTTAGTTCTCTCTGTTTATATGTTTTTTTAAATCTTATATAACATGCCTGTGATTAGCACTCTTTGGAAGTTTTGTTGCTGCTGCTGCGATAAGCAGAGCATATTGGAAGCAAGTTATCTGGCGCCACCAGAAGGTATGCCAAATTTTGAGATGTGCATCAAATATGGTATTTGTTCCATCATGTATAAATGCATTGTGGAACAAATATACAAAAGGGGATCCCAGTTAGAATGGCCATTAGAGGGAACCATGGACCCTCACAAACTCGAGTATTTAGAGAAACTATTGTTTTTAAAGAAAGTTAGGCCAGCTATGTTTGACAGTTTGCGTATGTGGAGAAAAGAAGTGAGGGAGCGGCAGCTCAAGGCAGAGAAGGTACAAAGGAAACAGGAAAGGAAAACAGAGTATCAGAAGTATAAAGAATTGAAGGATAAGGAAGTTCAGGAGAAAAAGGAATGTTTAGATAGTGAGCATAGATTATTAATATCTAAGGAATATATACTTAGACCAACTGGAGCAGTTCAGGTCCACCAAGAAGATGTGGATTCAGATATTGATGGGTTGTTGATAGAACGACCCCCACCCCCATATGTACCTTTAACACCTCTTCCCCCTGCACCATTGAATGTTGTCCCCCTTGTACCCCCGGTTCCACCTCCTTTGCCTGCGGTTGTTCAGCCCCTTATTTTTCAACCAGTACCGGTACACTCTTACCCTCTCCAACTCAGGCCACTGCACCCCCAACCCAAGCCACTGCACCCCCATCCCAAGCCTCTGCACCCCCAACCCAAGCCACTGCACCCCCATCCCAAGCCGCTGCACCCCCAACCCAAGCCACTGCACCCCCATCCCAAGCCTCTGCGCCTCCACCTCAGGCCACTGCACCCCCATCCCAAGCCGCTGCACCCCCAACCCAAGCCACTGCACCCCCATCCCAAGCCTCTGCGCCCCCATCCCAAGCCTCTGCGCCTCCACCTCAGGCCACTGCACTTCAAATGTCTAATGATTCTGTACTTTCTGCATCTGTTCTAACCCCTCGAGTTCTTCGCTCTACTGTACCTCAGTTTCGCCAGGATGCGATAAGATTGATGGTATTAAATTGGTGAAGTGATTTAGAAATAGAAGCAGAAGACATGATAAACCAGATTCAGGATTTATCTGAAGGCGAGTGTCTTTGTCTTATAAATAAGCTCTCTCATCAACTTATGGTTCAATGGCAGATGACTACAGGGCGAAATGGCCCGGATGATGTTAGAGCAATTAACAGACAGTGTCAGATCGGGGCCTTCCCTGTAGATAGAATTAATAATGCTATTGCAATGATAATTGGATAATTTAATGAACTCTCTTCCTCTCCTTGAATAAAGACGTATGAGGGAAGCTGCGCCACAGTTCATTCCTGAAAGAGGGAACGCAGATAATGATGACCCTAATGGTCCCAATGCTAGAGCCCATTTTTTATTCAATTGGATATATACGCCCTGGAAAGGGATGGATGTACTTACTTTCAAAGCCTTCTTACCAGACATAAGGAAAAATCCTAGGGGATTTTATGATCATGTATAGGCAGCCATTGATTCCTGTATCACGACTTTAGCGGATATCGATATGTTTTTTTTGGTACGATCCTGCCACCAGATATGTGGCGACTTACCTGGAAACAGGATCATGCTGTTGATTTGGGAGGAGATTGGACTGCCATTATAGCAGCTGATAGAGATCGGAAACTTGGTCAGAAACCTAGTCAGCTCATTCTGGATCTACCATGGTAACATACTTACAAAATAAAATAAAAAGAGAAGTAACCAGAAAAAGAGAGAAAGAAAGAAAGGAAAGAGAAATGGGAGATATAGAACTGGAAGAATGGAAAGAAAGTATGTATAAGAAAGCAAAGGAGGTTGAGATGGGGAAACAGTGATGTAACGTAACATGTTGTAAGGGAACTGAGACATAATTTCCATAAAAATTTAAATTGAAATTTAGGGGGATTTGTGGTGATATTAAAAATCACCAAAGGGGGGATTGGTGGAGCAGGTAAAACAAAATGTTGTATACCTTCTCTATTTTGCATGATAAAGTACTAATTACGTAACTTTCTAACTATTAACGTGTATTAATTGTTTGCCGTGGTCTAATTAATCAAACACCACCTTAATAAACACGAATTTCACGCGGGACTAATTGCAAATTGCATGGCAAATTATCCTAATGAATAACTGTGGTACGCATATTAACGGTAGATTGTGTTGATATAGAAAATTGCATGGTTTATATTGCTTTTGTGATGTTTTGCGTTCCTGCTGGGATGAAATGGTAAGTATTACTTCTTTAAATGTTGCTATAGACTAGGAAAATACTAATATATAAAGGGATTAGTGTGGGTTTAAACATTAGAATCTTCATTTCCGTATAGTAATTATTCTTTATGTTTATTTCGCTTAAGTTGGTAATCGGGCCTACTAGGCCGCGACATCCAAAATGGAGTTCAGAAGTGGCCACCGTCGTGTGAGCGCGATGTCTACTGCGCAGACTCGGATGGCACTGAATATCTCCAGGCGTCCTTTGACCGAGTCACAGTGTTCCTCGTCAAGGATAGGAACGTGGAGGACTGCCAAAGCCCGACTAGTGTGACTGACAGAGAAGACAAAGGACACCTGTCCCTAACAGCCGAAATATTGATACTTCGGACCCTTTCGCTTGAGAACTGTCCCAACCATGGGATGACATCTTCAGTAGAGCATGAGAAACAAGGAACTTTGTGAATACGGTCTGAAATTGCAAATTTTGATGGCTTGGCCGATGAGAGCCATTTCCAATGTAGCAAATGTAGCATGTTACCCAAAATTCATTATAAGAGGGGGTTACTAGAAGGGGTGGGTGGTTGCGTTCCAGGAGTGTGATCTGAATCCCGGTGACCGATTTGCTTGCACGAGTGCTGGGTCCCCGCAGACCTTTGGGACTGCGTCGTGCTGAGCGAAATAACTTTTTCCCGGATTGATTGGGGTTGTAGCCTGCATTCGATTGGAGGGTTACATCGAAAGAGATTTGATTTTTGCAGGGCTAATGGGTTGTGGGAGAATGGTCGCCAAAATCAGAGATTAGGTCAATATAATTGTCATACTGATTTATGCCAATGTTATTAAGATTTTGATTGATTATAATAACGATCATGCCAATGAAGGTGAATTGATTAGATAAATTAAACATTTATTAATAGAGAACGAGTTTGTGCTTCTTTAAAGGGTATTAATTAAAGATTCTGAGACTTTAAATGTGTTTTCGCTGGTTCTAAATCACCATCAACCAGTCCAACTAATTGGTCCATCGACCAAGTGGTGGAGTGCCTTGATGTTAAAGTTAGGATTCTATAAGTGCAGATGTATAATATGTAAATACTGTAAATATTTCTTTCTATAGGTAATAAGGTACCCCCCACATGTCCAGCGCTTCTCTTCTCCTGTGTCCAGATTCGAGTGAGACGTATGAGTGTTGGTGTTATGGGCCCCACCAATGGATGCGTGCGTGAATGAGTTAATGTGTGCAGATTCGAGTGAGACGTATGAGTGTTGGTGTTATGGGCCCTCCAATGGATGCGTGTGTGAATGAGTTAATGTGTGCAGATTCGAGTGAGATGTATGAGTGTTGGTGTTATGGGCCCTACCAATGGATGCGTGCGTGAATGAGTTAATGTGTGCAGATTCGAGTGAGACGTATGAGTGTTGGTGTTATGGGCCCCACCAATGGATGCGTGCGTGAATGAGTTAGTGTGTGCAGATTCAAGTGAGACATATGAGTGTTGGTGTTATGGGCCCTACCAATGGATGCGTGCGTGAATGAGTTAGTGTGTGCAGATTCGAGTGAGACGTATGAGTGTTGGTGTTATGGGCCCCACCAATGGATGCGTGCGTGAATGAGTTAGTGTGATGACGGGTCTGTGACGCAGGGAGGATATGTAAATGTACCCTTTCCCGCTGGAGCAGAAGCTAAGACTTCCTACCAGTAACAAGTGGCCTGTTTGGGGTCCATGTGTCAGGTTGGTTTGCGTCCTTCCATTTCTGGAGTGTAGCAGCAGTTTTACCATCTTTTTAGAGTTTCTTGTTGCTCAGACGGGTCTAATTTCTAATATTTTTGTCTCAATCGTCTTCATTGCTCGGTTTTGCTCGCAAGAAAGTGTCACTCGTGGTCAATGAAATGTCACTCACAATTGCACTGAAATTATGAAAATGTCACACACAGCAAATCTGAACCCTTGGCAGCTATGCTTTACAGTCTGTAATCACAGCGCCAATGCTTGTTTGTATCCTCTTCTCACAGCCAGGAGTATTGTACTGCCCGTGGCAGAGCTGCAGCTGTGAGAGGGTAAAATATCCGCATCGCAAGCGCTCTCTGGGGGCTGTTTTCAGCTTTTCTTGTCCCTGTTCCCCCCACCCCCAGCAGCCGCCGAACATATCTCTGTTTCTCCTTTCGAAATGACCCGGGCTCACTCACGCCTGTCAATCAGAGTGTGAGGGAGGCTGGGGGCGTGTTAGAAGCTCGGCCTTAATGTACACAATGTATCTTTAATGACATGGTAACGCTTATTCCTGAATTGTTTTTCAATAAAGACAAAAAAATTTGTAGGCTCCGCCCCTTATCCCTCCGTCCTGAAACCTCTTACCACCGTGTCGGGTGGGGGTGATTGGAATGTGTGCTGAGGCTGCCCCCGTCTGACCCCTCCCCATGCCACACTTCTGCCGTCACTAGTAATGGCAGGGTGGGGCGACCACACAAGCCCTGGATGCCAGCCAGGGAGCTACTTTCATCCCGAAGTGCTGCGTGAAGTGAGCGCGCTGTGTGATCTGCTGCAGGTGAGTTGTCGGTGTGGGAGGACTGGAGCCGGGGAAGGTACAGAGTGAGAGGGGTTTTGTTTCCCCCTTCTGTCTGCGATGTAATTGTGGCGTAAGGGCCTGAGTAGCTGATTCTGGAGTTGGGAGACCAGGTTGGAGTTTCGGCGTCTGTTCTATCTCCTGTGATTCTGGGCGAATCGCTTACCCTCCCCCTAACAAAAATAAATGTACCCTTGTGTAATGTAACTGGTGCTCGTGGCGGCTGGTATTAAGGGGCGTAGGGGGCGTTGCCTTACCTACGGAGAATA
This sequence comes from Triturus cristatus, assembly GCF_964204655.1. Taxonomy (NCBI): domain Eukaryota; kingdom Metazoa; phylum Chordata; class Amphibia; order Caudata; family Salamandridae; genus Triturus; species Triturus cristatus. Next base: position 1,902,614,916 of record NC_140589.1, read on the forward strand.
CGAATGCGTTTCAAAGGAGGCGATATTGTCCCAGGGCGCGGTGAGCAGAGCGCCGTTCAGGGCAATCGGCAGGGCAGGGCTGAGAGTGCAGTGGGGGGTGTAACACTCGCCGCACTCCTTCTCATTTCTGGCCCGGGAGTGGCTCTCCCTTTAGTGTGTTTGGCCGCAGCTCCTCTTTCCGGCAGGGGTGGGTTTGTTGCCGGAAGAAGGCGCCCGCAGCCCTGGTTTCAAAGGACACGACGCAGGTGCAGGGGAGCCTTGTCCCTTATCTGAACCCCAGGACTCGGCAGACCTGGTGTTAAAGGTCGGACCCGGAGTCCGGAGCCCCTCACTGCACACGATCTACCCAGGAGCCCCTCCCTGCACACGAGAGCCCCTCACTGCACACAATCTGTTCAGGAGCCCCTCACTGCACACGATCTGTTCAGGAGCCCCTCACTGCACACATGATCTGCTCCAGAGTCGGAGCCCCTCCCTGTTCTATGACGCGCTCTCTCACTGCACGGAGTGCACGCACTGCCTGCTTCTAAGCCGCACACTTTACTCCTGCGGCTCTCACTGCACACATCGTCATCGTTTAATCCCGAGAACCTCACTGCACACACAGTCTACTGTGGATCCTCTCACTGGACACATAATCCGGAGACTCTCGCAGAACACGTGCACTGGCTGATCTGAAGCCTTTCACTGCACACACCGTCTGCCGAGTCCCGAGCCTCCCACTGTATCCACCTGCTGCTACTCCTTCCTCCAGGTCTCACTGCATGCATGTTTTACTCCCCAAGTCCCTCACTGCACACAGCGTCTACTCCCGGTCCGCTCACTGCACATACCTACCATCTGGACTTCTAACAGCCAAAGCGCACCTCTGTCCCTCTCCCTGCCCATACAAACTGTGGCACCACCCTGCCAGTGCCACTGCCACCTCAGCATGAACTGGCATCCCTTCCTGCACACCCCGTCATAACTTCCTGCGCGTGCGGTGCCTCTCCGTTCAAACGCCAGCATCAGCCAGTGGCGTGTAAAGGAAGGCAGAGGCACCGCCCTGTACGGAGGGGTCAGCCCCACAGGGCCCGCACTGGTGATGGGGTCACTGGGGGTGCTCCTGTTGGCAAAGCTCCGGGACCGTTCCTGCAGCTCCTTAGACTGGTTGGGCCGTGCACTTCCTGCAGTCACATATCGGCTAGAACCAAGCTGCTTCCCGCAAAGCATATGAGATTCAGTCAGTGCTTAATTTGTAAAATATTAAGTCCATGTGCTCAAATTTTTGTAGAAGGCCACACCCACGTCCCCGGCTCCACCCACTTCTTCAACTGGCTCCGCCCACCTATTTCTCTGAATCTGTCAAGAATTCCTGTCTTTCGAGGGGAAGAAAACGGTAACCAGCAAAAACGGACTACATCCCCCAGGATGCTTAGCGGTTGAGAGGTTATGTAAACAGGAGAGCTGTTACATAACCCAAGGAAAACACGCCCTTATGTAAACAGGAGAGCTGTTACATAACTCAAGGAAAATACGCCCTTATGTAAACAGGAGAGCTGTTACATAACTCAAGGAAAACACGCCCTTATGTAAACAGGAGAGCTGTTACATAACTCAAGGAAAACACGCCCTATAAAGGGAGGAACCGGGAGGTACAACACTGTCGGATATTGTGTTTACACCGACGTACCTGCTTCGTGAAGAGCAGTGTTCCGGAGTGGTGCTCCAGTAAGGCAAGAACGGAGGTAGGTCGAGTCGTTACTCCCTGGGCCGTGTCTTGCCCCATCGTCTCCTGTGAAGGACCCGGAAGCTCTACCGGTCAACCATTGAGCTTCGCTTTTTGACTCGGCTGAGTCAAAGCGCAGTGGCGCTTTTGCTGGTTGGAGTCGTAACTCCCAGCCCAACCAGAGATACAGGGACTGCCAGCTGTAACGCACACCAGGTGGTGTTTGCCGCGTTACAGACTCGGAAGTCCACAGAATCGATCGAGCGGCTGCTCTCGGTTCAGTCTTCTTGCTTGTGATTGGGGTATCGGTGACGCATCACCAGGAGGTGACTCCGCGTCCCGGTGCAGTCTGAGGAAGAGGTTGAGCGGCTGCTCCCTTCAGGTAGAGACCCCGGCTGGGTGTTTCCCTGACTCCTCGATTCTCCCCAACACTCTTCGTGCCCCTCACAGCCTACCGATTGGCATTGTCGGCCATTTCATTTCTGCCCTCTGTTGGCATACGCCGGGATCGGCGTATATGCAGAGGACGGTTAGGACCATCCGTGCTGTGGGCTGGTAACGTACTTAGCCTGGAGGATTCCAGTGACTATAACTTTTGTTTATTCTTTGTATTATTTTTGCCTTCATTAAAATAACTAACCCTTCACAAGTGGTTGCGTCCTCATTATCGTGTCTGTTAAACGATCCTGAGACGTTCAGGGCGTTACAGAATCCAAAGTAGTCTTGGCTAACAATTAATCACTGGCAGAGGAGGCAGTTGTACAAGACACTACCAGTTGGCAGCTCACCACTTCCAAAACCACTCCGCCACACTCAGTTAAGCTCACCATTGGATGGGAACCTGCACTCTAGTAAGTGACGACTGCCTGTGCAGTCTATGTAGCAGCATTATGGTACGGCTAGGTTGGTGAGCTGTCCTTAATAGCGGCCAATTGGACCCATAATGTGTGCTACCATTAGCCAGTACAAGGCTTTGAAGAACTAGCAGAGCACATTATGTTGTAGGACTTCTAGTTTTACTTTAGAACATTGCAAAAATATGTGCCGATGGAAGAAAACAAGACTACTTGAATGTGCCACTCAAGGCAAAATACATCTTTTATTTTTTTTAACTTAAAAGCCAGCAGCAGTGGAGGAAGAACTGCATCCGTGGGCTTATATTATAAAAAAGTTATTTAACATAATGAGCCATTTCAATGTTTTGTAGTCAAATGTAACACTGAACACTAGTACACTGCTGATGGCAGAAGATCAAGTTTACCTAAACGTGCCACTCGATGCAAATTTGGCTCGAGTGGCACGTTCAGGTAATCTTGCTTTTCTGCCATCAGCTTTGTGCCAGTGTTAAGTGTTATTTTTGTCTTCAAAGCATTCAAATGGCTTAGTATGCTAAATAACGTTTTACAGTGTGTGGGGGGCTCACATCTGCAGTTCTTCCGCCACTGTTGCCGTCTTTTAACTTTAAAAATGATTTATTTCGCTGCAAAAGTTAAAAGCCAACAGCAGTGGAGAAGAGCTGCAGCCGTGCGCCCCACACACTATAAAATGTTATTTCGCATAATCAGCCACATGAATGCTTGGTAGACAAATATAACACTGAACACTGGCATAATGCTGATTACAGAAAAACAAGATTACCTGAATGTGTCACTCGAAGCAATTTTGCGTCGAGTGGCACGTTCAGATAGTCTTGTTTTTCTGCCATCAGCTGTGTACTAGTGTTCAATGTTATATCTGTCTTCAAAGCATTCAAATGGCTTATTATGCAAAATAAAGTTTTATCGTGTGGGGCCCACACTGCAGTTCTTCCGAAAAAATTAAAAGCCAACAGCAGTACAGGAAAAGCTGCAGCCATGGACCCCACACGATAAAACTTTATTTAGCATAATCATACATTCAAAAGCTGAAATTGTAGACAAACATAACGCTGGTGAGAGGCATTACTTACTGGCTCCGCAGGATAGACTTTTTAGTTTTAATTCATCTGCGAGGGAGGAGGCCTGCAGCTCGACACGATGATTGCTTCTATCGTCGCATAATGTCCTATTACTTACCGGTAATCTTCATTACTCCGGGTCCCGTAGTCCTCGACACCGTCATGGACAAGTGAGATGTAACTATCTCACTGACAGAAAAAAGAACGCAGGAATGCTGGACCTATCCTCCCCCCTCCCACTGGGAGTACACAAGGAGTACCGGTCCCAGCATTCCTCCTGAAATACCAAGCCCCAATGAAGGCCGGCAGACAGGGAGGGAGGGAGGGAAGTCATGACGGTGTCGAGGACTACGGGACCCGGAGTAATGAAGATTACCGGTAAGTAATAGGACATTAACCCCAGGTCCCTCCGTCCTCGACACCGTCATGGACAAGTGAGAAATACCAAAGCAAACACCGGCATTCATACCAAAAAATACAACAAACCACCAGGATAGCAAACAAACCCAGAGATTTATTGGAAATTATGAAGAAAAAAACATCAGGAGCGAACAGAGCTCAACACCCCCAATGCAAAACCTCCATCCTCCCCCAACAGATTGAGGAGCCGATAATGCCTGATGAAAGTATTAGAAGAGGCCCACGTGGCAGCTCTACAAATCTCAGAGAGAGGAACACCCTGAACCTCTGCCCAAGAAGCAGCCACCCCTCTCGTAGAACGACCCTGAACCCCCAAAGGAGGAGGAGACCCAGACAGAGAGTAGGCCAAGGAAATGACTTGCTTCAGCCAACGGCCGATCGACACAGAAGAAGCCTTACTCCCAAGCGAAGCCGCCCCAAAGGAGACAAAAAGGGAGTCCGACTTGCGAAACACCGCCGTGCGGTCAAGATAAATGTGCAAAGCCCTGCACACATCCAACAAGGACCACTGGGGACCACCAGGAGAATCCAAAACAGAGCCCAGGGCAGGCAACACCAACTCCTGGCACCTGTGAAATTGCGAAGAAACCTTCGGCACAAAAGAAGAATCAAGTCGGAGCACCACCCCACCCTCCGTGAAAGACAGAAAAGGAGCACGCGCCATCAAGGCCCCCAACTCCCCAAGACGACGAGCAGAGGTGACAGCCACCAGGAAAACCACCTTGAGAGTGAGAAATTTCAAATCCACCTCATCCAAAGGCTCAAAAGGAGGACTGATCAAAACCCGAAGGACTAAAGGCAAATCCCACAGGGGAAAAGAAGGACGAGGCACAGGTCGAGAAACAGTAAAACTGCGTAGAAGACGAGAGACCAAGTCCTCAATATCGGAAAGATTCCCCCACGGGGAACGAAATGCCCGAACAGCGGCCCACTGGGCACGCAGAGTAGACACAGCCAAACCCTTCTCGAAACCCTCCCACAAAAACTGAAGGACAACCTGCAAGGAACAGAACAAAGGGGAGACGCCCAACGCCGAACACCAACGATCAAAATTACCCCAATGCCGATCATAAGCCTTGAGGGTAGAAGGCCGCCGGGATCGCTGAAGAGCCACCGCTAAATGCTCCGGGAAACCGCGCCGTCTCCAGCGCTGCCTCTCAACTTCCACACCGACAACCGCAACCGGAGAAGCGACAGGGACGGGGAAGACCGAAGGGGAGACGGAGACAGGGGAAGAAACCAGGGACCCTGAACCGCCAAAAGACGCACCGTCGGAAACCAGGACCTTCGAGGCCAAAACGGCAGGACCGCCACCACCTCCCGATCCTCCTGACACAGACGGGCCAGAAATCTGGGAACCAGAGCCAGGGGGGGAAGGCATAGAGGAGACGCGACGGCCAAGGCATCGACAGCGCGTCCACCCCCCAGCAATCCTCCTGCAGAAACTGGGAGCAAAAACGGGGGAGCTGAGCATTGTGCCGGGAGGCAAAGAGGTCCAGAAAGGGACACCCAAACCTCCCGCACACAAGCCGAAACGCAACCGGGTTGAGAGACAACTCCAGAGAATCCTGAAAGCACCGACTCAGGACATCCGCCACACAGTTGTCCACTCCCCGAAGATGAACCCCCGTCAGAGACAGCAGATGGCTCTCCGCCCAACAAAACAGGAGGACAACCACCGCATTCAAAGAGGCCGAACGAATCCCCCCTTGATGATTCAGATACGCCACCGTCACCATATTGTCGGACCGCACCAACACATTCCGATCGAGCAACAGTCCCCAAAAACCCATCACAGCCCGGGACACCGCCGTGAGCTCTCTCCAGTTGGATGACCTGCGACTCTCCATGAGGGACCACCGACCCTGAAGGGTGCGAGACCCCAAGGTCGCACCCCAACCCAAGGCGCAGGCATCCGTCGTCAAGACCAGAGAAGGAGAAGACTGCAGGGGCAGACCCAATGACAGATGACCCCTCACAGACCACCAAAGAAGAACCGGGAGGACCACCAGAGACACAGGAACCAGAACATCCAAATCGCGGGACAGGGGATCCCAGCGAGACGAGAGGTACACCCAAAGGGGGCGCAGATGAAAACGCGCCCAGGCCACCGTAAAAACAGTCGCCGCCATCAGACCCATAAGACGCAACCAAAGGCGCACCGGAAAGGCACCCCCCACCCTGAAACGACGAGCAAGGGATACCAACGTCACAACCCGAGGCTCGGGGAGGAACACTCGGTTCAGATCCGAACGGAAGCGGGCCCCAATAAAAACCATGTCCTGAGACGGCGTCAGTTGACACTTGGGCAAGTTGATCAGGAAACCATGGGCCTGCAACGCCGAGCACACCACCTCCCTGGCCTCCAGCAACAGGACCCGAGATGGAGCATGGATCAACCAGTCGTCTAAGTATGGGTACACCATTACCCCTTGGAGATGAAGCCACGCGACCAAAGGCGCCACCACCTTTGTAAACACCCTCGGCGCCGACCGGAGACCGAATGGCAACACCATGAATTGATAATGACGCCCCAGAACACAAAACCGCAGAAACCTGCGGGACCGAGGATGGATCTGAGCATGGTAATATGCATCTTGAAGATCCAGGGTACACATGAAGTGACCCGGCAGCACCAAAGGAATCACCCTCTGCAAAGTCTCCATGCGAAAGGGAATCCTGGTCATCCATTTGTTCATAACCCGTAGATCAAAAACCAAGCGGAAACCCCCCGTGTTTTTGGGAACCAGAAAGATCAGGGAATAAAAGCCCACCCCTCTCTCCGATGGAGTAACCTCCTGAATGGCATCCTTCCGAAGAAGGTCCAGAATCCCGAGGGAAAGATGAGACTGCTTCACACGACTCAAAGGCCAAGGAGTCGGTCGAACACCGGAGTCCGGAGGAGGAGTCGTAAACTCCAGAACATAACCGTGGCGAATGATCTCCAACACCCAGACGTCGGAACAAGACTGAACCCAGGCAGCCAGGAAGAAGCGCAGCCGCCCTCCAACCAACAACCCGGCAACCACCGCCAAAGAGTCAGGAACGCGGCTTGGCAGGCGGAGGGGACTTAGCTTTACGGTCCCGACCACGGCCAGAAGCAAACCTACCCTGGCCCCTCACAAACTGTCTCCGAGAAGCAGGGCGAAAGAAAGATTTGGATTTAGAAGGGACAGGAGCAGAAGCAGAGGCTTTGAAAGAAGAAGAATGCTTTTTCTCCTTAAATAACTTGTGCAATTTGGTCTTCAACTCCCCCCCCCCCCCCCCCAAACAACATAGTACCCTGAAAAGGAAACCTCAATGCGCAAGCCTTCTGCGCAGAGTCAGTTTTCCAGTCCTTAAGTGTCGGGTACCCCACAAGACTTACTTTTGCTTGCGAAGTGATTCCGCAGAGACGACAGGAACACCCGTCCTTGTCCCCACCTGACCTCCCCTGGGATCAGGACCCAACAGGGATGAGATGGGCGCAAGGAAAGGAGCCAGAAAACGGGAATGAGGTGGGACTGCGTGGAAGGTGCTGCGCAGGATATCCCCGGGGCAACTGGAAAACAGAACAAGAATGACAATAAGTAAAGATCCCCTGCTTTCGCCCCTTATCAAGCCTTCCCTAAAACACACACAAGCGTTATCCTGCCAGGACTCACCGGTGTATCTGCTGCTCCAGGCCTCCAACTGTTCGTATTGCTCAATACGGAATGGAATACTCCAGGAGCGTTCCCCAGCATGGACCCCCTTGTGAAGGTTCGAGGAACTGATAGATGACTCGCTCCTGCGCTAGTCACAATGGAAGAAGGATTGCGCAGGGCTCTGACTCCCTATAACGTAAGAGGTAGCGCTTCTGCGCTGTTGGAAAAAAGAAAACAAGCCTGTTGGCGTTCCAGTGCGGAAACCAGAATACACAAGGTCAGCGCTCCAGCGCGGTGAGATGAAACACAGTGATTAGCGCTCCAGCGCGGTAGCGAAGACAAAACAATATACGCGCTCCAGCGCGGTAGCGAAGACAAAACAATATACGCTTTTCAGTGCGGTGAACTAATACTCAAAAGCTAAAACAAGATATGCGCTCCAGCGCGGTGTACAGGAAACCGCAGGTGTTACCGCTACAGCGCGATAACCCGGAACACAAGGTAACGCTCCAACGCGTTCAGCAACGAAGTAGACTGGTGCTCACAAAACGGGGGTTACTGGAACTCCCACTCGACGTGAGCCTCTGGCGAAATCTGAAGCACAGAGCCGGCGGGAAGCGCGGGCTAAAAGCGTTTCCCCCGGAAGTGCTTCAGTGCTCTGCAGGAACTAGACCGGGGCTCATCTTCCAACCGGAAGTGAGTCTCCCGGCAGTGTTGTGTGTGTTTACAGGATGTCGGGGGAACGGCAACCGCTGTGACCCCGACATTAAGGACAAGACTGCGACGCGCTGCCACACAAGCCCCTCCGGACAGAGCAGATGCACGCACAACGTCAAAGGAGACATCAGACAGCAGCTCCACCTGATGCTCGATCTGCTCAAGCAAACCAGAACAGTCCGTGGCATTGTCCATAGACCGATAGAGCGACTTCAGGTCAGACAGCAGGGACTGCGAAACATAAGTCCCATAGATGCCAGCCCTCAAGGCCAGGTGGCAACCAGAATACACCTTACGGAGCGCAACATCCGCTTTCTTGTCAACAGGATCTTTCAGCACAGCATCCTCCGCAAGGGAAGTGCGTCCCACCAAACTAGCCACAAAGGAGTCAATAGGAATCGAATCCGGCAGATCTGTAGCCATATCCTGCAGAGGATAAAGCCGAGCCATGAATCGCGGAATCAAAATGCGATCAGGATCAGCCCACTCGCGCTTCAAAACATCTTTAATGAAGGGATGGACAGGAACATCGACCGTGGCAGCACTCTGAAATTGTCGCAACAAAGGGCCCCTAGAGGTACTAGGTGCGTCCTCGTCAGGGAACCCCATGTTCTCCTTAACATGCTTCAGAATACTGGGCATAGCGTCTTTGTCCACATATTTGCCCTTCAACTCTCCGTCCCCCAACCACGCAGACTCATCGCTACTAGAGTCAGAAGAAACAGGAGCAGGGCACTTGCGACGGGACCCAACATCACCCATCTCGGTCAAAGTTTCCCTGATCAGGCGCTTAATGTGCGCATCACCACCAGCATCACGGCGCCTGGACCTGGCAGGGGAAGGAGACCTGGAAGCAGTGGATGAAGAGGAAGATGAAGACCTCTCCCGGTGATGACGTTTCCTAGAACGCTTCCCCATCGCAGAGTAATACACCAAACACAGCCAAAACACAATAGCAAACAACCGCTATGCGGTACTCACCCCATCGGCTCGTTTTAAACGAGCCTCCCACAGCCGGGAACCTCGAGGCGCCTGACTTTCGTCCCCACGTCCAAAAACCGGAAGTCAGGCAGGACGAAACCCGGAAGGGAAAGGAGGCTGCAACCAATCACTGTGCAGCACACCGGCCGCGCCCCCTAGCAAGCCCGGCAGGCAGGAGGGGCGGCCATCGGGCAATGAACGAACCAACGCGGTATTACACCGCCGCGTGGTGAAGGAGTCCAAGAAGCCCGCGCCACTCCCCACCAAGCCCGGCAGGGAGGGAGAGGCCAGCAACGAAGGGCCGCCGGCACCAGGTAGGAACCCGCAGCCACAACGCAAGATCCAGAAACAAGGCAGGAGCGCCCCCGCTCCTGCCGCGTCCTCACACTGTCAGGAAGACAGAAAAAAGAACAGGAGGAATGCTGGGACCGGTACTCCTTATGTTATGTACTCCCAGTGGGAGGGGGGAGGATAGGTCCAGCATTCCTGCGTTCTTTTTTCTGTCAGTGAGATATTTACATCTCACTTGTCCATGACGGTGTCGAGGAAGGAGGGACCTGGGGGTAATGATTAATTAACTCTGCAGCTGCGCAGTATGTTAGCAGGCCAAGAGTGAAAACAGTACTGATTGGTCCGATTCCGCACAAAAACTTGATGATTCGCCAAGGAGGAACGGAGCAAGGCGACTAATATAGTTTGCAATCTTTTATTGGTAGTGCACTATGCTAGCACGTTACCAATGATTGATTGAAAAATGAAAGTGGGGTGTGACCGTGTTGGTGAAGCTTCAGTTTCTGGCGGTAATGTGCTGTGTGTGGTTCCTATGTAGGCAGACGAGCTGCTGCATTCAGTTTGAAATATTTTACGCTCAAGCATTTATGTGCCCTATCAGCTCTCCACGGGGATGGGGAAAGACTGGAACGGCGGCACCTACACTAAACAGCGCGCAGCCAATTATTATTCATATTGCATGTGGACTAAATTAGAGTGTAGACCCGGCCCTTGGAAACAAGTGCCGGTGCTAAGCACCGGCAAGCACCAGCACAAATTAAGCACTGGATTCAGGCGATAGTCAGGGGTGGATGTGAATGTGATCTGTGATTGTGTCTAGATTAGAGTGTCCTGCTCGGGAAAGCATGACTTTTTCAGCGGTCCTGGGAAGGGTAGGAGACAATTCCTTTTTTTAATAAGGGACGGGTCTTCAGATTTCAGTCCCACTTGGATCAAAGCCTCATCTCTGAAAGTGTGTAAGGTTTTCATTTGGATGACTCAATCTGTGACATTGTGATACATAACGGCAAGATTGGGGTGGGTGGGGGCGGGGGGGGTCACTCTTAGGCCTATCCTGTAGAAGTCTTGCCAACATTACACAGGCAGTCCTAGAAGCATTATTAGGGAATGAGGTGCCCTTTGGAGCATGTGGGAGACTCAATAAGCCTGAATCCTTCCTGCACCAGAGACTTCTATCGAAGCATCCTACAGAAATAGTCTGCGGCAGCTTGAAAGGAACACCCTGTAGTTGGCATTTTGTGATTTCCAATATAAAGCACACAGCATAAGAGCAATTTCACTTGTACTGCTGCATCTCCGGAGAGGTTTGTAACATTAACTCTTTCTGAGTTTCTTCGCTTCTATAGGACTTTCTACATTTAGTGTATTCACTTGCTTTACACAGGATTACTTTCCAACGACAATCCTTCCTCAATGCCTCGGGCACAGACCATATCTCTGTGGTGCCATTTCAAGCACCGCTCCCTTGCAAGATGTAGCTGTAATATAGAATCCAGGGCATAGGGTAGAGAAGGCCAGCACAACACAAAGGACAGACTTCTAGGCCCAGAGAGGAATTTACAGCCTGACAGCAACAAGTCCTGCTGTTGTGAAGCAACAGAGGGCCTCGCCAATCTATCTACTCTAAGTAGGATTTATTTGGACGCATTTACATTACTATGTTTGCTTTACTCTGTGCACTTTTAAAAAGCCCATTTCAATGCACCGCATAAACACACTCTCCAGCCATACCTGCCCCTTTATTTACCCCTCCCGGTACATTTGAGGTAACCATTCCACAAACCTGCCTTATCTTAGTGTGCAGTGCACCAGGCTCTTGTAGGAATGTGGCTTATCAGCTTCCAAATGAGGGCACTGAGCCTCTAACCCAGACTCACCACCACTCGGCCACATTGTTTGATCCTGGAAAGTGTTTTATTTTTCTGGTCCTCCATTTCCTAATCTTGCAAGATTAGTAGTGCTTAAAGGTTAACTCATTTTAATAAGAGCTACCTAAAACAACAGTAAGTTTCTAAACAGCACAGGAGCACGGCTATTAACCCTAACTTTAATAGTGTTAGCAGGGGGTAGTAGGGACAAGAAAAGCTTTCAGAGACTTCCCTGTTATGGTTGTAAATTAGGTAAAATATGGGATATTGAAATGTCTGCAGGCACGCCTGTCGTCAGTCACACCAGAGCTATAGCCAGGGCCACTGGAATTATGTGGCAAGAGAGGACAAAATTATGTGGCTAGGTTGAGTAAATTTGCAGCAAGAAAAAGCAAACATAATGCAGCACATTTTGTAATAGTATTAGTTCATTATTCCATCATTTTTAAGCTTGGTGACACCCTCTGGGCATTGATTGCAACTCATTAGTATAGGTTGAACATCCAAATACAGCAATAAGCAACAGAAAGGAGACCAGTCCAGCTTTGCAAAGAGGCTTCCACTGCGCAGCAAAACGCATCGTCGCATTTTTAGTACCTTTTTTAACCGTTTAAGCTAGAAAAAAATGTTTTTGTCAAAATCTGGGTATTATGAAGCAGATGATGGATTATGTGGCAGATGCAGCAAATATATATTAAGTGAAAATCGCCGCAGATGTTCAATCCCATAATTCCAGTGGCCCTGGCTATATATAGTCTCTGTGACTGCGTGAGGTCACATCACGTAGCAGATGTTAATGGATGGCTTTTGTCCTGACTTAAAGAAACACTCTCAGTCTAGCGCCCAGCTGCTGCTTTTAATTCATGCTTGGCGCTGCACAGAATAGTATATAAAGCCTCTCATAGTTTCAAGTGCAAGATTTTGGTGATATCGTATCGCAGACAGTAAGGCTTAGGATTTTAGTTTGTGGTAAATATATCACTGCAATCCTGCCTTCTGACAAACTCTGCCTCGCCCCTTCTGTTTTCTTTTTCTGGCCTTCGATTCCTGAGTGCTTGTGAAGGAATAAATGCATATGGTTGGTTTAACTGAAAGGTCTTGGGTAGTGAGCTGCATTCTGCCCCCCATCTCTGGCAAACTGTATCTTTACAAACCCAGGTCTGTTTAGGATCGAGAGCGATATATCTGTATATACGTTAGTATTGCGCCACCCACGTTTTTTTTTTTGGGGGGTTTCCCAACACCTTTCCTGTTGCGCACTGCACCACTGTTATGGCATAGAGACATTTCAACCCCTTAGCTGCTGAGGCTTTTCTGCCCCAGTGATTGGCTCTTTTTTTATATTTGGCGAAATTAGCACTTACCCCTTCATAACTCTTTTTTCCATATAAAGTATCCATGCCAAATGTGCTTCCTTTTTTTCCCCAACATCCTCTGGATTCTAAAGATACTCAGGGTTTGAACATTCCTCTCAAGTCCACTGAGAAAATAGCCAAAATACAGATGCATTTTGGTTTCTTGGGAGCAGGGGAATTGGGGGAATGTATCGTATAATAAAACACTGTTTTGTCTAAAAATGACATCAATTAAATATTTCATATTTCAACTTCCAGGAACAAGCAGTGTTGTATCAAACACATTTTTACCACAGCTTTTGTATTTTTCAAAGAGCTAATCAATTTCCCTAATCTTTGTGGTTTTAAACAACTTGCATTTTGGGATGGAAACAGATTTAAAAAACATGGGTGATCTTGGAAAGCTATATATTTCTGAAAAGAAGAATTTTGATTTTTTTTGTTTGTATTTCTTTATTGATTTTTACAAATTAACAACCAAGATGTTTGCACATCATTCAGGAGGGAGAGGTAAAAGAGACAGAATTATATCACCAACAACTTAAATGGTTAGATATTCAATACTCCGTTAAACATTTCAGGTATATCTGTTTTGCCAGGTCATAGTAGTAGTAATCTGGAAGCATGCAGGTACATCTCACATAAGACATTAGTCAGTCTAGTACGGTCATCGAGAGGGGCCTTATTCAGTAGTTTCTGGCTCTATGGACCGTAGGTAGACATGGAAAGGTGACCACATATACCCAGGGCACGCGGCGAGAGACTGGAAGTGTGCATAATCGTCGCCCACTCGAGCACATCGGCTCATGCTCCCAAGCCAATCCAAGACAACCGGCGTGCAAGCGCTTCCCCAGTGCAGTGCTATCTCCCGCTTACCCAGCAGTAATGCCAGGGAGACCAGTCAGCGATTAGAACATGATATATTGAGGATGTAGCCCAGCAGTGCCACCAGGGGATTGGGCACAAGTTCAATGTCAGTCATGGCAGAGTTATGTTCGAACATTGCTACCCAATAGGCACGTACAACCGGACAAGTCGAAGTAAGGTCGGCTCCCTCCCCCTTGCACTTCATGCAGTTATCAGGTCTAGTGTGGTTGAATGTTGTAATAGCAGCAGGCAATAGGTAGTAATGGTGCAGAAATTTAAAGTGTAAGAGATTGTGTCACTGACATTGATGTGCTCCGTGTTTGTGTGCAACAGTATGTCCACATTTTATCAGTTATCGTCACCCCTAGTTCCGCTGCCCATATCCGTCGCACCCGCCCTGTAGTGTCAGGCCTCAATACAATACATGCTCGATATATTCTTGAGGTCAAATGGGCTCCCTCAGTGTCTACCATGGTCAGTGTTCACGGAGAGAAGTCTTTAGTGGGTAGTGGATAGGTGGGTACCAGCGATCTCCGAGTGTTACGAAGGCGTCTAAAAATAAAACAGTCCATGTACGACATGTCCTCCTCCCATGGGCCCTCTACCAAGGGTGCAACATGCCTATATGGGAACAGGCCCCCCCTGGTGTATTAGTTATGCCGGTGTAGTGTACATTGTACTAGTTTCTCCCAGGTGAGCGGGAGCCAAGGATTATCATGTATTGGAGTAGCATTGGAATAGAGGGGGCCGCCCCCCAGCATACGTTGCAGGCGCTGCCATGCCCAGCACGTGGGTGATATGGTCTGTATGTCTTCAGTGTCTAGTGGTATGCCTTGGGTAAGATCTGAGAGTGTAATATTCCCTCCAGCAGCGCCCGCTCTGGGCACAGGTAAGGTATCAGGGCATCTGAGTGGTACCAGCGATGTGTGGTGGCGTTGGGCTGCTAAGTAGTAAAGGTGTAAATCCAGGACTCCAAGGCCTCCTCATTCCAGGGGAAGTGTGAGTGTATCCCACCGAATACAGGGGCGAACTCCCGCCTTGATCAGTCGTATTAGGATTCTGCAGAGTGGATGGAAGAAGAGTTGTAACAGGGGTACAGGGATGTTAGTGAAGAGGTACAAGAAAGGGCCAGGACAATCATTTTTAGGTCTCGCAGACCTGCGTTGCAGTGTGCATGTGCTGCTCGCGTTGCAAGGCTTCTTGTAATCGAGCTGATTGCAGAAGTGGAGTGTAGGCTCCGCCCCTTCTTTTCATTGACTTGCGTCATAGTTCATGCTAAAAGCTGGCTTTCGATTGTGAGGCTTTTTAGTCCCTCCTTATTACCGCCCTGTTTCCTTTCAGCACCACCAACCCAGACTGGATCTTTCACATGTGGGTAAGCACTCTGTTTGTGTTCATTCCGCGCTTCACGGGCCACCATGTACCGCGCTATAACACAGCGCTTTTAATTTTTTTTTTTTTATTGTGTAATGCTTTTTATTATTTATTTATTTACTTTCTTTTCACTTTGGCCATGTTAAGCTAAAGCGCGGGTGTCGCAATTGTTGAAAAACTGAACAAATAGATGTTTTTCTATTTGCTTACTTTTGCTACAATCGCGGCACCCGCGCTTTACTTTAACATGGTTAAAGGTAAAGCGCAGGTGCCGTGATTGTAGCAAAAGTAAACAAATGGAAAAAAAAAGTGTCCTGGCATTTTTTTTCTATTTGTTTACTTTTGCTACAATCACGGCACCCGCGCTTTACTTTAACATGGTTAAAGGTAAAGCGCGGGTGCCGCGATTGTAGCAAAAGTAATTAAATAGAAAAAGAAGAGTGGCCTGCCATTTTTTTTCTATTTGTTTACTCTTGTTTACAATGCCATAGGTTGCAAACTCACAATTGCGACACCTATAGCATTGTAAATGCTTGTTTCTTTTGCCTACGTCTCACCACAGGGCAACGTGCACCTAACCAATGTACAGTGGTAGGATTTGATTTTGCTAAAAACTTTCTACTACTCCTCCTAACCCCACTTTGTTAAAGACTTTTGCTTTCCCCAAGCTTGACTTCCCACACTGACTCTCTACCTGCAGTATTGCCCGCCCCAGTTTGCCTAGTACCTCTATGCCCCCCACATACATTAGCCCTCCTTACCCTTTTCCCCAATGTTATAGAAAACCACCCACCAGTCCTCCAAACCAAAATTATTTTTCCTAACTGGCCCTTCACTTTTCATAACAATGTTCTACCCATGGCCTGACAACCGCCTCCATTTCCCATTTCCCCTCCAAACCCCCTGGCTACCCCGCTGTCATCTTCTCACAATCGCCAGCTCAAATTTTGCAGCCTTTTGGTGGCTTAACCCCGTGCCATTCTCTGACATCCTACAGGAGGCTTTAAGCAGGCTGTAAGATATTCATAGGCCAGAAGCAGGCCGCCTATGTGATCTCCAGAGCTGATGTTATCTGACATCACTCTGAATACGGAGGCTGTAGCCTTAGCTCGGTGCTGCTTCTATTGGTCCAATAAAAGATTCCCAGGACGGCGGATCTTATTTTGCCACGCTCCTTGTAAAACGCCTGACTGTGTTCATGATGGCAGCGGCGGGGCCCAGGGGCCATGGTCTGTCCAGATGCTTCAATTGCGGTTTCATGCGTCCCTATTTATACTTGCCAGTGCTTGTCTCTACTGGATGGTTTTAATATTTGAACCTTCCAGTCTTACACGCGAGACGAGATAGCTTCTACTCCCAAACGTTTTTTTAATTTTTGGGGATGTGCGAGGTTTTCCTCATGTGACGGAAGAAATGAAGTCCGATCTTTCCATAGAATGATGTACCATTTTCTTTATTGAAAGTCAAGAGGTTAGGTTTGGACAATTGTCCTTGTCATTTGATGTATATTGGTCAGACTTTGCAACCAATTAAGGTGCAGGTCAGTCAACATCACAGCAGAATAAGATGCAGAGTACTGACCTCACCCTTGGCAACACACATTCGGACAATGGGCCACACTGCTGATGAGCGCAAATGGCAGGTGATCGACGTGGCCGCCATACTGGAACGAGGTGATAATATTACAGAGATTCTCCGAAGACTAGAATGCCGCTGGTTAGACGTGTGGATTCTATTACCCATGGACTCAATACAGTTGAAGAATTGTGTGGTTTTGTGACCACTCTGAGCAATTTTTCTTCCCCTCTTCCCTGATATGGATCCAGCAATGTGGCAGAAGATTTACGATCTGATAAGTATGGCTCATACTTGGTGTTCACAACCTGCCTAAAAATAGCTGTACTCAGATATGCAATATGTAAATTCTGACAACAGCAACATGATAAGCCTTCTCTGGTCACATGCTGTCAACACAATATTGTAGCGGAAGATTCACCGTCTGAGAAGCATAGCAAATACTAACTGTATACAACCTGCTTATAAACAAACGTACCCAGGTATTTGAAATATGCAAAATTGTGATTAAGCAAGCACACTGGCTGTCATCATATGAAAACTATATGATGATGTTTTACACATGTATATGTTTTGTAATCTACAACTAAACAGTGTTTCTTTTGATTTTATAAGACATATTGGCCCCACGCCTCCCCCTACTATTGTACCACAGCTCCGTCTATCCAGACAAAACTCTCTTTTATACAAATATTGTCTTATGGGTCAAGATTTTTTACTATAAACTCTACTCCTTTTTTAGGTCTCGCTTAGCTATTGCGTTTACGCAATCGCAATGCGAGACTCTAGTAAGAGGGGCATTTCAAAGTGCTCCCAAAAGTGGATTGCATGGCGAGCACGCACACAATCACGTGCATCGTGCCGCCATGCAATCCATTTGGGGAAGCGCTTCAGCCCACTGGCGCGTGCACCTGTAGCCACAGCCTCGGCATCATACTTCAAAGGGTCCGTTCCGCCGCCTGGAATGCGCTCCCCCGCCACAGCATGCCGAGAGATTGTTTCCTCATGGCGCCTCTCACAACTGTCCCTCCCCCACCACAGGGCTAGTCTCACGGACTCATTGCCATCCATCGATTTCACTTTCATGCCCGTGTTCTCTTTGCCTTTCAGCACACAGCCCGCCCTCCCCCCTCCGTGTTTTCTTGCAGCTTTGCCCAGATCTAAGTCTCAAGCAACCAAAATAATAAGTTTGACCTGCACGCTTTCTGCGCTAACAAAGTTAACATATGCCGCGCTCATTCCCTTTTCATCCTTCTAAGGTCGATAACATTAGCTCCATTAATTCTGCGTCTAATGATTTAAATAACCATATGTTTTCTTGCAACTTTAGGCACTTCACACAGCCCCACTGCTCACACACACACACACAGGCATCAAGGCAGCAACAGAATGCTCTCAGCCCCACCAGTGTTTGCCACACACACATGCCTCTTGCATCTTGTGTTTTCTTCCAGTTTTGGCCCGTGTTCTCTTTGCCTTTCAGCACTCAGCTTCCCCGTAACCACCATTTAACTAACATCCTGCCACACTCATTCCATTTTCATCCTCGCTTTCACTTTCATGCCCGTGTTCTCTTTGCCTTTCAGCACACAGCTTCTCCGTAGCCACCATTTAACGACCATCCTGCCACACTCATTCCATTTTCATCCTCGCTTTCACTTTCATGCCCGTGTTCTCTTTGCCTTTCAGCACACAGCTTCTCCGTAGCCACCATTTAACGACCATCCTGCCACAATAATTCCATTTTCATCCTCGCTTTCACTTTCATGCACGTGTTCTCTTTGCCTTTCAGCACACAGCTTCTCCGTAGCCACCATTTAACGACCATCCTGCCACAATCATTCCATTTTCATCCTCGTTTTCACTTTCATGCAAGTGTTCTCTTTGCCTTTCAGCACACAGCTTCTCCGTAGCCACCATTTAACGACCATCCTGCCGTAAACACCATTTAACTACAATCCTTTTAGTTAAAATAAAAGAATTGCCTCTAAGGGTTTAAGGAACCATAGAAAGGCAAGGCAACATACACTCCAAATGCCACTCAGAGCCACATAATTACATGCCACATAACTACAATGCACTCAATTCAACAGACACTCCAAAAACCAATCGGTGCCACATAGTTACACACCACATAATTACACAGCGCTCAATGCCACATACACTTCAAATACCACTCAGCGCCACATAATTACACACCACATAATTACACTACACTCAATGCCACATGCACTCCAAATAACACTCAGTGCCAATTAATTACAATGCAAGCAATGCAAGATACACTCAAAATAACACTCAATGCCACATAATTACACGCCACTAAAATCAACATACACTCCACACAAACCCACTCAGTGCCACATAATTATATTCTACATAATTACACTTCTATCTATCTATCTATCTATCTATCTATCTATCTATCTATCTATCTATCTATCTATCTATCTATCTATCTATCTATCTATCTATCTATCTATCTATCTATCTATCTATCTATCTATCTATCTATCTATCTATCTATCTATCTATCTATCTATCCATCACTTAGCACCACCACAGCATCATTCAAGGGCACCACTACATAACTATGCGCTACCACAGCATCAATTAACGCAGCAGCATCACTCGACACCACCACAACATCACTCACCGCCACCACAGTATCAATCTGTACAACCATTCAACAACAACTGGCTCTAATATGTTCTCTCAATATTTAGGCTTAATTACAATTGGCACAAAAAAAATGATAATATTTAACTTCTGTTCTTGGATTTTAGACGCAATTAAATACACTAAATATAATCTTCACACGAGTTAACAAAAGTTTAAACGATTGCCATTATAATTTACATTAACTTTTATTTAAGTATTAATTATTTGCAAAAATTAAAAGCCATTGTTATTTGTAATATCAATACATCTAAATCACGTTAATACAACACATATTGCATTACAAATGCTATAGGTGTCACATTTGCAACATTTAAAACTATTGACATTGTACATGAGAAAGCTAGTAATTTCAATACTTTCAATACCAACACATAAATAAAAAATTAGCCAATTTACAATACAAAAAGCTCAAACTTTCCTAATGCGAGACCTATTGCATTGCAAATGCTTGTCTATGCTTCCTTCATTCTGGGTTCCATATAGAATTTATCCCATTCCCACACTGCAATGGACAGTGACGTGTCACTCCACAGGGGCCTTTTGGCGCGGCTTCCTAATTAGTGTGAAGTGCGTGCGCTCTGGCAATTGACTCATTGCAGCATCTTCTGCGGGGGAGAAAGATGCATCACCGCCCTCCTCCATCACGACCGGCTGACATCTGCTGCCACCCCTGACATGGCATATCTGCTTAATCAGGCAAGCCTCTTTAGTTCAGATTTCCAAATGGCATCTACATGCCTCTCATTCCTGCTTGGGGGGGGGGGGGTATCTTGTATATCAGGGGGATTCGCCACGTTCTATATTCTTTGCACTCAGGCATCCAGCGAGGCTGACATCTACACACCGGTCGCCTGGTTACATGGAGGGAGCGTTTTTAACATGGATGTAACAACGGGTTGGGAGCAATGCCCCGGGTTGTGATTGGTTTTATTTCTTTAGCTTAAAGGCACACATAGAGGTTTGCGATCTCAGACCTCCATTCCCCCTTTGAATAATTGCCTCACCACCAATGGTTTTACCAGCCACATAGCGTCCACAAGTGGACAACGGGCAGGCTACTCATAATAAATACAATTAATGGGCCTATATAGGTCCCTTGATCTGTACTCTTCAACGCCTGCGCTGCTCATGGATACTATACATTTTTAGAGCCCTTTTCACCGTATACCTCTACACATCATTAGTATGACTTCTTGCAGCGACGGTGTTTGAGTTTATTATTAAGCTGCTAACGACCCCCCTACCCATGAGAGATGGTTGTGGTTGTTTCTCCTCGCCTCCATCACACAGCTTATCAACCACAATTGTGGTAGAGATGGTCACTCCCTATATCGCCTTTCACATAGGTCTGAATCAGGTGACTACTGCCCGTGCAGTGCTGACCCTTCGTATCTACGACCAAGGTGGGACTTTCCCTGGTTGGGAGGTAACCAACCCCATACCACGATTGGAGGGACCTTACACAAATACCGAACATGACTGCTACTCCCCCCTCACCATGGGTGAGTACCTCCGATAATAATATATATCTGCATGCGTCATCCAATGTAATTCCTATTCTCAACTGTTGCTTTTCTCTCTCTTACTAACAGTGCCCGGCTGTGCCCCACTGTGAGTATTCATTTTTCTTCTCTTTCTCACGCCAGTCTTGAGCCACCTCAATCCGCTGTTTTCCACTTAGCACATTGGCAGTCCGATGGCACGACTCCGGTATTTTTCAAATAAGCGCTAACTGAGCTATTCACCCCCTCCCCCCCCCCGATTCTGTTTTGGCAGTTCAAGTCATTTTCCCTTATCACTTTTGTTGGACTTGGCCCTTTTTCCCTGAGTTTTTTCGTTTTTGCAGTGTTAAGGTGCAGGTGCTCCCTTCCCCTAAGATGGCTGCCACAGGCCCCTGCTACTGCGGAGTGGCCTTTCTAGTGCACCATAGCTGCCAGGAGCTGGCTGGAACCCCACAACAATGTTGCGACACCAGCCCGCCTTTTTTGTCCTATACCTAGAGTGGGGAAGCTCCTGGAATGGGCTGGAACCTTCTGGAAGAAGGGTGGGGTTTTACTTTTGCCGCCTTAGGAGGTGGTCACCTGACCTAGGGCTACTTAACAGAGGGAGGGAACTTTTTGTAGTTAGTTGGCAGTTGGGGTAAAGCAGACCTGGGGTACCCACGCAGGAGTTTTAGGCGGTAGGGCCTAGGCAGGGACTTATGCCTCCTAAGGTGACAGGGTTCAGGCACTGCCCTTTAAGTGAGTGAGGGATCCTGTACTACCCACTGATCTAGCCCGGCGATAGGGAAACCCAGGGGCCATCTGCCAAGCTGGACTAGAAAGGAACTAGTCACCAACTCAATCCCTAACCCCCAGGAACAGAACCCCTAAGGGCGCCAGAGACAACTGCGCCACCAGGACTGCTGAAACTACTGCTAGAAGTTACTGCTGAGACTTCCTGCTGAAACTTAATATTGGAACTTTCTCCTCAAAACTCCCTGCTGGACTGCTGGGGGATCAACCAGGTACTAGCGCTGTGACCCCTGCGCTCCCCGACCTTGCTTGGGATCCCCCTAGTCCGTCCTGCACCAGGCGCTGGTCACCGAAGTCACCCCTTAATTTCTGCCCCCCCCGGGTGTGGGGATTCAAGGCGCACTCACCGCTACGGCCCAGGGCCGGGAAACTGCCCCCTGTCGTCACCGGGGCCCGCGGAGAAGCCCGGGGCCCCGCCGCTGTCGTCGCAGCCGAAGAATCGCGACCCCCAGCACCGAGAAGGCCTCGTTGGGCCCAGGCGTCTGGCCGCGGCCGCGTAGGCCTGAAGCCGAGCCCTCGCATCACCTGACGGGGGCGGACTGCCAAACGCCGCCCCCGCCGTCACGCCATTGGTGGATTGGGCCGCGCCCCCCAGACCGCACTGCCATTGGCGGCTGCGGGCGCGGACCCCTGCAGCCACAAGAAGATCCCCAGAACCACCGGTGAGGCCAGCGGAGCTCCCCGGTCACGTCTGATCCGACCGGGAGCTCCGCGCGTTGTCCCCCACTCCTCGCACCACTCTACTCGGCGGAAGAAGCTCGTGAGGGAGGCACTCGGCCCGGACATCGCCGGGCGGCCTGGAATCCCGTCGTGAGGTCCCCGCCGGTCGGAGCGCTGATCGGCGCGAGACACGTAAGGAGGAGGGATCCCCTCCCACCAGCGAACCAGTCGCCAGGGCCGAGAGAAGGCCGAAGACCAAGGTAACCCCTGGGGGAGGCGGGCGGAAGGCCGTAAGGAGGCCCCGAGTTCGCCCCTCCCCTGGGAGGTTCCTCACGAGGCCCAGTGAGCCACGGCCCTCCCCCGAACCCGGGATCCGGGTCACCAGCACCTCTCCCCCTTGGTAGGGCCCCCGAAGATACTGTGGGCCTCATTGTGGACCTGACATATGAAGCGCGAAGGGGACACAGAGTGCTAAGACCTATTTGAGGGCCCGATGGGGGGATGCTGAGATTCTCCACTGGGTGGCCAATGCCTCATGTGACGTGCTAGGAGACTGCCCGCAGCGCTATGTACATGTAGCCTGATTTCAAGCGCTAGCCAAATGCTGGGTGCAGCGCTATGTTCTGAGGCCTGCTTTAACGCGCTATTTGCATGCTATGTGCAACGCAATGTCGCTAGGCCATGTTTTAACGCGCTAGAAATTGGCTATGTGCAGCGCTATGGTCCTAGGTCTGATTTAAAGCATTATTCAATTGCTATGGGTAGCGTTATGTTCCTATGCCTGATTTTAAGCGCTGTTTGGTTGTTACGCGCCGCGCTGTGTTTAACCCCTGTGTTTGACGCTCCGCAGGATCACCAGGTGAAGCGCTTGGGTTCCATAGCTGGTTTAATGTATTCAGGTATTGCCCGTTGAAACCTAATGAACTGCTTTTGAATCTAAACTGATTTAGATAAACTAATTGATTTTCAGTTAACATACTGTGTGGTGCCAGTTATTGCGTGCGCTTCCTGCTCCAGGGGTTGTGTGTGCTGTATGGTTGCTTCACACGTAAGCCTTCGAGTGCCCAACCGCTCGAGTCACGTTACCCCCTTAGGGCCCGGTGACCCCAGGTCCTACAACTTTACTCCAGGTGTTCCATATCATAAGGTCCTGATGAGACCCCCCTCATTGCTCGTGCGGTCGAAACGTCAACACACTCTACAAACGACCCACCTTCACAGACCCTTAGCATTGTTCTAGCATCGTAGTCTTCGTTCCAGCCAGATTTTCTTAGCAGTAGTCCCAAGAATAAAAAGATCCAGAACCGGCGGAAGGACGTTCATGTACAACGCAGCTAAGGCCTGGAATGCTCTACCACTTCATCTTAGACCCACTCAGAACCTTACTATGTTTCGCAAGCAACTGAAGACCAACCTTTTCACACCTGCCTGCTAAACCGTTGTCTTTTTCTTTTTTCTCCCCTCCCCCTGCTCTCTGTAGGTCACGGTTATCCTAGCGCTTGGACGCCTTCGGGCAACAACTGCGCTCTATAAATCCCCAAGTTTATAAGTTTAGAGGACTGATTGATGATCTGAACATATTGTATTGTGCTTGTTTGTTGTACATAGAAACCTTCTTACCACTCAGTCACACCCCTTTCCCTGTATAAGGTTCTATTTCACTTGGGAAACCGCACATTTATATGTGTACATTTTTTGTGAAAAATATTATCACTCAGTAAAATTGTCTGTTTTGATAACAGCATTTGGTGTGTGACCCCGATTTTCCTTCTGACATTCACCGCCCACACAAATATTTGCCATTGGGCGTCCTACCTATGAAGTATCCAGGCACATAGGCCGCAGGAACTGTTGTTCTGTGTTACAATACTGATACCCTGGATCCTTGTGGGAAGGGTAACCCTTGTTTCAGATACATTTGACCCATCTAAAGCATCAATTGCTTGTATTACTACTTCCAAAGTTAGCGGTTCACACAGGAATTGCCTCTAGCTGTCTGGATGCCATACCACTGCGATGTCTGCGAGATATGAAGATGTTGCATCGGGGTCATATGAGGTACACAAAGCGTAAAATTCCTGGTAATATCACCAGAATCTAGACATAATGCGCTCCCCACCCGTGACAGTCTCCCTGTCCTTAGTTCGGAGCTCCACCACATAGTTAAGTGACCAATTGGGGTGCAGTATACGTGCCACGGTGCAACCTGATCTCTCGCCTTCTCCATATCGTTGCACTTGATAGTGTTTGCCCATGTATGCGATTTCTCTCTCTGCTAAGTCCCAGTATTTGGCCAGGAGCTCCACCCTTTTATGCAACTGGTGATCTCCGTTTGCTATTGCCTCAAGCTCCAGGTCCCGTATTTTCCCCTGAACTCAGCTGAGTTGTGTGCGGATATCCCTTAGGATACCCACATGCTTGGAAATACATAAGTCTCCCTCCCCCTGGACATATGCCCTGAAGGCCTCCCACAGGGTGGCCTGTGTGGACACAGTTCCAGCGTTAATCTCAGAGTATTCAAGGATGGAGCTTTGCAGTTCAATATGGAACACCTGGTCCCAGAGCGCATCGCCATGGAATCACCAGCTGTATTCAAGGATGGAGCTTTGCAGTTCGCTATGGAACACCTGGTCCCAGAGCGCATCGCCATGGAATCACCAGCTGTATTTAAGGATGGAGCTTTGCAGTTCACTATGGAACACCTGGTCCCAGAGCGCATCACCATGGAATCACCAGCTGTATTCAAGGATGGAGCTTTGCAGTTCGCTATGGAACACCTGGCCCCAGAGCGCATCGCCATGGAATCACCAGCTGTATTCAAGGATGGAGCTTTGCAGTTCTCTATGGAACACCTGGTCGCAGAGCGCATCGCCATGGCATCGCCAGCTGTATTCAAGGATGGAGCTTTGCAGTTCACAATGGAACACCTGGTCCCAGAGCGCATCGCCATGGAATCACCAGCTGTATTCAAGGATGGAGCTTTGCAGTTCACAATGGAACACCTGGTCCCAGAGCGCATCGCCATGGAATCACCAGCTGTATTCAAGGATGGAGCTTTGCAGTTCGCTATGGAACACCTGGTCCCAGAGCGCATCACCATGGAATCACCAGCTGTATTCAAAGATGGAGCTTTGCAGTTCACAATGGAACACCTGGTCCCAGAGCGCATCACCATAGAATCACCAGCTGTATTCAAGGATGGAGCTTTGCAGTTCACTATGGAACACCTGGTCCCAGAGCGCATCTCCATGGAATCGCCAGCTGTATTCAAAGATGGAGCTTTGCAGTTCGCTATGGAACACCTGGTCCGAGAGCGCATCGCCATGGAATCGCCAGCTGTATTCAAGGATGGAGCTTTGCAGTTCACAATGGAACACCTGGTCCCAGAGCGCATCACCATGGAATCACCAGCTGTATTCAAGGATGGAGCTTTGCAGTTCGCTATGGAACACCTGGTCCCAGAGCGCATCACCATGGAATCGCCAGCTGTATTCAAAGATGGAGCTTTGCAGTTCACTATGGAACACCTGGTCCCAGAGCTCATCGCCACGGAATCACCAGCTGTATTCAAGGATGGAGCTTTGCAGTTCACAATGGAACACCTGGTCCCAGAGCGCATCGCCATGGAATCGCCAGCTGTTTTCAAGGATGGAGCTTTGCAGTTCACAATGGAACACCTGGTCCCAGAGCGCATCGCCATGGAATCGCCAGCTGTACTCAAGGCAACAGCCGTGTGGTATCCGGAGTTTCAAAAGGACAGGGTTGTGGTCTGAAAGTGTCTGTGGGAGCACGGTGATCTCAGACACCCACATGTGGGAAGTGGCCGACAGGAACCACTAATCTAACAGTAACCAAACAGAGCGGGGTGCCCAGTAAAATGTGATGCTGGGAGTAGTGGGGTGATGGGGGTCCACCATATGTCATATAGTGCATAAGTATCAAAGCTATGCCTAAATACCTCCCTAGCCCAAGGTTTATCTGTTGGTTGTGTGCTAATGGAGTCAGTTCGCAGGTGTTGTGGCATATTAAGGTCTCGTCTATTATTAGATGGTTCACTTTGAAACCATCCAGTTGGGTATAGAGGTCTCTGGAAAAAATCGGGGTCATCAGTGTTCGGAGCATAAATGTTTACGAAAAAAATGCTTTAGTCCCAGAGTGTTCCTGCAATAATAAATATCGGCCTCCTGGTTCTGAGTAGTGGGAATGACAGAGGAATGGTATTGTTCTGTGGAATAGAATACAGGTACCTCAGGAGTATGTGCTATAACCTGATAAATAGCGATGTGTGCCCCAATTCCTTGGCGAGGTGTGCTCAGACAGCTGGAGAAAATGTGTCTCCTGGAGAAATGCACTTTTAATGGAGTGTCTATTAAGATGGGACCGTACTTGCTTCCCTTTTCGCTGGTTATTGATGCCACGTGTGTTCCATGAGATGACTGATAATAAGTCAATTGTTTTAGCCATACTGTAAAACAGATTTTTAGAGATGTATCTCAGGCCTTAAGCCCGAGCAGTATGTGGCGATGAGGGCATTGTTTATAAAAACGTGATATGCATAGTCAGTTAACCTTTCAACCCCAATGAAGTTACCCTCTAACAGTCCCCACCCCCTCCCCTCCCCCCCACAGCAGATTTAAGAACATCCAATGAATCCCATTTAACCGGTTGAAAAAGAAAAACTAACCCCCGAGTAATAAGAGTTGGTAAACACCATGAAGGCGTGGTGACAATACGGACATCGGCAGTCCCAAAAAGAAAAGGTGTATATACACTAGTATAGTGTAGTCGCCGTTGTAGGGTACGTTAACTTTGGCTGGGTGCAATATCGTGAGTAACCGTGCCTGCACACGTGTGTGTATATATCTTCAACATTCCCAGTTTCTCAATATAGTCAGGCCGTTTCACGTAGCTTCATCTCAAGAGGTCGATGGAGGGCTCACATCTCCCGGGTTCATCACAGCCACTGGTCGCGGGGTATCTAGCACGGATAGATGTACAGAAAGACTCTGCAGCAGCTGGGGCATCAAGGATCTTAACACGCCCCTCGTGTTCAACCCTTAAGCGAGCCGGTTGGAGCATGGAATTCACGAACCCCTTGCTTGCAAAGTGCATTTTTCACATTGTTGTATTTCCTCCTAGCTTCTTGTACAGTTGGGGTGAAATCAGGGAAAATAGAGATGTTTGAGCCCTGCTACTGCAAGGGCCCCTTTTCCCGGGCCATCTGGAGTGCGATATCTCTGTGTCTATAATTAAGGAGGTGGGCTATAAGATATCTAGGAGGTGCTCCTTCAGGGGTGCTGCCCCAAGGAGCGATGCATCCGCTCTACCATAAAGGTTGCCGAGAAGCTAGAGCGCTTGAAGAGGGTAGTTAGGAGTCGCTCCACAAAGTCCTCTGGTCGTCCCATGTTGGTAGTTTCCGCTATACCAGAGATGTGGATATTGTTTCATCTGGAGCGGCCCTCCAAATCTTCATTTTCTGATTGCTACCTGTTTCAGGATCCGCTCCATTTTATCTAGGCGTTTCTGTAGCATTGTGGTGTTATCTTCCAGGCTGGAGATTCTTTCCTCTGTGCCATCGATATGAGCCCCCTATCTGTCCATCCACTCACCCATCTTGTCCATGCGGCCTGCCAGTGTGTCAAACCATGCTTCAGTGGCACCAAAGCCAGCCCTTAGTTCAGTCATTACTGCGGATATGTCACACGGGGGGCCTCTGCAGTGTCACGGCTATGAGCCTCTTCAGAATCCGACTGGCAACACAGGGTTCCGGCAGTGCCCGCGTGGTCGAAAGTGAGCCTTGTCTGTGTAGGGTCTGAGCAGCCAATTCTGGGGTCCCAACGAAGCAACGCCCTCACAGTACAGGCAATGGCACATGAGTAGTGTCGGGTTTTAACTCTCCTCTCCTGTCCTACCTATGCAAAGAAAAGGATTGGGGGACCAGGCTGTGAGCCTAGCCCCCGACGATCAAAGGAGTGTACCTCTGATGAGCAGCTATCCTGCCCGGGGGTTCAACTGTCTTGTACCCCCAGTTGGGGCGGTGTTAATGGAGAGTGGGCTGTAGGTAGATGCAGCGTGTATTGCACTTGGTCGTATGTTTGAGACAGCAGGGGGCAACAAAGTTCACTTTCATCCAGTGCTGCAGCACGGTAGCTGAGGCCATGAGGGCCTTATAGCACCGGGCGGGCCTCAGCGGGTAGTGGCGGTCTGCCACAATCTCATCACTGCCACACTCACCTCAATTTTGTAGGTGTTGCTCTGTCCACACAGCTGTCTCTCTGGGGCGTCTGCAGAGAGTGGGTCTTGGCTTCAAATTCTGGCCAGTATTGGGCAGCCCGCCACTCCCACATAAGGCCCGGTCGCATCCGGCTCCATCTCCCCGGTAGGCTGCAGCTGTCTCCCACCTCGCGGGCCTCGAGGGAGACTAAGGAGGGAGGGTTCCAGTGACTTACGAGGTTGGGTGACGTCTGCCTCAGACCTGCCGCCGCGGAGCCTCCGACGCTGTGTCGGCCGTGCGTGGCCTGTCTTTCCCCTCTCCTTCAAATGCAGGCATTAGTCCTTCGACCGGGCACAATTTCCATGGTCCTCTGGTCCCTGGCTTCCCAGCTAGTTGTTCATGCTGATATGTAACGGCTTCTGCAGCAGCAAACCGCTAGTAGGTAAATGCCGAGCCGGAGCCTCACAAGTTGTGGCCATCTTGGTAGCGGTTGTGGCCACGCCCCCAAGTAGACAAAATTCTTAATTCAGAAAGGGGTCATTGTGTAGATTCCTCAAAACTTTCCCAAAGAAACTATTTGTTGAATTAAAAACATATTGAAAATAAGTTTACAAAAAATATAAACAATTGATGACAATGTTTTCATCTGTTATTTTTTTAGCACTATGGCCGATTTACAAAAGCAATATAATATCAAATCTGTCAGACGCTACTTTTCGCAGGGATATATAGGGGTTCTAGGTTTTCCAAAAACACAAGATACCCAGAACCAACAACACAGCTGCAGCTTATAAGGATTTTTCATTGTGTACCAACAATGCAGCAATTCATATGGCAACATCTAATCAAAGAAAAATGAGTTTGAAGGAAGGCTTGTTTTTTCTGAAATGTGCTCAAGTTGTTGAGTTTACGAACAGTGGTTATTAACAGACCATTGATTTTTGGGGTAGCAAAATTATCATGTGGTTCAGGAGCAAAATGTTTTCTCCAATTTGTGATAACAAAACTTCCACTAGTCTATGTTCGCACGCAACTCCTGAATCAAACACTTGTGGGACTGGGCCTAGTACACTCGAGATACAATATCCCAAAACGACAAGTAACAATATTCCATTTCACAAATCAAAACTGAGCTTTTTTTTTTGCTAAGTGTGTACCTGCAGAATTTGGGCCCTTGCTCACCTGGCACCCACCCACTTACTTACCAAACCCAGACATTTCTGAATGTAGGCACCCTTGGGAGTTCAGGGAGGTGTGATTTGCATTGATTCCATGATGCTTTTGTACCCAGAAGGCCTTGCAAACCTCAAACATTGGCTGCAAACACCCATTTTCCTGAGATTTCTGAGAGAAATTATCAGGAGCTGCAGGGAACCACAAACTTCCTACCACTTATTGTTCCCACACATCTCCCGATAAAAACAGTACCCCACTTGCTTGGATGGAGCTAGCACCCGCAACTAAAAATGCCTCTAAAAGCAATCTGAAGAAATCACTTTTTGCCTTTTAAAATCCCCGCTTTTTTGTGTTGTGTAGCAGCGAAATTTGGGCCCTAGCTCAGATGCCACCCAGGGAAACGCATCAAACGCAGACATTCATGAAATGTAGATACCCTGGGGAGTTCAGGTTGGTGTGACGTGTAGATCCCACTGTTTTTTTTTTTTCTTCCCCGAAAGGCCTTACAAACCTCACACCGGGCTGAACTGCTTGGAGCTCAAGCTTTAGTAAATTCTACCACTGACCCTCCCTCCCCAAAAACTGATATTTTTTTTATTTCTATATTTCCAAATTGGAGATCTACATCAAAAGAATATATAAGGAACTACTATTCCTTGAAAATAGCTTTTTCTAAACATGCCCCAATGACTATCATATTTAGAGCAGAGTCTAAGAGTAAAGCGCGTTTCAAAGTGCAGGAAATGCGCATCTGAATAATATTGTGGCCATGGATAAAAACAAGTCAACACAATAATAATATTATTGAGTGCCATCTGCACAGATGAATTTGCTCCCAAACTAAATGGATGCCTTTTGATTTTTTGCAGCGAGACTTAGTGTGACAAGTCAACATGTAAAGCTCACAGCATACAATCACCAAACACAGGATGCAGTGCACTTACCTAGAGGAGTTTATCGAAAGCATGAACAAGCGGCATACTTTGTTAAACAAAAATTTCCAGAAGTGGTTCAGAAATTCTATCCTGTGCTGGTGTCTTAGGACAAGACACGATATCTGTGAGCGGCTGGGTGCTAGAGAAGTGAAAGAGCAAGAGAGGGAGATCGGGACAGAGGGAGAAAAAAAGAGCGAAAGAGAGAAAACAAGAACATGGTGTTTGTTACACAAGAAGAGAGTGTTTTAAATTGTCTGCTTTGCCTGTGGGCTGGAAACATATGTAGGGTTATTTATCTAAGTGAAGAGCATAAACCAGCGCGGGCAGACAAGAAAAACTATTTTAAAGAGTGAAAACTGCTAAAACACCACTTGACCTTTCAGGGTTGAAAGCTCTTTGCATGTTTGTGTGTTGAAAGGCAGCCGCTCCATTTGCCGCCAACTAAATGAGGGTGATGTTGCAAAGGACTGTGGGTAGTCAGATTAATCTGACATTATACAAGGAGGCCTAAACCTGCACCTAAATAATCCTAAAGACCCTACAATTCAAGCCAGATTCACCCTCCTGGAAGCGAACAATCTTATCCAACACTACAACAAACAAACGCACAATAAGGGCTCGAAACTTGACGCCATCATCTCTAAACACAACACTCTAGCCCTCCACTCTATCCAACCATCCTACTGGACTGATCATCATCTAATTCTATTCAATCTCCATACCAACCAACCAGAGGTCCCCCCCGCCCCCCCCAATCTAGCCGTCCCAAGCACTGGGTGAGGAACATGCGTCGAATTTCACATACTGAACTAGAAAAATTGGTCTGTTCCCAGATCACACCTTCACCCATCTTCTCTTCTGCCGAAGACCTTACCGGCGACTACAACAATATGGAAAAACTTGTTGAGGCATTCGCCCCCCTAAAAGTCAAGAAACCAAGAAGCATCCACTACAGAACTTGGTTCAACACAGACCGTAACAAGGAGAGACGACAACTCCAATTAGTCAAAAGAAATTGGAGACCGCAGCCCTCGCTAAACAATCACTTTGATCCTACGGGCAGAATGCCTAGAATAAAAAAAACAACATCTTCAGTAGGGGTGGGTGGACATGGCGGAGATACACTATGCGGAATTCTGCGGAGTTGAATAAAAACTCCATGGAATTCTGCTCCGCCGTAGGTCTCAGAGGCCCTGCTACATGAATTGAAGAATGCTTTCATGCCTCTGTTTTCCTGCCTTTACTTTGTCCCTCTTGCTGCTCCAGGTGTGTGATCTTCTCCCACTGTGGCAGCCGTGGACGGCCCTTGCTGTTCTTTCCCTGTCATAGCCTGTTGCTCGTAGGTCACCTGTCCCTCGCAGTGCAACAATGAGTGAAGGAGGGACTGGCCTCGTTCAGCTGGTCCTCCGATCACCAGCTCCGTCCGGTCTCCCTGCAACGGCAGCTCGTCTCGATGCCTCCCTCAGCAGGCCAGGGTGAAACCAGCGCAATGCCCAATCAAAACAAACACAAACCACAAACACAATCTGTGAAAAAAGACCAAAACAAGCCCAGCCCTGCACAAAATGAATGTAGATTACAAAATTAAACATGGACATATGCAAATGACTCAGTGTTATAAACCTTGTTTGTAACTTCTAACAAATTTAATGCCTGGGAAACGGCCTTAGTGTGATGTTTTGGGCTGGTGGAGCACATATTGGGTGTACCCAACTCCCACTCGGAGCACATATTTTGATGTCGGACTTTTTAATGGAGTTCCCTCCACACAAGCTATTTATTGCTGGAGTAGTGTACTTTAATCGTAGCAGTAGGTTGGCTGTGAGGACCAGGGGTGTGTTCTTGTCGGGGCTTGCATGCATTCTCTGCTGTTTGTCGTTGGGCAGTTGTCCATCACCTGGCTGGTTGTGTACACATCATTGTCCACCACCTGTCCCTATGCTTAGGCGTGGGATGGTCTCATTGCCATGTTCTGTCAAGTGTCCATGGCTTGGTGATGAGGCCCCTGTTTTAATATTGGAGGCATCAATCAATCAGGTGTTTGTTAAGCACAACTACTCACCCGTAAGGGTCTCAAGGCGCTGGGGGTGGGTGGGTGCAGGTTCCGGTCCATCAAGGAGGGGGTCTGTCGAAAAGCCAGGTTTTGAGGATTCTTGCGAAGATTAGGAGCGATGTTTTCTGTCTGAGGTGCAGCGGAAGGGTGTCCAGGCTCTGGCCACGAGGAAGGAGAAGGAGCGGCCTCCCGATATGGTCTTTCTGGTGTGGGGGACCACGGCGTAGGAGAGCTGGGCTGATCGTAGGGTCCTTTGGGGTGCGTGGAATTTGAGTCGGCTGTTCAGGTATGCTGGTCCGGTGTCATGGAGGACCTTGTGTGCGTGGGTGAGCATCTTGAAGTTGACTCTATCCTTGATGGGGAGCCAATGGAGTGTGCGCAGGTGCTGGGAGATGTGTTAGTGTCTTGGCAGGTTGAGGACCAGTCTTGCGGCGGTGTTCTGGATGTTTTGTAGCTTGCGGGTGAGGTTTTTGTTTATTCCGGCGTAGAGTGCATTGCCGTAGTCGAGTCTGCTGGTGAGGCATCTCTTTGTGACCTTTTTAGTTAAATCAAGTTTATTTTGAGCTTGTTTACTTTAATTAGGCCCCCCTCCCCACCCCCGTGACCACTTGTTTATTGAAAATTTTAAGTGAAATCATACTGTCCTGTTTATCTATAATGAAGAATCAATACTAAATCTTATTGCTAGAACAAATAATTTTAGACCAAGTTTCCTTCATTAATTACCCACCCCTTATTTAGAAGGGAGAAATTCTTCAATCTGTTTCCCGCAAGTTGTGCTGATTGAGACTAGAGTTTTGTGAAAGTGTGAGGACTGGTTGAGGGGCAGAATACTCAGAGACAGGCTTGGGTCTAGATAAAGTAGGCTTTATTCCTCTGTACACGCGTCTCTTTAAGTGCGCCCGAATGCACAGACAGGTTCACAAAAATGGAAACGAAGAGTCCAATCAGTTCTTCTGTATCAATGTGTCCTTGGGCTTTTCGGGACGCTGCTTCTAGGCTCGGATGGTCCTCTTGTCTCGTTCACCGCGGGTGGAGTTGTTGGTGATATATGCAAAGAAAAGGGAGACAAGAGACGCGTTTGTAATATTGTGCTTCGTTTTCATCTGTGGGGAAAGGGCGTGAGGGACACCGGTGCTCGACTAGGCAAGGAATGTGAAGGGTGATACCAGGCTCGAAGGAGAAAAGAGGTGAGAGTTATCTAAACCCTCTCCCGCCTCCCAAACCACCCTGCCATACGCCCGCGTACCTGGGCGAGCCATGCGCCTCCAGGAACGTGGCTGGGCGGAACGCCTTCCTGTTGGCCTCCTGGCTTTCTCCCTCCGTCTTCGTCCGACACGACGTCCCGGGGTCTCCTCGGTTCTTCGTCTGTGGTGGCGTCCTGTATTTCCTCCGGCTCCTCGGCGTTCGGTGAGTTCTCCTCCTCGTCTGCTTCTCTTCCGCGAGTGTGTGTCTTGACGTCGCCTTCCTGCTCTCCTTTCAGTGGTCGAGAGAGAGTCACGAGGTAATTGGGGGCGGGGCCCACAGCACTCCCGGGATTTTTAAAGGCGTCTGTCCATTTCAGAGGTTCTTCTTGCTTGTCGGCGTCTAAATCCCACGCATGGGGCTGTTGGGAAAAGACAGGGGACTGGTCATGTAAGTGCTGTTCCGACACCACAGAGGTCCCTGCGCTCCTGTGCCACTTCTTTTCTTGTTGTTGCGGGGCGACCCCGTGACATTCCCTCCCCCTAGGATTCTCCCGCTTGGGGAGAGGAAGAACGCGGGATAGAAAATCCGCATTTCCATTTTCAGTGCCCTTTTTGTGTTTGACGGTGAATGAGAAGAGTTGGAGGGTCAGAAACCATTTTAACACTCTGGGGTTGTTTCCTCGGTTCCTGCTTAACCACTGCAGGGGGGCGTGGTCTGTATACAGAGTGAAATGGGTCCCCTCCAAATAGTATCTCAATTTGTCTATAGCCAATTTCACCGCTAGGCACTCTTTTTCTATCGTTGGATACTTCAACTCTCTGGGGAACAACTTTCTGCTTATGAACAGAACGGGATGTTCCATACCCTCTCGTGATGTTTGAGACAGTACTGCTCCAATCCCACACCCGGATGCATCGGTTTGTAACAGGAAGGGACGTGAAAAGTTGGGGGAAACCAGGACTGGGCTAGTGGTGATGGCATGTTTGAGATTTTCGAAGGCTCTTTTTAATGCATCAGAGGGCTGCTGGAGGACTTTGATCTTTACGTCCTTCTTTAGAATATCTGTGAGGGGTCCGGCTATTTCCGAATATAAGGGTATAAACCACCTATAGTATCCAAGGAGGCCTAGGAAGGCTTGGACCTCCCTTTTGGTGCTAGGAAAGGGTGTCTCCCGGATAGCCCTAACCTTTTCTTCTTGTGGGGCTATCAACCCGTGTCCTAACACATATCCTAGATACTTGACTGATTGGTAACCCACCCGAGATTGTTTTGAATTTACGTGTAAACCCGCCTCCTGCAATGCGCTCAATACTAGGTCTAGGTGCTGCAGGTGTTCTTCCCATGGTGTGCTAAACACGACAATGTTGTCTAAGTATGCCGAGGCACAGTGTCGTACCTCTTTCAGCACTTCATTCATGAGGCGTTGAAATGTTGCAGGTGCTCCATGAAGCCCAAAGGGAAGCACTGGAAACTCATACAGCCCGTCCGGTGTGGAGAAGGCGGTCTTTTCTCTGTCTGACGGGTTCAAGGGGACCTGCCAATATCCCTTGGTCAGGTCGAATGTTGTGATAAATTGGGCCTTCCCCAGCTTCTCAATTAACTCATCTACCCTCGGTATGGGGTATGAATCAAATTTGGAAATGTCTTTGAGGGCCCTAAAGTCCATGCAGAAGCGAATGGAGCCATCGGGTTTTGGGACCATTACTATCGGTGAGTTCCATTCGCTTCTGGAGGGTTGTATGACCCCCATCTGTATCATGTCATGTACCTCCTTTTGTATGGCTTCCCTTCTGGCAGCTGGTATTCTATAAGGCCTTTTTTTTTATCACCTGTCCTGGAAGAGTGTCTATCCTATGCTCTGCGAGGGTGGTTCTACCGGGTAGGTCTGAAAAAAGAGTGGCAAATTTCTGCAGGAGGACGTTGAGCTTTTCCCGGTTGGTAACATCTAGATCTTCATTGATTACAAGTTGTTCTATAGTAGAGTCAGGTGTTCTGTGAGTTGGTAAGGTAAAGCCCACCGTATGGGGAAGAGGGCCTAACCACTTCCGAAGAAGGTTAATGTGGTAGGTTTGCACTCTATTAGGCTTTATTGGTAGTTTGTAGCTCGTTTTCCCCACTGTTCCCACGATCTTATAGGGTCCCAATCTTTCTGCTTTAAACTTACATGAGGAAGAAGGCATCATAACTAGCACCCAGTCTCCTACCTTCAGTACTCTCCACTTTTTCCCTTTGTTATAGTGGTAAGCTTGTTCGCTTTGTTTTTTTTCTAAATGAGAGTATGCCAGATCTCGTAATTTCCCTAATCGAGTCTTGAGATCCCGAGTATACTCAAGCATTTCTTTGGTGCCTACCTCTTCTTTCCTTTCCCATGCTTCCTTTGTCATGTCCAGTAATGACCTGGGTTGACGTCCATAGAGTAACTCGAAGTACGAACAACCGAGACTACTCTGGTATTGCCTCCGGATGACATAGAGAGGTAGGGGTAGGAGGCGGTCCCAGTCCCTTCCCTCCACCTGAAGCATCTTTTTTAAGATGAGTTTCAAAGTCCCATTATACCTCTCAACTTAGCCATCGGTTTGAGGATGGTAAACCGAGGTGCGTATGTCGGTCATATCTAGGAGGGTACAGACCTCTTTCATAGTCCGAGACATGAAAGGGGTTCCCTGATCCGTCAGAATTTCTTTGGGAAACCCCACTCTCGCAAACAAGTCCACCAGGCAATTGGCTATACTTTGGGTAGTAGTGGCTTTCAAGGGAAAAGCTTCAGGGTAACGTGTGGCATAGTCAACCACAACGAGTACATATTCATGCCCTTTCCTGGTCTTGGGGAGAGGACCTATTATATCCATCCCTACTCTGGTAAATGGAGTACCAATAATCGGGAGAGGTTGTAAAGGTACATGTGGTGGTTGATAGGGGTTGCGCTTTTGGCACGTGGCACACTCCTGGCAGTTTTGTTTCAACTCATGATAGATCCCTGGCCAGTAAAAATGCCTTAACACATTCTGTAAGGTTTTTTCCGCACTGGTATGCCCAGCGGTCAGGTAGGAGTGGGAAAAGAACATTATTTGTGGTCGGAAGGCCCTAGGTACCAACAACTGAGCCTCGTCCTCTGGTGTAGGTTTTCTATACAACATTTCATTTTTGATAAAAAAAAATAGGGGCAGGCTGATGTATCGTCATTGTTTCGTCTGTGGGCACTCTCCCAGGCATTACGAAGCGTATCGCAATCGAATTGGGCAAATTTAAAGCTTCTGTCCAGGAGCCAGGGTTCTGGGGTGAGTAAGGCGTGTGTAAATGTTGGCTCTACCCTGTTCCCGTCCGTGTTTGTTGCCTGTA
Source organism: Triturus cristatus (assembly GCF_964204655.1). Classification (NCBI taxonomy): domain Eukaryota; kingdom Metazoa; phylum Chordata; class Amphibia; order Caudata; family Salamandridae; genus Triturus; species Triturus cristatus. Next base: position 1,902,652,175 of record NC_140589.1, read on the forward strand.
CTTGGAGGAGGTGCCGAAACTGTTCTAGAAATTCTGGGTTATCTGTTCCGATTATCAACGCTTCAGGTAGACCTGCCATTACCCCAACCCGGATAGTGTGCGTTTTTTTCCCAAGGTACGATATTTCTAAAAGCGCTACCGGGTAGGGTTTAATGTCTCCGTGGACGCATCTATTGTGTACCTGTTCTTCCGGTAGTAACTGGTTCTGCTTTACCAGTTCCCTTTGTATTACTGACTGCCTATACCCTGAATCTAGCAAGGCTCTCACTGATAGTCCGTTCACCAGGACACTCACGTAAAATGCGTTTCCCAGCTCGACTGTATATAACACCATTTTCGGTAAATACCCGATCTCCATTGGTTCTTCCTGTGACCTTCTCTTAGGGCAAGCTCTAGCAATGTGTCCCCAGTCGCCACATTCGTAGCACTGAGGCCCCTTTGGTGGCACTGCTTCATTTCGGCGGGAGCCTATTCGTGTAGCCTCCGAATTAGGTTTTGGCGTTTTTCTTTCAGTCCTTTGACTTTGGGGACGTATCCCTCGATCTGCCTCATGTTGGGGTATCCGTGGCTGGGCTCGCGCAAACGTGGAGGCCATGTCAACAGCCTCAGTAGTTGTAAGACCAGAGTGTTGGCGGAGCCACCTTTGCGTATTGTATGGTAGGGCTTCTACAAATTGTTCTAAATATATTTTGTCCAATATTTCCTCCTTAGAACTTTCTTGAGGGCGAAGCCATTTGTCTGCTTCATTTTTCAGATGATAGAAGAGGGTTTTTGGGTTCTCTCCCGGGTGCCCCTTTTCCCTGCGAAAACGGACGCGGTAGGCTTCACAGTCCATGCCAAGATGGTCAAGGATGATAGATTTAATGGTCTCATACGGAGTGGTCCCGTTTGGGTTTGCCACCTGGTATGCGGCCTGAGCATCTCCCGTAAGTAAGGGAGCCAAGACAAACGGCCATTGTTCAACTGGCCACTTACAGGCCCTTGCAGCCTTCTCGAAGTTTAGTAGATATGCATCTGGATCCTCGCCGGGTATATATTTTTGTAGGGCAATGCCCGTCGGCCCGGTGGGAAAGGATCGGGGTTCCTCTATCCCTCCGCTCGCCTTTTCGCTGGAGAATTTCACTAAGTGATCCAGTTGAGCAGCGAAGGAATCTTTGAAGATGTCCCTGTCTGCCTGGGCAGAGGCCATCTGCCGTTCAACCGCCCATTTAAGTTCATCTTGTCCTTTGATGAGATGTTGGATGACGGCTTCCATTATTTCGGTACTAATGGTTAATGGGCCTGCATTCTCCACCACTTGTGAAAGTGTGAGGACTGGTTGAGGGGCAGAATACTGAGAGACAGGCTTGGGTCTAGATAAAGTAGGCTTTATTCCTCTGTACACGCGTCTCTTTAAGTGCGCCCGAATGCACAGACAGGTTCACAAAAATGGAAACGAAGAGTCCAATCAGTTGTTCTGTATCAATGTGTCCTTGGGCTTTTCAGGACGCTGCTTCTAGGCTCGGATGGTCCTCTTGTCTCGTTCACCGCGGGTGGAGTTGTTGGTGATATATGCAAAGGAAAGGGAGACAAGAGACGCGTTTGTAATATTGTGCTTCGTTTTCTTCTGTGGGGAAAGGGCGTGAGGGACACCGGTGCTCGACTAGGCAAGGAATGTGAAGGGTGATACCAGGCTCGAAGGAGAAAAGAGGTGAGAGTTATCTAAAGCCTCTCCCGCCTCCCAAACCACCCTGCCATACGCCCGCGTACCTGGGCGAGCCACGCGCCTCCAGGAACGTGGCTTGGTAGAACGCCTTCCTGTTGGCCTCCTGGCTTTCTCCCTCCGTCTTCGTCCGACACGACGTCTCGGGGTCTCCTCGGTTCTTCGTCTGTGGTGGCATCCTGTATTTCCTCCGGCTCCTCGGCGTTTTGTGAGTTCTCCTCCTCGTCTGCTTCTCTTCCGCGAGTGTGTGTCTTGACGTCGCCTTCCTGCTCTCCTTTTAGTGGTCGAGAGAGAGTCACAAGGTAATTGGGGGCAGGGCCCAGAGCACTCCCGAGATTTTTAAAGGCGTCTGTCCATTTCAGAGGTTCTTCTTGCTTGTCGGCGTCTAAATCCCACGCATGGGGCTGTTGGGAAAAGACAGGGGACTGGTCATGTAAGTGCTGTTCCGACACCACAGAGGTCCCTGCGCTCCCGTGCCTCTTCTTTTCTTGTTGTTGCGGGGCGACCCCGTGACAAGTTTTAAGGTTTTGATTAACGGAATGTTGATTGAACAGGAAATCTCACCAGCATTATGAGGAATGGTCATGCCAATGAAAGCCGTATTTCATGAGTTCCAGTGAAATGTTTAATGTTTTTAGGTCGAGCCTGGGCAGCGCATGCGCTGCTCTAGGAGGCATGCTGCATGTAATTGAAGCCCCACCCATATTTGTCATTGGCTTTTCATTGTCCTCCGTAAATATGGCTTCTGATTGGTTAATAGGCTTGTTAGTCCCTCCTTTGTCCTGCCTTGTCTTCATTGGAACCTCCCACGGCAACTGGCCCTTTTACTTCGGTTGTTACATGTATGCTTTAATTAGAGCCTGGGAGCACTATTTTCCTAATTGGTTTCCTTTTGCCTGATGTTGCAGGCAGGACACGCTCTCTCTCTCAATGATTTTTTTTTTTAGGTCAGTTAGAAAGCTCAGCTGTCTCTTCGAGACCTGCTGCAATCGGTCTATGCACATAAAGTCCAACCCCTTTCTTGACATTGCTTTTCATTTGTCTGTCAGCGTCCTTCAAAAATCCCTGCTTGCTAGTGGTCAGTCCTGCCTCTTTGTCCCTCCTTTCTCTCTTCTGTTCCTCCCACAGAGCAGGGACATAGTACTGTCTCATTCCACTATGGTTCTTTATCTGTTCATGAGAGACTATTTTTTTGCTTGAATTCCAGCTCTGTTATTGTTTGTGTGGGTTGAACTCCAGCTCCCTACCTGCTTTATATTTGAATATAACAGTGTTAGCCCTATCCCATCTCAATGCCACAGTTACATTACTGCTGCCTCCCCTGCCGTGCTTCCCGCTCTGTTGCTTGAAGTTTATTTAATTTGTGGCACTTTTAGAAGTTCGCCGTTGCTTTTTAGTTGGTTTTTTTAGTGCACTTTAGGGCGAAGAACATTTCCAGGATCATTCACAGGATGCTGAACCGACTGCCGAGGCTCAAACACGATTCCCCAGCTCCGAAGTCTGCAGCTCTGACTGCTGAGCCACGTCCTCTCTCTCTGGGGATCCCTGCTGGAGTCGCTCTTTGTTCTCCTCAAGCCACGCATTAGCAGCAGCTCGCTCTTGGGCTTGTTTCATTCCATAGTGCTTTGCAAAAGCACCAGCTATGTTACACATTTCAGTTTCATATTTTTGGTACACACATGGGAGATTACTTGGCAGCTCAGGACATTCCCTGTTTTTAGCAGGAGCTGCAGACTAATCTTCTCATGGCTTCAAAAAATATGAATGTCATTGGGTAATGTTACTGGTGCTCGCTGCTTAGAGGAAATGCTCTGATTCCTTGGTAGGCTCTGTTTTTATCAGATGGTGATGTCCGCAGCAAGATGGTTGTTAAAATGTGTTAAAGATCAAACTGGAGCCATAATTTAAAGATCTTCAAAGGGACTGGGGTGCTTGTTCCAACGTGTAGGGGGTTGATGGGGCAAGAGAAAGTGGAGAAGACTATTGGTAATAACCCATCAGGGTTATTGGCTACGCTTATCCGTATTCTATTTTTTGTTACATTTATTAATGCAAATCTGTTATGGAGCGCATATCACCAAGACCGAGCACTATATCAATTAGAATACAAATACAATGATATTGTTTTATTTAAATTTTATCAAAAGATTTACTGTCCCACTTTCACATAAAATAAATGTTGTCTGCTATAGCTTCATTTTCTTTTTGTGTGCGTTAGCTTGAAGGGAGGGTGGGTGTAGTTTCTCTTGTCTGTCAATTGTGTGAATTCAGAGGAGGCCGCATGCTGTCACTGCTGCCTCGGCCTGGCGTGTAAAGATGGACTCCTCTCTGTGGTGCTATCTTTTTGGTTTATAGCTATAATGGAGTATAATTAACTATGTAGCTTGGGAATCGCCAGGGTTCATCTCTGCAGTTATTTTTCGGCTTTTATTCTCTGCGCTATTTCTTGGCCAGAGGCAACAATTGTCTCCTTTTTTATTAACCTAATTTTAGCAGGGAGACATATAGTGTGCACTCTGTCAACATGTGGACAGGCTACTCTCTGTGTTGCTTCTCGTCTAAATGCTGTTATGTTTGGCTTGGTGTACATTGTGGGAAACCTGGCATGCATCTGATGCCTTGGGCAATATTTGATTAAAAATCAAGTATTAAAACAACTGGGGTGGGGATATCTTGTTGGAGGTTGAGCGTCTGCTGTGGCGCAGTCCTGCAGAATCACTCAGATCTATGTTTACACGGAGCTTCCAGTAATGGGTTCCCTGTGTGTCTTATGTTGCGCTGCTGGTAGACTCCCCTCACATTCATATGTGGGTCAGAGGGGCATCTGTTCGTTGTCGGGCAACTCCGGCGTCCATGGCAGGAATTCCAAGGCACGTCACTCATTCTGCCAGACTGAGATGCTGCTTGTCGACATCCTTCTCCAGCGTTTCACTCCCTCGAGGGCCTTCACTGACCTTCCACATGACACATTCCAAACATGCGCAGAAACACAAACCTGCACCCAGGTCAGTTTTGGATTCCTCTTTGAATAAACCAGTACATTTCAAAATCTAAGTATTTTTAGTGTGTGTGTGTTTTAATTTTTTTTCACATACACTGGTAGCTCCTCCCAGTGTTGGTAAACACTGACAAAACAAGACACACACCACTGTGAGGACTAGCGTGCTATGAGGACCGATTTCCCCATAGCGTTTGCATTTGTGCGTGTGCTAATTACAGCACCCTCTTAAAACATTTGTGCAATCAGCCTCTCACTAGCAGGAAAACAGTCTTGCAAATAAATAGGAGCAACTATGAAAACAAGCCTTATTCTTGAAGACCTGCAGATTTATTCATTTATTTACTTGGATGTATAGACCACCTGGCACATCTGCAATTGCCCCTGCTTACATTAATAACTGACAATGTAAACATCCATTTGCTTTACCTCAAGATTTGACGCTTCCTTTCTGAGTCAATCAGCTGTCATTATAAAGAATTACTATTATTTATTTATTTTTTTTAAACACCACTTGATTCAAGCATTCTGTGGTATGGTTTTGTTAATATGAGGCATTCATCTATTTGGGTGCTGTACACGACTGTACCATGCAGAAGGCGGAAACTACTTGTTGTGGTAAAGGAATTTGCAACCAAATATACCAGAACACATTTGCTGACATATTTAGAAATGTGTGAATACTTTGTGAATAATATAAGGTATAAACTACCCCCTGGTTTACGTTAGAAGTATATTGCAAGATAAAGTTATGGATCTCCCAGTGACTTGCAATATACTGTTTAATATAAATAAAATATCCCTACCATATGTGTAGTTCTTGGTCATGCACTTCATCTTCTTTCCCTCAGTGCTCTTTTAAACTTTCGTGGCACCTTTTTAATGTAAAATGTGAGATCTTTAATTTTAAAAATCAGTTGTTTTTAACTTGTAGCCAACATGTTATGTAGCTTAAGTATCAAAACCTTCTATATGATGTCTGGTAACATCTAGATATATTCATGTTGTCGTAGAGCAACTCAAGCGGTGCAGTAAGTAAACGTGTTTCATTAAGTGCATCATTATCAGCTATTGGAGAAGAATTTCCAGGGGAAAAAGATCTGAAGAAAGAGAGCGGGATTTGTCAAGTCTCACTTTATTTAGGCGGCAGCGACATTTCTGTCCAGCGACCCGCCTTTCATATTCTCTGCAGTATGTTGCTGGGGGCACTGTGACTTCTCAGCTGGAATCTAATACATTATTACAGTAGAGTAGATCTGTTGTTTTTTAATTTCAGTTGGCCACAATTAGACAGTAATAACTTATTACAGTTCAGTTGTGACATGGTGTCTGCTGCCAGAGCCAACAGCCAAGGTGAAAGGCAGGTCAAAGAGCACCATTGCAGGTGCAGTTTAAACAAATTAAAGGAGAACTGCCTTTTTAGGTCGCGCTTGGGAAGCGCATGTGCTGCTCTGTGTCAGGAGGTTACGAAACAGAGGACCCTTACCGTACACTTGCAAAGGAACAGAGATGCTTGTTCCCAACGCCCCTCCAGGATTCCCCAGAGACCGAATAAGATCACGTCTCCAAACAACCCCAAAGGGGGAAAGGGAGTGGACAAAATAACAAAGAAAGAAGAGACTGGTTCAGGATTTATCGGAACTCCTCCACAGCACCCTTTTCTCGTCAGTCCGTTCTATAGACTATCTCTTGGATGATACCTGGGGAAACTAACAGAGCACAATTACTTAGCACCTAAGTCTACTCTATATCTATCTAATAACTCTATAGATATTTATTTTTTGTACCCTTGGGAAGGAACGTACCTCTAAATCCTTTTGAACTAGCCTCTCTTCGTGTGGTTGGTGGTTGACTGCCTGGAATTCTCTTTCTTACTTGTTCTACCTAAAGGTATATGAGCATTCAATGAATTAATCAGATTAAGCCTAACCTAATTATTAATATTAATAATTATTATTATTCAATTTATCAGCTCACCCACCAGTATATTAAATGAAGTGTCCTCTATTCTTCTCTAAATTATTGTGACAACTTGTGGTAAGATTTCGCGCCTTTTCTTCACTAGGATTGATTTTTATAGCGTTATTGTTTTCTCGATAGTTTCTTATCTCCTAGTTATTGCATTTATTCAAATATTAAATCTTGTTTTCTTTCTTTTAGCTTGGTTCTTTTGCAGAGTTTCTCTACATTCAGGTAAGCCTTTTTCTTATTTTCTGTGACTGTTTTTATTTTTATTTTAGTAATATTTTTCTGTATAATTTTCTACGATAAAGCAATATGTAACTTAGCTTTCAAGGTTGACTCCGTGTTCTTCTCCTCTTGACTGCTAGGGTTAACTCCTGTCATGAGTCACTGAAGCGGAGGAGTTACGTCGTGAAGAATTCCTCACACAAGTCTTGCAATCTCCAGACCGGGAAAAGAATATCGGGCAGGAGCGAAGGGAACTATGCTAACCACACAATAAATATTTTAACTATAGCCTAGGAATTATTATTAGTGAAATTCTAAGATTTTCCTGGAACGCGTAAGGTTCAGCTCCGAACTCAGGCGACGCTTCGGTGAAGTGCGCACTCGTTAGGGAGAGCGCGTTCCACCAAGGATCCACACAGGTGTGAAGATAAAAACTAGACCGCTACCGCGTTTGTACCGCGGCGGCCATCTTGGAACTCCTCTTTTGCAGCAAAGCACTGTGATCTTTTGTGGATTTTTCCACTTCTCCTGTTCCAGCTTGGTTTTGAATAGGTGTAAACCGCATTAACCACTCGTGTCAAAGGTCCAGTGGTTCTGACACTCTGCGAGACATGCTGTATTCGAGAATAGAGGTGAAGCCCCGCCCATTGTCTGCCCAGATTTGTCATTGACTTGTGTCAATGTTCTTCGTAAAAGCTGACTTCTGATTCGTTAACAGGCTTGTGTCTCTTCTTAGTACCGCCTTGTCTTAGTTTGTAACCTCCCATGAGGACTTACCCTTATACTTCTGTTGTTACATGGTATGCCTTATTTAGTATGTAAACACTACTTTCTTTAATGAGTTTCTCACACTGCAGGCACGACCTGCTTTCCTGCAACATTTAGCGCACCATGTGTTCTTTCACTTTCCAAGCAGCCCGGGATAATGGCGGCCGCTTCTTTGAAATGAAATAGGTCTCGCATTTACAAGAGTTTGAGCTATTGGCATTTTTAAATGACAATGCCTTTTATTTATGTGTTAATTATCAAAACCGATAAATAAAAGGCACAGTCCTTTACAATGCTAATAGCTTAAACACTCGCAAATGCGTTACCTATTGCATTGGGTTGTATGACAGTACAACGCTGGTAAATACATCGCACGCATTTTGTTTACAACGATTATGCATTTTCATCACATTCCAATACCATTCATTGTTTTTATATTTAAAAACAATGTATTTGTGGGGGGGACAGCCCCTACCTTATCTTACCTTAAATTTGTGGTATTGGTATGCGATGTAAATGTATAATCACAGTAATAAAATGTGAGGCAAATGCATGCGAAGTGTTTACCTCGTTGTAAAGGCTGTTTCCCATTGCATTGCAAATGCTAGTTTAATTTGAGCAGCACCGCCGCTTTAGCTGGGATAACGGCAGAGTTGTGCAAACATGGTGAGCGCTACGCGTGCGGCTTCAAGGCAGAGCGTGAGTAAACATTGAATGAGTCTCTTCCAGAGAGCTACAGCAGGGAAAGAACCTTGTGAGTAAACATAGAAGGAGTCTCGGCCAGAGAGGTATAGCAGGGAAGGAACCTTGTGAGTAAACATTGAAAGAGTCTTAGCCAGAGAGCTACAGCAGGGAAGGAACCTTGTGAGTAAACATTGAATGAGTCTCAGCCAGAGAGCTACAGCAGGGAAGGAACCTTGTGAGTAAACATTGAATGAGTCTCGGCCAGAGAGCTACAGCAGGGAAGGAACCTTGTGAGTAAACATTGAATGAGTCTCGGCCAGAGAGCTACAGCAGGGAAGGAACCTTGTGAGTAAACATTGAAAGAGTCTTAGCCAGAGAGCTACAGCAGGGAAGGAACCTTGTGAGTAAACATTGAATGAGCCTCGGCCAGAGAGCAACAGCAGGGAAGGAACCTTGTGAGTAAACATTGAATGAGTGTTGGCCAGAGAGCTATAGCAGGGAAGGAACCTTGTGAGTAAACATTGAATGAGTCTCGGCCAGAGAGCTACAGCAGGGAAGGAACCTTGTGAGTAAACATTGAATGAGTCTCGGCCAGAGAGCTACAGCAGGGAAGGAACCTTGTGAGTAAACATTGAATGAGTCTCAGCCAGAGAGCTACAGCAGGGAAGGAACCTTGTGAGTAAACATTGAATGAGTCTCGGCCAGAGAGCTACAGCAGGGAAGGAACCTTGTTAGTAAACATTGAATGAGTCTCGGCCCGAGAGCTACAGCAGGGAAGGAACCTTGTGAGTAAACATTGAATGAGCCTCGGCCAGAGAGCAATAGCAGGGAAGGAACCTTGTGAGTAAATATTGAATGAGTCTCGGCCAGAGAGCTACAGCCGGGAAGGAACATTGTGAGTAAACATTGAATGAGTCTCGGCCAGAGAGCTACGGCAGGGATGAACCATGCTCCAACTCCCCAGTGATCCGGCAGTGGGTCGAAGAGACGTCTAGACATCAGCTGCTTCAGGACTGATGGACAGCAGATGAGTATACTGTGTGTGCTCTGTCTGCCTGCACTGACTTACCACTGGGCTCGTCTGGCTGCAGTTTGGGGGCCAGGGCTCCAGGCACATGGTCCCCTCTCCATTCCAAGCCCACCAAAGTCTGGGATGTGCTCGCATCCCCCTCCCCTGAGCCGCGCAGTTATCTGGAGGCCGTGAACGGCTGTTAAAAGCCTGACTGGCTGGGGCAGTCAAGTGTGAAAATACCAAGCGCTGTTTCCCAAAAAAGTTCATTTTCCCTCGGTATAAAATGAACGGGAGAAATGGCGAGATTGAACCGCAAGTAATGCAGGGTGGCATCGAAACACAATCCGTGTTTTTTTTTTCATAATTTGAAAAACCTTGGACTTTCTAAAAATGGTCCCCTTTTGGATGCGCGCGCAGTTGTGGCTTTTTCTATTGCAGAAAAAAAACCACAGCACAACATCTGTGTTTGAATTTACAGACCGTTTTCCGCATGTTCTTACGCTTTTAAAAATGTTCCATTACCTCGCGTTGTGTGATTACGCCCTTACTCATTCCTTAATCTGTCCCTCCGAGAATAAAAAACAAACATGACATCTTTAATTCTCAGTCATATGATGAACGTACGTTCTCCCACAAGCATAAAAATTCTCATGAAATCTTTATTTTACGGCACAGACTTATTTGGATAATGTGAATTATGGTTAGCTAAAGCAAAACAGATGCTGAGTTTACTCACATATCTATATATCGTATAATGCGCATAGAATGTAATTATCTTTTGTAAAATAAGTGTTATTCTCAAACAGTTGAATTCCTATTTTTCATACAAAGGAAGCATTTCTCCTCTGCTTTTAAGATTTTTGGGAGTTCCCATAGGGTTGTTGGAGAGAGTCGTTGGCTGCACTCTTGTGACGCAGACGCTAGCTTCCTGTGCGGTCTCCCCATTACTGAATGCTGATACCGGATTGAATATACCCAGTTGTATCACCAAGCCGAGGGGATAGTACTCCACCTGACGTGAGTAAGACATTTAAAGGGGGAATAGTTTTTTTCCCCAATAAGGTCCTGACGAAAGCCATCGAACCGGCAAGGGCGCATGCAGGTTGAAACATGTTGATAAAGTGATGTGAAGGACATATTGCACGTCCCATATTTCACATCCACCGTTTTCAATCTTACCTTATAATTTTTTAGAATAAATTGCACCACATGATAAAAGGGTCATTTTAAATTTTCTATTCTGCACAAACTAGATCCTAGCCGTTTTTTGAAGATCTCCTCCTGGTCGAGGCCAACAAAAGACCCGATGATGATGCTATCAGCCAAGATTACGCCAATGGCAACAGACATACCAATGGCGGATAATGGATGTTGAGGGTCTTCTACATATTTGTGCCAGATCCTTCGAGGCCTCTTGGCTCTCCAGAACGCTTCTACTCCCCCCCCACCCCCCCTTTGATATATAAGCAGTATTATCACAGCCAAATTTGCATGACCTTTGAAACAAGGGTCTTAGTCGGCCCCACTGGTGTTCGAACCATTTGACCTCTGAAGTATGCTCCGTTCCCTGAAGTGGGCTCTTATACCTCACTGGTTTGTTAAAAACTCAACTTTTTAAAATGAACCCTCTGTAGAGTTGTAATACGCTAAATCCCTTCCAGTTCCAGGAGTCGGGTACTTTTCTATCAGTGGCGAGCCGTGTGTGACACTTGAGGAGGAAGGAATAACCAGCACTCTTGGCAGGCAGCTTGCCTTCTCAAAATGCTTGTGTTTTTAATAAGACCATAATCTAGTCATTCAATACATATCAATAACACATGCCTTCCTAGCTAGAGCTTTTTTTTATTTTTTATTTTTTTATATAAAAGTGAGTTTAACTTTGGATATGATTATTATCATCAAAAAGATGCCTGCTCTTCTTGTGGAAGCATAGTGATAATGCTTTTTAATTTATAAATTAGGCTCATCCAACGAAGGTTGACGAGGGCCAGACTACACACCCATTCTGGTTCCCATTTTCATTAGCGCATGTAAATATGATTCAGGTGGATATTGTGAAAACCTGACATGGCTCCACCCTCAAAGGTTTTACTGACCAGGTAGGTTTACATGATGACTCCATGTCATTGAGAATGCGATTCACCAGCGCTGGGTTTTTCTTTTACAATGTCCTCCCTTTGAAGCAATCCCCACTGCCCCTTTTACCTGGAGCATTTTCTTTGTCTCCTTCACCTAAAGCACTCTGCTTGCCTAGCCTTTCCCTCCTCTCAGGCACAAGCCTTTACCCCCTCTCCTAGGCGCACAAAGGCGCTCTATGCATCTCTATGACCAAGGGTGACCAACTGGCATTGGTGTAAATTTAGGACGATGAGAGTAAAAATTCAGGACACTTCTTTGCTACCTCCTAATGGGTTCACGCAGAGATACATCACTTTCTTTTTTCCGCAGCTGTATGTGCTCACTATCTCTGCCTCCCTGCAATATGCTCTCACCTGTAATCTTCGCTTCCACTGTGTCCATTGCATGCACCCCTAGTCTCTGTGCCTTGATGGGTGTTCATCCTCCTCTTCTTACCTTATGCCCGGTTGATACCCCGTGCCCCAATGTGTGTCCAACCCCAAATGTACGCCCTTTGGTTTATGTATCGCTGCCTTCATAGCCTGTAATTCCTGTGTCTGCTTCAGCTCACATTGTCTCACTGTAGCCCTGCTCATTGTGTCTCTGCTCCCCATGCCTATGCATCCAGTGCTTCCCCAGTCTGTCTCCATGCAAATCCTATGAGTACAACCTCCGGCTATGTTTCATTAGTCTGTGCACAAACCTACTAGTTACAACCTGAAATTTTCTCTTTATTCTGCTCGTTGTGGCCCCCTAGGGATAATCGCACCATATTCATAGCAGCCACCCAACAGGGTGTTAAAAACCAGGTAAAATTAGCACCCGCATACTGCTTAACGTTATTAAATACCCACAAATAAAATAATCAGGTGACTCTTATTCTCCTGGGTCCAATATGTCCATACCCGGTATTTCCATTTATGTAATAAAGCATTCTTGTTGTGTCCTTAATAACTGCATAGTATTCATTTGCTAAAACAAATCCAGGATTGCTTGATACTGTATCCCAGTAAGCACTATACACCAGAATCACAATCGATACGCTTGCTTATAAATTAATTGTATAACACACAATTGCCATCAGATCCATCCACTACTAAACGCAAAAGTAAAAAATACTTATTATTGTAAATATAGCTCCAACTCTAACAAATGCGAGACCTATTGCCTTGCAAATGCTTGTTCTTCCTTGATGTTGTGCAGCATTGGGAAAGCCTATATGTCTAAAAGGTGAGACTTCTTGACTTTGCCAATGTGTGTTTATTGTGGTTGTAAACCTCCTTTTTCTTGTGTAGCTCTGGTCAGAGCCTCTGATCTCTGGAGTTACACTATGTGAAAGATGCTCAGATTATTGTCTGGGTCCTATCACCGGCTCTCTGATAGTATAAAGGACTCTCTTGCAGCAATTGATTATATTTCCTGCCGTTATTGTGATGCTCTTTGTTGTGTGATCCATTCACTGGAAAAGGCTCGTACACCTGACAGCCTTAGGGTGGTCTTTCCCCAACTTTTTACCTGCCTCCCTTCATTTTCTGTGCTCTTTTTTGCTGGCTTTAGGACTTTGCACCTGTTACCACTGCTAATCTGTGCTAACGTGTTTGTGCTCCCTCCCCTGAACATGGTAACATGGGCTCATAGGGCTCCTACTCAGTTGGCATATTTAGTTTGCTTATAAGTCCCTAGTAAAGTGCACTACATGTGCCTCGGGCATGCAAACTATTTGCTACTAGTGGGCTGCAGCACTGACCGTGCCACCCACTTATGCAGCCTGAAACTATGTCTCAGGCCTGTCACTGCAGTGCCTATGTGTGAACTTTACTGCCACATCGACTTGTAATTTAAAGCTACTTGCCAAGCCTAAAACTTCCTTTTTATTACATATAAGTCGCCCCTAAGTAAGGCCCTTGGTAACCCAAAGGGCAGGACGCTATGGGAGTAAAAGGCAGAACATATACTTCTATTTTTTTACATGTCTTGGTAGTGACAACCAGTTAAATTACTTTTTCACTGCTGTAAGGCCTACTCCTCTCGTAGGCTAGAACTGGGAAATCCGTAGAATACCTTTAATCTGTAATTCCTGATTGGAAAGGAGTAGCCTTTTTATGTTTCATATCTTTGCAATGGTAATGATGAATCCTCTTTACTGGTAAGGTCTGATTTTACATTACTACTTTAGAAAAGCTACTTTTAGAAAGTGGACTTTTCTCTGCTTGTACTGCTCTTTGTGCCTTACAGCCTGTCTCTAATACACGTCTGGGCTTGGGTTGGGTGTGATTTAGCACTTATCTGGATCCCGATGGGTCTTTCAGGGCAGATGGGAGGAAGGGGCTCACTCTTACCCCTCACAGGGTAGTAGACTAGCCCCATTCAAAGGAATGATGACTCCCTTTGGTAGTCTGGAGTGAGTGCTGGGATTGGAAGAGATACTAGTGCACTTCAAAACCACTCTTAGAAGTTTCCCTCACATCAAAAGCACATTTGGACGTAAATGCTGAGCCTCTGGCCCATCAAATCCGACACTTGAAGATCTTCACAGAACCGCTGTCAGAAGAACTGTGGTACTGCTGCACAAAAGACTCAACTGAAGTCTTGGTTACTCCTTGAGTCCACACTCCGCGATAGGAAGGCGTCAAGGAAGGATCGTATGCCCTTGCTCTGCCTATTGCATCTTTACATTGAACTTGTAATCTAGAATTCATTCAGCGCACTTGTCTATGTGGTCAATTAAATGTCTCATTAAATGCCAATAGATTTTCGTGATGGACCCACCATTTAAGCTTATCCAGTGTTTTTTTTATTTTTATTTTTTCCAACAGGTGCCATAAATGCAGTAATGAACAAAAAAGATGACACCATTAAACATTACTTGTGTAGGAAGTGATGTAAAAACAATACACCTCAATTTCTTCCCTTGAAGGCTAATACCTCGCCAAAGTCTTTTTCTACAGCTGAAAACCCAAACTGCCCAATGTGGTCTGTACTTGGCTCTTAGGGATCACCTGATATACATTGATGAAATAACACACTGACTTACGGAAGCAAGTCTGATAAGGGTCTCATTACAAAGGAAGAGCTAACCTGGATCAGAAAGAACTCACAGAGGAGAAACCGTATGAATATCTAGAAAGTGACAACACATTTATGAAGGAGAGAAAGAGCAAGTGCAACATCAGAAGATCATACTGGAGAAGAAACATATTGATTGACTGACTGTGGAATTTTTTTTTTGCAATGAAAGACCTAATGCAGCATCAGAGTGTCTACGTAGAGGAGAAACCATATAAATGTACAGAATGTGACAAAGCATTTGTAACAAATGGACAGCTAAAACAACATCACAAAATCCACACTGGGGAGAAAACATATAAATGTACAGAATGTGATAAGGCATTTATAACACTTGGAGAGCTAAAGCAACACCAGAAAACCCACACTGGAGAGAGATCATATCAATGTACAGAATGTGACCAATCATTTATAACAAATGGAGACCTAAAGCGACATCATAAAATCCACACTGGGGAGAAACCATATAAATGCACAGAATGTGATAAAGCATTTATAAGAAATGGAGCACTAAAGCTACATCATAAAATCCACACTGGGGAGAAACCATATCAATGAACAGAATGTGACAAAGCATTCATTAGAAAGTCACATCTAATGGAACATCAGAAAGTCCACACTGGGGAGAAAGCATATCATTGTACAGAATGTGAAAAAGCATTTAAAACAATTGTACAGCTAAAGCGACATCATAAAATCCACACTGGGGAGAAACCATATCCGTGTACAGAGTGTGACAAAGCATTTAGTACAAGGTCACATCTAATGGAACATCAGACAGTCCACACTGGGGAGAAAGCATATCAATGTACAGAATGTGAAAAAGCATTTATAACAATTGCACAGCTAAAGCGACATCATAAAATCCACACTGGGGAGAAACCATACCAATGTACAGAATGTGACAAGGCATTCATTAGAAACTCTCATCTAATGCAACATCAGAAAGTCCACACTGGGGAGAAACCATATCAATGTACAGAATGTGACCAAGCATTTATAACAAATGGACAGCTGAAGCGACATCAACATATCCACTCTGGGGAGAAACCATATCATTGTACAGAATGTGAAAAGGCATGTATAACAAATGTAGACCTAAAGCTACATCATAAAATCCACACTGGGGAGAAACCATATAAATGTACAGAATGTGACAAAGCATTTGTAACAAATGGACAGCTAAAACGACATCACAAAATCCACACTGGGGAGAAAACATATAAATGTACAGAATGTGATAAAGCATTCATTAGAAAGTCACATCTAATGGAACATCAGAAAGTCCACACTGGGGAGAAAGCATATCATTGTATAGAATGTGACCAATCATTTATAACAAATGGAGACCTAAAGCGACATCATAAAATCCACACTGGGGAGAAACCATATAAATGCACAGAATGTGATAAAGCATTTATAAGAAATGGAGCACTAAAGCTACATCATAAAATCCACACTGGGGAGAAACCATATCAATGTACAGAATGTGACAAAGCATTCATTAGAAAGTCACATCTAATGGAACATCAGAAAGTCCACACTGGGGAGAAAGCATATCATTGTACAGAATGTGACCAATCATTTATAACAAATGGAGACCTAAAACGACATCATAAAATCCACACTGGGGAGAAACCATACCAATGTACAGAATGTGACAAGGCATTCATTAGAAACTCTCATCTAATGCAACATCAGAAAGTCCACACTGGGGAGAAACCATATCAATGTACAGAATGTGACCAAGCATTTATAACAAATGGACAGCTGAAGCGACATCAACATATCCACTCTGGGGAGAAACCATATCATTGTACAGAATGTGAAAAGGCATGTATAACAAATGTAGACCTAAAGCGACATCATAAAATCCACACTGGGGAGAAACCATATAAATGTACAGAATGTGATAAAGCATTTATAACAAATAGAGAACTGAAGCTACATCACAAAATCCACACTGGGGAGAAACCATATAAATGTACAGAATGTGACAAAGCATTTATAACAAATGTACAGCTGAAGCGACATCAAAATATCCACTCTGGGGAGAAACCATATCTATGTACAGAATGTGACCAAGCATTTATAACAAATGGACAGCTGAAGCGACATCAACATATCCACTCTGGGGAGAAACCATATCATTGTACAGAATGTGAAAAGGCATGTATAACAAATGTAGACCTAAAGCTACATCATAAAATCCACACTGGGGAGAAACCATATAAATGTACAGAATGTGACAAAGCATTTGTAACAAATGAACAGCTAAAACGACATCACAAAATCCACACTGGGGAGAAAACATATAAATGTACAGAATGTGACAAAGCATTCATTAGAAAGTCACATCTAATGGAACATCAGAAAGTCCACACTGGGGAGAAAGCATATCATTGTACAGAATGTGACCAATCATTTATAACAAATGGAGACCTAAAGCGACATCATAAAATCCACACTGGGGAGAAACCATATAAATGCACAGAATGTGATAAAGCATTTATAAGAAATGGAGCACTAAAGCTACATCATAAAATCCACACTGGGGAGAAACCATATCAATGTACAGATTGTGACAAAGCATTCATTAGAAAGTCACATCTAATGGAACATCAGAAAGTCCACACTGGGGAGAAAGCATATCATTGTACAGAATGTGACCAATCATTTATAACAAATGGAGACCTAAAACGACATCATAAAATCCACACTGGGGAGAAACCATACCAATGTACAGAATGTGACAAGGCATTCATTAGAAACTCTCATCTAATGCAACATCAGAAAGTCCACACTGGGGAGAAACCATATCAATGTACAGAATGTGACCAAGCATTTATAACAAATGGACAGCTGAAGCGACATCAACATATCCACTCTGGGGAGAAACCATATCATTGTACAGAATGTGAAAAGGCATGTATAACAAATGTAGACCTAAAGCTACATCATAAAATCCACACTGGGGAGAAACCATATAAATGTACAGAATGTGATAAAGCATTTATAACAAATAGAGAACTGAAGCTACATCACAAAATCCACACTGGGGAGAAACCATATAAATGTACAGAATTTGACAAAGCATTTATAACAAATGTACAGCTGAAGCGACATCAAAATATCCACTCTGGGGAGAAACCATATCTATGTACAGAATGTGAAAAAGCATTTATAACAAATGGAGAGCTAACGCGACATCAGAAAATCCACACTGGGGAGAAACCATATAAATGTACAGAATGTGATAAAGCATTTATAACAAATAGAGAACTGAAGCTACATCACAAAATCCACACTGGGGAGAAACCATATAAATGTACAGAATGTGAGAAAGCATTTATAACAAATGGAAAGCTAACGCGACATCAGAAACTCCACACTGGGGAGAAACCATATAAATGTACAGAATGTGACAAAGCATTTATAACAAATGGAGAGCTAACGCAACATCAGAAAATCCACACTGGGGAGTAATAATATCAGTGTACAGAATGTGGCAAAGCATTTATCAAATATAGACAGCTAAAGGAACATCAGAGAGTTCCCACTGGGGAGAAACTGTACGAATGCACTGAGTGTGACAAAACATTTATAACTAATGGAGAGTAGAAGCAACATTTAGAAAATCCCCATCGGAGAGAGATCATTCAACTGCACTGAATGTGAGAAGTCATTTATTAGAAAGTCGCATCTTATGCAACATCAGATAGTCCACGTAGGAGAGAAACCCTATGAATGTACATAATGCAACAAGACATTTATTACTAGGCAAAGATAAATACTACATCAGAAATTCCACACTGGTGAGAAACGATATGGCTGTACTGAATGTGTCTTAGCAGTTATTACAAAGCAAAGTTTAAAAATACATCAGAATGTTTCACACATGAAAGAAACCATATAATTGTACAAAATTTGACAACGCCTTTATTCTAAATGGAGGGTGACCATTCAACTGCACGGCATGTGACACAGTATTTATTATAAAGGGAGAGTTAAAGCAATATCAGCGTCTACACTGGGGAGAAACCACATGAATGTATAGAATGTGACAAGGGATTTATTAGAAAGCAAAATGTAATACAAGATCAGGAAGTTCACGCAGGGGAGAAAACATATGTATGTACTGAATACCACAAAGCATTCATAATAAATGGAAAACTGAAGTGACATCTGAAAATCTACATGGCAAGAAATCCAATGTATGTACAGAATTTAATAAAGTCTTCCACAGGAAGAATAAGCTAATGCAGTATAAACAAATCTACACTAGTGATAAAGCATTTATAAGAAATGGAGCACTAAAGCTACATCATAAAATCCACACTGGGGAGAAACCATATCAATGAACAGAATGTGACAAAGCATTCATTAGAAAGTCACATCTAATGGAACATCAGAAAGTCCACACTGGGGAGAAAGCATATCATTGTACAGAATGTGAAAAAGCATTTAAAACAATTGTACAGCTAAAGCGACATCATAAAATCCACACTGGGGAGAAACCATATCCGTGTACAGAGTGTGACAAAGCATTTAGTACAAGGTCACATCTAATGGAACATCAGACAGTCCACACTGGGGAGAAAGCATATCAATGTACAGAATGTGAAAAAGCATTTATAACAATTGCACAGCTAAAGCGACATCATAAAATCCACACTGGGGAGAAACCATACCAATGTACAGAATGTGACAAGGCATTCATTAGAAACTCTCATCTAATGCAACATCAGAAAGTCCACACTGGGGAGAAACCATATCAATGTACAGAATGTGACCAAGCATTTATAACAAATGGACAGCTGAAGCGACATCAACATATCCACTCTGGGGAGAAACCATATCATTGTACAGAATGTGAAAAGGCATGTATAACAAATGTAGACCTAAAGCTACATCATAAAATCCACACTGGGGAGAAACCATATAAATGTACAGAATGTGACAAAGCATTTGTAACAAATGGACAGCTAAAACGACATCACAAAATCCACACTGGGGAGAAAACATATAAATGTACAGAATGTGATAAAGCATTCATTAGAAAGTCACATCTAATGGAACATCAGAAAGTCCACACTGGGGAGAAAGCATATCATTGTATAGAATGTGACCAATCATTTATAACAAATGGAGACCTAAAGCGACATCATAAAATCCACACTGGGGAGAAACCATATAAATGCACAGAATGTGATAAAGCATTTATAAGAAATGGAGCACTAAAGCTACATCATAAAATCCACACTGGGGAGAAACCATATCAATGTACAGAATGTGACAAAGCATTCATTAGAAAGTCACATCTAATGGAACATCAGAAAGTCCACACTGGGGAGAAAGCATATCATTGTACAGAATGTGACCAATCATTTATAACAAATGGAGACCTAAAACGACATCATAAAATCCACACTGGGGAGAAACCATACCAATGTACAGAATGTGACAAGGCATTCATTAGAAACTCTCATCTAATGCAACATCAGAAAGTCCACACTGGGGAGAAACCATATCAATGTACAGAATGTGACCAAGCATTTATAACAAATGGACAGCTGAAGCGACATCAACATATCCACTCTGGGGAGAAACCATATCATTGTACAGAATGTGAAAAGGCATGTATAACAAATGTAGACCTAAAGCGACATCATAAAATCCACACTGGGGAGAAACCATATAAATGTACAGAATGTGATAAAGCATTTACAAAAAATAGAGAACTGAAGCTACATCACAAAATCCACACTGGGGAGAAACCATATAAATGTACAGAATGTGACAAAGCATTTATAACAAATGTACAGCTGAAGCGACATCAAAATATCCACTCTGGGGAGAAACCATATCTATGTACAGAATGTGACCAAGCATTTATAACAAATGGACAGCTGAAGCGACATCAACATATCCACTCTGGGGAGAAACCATATCATTGTACAGAATGTGAAAAGGCATGTATAACAAATGTAGACCTAAAGCTACATCATAAAATCCACACTGGGGAGAAACCATATAAATGTACAGAATGTGACAAAGCATTTGTAACAAATGGACAGCTAAAACGACATCACAAAATCCACACTGGGGAAAAAACATATAAATGTACAGAATGTGACAAAGCATTCATTAGAAAGTCACATCTAATGGAACATCAGAAAGTCCACACTGGGGAGAAAGCATATCATTGTACAGAATGTGACCAATCATTTATAACAAATGGAGACCTAAAGCGACATCATAAAATCCACACTGGGGAGAAACCATATAAATGCACAGAATGTGATAAAGCATTTATAAGAAATGGAGCACTAAAGCTACATCATAAAATCCACACTGGGGAGAAACCATATCAATGTACAGATTGTGACAAAGCATTCATTAAATAGTCACATCTAATGGAACATCAGAAAGTCCACACTGGGGAGAAAGCATATCATTGTACAGAATGTGACCAATCATTTATAACAAATGGAGACCTAAAACGACATCATAAAATCCACACTGGGGAGAAACCATACCAATGTACAGAATGTGACAAGGCATTCATTAGAAACTCTCATCTAATGCAACATCAGAAAGTCCACACTGGGGAGAAACCATATCAATGTACAGAATGTGACCAAGCATTTATAACAAATGGACAGCTGAAGCGACATCAACATATCCACTCTGGGGAGAAACCATATCATTGTACAGAATGTGAAAAGGCATGTATAACAAATGTAGACCTAAAGCTACATCATAAAATCCACACTGGGGAGAAACCATATAAATGTACAGAATGTGATAAAGCATTTATAACAAATAGAGAACTGAAGCTACATCACAAAATCCACACTGGGGAGAAACCATATAAATGTACAGAATGTGACAAAGCATTTATAACAAATGTACAGCTGAAGCGACATCAAAATATCCACTCTGGGGAGAAACCATATCTATGTACAGAATGTGAAAAAGCATTTATAACAAATGGAGAGCTAACGCGACATCAGAAAATCCACACTGGGGAGAAACCATATAAATGTACAGAATGTGATAAAGCATTTATAACAAATAGAGAACTGAAGCTACATCACAAAATCCACACTGGGGAGAAACCATATAAATGTACAGAATGTGAGAAAGCATTTATAACAAATGGAAAGCTAACGCGACATCAGAAAATCCACACTGGGGAGAAACCATATAAATGTACAGAATGTGACAAAGCATTTATAACAAATGGAGAGCTAACGCAACATCAGAAAATCCACACTGGGGAGTAATAATATCAGTGTACAGAATGTGGCAAAGCATTTATCAAATATAGACAGCTAAAGGAACATCAGAGAGTTCCCACTGGGGAGAAACTGTACGAATGCACTGAGTGTGACAAAACATTTATAACTAATGGAGAGTAGAAGCAACATTTAGAAAATCCCCATCGGAGAGAGATCATTCAACTGCACTGAATGTGAGAAGTCATTTATTAGAAAGTCGCATCTTATGCAACATCAGATAGTCCACGTAGGAGAGAAACCCTATGAATGTACATAATGCAACAAGACATTTATTACTAGGCAAAGATAAATACTACATCAGAAATTCCACACTGGTGAGAAACGATATGGCTGTACTGAATGTGTCTTAGCAGTTATTACAAAGCAAAGTTTAAAAATACATCAGAATGTTTCACACATGAAAGAAACCATATAATTGTACAAAATTTGACAACGCCTTTATTCTAAATGGAGGGTGACCATTCAACTGCACGGCATGTGACACAGTATTTATTATAAAGGGAGAGTTAAAGCAATATCAGCGTCTACACTGGGGAGAAACCACATGAATGTATAGAATGTGACAAGGGATTTATTAGAAAGCAAAATGTAATACAAGATCAGGAAGTTCACGCAGGGGAGAAAACATATGTATGTACTGAATACCACAAAGCATTCATAATAAATGGAAAACTGAAGTGACATCTGAAAATCTACATGGCAAGAAATCCAATGTATGTACAGAATTTAATAAAGTCTTCCACAGGAAGAATAAGCTAATGCAGTATAAACAAATCTACACTAGGGAGAAACCCTATTAATTAATAGAATGTGAGAAGGGATCCATTACAAAACAAAATGTATATCAGAATGTTCACACAGGAGAGAAACTCTATAAATGTATTGAATGTTACCATGCATTCAGAAATGGAGAGCTAACTCGACATCAAAAGTCAACCCTGTAGACCGCACTGAATATAGCAAGGCATTCATTGGCAAGGGAAAGTTAAAACCGCATCATCAGAAAGTCCCCACTGAGAAAAATCTATATGTATGTACAGACTCAATCAATCAATGGGTATTAAGCACGGCAAATCATCAGTGAGGTTCTCAAGGCGCTGGGGAGGAGTTGTTGTCCGGAGCGGCCTATCAGTTGAACAACCAGGTCTTGAGTCCTTTCCCGATTCAGTGATGAGGCAGATCTCGGTGCAGGGGGAGTTCATTTCAGGTCTTTGCAACCAGGTGGGAGTAAGAGCGACCTCCGTGTCGGGTGCTTTAGACTCTAGGAGTTTAAGCGTGGAAGAGGGAGGTGGAATGCAGGTGTCTGGTGGGGAGCCATGTAAAGATCTTGCGGCGCATGCGCATTGTGAGGAAGCAGATGGCGGAGATCATGTTGATTTGCTTCTTCATGGAGAGCTTGTTGTCCAGGACAATGCTGGAGTCACGGGCATGGTCGGTAAGGGAAGAAGCCAGATTCTGCTGACCACCATGCGTTGCTTCAAGATGAGGACTTCTGTCTTGTCTGTGTTCAGTTTTAGGCAGTTGTGCTTCATCCAGTCAGTGATGTTGGTTGTGCACCTATATAAGTTGTCTTTGGAGATAGTGAGGTGGGTCTAGTCAGTGTAGAAGATGACCTTCAGCCCGTGCGATCTGACAATGTTGGCTAGGGGTGTCATGTAATGTAAAAGAGGGGGGGGCTAACTGAGGATCCTTGTGGGGTGCCGCAGATGATGTCCTTTGGTTCAGGAGTAGGGCAGTGTCTGATTGTCTGAGTTTTTCTGGTGAGCTAGGAGGCGATCCATTTGAGGGCATTTCCTTGGATTCCGATGTGGTGGAGCTTGTCAATCAGGATCTGGTGGGAGACCATGTTGAAGGCAGCTGAGAGGTCAAGGAAGAAGAGGGCTGCAGTCTCATTGAGGTCCAGGAGGGCTCTGATGTCATCTGTGGCTGCTATCAGAGCGGTCTCTGTGCTTTGATTGGCTCGGAAGCCGAAATGGGAGGACTCCAGGAGGTGTCTGGTCACCTGCCTCTTGATCGACCTCTCGAAGACTGTGGCTGAAAACGAGAGCAGGGGTATCAGAGTTCTTCAGCTGCTCTAGGTCTGCTGAAGGTTTTAGGAGGGTTTTGTTTTAGGAAGGGTTTCACTTCTACGTGTTACCACTCATCCGGAAAGGAGGCCATGGCGATGGATCTTTTCAGTGGTTTTGTGAGCTCTAAGCTGATCGCCTTGCTCCTCAGGTTAAAGATAAGGTGGGGGCATGGATCAGTGGATACCCCAGAGTGGATTGACTTCATTATAGTGGTTGTGTCATGTGCGATGAGGAGGTCCCAGGAAGCGGCTGAGGTCAGTTAGTGTCAATGGGTGTAAGGAGGTCGAGGCTGTCACTGGCAGAGAGCTGAGTTTCAAAGTCCCTATAGATGAAGGCAATCTTCTAATGAAAGTAGTCAGCAACCATTTCGCACTGATCCCAGAAGGGAGTTATGATATTCTCGGTGGACGCAGGGTTGCTGAATTCCCTAACAATGGTGAAGAGCTCATTGCTGTGGTTTGAGCTGATCTCTATGCAGCATGTGAGGGCACTCTTCTTTGCTTTATTGAAGAGGTGGTAGTGGTTGATCGATGTCCTGAAGGTGGTGTAGTGCACTGGATCCTTACTGGTACTCCATCTTCTTTCTAGCCAACAACAGTCTGATTGAGAGGTCTGAAGTTCCGGGGTAAACAAGTTGACACACTTTGCGGATTCTCTAATCTTGTTCGGCTCGGCGGGGGTCACATAGTCGGTGATCCAGTCTGTGAAGTTCTTGATGGCCTGTTTAAGGTCTGGAGCTGTGTCCGGTCAGTTGGCATGGAGAATGTTGTTCCAGTTCTCTTCTGAGACAGTTTCCAAGTTGCGCTGAGGTGTGCTGGGTGGTTTGGTTTCTGTAGCGCTGTGCCCTGTGATGGTGAAGTGGGCAATGGAGTGGTCGGTCCAGGGGAGTTCTGTGACATAGTAGTATTTGATTGTTTTGCTGATGGAGTCAAGCATGTGCCCGACGATGTGTGTTGGGTCGATGATGAGTTAGATGAGGCTGATATTGCTCATGCTTTCTATTAGGTTGTCAGTGCTGGCATCGCTAAGGTCTTCCATGTGGGAGTTGAGATCTGCTAAGAATATATAGTGTTCGGAGGCAATGGCGAGTTGGGTGATGAAGCAAGGGATGGCTTTGCAAAACTCGGGGTGAGTTCTGGAGAATGTGACAGTGTTCTTAAAGAATTAACCGTATGAGTGTAAAGAAAGTGGCAAGGCATTTATTAGAAGGGCACCGCACAGCCAATGTACCATAGGAAAGCCCATCTTGGGGAGGAACCATATAAAGGTCCAAGGGTATGCCCAGACATGGGTCCTGGGCTCACTGTGCACTGGATTCAAGCTGACTGATGAGGGGTGATACCCCCAAACTGGTCCCAGGATGCTTGTTTCTGGTCCATGGAGGACCTGGCTTTGCAGGTCGAGCTGGACTCTTCCCATGAGGAGCAGGGCCAATGATTTGCATATTGCTAGGTCTTAACTGGCGTGGCATGGTGAGCAAAAGAACAATGGATTTAAACCAGATCTCATGACTGGGGGTGAATGTTTCATTTATTCCGAATTCCGTCTATCATTTGTGTGTCTTTTGGTTACGTATATAAGCACAATACCAATTTTAAACCTGCAACAAAACGCAAGAGACATTGTATCAATTTTATCAACTCAATGCCCGCATACTTAGATTGAGGTGGTCTGCGATGTCCCTGCTGGTTGTGGTGATGGGATAACACATCCAGTGATGTGTCCTGTTTACAAAGCTGACTCATGGTCACTAAGCAGCATGACAAAGCCCTTTTCCTGTTGCAGAGTCTACCATAAATTGTCATGACAAAGGCAATAGCTCTATACCACACTCCACTCCGACTGGACTCACACCAAGTAACAATGGTAAAAAACATAATACTACTGAACTGTATGGGCACATTTGGTGACTGAAGAGCTGTATCGGGAAGAATACGAAGATAAATCCACAGTCCTTGAATGAACAGAAGGAGCAACTGTTTGGTCAGTGTATCACCATCCTGAAGACATTGATACTTGGATAGAGGCTATAAAAGAACTGGAAGCTTCGCTTCAGTTGTTTATGAAACGCTAACTGTTAATTCCACGTTGATCCAGGCTTCAATCAAGCATGATTTATAAAGGGTGGCTAATCACCCAATAGGGTATCCAGGCGCTTGCAGGTCCAGTAGGCTTATTCAAACAGCCAGGTCTTGAGGGCCATTCGGAATTCCGGAAGTGAGGTGATGGTCCGGAGGTATGTGGGGAGGCTGTTCCAGGTCTTTGCTGCTATGTGTGAGAAGGAGGGTCCTCCACTTCTGTTTTGATAGATGCAGGGAGTATGGGTAAGTGAAAGGGAGGCGGAGTGTAGTCTTGTCAACAGTTGGTGGAAGTTAAGTCTAATTGGTCGCACACTGCTCCACCTACCAAGCGTGTTACCCCAATGAAAAATGGTCCCTGAGGTCAGCGTCGGCGAGTACGCCTATGCCCGTGTAATGCATGCAAGTATGAGTAGCGTTAGCCATCCCTGGACACGTGTTTCGAGGTAGTTGCCTCTCGTCAGCAGGGAGTAGGAAAATGTGTAGGGTTGCTGTGTAAGCTGCTAAAATCGTTATCAGGTAAAGTACCTCTCGTAGCGCGCAGGTGCGTAACCATGAGCCCGTCGGCTCCACCGGCTCAAGGGAGCCTGAAAATAAAGTTAAGTCTAATTGGTCGCACACTGCTCCACCTACCAAGCGTGTTACCCCAATGAAAAATGGTCCCTGAGGTCAGCGTCGGCGAGTACGCCTATGCCCGTGTAATGCATGCAAGTATGAGTAGCGTTAGCCATCCCTGGACACGTGTTTCGAGGTAGTTGCCTCTCGTCAGCAGGGAGTAGGAAAATGTGTAGGGTTGCTGTGTAAGCTGCTAAAATCGTTATCAGGTAAAGTACCTCTCGTAGCGCGCAGGTGCGTAACCATGAGCCCGTCGGCTCCACCGGCTCAAGGGAGCCTGAAAATAAAGTTAAGTCTAATTGGTCGCACACTGCTCCACCTACCAAGCGTGTTACCCCAATGAAAAATGGTCCCTGAGGTCAGCGTCTGCGAGTACGCCTATGCCCGTGTAATGCATGCAAGTATGAGTAGCGTTAGCCATCCCTGGACACGTGTTTCGAGGTAGTTGCCTCTCGTCAGCAGGGAGTAGGAAAATGTGTAGGGTTGCTGTGTAAGCTGCTAAAATCGTTATCCGGTAAAGTACCTCTCGTAGCGCGCAGGTGCGTAACCATGAGCCCGTCGGCTCCACCGGCTCAAGGGAGCCTGAAAATAAAGATAAGTCTAATTGGTCGCACACTGCTCCACCTACCAAGCGTGTTACCCCAATGAAAAATGGTCCCTGAGGTCAGCGTCGGCGAGTACGCCTATGCCCGTGTAATGCATGCAAGTATGAGTAGCGTTAGCCATCCCTGGACACGTGTTTCGAGGTAGTTGCCTCTCGTCAGCAGGGAGTAGGAAAATGTGTAGGGTTGCTGTGTAAGCTGCTAAAATCGTTATCAGGTAAAGTACCTCTCGTAGCGCGCAGGTGCGTAACCATGAGCCCGTCGGCTCCACCGGCTCAAGGGAGCCTGAAAATAAAGTTAATTCTAATTGGTCGCATACTGCTCCACCTACCAAGCGTGTTACCCCAATGAAAAATGGTTCCTGAGGTCAGCGTCGGCGAGTACGCCTATGCTCGTGTAATGCATGCAAGTATGAGTAGCGTTAGCCATCCCTGGACACGTGTTTCGAGGTAGTTGCCTCTCGTCAGCAGGGAGTAGGAAAATGTGTAGGGTTGCTGTGTAAGTGTGCGACCAATTGGGTTTAACTTTATATTCAGGCTCCCTTGAGCCGGTGGAGTCGACGGACTCTGGTTACGCACCTGCGCGCTACGAGAGGTACTAGACCTGATAACGATTTTAGCAGCTTACACAGCAACCCCACACTCATTTTCCTACTCCCTGCTGACGAGAGGCAACTACCTCGAAACACGTGTCCAGGGATGGCACACGCCACGCATACTTGCATTCACACTCGAGCATAGGTGTATCCGCCGTCGCTGACCTTCAGGGACCATTTTCATTGGGGGAACACGACTGGTAGGTGTAGCAGTGTGCGACCAATTGGGTTTAACTTTATATTCAGGCTCCCTTGAGCCGGTGGAGTCGACGGACTCTGGTTACGCACCTGCGCGCTACGAGAGGTACTAGACCTGATAACGATTTTAGCAGCTTACACAGCAACCCCACACTCATTTTCCTACTCCCTGCTGACGAGAGGCAACTACCTCGAAACACGTGTCCAGGGATGGCACACGCCACGCATACTTGCATTCACACTCGAGCATAGGTGAATCCGCCGACGCTGACCTTCAGGGACCATTTTCATTGGGGGAACACGACTGGTAGGTGTAGCAGTGTGCGACCAATTGGGTTTAACTTTATATTCAGGCTCCCTTGAGCCGGTGGAGTCGACGGACTCTGGTTACGCACCTGCGCGCTACGAGAGGTACTAGACCTGATAACGATTTTAGCAGCTTACACAGCAACCCCACACTCATTTTCCTACTCCCTGCTGACGAGAGGCAACTACCTCGAAACACGTGTCCAGGGATGGCACACGCCACGCATACTTGCATTCACACTCGAGCATAGGTGTATCCGCCAACGCTGACCTTCAGGGACCATTTTCATTGGGGGAACACGACTGGTAGGTGTAGCAGTGTGCGACCAATTGGGTTTAACTTTATATTCAGGCTCCCTTGAGCCGGTGGAGTCGACGGACTCTGGTTACGCACCTGCCCGCTACGAGAGGTACTAGACCTGATAACGATTTTAGCAGCTTACACAGCAACCCCACACTCATTTTCCTACTCCCTGCTGACGAGAGGCAACTACCTCGAAACACGTGTCCAGGGATGGCACACGCCACGCATACTTGCATTCACACTCGAGCATAGGTGTATCCGCCGACGCTGACCTTCAGGGACCATTTTCATTGGGGGAACACGACTGGTAGGTGTAGCAGTGTGCGACCAATTGGGTTTAACTTTATATTCAGGCTCCCTTGAGCCGGTGGAGTCGACGGACTCTGGTTACGCACCTGCGCGCTACGAGAGGTACTAGACCTGATAACGATTTTAGCAGCTTACACAGCAACCCCACACTCATTTTCCTACTCCCTGCTGACGAGAGGCAACTACCTCGAAACACGTGTCCAGGGATGGCACACGCCACTCATACTTGCATTCACACTCGAGCATAGGTGTATCCGCCGACACTGACCTTCAGGGACCATTTTCATTGGGGGAACACGACTGGTAGGTGTAGCAGTGTGCGACCAATTGGGTTTAACTTTATATTCAGGCTCCCTTGAGCGGGTGGAGTCGACGGACTCTGGTTACGCACCTGCGCGCTACGAGAGGTACTAGACCTGATAACGATTTTAGCAGCTTACACAGCAACCCCACACTCATTTTCCTACTCCCTGCTGACGAGAGGCAACTACCTCGAAACACGTGTCCAGCGATGGCACACCCCACGCATACTTGCATTCACACTCGAGCATAGGTGTATCCGCCGACGCTGACCTTCAGGGACCATTTTCATTGGGGGAACACGACTGGTAGGTGTAGCAGTGTGCGACCAATTGGGTTTAACTTTATATTCAGGCTCCCTTGAGCCGGTGGAGTCGACGGACTCTGGTTACGCACCTGCGCGCTACGAAAGGTACTAGACCTGATAACGATTTTAGCAGCTTACAAAGCAACCCCACACTCATTTTCCTACTCCCTGCTGACGAGAGGCAACTACCTCAAAACACGTGTCCAGGGATGGCACACGCCACGCATACTTGCATTCACACTCGAGCATAGGTGTATCCGCCGACGCTGACCTTCAGGGACCATTTTCATTGGGGGAACACGACTGGTAGGTGTAGCAGTGTGCGACCAATTGGGTTTAACAGTTGGTGGAAGTTCAGGCAGTGGTTAATGTATATGGGTCCTTGGTTGTGTAGAGCCTTGTGTGCATGGGTGAGTAGCTGAATTGTCATCTCTTCTGTACAGGGATCAAGTGGAGTTGCCTGAGGAGGGGTGTGATGTGGGTTTGTCGGAGAAGGCAGAGGATGAGTCCGGCTGTGGCATTAGGTATGGTTTAAAGTCTCTGTAGGAGGTGTGCGTCAGTACCTACATAGACGGCGTCGCCATAGTCCAGTCGGCTGGTGATAAGGGCATGTGTCACGGTGCACCTCATGTGGAGGGGTAGCCACTTGAACATTTTCTGTATATGCGCAGAGTGTGGAAGCAGGCAGAGAAGATGGCGTTGATCTATCATTTCATGGTGAACATGTTGTCGATGATGATTCCAAGGTTTCAAGCATGGTCAGGAGTGGGTGCGGGTCCTAGGTCTGATGGCCACCAGGAGTCATTTCATGTGTTGCTGCTGTTGCCATAGATCAGTACTTCTGTCTTGTCTGTGTTTAGCTGCAGGCAATTTTTCTTCATCCAGACAGCAATTTTTGCCATACATATGTGGAAGTTGGTCCTGGTAGTGGTAGGGACATTGGTGAGTGAGAGGATGAGTTGTGTGTCGTCTGCGTAGGAAATTCTGTTGAGACTATGGGATCTGACAATGTTGACCAGCGGGGTCATATATGTGTTGAAGAGTTTGGAGCTAAAGGATGAGCCCTGGGGGACACAGCAGGTGATCTCCTTGGGTCCAGAGGTGAAAGGCGATAGGTGGATCCTCTGGATTCTTCCGGTGAGGAAGGAGGCGTTCCAACTGAGCGGATCTCCATGGATGCCGATGTGGTGGAATCTTTTGATCAGTGTGTGGTGAGATATGGTGTCAAGGGCTTTTGAGCAGTCAAGGAGGATTAAAGCTGCTGTTTCTCCTTGGTCGAGGAGGGTTTGGATGTCATCTGTGGCTGTGATCTGCATGGTTTTGTAGCTGTGGCAGCCGGATTTGGAGGCGTCAAGTAGCTGGTTCTGCTCTGGGTGATTCATGAGTTGATTGTTGATGATATTTTCCAGTACCTTCGCTGGGGATGGGAGCAGGGAGATTGGCCAGTAGTTTTTGAGATCACTGGGGTATGCAGAGGGTTTTCTGAGGCTTTCTCTCATGCTTTAATAGTTGTAGAAAAGGTCTCCCTCCCACAATTCACCAGCTACTAATCCTCGAATACTCACCCACAGTGTCAAGACAAGTTATATCTCTGATTGATATGCAAGAAGGACAGTATTCTAACACTACTGTTATATCTAACGCAACGGAGCATCACTTGAGTCTGGGCATCAATGTGATTGATGCCAGTTTTGCCCCCTGAGGGTAGACTGTAAAGCTCTGCTAAGGTTACTCATACAATGTGGGTAAAGGTTAGTTGGGAGGGCTGTTTGGGCTACTATTACTAGAACCCAGGTGACACAGGGTTTGATGGTACAAATACTCCTGATCAAATAGTTCTGATTTGACAGAAAAGCTTAGAAGAAAGGGGGGTCAAAATTGCAGACTCAACGCATTACTGGGGCAAGCTCTGGATGTAAGGCTAGGCTGCTCTTCTGTAATGTGAGAGGGGTGAATGACCATCGCAAGGTCCGACTGGTGACTGCATACCTCATTAGGCCTAAGGTGTGTGTGTTTTTCATTAGTCCCGGGGATGCATGCTGGTTATAATCACTTCTCCAAAATTTGGAGCTCGTACCTCCATTTCTTTTCCTCAGTCGCTACGGAGGTGGCTATATTGGTTAAACAAGGCTTATGGTTCCAGCCTGTGGACATGTTCTGTGAGGAAGAGTACCGGTGTGTGGTTGTACAGGGTTGTTTGGTTCGGTACACATGACATTGATCAGTACATATGGGCCAAACTTCAACCCTGCTTTTTTTTTTTTTTTTCCCACTAAAGTTAGAAACAGGTTTGTGGACGCCCCCCCTCGCTTTGTAATATATGTAAAATACTTAAATGCTGCACGCTGATTTGGCTACCACCGGCAACAGGTCCAGCTGACACACCGAAGCGCAGGAAGATCTATGGGATATTATGCACCAGTACAAACTGCTAGACTTGTACCATGTTGAATGCCCCAAATCTAGAGTGTATACATTCCATTCTGTAGTACATGGAATATCTTCCAGGATCGATTACTGGTTAGGATCTAGAGATGCAATGGGCTGGGGTGAAACTATAATACATTTACGTAGGACTCTGTCCGATTATTCTCCAGTTCTGATGGCTTTGACCATTGCCAGCTATCTGGGGAAACATAGACTGTAGCAGCAGCGACCATCTGAGCTGTCAGACCCCGTTATTAAACAGAAACCCACCAAGTGATTTTATCCTACTACATGTTGAACCAGGGCTCTGTTACCTCTCTGGCTACGCTGTGGGAAGTGATTAGGGGTTAATACATATCTAAAAGTCACAGGATATTAATATTACTGAGAGATACAATGTCACACCCAGAGCACGAGACATCATTGCTAGAGTGAGAATGTGGGAGCTCTGAACCCACTGTGTTGCTTTTAATCCCCCGTGCCCTTAACTGTTGCACATGAAGTCTTGTCATTGAGTCAGCTTTCCACTTTCCATGGGAGACGTGTTAACGACTGCCAGGAAAGGATACAATAGGGGCCTTCACTGGAAGTAGGTGTTCTCCCTCCTGTAGGAAGTCGCACGTATGTTGGCCCAAAAGGCGAGCTTCAAAGCAGAAACCACCTTTGAAGGGCAAATGGGAACCACTTGGGAGAGAGGCTACTGTATTGTCTGGATAGACAGGCTTACACAAGGGACAGGAAAGGGAGAACCAGTTGCCAAACCAGTTTTTCAGGGGAATTTAGCTCCCTTGGCAGCCACTCCTCTGAGTTGGGCTAAGGAGTTCTGGGCGCCAAGAAAAGGGTTGTGCCTTTTTGGGAGTGGATTGAATGGTGCACCCTAAGGCAGCCTGCTGTGTCCTGCTAGTGGAGAAGTTGGTTTCCGGGCCCAGCCGAGGCAAGAGACTCGAAGGAGCTGCTGGCAGACCTGTTCGCAGCATGGTGACACAACAGTTACAGAAGTTTGCTAAGGTTGCTGGAGAAGCTAAAGCCCAGGGAAGGATTTGGCTGTGACAGTGACACAGGACAGCTGGCAGTTCATGGCAACTGGACTTCTGCCAGGCCAGCGAAAACCTCAAAGGACATTGACCGTGTAGCCAGGATCACCTCACCAAACCTGCAGACCAGGGAGCAGCTGCAGGAAGACCTCCTTCAACCACATCGTATCCACACCACCCTTGAGCATTTTCAGCATTCTGTATCCTTCGCATCAGAACCACTGCCTTAGGAAGCCATCGCAATGAGGATAAAGTGCCTGGGACTCTCGGAAGACTGCTTCTTCTGTGGAGGGAACTGTTTCTGAGGGCCTTGCAGATCCCCCTGACTGGCTCCCTGCTGAAGTTGGTTGCCCAAACTGACCGCATTACAACTAGTTCAACTTTTTGGTGAAAATAATTCTAAGTGCCAAATTCATTAAATTTGCAATGGCTTATTTGCGGTTACGGGAAATTTTCTGATTTACTGTACCTTGTAAATTCCAGAACCCTCCAGTGGATCTTTTTCATTGTGGTTTCTAGAAATATATAAAAAAGTTATTTCTTCTGCAATTGTTTTGGTGGTTTCTTAAATGCTTCACACTTGTACCTTTGTGTAAGCCTTGCTGTTAAGAGCCACAGCCACCCAGGGTTGAGCTAACATTTAACAAACTAAACCTACTGATCCTAAAAGGGTTGGTAGGTGTATTACATGGTGAGGTCACAGACACACAACCATACCATAGAATATACCCCATTTCCTCACAACCACAAACCAATATTCTTTACAACCTTCACTGACGGCATTCCAGGCACCTGCTCAGACTTACAGGGAAAGGGAGCACAGGATACAAGACATGTCACGCACCGATTCAGACATCCTTGGTATGGGCACATAGGTTGTGGCACGCATTCCAAACACTGGCTAAGACATAGAGTGAATGCGAGCACAGGATTCGTCACAAATTCTATATACCAGCTGAGACGTACAGGCAATGTTAGCACAGGATGCAACACACATTCCGGACACCAGCTCAGACATACAGGGAATGGGATCCCACAGGATACGACACACATTCCAGACACCGGTTCAAACATCCAGGGAATGCGAGCATAGGATACAACACACATTCCAGACACCACTTCGGACATGTAGGGAATGGGAGCACATGATTCGACCCACATTCCAGACCACAGCTCAGACACACAGGGAATTGGAGAACAGTATATGATACACATTCCAGGCACCAGCTCAGACATGCATTGAATGGGAGCACAGGATACGACACACATTCTAGACAACTGCTTAGACCTACAGGGAATAGGTGCACAGGATACAACACACATTCATGACCCCGGATAAGACATACAGAGGATGGGAGCATACACAATACAACACATATTCCAGACACCACCTTAGCCATACAGGGAATGGGAACACAGGATACAAAAGGCCTCTCTTCATTACTAACCAAACAAAGCACAGCTATTCCATTGCATATAAGCAACTGGAATAATCATTCACAACCACTCCATCTCCAACATGTCTCGTTTACACATTCACCCAACACCAATCTCTAAAACTCTGCAGTACCTATGAAGACACTCAATGACAATGTAGAAGCTGGAATAAAAATAAACCAATACTTTATCAAGAAACGTAATGTACATGTACACGGGGACCATAGGCTAAGCAACCCAGTTTCCAGAAGTCCAGTCTTTTATTGTTTTAAAGCACAAAGGACATTTTAATATGCATCCAATGAACATACAGTCACAAGGAAAATGTCTACATATCATGCACAATTGCATCTTATGCTGTTGATCAGGAGAATGGTTCAGCATGATATCAAGAACATAACCAATCAGAAAAAGGCAATGGCTTGTGCCACCGGCATGCTACAAGATGGTGGCCTTTGTGATTTCCACATGCCCAATGATTCAGATCTGTACTTTCCAAAGTATGTTTAAAAATAGCATATCGTGCCACATTCTTTTATCCAATCAGGGAGGAATGTTAAACACAGTCTATATAAGGTGCAACTCTGATAGCTGTTGCTAGAGTGTCTAAATACTGTGTGTCATAAGTTAAATTTTCTGAACTAGCCTTGCACAAAAGCTGTTTATAACAAAAGGGTACATGGATTCCCTGAAGGTCACTTGCCTTTTGCACACATTCTGCCTGTCTGGCCATCATTGAGTACCACAGAGCAAGTCATTAGAAAAATGGACTCCTAGCCAAATCAAAATGGATTCCACAACATCAAGTGACAGACTAAGACATGAGGCTCAACACACCTCATAGCAAACAAGGAAACAAGACAACTAGGTTGTGACTACCTGGCAGGTCCAGTTAGGGCTCCATCCCTCACCAACTGTGCCTATCCCCCCCCAGCTGCCACTGCAGACCACAAACCAACATTCCACTACGTCAGTCAGTCTCCATATTCCACTCTTAGCTTTCCAGACACCAGTTCAGACACAACGGGAAAGGCAGCACACCGGATACTACAGTCTCCTCACCCAAGATACAGGGGTGTGAGCAATACACTTTAACTGTTTGGGAACAAAGACCTCACAATTCCATCTTGTGCAAGACCAGGAGCATTCAAGACGGATATCACTGGCCTCCATTTCTCTGGCTCACGCACAGCATTCATGTGCTACACTGGCACATAAACAGCACATTTAATACCCTCACAATGTTTGCATGAAGGACTGGGTAACCACAAAGAAGAGGAACTTTACATGGGTGAGCTTGGAAGGCAATCTGCCTTTTCTTCATGATCACCCCGGATTTTATTTTACCTTTTGCCAGACTCTATATCTTTGTTGGATTTAGACCTCTCTGCACAATACCCTCGTAACCAGTATGCTCCCCCTTTAACCCTGGTTAAATTGGCTTATTCCCAATTGGCACATTTAACTTGCCTGTAAGTCACTAGTGTATGATGTAGAAAATTCCACTCTGGCCTGGAAGGTAAGTGGCATATGTGGACTGGAGCACACATTTTACCATCTACCAACATGGCGGTGAACATCGCTACAGGCCTACGCCATGGAACCTGACTGCTGCAGTGTAAACCTGCTGTGCCACCTGGAACTATTAATTTGACAGTTTACTGTCTAATCCTGCTTGTCAGGTCTGTTGTACTATGTGGAACACTCGGAGTGCACTTCAAAGTGAGATATTTGAATGCCAAGACAATTTTTGTGGAGCACCTGCTTGGTTGCTGAAGACCCCTGCTTTTTGTACTACCAGACTTCTGTCTCTATGTTTGTTGTGGGTACAGTGCCTGCTTTAAACTGGATTTTAGTGTTTACATGTGGAAGGACACTAGAATTACCACAGTAAATTCCCTGTCACACCCTCAGCCTCACAGCCCTGGTTTAGGTTGAAACCTTTTGACATCTTGAAAATACTTTGACACATGACATTTTGGGCCGGTCTTCAGTGCGCAAACATGAAAACCTGAAAAAGTGGGTATGGTTGGCCTGAGAATGATTTCAAAGGAAATAAAAATAACAGATTTTCGTTTTGTCGTTCTTCGTTTGTTCTGAATCTCAATTACACCCCAACAGATTTTGGACACTGCAACTATCTTTAAAGTTGTGTCCCCTGTAGAAAGTGGACTATTTTTTTTACTACAACACAGCAAAATCTGGATTCCGCAGCAACCACAGCACTGAGACCGTCCTCCTAACTGCCACAGACAACATCCATACCCTCCTCGACCAGGGCCACACGACTGCCCTCATCCTATTAGATCTCGCAGCAGTCTCTGATACCGTCTCCCACTGCACACTAACCGACAGACTTTACGACGTCGGTTTCCGGGCAACCACCCTCGACTGGATCCGCTCCTTCCTCATCGGCCGAACCCAACGAATCAGACTCCTGCCCTTCCTCTCCGAACCCACAGGGATCAGCTGCAGAGTACCCCAAGGATCCTCACTCGGCCCCACCCTCTTCAACATCTACATGGCTCCTCTCGCCTCCATCGACAGAAAACACTGACTCTGCATAGTATCTTATGCCAACCACACCCAGCTCATCCTCTCCCTCACCAACAAACATGAAAGCACCAGACACAGCTTCCAGGACGGTATGAAAGACATCGCCTCCTGGATGAGCAACAGCTGCCTAAAGCTCAACTCGGAGAAAACAGAAGTCCTTGTCCTCAGAACCACCCCCTCCGCATGGGACAACACCTGCTGGCCCACCGCCCTTGGCAACTCTCCCACAGACCACGCTCGCAACCTCAACATTATACTCGACTCCACCCTCCCCATGAACCAACAGATCAACGCCATATCTTCCGCCTGCTTCAACACCCTCTGCATCCTCCGCAAGACCTTCAAATGGACCCCCCCCCTGAATCCAGAAAGATCCTCACCCATGCACTCATAACCAGCAGACTGGACTATGGGAACGCCCTCTACGCCAGAATAAACAAATCTCCACTCCTCAAACTCTAGACAATCCAGAACGCTACAGCTAGACTGGTCCACTGCATCCCACAACAGCACCACATCACCCAGCACCTACGAGCACTCCACTGGCTCCCCGCCGCAAAGAGAGTAACCTTCAAGCTCCTCACTCATGCCTACAAATCCCCCCACAGCATCAGACCCCCCAATACCTCAACAAAAGAATCTCCTTCTGCGCACCCAAGAGGAGCCTCTGCTCCGCATAGCTTGCACTGGCTGAAATCCCATGCATCCACAGAGCCAGAGCGGGGGGGGATCCTTCTACTACATCACAGCCAAGACCTGGAATGAATTCCCACTCAGCATCAGACTAACCCTCACACTGCAAGCCTTCAGAAAAGACCTCAAGACATGGTTCTTCGGATGAGATGAAACTGCTCACCCGCCCCCTACCTCCCCCCTACCTCGCCCCCCCGGGCCTTGAGACCCTCACGGGCGTTTAGTGCACTTCAGTAAACCCTGATTTATTGATTGACTGACTTCCTGGCCTCCTCTCGTCGCCATTGTGAAGTATTTCATCTCACTGACCGTCGTCTCCAACTCGATCACTCTCTTGCAATACCGCAACAACTATCCCTCTCATTTCTTCAAGTACAAAATTATTGCCATATAAAGCAACTTCAACACACAACTGGGCCCAAAAGAACTCACTAGATACCTCCTGATCTTAATTAGGGGTGGGCGGAATATGCGAAAGTGACTTTCGCAAATTATCGCAAAAATGTTACAAATCTCCGCAAACACACAGAAATATCGCGAAGATGCGGAAGTTTTTTTCCTGCCTGTTTGCAGTATTTTCTGCATGGTCGCGGCTCGCCAACTTACCCACGCGGTTGCTTGCGGGCGCGGCTTCTTGTTTTCACTCTTCTCGCGATGCATGATCGCGAGAAGACATGATCGCGCGACCAATGACATTACTGCGGGCGCGAACTGTCGCGAGACAGCGCAAATGGCTACCAACAATCCAACATCTTGTGGAGAACGCGACCAGATCGGGAAAACTTGTCGGCGAACGCGGGGATTCAGGTAAGGCGATCGCGCGAGAATGTATTATTTCACAGCGCGAGCAAGAACCAAATTAGCGCTATGCTGCGGAATGCGGAAATTTTGACATTTTCGCGCTCTCCACGGAACGCGAAAATGTCAAATTATCGCAATTTCCGCGAGCGGAACGTAAATTTAGCCCAGGCCTAATCTTAATCCAAGAACCAATGCTAACCCCATTTCCCATCATCACCCAAGAAGAAACCGCTGCTACCATGAATTCATTCAGATCAGGGATCCCATAGGCCCCCGGTCCCACAACTCCTACTCTATAGGACTGCAACCCATCAGCACCATGCTCACTCCCATTCTTTATGCCTCCGTCTCTTCCGTGAAATTCCTGGATACTTGGAAACATGCAACTGTCCTTCCATTGAGCAAGAAGCCCTCTGCAGAGCCTTGAACTCTCGCCATCTACAGAACGATCTACCTACTACCATTCCTGGTCAAGGTCTTAGAGAAAATCATCAACAGAGTCTCAGCAAATACCTCAACGACCAGTAACTCCTTGATACCACTCAGTCTGGTCCCAACGCTCCCAGTTACTCCAGTTTCTTTGTGGTAGATAAAATTAAAAGGAGGTAGATGTGATCATAAGACCTACTCCTCAACACCACTCAGTCTGGTTCCAACGTCTACACAACTTTGGAATCCAAAGACACCGACTCCGAAGGATGTTCTCCTTCCTTCCTGACTGGAATGAGCCAGAGTGTGAGCCTGACACTATACATCTTGGACGTCGATGACCTCATCTGCAGGGTTCCGCATGGATCCTCCATGAGCCAGACTCTCTTCAATGCATACATGATCCCTCTAGCCAGCATCATCTCATGACATCAACAGCCTCTCCTAGTTCCAACTCATTCTCTCCCTTATGGACAAGACGCCCAGGCCCCTCAATGCCTGCATGATTGAAATTGTTCACTGGATGAAGACCATCTGTCTAAAGCCAAACACTGGCAAGACTGAAATTGTGATCTTCAGGGAGTGCACTTCAATGAGGAATTCCACCCAGTAGCCAACAGAGCTAGGATCGACAACGCCAAGCACTTCAGGATCATCATCAACACCAGACTCAACATGACTCACCAAGTCAATTCCGTCAACGCCTCATGCTTCCATAAAATGTCCAGTATTTGTAAAGCGCGTACAAGTACCCAAGGGTGTTTAGGCGCTGGGGGCTGTCGGGAAGATTAAGCGAGCTATTGCCCAGAGTCACATGGTGCTGGGCTGATCTGCTGCCGGCCCTGGGGATCGAACCGTGAGCCCCCGGGTTCCAGCCTCAGCCGCCCTGGCTGCTGCGCCACACCTCTTCCTCTTCCATACACCAAAGATGCTGGGGAAGATTTTCAAATGGCTCCCAATCAGCACCTGGAAAATTATCATGCACGCCCTCGTCACAAGCAAGCTGGACTACGGAAATACCCTCTATGCCGGGGTCAACAAAAACCTCAGTAGAAGACTCCAGACCATTCAAAACTTAGTGGCCAAAATCATTCTCAACCTCCCACGTTGAACTCTCATCACACAACACCTGAAGGAGTTTTACTGGGTCTCCATACACAAAAAATCACAATTTAATCTCCTCACCCACACTTTCTCGGCACTGAATAACACTGGTCCAGCATACCTCACAAACTTTCCAGACCCTCCGCTTGTATGGACTCCTACTCGTCCACATCCCATTGTTATACTCTCTATACTTATGATTTGTGTATTGGATCTGCTTACTATGCTTAGTCAATGTATTTGCCCTAGAATGTTTAGATGTTGCTTAGCTACTGTGAGAAAGATGCCGGGGCTAGCCAAGCCGAGGCGCTGAAGGAGTTAATTCCCTTCGGTCCTTCTCCTCTGCAGGATGAGGAACTGCCCCTTAAAGGCCGTAACCTATGGGAGACCGCAACGCCGAGACCAGGGGCGGAGCCTCCAACAGAAAAGGTAAACCCGGAAGACGCCGGGGTGTGCGTGTTCGAGAGACGGGAGGTGGAAGGAACAGATCGAAGCACCCTGGAGGAACGAGGACGAGAAGCAGACGAAGGACAGGAGAAACGAGGACGAGAAGCAGACGAAGGACGGGAGAAACGAGGACGAGAAGCAGACGAAGGACGGGAGAAACAAGGACGAGAAGCAGACGAGTCGTGTCCTCAAGGAATAGAGACCGAAGCCACCGAGGGGGAGCTGTGGACGGAAGACTGGTGGACACCCCCGGAGGACGCTACAACGCCGCCGTAGCTCTGGAGAGTTGCAGCCCCCGCGGTACGTGGGTCAGGGCAGGGGACACAAACATAGAGAGAGGGAGGGGGGCGGGAGTCTGTGAAGCTATCGCAGAAGGGGAGGGAACGGAGGGAAACTCACGAGTGTGTTCTTTATCTCCCCTCACTACCCTCACATTCCCTCACTATTTTCTGTTGTTTAGTCACTTACGCTGTAACCCCTCACTTACCTGAACCAGCATTGAAAGTGAGGGGTACCCTCTTGTGTGGCTTCGTTCCCATATTAAAACCAACACTCCTTCCGTGTCCCACAACGCTATCTGGGCATCAACGGGGAACCACCCTTCACCCACGGCTGGGGGCGATAAAACAGTGACGGTACCTTTAAAGAAGGTGATACTAAAGTACCGCGTACAGGACCAATGCAGTGACCGCCTTTTGTTCTCTTTTCTTTTGTGGGTTCCTGTCGCCAGGGCTGTACCATCACGTCCGAAGAAGACCACGAACCATGTTTCCGCCAGATACCCTGGACACCAACCCAGAACTCTAAATATTGTTGTCACCTACCATCGAGTATACTATCCCACTGTTTCCTATTTGACTTGGCGAAATAAATGACGCCATCATTAAACCCTCTTTAAGGCCTCCTCGCTTTATTTTCTGTCCATCCCTCTCACATCTGGTGTCAGAAGTGGGATCGGGGAAAATGGAGGCAACCATGAGGAAGATGGCCGAAAGCCAGGAGAAGCTAGAACGGTGTATGGAGCAGTTCCTTGCCGTAGCTGAAGAGGACCGAGCGACTTTACAAAAATCCCTAACTGAGCAAAGCCAGACCCAGGAGGCCATGATCGTAAAGTTAGCCGATACCTTAGGACAACAGCGGAGTACAGCGGGGTTCCCTTCCGTCGTTCTGCAAAAGTATGTCGAGGGAGAGGACCCAGACTTCTTCTTCGCAAATTTTGAGCTTATGGCGCGAGCGGCTGGTTGGGGTCAGGAGAAATGGGGTCAATATCTCGGTCCCCAGTTGTCAGGAGACCTTCAAGGGGCCTATCAAGCCGTAAATCCATTAGGCCTTACCCCCTTTGAGGAAGTGAAAAGGAGCATACTGGAGAGACTGGGTATTGACGATGATACCTATAGTTTCCGGTTGCGCCAGATAAAGGAGGGCCCTCAGGAGACACCCCGCGCATTGGCCTATAGGGTACGGGATATGGCTGATAGGTGGTTGAAGTCCCAGCTAGCAACCAAAGAGGAGATACTAGAAAAGATATATCTGGAACAATATTTGTCTTCCTTACACCCATCAATACAGAAATGGGTGAGACAACACACTGGACTGAACATGGACAGGGCTATTGAGATAGCTAGTGCCTTTTATAGGGCTCAGGAGTCCCAAAGGGGACGTGAAGACACACACTGGAGACATTCTACGGTCACTACAAGAACTACCCGACCGGCCCCGCCTGTACGTAGGCCCGACCCAGTCACCCCGCCGCCCGGACCCGTTGTAATGTTTCCCCGAGCTCCCCCTCCTCCGGGCCCGAAATGTTATACTTATGGTAATATAGGTCATATAGCCCGTTTTTGTCCACAGAAGGAGGAACCTATGGAGGTGGGGCTGGTACTAAACTATTATTGCAGCCCTGCTGGGGCTCGTCTTCCCTATCACCGAACTGTGACAGCAAATGGAGAAGAAAGGCAGGCCCTTGTTGATACAGGATGTCTACAAAGCGTGAACCAACCACAAGCTGTTCCGGGGGGGGACCTATTCCCACAGGACATATAACCATTCAGTGTGTGCATGGAGATAGTCGACAGTATCCGACCACAGAAATAGAGGTACAACACCACCCGTCCCTGACTGCAGTACCACTAAAAGTGGGCCTCATCCCTCGCCTGCCTGAACCGTTAGTCATAGGTAACGATTACCCCCACATGCCAGACCTTGTCCAGGAGTCATGGGCGGAAGGGGAGGAATGGAGGAAATCCGCACCCTTCTCCCAGATCTCCGAATCCGAGTGCACACAGGGAAAATCCCGAAAAAGCGGAAAACAGAAAAAAAGGGAAATGAAAAACTATGTGAACCACGTCAACTTGACCCAGAGCAAAGATGCTTTCGTATGGTCCAGTGAGCCCGGGTTTTGGGAGGCACAAAGAGAGGATCCTGCCTTAAGAGAGGCCTGGAACAAGGCCACAGAGGAAGGACCCTTTGCAAGTAGGTCCGCAATTCTTTGAAAAAAAGGGACTCCTTTATCGTAAAGAGGGAGGGACACCCCGATACAGCTGCTGATGCCGCAAGCTTACAGAGAGAAAGTTCTGTTTCTGGCCCATAGCCACCTATTAGGGGGACACTTCGGGGAGGAGAAAACCGAAGACACAATACTAAAAAGGTTTTTTTGGCCAGGGGTCTACTCCCAGGTACGGAAATACTGCAGGGAGTGTGCCGTATGTCAAAAAAACAGTAGGGCCCTACCAGCCAGAGCTCCGTTACACCCCTTACCTATTATACAAGAACCCTTTTCCCGAGTGGGTATGGACATCATAGGTCCCCTTTTACCCTCCCAGAGTGGCTGCCGTTTTGTACTAGTGATGGTGGATTATGCCACTCGTTTTCCGGAAGTGCTGGCCTTGCGTCAACCGAATACAGCTCACATCGCTAAAGCCATGATCAATATCTTTTCGAGAGTAGGGTTCCCTAAAGAACTTGTTACTGATCAAGGCACTCCCTTTATGTCCCGCCTCATGAGGGAATTATGTGCCTCCCTGAACATTAAGCACATACGAATTTCGGCGTACCACCCCCAAACGGACGGGTTGGTGGAACGCTATAATGCCACCCTTAAAACCACCCTAAAGAAATTACTGAATTTGGAGACCCGCAAATGGGAGGACATGCTCCCTTTGGCTCTCTTCGCTATTAGGTGTCAGGTCCAAAAAAGTACCGGGTTCTCACCCTTTGAACTCTTATATGGCCGACAACCCCGTACTTTGTTGGACATGCTAAAAGAAGCCTGGGAAGAAGAAACTGAAGGCGAAAAACCACTGCCTGAGTACATGCTGAATCTAAAAACCCATTTAGGACAGATCAGAAGTATAGTCCAAACCCACATGGAGCAGGCTCAGGCCTCGCAAAAAGCTCAATATGATAAAAAAATCAAACCCCGTTTCTTTGCACTTCATGATTATGTGCTCCTGATGCGACCCACCTCAGACCACACACTTTTGGGGCAATGGCAAGGACCTTATCGTGTTATAGAACAGGTTACCCCGGTTACTTATCGCTTGGAATTGGATCCAGGAAAAAAACCAATACCCAAATCTACCATGTTAATCTTTTTAAAAAACGGGAGGGGGCCTTGCCCGTGCACGTAGGACTCAGCCACAATCCTGAACCCCTATATCTCCAAAGCATAGACGCAGAATTGTCGAGGGTACAGAGAGAGGAGTTCGAGACCCGGCTTAAGCCCTTCCAGGAGGTGTTCTCCCTTTGCCCTGGAAGAACCTCGTTAACGGAACATGTCATAAACACTCATCCAGGAAAAAAAGTAAAGCTACGCCCCTACCGAATACCAGAAGCACGTAGGCTAGCTATAGAAAAAGAAGTACAACAGATGTTGCAATTAGGCATTATTGAACCCTCTCACAGCGAATGGAATTTGCCTATCGTACTTGTACCCAAACCCGATGGGTCCATAAGATTCTGCATCGACTTTCGGGAGGCGAATAAAATCTCCCAGTTTGATTCCTATCCCCTCCCGAGAGTCGATGAGCTGGTGGAACGGTTAGGGAGTGCCAAATACATTAGTACCCTGGATTCATGTAAGGGGTACTGGCAGGTACCCTTGAGCCCTGCCGATCGAGAGAAAACAGCCTTTTCCACCCCTAGTGGATTGTATCACTTCACGGTTCTCCCGTTCGGGCTCCACGGGGGCCCGGCCACGTTTCAACGGCTCATGAATATGGTCCTTAAACCTTGTTCCTCCTTTTCCGCAGCC
Source organism: Triturus cristatus (assembly GCF_964204655.1). Lineage (NCBI taxonomy): Eukaryota > Metazoa > Chordata > Amphibia > Caudata > Salamandridae > Triturus > Triturus cristatus. The sequence continues at coordinate 1,902,696,880 of NC_140589.1, forward strand.
TATATAGACGACATATATAGACGACATCGTCGTCTACAGCACGACATGGGCCGAACATCTCACATGTCTAGAAAAGGTAATCGGGTCCTTAAGGGACGCCGGGCTCACTATTAATCCCACCAAAAGCAAACTGGCGGCACGAACAGTGAAATACTTGGGTCATCTGTTGGGAGAAGGTTATATAAAACCCCAAAATGAGAAGGTGTCTGCCATTGACAACATTCCGTTTCCACGGACCAAGAAAGAATTAAGAGCATTTCTCGGGATGTTAGGTTACTACCGGAGATTCATCCCCAACTTCTCTCAACAAGCCTCGCCTCTCACAGATCTTCTCCGAAAGAACATACAGACGGAGAAAGACTTAAAACATCCCACCCCTGTCCTTCACCACGATCGGCAAGGACAGGAACGTCCAGTCTTATACATCAGCAGGAAATTGTACCCCCGCGAGAAAAATTACGCTGTCATAGAAAAAGAAGCCCTCGCTATTAAGTGGGCCGTTGACTCCCTGAGATATTACCTGGAGGGGAGAGAGTTTTTGTTATTCACCGATCATGCCCCACTAGAATGGCTATCCAGAAATAAGGGACACAATGACCGAATCCTGAGGTGGTTCTTAGCTTTACAGCCCTACCGGTTTCAAACCAAACACAGGAAGGGTAAGGATCAGACCAACGCCGATTACCTTTCCCGGTATCCGCTTGGGTGTATTCTTGCGGGCAAGAATGTAAGGGAAGGGAGATGTGAGAAAGATGCCGGGGCTAGCCAAGCCGAGGCGCTGAAGGAGTTAATTCCCTTCGGTCCTTCTCCTCTGCAGGATGAGGAACTGCCCCTTAAAGGCCGTAACCTATGGGAGACCGCAACGCCGAGACCAGGGGCGGAGCCTCCAACAGAAAAGGTAAACCCGGAAGATGCCAGGGTGTGCGTGTTCGAGAGACGGGAGGTGGAAGGAACAGATCGAAGCACCCTGGAGGAACGAGGATGAGAAGCAGACGAAGGACGGGAGAAACGAGGACGAGAAGCAGACGAAGGACGGGAGAAACGAGGACGAGAAGCAGACGAAGGACGGGAGAAACAAGGACGAGAAGCAGACGAGTCGTGTCCTCAAGGAATAGAGACCGAAGCCACCGAGGGGGAGCTGTGGATGGAAGACTGGTGGACACCCCCGGAGGACGCTACAACGCCGCCGTAGCTCTGGAGATTTGCGGCCCCCGCGGTACGCGGGTCAGGGCAGGGGACACAAACATAGAGAGAGGGGGGGGGGCGGGAGTCTGTGAAGCTATCGCAGAAGGGGAGGGAATGGAGGGAAACTCACGAGTGTGTTCTTTATCTCCCCTCACTACCCTCACATTCCCTCACTATTTTCTGTTGTTTAGTCACTTACGCTGTAACCCCTCACTTACCTGAACCAGCATTGAAAGCGAGGGGTACCCTCTTGTGGGGCTTCGTTCCCATATTAAAACCAACACTCCTTTCGTGTCCCACAACGCTATCTGGGCATCAACGGGGAACCACCCTTCACCCACGGCTGGGAGCGATAAAACGGTGACGGTACCTTTAAAGAAGGTGATACTAAAGTACCGCGTACAGGACCAATGCAGTGACCGCCTTTTGTTCTCTTTTCTTTTGTGGGTTCCTGTCACCGGGGCTGTACCATCACGTCCAAAGAAGACCACGAACCATGTTTCCGCCACATACCCTGGACACCAACCCAGAACTCTAAATATTGTCGTCACCTACCATCGAGTGTACTATCCTACTGTTTCCTATTTGACTTGGCAAAATAAATGACGCCATCATTCAACCCTCTTTAAGGCCTCCTCGCTTTATTTTCCGCCCATCCCTCTCACAGCTACCTAGTTACGGAATGTTGTGATTTAAAGGAACTGAAGAGAGCGGTTGGAGTTAGAGGTGTGTGGCTCTGCTCTCCTGTCTGCTGTGTAGCTTTACTGCAATAAACCTTTATTCAACCTTCTCCATTCACGAGCTGGTCACTACAAAATTTGGCGACACCCTGTCTGGCTACACAGCAACACCGTGAACCCTGCGTGCAATCAGCCTCACCTGTTGCGGAGTCTCGTTGATCTTCTGCTCATCTCTGCGGTAGGACTGTTCTTGTGGCAAACGCCGCTCACGCAGATGCAAGGGTGGAAAAACTAATTGCGATCTGTAGCGCACTATGCAACGTGAGAAACTAAAAGTCGATATGTAACGAGCATAAAGCGCAATATCGGATTTAGTGCTATCGCTTAAAGGCGCTTGCCTAAAATATTTCTGCTCGGATTAATAAAGACTTTGGGACGTTTACTCGCTTCGTTTTCAAGTTATTTTCACGTCAAAGGAGGAGTTATTTATTCACGCGCATGCGCGAATAGACCCATGTTCGTATCATAGCAACAATGTTTCTCTCGGCTGCCAGGAAACAGTAGGCCCAAGTCCGCCTGACTTGCCTGACCATACGTCATTTTCAACTCGCGTAAACAAACGTATCCTAGCAACACCGACATCGGAGTTGAACAGCGGTGCGCTCAACAAAGTTTCATTACGCTTCGAGGATATTATGATACTGTCAGTCCAAAATTAAGCTAATTTTGAAGATCTATTTTTGTTACACAGTGTGCTTCACTCTACGGTGATCCACACACCTTCAAGCTTAAGTTTGTAAAGAGGAATTCATTCGCTATTGGTGGCAACTTTGGCTGAATCTTTAGTCATCATTCCTTTCGCTTCAATCCTTCTACTTCTAAAGAAAGTTACTGTGAATCGCATTATCATACAACTTGAAGTTCATTTGTTTTCTTCAATAATTACATAAGCTTCACTTTATTATTTAGTTTGGTGTACTTCTATCAAGATATCATCTTTGTGCACATTTTTTCACCAATATGCACTCAGTAACTCCTCCTCCTTCCTTCCTGGAATAGCCAGGAGAACCGCCTGTAAGGTGGGGAATCTGGTTCGATGCTTTCCAGACGTATTTGGGAGCAATTGGTGCGTCAAGATTCAACAGTGAAAGAAAAAAATGGTTATTACTTCATTCGCTAGGGTTTGAAGGTCGCTCAATATTTAAACATCTGCCAGAATTGTTTCATTTACCAGAGGACAACGTTGATGTCTATCAAGATGCGATTTTAAAATTAAAAACCAGGTTCGACAAGCAACCCAGCTTAATGGTTGTGCGTCATACATTTTTAAAAAGGCAGCAATCTGAAAATGAAGACGTTGACTCACACATTTCTGTTTTGCGTAGACTTGCTGCTGTTTGCCAATTTGAAGCCTTCATAGACCAATTGATACGTGACCAGTTTGTTTGTCATTGCAAGGACAAACAGATTCGTCAAAAACTTCTTTCTTTGGCAAATCCCTCTCTAGATGAAACTGTTAAAATTGCCAAGAGTATTGAAACGTCGCAAGCATCGTTAAAAGAGTTAGAAGAAAAATCTCCTGATGCAATAAATGCTGTTCTATCAAATGTGATGGGAAAATCAAATGACAACAAATCCTCTTCACCAAGAAATGTAACTCATATCTATCCCAACTCTGGAAAAAGGAATCCGGAGTCTCACAATTTTAGGCAAATATGTTATCGTTGTGGGAATCCACCACACATGAAAGGTGCAAAGTGTCCAGGAACGAATATAACTTGTAATTACTGTAAGAAAATTGGACATTTTGCAAAAGTTTGCTTAAAACGCAAAAATCCCAGAAGACCTGTTGCGTGTGTTATAGAATCGGATCAAGAATCTGATCCTGAAGTGGTATCTGTTGTTACTGTAAAGAATGATTTGGTGTCCAGTGTTGATGAGTTGAGTGAGTGTGTTGATCCCATTGCCGAAATCATTGTAGGGGGAAAACCACTAAATCTTTTCGTAGATTCAGGTGCAAAGATTACGATGATAACTCATGATTTGTTTAACAAAACTTGGGGAGATAGACCGCTTGAACCTCCTGATCGTTCACCGGTCTCATATGAGGGATGGAAGATTGATCTCCTGGGTTTCTTTGAAGATGAGTTGGTGTTCAAAAATAGGAAAATTACTGGGAAAGTTTATGTTGCATTGAAAGGGCTTAATATTTTAGGATGGTATCATCAGGGTCTTCTCAAGATGATCCTTAGACCTGGTGCTCCTGAACAAATTCTCGTTGTGTCTGATGACCGACAGTTGTGCCAATGGAGTAAACGTTTCCCATCTGTTTTTGGAAAGGGTTTAGGAACCATTAAAGGTTTCGCACACAAAGTTTTAGTGAAGGAAGGGGCACTCCCTGTCAAACATAAGATGAGAGGTGTACCTTTCAGCGTAAGAGATGATCTAGAGAAAGAACTCAAGTTGTTATGCGAACAAGGGTTTATTGAACACACTGAGTCTTCTCTTTGGCTTTCGCCTTTGGTCGTCGCGCGCAAGAAATGTGGGAAACTTCGCGTTTGTGTAGTCTTGAGGTCCCTCAACAAGGAGATCTGGATCGATTCTCACCCGTTACCCCAAATATGTGATCTCTTTGCGAGTGTCAGAGGTTCTAGAATTTTTTCAAAGCTAGATCTAGCGAGCGCATACCACCAGATAGAGCTAGAGCCTGATTCTCGTCCCCTCACAGCATTTGTATCACCTCTAGGCACTTTTCAGTATAAACGCATGCCTTTTGGCCTTGCCTCAGCGGCTTCTGTCTTTCAGCGTGTCATGCAAAATATGTTGGGGGAGATTAATGGTGTACTTGTCTTTCAAGAAGATTTCTTGATACATTCTAAAGACATATCAACTCATAACTCTCTTCTTGAGAAAGTCTTGACAATTTTCAGGGAATATGGTGTGGTTGTCAAGCCAGAAAAATGCATGTTTTTAACCAAGGAAATTGAGTACCTAGGTCATCTGATTTCGGGTGAAGGGATCACACCAAGACAGGGATTACTTGATGCCATTGCTCAAGCTCGTTCTCTTTGTGACAAAGGTGGTGTAAAATCGTTACTTGGGCTATTAGAGTATTATTCGAAGTTTATCCCTAATTATGCCACTATCGTAAGACCCATTAGTTTCCTGCTTTGCAAGGGTTTAGCTTTGGTGTGGTCGCCACAATGCGAATATGCGTTGCAGTTTGTAAAAAAATCTCTCGTCAACAGCAACGCATTGAAATCTTATGACCCAGATTTGTCCTCTTGTATCATGGTCGATGCCAGTCAGGTAGGATTAGGGGCTGTTCTCACCCAAGATAGTTCTAAAGGAGAAAACACAATTGCATTTGCCTCCAGAGTTTTAAAAAATAGTGAGCTTCAGTATTCGGTTATAGAAAAAGAATTACTGTCCTGCTTGTGGGCAGTCGAAAAGTTCCAAACCTATATTTGGGGGAGGAGGTTCTTGTTGAAGACTGACCACAAGCCATTTCCATTCTTGGTGGTGGGAATAGCAAATGCTGTTCACCTAGGATACTTTGCATGGTTTCTCGCCTCATGCAGTACCAGTTTGATGTTGTTCACATTTCGGGAGGTAGGAATGTTAGAGCAGATTATCTTTCACGATTCCCCTTAGAGAATGACATGGATAAGGATTTTGTGGAGGATGTTGGGGAAGAAGATTCTGACGATTGTTTAGTAGCATCACTCGATCTACCTGAACATGGCATTGACACTGTTGAGAGTTGGGTTAAAGCCCTTTCTGATGATGAGACTCTACAATGGGTGTGTGGTTTTGTTAGTTCAGGGTGGCCCAGAGAACGTGCTCTGCCTCTTGCTATACAGCCTTTCTGGAAGGTTTGATCAGAAATTTCAATGAAAAGTGGTGTGTTAGTAAGAGGGGACAATCTCATTGCTCCTCAAAGCCTTAGGAAGGTCATTGTTGTCAAGGCCCACGAGGGTCACTTGGGATCCACGCTCACAAAGCGACGTGTCCGCGAATTCTTTTGGTGTCCTGGAATGGACAATGACATCAATGAAGTTGTGGAATATTGTGTCATCTGTAAATCTGCTGACAAGGGTTTGAAGACTTCTACTCCTCCCCTTATGCCCATTGAGTGTCCCTCAGAACCTTGGTCGAAAGTAGGCCTGGATGTCATGGGACCTTTAGAGATTTTACCTGGAGGATGTCGTTTTATCTTAGTTTTGATTGATTATGCCTCTAAATGGCCTGAAATGAAACTTGTTAAGGAGGCCTCTACTAACACACTAAGAGTTCTCTGTATCATCCCCAGTCAAATGGACTTGTCGAGCGTATGAATAGAGTTGTGGGGGATTGTATTAAGTGGGCTAAGTCTGGTAACTACGATATCTGTAACTCTCTTAATAGTATGTTGTGGTTCTATAGAACCGCCCCTCACTCCACAACAAAAATCTCTCCTTTTGATGTTTTAAGGGGGAGGAAGCCCAACACTAGCTTTAAGCCTGCGTGGATGAACAAGTGGATCAAGGGAGTTACAGATATTGACAGTCTCATGCTTCTGGTTAAAGAAAATGTATCACATTCTCAGATTAAACAAAAGTCATGGTTTGACAAAAAAAAATGTGTGAAAACTGTACCTTTAGCTGTTGTAGATCTGATCCGCATAAAGTCGCCTTTGCATGTAAAAAAGGTTCAAGTAAATTTGGTTCTCCCATTTCTGTCACTAGGTTGGGGAGATATTCTATGCAGGTTGAAGGGGGAAAGTGGTGGAATGTCAGTAAAATCGTGAAGGTTAAGAATGTTCTTTCTGCACCTGAAACTAGTTCCCGTTTACTTCACAATGGTGAAAATGTTGTTCCTGATGGAACTTCTCTCAGGAAGAGTATAAGATCTAAAGTTATTCCCATGAGATATCGTATTTGAAATTTTTTGTTTTATTTTTTTATAGTCTCTTTTCTTTTCTCTTCTTTTCTTTTCTCACTAGTTTATTCTCCTCCATTACATGAATATGTTTCTTTTAACTTTTCTCTTATTGTTGATGAGGAAGGAGGATATGTTATACTCTCTATACTTATGATTTGTGTATTGGATCTGCTTACTATGCTTAGTCAATGCATTTGCCCTAGAATGTTTAGATGTTGTTTAGCTACCTAGTTATGGAATGTTGTGATTTAAAGGAACTGAAGAGAGCGGTTGGAGTTAGAGGTGTCTGGTTCTGCTCTCCTGTCTGCTGTGTAGCTTTACTGCAATAAACCTTTATTCAACCTTCTCCGTTCACGAGCTGGTCACTGCACCCATGCATACAGAAAACCACATCCGGTGGTAGAGCCTTCTCCTACATCCCTCCTGAAGAGTAGAACGACCTGCCACTGCACATAAGAGCCTACTCACCTCTTGTATTCTGCAAGAAGCTGAGGACTCTGCATTTTGAGTAGTCCCAATAGCCTTAGATTTGGTTACACTCACACCTACTCAGCGCCAGGATATCCTCCCAGTGATAGTGTGCTCTACAATTCTGCATAACATAACAGGATAAGTTACCAGGTGACACAGTCACCAAGTATACAATCCCTCAGTTCTTGGCTTTTCATTTACAAATAATTTTATTTAGGAGTGTGTTTAAAATAACCAGGACTAGAACTCGCAGAATGCATGCCGTTGTTAAAATAGCCCCCAGAATACAGCACCATGTAATTGGGAAATGAAGTCCCTTGAAATCAATGCTAAATTAGAAAACATTCTTCGGGATTGGCCCACATTTTGTTATCAGATGTAAGAGCTGCAGTGCGGTTATTATTGTACTTGTGAGCTGTGGCACGCATGAGCTGGGGCACTTGTGACCATTAACATAAGTGAGCTGTTGTGCCTCTTAATGCAGTCTGCAGTTGTTTTACACTTTGCGAGTTGAATGTTCTTTTGTATTGCAATATTTATATAGCGGTTATTATCCAGATGTGGGGTACTGAAGTGCTTTCCTAACTGGGTAGCACACTGCACCAGGTAGGGCGTGTTCTCTCAAGTGTTTTGTGTTTGTTTTGATCTATGTGGGAAGAGTTTCCAGGTCATGCATGATGACCACTGAAGTGCGGTTATCATTTTATAGGATGCAGCATTTAGCAGTGTGATGGATGAAGAGGTGTGAGAGAAAGGCGCATAGTTTATGGTTTTTATTAAGCTGGAAGCGTTGAGCAGCTCTGCAACTCTGTATTATGTTTCTTCTGATCGTTATTTACTTAGATCGTTACTTTTGGGTTGTACATTGTGAACTATTGTGTTTAAAGTTTCTGGTCCTGAGCAGGCTTAAGTAGGAGGGAGAAATGGTGAGAGAACTGCTGGGATAATCTTTGTTAATATCATCCCATATCTGATTGTCATTGTGAGATGTCGTGAAGTGGTCACATTATGTAGCTGGTCGGGACCTGTAGAGTTGAACTTCATTAAAGTCCTCCCTTGGCTAGCGGCAGGTGGCAGATCTCTATCCGTTATTCCATGCCTGTTCAGATGATACTAAATAGTGAAGAAGGGAAGAGATGGACAAGGCCCTTTAGAAACAAATGTACAATAGTTCAGGATATCAAACTCTCTGTGCTCAGTTTGGAGGTACAAGGATGACTTGGGCCCGGTCGTAACTGAACTTCTTGAGAACTCTGAGCAGGAGTGTTATGGGTGAAAAGGTGTCCAGGAGGCCACCTTGCAAACTCTATTGTGCAAAACTGCTGACATTGCACATTCTCTGTGGAGGCAAACAGATCTAACTAAGGCTTTCCTCATTGCTGAAAGAGATCTTGTATTTCCTACGGGTGAAGACGCCATTCGCGATCCGTTAGGCATAAGCGGCTGAGTTTGTCTGTCCTGGCGTTCTTACTAGGTGTTGAACCACCAGGGTAATGTCCTGCTGTTCCAGCCATGTCCAGGATCGACAACCCTCACCACCCTGTTTGTTGTAGTTCCACATGGTGGTGGTGTTGCCTGTGAACATCTACACTAGTAGTCCCTTGATGGAGGATAGATAGATAGAGGTATTTCATTGCGAGTCGTATTGCACGGAGCTCCAGCATATTGATGTGGAGTCTGGATTCCGACGGAGACCAGAGTCTTCTGAGCTCCACCTCCCCGAGATTCTTTCTCCATCTCAGAAGTGACGTATCTGTCACTATCACCAGATCTGGTTGGGTAAGGGAGAGTGGTCTCCCTCTAACCCAATCACGGTTCATCATTAGCCACTCCTGCATATCTTTTGCAGTTCCATCCAAGATCTGGACCATGTCGGAGAGATTCCGTTGATGCTGCGACAACTGGAACTTCTGGTCCCACTGCAAAGCCTCCATATGCCAACGGGCATGTCACAAGAAGGATGCAGGAGGCCATGAGGTCCAGCAGCCTCAGAGTCAGTCTCCCCAAAACCCAGGAGAGAGGCTATAACATTCGTATCATAGCCTGACTATCCTAGCCAGTACCAACTCCACTCAGACAATACACTATGATGTTTGTGTAACCCATCTTCTGTCGGTTTGTATACCTGATGTAGTTTCTCCTCATGATCTGGCACAATTCACAGTAATATCATAGACTCTGTCGCTGCTCTTAGTAAAAACCTTATCAGAGAAGGAGCCATCCATCTTGCTCACCTCCTTCTCATCTCTAACTATCGATCAAACTTTAGGGATGCTAAAGTCTATCAAATCTGGTGCTCCCAATGATCCTTGTCCTCCCACAATTGTGCAGTTAGTGCCTGAAACTGCTGCCATAGCTCTCACTGACATCTTTAGTAAGATGTTCAGTGCTGGTCACTTTCCAATAGAGTGAAAGAAAGCATCCATTCCATCTTTGATTAAAAAACCCATTCTGGATCCAACAGATTCATACTATCAGCCGATATCACGGCTCCCATTCCCTGAAAAGATAGTTGAAAAAGTTATCAATCTAGAACTTACCTCTTATATCAATAAAAATAACCTTTAGGAAGCTACCTAGTTTGGCTTTAGAAGCCACCATAGTACAGACCTAGCCCTCATTTCGGCCTCTGAGAAAATCAGGCAGATCCTTGATGTGGGAGGAAATGCAGCCCTGATTTTATTAGACCTCTTGGCAGCCTTTGACATGGTCAACCATACTCTTCTGCTTCTGGACCGTCCGGCTTTGTTAGATACTAGGGACAAAGCACTCTCCCTTCTTAAAACTTTTTAACCTGCATAAGTGCGGTTTGTGGCATTAGATTGGTTTAGCTCACCCCCTTTTCTCTCTGCAATGTGGCATCCCAGAGGGCTCAGCTCTAAGGCCTACCATATTTAATCTTTATGTGACTCCACTGATTGAATTGTTTGGTTTTGAGCTGGTGACCTATACAGATGACACCAAAATTGCGGTGTCGGTCACCGGCCACCCAGAGACGTCTGCTGCCAGATTCCATGACTGTATTCTACATACAGGGACATGGATGAGCGAGAACTGTCCAGTTTTTTTTTAAACAAACTTTATTGATTACCATAAAGCATTGTCCAATAGTTACAAAGCATTTCACTGAGGCATAGTTTGTCATTATACAGCTAGCTTATGCTAGTAGGAGTATTACAATATGTGCACACAAGTACACCAGGATTATATTATTAATACAAAAGCAGTTTGTATGATGAAAGTATAGTATAGATGCATTTGTTTGAGTTAGCTATCAACATAACTACTAACGGTTACCCAAGTGCCCGCCCTCCTACCTCCCGGCCCGTCAGGTCTATACGTCTGGCATGGTAATTGCGCATGTGAGTACTGATTTACATTCCATTTTGCATTGTGCGGGTATAGGTATCTTCTTATCGCCCACTAGTCATGCTGACCAGTGTAGTACAGTGTCAACTCTCCAAAGTTAAACTCATCCCAAACTGAGGTCTTGCTGTTTGGAAGGAACTCGTCCTTCTGGTCTCCGTGTTGGTGGCCTCAGGAGCTCAGCACCCTCCCTATTCCAGGCACTAAATAAAATAAAAAAACCTTGGAACACTCTTTGATCGCAAAGTTTGCTTTAAGGGCCGTAACAATCACGTTACCTCGGCCTCTTTCTTTACCCTGAAATTACTCTAGAAGGTTCTTCCCTTCATTCCATCAGATGTGCAGAAAACCGTTGTGTCCGCCCTCTTTGCATCAAACCTAGATTACTGCAATTGCTGGAGCAGAGTTTTCTGTTGAAAATTCATTGGGTTTTGAAGCTTCAGTTGTCTAAACGTGGTAAAATTAAAAGTATTAATTTCTTAATAACTAATCATTTTGTCTTGTGTAAATGTAGTTTTATACTGATCAATATGTGCGTGTTAATAAAAGAGAACTACACGTGGGAACGCATACGTGTGCTGATTAATAATAACGTGCATGTTTACATGTTTAAAGTTGCTGAGTGCTGTTTATTTTAAAGCACAAAACGCTTTCGAATTAATGCTTTCCTGTGTTGCAAAAGCTAGATAATTACATACACATAAGGGTATTAGTGGGGTTAACACTGTTTAATCACTATGCTGTAGTAACGTTGTTTTGTCTCTTTCAATTAAGATGGTCTATTGTGGCCTATTGAGGCCTGACTAAATATGGCCGCCGTTTGCAGCCTGGCCTCGAGTGAAAATCTGTGATGAGAGAGAGCCTTGCTGAATATGGTCCTGAGTCAGCTGACCACAGTCCTTGCCTGGTTAAAACTTTCCGTGAGGACAGCAGCAGTTTTGGGCGAATCTCCAGATGAAATGAAATGGCCTTGGCAGCTTTGGGAAAACAAAGGAGCCTTAAAGAAAGACTCTGAACTATGATCTCATTGCCGAGGAAATGTGGAAACTGAAGGATACTTTTTATTTTCTTGGTTCCTGTTCCGTCTTTTTATTTTTTTGATTTTTCCTGAGCGGAGATTTCCAAATGTAGCGATGCTACATCCTTTCCTTCTCGCTTTGCTCAGAGGTTCGACGGATGTAATGAATACATAATGTATCTTTCTTTTGTTTAAAATGCTATAAGAATTGTTAGCCTAGAGAGGGTTCTTGCCACTTGCCATTTTGCCGCTAGACGTTCCGAATCTGCGTTGGTGAGGATCGTTGCTGAGAGGACTACGTCTTGAGAGACTTTACCGAGAGACTTGTCCTGACCCGTTCTGACATTTAGCTAGAATAGGTAATTATGAAAAAATGATTTATTCTGATTTATTTCCTTTGACTAACTTTAGATAAAGCATTATAATTTTGAATATGGTGTTGGTTATTATTTCTTGTCAATTATTGAGTATTATATTTTGATTATTGTTGTATAGATTGTTTAGATTATGTTTTAGGGCAGTCACAATAACCAGGTTTTATCGACCTCGATATAGATGCAGGGTGTTTAGGAGTTTTCTTTCCACAGGTTCAGTGCTGGTAGAGTATTTGAGCGTATGTTAGTGAAATGGGCCCTAGTGTATGATGAGTGTATGTGCGTGTAACTGTGAAATTACTCTATCCGTGGAAGTAGGGATATTATATGCACCCTGATCTCTATCAATTTCCTGGTAGCAGAGGAGGATGGTTATTGATGATTGTCTTGATCTGATTAGATTACTTATTGATTATTGATTATTGATGTTGGTATATGTACTAATACTATATGTTGGAGTCGTCATGTTGAGTTATATGTAGTGCTTCTGGAATTTGGGAGCTGGTAGCAGTTCCGTAGTAGGGCAGAGGGAAGTATATGCTGCTCTCGGGAAAGACGGAATTGTAATAAAAAACGTGTGACAATTGAAGTTGCGCGTCACATTGTCTGGGTTCGGAATCAGTAACATTGTCGTATGTTACTATTAGAATATATTTCTGGTATATAAGGAGTGTGTATGGTAGTGAAGGTTATCTGTGAAACTCTGGTCTTGAGTCCCAGGGATCCGTAAGGTTCACCGTTAAAGCTTATTGCGGGAGGAGTAATAGGTATTCTCTGAGCTTGTTTGAGGAACTGGGCAGAGGTAAGCTGCTTGGTTGACGTATGTTATAATTCTGTAGTGGGACAGATTGTTCACTGTTCTCGGGAAGCAGGATTCTGTGTGTATGTACTATATTTTCTTGTATAAATGTGCGTGAATGCATATACATTTAATTGATTGTAAGACTCTTTGGACAAGTCCTGGAGGAAACAGTTAAGGGATGTATGAAAGTCTGTTGATTCTTGTGAAATAGATTTTCTTTTACTATTCTGTGGTTAGCGAAGCAGACAATGGAGATGTTTATATGTTGTAACTAATAGATTTTGTAGAAATTTTGACACGAAGTCTACTGAGAAGATTTTGTAAAGGAGGGGTAGACGAGTGACAGGAGACAGGAGACAAGCGACTGCAGCGACTGCTGACGTCAAACAGACCGCGCTCTAATTGGATAGTAGATCAGAATAGTGTTCGCGCTGGGATTGGTGCGTTGGTGTGAGCCGCGCAAGGATTGGAAGAGCTATTCTAGTGACGTAGACGCTCCAGGATTGGTGCGTTAGTGTGAGTCGCGCTGTTATTGGTTGAAAATTCGTATTGTATATTTATAATACGGAAAGGAGTAGAGAGTTTTGGTAAACGCTAAAATGTATTACCAAGAAGAGAAAAAGAAGAAAACATTCTTTGGAAAAATCAAAAAGTGGTTTGACAAGGATAAAGATGTTAAGACAAGAGAGGGTGAATTGTTACCTCCAACGAAAACACCTGCATCCTTCATGGTTGCAAAATATGGGTATCATACCTGTATATGGTTGGAGAATTGGGTTAGGTATACCAAAGAGGATGGTGTTCTAGCATTTCCAGAACATGGTTCATTTAATCTGGCCGTGTTGAGAAATTTACGGGAAAAGATGTTATGTCTTGACCCAAAACCAAGGCCGACACAGTTTGAGGCTTTAGTGGAATGGGAAGAGGAAGTACATGAGCGAGAAAAACAGAGGTCTGGAGGACATTACAGGTACATGTTTGGGAGGAGACATGATCGTGATACTCATCATGATCGAATGAAAAGGTGGCGAGATGCTAGTATGTCAGAGGGATTATATCCGATGAGAACAGTTGAAGGAGGAGCAGAGAGGGTTCCTGAGTCAGAAGTGAGAAGACATGGAGTTAATGAATATGAGGATGAGGTCTTGAATGACATGATTTACAAAAGACCACCTCCATATAGACCAGAACCAGACGAGAGTACACCAGTTGTTTCTCCAATAAGGGATACAGTGTGTATCATTGAGACAGAAAATGAGACACCTGAGTTAAGAAGTGGTAATCCTTTCAGGGAGAGAGGGAATCAAGGTGGTGACGAAAATACAAGAGAACTAGCCAGAACTACAACAGAACTGACTGAAAAGATTAGGGAGTTAACGAAGAATCTGGAAGCTGTTACGGTGCCTGTAACCATAGGTCCGGTTATGCCTGTGTTTGACAAGCAGAGGACAGGTGAAAACGGATTGGTGATTCCATATGTTGGGAATAATTTGATAAGTTCAGTTGGTCCCTCAGGAGATTCAGGGAAAAGGACAAAAAGTAGTGATTTGAGACAATCCAGACATGACACATGTAGTGAAGGACTGGATGCTAGTGAAGCTAGTTGTTCAGGGATGCCAATTTTAGAACCGCAGAAGAAAGTGGTTCCAGTGAGAAAAACTACTGAAATAACAGCTGAAGATTTGAATGATTGGATGAAAGTTCTTCAGAAAAGGGATAAAGATTCACAAGCAATTGATGTGGCTAGGTTACGTGTAGAATTAGAAGAGCTTGTTACAGGGACAGTTCCAACAGAAATTCTTAAAAGTCATCACGATGGTGAGCTGTTGTTCATGTGTAAAAACATTACCTGGAGAGCGAGAAATACACATGACAGGTTAAGAGCAATAGCGAATGAACAGGGAGTTGACATTGATAAAGTGAAAGCTTTGCAAAAAACCTACAGGATGGATTTTACAGACAAGGATATCGAAAATCTGAATGGTACTGGTAGAACAGGACAGATTAAAGAAATGGTCGCATTATTGCGAAGATGGGGAGATGTAGAAAAATGGAAGGATAGGTGGTATAAGAAAAGAGAGGAATCTGGAGATAGAACTTATTCAGCATTTCCTGTGAGAGAAAAAGAGAAACCAGTGGATAATTATCCTATGAGAGAAATACCTGGAGGAGGATATGTACATGTTCCATGGACCAGACAGGATATTTTATCATTTACGAATGATTTCCCTCGATTGAGAGAAAAGCCCGTCGAGTGGTATAGGCAGGTAGATAGGTTTGTGAAATTGTCAAAAGTGCTGTGGATTGACCCGAATAGTCTGTTTGATATAATTGTTCCAGCAGACTTGTGGACTGAGTGTAAAATAGTTGTGAGTTGGCCTACTGAGGAATACCCAAGAGATCAGAGAACAGGAGCACCAGATCCAGAGGTAATGAGAAAGTATGATCAGGTGATGGTATACCTGAAGAGTAAAGTACCTGCAAAAGAGACAGATTGGGTTAAAATAGATCGAACACAACAGGAAGCAAAAGAATCAGTTCATGCTTTTTACTAGAGGCTGATACTGGCATTTAAACAATTCAGTGGAGATGAACACCTGGGTGACAAAGATTTGAGTCATTTTGTATATAGATTTGTATATGGCCTGAGACCTGAGATTGGTGAGAGAATTCGTGAGCATACAGTGGATTGGCAGAGTAAGAAAATAGATGAGATTCTGAGACATGCAAAATACTTCAGTGATGAAATTGAAACAAAACAAAGAAAGCTGAAAGAGAAAGCAATGTGGGCACAAGTGAAAGTTGCGGAAAGACAGGAAGCACAATTAGTGGAACAGGCAAATAATCCAGGAAATAATGCAGGGAATAGATCTAGGTATGCAGGGAAAGGAAAGGGGAATCTTGAGGAAGCCAAAAAGAAGTTCCCATGTCACAACTGTGGCCAATTGGGACATTGGAGATCTGAATGTACTAATCCACCATTAGTGAATAATGAGGGTAAAACCTTAAATCAACAGGTGCAGAATGAAGGAAATAATCAACAGCAGCAACAACAGAAAGTTGTGAGACAGCAGAGTCAAGAGCCAAAACCGCCCTTACCGCAGAATAGAGGGTCACAAAAGTATAATCAGGATTCAGGATTCTACAATGATGAACAGGTAAACAAACCAAGGCGTTCTAATCAGGTACAACAGTACTTGTTAAAGAATGAAGGGAGTGAATCTGAGGGTGATTATTGACGGTGCCGAAGAGAGGAGGAAGAGTGCATACTTGGTGCAACTCTAGAAATAGACCAGGCAGGACCATTTGTAGATGGGAAAATAAATGAAGAGAGTGTTACTTTTTTGGTAGACACAGGTGCGACAAGATCAACTGTCAGGTCAACAGATGTTAGAAATCTTCCTCTCTCGGATGAAGCAATCCAAGTAGTTGGTGTAGCCAATACACAAATCAGGACACGTCTTACGGAACCAGTAAGAGTACAGATAGGGAAATTTTCAGACATGCACAGATTTATTGTCTGTGACACAAGTCCAGTGAACCTGTTAGGTAGGGACCTATTGTGTAAGATGAACTGCACAATTTTCTGTACACCGGATGGAATAGCTTTTGAAACACCAGATGAGGATGTTTTGTACCGAGTGACTCTAGAAAATAGAGAAAGTGAGTTAATTGGTGCATTTGCTGTGTTTGATCCGGAGGATTTGCCTCGGGAGCTGAGAGACACAGTGAAAAGGACAGTTTGGGATTTTACTGGAGAGGATGTGGGATTGATGAATAATGTAGATCGAGTGAAAATTGCAGTGAAAGAGGGAATTACATATCCTAACATTCCTCAGTACAAAATGACACCAGAAATAATTGAAGGAATAACTCCTATAATTGAGAAAATGATTCAGCAGGGAGTCCTGAGAGAACTATTGAGTAGCCCGTGTAATTCACCGATAATGGGGCTAAAGAAGCCTAATGGGAAATTTAGGATCGTACAAGATCTGAGAAAAGTTAATCAAATTGTGGTGGCATGTTGTCCTATCGTGCCAAATCCATCAGTGATTTTGTATCAGATTCCACATGATGCTGAGTGGTATACAGTGATTGATTTGTGTCATGCGTTCTTTTCAAATCCATTGCATCATGACAGCCAGCCGATTTTTGCATTTAGGTTTGGCCAGCGTATTTTAGCATGGTGTCGTATCCCACAGGGATATACAGAGAGTCCTTCGATATTCAATCAGTTATTGAAAAAGTCGTTGGAGAGTTTGATCATGCCTGAAAACTCAGTACTAGTGCAATATATTGATGACCTACTTGTGGCATCAAAGACACGTGAAGCTTGTGAAGTAGATACTATAGCTTTACTGAATCATCTGGCAGATGGAGGGTTAAAAGTATCTCCAGCTGAATTGCAATTCTGCAAGAAAGAGGTGCATTATCTTGGACACAATATTGAAAAAGGTCTGAGAAAAGTGACTGATGACAGGATTAAAATCATCAGGGGAATGAAAGCCCCAAAGACCCAGAGGGAAGTGAGAATGTTCCTGGGTATGGTGGGTTATTGTCGTCAGTGGATAATTAATTTTTCTCTGATAGCAAAGCCACTGATTAAACTGACAAAAAGTGAGATGACAGACCCATTGGAACTAGATGGAGAACAAATGGCAGCATTTGAAGAGCTCAAAAGTAGAATGTGTGAGGCTCCAGCTTTGGGTATGCCTGACTATGAAAAGGAGTTTGAGTTGTACTGCAGTGAGAGAAATGGATGTGCACTTTCAGTATTAATTCAGAAGCATGGACAACTGAGGAGGCCTATTGCGTACTTCTCATCGACACTTGACCCTGTAGCTGTGGGTTTACCAGGTTGTCTGAAATCTGTGGCTGCAACATGCAGAAGCCTGGAACAGAGTGAGGGAATCATAATGGGATATCCTGTAAGGGTATTCGTACCTCATAATGTGGCAATTCTTCTAACGAGAAGCAGAACTCAGTATATGTCACATAGTCGGCTCACTAAATATGAGAAAGTGATTCTGGGAGCATCAAATGTGACTCTTGAGAGATGTGTGAATGTGAATCCAGCGACATTGTTGCCGGATATTGAAAATGTGGGTGTGAAAACAGAAGATGATCACAATTGTTTGGATGTGCTTGATTACTGTACAAAACCGAGACCAGACATAAGGGATCTTCCTTTGCATGAGAGTGATCATGTGTTGTTTGTGGATGGATCATGCCTGAGAAATGATGAGGGTGTGCTATGTGCAGCATATGCGGTGTGCAAAGTTTCAGAGGTTATGGAAGCATCACCATTGAAAGGAGTGAAATCTGCGCAAGTTGCTGAATTAGTGGCATTAACAAAAGCTTGTGAAATTGGGAAAGATTTGAGAACAACTGTGATGACTGATAGTCAGTATGGATTTGGAGTTGTGCATGATTTTGGTCAGCTTTGGCTACAAAGAGGTTTCTTGACATCGAGTGGAACTCCAATAAAGAATGCTGAAGTGATTGGTAAATTACTTGAGGCAATACAGCTGCCTAAGGAGTTAGCAGTTGTAAAGTGTGCTGCTCATGGACAAGGAGACGATTTTGTGACAGTTGGCAATAGATATGCTAACGACATTGCTCAATACTGTGCAAAGAGTAATCAGTCTATTAATCGGGAACGAGAAGGTGAAATGTCTTTTTGTTCTGTGATGTTTACTAATGTCTTAGAGACATGGGATGAAGTGAAACAGTTGCAGGATGAGGCAGGAAAAGAAGAGAAAAAGATTGGATTAAGGCAGGATGTGCCCCAAGAGAAACAGACCAAGTTTGGGTCTATAGAGATGGTAGACCAGTAATGCCGAACTCCATGTTGTCGTCAATGGCAAGAATGTATCATGGCCAGGGACATTTGGGGAGGGATGCGATGATCAGGTCGTTTAAGCAAACCTGGTACAATGCAAAGTTCAGGACAATTGCAGAGAGCATCTGTCAAAGATGTTTGATTTGCCAGCAATTTAACACTGGGAAAAAGACAGTGGTGAGTCTGGGAACAATAGGCAGAGAAGGAGGTCCTTTTACAAGAATGCAGATTGATTTCATTGAAATGCCCCAAGTGAACAGACTGAGGTATGTTCTAGTGGTAGTCTGTTTGTTTTCAAGATGGGTGGAGGCCTATCCGACTAGGAGAAATGATGGAATAACAGTGGCAAAATTACTGTTAAGAGAGTTGATTCCTAGGTACGGGTTTCAAGTAACGATTGAGTCTGATAGAGGTGGACACTTCTATAATGAACTCATGAGTTTGATTTGTGAAGCATTAAGCATACAGCAGAAGCTACATTGTGCATACAGACCAGAGGCTTCTGGTGTGGTTGAGCAGATAAACGGCACAATCAAGAATAGGATTGGTAAGATGTGCTTAGCCACTGGCATGAAATGGCCAGCTGTTTTGCCTCTAGTGCTAATGACTATTAGATCTACTCCAGATAGAACTACTGGTTTAAGTCCGCACGAAATAATCATGGGACGTGCAATGCGCCATGCATTTGTACCTGTCAATAAGTTGATGACAATAACTGATGACATGATTTTGGATTACTGTAAAGGCCTGGCTGACGCAGTTCATTCTGTGTTTCACCAGGTTGGAGAAGAAGCTACCACACTTGAGAAGAAGCAAGCTCATGATCTAAGTCCACGGGACTGGGTGAGGATTAAGGTGCACAGAAGAAGAAATTGCTTGGTTCCAAGGTGGGGAAGGCCGAGACAAGTCATTCTAACTACGACAACTGCAGTAAAGTGTGCTGGTGTGAAAAACTGGGTACATGCGAGTCATACTCTGAGAGTTCCAAACCCAAAAGAGGGGACTGGTAAAGAGTACTTTGAAGAGTCAGATTCCAGTGATGATGAAGATACAGAACCAGTGAGAAAAGAAGCAGAAAAGGCTTCAAGAGAACCATTGAGAGTCTCGGAAAGGAGATCAGATTCTGTAAGAGAGCCTGAAGTTTCAAAAAGTAGTGAAGAAAAAAGAAAAGAAAAGAGCAATTCCACAGAGACTACTCCTGAATCAGAAGAGGAGGAGATTGAAGAACCACTTGAGATTATACCTGAAGAAGCAGGGTCAGAAGAAGATAGAGAGGGACAGATTGCGGAAGACCCCCGAGGAGGTGTAGGGAACATTCTTGACAAGCTAGGTGAAGGGACAAGTAGACAGCAAGAAGATTGCGTGTCGGAGACCCGAGGAGGGACAGAAGTAGGGAAGTCTCAAACAGTGGTGGAAGAAACTGTGGAGAGAAAGAAAGCTGCTAGAAAACGAAAACAGAAGGCATTTGAAACAGAATCAGATGAAAGTGAGAATGAGAAAACAGAGGGTCGAGTTCTGAGGAAGAGAACTTGGGTTGGAGAAAGAAATAATAAAGAAATAAGGCCGAAAAAGGTGATAAAAGGAGATCGTTGGCCTAACAACAGAATAAAGAGGTTGAGATACAGACTGATAAGAGCAAATACATCGAAAGCTGAACAAGTAAATGAAATATCGAGTCAGAATTCAATAAAAGGAGAAGAATCAAAAGAACCAGAAGAGATCAAAAGAGTAAGAAAACCTAACCAGAAGTATAGGTCGCCGGAATGGATGTATGTGGCACTGTCTGAAGGTGAAGAGGCAGAAAGTCAAGGAAATCCAGAGGAGACCGTACGAGAAGTGGTTGAGGAAAATACAGGTGAAATCCTGAAAGTAATCTTGACTGACATTGGAGAAGAGTCAAATACTGAGGATTTTGATGTTGGAGATCTAATACAATTTGATGTTGAAGAAATTGAAGTGAAGAATGACAAATATCCAAACTGAATAAACAGAAGGAGGATTCACTTGGATTAAGTGAACAGAAAGAATCACTTGGAGAAAGTAAAAGAAGAAAAGTCTGAAAAAGACTTGTTGGAGATTTTAAAGTTTAAATTTTCAGTAGTGGAGTAGTAGAGGCTAAGTCAAAAGACAAGGTCAAAGTAGTAAAATGGCTAACATAGAGGATAATCAAAGTAGATGTGCCTTCTTAAGAAAATGGTGTAAAATGTGCTGCTGCTGTACTGGATTATTAATGCTACTATGGGGTGTTTTAGTTTTATTAGTTACTTTTAAAGTTACATTTGAGATGCATACAGAGAATGTGACAAATATAGAGAAGAATTCGCAAAAAGTAGTTCCAACTAGAATTAGTAATACTTACATACACAAAGATAGGTCAATTAATGATTTTTCTAGTAATGTTTTTTCAAAGTTGTTATACGAATATGTGAAAATAATGGAAGTTAGGGATTGCTACGTTTGTATGCAATTACCTGCATCCGTTTCAGAGGGTGTTACTTATCATCATTTACCAGCTACATATGGTATTTCATGTAGTGTATTAAGTAGTGTTTTCTATTTGTTAGGGAAAATAGATTATAAGATGTCTAACAGAGATAGTATTTTTGGGCATTTGCCAATGAACAAAGAGCTGAATCCAGCTAAAGAAGCTAACACTTTTGGTGAAATTTTTATTGAAACAGAAGGATTAACATTAGATTACATTTTTAAGAATAATTTAACTTGCAGTCTGAAAGAAGAGGAGAAAGCTTTCCTGAATATGGTAGAGGAAAGGAGATTGAGCATGCATGAGAAAGCAGGGAAATATAAAGTGAGTGAGACAATTTGGGACATTGAGATGGGAAAAGAATTGGAAAATGGAGCTAGTCCAACTTTAGCTCTAGATGCACCACAGAAGGGTAAGCTGTGCATTACAAGGAGAAAATCCCAATATGATACATATTTTGTTGGGACTAGTGAGTGTCATGATACATACTTCATTGCAACAGGATGGGGTTTCAGAGGTGGAGAAGATACAATTTTCCCAGGAGTGTACTATGTTTGTGGGAACAAGGCTTATTACAAGTTGCCTGATCATTGGTATGGCACGTGTTATGTGGGCCTGGTCTTTCCAAAGGTTTTTCATATAGATAGAATAGAAGATGTAGAACATATTAATTTACTAATGCGTTTCAAGAGAGAAACTTGGTCTGAAATAGTGGGTGATATTTTTGGAGTTTTGATTCCAGCAGTGAGAATTTCTTTGAATGCTTACGGAATTCGGAAACTGTCAACAGTGGTGGATCGCTTATCAACAAATACCGCTGGAGGGTTTCTTTTGGTGAATACGGAATTAAGTGCCGTACGTGCCATGTCTATGCAAAATCGACTTGCCCTTGATATTCTATTGGCCAAGGAGGGTGGAGTTTGTGGAATGCTGAAAGTTCAACATTGTTGCACTTACATTCCAGACGAAAGTAAAGACCTGAAGGTCTATATCAAAAATATTACTGATTTGCATGAAGAATTAGTACCACTTTAAGCTGAAAGTATATGGACTAAATTAGCTGATAAGGTGACAGCTGTTAAAAATTTTATTGCAAAAATAGGTAGTACTATTATAGGTAGAATATTGTTTCCTTTAACTTGTATAATTGTTGCTTTATTGATACTAAGATTAGTGTGTGTGTGTTGTAAAAACAGGGGAGGGAAAAAGAAATTAATTAAGAGAAATAATGAGAAGAAAAATAAAAGGTTGAAAAGAGAACCACAAGAAATTGAATTAGAAGAATTGAGGGAGAGTGTCTACTTAGAAACAAAGAGGGATGATGAAAGAGTGACTGGTGTGTAGTGTTGTGTAAGGAGAAAAAGACATTTCCCATTTCTCCTAAAATGGGACTAAAATTCACTAAATTGTTTTTTTTTGGGTTTATTTGGTGATAAAATCACCAAAGGGGGGATTGCTGGAGCAGAGTTTTCTGTTGAAAATTCATTGGGTTTTGAAGCTTCAGTTGTCTAAACGTGGTAAAATTAAAATTATTAATTTCTTAATAACTAATCATTTTGTTTTGTGTAAATGTAGTTTTATACTGATCAATATGTGCGTGTTAATAAAAGAGAACTACACGTGGGAACGCATACGTGTGCTGATTAATAATAACGTGCATGTTTACATGTTTAAAGTTGCTGAGTGCTGTTTATTTTAAAGCACCAAACGCTTTCGAATTAATGCTTTCCTGTGTTGCAAAAGCTAGATAATTACATACACATAATGGTATTAGTGTGGTTAACACTGTTTAATCACTATGCTGTAGTAACGTTGTTTTGTCTCTTTCAATTAAGATGGTCTATTGTGGCCTATTGAGGCCTGACTAAATATGGCCGCCGTTTGCAGCCTGGCCTCGAGTGAAAATCTGTGATGAGAGAGAGCCTTGCTGAATATGGTCCTGAGTCAGCTGACCACAGTCCTTGCCTGGTTAAAACTTTCCGTGAGGACAGCAGCAGTTTTGGGCGAATCTCCAGATGAAATGAAATGGCCTTGGCAGCTTTGGGAAAACAAAGGAGCTAAAGAAAGACTCTGAACTATGATCTCATTGCCGAGGAAATGTGGAAACTGAAGGATACTTTTTATTTTCTTGGTTCCTGTTCCGTCTTTTTATTTTTGTGATTTTTCCTGAGCGGAGATTTCCAAATGTAGCGATGCTACATCCTTTCCTTCTCGCTTTGCTCAGAGGTTCGACGGATGTAATGAATACATAATGTATCTTTCTTTTGTTTAAAATGCTATAAGAATTGTTAGCCTAGAGAGGGTTCTTGCCACTTGCCATTTTGCCGCTAGACGTTCCGAATCTGCGTTGGTGAGGATCGTTGCTGAGAGGACTACGTCTTGAGAGACTTTACCGAGAGACTTGTCCTGACCCGTTCTGACATTTAGCTAGAATAGGTAATTATGAAAAAATGATTTATTCTGATTTATTTCCTTTGACTAACTTTAGATAAAGCATTATAATTTTGAATATGGTGTTGGTTATTATTTCTTGTCAATTATTGAGTATTATATTTTGATTATTGTTGTATAGATTGTTTAGATTATGTTTTAGGGCAGTCACAATAACCAGGTCTTATCGACCTCGATATAGATGCAGGGTGTTTAGGAGTTTTCTTTCCACAGGTTCAGTGCTGGTAGAGTATTTAAGCGTATGTTAGTGAAATGGGCCCTAGTGTATGATGAGTGTATGTGCGTGTAACTGTGAAATTACTCTATCCGTGGAAGTATGGATATTATATGCACCCTGATCTCTATCACAATCCCCTGTTTATGAACATCCAGAAATGATTTCTTAAAAAGCTGCAGATCTTAGAGAATGCGGCAGCCCGGATACTGCTGTACATTCCTAAAACGACATCTGTGTCCCAGTCCTCAGCTCAGCTGCACTGGCTTCCTATTGGGAAGCACATTGACTATGAGGCTTTGTGTATCGCCTTCAAGTCTCTGCACAACATAGGCCTGGAATATCTTCAAAACAAATGATTGCGCTAAATTCCAGCTAGACCTCTCCGATCTGCAGCAGATAATCTAGTGAATCCTAGATTTAAGAGATCTACGTAGGGAGGCAGCAGCTCTGTGGTCTGTGCTACTCAATTGTGGAACTCCCTGCCCCTCAGCAATAAAAGAAACACTGATTTGCTGACCTTCAGAAAGTCACTAAAAACATGTCTCTTTGATCAGTAATCTGCACCCGTTTCCACGCTGAGAGGCTTCCATGTTCTGGTTACTGGCTCAGCACCTAGACACCTCTGGTTATTAGAGCACTTTATAAATCTTCATTTCATATGTGTGCAGGGAGTTGATGTAGGCCCTGCACTGCAGTACAGTGCATCTTGGAAGTGGGAGCGTGTTCAGACAGATGGCACAGATACTGCACTACAGAACCTCTTGGAAGGGGGGTGCACAGCGGCATAGCACTTCATGAAAGGGGGGGGGTGTGCCTGCACTGCTATCCAGTACCTCTTGGAAGAGGGGGTGCACAGCGCTATAGTACTTCATGAATGGGGTGTGAGTGCCTGCACTGCTATCCAGTACCTCTTGGAAGGGGGGTGCACAAAGCTATAGTATTTCATGAATGGGGTGTGAGTGCCTGCGCTGCTATCCAGTACCTCTTGGAAGGGGATGGTGCACAGCGCTATAGCACTTCATGAATGGGGTGTGAGTGCCTGCACTGCTATCCAGTACCCCTTGAAATGGGGGTGCACAGTGCTATAGCACTTCATGAATGGGGTGTGAGTGCCTGCACTGCTATCCAGTACCCCTTGAAAGGGGGGTGCACAGTGCTATAGCAGTTCATGAATGGGGCGTGAGTGCCTGCACTGCTATCCAGTACCTCTTGGAAGGGGGGGTGCACAGCGCTATAGCACTTCATGAATGGGGTGTGAGTGCCTGCACTGCTATCCAGCACCTCTTGGAAAGGGGTACATGCACTCCATGCAGTGCCAGTTTCAGGGGGTCTCCTGCATAGACTGCGCTACAGCACCTAATGGAAGGCAGTGATACAATACGATCCTACTGAGAGTTGGGTTAAGTTATGCGCAACAAGCACGGAAAATGTATTATACCACGTACCGTGCATTTCAGATGCAGCGTTAGCGGATGTCGCTCACTGTGCTCCAATTCCCTTCCATAGGAAGTGACACAAAGTCTTTAAAAGGCCACCAAAACCCTTCCATCGGAAGTAGATGCTCTCTGACCTTGGTGTAATTCCCTCCAATTTCTTGTTGAAGAATTCTGTTTATTCTCCATCCATCCTCATTTTGCCCCCTCTGTGCACTTCAGTTTCCCTCCCCTTCACCACAGCATGCCAAGTAAACATTGACATTTTTACAGCGGCGGCTCCTCTGCTAAGGCAAGGAGGGCCGTCCCACTGCTCTTTGAGCTAAGGAAAAAGGAAGTCATAATAATGCAACATTATTATCATTTTATTTTTCCTTACTGAGGGAGGTTTTTCTGGGCGGGGTGGGACTGTAGTCCTAATCGCCAGCAGGTGAGAAGTGGTTGGGACATTCAAGAGCGCATGATGATGTGGCCGGCTGTCTTTGGTGACAGATGCGATGTGATTGGCTTAGGGGAGTCTTTGTGTTCTTCCTGCTTCCGGGAGGAACAGAAGAGGACGGAGATCGACTGAGGTGGCGGCCGGCAGCCAGATAGTTTTGGTATTGATTCCTCTACCCCTGCTCCACCCGTACTTTTCGGTGGCAGCTGCCACTGCATTTTTGCATTAAAAAATCTTTCCCTCTCAAATACCTTATGAATGAAGCTAGATGGGCATGGAGCATGTATAGAAGGAGGGGAAGCATGCATGGGTCGTTCCAGGATGTAAAAGAAGACGCAGAACTACTACAAGCATCAGAAAGCACCTTATACCCGGCATCAACTTTTGGAGACACCTTGCAAATTTGCATATGGTTGGTTTATCTGAAAGGTCTGCAGGTCTTGGGTAGTGAGCTGCAGCCTGCCCCCCCATCTCTGGCAAACTGTATCTTTACAAACACAGGGCTGTTTAGGATCGAGAGAGAAATATCTGTAAATATATACATTAGTATTGCGCCACCCACGTTTTTAGGTCTTGCCTGGCGAAGCAGCGCATGCGCTGCCCTTGCCAGGAGAGCACCTTTTGGAATCAATTCTGCGCGGGCTCTCATGTACGCGTCTGCAATGAACAAAGATGGCTGCTCTCGCCATTTGTCCATTGCAAACAGCATGCGCGTGTTTTTTAAAAAAAAATGTCTATCCCCCCCGGGGCACAAGCAAGCATCCACTTCTGTCTTTTTGCTGAGATCAGCTGTCCTCACAGAAGTGGATGCCTGCTTGTGCCCCGGGGGAACTGCAGGTCAGCCGTTAGCATTTGCAATGCAATAGGTCTCGCATTCATGCGAGTTAGAGCTATTGACATTGCAAATGACAATGCCTTTTATTTATGTTTTAAAAACGAAAACAAGAATAAAAGGCATTGCCATTTGCAATGTCAATAGCTCAAACTCGTGTAAATGCGAGACCTATTGCATTGCAAATGCTTGTTTAACTGAGGTCTCAGTCTTCTCCCTCTTTTTCACCATCTGCCCATTTCTCTTCCCTAGATGATGTTTTGGCAGCCGCATTGCAGGATCTGGGCCGGTTTAATGGGGTACGTTTTTCCCTGTCTCCTATGCCTCCTCAAAGCTCCTTGCTGTACAACTGCTTAACATAAATGCAATGTTTTGTGTTTTGCCATTTTGTTCCGGTCTTCTCAATTTCTTTTTGAAAGTCATCCTTCTCTTGCGAACTCACGTTTTCATGCTTCACAATCACAGGAAAATGAAACACGAGTATGCCCCAGCTCATTGAAGGCTATCGTAGAATACTCTTATGGCATAGAAGGGGACAATGCACAATGTCAATATCTCCAAAGCTGAACTGCCAAACTCCTCCGCCCCCCCCCCCCCCGAGCCCCACTGTTGAAAGGGAACACTGTACGAAACTGGAGCCAAGCAAGAGTGCAATGAAAATAAACTAAAGAGTTGTGCTGAACAACGTGCACATAGGTTAATGCCTGAAATCTGCATTCACTGAATATATTTATTACTCTACACAATGCTCACAACATTGAGTGGGGGTGAAAACACTTATTAGTGGTATAGGGCTGTACCATAGACTTGTCCTCTAGGTTATTACATTAACCCCACATGCTTCAGATCTGGTGGCTCATACATCAGATTCTCTTCATATAACAATACTTATTACAAGGCTTACCAATCTTGTTTTCAAAGCTTTCAGTCATGATCCCGCCACCAAACACATGCTTTGGACTCCTCAGGAGAAACCATCTATTATCACCCCACCTATATCATCGGGTCATGCACAAAGTATTTTTGGTCATCAGAACTGAGAGTAAATGCAGCAAAACTCTTCAAAGCACTAAGCTTCCCAACAAAATTCATTTTAACTCTAAATTCATGAGTGTCAATCTCACCATTCCTTATAGACTGCTTAAAATATGAAAGAGAAAGACAGCATAAGAATGTCAGGTCCTCAGATCCTCGGAGACGTACGATGCTATATGGGTTCCACCTCCTGATAGCTCAAAAGGCCTGATTTATAGACACAGACACTATCGAGTGATCAGGTGAGGGAAGGAAAAGAAGGGGACAGCAGGGAGGGAGATCTGTGAAGACAAAACACATACGGATCAATACCTATAACCTATCTATTCGGTACTCCGTACAGTGACTGTCCCTTACAATAACATATACTTGTGCCCCTTTATACCTGTAAAGAAAAAAAGAACGTTGTCTTTGAGATTGTGAATCGCCTCTGAGAAGCCACGGGCTTGATCTTGTTCTATAAGCGGAAGAGCACAATTAAGTCACGTTCTACACAGCCATATCGACACTTGTGAGAGCAAGGCAGAAGTATGTAAACAGATTCTTCACTACCAGGGCGTACCTAGCATTCCACAGCCACCGGTTACTGGGGTAAGGAGCTAACTTCCACGGAGCTCAATCAGACCCTGATATACAAGATGAGAAGTGGAAAGAACATTAGCTTTACCCTCTGTGGATTTCGAGAACGCCCACTGGCGTGTCAGCCAATCAAAGAACCATTCCACTGACACCACTCCTTCAATGGCGTTTCTTGGTTTCTCACTCTCAAAGCAAGCATGGGCACCAACCGGTGCATGTATCCAAATGCGAGGTAAAGGGCACAAAACGATTCAAAGTACGTGTCGTCTGGGGCCAGGCGGCATTGTATTCATACAGCCCTGAACTCCAGAAAACACATCTTATAGGTAAACCAAGGAATTGTTTCCGCTACAGCGGAGGGGACCTTCCTGGTCCGAAGAATGGGGTAGCGTATAGCAAGCCTGCAAGAGTCGAATACGACTCATCCAAGAGGCCTGCGAGTCGCTTCCTCCAAGCCACAACAAAGTACCTTAAGTCCCCCGTTTATACCAAGGGCAGAGTCAAGACATAGAAGGGAGGGGGTAAGCTCCCTCGTAACAGCAGCGTAATTTCACTGTCAGGTAGCGTGACTAGTATCCTCATATGACATACAGGCGCTACCACGAGACACAAAATACCACACAGGACGTTCTCCCAAGAGTTATACTGGTGCAACCGCACCCCTACCAGTTCTCGGCGATTCGTCCTTTCGACTGGGAATTAGCAGAGCCGCTCCTCGGGAACCCGGAAGTATTTCTGGAGTCCCCGGCGAGCGTCCTGACGTCAGTGCTGGCGTCCTGTTTGCGGGAATTATGGGAAATGTAGTTTATTTTTGCCGACGCGCTAGGGCTGCGCATGTCGTCAGTGTTCTACGGCGGCCACGGTGGCTCGTGACAAAGAAGTAATCTCCTGCCATTTCTATTCACAATTAGTCGTTAAGGGTTGAGGTGAAAAGAGACTATAAGCACTGGGTGCGTGGATCCTGCCGATTTATAAAATAAAAAAATAAAAAATCGAAGCGCTTCGTTGCTAATTTGCCCCCGGGAGGGCCAAATTGGTGGGAGGGAGCCATGGAGACAATGATGGCCCTGCGGACCACCACCCCCCAGGGCGGGCTCCTACAGTGTCCCAGGGTGCCCACCCCCGGTGAAATGTCCAGCTAACTATAACACCCCTGAAACCTATGTTTTTTTCTGTGAATTCTAAGGTTTTTTTAAATGCTAATTCCTAAGTATAACGTGGCTGAAACCTATGGTTTTTTCAGTGAATATATATATATACATACATATATAAACATATATATACACATCTGCATGTATATATAAAAACAAATATAAATGCATGCATACATATAAATATACATATATGCATACATATGCATGTTACGTACATGAAAGTTTAAAACGCACTAATAAAAACAAAGCTAAAAAGCCACCTAATTACAAACAGAATTGCTTTAACTTAAACGAGGGCGAGACCTATTGCATTTTCAATGCTTGTTTTATATTTGGGGTAATTTGGGCTTACTCCTTCATAACTCTTTTTTCCACATAAATTGTCCATGCCATATATGCATCCTTTTTTTCCCAACATCCTATGAATCATAAAGATGCTTAGATTTGAACATTCCTCTTAAGTCCACTGAGAAAATAGTCAAAATACAGATGCATTTTGGTTTTTTGAGGAGCAGGGGAATTGGAGAAATGTTCTGTATAATAAAACACTGTTTTGTCTAAAAATGACATCAATTAAATATTTCAACTTCCTGGGGCCTTACTCAGTAGTTTCTGGCTCTATGGACCGTAGGTAGACATGCAAAGGTGACCAAATATCCCCAGGGTACGAGGCGAGAGGCTGGAAGTGTGCATAATCGTCACTCACTCTCTTGAGAGAGGGTAGATTTTATATCATAAATGCCCATTCTGTCCACACCTGAGGTATGAGACCCTTGTCCTTGCCCTGCCAGCCTAATTTGTAGGCCGTATTAAATTGACCAGCGAGTCCTGTGTTACTATATGACAAATACCCTGGGACATCCTTACCACTCAGCCAGCATAAAACCCCTGTGTAGGCCCTTCTGTTCCATATGTAGGCCTATTTGTTAAATTGTCCATAGTTCTGACATTTTACTGTATAGCAGGCTGAAGGCAGGTCTGACCCAAATCATATCCAGCTCCTCTTTCTGTGAGGCCTCCAGCTCCAAACTAAGAGCCCCCACCCTACCCGTGTGCTAAGTTCCCTATCTCAAAGTTCAACATCCCCCTGGTCTTTCGACATACAATGGGCTGCATACTGGACTGGTACATATTTTAAGGAAGTGGCCACCGCAGATGTGTCAAGCTAAAGAAAACAGGAAATGTATACATGTATATATAGAATTCCCGTACAATACCCATTTTTCTGCTTGCACATGCAATTTACGGATATGAGGTTTCACCCAGCTCACGTACCACAGTTACTGGAAAGGGCGTCACCACGTATGGTAAAATATTAGAACCATACCGTAAGTGACGAGGTAGAAGTGGCGTCAGATGACGTTATTGTAGGCGCTTCTCATAGCCTAAAAATCATATAAAAGGGGAGCTCACACAATCCTCGGCGGACTACCTCGCTGTCTGTATGTAGGTAACAGACTGTGTAGGTTTTTCCCCAAGAGCTAATAGCTCTTGTCTTGTCTTGCTTAAAGTGTCTTGCTCTGCTTTGCTTAAAGTATCTTGTTCTATTTTACCTATATGAAATGTTCTCTTCACTTTTGCATTTAAAATGTTTTGTATTGTAATTGCAGGATTGCTCACTCTTGGGTAAACGTGAGTGTTCCTAGGTATTTTACATTCTGAGAACATTTTCCTTGATGTAACTTATGTTTCTCATAATGCATTTATAAATGTGTCTTTGAGGTTTAGTCTCTCTCTCTCTCTCTCTAACAGTACAATAATTTAGATACAGAGAATACCAACCAATCCATGTGACAATCTGGATTCTGTATTTTGTATTTTTATGCCTTTGTCTTGCAGTTTCTTTAAGTTGCACCTTCTAAATAAATCTGTTAAACATTCAGCCTCGGTTTCCATGGCTCACAGATCTGTTTACTTCATTTTTAGAGCGAGCATTCCCAGACACCCCGGTTCAAATTAAGGTGCCCCTTTTGTCCCTAACTCACTCCCTCGCTCACTCCGTGAAGGCTCCCGGGGCTCTGTGCACAGCTCCCTGCCCTCTTGACCCTTAATAAATCTTCCCTCCAACATTTTGGTGCCGTGTGACTCGGATTGGCAGTACCGGCAGACAGCTGGGACCGAGAGGACGCGGACTAAACACTCGTGACTCCTTTCTGACTGAAACCTCAGAGACCAACACTCTGATAAGACTATGAGTGCTGCCTGACGTGATTGTGTCCGGTGACAGTTTTTGAGAGGAGCGCTTGTGAGACCTCTGCGTTCCTTCTCCCTTTCATTTTTTCTTCCCTCTCTGGCTGGTCTCGCTTAAGGACATTCTGAGGCTGAGGAAGCTTGTGTTCGACATGGAATTCTGAGCTAGAGAGTAAAGTTAGGTGATTTATGTGTTTTTCTTGCTATAAATAGACTTGCTATTGTTGTGTTTCCCGTACAGCCAAGGGAAAGACTGCGTCTGGCGTCTTTCAAGGGCTCACTTTGCTTCATTGATGTTATAATTTTATTTAAGAAAATAGACAAAGAAAAAAAAAAGCCAAGGGAAAGACTGCGTCTGGCGTCTTTCTGTGGTGCTCATTTTATTATTATTTGGTATAGCTTGCTATGGTGCCTCTCTGAATATAGTAGACTAGAGAGGGCCTCTGTACCAGGGGGTCAATGGATCGCCTGACAGGGAAGGAAGGGTTGGATTTACAATCGTTCAGCAATTATTTGTGTGTTTTTATTTCTGGTGCTCCTCTGATAATTCAGTGGAGACCCCTATTTCAGTACCAAAAGGGAAGAGGCTGATTTCCCGGCTCAAGTAGCTACCGAGTTACGGGGTATCTCCTGTTTAGTGTGGATTACAAGTGGTTTCCCCGGGATGATTTATTAGCTATTATGTTTTCGCTAGCTTAAGCATTGTTTTTTTAGGGCTTACATTATGTTTTTTTACTATTATGGAGATGTATTTTGTGTAATGGAGATAGAGTTAACGCCTGTGCAGGAAGGCAAGGAGTTTGCATGATGCAAATCTCAGCTTTTTGCGGGCTCAGGAGCGGTTCCGAGTCCCGGATAAGATGTGCCACTCTACATCTTGTGACTGGCACATGAGGATTTATGATAAGCAGTTATCAGACTTCCTCGGCTTTTGCGAGGGACTGTCCGTATATATTTTAATTTCCAAAGACAGTCAACATGAGTATTGTGTGATTATGGTTTGTGAACAGAACACCTTCCTGTTCTCTTCCTGTGTGGGAATTATAAAGTGAAATGTAAAGACGTTTATTTTTTGCTTTGTTATTTTAAGACGCCCTTCTGTATGCATTTAGGCCAGCAGAGGAGAATGCGCAAATAGCAATAGCTGTGGGTTTATATGTATAGATAGACGTGTACATAATATGCTTCACATTTTGAATAATTGAAGTGCGAATCTTTTACGGTCAAATGTCTTTATCATGGACTTTTTTTGGCATGCATTGTGGTTGTCTTTTTAAGCATATGTGCCTGGCGCACCGACCTTTCATGTATTTAGTAAGACCAATAATAACTAGGATGGTTACTGTTTTTTTATATATCAAAGTTGTTGCCTTTTTGTGAATAAATAGTATTATATAGATACCCCTTTCCCTCCCCAGCCCCTGTCTGACCCATGTGGCGCAGCACCACATTTAATTAGCACAAATCATTTTCAGATAACTGACCACGTGGTGCACAACAATATACCCCGAATTGTTTAACTATTACCTCACATTTATATTTTGAAGGATGTACTGGGTGACAGGAGGTCTTGTCTGGCGTCTCCCACTTTGTGCCACAAATACATGTTTATGGAACTGCGTCTGGCAGCTCACATTTGTTTTGAATTTTGATGACTTATTTGGTGTAAATTGTACTGTTTGAACGTTTAATTCTGCGAGGAATGGGAGGCATCTTATTGCTTTGAGTTTAACAGTATCCTTTTTTTTCCAACTGCGTGCTTCCAAAAGGAGAGCTATTTTTCTTCATCACGTTGCATTGTGGTTTCCTATTTTAGGCCTGGCACTAGCCAACGCCTTTCGACTTCTCTCTCCACATTGTAATGGGTGTCCTCTGTTCTTCTCCTTTTTCAGCTACATGCGGTGTACTTTAATAGATATAATGTCTGTCACCTTCTCTCGATTTGCAAAATAGTGTCTCTCCCTCCCTCTCTTGGCTAGCTTCACTGTGAGTAACTCTATTTTGTTCTTTCACAAGGAGCACATCGACACACAGTTGTTTTATCCAGTGCCAGGAACTAGTGTGCAATGTGTGATTTTTGAGACTACAACCATTTCTGCTTTTGCCAATATTTGTTATAATGGTGAGGGCCCAGCAGCTCCCACACCAATGAGGTTTCATGAAAATATTGCCAAGACAAGTTGTGCATTGACAAAGCCAAAGGTCTGACCAACAATTTCTTTGGCTTTACCAATGCTTGTTTATTTTTATGTTGCAAAGAAATGGTACCTACCTAATCGAGTAGTTTAGCTAAATGTTTTGCATTCTTTTTGTGAACATTTTGGCCTGAGGGGCTTACCTGGAATGACCAGTGTGATACTTCACGTGATTGCGTGTTTTAATCCTGTTTATGCTTTTATTGTGTTTGCTTTTTAAAAAACTACAGTTTGCTGCTATTTGGCCAGCGGTGTTTCTGCTCGCTGCTCCCACCCACATACCCGCACTATAAAAATTATCGCAGACTTCTTGCACATTTCCCCTACCTCATCGCTGTGGTGACTTCTGCGGGGGTTGGAGGGCTGATCTATTCCTCAAAGCACCATCTTGCCGGTTAGCGCTGGTTAGCGCTCTAGCTTTCCGGCACCAGGGCGCATTTAATGCGCGCTGAACGGACGTGCAGCGCCTGAGGGGCTTACCTGGAATGACCAGTGTGATACTTCACGTGATTGCGTGTTTTAATCCTGTTTATGCTTTTATCGTGTTTGCTTTTTAAAAAACTACAGTTTGCTGCTATTTGGCCAGCAGTGTTTCTGCTCGCTGCTCCCACCCACATACCCGCACTATAAAAATTATCGCAGACTTCTTGCACATTTTCCCTACCTCATCGCTGTGGTGACTTCTGCGGGGGTTGGAGGGCTGATCTATTCCTCAAAGCACCATCTTGCCGGTTAGCACTGGTTAGCGCTCCAGCTTTCTGACACCAGGGCGCATTTAATGCGCGCTGAACGGACGCGCAGCGCCTGGGGGGCTTACCTGGAATGACCAGTGTGATACTTCACGTGATTGCGTGTTTTAATCCTGTTTATGCTTTTATTGTGTTTGCTTTTTAAAAAACTACAGTTTGCTGCTATTTGGCCAGCGGTGTTTCTGCTCGCTGCTCCCACCCACATACCCGCACTATAAAAATTATCGCAGACTTCTTGCACATTTTCCCTACCTCATCGCTGTGGTGACTTCTGCAGGGGTTGGAGAGCTGATCTATTCCTTGAGGCGCCATCTTGCCGGTTAGCGCTCTAGCTTTCCGGCACCAGGGTGCATTTAATGCGCGCTGAACGGACGCGCAGCGCCTGAGGGGCATACCTGGAATGACCAGTGTGATACTTCACGTGATTGCGTGTTTTAATCCTGTTTATGCTTTTATTGTGTTTGTTTTAAAAAAAACTACAGTTTGCTGCTATTTGGCCAGCAGTGTTTCTGCTCGCTGCTCCCATCCACATACCTGCACTATAAAAATTATCGCAGACTTCTTGCACATTTCCCCTACCTCATTGCTGTGGTGACTTCTGCAGGGGACTGATCTATTCCTCGAGGCGCCATCTTGCCGGTTAGCGCTGGTTAGCGCTCTTGCTTTCCGGCACCAGGGCGCATTTAATGCGCGCTGAACGGACACGCAGTAGACGCGCAGCAGACACGCGCAGCGGGCGCTCCGCTGGCGCGCCACAGGCGTGCCTAAGGCAAGCCCATCCGCGCCCGTCAGCGTCCCGAAAGCGACCGGCGCTGGACATGCAAATCTACTGCCTCAGGAAACTACAGTACATTTTACCTATGCCGAAGGCATGCCTAAGGCAAGCCCGTCCGCACCCGTCAGCGTCCCGAAAGAGACCGGCGCTGGACATGCAACTCTGCTGCCTCAGGAACCTACAGTACATTTTACCTATTCTAGTGATCTTCTTAGAGGCCTGGATGTGGCGGCCTGTCGCCGATCTCACACTCTGGATGTGGCAGTTATGCCTGTAGGGGACTGTAGTGTCTGTGGTTTTCAGTTGGGGGGGGGGGGGGGCGTGCCCTTTTATCCAACGAGGACTGTTGTCCTAATGAGCGGGCTAAATGTAGAAATGATAGATTGTAGTCACGAGGTAAGTTCAAGTAGAAGTTTATTGGTAAGTTACAAGTTAGTTCAAGATCGAGATCCCACCAGGAGCTGCATCTTCGCTGCTCAGCCTACCCTCTCTAACTGTCATTCCTCCAGTCCACCAGGCACACCAACATTCCACACAGTCATCACGCATTCTAACATTCCATACACACATACTCATGCATACTGGCTGAGCAGCAGGAAATGTAAGTACAACACATCCTCTTCCCTTGAGAAATCAAAAGAACTAAAAATAGAACAAGCCTATATGAGAGTAGCACCAATATGCAGAGGGTTTGTTAAAACATTGCATCCAAAAGAATATCTAAGGTGAAGAAAAGATGCAAGATGAAGAGAGACATTGAAGCTGCAGAAAGATAGGTACATGTTGCAGAAGAACAGAGGGAGGAAGAATGAGTGAAAGTATACAGCAAGGAAAAGAGTGCAAATGAGAAAATACGAGTATTGTCGGGCTAGGTTGGCTTTCCAGGCAGAAGTAGCCAATTCCCCAGGAGCGAAGATAATGCCCCTCCCTTTCTCAAAGATACCGTCTACTCAATGTTTTCAGGCATACACTAAGCAAGACGCATATCCTCAAAAAATGAAGGGACAAATGAGAATCACCAGAACGTCCCTCTGCTGCCAACAGGAATAGATCCAGGTCACTTAGATGCAGGGGTTCTAACAATAAAGTACAAGAAACAAGAGGGTTCAATTAATTCTAGAATTGTAAGCTAACAAGTATACCCCCCTCTAGAAGGAAAGAACACCCATTAGGTTGTGTACTGTTCCACACTTACTTGTATGCCACTCTGCAAGAGGAGTATTGAAATACACAGCTGAAGTCTTCTTCGTATAATATAGTTGACCTGCAGATGGCGTAGAGGTGTCCTTTAGTTGAAAATCATAGGTAGATGAACAAATGAAGCAGGGTTATCGAGTGTCTGTATTAGGTAACGAACACGTCCTCGCGTTCGCGATCTCCAGATAGTAGGAGCCAGAGAACATAAAAATAGACAGCAGCTGCTGACAAACGCTATTCGCGTTTATATCAAAATAATAATTCGATAACACTGTTAACGCGTCCTTGCGTTCGTCTTAAAAAAACAAAGGCGGGAGCCTAGAAGATCCTCGGAAAATCCGGAACGGAATAAACGCGTCCTCGCGTCTTGGGGTCAAGGTTTGGAATAAACGCGTCCTCGCGTCTTGGGGTCAAGGTTTGTCCCGAGCCGGAAAACTCCGACACGGCAGTGAATTGAACAGTAGCGCGGAAATGCGCGGGAGGGAAATTTGGGGCAGCAAACGAAGTTAGCAAGTCCAGGGCAGCTTCGTTCTGTTTTGAAGGCGTGTCTCCCAACGAGGAGAGATCGGCAAAATCCAGTCCAGGAAGACAGCGCAAACGCGCCAGGAAACCAACACAAGGGGATAAAGATTAAGGCAGGGAAATCAGACAAGATGTACCGACAATCCAGGAAATCGACGATACTGGCTGTGTTTCACCAACGAGGCAACCGGCAGGGTCCACGAGAGGAAAGCCAAGCACTGATGCTCCATCTTGGCGGGCTTAAGAACCTCCCCATCAGCTGACCAACCCAGGGGCAGTATGGGACAGCACACAACCTCCCTCCCTAGTGGTGCATTCTGGGATATGTAGTGTAGATACCTCACAAGAAGCCAGACCCCTAACAGTACCCCCCCCTAAAGGCCTCCTCACAGGTCTCGGTTTGGAGGGATGAAGTGCATGAAACCGTCTGACTAAGAAAGGAGCATGCACATGTTCAGCGGGTTCCCATGTTCTGTCCTCTGGGGCATACCCTACCCAGTCTATTAAATACTGTAATTTACCCCTGTGTCGACGGGAATCCACTATTCGTTTTACTTCATACTCCATCTCGCCTTGCACTTGAACTGGAGGGGGTGGAGGCTCAGGATTCAGAGGAGGTCTGTACGGTTTTAATAGAGAGGTATGAAAAACAGGATGTATTTGCATCTCTGGTGGAAGTTCTAATTTACATGCCACGGGAGTAACCACTTTAAGGATGTTGAAAGGACCTAGGTATCGAGGTTGTAATTTGCGAGGCCCAGGCAGCTTGAGATTTCTAGTGGCTAACCAAACCTGATCACCCGCTTTATAACTAGGAGCAGGTTGTCTGTGCTTATCAGCTTGAATCTTCATCTTGTCTTTAGCCTCTAGTACTTCTATTCTGGCTTGTTCCCAAATAGATAAGAGATGTGCATGATGGTCTGCCACCGCAGGTGTGTGTTGAACCGAAGAGGGTAAGGTCAAAGGAAGGAATTTGGGATGGTAACCTGTGGTAAAGTAAAATGGCGAGATCTTGGAAGCCGAATGAGTAGTGTTATTGTACGCAAACTCGGCTAATGGTAAGGCTTGAACCCAATCGTCTGTTATAGTGCTTATTAAACACCTCAAATACTGTTCAAGTGTTTGATTCGTTCTCTCTGTCTGACCGTCCGTTTGTGGATGATAAGCTGTAGAGAGTCGATGG
Source organism: Triturus cristatus (assembly GCF_964204655.1). Classification (NCBI taxonomy): domain Eukaryota; kingdom Metazoa; phylum Chordata; class Amphibia; order Caudata; family Salamandridae; genus Triturus; species Triturus cristatus. The sequence goes on from NC_140589.1 coordinate 1,902,734,977, forward strand.
TCTATGTGGAGAGCTTGACATAGGCCTTGCCAGAATTTGGAAATAAACTGGGGGCCTCTATCTGATACTATAACAGAGGGCAATCCATGTAGTCTAACAACATTGTGTAAAAAGGCGTACGTGAGTTCTAAGGCTGAGGGCAACTTTTTTAGGGGAATGAAATGAGCCATCTTGGATAACATATCTACTACCACTAAGATAGTGGTGTATCCTCGAGTCATGGGTAAATCTGTTATGAAGTCCATGCTAATGGATGACCAAGGACTATTGGGTACAGGTAAAGGTTGCAAAAGGCCAGCGGGGGCACAATGTGCGGTTTTCTGTCTGGCACAAGTAGGGCAAGTGTTAACATACTCTGTGATATCCTTGGTCATCCCCTTCCACCAGAACCATCGTTGACAGGTTTGTATTGTCTTTGCTGTGCCTGGATGACCAGCCATGGGTAAAGCATGACACCATTTGATAATCAAGGATTGAGTTTCTTTTGTAGGGAGAAACAATCGATTGTCATGAAAGAGGAGATGGTCGACTATCGTATTTAGGGGGTCATTTAACCATTGTTCTTGATCCACAGATGCATAAGCTTGTTCAAGATGTGGGAGGAAAGTCTCTGAATCTAGCCAGCTTCTATCTCCCACGGCTATGAGTTTGTGTTCAGGGATGATAAGTCCAGGTATCTCGTCAGGATTCTTATGTTCCTTGCCCAGACGGGACAATGCGTCTGCTTTACCTTGTCTCACTCCAGGCCGAAAGTGTATCACAAAATCATACTCACTAAAGAAAGACACCCACCTCATCTGCCTAGGAGTGAGGGCCCTAGCTGTTCTGAAATACTGCAGATTCCGGTGATCAGAATAAATGGTGATGACATGAGGCGAACCTAACAAATAATGGCGCCATTCCTGAAAAGCCATCTTAATGGCTAACAGTTCCCTTTCCCCAATGGTGTAGTTTTGTTCTGCCTGTGACAAGGTTTTAGAGTAATAAGCAACAGGATGGAGCGTACCAGAGTGAGGGTCTCGTTGTGACAACACCCCCCCTACAGCGTATTGGGAGGCATCTGCTTCTAAAAAATAGGGCTGTGTCTCATCTGCGTGTTGGATAATGGGGGCAGAAGTAAAGCTGGCTTTCAAAGCTTGAAAGGCTTGTTCGGCATCGTGGTTCCAATCAAACTCTACCCCTTTTTTCAAGAGTCTAGTGATAGGGGCAATTAGATCAGAGAAATGACTAATGAATCTTCTGTAAAAATTTGCGAAACCCAAAAATGATTGAATCTCTTTTACAGTGGTAGGACTACTCCAGTTAGTGATGGCAGACACCTTGGCAGGGTCCATATGAATACCTTCAGGGGAGATGATAAAACCCAGAAAGGCTACTTTACGTGTATGAAAGAGGCATTTATCCAACTTGGCAAAGAGGTGATTTTCCATCAGCTTACTCAATATCTTACTCACGTGTTCCACATGATCTTTCTCATTCTGGGAATAGATCAATATATCGTCAATGTAAACAATGACGAAGACATCCAGATACTCTCTCAATATCTCATTTATAAAGAACTGAAAAGCCGCTGGGGCATTACATAAGCCGAACGGCATAACGCAATACTCATACAGCCCGAACTTGGTGCGGAATGCCGTCTTCCATTCATCTCCTTCTCTGACTCTGATCAAATGATAGGCCCCTCTCAGATCTAGTTTAGTAAAAATGGTGGCCTTTCTCACTTGGTCCAGAAGATTGGAGATGAGTGGAAGAGGGTATTTGTTCTTAACTGTCACCTTGTTTAGGGCACGGTAGTCCAGGCAAGCTCTCAGGCCTCCTTCCCTCTTGGGAATAAAAAAAATAGGAGAAGAAACAGGGGAGGATGAGTGTCTTATAAACCCCTTTTGTAACATATCTTGTAGATATTCAGACAAGTACTTGGTTTCTGGTTCCGTGAGAGAATATACTCGACTGACAGGCAGGTCAGCTCCGGGCACCAGATCTATTCTACAATCGTAGGCCCTGTGAGGGGGTAAGGCTATAGCTTTGACTTCGTCAAAGACCTCTGCGAACCTTTTGTATTCGTCGGGTAGGAGAGTGCTCTCCATCATGGAAAGGGCACAATACACCGGAGATCGCCATTGAGTGATTTCTCGATAACAATGGGTTATACAATGAGAAGAGCGTAAAGTGACCGTCCTAGCGACCCAGTCTATTAAAGGGTTATGTTTCTGGAGCCATGGGACCCCTAAAATAGCTCCAAAATTGGGGGTATCAATTAAGTCAAAGACAATGATTTCTGAATGTCCGTTATCACACATCATGACCAGGTCAGGAGTTTGATGCCTTATCATACCAGAGGACAAGTCTGACCCGTCCACAGTACTGACTTTTTCGGGATATTTTTTAGGTATAAAATCTACTCCCAGCGCTCGAGCCACCTTGATATCCAGGAAGTTTCCTGTTGCCCCAGAATCGAGCAATATCGTCATAGTTTGTCTCCTCTGGGAGGGCAGCAGGAATACCACATTGATAGAAAAATATTTTGGCACGGGAATCAAGGTATTGGCTAAAGATGTAGAGGTCTTCGAAACCGGAAGACTTGGCAGAGCGACCTCAGTACTCTCCAAGTTCGTTAGTTTTCCGACTGCAAGGCCAAAGCAGTTTGCCCTGCATTAGGTTTCTGGGGTGTCTTAGGTTTGATTGGACACTCTCTAGCAAAATGTCCACCTTTACCGCAGTAAAGGCACAGATTCAATTTTCTACGTTTTTCTTTTTCTTCAGAGGACAGTGGGCCTCTAATCCCTCCTATCTGCATAGGTTCACTGGTATCTCTAGTTTCTTTCTTATCATGTTTAGCCAAAAACAGTCGAGAGTAATCTCCTTTGGATTTTTCCCCTTTTCTCTCAGAAAGACGATGATCTAACTTAACTGCTAGATCTATAAAGGCTGCGCAGTCTTCAGGGGGATCAACGATTTGCGAAAGAATATCCTTTAGCTCATCCTTAAGACCCCTATAAAACAACGAAGTTCTTTTCTCCTCAGGCCAGTGAGTCTCCGTAACTAAACGATTGAAGGTGGTAATATAAGTCAATAAATCTTTGGAACCTTGTTTAAGATTTAACAGTTCGTTGTCACTGGCCTGCATATAGGAATGTCTAGCAAAAAGACTCCGCATCCTATCTTGAAACAGAGCCAAATTGTACAATATGGGGTCGTCATTTTCCACTAACGGTACCGCCCAGAGTGCTGCGTTACCACTCAGATATGAAATTATGAAAGCGACTTTTGCGGCGTCATCAGGAAAAGAGGCAGCTCTACATAAAAACTGTAAATGGCACTGATTCATGAACACCCCATATCTATTACTATCCCCATTAAATCTCTCGGGCATGGCCAGTGGAGTCTGAGGAGGGGTGACAACGGTTACATTAACAGGTGAAGGGGATGCCTCAACAGTCGCGGAAGTGGATGCAGGGGAAGGGATCTGGAAACGAGCGAGTTGTATGTAACTGCGTTTGTGTTTAGTATGGGATTCTGTAACTCTGCCTTCCCCTGTCTTCTGCGTCTTCAACAAGCCTATCTCTGTAACAAGGCGTTGGTTTTCGCCTCTCACCAACTTAAGCTCTGTCTGAAGATTAACTACTGCAGCTGCTAATTCCCTCATTGTGGTTTCAGGATTCTCGGCAGACATAATCTCATCCATAAGGACTCGATTGAAAGCCTTCTCGCTCGGGGGGAATAATCAACGTGGGCTTGGCTTTCTGTCGGGCTAGGTTGGCTTTCCAGGCAGAAGTAGCCAATTCCCCAGGAGCGAAGATAATGCCCCTCCCTTTCTCAAAGATACCGTCTACTCAATGTTTTCAGGCATACACTAAGCAAGACGCATATCCTCAAAAAATGAAGGGACAAATGAGAATCACCAGAACGTCCCTCTGCTGCCAACAGGAATAGATCCAGGTCACTTAGATGCAGGGGTTCTAACAATAAAGTACAAGAAACAAGAGGGTTCAATTAATTCTAGAATTGTAAGCTAACAAGTATACCCCCCTCTAGAAGGAAAGAACACCCATTAGGTTGTGTACTGTTCCACACTTACTTGTATGCCACTCTGCAAGAGGAGTATTGAAATACACAGCTGAAGTCTTCTTCGTATAATATAGTTGACCTGCAGATGGCGTAGAGGTGTCCTTTAGTTGAAAATCATAGGTAGATGAACAAATGAAGCAGGGTTATCGAGTGTCTGTATTAGGTAACGAACACGTCCTCGCGTTCGCGATCTCCAGATAGTAGGAGCCAGAGAACATAAAAATAGACAGCAGCTGCTGACAAACGCTATTCGCGTTTATATCAAAATAATAATTCGATAACACTGTTAACGCGTCCTTGCGTTCGTCTTAAAAAAACAAAGGCGGGAGCCTAGAAGATCCTCGGAAAATCCGGAACGGAATAAACGCGTCCTCGCGTCTTGGGGTCAAGGTTTGGAATAAACGCGTCCTCGCGTCTTGGGGTCAAGGTTTGTCCCGAGCCGGAAAACTCCGACACGGCAGTGAATTGAACAGTAGCGCGGAAATGCGCGGGAGGGAAATTTGGGGCAGCAAACGAAGTTAGCAAGTCCAGGGCAGCTTCGTTCTGTTTTGAAGGCGTGTCTCCCAACGAGGAGAGATCGGCAAAATCCAGTCCAGGAAGACAGCGCAAACGCGCCAGGAAACCAACACAAGGGGATAAAGATTAAGGCAGGGAAATCAGACAAGATGTACCGACAATCCAGGAAATCGACGATACTGGCTGTGTTTCACCAACGAGGCAACCGGCAGGGTCCACGAGAGGAAAGCCAAGCACTGATGCTCCATCTTGGCGGGCTTAAGAACCGCCCCATCAGCTGACCAACCCAGGGGCAGTATGGGACAGCACACAACCTCCCTCCCTAGTGGTGCATTCTGGGATATGTAGTGTAGATACCTCACAAGAAGCCAGACCCCTAACAAGTATAACATAGCACATCCACTTCCCTTGGAAACTTAATGAAGAAAATCCAGAAAGTGGAATAAAAAAATAAAAAAAAATGCAAATATGGGATAAAGAGGAAAAACATTTGGCAATTCACATGGAAATAAGAATTTCAGATGGAAAAATAAGAATAGGAGGAAGGCTATCCTCCAAACAACCGTATTAAATTCAGTTATAGCATTGGAAGAAAAGTTGATACCAATAAGGTATATAACCCAAACGAGTTACATATAGCATGGAAAAATTGTGCAGGGTTGGGAGAAAAGTTGATACCGATAAGGTATGTAACCCAAACTAGTCACCCATTTCAACACACCACGCACTATTAAAGAGGGCAAAGTGTAGGACTTGGAGAATGAAGGACACCCGCGGAGTGTAAATTCCAAACCAATCACACTGTTCTACACGCCACACCCATATAAGAAACACTATGGAAAACCTAATGCATTTACTCAAATGCATACAAAATAAACAATTATAGGGTACACTGCCCATTGCGCACCAAAAAAACAGCAAAATATATATAAAATATAGGGAACACAGCCCATTGCGCACTATACATTTTAGAAAAGGATACACTGCCCATTGCGCTCCAAAAACATTGCACTCCAAAAATATATAATGTATGGGAAACACAGCCCATTGCACACTATAACTTTAAGAAAAGGGTACACTGCCCATTGCGCACTACATGTTACAATACTTGGCTAAACCACCAATTGCGCAAGTATGCAGAGAAAAACAAAACAAATATATAGGTGTAAAGGAAAAGTAACTCACACTGCTAGGTAGAACAAATATACCGGAAATTATACGGGTAATGCAAGTGTAAAAAGGCTAAACAACCCACACGGCTAGGTTGAGCAAATATACTAGTTCATACAAGTGTAAAAAGGTAACCAACCCACACTACTAGGCAAACAATCTATGCACAAGTTAGGCACAAATGTTGTATAAGGTGAAATCAGTGTAAAGGGTGTGCGCACCACCCACACTGAAAGATAAAAACAAGTATATAGAGACCAGCTCTAATACACAACTACCCTAAAGGAAACATCTAAGCATAGTGCCCTGAAGATAACTAGATCGGCCAAAACATTAATAAATAAGGCTCACACTAAATGCATACCACATATGCAACAACTCAATTAAAATACGAGTAAAGATAGATTAAAACACAGTGTAAATACGAGATTACCTAGTGTACTAAATAAGATAAAAACTGAAGTACACCTCCCCTTACACACACTTGTTAAACACTTTAGAATGTCATTAGAAACAATACATAAGCCATTACAAGCATATTAAATCGTAGTTCAAAACTCATAGCAGATGACAATCTATAAGAAAGGAAGAACAAACTCCGGTGAGCGAACTCTCTCACCCGAAAAGGCTCGAACTGTCCCACGCCGATTTAAGTCCAATTCGCCTCTTCTAGACATTTCCGGTGAGAAGTGTGGCTTGACTTCAAAACATCAGTGTTCACAGAGACTGTCAATATGCTGGATTGAACGTGGACAGCCTAACAAGAGCACAGCACACAAGTACTAATTTTGAATGAAAACGAGGAGCATGACTATGACGCTGACAGCAATCCCCAAAGATTATTCCACGGTGTAAAGTGAAGTCAACAGTCAATATATAACTTTATTGACACACTCAGTAGAGCAAACGTGGTTGGCATGCATCACGTTTTGTGCTGGAGTTTTATAGACAGGATGAAGCACGCCAAACTAAAGATGGCGGCACGCATCGGTGACGCCGTGCAGGATGGCTCCCGGCACCTCCGTGCTACAGTGCGTAATGCATTGGAGCTCTGGCAACCATCACACGTCATAGAGGAAGTACCGCAACTTAGCTGGACACAGGAACGCGGTAAGGCTGCACGCGCAATGTCCACACACAAGGCGAGCGCGCGATGTAGTGATTTGAACTGGTCGATGAACTGTCACATGTAGGGAAAACGGCTGGGGCCCACAATAAAATTCAAAGATTGGGCTTACCTTCATCTGTCCATAACCTCATGCCTTCGGTACAGGAAACAAAGATAAAAACAAAATAATACCGTACAGTGCAGTTGTCGCCTCACCCAAAGCACCGCACCAAAGACTCCTTACACAAAGTGCTCGCAGTGTGGATCTCGCCTCACCCAAAGCGTCACTTTAAATACTCCTCACAACCATGTCTTCAGTTGAAAACAGTTGATCAAAACATTGCCATACATCTTGTGCTCTTTACCACCGTCTCCGAATGATTCTGAAAGTCCAATAATGTAGCCAACAATAAAAATATGCCAGACCTTGATGTCTGCTGGTCAGTGCTGTGTTCGTTTCACCTGAATATACTACCACAAGGAATGTGAAGCGCCCTGGGTAGGCTGTCCAGATGGTGAAGGACACTGGTGGGATTTACGAGGGCGTTCTTTTCCTTGATCTTTAAGTTTCTTTTCTTTGAGTAGTTTCTTGAATACAGTTCCATAAAAATGTACGTATCTTCACCTTCAATAGTCTTGTCACACAGGGTTTCTCCCTAGTCTTGTCACGCAGGGTTTCTTCCAGATCGTCGCCAATGTAGAAATGATAGATTGTAGTCACGAGGTAAGTTCAAGTAGAAGTTTATTGGTAAGTTACAAGTTAGTTCAAGATCGAGATCCCACCAGGAGCTGCATCTTCGCTGCTCAGCCTACCCTCTCTAACTGTCATTCTTCCAGTCCACCAGGCACACCAACATTCCACACAGTCATCACGCATTCTAACATTCCATACACACATACTCATGCATACTGGCTGAGCAGCAGGAAATGTAAGTACAACACTAAACCTGTGCAGCTCTCGGCAGCGCTGATAAATGCCCGCTCACTTAAGAAACATCATGTGGACGTCTTTGGGCTGCTGGAGGACGGCTCACTAGATATGCTGTTCCTTACAGAGACCTGGCTCGACTCTACTTCTGACCCCATAGTTGCACTGGCTACTCCTGTGGGTTATAGGATTCTGAGAGTCGATCGCCAGGGGGCAAGGGGCGGTGGAATTGCTGTTATATAGAAAGATCTCTGGGATCTTCGCTTGGGAGACTCCACGGCTTGGGTCGGCTGCGAGGTGCTTGATTTTAGCACCCGTTTGTCTGCCCATTTTACTCTTGGTGCCTCCTTGATCTACCGGCCCCCTGGACCAGCTGGTCCTTTTCTTCAGGCTAGGGGAGATGCGATTACTTCTAGGGCTGTCAGGTTCTCCCACTATTTGGGGTTGGGCGATCTGAACTTTCATATGGATCTACCCAAGGATAGGGTGGTGATTGACCTGCTGGACACTCTTCATACTGCTCAACTTAGCCAGCACGTCGGCCTTCCCACTCATCAGGCCGGACATATTCTGGACCCCATCTGTTCTAACTTTCCTATTCTTGTAAGGGATCCCCTCCCAGTGACTTGGTCAGACCATTTCATATCCTATTTTTCTTGGACTATCTCCAAGGCTGAGACCCGGGTGCATTTTTACCAGAAGCCTGCTTTTGGGAAATTGGATCCTTTGGAACTTGTACAAGCCTTGGATACCGCCAGGCCTGTTCTGTCTGGGGGTTTGGAGGAGTGCCTTTCAGGGTTTACGGGCTGGGTCTCCAGAGCAGTGAATTCGATTGCCTCTCTACGATCTATTAGACCGGCCAGAGCTACGCCCTCCAAACCATGGTTTACACCTGCTCTTAAAGCGGTTAAACATGAGTGTAAAATTTTGGAGCGGGCGTGGCGCCTGAGTGGCTGCTGCCCTGTGGCTAAAACAAAACTTAGAGCAATGCAAAGAACCTATTATGTCGCCAATTCTACGGCAAAAGGTCATTTTTTTGCGGCTCGCATTGACGCTGCCAGGAACAACTCTAAAGAAATTTTTGCCATAGTGCAGAGTTTCACCTCCCCGCTGGCTCAAGCTAGTGTTACTCCCTCCTCTTTTGATTGGTGTAACACTCTGTCAGGGTTTTTCAGAGATAAAATCAAGGCCATTCAGGCCTCGTTCTCTTCTGGCAAGGCCGATCATGGAGGGCCGCTGGTTTCCCAAGCCGTGCCCCCCTCTGGCACGCTGTTTGCGTTTAGACCAGTTCACCCGCTGGAAACTCTTAAAATTCTTAGAGGTCTAAAATTTGGTTCTCCGGCCGATGCCTGCCCGGCCAGGCTTCTGGCCGCTGTAGCTGAGAGTATCCACCTTGAAGTTAATTTGATTATTAATCTGTCTCTACAGTCAATGGCTGTTCCTCAGGACTGGAAGCAGGCGAAGATTCTTCCCCTCCTTAAAAAGCCCTCTTTGGATCCACTTAACCCAGGCAATTATCGGCCCATCTCTCTTTTGCCAGCTATAGCCAAAGTCTGTGAGAAGGTGGTCCATAAGCAATTGACAGAATTTGTGGAGACCGAGGCTCTTTTGCACTCAGCTCAATCAGGGTTTTGTGCTGCCCACAGCACTGAGACGGTCTTGGTTGAGGTTGTGGAGGCCATTCGGGCGTGCCTTGATGCCGGGGGTAGGGCAGCTTTGATTTTGCTTGACCTCTTGGCGGCTTTCGATATGGTCCCACACGATCTTCTCTTGGCCCGCCTCGCTGAGATTGGTGTGTCAGGGGCTGTATGGGGCTGGCTTAGGTCTTTTTTGGAGGAGCGGGCTGAGCAGATCTGGCGCCCTCCTTTCTATTCCTCTCTTCATACGGTCACCACGGGTGTCCCGCAGGGCTCCTCCCTTAGCCCTTTGCTTTTTAACATTTATGTCACGCCTTTGATCCATCTGGCTGAAGCTCTCGGGGCTAAGGTATTGGCTTATGCGGATGACACCCAGCTGCTGTTCACCTGGGATAAAGCTTCTAATTCGGCCCTTGCGGCGCAACAGTGCCTGCGTTCCATCTTCACTTGGCTGGCGGACGCTCCGCTTAAGTGCAATGAGCAAAAATCGGAGATCCTGCATTTTGGCAATTTTCCTGCCGACTTTCGTGAACAGCTGTGGCCACAGGAGTTTCCACTTCCCCTGTCTGACGGACAGCCCGCTAAGAACTTGGGTGTCTGGTTCGAGGAGAATCTTTCCTTTTCCACCCATATTAGGAAAACTGCTGGCTGCTGCTTTGGTCTTATAAAAACCCTTAGGAATTTTTTTCCTCTTCTCCCGCAGGCAGCCAGAGAAACGATCACCTGTGCTTTGATTCTCTCTCGGCTGGATTACGCCAATGCCCTTTATGTGGGGGTCCCTGGGTACATGATTAAAAAACTGCAGGTGGTCCAGAACACGGCAGCCAGATTGCTTCTGGGCATTTCGTCAAGGAAGAGTGTCACCTCTCACCTGCACTCTCTTCACTGGCTACCCGTGGCGGCCAGGATCAAGTTTAAACTCTTGGTCCTGGCCCATCGAGCTCTCCACGGTCAGGGCCCTCTTTATCTCCAGAGGCGTTTTTCCTTTTATGTCCCCTCGCGGGTCTTACGCTCTTCGTCCCTCTGTCTTGCTTCTGTTCCGCGCTTCAAACTCCAGAGGGTCGGGGGCTGTTCCCTGGTGGTTAAAGCCAGCATGGCCTGGAATGCTCTTCCCTCTAATCTTCGCCTTACTCACGAGCTTGCAGCATTCAAAAGGAAGCTCAAAACACATCTCTTTGCGTGATTGGCTCTCCCCTCCCCTCGGGTTTCGCGCCAGGACACTTACGAGTAGCCGAGCGAGTTACAAGTGGACATAACATAACATAACATAAAAGCAAAGAATTATCAGTCTTGCTTTCAAGCTTCTGCAAATATTTGCATCTGATTGAAGAGCATTCTGAGAGCAGTATACATAGCCTCACATTGCTAAGAATTGAAAAAGTGTGTACACATTTTCATACTCTAACCACTGTCAGTAGTAAAGTCTGAGCTTACAACAGTTACTTAGAGCGCTCACCCTAATAATGAAGCCTTTGCATCAATGAACTATAGATGCAAGTTTGAACAGCATTAGCACATGGACACAAATATTACCTTAATTGCAGACTATGCCTTTCCCTGATCCATAGTGTGGTACTGTAAACTGACAGCCAAGGGGTTTGTGCTGTAGGGGGTTGAGCCTACTTGTCCCAAGGACGAAATATGCATGAAGGCTTGTTGCCTTTGACCTCAAAAGAAAATATGTCCTGGGAGTGGGGCTACGGGAATTACACATCCCTGGGCACAGTTTGACAACTATGAGTGTTATGATTACTAAATGTGTTACTGTGACAGAGATTTTCATCTGTGTTTGATGTTGGTTCAAGCTATGGTACAATGTTTTAATTCCTCTTTTGCTTTTGGAGATAATGAATTTCGTTTTAAAGTCTTGCATAGGGAGGCCAATATAATTTTTGGTTTCTTTTTCTTCATTTGGAGTTCCCTCCTTACCTCAGCTGGACAACACATGCAGAGTGCACCATTAATAGCTCAACTATTGCAAGGCCTGTTGATTTCAGTTTCAATTGTAGAATGTGCTGCACACGCCTCTCCCAAGGACTGTGTATCAATTGGTAAAGAATTTATTGAGGCAGATGTACAAGAAAGAATAGCATATGACACTAAATATATTATTAAAAGAATGTACAAACTATTGCCAAATGCCCCCTGAAAGAGTTCATATCGCGCTTTTGTGAACCTCTGCATCTGGGTTCTGAAAATGGACCGGCGTATATCTCACAGGTGATTGAGGGGTTGTGCAAGGAGCCAAACAGACACTACATGTGTTCCACGGAAACTACCAAGTGGGAATGGTATCCCAAGCTCATCCTGAAGGGCTGCACGTGCTACACAGAGGAGAAAGGACAAGTGTGTAAGCGGGCCCCAAGGATACATCACCTAAAGAACGTCTGGAAACATCGACGCCCCAACACCTCAGTCTACTAGTTGTGACAACGAGACATCTTTACCTTTTCTTCACTTTGTTTCTTTATATCGAATGTGCCTAAGTAATAATAGGTGCTTGCAAACCTCTCAAATTACTTGAAGACAGGCACCAACGGTTACTTTTTCTGTTTAAAGGTATCATCTCTGAGACTCTACATTATTATTCAGCAGACTTTTTTTGAACATAGTACAGACGCAGCAGAAGATAAGACATTCTTCCAACTAGTCACACTAGCCACATGTACCAACGATTGGAACAATGCCTCAAGACTTGCTCAAGACTTTCAGAACAATTAGAGAAAATGATCATGGGTGCTACTAGCAGCATTGACCCCCCATTTCTGCTATTATAATGACTTTTGTACCACATTGAATAAATTGCCATTGATAAAGACGGGACAGGGGGACAGTTGGCAGAGCAGGATGTTATGTTTGCTCACACCCGCCTACCCACACAGAAAGCTGCATGTGTTAGAATGTCATACCTGTCACTAAATACGTGGGCTGATGTACAGTATGCTCTTCAGTAAACACACTGAGTACGTAGCAGTCGCACCTCCTGAGAAATGCATAATTAGCAAAGGGAGAACAAGGATAGAACAGGGAATGTGAATAACTTAGCACTTATAGAAGTTGTAGAAGTAACAATGGGACTACACTAAATGCAGCCTGCTACCATTACCAAATATCTCAAAGACCTGGAAGGTATGCTGTAAGGATTTTGTTCAAAATATGAACAAGAGGAGGGAATGAGAGAGGGTAGATTTTATATCATAGGGGGCCCCAGGCCTGTTATGTTCACACCTGAGGTATGAGACCCTTGTCCTTGCCCTGCCAGCCTAATTTGTAGGCTGTATTAAATTGACCAGAGGGCCCTGTGTTCCTATATAATTACCCTGAGACATCCCTACCACTCAGCCAGCATGAAACCCCTGTGTGGGCCCTTCTGTTCCATATGTAGGCCTCTTTGTTAAATTGACCATAGTTCTGCCATTTTTCTGTATAGCAGGCTGAAGGCAGGTCTGATCCAAATCATATCCAGCTCCTCTTTCTGTGAGGCCTCCAGCTCCAAACTAAGAGCCCCCACCCTACCCGTGTGCTAAGTTCCCTATCTCAAAGTTCAACATCCCCCTGGTCTTTTGACATACAATGGGCTGCATCCTGGACTGGTACATATTTTAAGGAAGTGGCCACCGCAGATGTGTCAAGCTAAAGAACACAGGAGATTTATAAATGTATATATAGAATTCCCGTACAATACCCATTTTTCTGCTTGCACATGTAATTTATGGCAGCACGCCTTGCCTGAGATATGAACGTTCACCTAGCTCACGTACCACAGTTACTGGAAAGGGCGTCACCATGTATGGTAAAATATTAGGACCATACCATTAGTGACGAGGTAGAAGTGGCGTGAGATGACGTTATTGTGGGCGCTTCTCATAGCCTAAAAATCAAATAAAAGGGGAGCTCACACAATCCTCGGCGGACTACCTCGCTGTCTGTATGTAGGTAACAGACTGTGTAGGTTTTTCCCCAAGAGCTAAGAGCTCTTGTCTTGTCTTGCTTAAAGTGTCTTGCTCTGCTTTGCTTAAAGTATCTTGTTCTATTTTACCTATATGAAATGTTCTCTTCACTTTTGCATTTAAAATGTTTTGTATTGTAATTGCAGGATTGCTCACTCATGGGTAAATGTGAGTGTTCCTAGGTATTTTACATTCTGAGAACATTTTCCTTGATGTATAAATGTGTCTTTGAGGTTTAGTCTCTCTCTCTCTCTCTCTGACAGTACAATAATTTAGATACAGAGAATACCAACCAATCCATGTGACTATCTGGATTCTGGATTTTGTATTTTTATGCCTTTGTCTTGCAGTTTCTTGAAGGTGCACCTTCTAAATAAATCTGTTAAACATTCAGCCTCGGTTTCCATGGCTCACATATCTGTTTCCTTCATTTTTAGAGCGAGCGATCCCAGACACCCCGGCTCAAATTAAGGTGCCCCTTTTGTCCCTAACTCACTCCCTCGCTCACTCTGTGAAGGCTCCCTGGGGCTCTGTGCACAGCCCCCTGCCCCATTGACCCTTAATAAATCTTCCCTCCAACACTCTCACATCGGCTCATGTTCCCAAGCCAGTCCAAGAAAACAGGCGTGCAAGCGCTTCCCCAGGGCAGTGCTATCTCCCGCTTACCCAGCAGTAATGCCAGGGAGACCAGTCGGCAATTAGAACATGATATATTGAGGGTGTAGCCCAGCAGTGCCACCACAGGATTGGGCACGAGTTCAACGTCGGTCATGGCAGAGTTATGTTCGAACATTGCTACCCAATAGGCATGTACAACCGGAGAAGTTCAAGTAAGGTCAGCTCCCTCCCCCTTGCACTTCATGCAGTTATCAGGTCTAGTGTGGTTGAATGTTGTAATAGCAGCAGGCAATAGGTAGTAACGGTGCAGAAATTTAAAGTGTAAGAGATTGTGTCTCATTGATGTGCACTGCGTTTTTGTGCAGCAGTATATCCACATCTTATCAGTTATCATCACCTTTAGTTCCGCTGCCCATATCTCCCGCACCTGCCTGGTAGAGTCAGACCTCAATGCAATACATGTTTGATATATTCTTGAGGTCATATGGTCTCCCGAGTGTCTACCGTGGTCAGTGTTCACGGAGAGAAGTCTTTAGTGGGTGGTGGATGGGTGGGTACCAGCGATCTCAGAGTGTTACAATGGCATCTAAAAATAAAACAGTCCATGTACGACATGTCCCCCTCCCATGGGCTCTCCACCAAGGGCTCAACATGCCCATCTGGAAACAGGTCCTCCCTAGTGTATAAGTTATGCCGGTGTAATGTACATTGTACTAGTTTCTCCCGGGTGAGCGGGAGCCAAGGATTGTCATATATTGGAATAGCATTGGAGTAAATGGGGCCGACCCGCGCGAACGTCACAGACATCGCCATGCCCAGCACGTGGTGGATACAGTCTGTATGTCTTCAGTGTCTAGTGGTATGCCTTGGGTAAGATGTGAGAGTGTAATATTACCTCAGCAGTGCCCACTCTGGGCGCCGGTAAGGTACCAGCGATACGTGTGGTGGCATTGGGCTGCTAAGTAGTAAAGGTGTAAATCCAGTGCTCCAAAGCCTCCTCATTCCAGGGGAAGTGTCAGTGTATCCCACCGAATACAGGGGCGAGCTCCCGCCCAGATCAGTCGTATTAGGATTCCACAGAGTGTATGGAAGAAGAGTTGTAACAGGGGTACAGGGATGTTAGTGGTACAAGAAAGTCCCAGGACAATCATTTTTAGGTCTCGCAGACCTGTGTTGCAGCGCGCATGCGCTGCTTGTTCTGCAAGGCTTCTTGTAATCAAGCTGATTTCAGAAGTGGAGTGTAGGCTCCGCCCCTTCTTTTCATTGGCTTGCATCATAGTTCATGCTAAACGCTGGCTTTCGATTGTAAGTGAGGCTTTTAAGTCCCTCCTTGTTACCGCCCTGTCTCCTTTTGGCCCCACCCGCCTGGACTGGATCTTTCACATATGGGTAAGCACTCTTTTGTGTTCATTCCGCGTTTCACAGGCCACCATGTACAGCGCTATAACACAGCGCTTGTTTTTTTTATTGTGTAATGCTTTTTATTATTTATTTATTTACTTTCTTTTCACTTTGGCCGTGTTAAGCGAAAGCGCGGGTGCCGCGATTGTTGAAAAAGTGAAGAAATCGATGTTTACATACATTTGAAAGTGTCAATTCATACAAAAGAAATATAAAGTATATGAATAACAAACATAGAGGACCGTGAAACTGCAGGACGTAGTACAATATACAGTTAATGAACATTAGGTGATTGTGCTAGCAAACATACATATCATAACCACGATCAAATCCCAATGGATAAAAAGTGTATAGATAAAACCAAGAGGGACCCACCACCAGCTCAGCTTTACACCACATACAGTTTTTGAGCAATAAGGGCTGTGATTTTAGTCATACATAAAATAGACTCATCCATTTCACCTGAGATAGGCAATGGTATTCGGATCATAAAGATGACTTGGTGACATCCTAGAATTAAAACTTATGGCATGAATTTGTTCATCAGTAGTATTTTTACTTCTTTTTTGAATGAGGTAAGGGAAGTGATTCCACGCACTACTGGAGGTAAGGAGTTCCAAATCTTTGGTGCAATCCCTGAGAAAGCTCTACAACCAGTTCTCTTCTTATGGAAGGATTGAGGTTTCAGAAGGAAAGTGCTCACACTTCGAAGTTGTCTGCAGCCTGCAGACCTTTCCAACTTTAGAGCCAGGTAACTGGGTGTATTGTTGTGAATTGCTTTGTGTGTCATGCAGGCCAATTTGAGGTGTATTCTTGCCTCGTAGGGCAACCGATTCAGGGCTTTCAAGGTTGGACAGATGTGACTATTTCTTTTGGTCCCTGATACCAGTCTAGCCGCAGCATTCAGTGCTGCTCTTAGCGGAGCCAGCTTGTATTTACGGAGACCACAGAGGATGGCACTTCCGTAGTCTAATCTAGGTAGCACTAGGGCTTGTACTGCCATTTTCAGATCAGCCTGAGGGAGGAAGGGTTTGAGTTTCCTTAATATACTCAACTTGTGATTAGCTCCCTTGGTGGCAATAGAGATGTGAATGAGGTGGTTGTTAGTGGGCCAGCTTTGCATGTTCAGTAGAATAGTGTTGAGGGCAATGAAGTCTTCTGGTGAGGTGATTTTCTGATACAGCTGGGTGTCATCGGCGTACAGGTGATACAGAATGTTTGCTGATTTCAGTGCATTCGCCAAAGGCTCCATTAGGAGGTTCAAAAGAATGGGTGATAGGGCAGATCCCTGAGGAACACCAAGGGTTACCATAGAGGGTTGCGAGAGTGAATTCCTCATCTTGATTCTTTGAGTTCTGTTATTCAAGAAGGAGGAGAATCATTGCAGCACTGTGCCCGAGAGGCCCGTCCTTCGTTCCAATAGGAACAGAAGGTTGGCATGCTTGACCGTATTGAAGGCGGAAGACAGATCAAGAAATATGAATAGGTATGATTCATTGCGGTCATGCATTTTTAGTATGTCATCCATAATATATGTGAGTGCAGATTCTGTGCTGTGTCCTTGGCAGAAGCCCGATTGGTGACTGTCTAAGAGGTTATAATTCTCAATGTGATTGCATAATTGATTTTGTACACATTTCTCCAATAGTTTCGCCAAAGTGGGGATGTTGGTTATAGGCCGGTAGTTGTTTAGATCGATGGAGTGGCGTCAGCTTCCTTTAGTGTATGTGTGACCTGCCCTATTTTAAGGCAGTCCCGAATGACACCTTGACTCAGGGAGGCGTTTACAATTTTAGCCCATAGTGGTAGGATAGATGTTTTTAAAGTTTTGAACAGGGCAGGAGGCAGAGAAATGATTGGAGGGGTTGATTGCTTGAAGAGTGTTGTCGATAATTTGTTGAGAGATTGGCTAGAAGGTGTGCCATGAGGCATTGTTGTTTGTGACTTCCCCTGCATTATTAAAATGTACTTTGAATAAATCGCCACAGTTAGAATCTTGGCCCATAGTTTGCGGGAGCGCTATCAGATTATTGTATGTCCAGCTCGATGGTCTTAGTCTTTTCGTGGAAGAAATTGGCAAGCACGTCACAGGTAGGTGTGGCCAGGTTGTTTAATTCCCTAGAGTTAGTTGTTTTGCATGATTGATGCTTGATGATTTCAAAGAGTTTTTTTGTCCGGTTGCTAGCTTGGTTCAGCTGAGTTCTGAAAAAGTCTGCCTTTGCCTTAAGAATCTTCCTATTGTAAGAATTCCTTAACCTTCTCAGGTGCTCAAGGTTATCAGTGGTAGGAGCCGATTTCCATAGACGCTCTGCAACTCTTAGATGTCTACACTATGCGTTCAAGCCCTCGTTGAACCACGGTTTGGAAATCTAAGAGGAGATTTTTTTCCTGGAGGGGCACTGTAGAGTCCAGGATTTCGAGTAACGAGGCATTGTAGAAGGTTGTGAGGTCATGTACATCAGTCATGTACATCATGTCCATCGCGGGGGTCAGAGCAGAGTTACAACGGTTTACCAAGGTGATGGGGTTGATATTTTGTAAGTTCCTTTTCCATTGCCTTGTTTTTGATGGTTGGCCTCTTTTTTGAGTAGCTTTGCTATTGATGGAGAAGAGGATGCAGTAATGTTCAGACCAATCGCATGGGGTGATGGATTCTAGTAGGACAATGTTTGGTTTTGCAATGATGAGGTCCAGTGTCTCTCCCTTGTTATGAGTTGGGCTGTCACAGAATTGAGGTAGCTCCTGTACTGACAGAAACTCTTTAAGACAACCTACAATATGATCGTTTGCGTTTTTCCAATGGAGGTTAAAGTCACCCATGAAGATATGATGAACTTGTGAGTTGGCATTGGATGCCATGATCTCCATTATCTCATCAATACAGGTCAAGTTATTGCCTGGGGGGTGGTAGAATATGTGTCGTTTGCTGGCGATGCGCTTAGCATCTGAGATTTTAATGCATAGATAATGTTAGTGAAGAGGTACAAGAAACGGGCCAGGACAATCATTTTTAGGTCTCGCAGACCTGCTTTGCAGCGCGCATGCGTTGCTCGTTCTGCGAGACTTCTTGTAATCAAGCAGATTTCAGAAGTGGAGTGTAGCCTCCGCCCCTTCTTTTCATTGGCTCGTTTCATAGTTCATGCTAAACGTTGGCTTTCGATTGTAAGTGAGGCTTTTAAGTCCCTCCTTGTTACCGCCCTGTCTCCTTTTGGCCCGCCCACCCGGACTGGATCTTTCACATGGGCGTTACACTGTCTCCTTTATTAGTGGGTAAGTACTCTTTTGTGTTTATTTCGCGCTTCATGGGCCGCCATGTATCGCGCTATAGCACAGTGCTTGTTTTTTTTACCTCTTCCCTGCTCATGACGGAACCACTCCGTCATGAGCCACGGGCGCCGTGTGCTCATGACGGAGTGGACCCGTCATGCTGCGGCCATTGGCGGCCGCTCCGCCCACGCGGTACTGATTCCCCGCCTGTGCGGGCGATCAATGCAAGTGGGCGGAGTCGTGATGGAACCACTCCGTCATGAGCACAGCGCACCCGTGACTCATGACGGAGGGGATCCGTCATGAGCATGGCGGCGCCGCGCGGACCCCGAACACCCCCAGCGCCGCTGCGGAATTCGCGCCGCGGCGAAGGGGTTAAATTGTGTCATGCTTTTTATTATGTATTTATTTACTTTCTTTTCACTTTGGCGGCATACGCACTATACCTTCAGCCATGTTAAGCTAATGCGTGGGTGAAGCGATTGTTGAAAAAGTAAAGAAATAGATGTTATTCTATTTGTTTACTTTTGCTACAATCACGGCACCCGCGCTTTACTTTAACATGCTTAAAGGTAAAGCGCGGGTGCCGCGATTGTAGCAAAAGTAATTAAATAGAAAAAAAAGAGTGACCTGCCATTTTTTTTATATTTGTTTACTCTTGTTTACAATGCCATAGGTTGCAAACTCGCAATTGCGACACCTATAGCATTGTAAATGCTTGTTTCTTTTGCCTACGTCTCACCACAGGGCAACGTGCACCTAACCAATGTACAGTGGTAGGATTTGATTTTGCTAAAAACTTTCTACTACTCCTCCTCACCCCACTTTGTTAAAGACTTCTGCTTTCCCCAAGCTTGACTTCCAACTCTGACTCTCTACCTGCAGCAGTGCCCCCCCCCAGTTTGCCTAGTACCTCTATGCCCCCCACAAGCATTGGCTCCCCTTAACCCTTTCCCCCATGTTATAGAAAACCACCCACCAGACCTCCAAACCAAAATTATTTTTCCTATCTGGCCCTTCACTTTTCATCACAATGTTCTACCCATGGCCTGACACCGCCTCTATTTCCCCTCCAAACCCCCTGGTTACCCTGCTGTCGTCACAATCGCCAGTGGTGGCTTAACCCCCGTGCCATTCTCTGGCATCCTACAGGAGGCTTTAAGCAGGCTGTAAAATATTCATAGGCCAGAAGCAGGCCGCCTATGTGATCTCCAGAGCTGATGTCATCTGACATCACTCTGAATACGGAGGCTGTAGCCTTAGCTCGGTGCTGCTTCTATTGGTCCAATAAAAGATTCCCAGGACGGCGGATCTTATTTTGCCACGCTTCTTGTAAAACGCCTGACTGTGTTCATGGTGGCAGCGGCGGGGCCCAGGGGCCACGGTCTGTCCAGGTGCTTCAATTGCGGTTTCATGCGTCGCTATTTATACTTGCCAGTGCTTGTCTCTACTGGATGGTTTAATATTCTAACCTTCCAGACTTACATGCGAGACGAGATAGCTTCTGCTCCCAAACGTTTTTTTAATTTTTGGGGATGTGTGAGGTTTTCCCTCATGTGACGGAAGAAAGGAAGTCCGATCTTGCCATCGAATGATGTACCATTTTCTTTATTGAAGGTCAAGAGGTTTGGACAATTGTCTATGGTTTTTTTTTCTGTATATGCTACCCTTTTCTTAACTAGTTTGATGTCGATGTTTTGCAGACCCTGGGGCTGAATTCGTATGTCATAAGCACCAGTGCTTCTGCAAATGCCCCTTCGTTCTACAGCTATTTTTCATTCCAAATTCTTACTCTGATCAACGCTGTACAGTGTCGTTTTTATGATCTTTACAGGTATTAGATTTGTTTCTTACTTTCGTATTTTTTCAGCATTTTATTTCTAGCATTTGCAATGTTCCTATTTTGTTTCTTCCTAACATCCACGGCGCAGGGTTATGGGAAGCCGCTCGCGTCAAAATTACAAATCCCCATGTAAGACACCTCCTGAAATGCATGGAGTGCTGCAGAATATATTTGAGACACACCAGAATGAATGTCTCATGTGTCTAAACAAAGACTAAACATGGCAGAGCGAATATACTACCTAGAGAACAATAGGAATAACACACACTCTGAATTGGATTAAAGGTATGACGAGACGTATAGCAACTACACTGAAAGGAATATGACTGCTGCCGAAAATAATACAACAAGAACTCAAGTGAATATAAACCTTATTGAAATGATATAGACCGGTGCTGAAATGAATATAACCCACATTGGAACGAATATGGCACATATTAAATTGAATTTGACACTCTTTAAAATGACTGTTACACACATGAAATGAATGTTAGACATACAGCAATTAATACAAGCCATGTTCAAATGAATGACACATGATGAAATGAATACAAGATGAAATAATTATGACTAGTGCCAAAATGAATATGACTAACACTGACCTAAATATGACACATGCTAATATAAATATGACTGCAGTTGCAATGAATTTGGTGTCCATTAAAATGAATTTGGCCCACACTGAAATGAATATGAGAAGCTTTAAACTGAATACAACCTCAATTGGAATCGATGAAACATGGCAGAATAAATATTCTACCTATTGGACAATATGAATAACACACTTTGAATTGGATAAAAAATAAACCGAGATGTAGAACAACTACGCTGAAAGGAATATGACAAATGCTTCAAAGAATACAACAAGAACTCAAGTGAATATAAACCCTACTGAAATGATATAGACTGGCGCTGAAATGAATATAACCCACATTGGAGCTAATATGGCACATATTACATTGAATTTAACACTCTTTAAAATGACTGTGACAAACATGAAGTGAATGTCAGACATACAGCAATAAAAAGAAGCCATGTTCAAATTAATATGACACATGTTCAAATGATTATAAGGTAATTTGAAATAAATATGACTAGAGTCAAAATGAATATGACTAACACTGACCTAAATATGACACACGTTAATATAAATATGATTGCAGTTGAAATGAATTTGGTGTGCATTAAAATGAATATGGCCCACACTGAAATGAATATGAGAAGCTTTGAACCGAATACAACATCCATTGGAATCGATATGGCACATATTAAATTGAATGTGACACTTTTTCAAATGATTGTGATACATATGAAATGAAAGCCAGACAATCAGCAATGAATACAAGCCATGTTCAAATGAATATGGCACATGTTCCAATAAATGTAAGATAAGTTGAAATAAATATGACTAGTGTTACAATGAACATGACCTACCCTGAGCTAAATATGACATATGGTCATATGAAGATGATTGCAGTTGAAATTAATTTGACACGCCTTAAAAGGAATATGGCCCACACTTAAATAAACATAAGAAGCTTTGAATTAAATACAACATCCGTTAAAATGAATATTGCACATCTTGAAATAATTCTGACACATGTTGCAACATACATGACATATGTTGACACAAGTAACATATTCATTGGATTTGAATTTACACACTTTCAAAGGAATATGACAACTGAGATATTAAGGGCCTGATTACAAGTTTGGCAGTCTCGTAGCGGGTCGCACACCAGCGCCCCGCTGTGAGACTGCCAAACCCGTAGTCAGACCGTCCTCCGGATTACGAGTTAATCCAGGTTGGGCAGTCCCACAGCAGTGTGTGTCTAAGGAACATAGTTGGGCCTTAGACATGCACCGCTGTGAGACCAGTGCAGCCCGTTCCCGCATGGGAAGAAATGTGCAGTGGACAGAATGCTGCACAATGTCAAACAGTCACCCCAGTACAGAGATCTGGGCCTAAATCCATTGTCTTTTTGCTCCCCATGCCATTCCAGTTTAGACCCAGCCATATGCAAATCAGTCTTGACCCTGTTCCCAGGGGACCAGTCTAGCCCGAACTGCCAGGCCAGGTCCTCCCTGGACTGGAAACAAGCATCCTGGGATCGGTTTCTGGCTTTCACCCCTCATCAGCCAGGCTACCTTGACTCCAGTGGCATGGAGAGCATGGGACCCATGTTTGGGCATACCCGTCCCACTCTGGGTGACAAATGCAAAAAGAACAATTGATGGACAGAATGCAGAACAATGTCATACATTCCCCCCAGTACAGAGATCGAGGCCTAAATCCATCGTTTTTTTGCTCCCCATGCCACTCCAGTTCAGACTCAGCCATATGCAAATCAGTATTGACCCTTTTCCCCGAGGGACAGGAGAAGGGTCAAGACTTATTTGCATAAGGCCGGGTCTAAACTGGGGTGGCATGGTGAGCAAAAGAACGATGGATTTAACCCAGATCTCCTAACTGGGGGTGAATGTATTGAGCCTTTCTCAGAAAAATGCCAGGCAGACTGAATCTGCTGCACTTGTCTTCTGTGACCGTCAAGCAGGACCTGAGGAGTTTGGACCCCCTTCCTCTTGATACCCAAGGACTGAAAGGTCTCCAAAGATCATGAGGCTGATCCCCTGGGCGGCTCCAGGAACCTAAAAAAGCTGAAAAGAATGTTCCCATGAAGAATGCCAGTTGACCAGTGGCAACTGGACCTAGACTGAACTTTGTTGTTTCCCTCTGCCAGACACCCTGAGGGGCAGCATTATCATTATTTCATGCAGAACAGTGCAGCACGCCACCTTGCTGTGCTATGCTGCGTGAAGGGTCAGGACTGCACCATATTTAACATGAAACGGCGCATTCCTGTCCTTTGCTTGTGCTGGCGCACTGAGTGCTGCCTAGCTCTAGCGCAGACACCCTTGCACCGTGGTGCAAGGGCGCTTGCCTTGCAGACAGGTCTGTGTTTGTGCATGACACCTTCCTGCACTAAGACTATCCCCTGAGGCTTTCTTTTCTTTCTATGTGTGCTGCAGAACACAGAGAAAGAGAAACAAAAGAGGAGAAATAGAGATATTTTTCCTCCTTATGCTTTACCCAGGGAGGCTTAGCATTTTGACTCATTCCCAGGTCTGACAGTAATGGTATATCTGGGAATGAGCCAAGATTCATGGGTGGATGCATGGGAACAACCACGCTCCACCCATGAAATGCATCCTTGGGGTAGTGCAATGCAACACAGCAATTTACTCTAGATATATCAAGCCACGCAGGGCAACCAAAGGCGGCCTTGCGTGGCTTGATAAATCTGACTTAGTGGTTGTGTCGCAAGGGCGCTGCAACTCATTGGTAAATCTGTCTCTGAGAGTCTAAAACTACTTCATCTGACATCCTTTGGACATTATTAGTGTCCTCTTGTGGTTGTTCAGACACCACAAGAAGTCTGGGACCTTTGCTCCAAAGTTTAAAGGGACAAATGGCGAAATGTATTTGATTGGCAGTTACCAGAGTCAGATTGAACTTCCTCAGAAAAACGAAAACTTTGGATTTGGAAATTATTTAAAACTTCCCTACTTCCTGTCCCTAGCAGGGCCAATCTACTTGGTGTATCCAACTTGGTGAGGCGGCACCGATGTCGAAATGTAAAACTCTTTTATCTGATGAAATTCCACTCACTTTTGAGGCAATGCCATCCTGTGAGGGCCTTTGGTTGTCAATAGTTGGTAAATCTCTCTCGCTCTCTGTGGGTATAATGTTTTGTGCATCAGGTAGGATAGGGATGGAAAAGACTTCTTTAATATTCATAGTTCTGAATATGTTCCTTTTGTATTTAGACATCAACACAGTCACAATGAAGCATAAGTACTTCCATACCTAACATATTTCTCCCTTTTCTCATATTACGTATGCAGTGAGTCTGTAGCTAACATGGCTGGGTTAATCAGTTTCCACTTGGTAGTCACCATCACCACATAGGCTAGCTATGCCTGTGACTGCAACAATGTTGTTCTGAATCTGGGGCACTGTACTTCTTGTATGGTCATAAGGGCATGGTTTTTACTGATGCTGGCATTGTGAACAGGACCAGGCTTTTCTTCCACAGATCATTAAGCCAAAAGAGGACAAAGGGATAAGGGAAGATGCCTTTTTCTTATGCTTCAATGAGAACAGAAAAAGAAATTAAACCAAATTCTTCCCACATTTTCACATATAGAAAAAGAAAAATGCCTCTTTGATGTGTTTTATTGTAGAATCTTGCACTTAAACAGTCCTGCCTGTAATGCGGGTACCCTTATAGCATGATGCGAGGGTGCCTGCATTGTTGCTAAGCAGCAACAAGTGGGCAAGCACTGGAAGAGAGCTGAAGAGTGCAATATATTTGAAAGATGTCCCTTCTGAGCTCTCTCCCCTTCAAATAATGCAAAACAGAAACTTGCCTTGCTGCAGTGCGTCGCATGAATTCTTACTAAATTTCCCCCCCGATCTGATGCTGTCTGATGCTGCTGATCTTGTGGCACGGCTGTGTCTTCTCCTTTTAAACCCTGGATTACAGGGTTTGATGCTGTCTGGAAGGTGCACCCTACTCCCTAGATCTGTGTTGGGTCCCATGACATTTTTGTTATCAATCTACTTGCAAGGGCACACAGCCTGCAGCTTAGCTGAAGGAAATTTATTTATTAGGTTTTTCAGACAATTTAGAGGGGAGCCCTTGGGAGTATCCTGTTCCTTTATCCTCCAGCACTCAATTTGACATGTAGTATCTTTGTGCCAGCTTCCATGGTGGTGTAGTTTGTATTCTGTGTGCTTGTGCTACCACTTCCATTCAGTCCTTTGCCTTTCAGATCCTTGACCCCTTTGATTTGTCTATTTACCACCCTTCTTGCTCACTTCCATGTACCATTTCTCCTTAGATCCCATTCCAACCTAGATCTATTCCCTGCATTTAGTCCTTTAGCTTTCCATGTGTACCCCTTCCTGGTGTTGTCGCCTCATCCCACCTCAACAGGATACGAACTTTAGTATACTTCTCTTTCTGGCTTACTCTTAATATTGTGAAATTTCTTTCTTCCACTCCCCTGTACATACTCGGAGTATCCCATGCAGTCAGTCGTTTTCCTTTCCTTCTTTATTCTTTGCGTGTGCCATTTTCTGCCTTGTATCCCTTCGTGCTTTGTTCTTACTTTGCTGTGTTTTCGGGACTGGACTCCTAGACACACTCATGCTTCCTACCTTCCTTTTGCACAATAATGCATTTTTCATCACTTTGCCCCAATGACATCTTACCCCCTGCCACCCCCTCTTCCTGTGCAATTGTCTACCCGGTCCCTCTAACCATTGCAGTTTGTTTTACACAAGAAGTTACTTACATTTGGTAATGCCTTATCTGGTAGAGACTGTACTTAGCTGCAGATTCCTAACCATAGAATATTCCCCAGAAGTCAGACTAGATACAGAGGTGTTCAAGCAGTACCCTTGCACACTGGTAGGTGGCCTCGTTCGGCTCTGTGTTGGTGGTGTCTGTGCCGGCAATGCAATGCGCGGTGCCTATATAAATGACACCCTGGAGCACTGATGTCAGTTCCTTTCGCAACTTTCCACCCCAGGA
The DNA here is from genome assembly GCF_964204655.1 of Triturus cristatus. Taxonomy (NCBI): domain Eukaryota; kingdom Metazoa; phylum Chordata; class Amphibia; order Caudata; family Salamandridae; genus Triturus; species Triturus cristatus. The sequence goes on from NC_140589.1 coordinate 1,902,761,086, forward strand.
ATGCAGAGCTACGATGAAGACTGACAACTGAACTGAAAGGCCCTTAGAAGGGTGACCCTGACACTAATCAGTTCTGTGATCATGGAGGGTGGGATGACCATTAAGCAATCTGCAGCTACATAGATACTCTACCAGATAAGGCATTACCAAAGGTAAGTAACTTGTTTGTCTGATAGAGATTTCTAGCCACAGATTCCTTACCTTAGAATACAAAACTCAAGCAATTCTCCCGGGAGATGGGCATGCAAAGCTAATTTAAACCAGGAAGTCCTACAGGACTAGGCGGGCAAAGTGCCCGTCACAAAGGACCTGACTGTCCAGGCAGTAGTGCTTGGTAGACATCTGCAGAAAAGCCATGTTGCTGCATCACAGATGTCCAGGACAGGGACTCCTTAGGCTAATGCAGTGGTCGCAGACTTGGCTCTGGTAGAATAAATAAGAAAAACCTCAGGGGGTTGCTTCTTGCCCAATACATAGTGGTTATTTGCGCGGAGCACTATCCCTCTTGATATGGTCCATTTCTGCACAACCTTCCCCTTCTTAGCCCCTTCGTACCCCACAAAGAGTTGATTGTCCACCCGGAACTCTTTTGTGTGATAAAGTTCGAAACAACAACTCTCTTCTTGGGTCCAGACAATGGAGTCCCTCCTCCTCCTTTGAAGGGTCAGGCGGAGAAAAAAAGTTAGGCAGTGTGATGCTTTGGCCTACATGGAAAGGAGTCATAACATTCGGTAGGAAGGAGGCATGTGTCCGGAGTACCAGATTGTCCAGATAGAAGATGTGATGAATACAGGCCCCAGCTAGGCCCGCAAGACGCAAGGGTTCGCTCTCCTGTAACTGAATCTATAAGGAAGTTGGCACGGAAACTGCAAAGTACAAAAACAGCATTTATTAACCCTCAAGGGTGGTCCTGTGGAAATATGGATTTTTCTGATCAGTTATGTCCCCTATCTTGGACCCCAACGGTTTCATGTATGAATCACAAGTACATGTATGTTCCCTCCAGTTCCAGTTATGAAGACGCAAACACATGTGCGTCCACCGTCAACATGTCCTCTTTCAGATCCGCCATGAATAGGCCGGATATTCCATCCCTAAGTATGAAAGGCCACCGGCTTTATATGGTTCACTTATGCCATTTTACAGTCCAGGCAAGTAGGCCCTGATTCTGTCTTCAAGCTTTTCTTGCCTTCTGCCTCTGAAAGCTCCAGTCTGAGCCTGCATCTGTGACCATGAACTTTGTCTCATTCCCTGCGCGGCTCACGGTGCCTGACATCAGCCTGTTGCCTGCCAAAAAAACTGTATTTCACCTTCGAAATTATCTGCTCCGCTCCCTGCCCAATGCATTCCTGTCTAGTAGTTTAAGTAAACATTCTTCCAGCTACCGAGCAAAGGCCCGGCTTCTCTGTCTTTATGCAAGTAATTCATAGCCCTATTATTATGGAAGACTTCTGCCCTCGCATCTAGTGTAGACACTTAGACGCTTGTACACGCACTAACAGTCAGTATAGTCAGTATAGAATAAGATTCTACTCTAAGAGACCTCTCTTTTGGATAACATAGTTCTTTAAACATAGGATGTTAGATATGATTTGGGATTAGGTTGACTTGACCCTCCAGACATCTGTCGCCACATGTAGAGCTAAATGTCAAGTCCCCTTCACCCCCTAGTTGCACGTCAATCACACGTCATGCTGCTGCGCGCGCATTTCTGCCAAGTATTTCTGCTGACATTGCGAAATTCTTTCATGGAACCACCCTATTATGACATCATACCTGATGACGTTCTTTAGTTACACCCAGTTACGCCCACTTTTGCTACGCATGTATGTTTTATCTTTACTATCAATTGTTACGCCTCCTGCATTTACTTCACTGTAATGCCTATTGTATAAAAGTGATTACTTATCAATAAAGTATGTACTTCACTTCCTGAACCTCCGTGGTGATGGAACTTGGAGTCCACGATTCGAATCGTCCATTGGAATAAAGCCCATTCCGAACCTCTAATACCACGGATTTTGCCTCTTATTTACTGAGCTATTTTTATTATGTTTCTGTATCAAATTAAGTCCCGGTAATTAAATTATTTACCACATGAATGGCGCCCGAACAGGGACACTTTCTCATCTCACGCGCCGGTGGTGCGCTGCAGGCCCGGTCTCCTGCCACAGCTGGACGGACAACAACGCGTACCAGCAGGATTTCCTGTATCTCCCTCCGGTCAAGCGGGGGCGACTGAGGCTGCGATCAACACCCAGACGAGGCGGTGAGAAGTGCGAAGTATCCCGACCAGAGCCTAGCTGAGAGAGCAAGATCCGAGGTATACAGAGGCCCACCAAGTTCCGAAGATCCGAAGTTCCGAGGTTTCCGATGTTCCGAAGTGTCCGAAGTTTTCGAGTCGAGTCCAGTCCGGTCCAGTCCAGTTCAGTTCCGTTCCGAGGCCTTCCGTTCCGAGCTACCCGGTGAGTACCATTGCTGGGGAGGCGTTCTGACGTGCACATAGCCTGTGCCGGTCAAGACGGGTTTGGGTACACAAATCCGGTCTGCACTGTTTTAGCAGTGTATCTGTACTGTTTAGCAGTATATCTAGTATATCAAGTATATAAATTCAGAATAATTCAGTTAATGCCGAGTATTATGTTTAGTGATTAGTTTTCTTAGATCGTCATCATCATTGTTGCTCATTGAAATGTTAAATGTTAAATGTGTTAATACGTCCTGCATATTGTGGTGTGAATGACTGTTCATTATTGTGTTTATTGTATTAAGTTTGTTCAAGATCAAGTATCAGATCAGTTCTCAATATGCCGCTCTTTTCGAAATTAAGACAGATCACAACTAGAAAAGGGGTACTCGAAGAAGCCGTTCCTATTCCTCCTAGGGACACTCCAGGGTACTTCATGTATCATAAACACGGCTTAGACGCTATATTATTTCTTGATTTATGGGTAGACTACACCAAGGAATTACAAGAAAGTCAGAGGTGGCCCGCAGCTGGGACCTGGGATGCAGAGTGCATCATGAAAGTAGAGGAAGAGTTATGGAAAAGGAAAGCCAGACAGTCACAGAAAGACGCCGTTGAGTTATGGCGTAAAGAATCTCATAGACGTACAGAAAAAGCACTCAGACAGGAGGAGAAAAATAAGGAGAATTCAAATAAAGTCCGAGAAAATCTATTAATTGAAGAAGGTACACGAGTGAAATCAGAACAAGTAGACAGACAAAGAAATGCCCTTATGAATGGTATGTATCCCCTTCTGGCCGAGGGATTACCTAAGGCTACTCCGGAGATACCAAAAGACTTGCCACCCCCATTGTTCCCAATAAAAATGCATCCTAAGGGGCATCCTAGAACAGCAGAAGATGTTTTTCTTTCCTCATATTTAGATGACGCAGCTCCCGAGTATGCTAACCCCGCCCCACATAGACCGTCTGCCGGGGAGGTTCAACGCCAAGATCCTGTATCTGTACCTCTACAACGTCAAATCCTGACCCAAGTTCCGGCAAGCACATCTGTTTCTACATCTGTTCCTACAGCTGCTTCTACAGCTGTGTCCACACCTATAGTTGCTGTATCGCGTTCAACGAATCCTTTCACGCCCGATACCCCAGACGGGGCTACCGGAGGTGCTACCAACATTTTTTCTACGCCACCCAGAATAAATAAACTTACTTTTCAAGAATCAGCACATCCACGTACGCCCAAACTCATAAATTCCCGCACGCTTAAGGAACTTCTTGTAGATTGTAGATATGACCCTGTGCCCGGCAAAGAGGACGAAATGATCCTGGCATCATTACGTATCAGACGAGCTGCGGTGTATTTAGGGAAGCTACCAGGAATGACTATGCATCTAGATAATATATATCATTTTGTCCAAACAGGGCGAGATTCTGAATGTATTAACAGAGCTATGGAATACCAGAAAGTGGAGATACAGGGGGAACTGTTACGTTTCCTCATAAATTGTGTAATCAGAAATCAAGACCGACCGGGGGTAGATCCGGAAATAATGCAAACTCTTACCAGATGGAGCCAGAATATATCAGAAGGGAGACATGATAGGCAAACATGTATAATAGCCATGTGCCGAAAGATCCGTAAAGAAATAGAACGCATACACGAAGAGAGATTAGCGGTAGACCAGTTCGAACAAAACGAGGAGGAGGAAGGATCAGGACTGCCCACAGGACAGTCAGAAACCATAGCCTATGTAGGTAGAGGAAGATCTTGTAATAGTACTAGATGTTTTACTGACCCGATACGTCCGATATGTCCAGATAATAACAGGAATTTCCAAACACCTATAATAAATATAAGGTCCCCCGAGCATTCGTTCCAAGCCGCTGACAAATTACTCCGAGAACGAAGGGGTTATCATTTACTCGATTCTATGGATGAACAAGAATTAGCCAGGTCAGCAGTTCATTGGGTTGACAGTCCCGGAAAATATGGTGATGATACAGTAGCACACACATTTTTGAACCTCACCCCAGATGAACAGCGTTTAGCTGGGATTTATATGATTCAACAACTTCTTATACTATATAAAAGCCAACATTCAGATCCTGGTCCTTTACCTGATATATTGACTGAATTACTCACGAATAGATGGAGAGGTTCAGGTATTAAGTTAATTAGAGAAATACTAGAATCAAGGAAGCAGTACATTCTTTTTGTATGCCCAGAACATGTCTCACTGCCCATCAAGGAAAGAACGACGTATTACATGGACAGACAGAATCCCTTACGAGAAGTACACCCAATAAAGGGCGAGGACAATGAGTTTAAACGTGTATTTGTATATACGCCCATATCGAAAATAGAATTGTTAGAAATGAAGAAAGTGGTACCCAGTCATGACAAAGACCCAGCGGGTTTTCACCGAGAAATTAAAGACATGTTACTCATGGGAGAGTATACCTATCCCGACATTATGACAATATTAAAGGTATTAATGCCTGCTGGCATTTATGAAAAACTCAAGGAAAAAGAGTGGGAGGTGGGAGACCAAAAGATAGACTGGACAGCATTAGAAGCAGAAGAAAAGGCCCGAACTGCAGGAGCAGGGCTTGGGGATAAAACTAAAGCACTACCAGGTTTACTAGTACAGGTACTGCCACGTTTATTAACTACGAAAAAGGAAGACTGGGGTGCAATCTCAGCCTGTAAACAAAAGCAAGATGAAGACACTAGTGATTTCTATGCCCGATTTGAAAAATGTTTTGGTATAAATAGTGGCATAAAAGCAAGCAGCGAATCATACCCACATCTGTTTGTGACAAAATTAGTTGAAAACTCCTTGCCCCAAGTGAAGAATAGAGTATTAAAATTCGAGAGTACCTGGCAAGGTAACACCCCATCACAAATGTTACAAATGTTACAGTATCATCACAATAGAATTAGAGAGGAACAAGAACATGAACAAAGACGCATGAAAGATACAAAAATGAAAATGCTAGTCTCCCAGACAGTTCCAGCTGAAGGTCATAAAAAGGGTACGACACAGTCCGGTGATTCAGCAGGACCTGTAAAAGGGACATGCAACTATTGTAAACAACCAGGTCATTACATACACGATTGCCCAGTCCTGAAGCGTAATATTGCCACAGGTAAAACACAGGAAAGACCACGGCCACCTAGACAGGATCAGAATGAACAAGGAGCCCCGCAGCATGCACAGTCCATGCCAGCTCCACAACAGTCTATACAGTTTGTGCCAGCTGCACCAGCGCTGCCTGTTGCTGCCACACAAACCACGACACGACAGCTGTACCAGACCGCACAGTACGACTATCCTGATTATCAACGATACGCATGAACCAGCCTAGAGAGGGAAGTTGACTTACCCCTTATCGAGGTCCCTGTAGACCAAGAAGGACCTTATGTACATAGTGAACTATTAGGCCAAGATAGAAAATTTTTACTTGATACAGGGGCAAGTCGAACAACTATAAAATGTAGTGAAGTTCCAGGGGCACCCCTCTCAGGCTCACAGAATATTTCCCTTGGTTTTTCAGGAAAACCTATTGTTAATGAAGTATCACAGCCTCTTCCACTTACGATAGGACCCTTGACCCGAACTACAGATTTATTGCTTACTAAATCATGTCCAGAAAACTTGTTAGGTATAAAAACACTGAAAGCTCTAGGAGCTATAATATGTTGTTCTCCGGAAGGAGTAAGATTGTTTTTACGTGATTTCAAAGGTCACTATGTGTCTCGAGACATGGATCCCCGACTGCAGACTTTACCTACACATTTATGGGCACAAGGCCCTACTGATGTTGGTTGCATGAATATTACACCATATCGAGTTACACTAAAGGCAGGAGTGGTACTACCACGAATGCGACAATACAAGTTACCACCAGATGCTGTAGTGGCTTTACTGCAAATCATTGACGAGCTCATTGCCCAAGGAGTGGTTGTGGAAACAGACTCCAATGTATGTAATTCCCCGATAATTCCGATTCTTAAACGAACAGATCCAAAGGCCCCGCCAGTATATCGATTGGTTATTGATCTGCGCGAATTGAACAAATGCATTGTGCCACAATTCCCTGTGGTCCCAGATATCTCGTCATTACTGACAGCTATTGATTCCGAAGCAACATTCTTTACTGTAATTGATCTCAAGAATGCCTTCTTCAGCGTCCCAATAGATCCGGAAAGCCAATACTTGTTCGGATTTAGTTTAAATGGACGTAGCTTTAAATTCACACGCGCACCTCAAGGATTTACAGAAAGCCCCAGCATCTATAGCCAAGCACTGAAACGAGAACTCGACAGTATCCACATGCCAGTCAACACTGCCTTGCCTCAATATGTCGATGATCTGCTGATCACCGCTAGAAGCGAACCTGAATGTGAAAAAGCATCACTGACAGTTTTACAATTTCTAGCCGAAAAGGGGCACAAGGTGTCCCCTTCCAAGCTGCAATTCTGTGTCCAGCGAGTTGTTTATCTTGGACACTCGCTGTCCAAGGAGGGAAGGCAGCTTACACCCGACCGCATTCAGCTAATAGCTAACATGCCAATACCCAAGACACAAAAGGAGGTGCGGGCTTTCATAGGCCTCACTTCATATTGTAGGCAGTGGATCCCTCAGTATGCATTTCTAGCAAAACCACTCATTCAATTGACAACACAGGAGGCAGCCACATCGACTGTTCTCCCTTGGACTCAGGAACATGCACAAGCTTTTGAAAGCCTAAAGAAAGCCTTATGCCAAGCACCTGTGTTAGCAACACCATGTTACAATAAACAGTTTACACTCTTTGTTACAGAACGCGAAGGTACTGCCTTGTCAGTACTCACACAGGAACAAGCAGGATCACACAAACCATGTGCTTATTTTTCTAGTACATTAGATCCCGTAGCTCAGGCTTTGCCTGCATGCCTAAAATCAGTGGCAGCAACAGCTTTAGCAATCAGACAAAGCGATGCCATAGTGTTAGGACATCCATTGACAGTTCAAGTACCACATGCAGTAGAGGTTCTTGTGAATCGAACGCAAACACAACACTTGACTATTGCGCGACTCACTGGTTACGAATTAACATTGTTTCAGCCACATATAGAAATTAGACGTTGTAACACATTGAATCCTGCCACACTTTTACCTGTAATCGGAACAGACCCACTAGCTCATGATTGTATTGAAGTTATTACAATCACGACGAAACCCAGACAAGACTTGACAGATGTCCCATTGTCAGACCCAGACCTGACGTTGTATGTAGATGGTTCATGTATGAGAACAGGTACAGGAGAGTTAGTGCCCGCTTATGCAGTCACAACAGACACTGAAATCATTGAAACAAATTGCATAAATACCTTGTCCGCTCAAGCAGCAGAGCTCGTCGCTCTGACACAAGCCTGTATTCAAGCCGCAAATAAAAAAGTCAACATATACACTGATTCACGTTATGCATTCGGAGTTGTACATGACTTCGGCGTGCTGTGGCGAGAGAGAGGTTATTTAACTTCTCACGGTGCCCACATTCAGCACGGACCCCTCATTCATGCCTTATTAGATGCAATACATCTACCCACTGCAATATCAATTATGAAATGTAAAGCTCATACGAAAGTTACTGATATCATTTCTCAAGGCAATGATCTAGCTGACAGAACAGCTAAACAGACTGCTCAAACTCAAACATCCGACATGACAAAGACAATAGCCCCGACGCCACCACATTGTATGACGATTAAGGATCCCGCTCTTGACGTAATTGACATACAGTCACATGCTACACCAGACGAAATAAAGAAATGGACTGAATTAGGAGGGATCCAAACGGATCAAGGATGGATGACGAAGGAAAAATCTGTGTGGTTCCTTCCTGATTCAATGGTCCAAGTCATTATTAACACTGTACATAGTCCAGCGCATCTAGGAGAAAAAGCTATGCTAGACAGCATTCAACACATTTGGTTCAACAAACATTTACGAGCAGCAGCTAAACAAAAAATTCGTACCTGTATGATCTGTTGTCAGTTTAACCCAGGAAAAAGCATTCCCGTAGAACAGGGTGGATTTCAGCCTCCTGATCACCCTTTTGAAGTCCTCCAGATGGATTATATCCAGATGGAACGATGTCGAGGATTCAAATATGTTCTCGTAGTTGTCTGTGCTCTTTCCCGTTGGACAGAGGCATACCCGGTTTCAGATTACACTGCCCCGACTACTGCCAAACAGTTAGTTCGAGAATTCTTCCCACGGTACGGTTTACCACGTGTTGTCTACTCAGATAACGGCCAGCCGTTTTCATCTGAACTAATGAAACACGTTTCACTTTTGTTAGGCTATCAGTGGAAATTTCACTGTGTCCGACACCCCGAGGCAGCAGGTCTCGTGGAAAGACATAATCAGACCCTGAAAATTAGATTGTCCAAAATATGCAGGGAGAAAGGTGTCGACTGGGTAGTAGCGTTACCAGTTGCACTCTTTTACATGAGAATGGTAGCACACTCTCGAACAGGGCTATCCCCGTATGAGGTGATCTTTGGCAGACCACCAAATATGTGGGGGACGCCTATACCACGCAAAATAACTGATATTGACTGTAATATGCTGACAGATTACTTGGCTTCCTTGATGTCTGCACTACAATCTTGTCGTTCACAGGTAGCTGCAGCTTTTCCCGACAACACCGAGGTGAAACCACATGACGTAATTCCAGGGGATTTAGTTCTAGTGAGGAACTTTGATCGGAAGTCCCAACTGGATCCTAGGTGGAAGTCGCCTCAGCTCGTACTGCTAACGACGAGGACAGCCGTGAAGATCGAAGGTCGAAAAGGCTGGATACATTCAAGTCATATCAAGAAATTTCATGGACTATCGTCAGACGTAAACGACACACCTTGCGTGTCTTCCCCGATTGACACTTCCTTTGGTTGAACTGAATAGCCACGAACTATACAAACTAAAACTCAGGTCTAACCAGTCAGGCAATTTGATTGTTTAAGTCCTCTCCAAGGTGAATCGGTCGAATTTGTCTCTGACATGTATCCCTTGGACCTGTATAGAGAAAGAAACAGAAGGATAAAACTGAAACGACATGCGTACTGTAAATCACTGCGTAGTCCTTGCACAGTGACGTTATTAATTTTGTTTTTCTTAAGTCTTTTAATAATTACTGCAAGTATATTGTTGCACATATATTATCCTATTTCTAGACATGTTTATAATGTTACTGCTGAACATTCTTTTAGTGAATTACCTCCGCATGAGTTGTCTTATAGATTTGCGCTGCGTAATAACACGTTTATTAGTATGTTACATCATTCCCATCAGGTTAGCAATGCTACAAATTGTTGGATATGTGGCCGACTCCCTCCCTATCAGAATTATAAAGGAATCCTACCTCTCTTTCCATACCCGTTCACACACAACGGCTCCTGTGGAGCATGGTTTAGTTTAATTAATTCCCTAGATTCGAATTCTGCAGTTTATCAAGACAACTGGGTATGGGGAAATTTGAACTTGGTTTTACTTAAAGTCTGCTACCCTAACAAGGAGGGACTTCCCAAAAGAACAGGAACTGATCTAGAAAATGAAGTGTATGGATTAGGTAATTTTACGCTTAATCTTATGATCCTAAATGTCGAATCCGAAGCTACTCCAATTTTGCCCGCTATGTCAATATTTCCAGTAAAAGGTGAATTATGTGTAAGAAAGAATGGTTCCATACATATGGGCCATAGTAGATGCACCACTGTAATAGAATTTAGTGATCAAGGCAAGTCTACATTTAGAGCTTCCCGCCATTCCTATTTCATATGTGGTCAGACGGCATATGTACGTTTGCCTCTAGATTGGGATGGTACCTGCTACATCGGATTCCTTTTGCCACCTGTTTTCCTAGCTCCTCCTGATTATCACAGAAATACTCATTTAGTACACAATAGAGAGAGGAGAGATCTCCCAATAGTCGATTACACTGAAACAGCATGGGAAAAATACACAGATTTCAATAAAGGTCTCTTTCCCTATATAGGTACTGTTACTAATAGTAAGCTGATACGTAGATTAACTAGAACCCTTGAAGCAGTAGTGAACGAAACTATTTCCGCCTTAGGCAATTTAACAGAAGAGCAGTCTGCTATGCGGATTGTTGTGCTTCAAAATCGTCTTGTCCTTGACGTCATCCTGGCTGATAGGGGCGGAGCTTGTAGGGTCATCGGATCAAGTTGTTGCATTTTCATACCAGAAAACTCGCCATCTGTATATAAAGCCATAACTCGCCTTCATAAGATTGTAAGCCAGATACACCAGAATCCAGGCACCTGGACTTGGTCCGGTTGGTTTTGGAGTGTATTATCTACCTTTGGATGGAAAGTCCTATCCTTCCTAGGTATTGGCTTTCTCATACTATTCAGTTGCTGTCTATGTCTACAATGTGGACCAGCGATCTGTGGTCTGTGTGCCACATCGTGTATTCCACCACCAAGATTTCATTCATCCCAGAAGAAAAAAGAAGAACAAATGATGCTATATGAACAGATCAACGGATTGATGAAGATTGATATCTCTTAACGGGCAAGTAGGGGACAAGGAGGGAATGTGGAAATATGGATTTTTCTGATCAGTTATGTCCCCTATCTTGGACCCCAACGGTTTCATGTATGAATCACAAGTACATGTATGTTCCCTCCAGTTCCAGTTATGAAGACGCAAACACATGTGCGTCCACCGTCAACATGTCCTCTTTCAGATCCGCCATGAATAGGCCGGATATTCCATCCCTAAGTATGAAAGGCCACCGGCTTTATATGGTTCACTTATGCCATTTTACAGTCCAGGCAAGTAGGCCCTGATTCTGTCATCAAGCTTTTCTTGCCTTCTGCCTCTGAAAGCTCCAGTCTGAGCCTGCATCTGTGACCATGAACTTTGTCTCATTCCCTGCGCGGCTCACGGTGCCTGACATCAGCCTGTTGCCTCCCAAAAAAACTGTATTTCACCTTCGAAATTATCTGCTCCGCTCCCTGCCCAATGCATTCCTGTCTAGTAGTTTAAGTAAACATTCTTCCAGCTACCGAGCAAAGGCCCGGCTTCTCTGTCTTTATGCAAGTAATTCATAGCCCTATTATTATGGAAGACTTCTGCCCTCGCATCTAGTGTAGACACTTAGACGCTTGTACACGCACTAGCAGTCAGTATAGTCAGTATAGAATAAGATTCTACTCTAAGAGACCTCTCTTTTGGATAACATAGTTCTTTAAACATAGGATGTTAGATATGATTTGGGATTAGGTTGACTTGACCCTCCAGACATCTGTCGCCACATGTAGAGCTAAATGTCAAGTCCCCTTCACCCCCTAGTTGCACGTCAATCACACGTCATGCTGCTGCGCGCGCATTTCTGCCAAGTATTTCTGCTGACATTGCGAAATTCTTTCATGGAACCACCCTATTATGACATCATACCTGATGACGTTCTTTAGTTACACCCAGTTACGCCCACTTTTGCTACGCATGTATGTTTTATCTTTACTATCAATTGTTACGCCTCCTGCATTTACTTCACTGTAATGCCTATTGTATAAAAGTGATTACTTATCAATAAAGTATGTACTTCACTTCCTGAACCTCCGTGGTGATGGAACTTGGAGTCCACGATTCGAATCGTCCATTGGAATAAAGCCCATTCCGAACCTCTAATACCACGGATTTTGCCTCTTATTTACTGAGCTATTTTTATTATGTTTCTGTATCAAATTAAGTCCCGGTAATTAAATTATTTACCACAGTCCTACAATCCACACAACACTCTTCAGTGTTGCATAGAGTAGCACAAAGAACTTGCGTACATGGTCCCCTTTTATACACAATAGAGGGGCTCATAGGTGGGTGGATACAACATGAGACCGAAGAACATTGCCATTTATGGTCATTTTCGATACTGAATCAATACATGGGCGGAGCTAGCACACTCCTTGAGCCCGCGAGGACATGGTCAAGCAAGGCTAACTGATAACAGATGTGGTCAAGTCTGGGCATGCGCCAGATGGACAAAAGAGCTATTTATAGACTGTTACTAGGCAGATTTTCAAGAGCAACTGATACAGAGGTTGGACTCTTCTCGTGGAGAACACGTGGTGGCATGACAATACAAGATGGAGTCTGAACTTCAGTCAACATAACGGAGAAAACATGATCTAAAGAGAGGGGAATAATGTCTTTAGTAAATGCTTAATCACATCGCTGTTTCAATTTACAACAGACGACCCTTTCAGCATTTACTGAAGACATCCGGCTTACCAGAATAATCATCATATATGTCAATGGTCATCATTCCTTCGACTTCTTTGGCTAAACGCTTCTGGTGAGCAACATCGGCAATAGCTTTCTTATCTGGAATGCAGAATGAAATGCATACGGAACAAAACAATGGTCCACATTGAACACACATACAGAAAAAGAACAGAATTGCTATAATGATACAGAGACCAGTTAAGACCTTCCATCCCCAGGCAGTAACCAATGCCCAAAACCATCCAGAGAAGGACCAAGTGCCGTTTTCTGTATGGATTTCAGCTGCAATTTTGTGCAGCTTATTAATAGCGTTATAAACTGATGGCGTATGATCAGGAATAAACACACAGCAGCTACTCCCAATAATTTTACAAGCTCCACCTCGATCAGCTAACATTACATCTAATACCACACGATTCTGCAATGCAACAATTCTGGTGATTTGTAATTCTTCCGTAAGATTCCCAAGAGCGGCAGCAGTTTGGTTTGTCACAGCTTCTACCACTCTTGTTAATCTTCGGATCTTCCTACTGTTCAAAGCAGCTCCAACAAAGAAAAACAGTCCTAAGTTAAAATCAATGTACTGTTGCAAGCTGGTATCGGTTTGATCCACATCATCAATTGATAGAGTACGTTTATACCTATTTACAGTCACATTATTCAACAATTTCAAATCCTTATGGTAAGATGCTGGTGCTAGGAATACAGGAGGTAATAGAAACGATACATAGCATACCCCAGACCACCCAGCCGGCAAACGGTAATAACCTTTATTTCCACACACAAAGTAGGTATTATGGGACGCTAAGAAGGTACTATTATTCAATCCATCAATGTTCAAGACAGTGATGCAATCACTGACACCAACAGGAATAAAACCCACACTCTGGACACACAGGTCCGCTTGAGCTTGTGCCACTTGGATCACGAATTTGTCCTTCCCCACAGTGTCTCTGGTGTTCGTAAAGATATAGGGAATGGATTCATTGTCTGGCCGGTACTCTTCCCATTCCCAAATTGTCCCATTCGCTTGCGGGTACCCATCTTTATCCTGATGACATTCTTTATTGAGTCTGAAAAGCAATCGTCCCACTGTTGGTTTCCGAGTGGCAAACAGCAAAGTGTACCATGCTCTACAAGAGCCATTATTGGAGAAAGGAAGTGGTATGAATGGCGTACCTCCTTTCTTCTGATGGGCTGGCATCATCCCACATATCCAACAGTTCGTAGCGTTCGTAGCAACGTGGGTATGATGCAGCATCTGAATGAAAGTGTTATTCAAATAAGACTGTCGATGCTTCAACTCTTGATACGGCAATGTATAAAAGTAGTGCTCCGCAGGCACCGGAGTCGTCAACACAAGCGTTTTCCGAGCAGGAGTTACCTCCTCCACAAACCATGTGGTTATCCCAACAATAGCTACTGTTAGCATGAACCCTGATGCGCAAAAGATTTTCTTCTTCTCCATGTCAAAAAGAACAATACCCTGATATCTTCCTGAAACTAAAAGGTCTGTCAGAACTCTTCCCCTTGGGCAGCGGTTGATTTCTTCACCAGCGGGCCAAGACGGGTGTCACTACACTAATGCAGGGCTGATCCCCCCCCCTTGCCTCATCGGCTCTCCGTTTCACTAACCCAAGGGCCGTTCTGACAGTATGTCCCGGTACTGGAAACTCACTTCCTTGGTCAAAGATGATATCGCCTTCCTCCAGGAGTCGCGTGGTCCGGAAAGAGCTCCTCAGTGACGTTTGGCTCCGCAGCACGGCCTGCCTCTGCAGCCAGGATCTCTCGTTGATCAGTCAGCACGGCAGGCTCCACCAATCCGGGTGGTACCTTCCGACAGTGCAGAGAATGGATCCAATTCTTTCTGTTGGAGACTCGCACAGCCGTTCTCGTCGCGAGGAGGACCTGCTCAGGGCCCACCCATCTCGGTTCCAAGCTGTTTGTTCTGTCAAATATTTTCACCATCACGTGGTCCCCAGGTCGGAGACCATGTCCTTCACCGGTAGACCGATCAGGGAGCGCCTCTCGGACCTGTTGATGAATAGAAACCAAGTTATCCGTTAACTGTGCCAGATAATCGCCCATCATCACACAAGGTACATCATACACAGCCTTAGGCTTTGGTGGACCCCAAATGTTCATTGGGCGTCCGAATACGATTTCATATGGTGTAAGGCCAGTTCGAGAGTGCGGTACTGATCTAATTGACAGTAACGCCAGTGGCAGAGCGTCTGGCCAAGTCAAAGACGTCGAAGCTTGAATTTTAGCGATCTTAAGCTTCAGTGTACCATTATACTTCTCGACTAGTCCTGCAGACTGAGGGTGAAACACGGCGTGTAACTTCTGAGTGATGCCTAGGCCCTTCAAGACATACTTTATAACATCCGCTACAAAGTGAGGCCCATTATCACTCCACAGAAGCCTACAAACACCATATCGAGGGAAGAACTCTTTCAGCAGCAGCTTCGCAGTAGTCATTGCAGTATTGTCTTTCGTAGGGTACGCCTCAACCCATTTACTGAAGGCGCAAACCACTACTAGAACATTCTTCAGATTGTTACAGCGCTCAAGCTGGATGTAATCCATCTGCAGAACCTCAAAGGGTGCAGTGGGTGTCACAAATCCTCCTGCTGGAGTTCGAGTACCCTTTCCTGGGTTATACCTCAGACAGATCATACAGGTCTGCACCACCCTCTTTGCCGTGCTAGCAATCTCTGGATGCTCCCAGACTTGGGTAAGCAATTTTACAATTGCGGAAGCTCCAACATGTGCTAGCCCATGTGCCATCTGAACCATAGGTTGTACAAAAGCCGTGGGTAATTTCCATCTATCCATCTGCTTATTTCTCCAGCAGCCTTCGTCATCCAATTCTCCCTCGCTAGCCCATTGCTCCCGCTCTTTATCAGAAGCGGTCCTTTGCATTTCTCGCACTTCCTCCTTCGCATCACGCCATCTTTCCACTTGTGACTTTATTACATACATAGCAGTAGCCCCAGGCTGCATCGCAGTCTCCCGTGCTACTCGGTCTGCTAACGCATTCCCTTCTCCAACTTTATCAACTACTTTCCTATGGGCGCTACACTTAACGATGGCAATTTTCTTTGGGTATGTCAATGCAGTTAAAAGATTGTGAACTAACTCTCCATGCATTATCTGTACTCCATGTGACGTTAAAAACCCTCTCTCCTTCCAGAGTAGGCCGAAGTCATGCGCTACTCCGAAGGCATAGCGGCTATCTGTATAGACATTCACACACAATCCTGTACTGAGCTCACATGCTCGTGTTAATGCTATCAGTTCCGCTGCTTGAGCTGATTTCTGTGGTATGCGTGCTGTCTCCACTATCGTTTGTAACGTGGTAATTGCATACGCTGCTGAAGTCGTACCATCTGGTAGCTTCAGGCATGATCCGTCCACCCATAGTTCTCCATCTACATCTGGAAAGGGCGTATCCTGGAGATCAATACGACCCTTTGTTTGTTCCTCGGTCACAAGAATACAATCATGCGATTTCCGCGCCTCAGGCTGGGTCTCGGGGTATGGCAACAATGTGGCCGGGTTTAATGTTACGCACCTTTTCAACGTAATATGAGGAGCCAAGAGCGTCAACTCATATCCCGTTAAACGGGCACTGGTCAAATGCTGCGTCTTTGTTTGATTAAGCAGGGCGTCAACAGCATGGGGAACTAACACCAACAGCTTATGGGATAACACAATTCCTTCACTTTGGCGTATTGACACAGCTGTCGCCGCAACCGAGCGAAAACACCCTGGTAATGCTCGGGCGACAGGATCAAGTACAGCCGAAAAGTATGCACAAGGGCGTTGCTTATCGCCATGCATCTGCACTAAAACTGATAATGCACATCCGTCCTTCTCATGCACATACAACGAAAAGGGTTTAGCATAATCAGGGGTCCCTAACACTGGTGCTGAACAAAGGGCCTGTCGTAGTTGCTGAAAAGCAGCGTCACACTCATCTGACCAGGGGATCGGGATGGGCGTGTCTTTTGTCAAGAGAGCTAACAATGGCTTAGCTACGTGTGAAAACCCCAATATCCACTGTCTACAAAAAGAAACAAGACCCAAAAATGCACGCACATCCTTCTGCGTGGACGGTCTCGGTGTGTCCAAAATTACTTGGATACGATCTGGTGTGAGTGCACGCCCCTCCTTAGACAAAAGGTGACCTAAATAAGTCACCTTTGGTCTACAGAATTGCAATTTCTTCCTAGATACCTTATGATTGTGGGATGCTAAAAAGGAAAGCAAGGATAACGTACTTTTTTCACACAACTCCAGGGTGTCAGCCGCCAGCAAGATGTCATCGACATATTGAATGAGGGCGACCCCCTCGAGCAGAACAAAGGAGTCCAATTGTCTTTTCAAAGCCTGACTGTAAATGCTAGGGCTTTCTGTGTAGCCCTGGGGGATCCTACAAAAACGATAAGATCTATTATTCAATGTAAACCCAAAAAGATATCGGCTATCGGGGTGAATGGGAATGGAAAAGAAGGCATTTTTCAAATCAATCACTGAGAACGTGGTCGCCGTAGGCGGGACCAAGGTAAGCAATGTCGTGATATCGGAAACCACTGGGTACTGAGGTATCACGATCTTGTTTACGTCTCTCAAATCAATTATGAACCGATAGACCTTAGCATCCGTGTCCTTTTTCAGAATGGGGAGAATCGGACTGTTACAGATATTATAGGGAACTTCTTCCACTACTCCTACTGCAATCAAATCTTGCACAATCTGTATGAGAGCTTCCTCGCCCTCCTGGGAAATGCGGTACTGCGGGAGGCGTGGTAACACCGCCCCCTCCTGGACACTAATGTGGACCGGAGGAATCACCATTTGTCCCACATCTGTGTCCGAAGTTGCCCACAAAGCACGAGGGAGGGTAGTTAACAACGCATCCTCTGATATCGCACACATCCGCTCAGACCGGGGGTAGTTGTCATTTAATATCACCCGCACACCATCAGGGGAGCAGCGGATCGTAGCCCTAAAATGCTTTAACATATCAAGGCCCATTATGTTATCCGGTGTGTACGGGGCAAGTAGAAACGGACAGGGCGCAGAGAAAGAATCAACCTTAAATGTAAGGGGCTGTGAAAGAGGGCTTCGGGAGAGTGTACCGTCAAACCCTACCGATGTAACCATTGAGCCGGATGGGGGAGCCCCCGGAACCAAGTGCCTAGACAATGCACTACGTGTCGCTCCTGTATCCACGAGGAACTGATCGGTAGAGCCTAAAACCTCAGCCGATACATAAGGACCCGTCTGATCGACCGGCACCTCAACTGATTCGTACCCCCATCCAACGCTTTCCTATGCATGCTGAGAATCATGGTACCCCGATCGGTCAATCTCCGACACGTGATACTGATGCTGGCGATCAAAAACATTTGGTCGATCTCGGTGCTGTCCAGCAGTGTCGAAACGGACATTATCATTAGAATTCCCTCTAGAACTCGAGAAACCCCCTCTACCTCTCGGGCCACCCGGAGTATGCCCCTGACGCGAAGCACGCAACACTGGGCAATCCCTGGCCCAATGGCCCGATTGCTTACAATACGCACACTGGTTCCTATTCAAATCAGATCGGCCCGAAGGGGGACCATAAGATCCACCCCTTCCTCTATTATTACCCCGTCGGGGCGGGCCATATACTTGCGCCAACATAACCTTGGTTTTTCGATCTTTTGATTTCTTCTCCTCCTGGCCCTTCGCTTCGTGCTCCTGGCGCTCATAATACTGAGCGATAGTCAGGAGGGCCATCGGGGTCGCGGGGGACCAAGAACTCTCGCTCGCTTTTAGACGGGCCGCTACTGCCGGCAGCAGATTGGCCACATATTTATCCGCAAAAAGGTGGCGGCCCGTTTCGTCAGTAAGTGACTGGCCACTAAAGTCATGAAACGTTTCCTCAAAGCGTGTAAAGAAGTCTGCAACTGACTCGTCAATTTTCTGTTTACATGCAGCTAACATATTCCAGTCAATCTTTTTAGGGGGGATAATTGTTTTCAACTTAGCCACAATAGCAGCAGGGAGGTCTAAAATATTCTGGGGTGGTTTCTGTGCGGGTTTCCTCTCCCTATCCTCATCCTCAAGCTCAGACCACCGGGCCTTGAAGGCAACTGTATCATCTACCCTTCGGACAGATCGCCACGTATCCGGTGGTAGAATAAGGCCAAAGAACAGGTCTATATCCGCTAAGGTCATGATGCAAGAATTCAAGGCCCCCTCGACTTCTTCGTAGAAGGCCGCTGGATTCTTGCGGGGGTCGGGCAACGCATTCTTTAATGCCATAACATCAGCTCTATGCCACGGAGTATAAACCCAATTATACACAAAATATCCCTTAGCATCGGCGGAGTTAATGTCCGAGCTAGTCCCCGCTCCTTTAGGAGGAACATACAAAGGCGCCGCCTCTCGCATTGGTTTAACATGCACTACGACATCCTTATCTGACTGGGAGGTGGATGGGTGGCCCCCTGCTGCAAACGAATCCGACTGCTTCTCCTCCTCCGTTTGTTGGCGCGCTTTTTCTCTAAGGGCCAGCACCTCGTCCCGCAAGGCGAACAGCCGCCGAGCCGTATCAGGAGCCTTAGGAGAAGAGAAAACACCATTACGCAATGCTTTGGCATCCGAAGACACTTCGTCAGGCTCAAAGACACCGGAACGTTTCCGGAAAGCATCAATCACTTCATCCGCGAAATGACCCAGAAAATACACTTTATCTCTCTCCTGCCACGACCCCCAAGTATGGAATAATTCCTCTATGGATACCTTGCCCTTAAGTGCACGGAAGGAAATTTGCCGAAGCTCAGCCATCTGCTCGGCCGACAGCATGGACCGTGTGTCTATCTTACCCGAAGCCGGGTCAGAATCTTGCGGCCGCGGAGCGGATGCACCAACATAAGGGGGCGGAGAGCGATCTAGCAAATAAAAATCATCATCAGTATTATTAAGGACAGGATAAAGTGGCTGTCGAACAACATATTGACCCGAAACTTGTAGCCTACGCTCTTTCTCTTGTCTATCCGTCTGCTCTCTGTCCTCCCGACGCTTCGCTTCCTGTGCTCGCACATGATCATTCTTCCGCTGTTCTTTATCAAACAGCGCTTTCTCACGCTTCTCTCGCTCACGCACTTCCTTCACCCATAACCGCACACACTCAAACATATCCTGACGAGCACGTCGCTTACACATACACTGTTCCACATACTCAATCTTACGTATATCAAACGATCCATACAAAGGCCATCGCAACTCAGGATCTTTCTTCGTATATTTCCTCCATACTGTGCTGTACATTATGGAAGAAAGACCATGCTTCACATACATATCCCTATTAGGAGTCCCCTCTGGGGGAGCTGGAGCAGATTCCTCGAGGTTCAACCGGTTTCCAAAGCAGCAACACCACTTACGGAGTGCGCTAAAAGCAGGCATGCTCAGGAATAATGCAAAATATGCAATATTATAAAGAAAATGGCACTTAATCGTTGCGCCGTTCAAAGTTTACACAGCTCCGGAGAAATCTCTCCACATTACCTGCCTATATGTGTTGCAACGCATATATGTTCACAGAGACAAATACAAAATATGACTAGTCATCACAAATCAAACTCAAATAGCCAAACCAGGCTCCAAAGACTCGGAGCAAGTACCGTACGACGGTTCTTACCAATCAAGAGTCCAGATTCCAACTGCCAAGCTCCAAAATCGCCCAAACGGCTCTCACGGCAGGACCGACAGAAGAGGTCTCAGTCGATGACCGGCGCCACCCAGACGGTCAGCTCGGAAGGGAAGGAAGAAAAACCTCGGGATGCCAGGGCTAAGACGCCACTGGCAGTGATCACGTCCCCGGCCAAACTCCTCACCTTCGTCGCGACCAGTCCTTCGAGCATCCGAGTCGCCGATGAGCCCCACGTGACGGGCGCCAATTGATGAATACAGGCCCCAGCTAGGCCCGCAAGACGCAAGGGTTCGCTCTCCTGTAACGGAATCTATAAGGAAGTTGGCACGGAAACTGCAAAGTACAAAAACAGCATTTATTAACCCTCAAGGGTGGTCCTACAATCCACACAACACTCTTCAGTGTTGCATAGAGTAGCACAAAGAACTTGCGTACATGGTCCCCTTTTATACACAATAGAGGGGCTCATAGGTGGGTGGATACAACATGAGACCGAAGAACATTGCCATTTATGGTCATTTTCGATACTGAATCAATACATGGGCGGAGCTAGCACACTCCTTGAGCCCGCGAGGACATGGTCAAGCAAGGCTAACTAATAACAGATGTGGTCAAGTCTGGGCATGCGCCAGATGGACAAAAGAGCTATTTATAGACTGTTACTAGGCAGATTTTCAAGAGCAACTGATACAGAGGTTGGACTCTTCTCGTGGAGAACACGTGGTGGCATGACAATACAAGATGGAGTCTGAACTTCAGTCAACATAACGGAGAAAACATGATCTAAAGAGAGGGGAATAATGTCTTTAGTAAATGCTTAATCACATCGCTGTTTCAATTTACAACAGATGGCGTAGGGAGGATGTAGAGAGAGTGCCTGTAATTTGCTGACCCTTCTGGCCGATGTAATGGGCGCTAAAAAAGAAGTCTTGAGGGTTAATCAGCGGCGGGAGCAATCGTGCAGTGGCTGAAAGTGTGCACTCATTAAGTCCCAATGGAGTATGATGAATGCCTGGGAGGAAACATATGTTGCAAACCTTTGAGGAACTAAGCCACAACCGGAGCCTTGAACAAAGAAGATTGGTCTGGTAACTACAGGAAGGCTGAAATGGCCTATAATTATCTGTGCCAAGAGCAGGGCCCTGCTGGGCCAAGAATAGACCAAACAGAAGAACCTGAGAAATGGGTGCAGATAGACGATTAATGTTCCTAGATAAACACCGTGCAACAAATGTGTCCCAGTGGGCTGGGGTATACCCACTTTGTGTAGGTACACTTGGTTGCCTGAATACATCACAGACTTTGTGAGGAAGTTTGAAAACTGTCAGCTGTTACCACTCAATTTTCAAACATAAAGGTGAAGGGTATGCAGGCTCGAGTGCAGGACCCTCCTGTCGCTGCAACAGAGATTCTGTGAATGAGGCAGCCTGATTGGAGGATCTATGCTTATGCTCAACAGCCTGGGATACCAGTCTCTCCTTGCCCAATCCGGACCACAAGAATGAACTGGCCACAGTCATTCCTGATCTTCTTGAGAACTCTGTGCAGAAGTGGTACTGGTGGAAAGACATACAGTAGGCCGGAGCTCCACTTTTGATAAAAAGTGTCTCAGAGAAAAAGATGCTTTGGAAACTCCCTCACACAAAATTGTGCACACAGTGCGTCCTGGCGGCGGCAAACGGATCTAGCCAAGGCTCTCCTCACTCTTGAAAGAGACCTTGTACCACTTCTGGATGGAGACGCCATTTGTGATACACTAGGCATCATCCACTGAATTTGTCTGGTATGACCTTTAAAGAGCCTGCCAGGTGTTGAACCAGCAGGAAAATGCCCTGATGCTCCAGCCATGTCCAGATACACAGAGCTCCTTGAGAAAGAATCCACAATCCTACCATACCCTGCTTTTTTGCAGTACCAAATGGCGGTTCTATTGTCTATGAACACATGCACCAGTCTTCCCTCGATCGACGGAAGAAAGGCTTTCGATGCCAAGCTGGTTATCCAAAGCACCAACATATTGATGTGTAGCTCGAACTCCGCCAGAGACCAGAGTCCTCTGATCTCCATCTCTCTCAGAAGCCGCCTCAGACCAGGAGTGACGCATCTGTCACTATAGTCAGTTCAGGTTGAGGAAGGTAGAGAGGGCTGCCATTGACCCAATCGTGGTTCGTCAGTCACCATTGCACATTTTTCACAGTTACCTCAGAGATCTGGAGTATGTTGGAGAGATTCACCTGATGCAGTGCCCAGTGGAACTTCAGGTCTCACTGCAGAGCCCGCATTTGCCAGCGAGCAAGTGTTACAAGTAGGATAATGGATGCTATGAGGCCCAACAGCCTCAGGGTCATTCATTCCAAAATCCAGGATAATGGCTGAAACATCTGTATCAAAGTCTGAATATCTTGGGCTTTCTGAAACTGTAGTGTCCAGTACAGCTCTGATGAAAGGAAGTGCCTTAGAGGGAGTCAGGTTTGACTTCGGCACATTGATAGTGAGCCTCCAGCAAGTGCAGGAGGTTCGCCGTATTTCTTGAGATGGCAGACAGCTGCCTGTTGTGAGCTTGCCTTAAACAGCCAATCATCGTCGTAGGGGAAGACTGGAATCTCTGACCTCCGCAGACATGTTGCAACCACCGTCATCACCTTGGTGAACACTCAAGTGGTGCTGGTAAAGCTGAAGGGGAGCACAGCAAATTGAAAGTGTTCTTGGCCCACCTTGAATAGCAGGTAACGTCAGTAGACAGGCAGGATGGGCATGTGGAAATATGTGTCCTGCAAGTCCAATGCTGCCATACAGTCTCCTGGATGCAGGACAGACAGGACTTGAGCGAGCATGAGCATTTTGAATTTCTCATTTTTCAGAAATAAATTGTGAAGGCGCAGGTCTAGGATAGTATGAAGGCCTCAGTTCCTTTTGGGCACCAGAAAGTATCGGCTATAAAATCTGTGACCTAATTCTGATGTCGGCACGCTCATGATTATGCTACTTGGCCAATAGACCCAACACTTCCTGATAGAGTAAAGAGAGGTGGTCCACCATCAACCGGTTATATGTGGATGACATTGGTGGAGAGGTCATCACAAAGGGGATGGAGTAACCTCTTTTGGCAATCTGTAAAACACAATGGTCTGATGTTTCCAAACTTCAGTGGGGCAGCTGGTGGCCTATCCACTGGATGCCCATAATGGTAGGAGAGTAAACTATAGGGGTTTTGAGGCTACGGCTGATGGAGAGGTGGGGTTACATGCTGCCCCTTAGCTACCTCTACGTTATGTTATGTTATGTTAAATTGATTTATTATGTGCACAGCTACTCCAGCCAAGGAGCGTCCCGGCGCAAGACAAGGAGGAACACAACACAACAGAAACGGGGACGCCTAAGATAGGCAACTAAAACAGAAAGGTCTTGATGGCTCTCCGGAAAGAAAGCAGATCGTCTAACTGACGGATTTCAACTGGGAGGGTGTTCCAAATTAGTGCAGCTTTCACGCTGAAGGAACGACCCCCCATCCGACAGAGTCTAAATCTAGGGACCACAGCAAGGGCCTGGCCCTGAGATCGGAGGCTACGAGTGGGGACATAGAAAGAAATAAGATTGGACCGGATTTCAGGGCCTATACCTCTTAATATCTTAAAAGTCAAGCAAAGGACCTTGAAAAGAATACGCTTCCTTACAGGGAGCCAATGCAAAGAGCGAAGGACATTCGCCACCGGGCAAAATCTGGGTAGGCCAACAATGGCTCTGGCCGCAGCATTTTGAACCCACTGTAGTCCAGGCGAGAGATGATAGTAGCCTGGACTACAAGCTGTCTGGTAGGGGCATCAAAGTATTTAAGGACTGGTCTAAGACCTCTTAATAGACCAAAACAACAGGCTGCCGTTTTTTTAGTATGTCCTATAAAGGTAAGGCCAGCGTCCAACCAGACCCCAAGATTTTTCACCTCCGACACTGTGGTCGGAGTGGGGCCCAGCTCAGAAGGCCACCACTGATCGCCCCAGAGCTCCACTCACTTTCCAACAACCATCACCTCTGTTTTTGTGGCATTAAGCTGGAGACAGTTTTCTGTCAGCCAGCAAGCCACCGCCTTCAGTCCGGACTGAAACCTGGGGGCGTCTTGGTGGACATCTCCGCTAAGGGTAACCGCCAGCTGAGTGTCATCGGCATATGAGACCAAAGTAAGGCCCCACTGCCTCGCGACATCAGCCAGCGGTCTCACGTAAAGATTGAACAACGTGGGACTTAGCGAAGACCCTTGCGGAACCCCCACGGCCAGAGGCTGGAAACTGGACGAAAAGGGAGGAATGGCCACACAGAAGGAACGATTGTCCAGGAAGGAGCGGAACCACTGCAGCGCCAGACCGCTGACACCGATCTCCTCAAGCCGATGCAGGAGGATGCCATGAGATACAGTGTCGAAGGCGGCGCTGAGATCTAACAATATCAGCGCCGCCGTCTGACCCGCATCCAACCTAGCACGCAGATATTCCACCATTGCGAGGAGAGCGGTCTCCGTGCTGTGACCAGCACGGAAACCGTTCTGTGTGGGATCAAGGGCGTTGGTCCGGGCTAGATGTTCCGACAGGGCCAGATTGACATGGGCCTCTGTCAGCTTTGCCGTCCAAGGTAGCAGCGAGATGGGGCGATAACTTTCAGGCTTAGACGGGTCTAAGGAGGGTTTTTTGATGATCGGAGACACTACCGCCTGCTTCCATTTAGTTGGAACTACCCCCGACTCTAGAGAGAGGTTGACAAGGGAGCGCACCACAGGGCGCCCCAGAAAGGTCTGGTCTCGAAAGAGAACAGGCTTTACCGGATCAGATGGAGATCCTGATTTAACTTGCAAAGCAAGTTTGTCAAACCCGTCCGAAGTGAGAGGGGGAAATGAGGGCAGGGCGATCTGACGTAGTACCTCATTGGAACTTCCCAGCGGAACCCCAATGCTAGGGAAAGTCCGATAGATGGCTTGGACCTTTCCCAAAAAATAGGAAGCCAGGGATTCACAATGGGAGACAGAGCTCTCGGCTAAAGAGATAGTCCGTTTGGCCATAAGATCTTTAACCGCTTTGAAGATGGCCTTCGACGGGTTGGTGCTGTTCCGGAATTCTTCAGCATAGAAGGCCGCACGAGCACGACATATGGCCCGGTGATAGAGCTTAACCGAAGCAGCATATGCGGCTTTTAAATCAGCCCCATATGTCTTCCGCCAGGCCCTCTCCGCCCGTCTACAGGCTCCCTTCAAGGCGCGTAAGGCCCCGTCATACCAGGGACTAGACTCGCGAGGGATGATCTTAGTCGATACAATGGGTATCAAAGCATCCAGAGCCCTAGTAAGCCAGGAGCAGAAGAGATCGTACCCTTCGTCCACATTGTTCAATGGGCCCAAGGGCTCCACCAACAAAAGATGGTGAAAGTCTTCCAACCTGAGTTTGTTCCAAGATCTCCTGAGTACCCGTCTAGCTGAAGAAATGGGAAGAGTCACTGATACGGGACACTGGATAGACACCAGGAAATGGTCAGACCATTCTACTGGGGTAACTGCAGTGACTTTGGCCTCAGTCAAGTTGGTAAAGAAAGGGTCCAAAGTATGTCCCCCGATGTGCGTAGGCTGTGAAACTAGCTGGAACAATTGAAAAGCCTCTAGGTCCAAAGCGATGGCACGAGCTGTCAAACTGGACAGTGTGTCGAAATGCAGATTTAAATCGCCCAGTATAGAAAAGTTGGCGCAGTCAGTGGTCAAAGTGCCGACAGTATCCGAGAAAGCATTTCTAAACAACACATCACTGCCTGGCGGACGATATACCACCATCCCAGACAGTGTAAACTCAGGGTTGACAGAGACTTTGAAAGAGGCGCTTTCACAGCCAGCGATCTTAAGGCTGTTCCACACACAGGGAAAACAAGACCTAACTATCAGCGCTATTCCCCCCCCTCTAGATGCTCTATTCAAGGTGTACATCGAATAGCCAGAGGGGCATGCCAGATTGAGAATGGCAGTGTCAGCTTCCTGAAGCCATGTTTCAGTTATAGCCAGGATGTCCGGAGCTTCATCCTCAATGAGATCATACAGATTTTGCTGATACCAGGTGGTTTGTGAGACCCGCATCCAAGGCCATGAAAAGGTTGGAAAGATATGAATGCAGTTGAAAACTTCGTCTGTGGCAGAAGGTGATCTGAGATTGGCAAGGGTCCATGGAGAAGCCCAAGGACCTGGCCGTAGCTTTGCTATCCTTAAAGTGCTCCAGCAATAAACCCGCCTTCTCTCCAAAAAGAGAAGATTTCTCAAAAGGCACATCAATAAGGAAAGCTTAAGTTGAATGTTGCTGCATCTCTCCCTTCAGCAAAGGCTCGGGCCACCGAGACAATAGGCAGCACTTGAGCAACTGAGTCCCAGATCATATGGGAGTATCGGCCCAAGAGGCATGCTATGTTCACTAACCGCAGTGCAAGGCTGCCAGAAGACGCAGAGAACTTCCTTTTCCCAAAGGTGTTTAATCTCTTGTACTCCCTATCCAGTGGAGCAGTATGCAGCATACCAGGTTTGACTCTAGAGTTGGAGGCTTGGGCCTTTAAGCTCTTCAGGGTGGGGTGCTAGGTAAGGAAACTGGGGTCCCCAGGAGTGGAACAACTGTGGCAGGGAATTGTACTATGCACAGGAGGCCCTATGCAGGGCTTCCATCAGGCCCCGAGTAGGACATCAGTAAGGGCTTCACTAAAAAGAAATAGGGTTCAGATGGGGTGACTCCTGGCTGAAGCACCTCTGTCAGGACATTTATCTTAACTGACATAGCAGGCCCAAAACCTCAGCCTCCCTACACACCACCATAGTGAAAGAGCAACCCTCCTCCGGAGCCATGGTACGTGGAAAGAGACCAAGTCAGTGTCCATATAAGTTGTCCTCTGTATTGTCTCGGGGATGCTGGTATCCATAAGGTTCTGCAGACCCCTCCTATTTGTTTACCTCTCCAGGACTGTTGAATGAAAATGGCACTGGCTTTGACCCGGAGTGCATGGTCCCAGACGGTGCCGGAACCGTTCTCAGATGATGTTTCGGAGCCAGAAATGACTATGGGGATGGCACCGCAGTGGGGTGTCGGCGGTGCCAGAAATGTCAGTACTGGAGTGGGCACTGAGGAAGGTTGTGGTCTCAAAGGCAGCTTCGCTCCAGATCCAATACAGGGTCCATGGGGTCCCACTGGTGCCGAAGGTGATAAAGTGAATGTATGTGGGTTTTACGACATTGGTAAGTAACGGCACCCAGGTAAATCGGCGCTCACCTTATATTTGTCTACGACTTGTGTGACATTAAAGAAGAGATTTTACGGATATATACTTGGTTGTGTATATATATATATATATCACCTACTGGCAGTCGCCTGTAGGTAGTTATAGTTAGGACCTATTTTCCATAAGAAATCCACAACATTCTATTTGGAATAACGTTGGCGCCGATTGACGAATCTTTGCGAAATTTTCCAAACTTTTGGCCAGCTCTGGTCCGCTCCTATCCTGAAAATGGAAAAATGGGAGCCGAGAAAAAAGGGGGGTCCCAAAACGCATTTTCCCCATGCATTTTCCCATAGGACCTGTTGACGCAGCTACAGCCCGAACTGCTGAACGGAATTACACCAAATTTGGCAAAGAGGTAGTCCTCAGTTCAGACTTGTGCTTTTTGCTTAAATGGTGTAAATCCATTCAGTAGTTCCTGAGAAGATTAGAGTTAAAAAGATAGATAAATCTGGGTGGAGCCTAACCACACATCTCATCGTGAGATCTGATTGGCTGTCAGTACTTCATCCAAGAAGTGTTGGCAGCCATCTTGGGACCAATATACATGATAGCACCTCATTAAAAAGCATTGCAGTTAATAGAAGGTTTTAAGACTTTAGTTACATTATAAATCATTTGTTGATGGTACAATACTCATTTTAGGAATTGTGGTGTGTTCTAAGGTGATTTTACCATGGGAAAAAGCCTTCTGCTGGGATATCATGAATCATGTTTGAGAGAAAACTATTTTCTCATGCTTTTCCCACAGAGGTTTGGAAGGTGATCTATAAGCTAAACTGAGAACATATTTTCTGTAAATTCACATTATCTTTCTCAGTCATGTGAGAATGAAGTCTGACATTCTCAGTAAAACATGTACATCCAACAAGGGCAGAGACTGTCAGTTGATACCTTTGTGTTCTACTGCAGCTTCCCAGAGTGTTCTAAAGAACAACTAGAGCGCTAACAGTCCTACTTATGACAAACGTGTGGCACACCTGAAGCCATCTTGATTGGAATAAAGTAGTAACTCTTAAAACATTTATTTAAAGAGGAACAAAATGAGGGGGTTCATTTTGCCATAGAAAGTATGATTAGAGCTGCAGAAAGAAAAATTAGGGCACATTTGGAGTGACTTCTCAAATCCTCTTCTATTTCATTAAAAAATTCTGACATGCAGACTGAAACATGCCCTTTCAATGCCAGCAGCAGACTTCCCTGGTGAGCAGTATCTTTACTACAGTGATCTAATAAGCAACTAGAGTGCTAACATTCTGAATTTATGGCAAATGTGTGACACATCTGAATGCCTTCTTGATGGAATCAAAGTAAAAAACTGAAAGTATTTCCTACTGAGGAGACTGTAGTAAATGAGGAAATTAGGAAACTTCATAACAAATAAGTCTCCCAAAATGGCCACCAGAGACAAAAGAGCCCAAATGTAGCACAAATATCACCCAGATGTAGCCCAAGTATAGCCCAATGACAGAATTTCCCAGAGTGTTCTAACAAACAGCTAGAGCGCTAGCAGTCTTACTTATGACAATAGTATGGCACACATGAAGCCATCTTGATTGGAATAAAGTGGTAACACTTAAAACATTTAATTTACAAAGGATCAAAATGAGGGGGTTCATTTTGCCATAGAAATTATGATTAGTGCTGCAGAAAGAAAAATGAGGGCACATTTTGACTTCTCAAATCCTCTTCTATTTCATAAAAAAATTCTGACATGCAGACTGAAACATGCACTTTGAATACCAGCAGCAGACTTCCCTGGTGAGCAGTAGCTTTACTACAGTGATCTAATGAGCAACTAGAGTGCTGACATTCAGAATTTATGGCAAATGTGTGACACATCTGAATGTCTTCTTGATGGAACCAAAGTAAAAAACTGAACGTATTTCCTACTGAGGAGACTGTTGTAAATGAGGAAATTAGGAAACTTCATAACAAATAAATCTCCCAAGATGGCCACCAAAGACAAAAGAGCCCAAATATCACCCAGATGTAGCCCAAGTATAGCCCAATGACAGAATGTCCTAGAGTGTTCTTAAGAACAACTAGAGCGCTTACTGTCTTACTTATAAAAAAAGTATGGCACAACTGAATCCATCTTGATTGGAATAAACTGGTAACACTTAAAACATTTAATTTAAAAAGGAACACAATGAGGGGGTTCATTTTGCCATAGAAATTATGATTAGTGCTGAAGAATGAAAAATTAGGGCACATTTTGAGTGACTTCTCAAATCCTCTTCTATTTCATTAAAAAATTCTGATATGCAGACTGAAACATGCACTTTTAATACCAGCAGCAGACTTCCGTGGTGAGCAGTAGCTTTACTACAATGATCTAATGAGCAACTACAGTGCTAACATTCAGAATTTATGGCAAATGTGTGACATATCTGAATACCTTCTTGATGGAATCAAAGTAAAAAACTGAAAGCATTTTCTACTGAGGAGACTGCAGTAAATGAGGAAATTAGGAAACTTCATAACAAATAAATCTCCAAAGATGGCCACCAGAGACAAAAGAGCCCAAATGCAGCACAACTATCACCCAGATGTAGCCCACATGTAGCCCAATGACAGAAGTGTGCAAAACACTTATTTTTTGTATATTTGCAGTTTTATATAGTGCAGACTTGTCAGGTATTGGAGTGCTTTACATGAGCATTGGTTACATCACACAAGATCAAATTCATTTTGGTTGTAGACATGGGGAGATTAAGTGATTTGACCATAATCACAGAATGTTGAGCTGAAGCAGAAACTCCAACCTAGTTCCCCAGTTGCAAAGTCTGCAGCTCTGGAAGTAACACCACATAGTCTCCCCTAAGTGCAACATTTAATCAAGTGGTCAACTGGATAAAAAAACATAAAGATTACAAATAATTTAAAAGTTCTTTGTCGCTATTTGAAAACTCAGAAAACATGTCCTTAATTTAGGTTTTTTAGAGCACTAACCATAATTTTGATGCAAATAAGACCCTCTCATATATGTAATTTCTAAAGGAAATGCTCTTGGTGTTACAGTTTTGATTACATCAAGATGACGTCAGGCGTTCCACACTTTTGTAATAAATATAGAATGTTAGCAATCTAGTTGTTCATTGGGATACTGTTGAGAGGCAGAGGCCAGGTGCACGGACTCTGAAAATTGAAGGCAGGTAGGAGGGTGCAGAGGCAAAGATTTGACCACACTGGCCAGGCAGGAAGGGCAGTGGCAGCACAACAGACTATGGAGGGCAGTGGAAAGGGGGGCAGGGGCAACAAACCAACAATACAGGACTGGCAAGAGAGGCTGTGGAAATATAATAGACCATTGTGGGCAGAAGGAAGAGGTAGTGGTAGTACAACCATACATGCCAACAGACCCGTTTCAGCCAGGAAACGTCCAATCTTTTTAAGCTCAAATGGGCTTTATTTGATCTGTCTCCTGTCTACAATCTCCTCTTTTTCAATGTAACTCAAAGGGGAAAATCAATACCCCAGTTTTTTTTTAATATCTCCCTCTTACCAAGTTCAAAATGTTAGCATGTATGGTACATTGGATCATGGTAGGCAGGAGGAATTGGGGTAGGGACATGGACTCGGATAACAGAGGACAGGAGGGACATGGAGAGGTGCACCAAACTGACCCTACAGGGCAGGCATCAGGGTTTGCAGCAGCACAATGCACCACACAGGGCATGTGGGACGGGAGTGCAGCACAGCAATCCATAGAAAGCACTAGGGAGGGGACAGGACCATGCACATGGACAACAGAGAACAGAGGGGAAAGAGGCAATGGTAGCTAGCTGACCATAATGGACAGACAGGAGAGAAAGCTGCAGCGTAACAGACCATAAAGGGCAGGAGGGACGGACCAGGGGCATTACAATGGAACAGACAAGTCAGGAGGGAAGGAATAAGGGTCTGCACATGTAAACAGAGGGCTTGGGGCAAGGGGGCAGGGTAGGAGCAGCAAGATGACCATGGAGGTCAGGCAGGATGGGCACTAGAAACAAGACACACCATGGAGAGCAACAGTGAGACTATGATGGCATACACACTGACCATGGAGGGAAGGTGGGAGGGGGTCAGGGGCAGCTAGCTGACCACACAGGGAAGGTGGGACGGGCCATGGCAGCACAGAAGACCATGCATGGCAAGCGGGAGGGTTAGTGGCAGCACAATGGCTATGATGGGCAAGAACGAGGGTGCAGGGGCATGCACAAAGGACCATGGAGGATAGAAGGGAGGGTCAGGACCTGGGCACAGACAAGAGAGTTCAGGGGAAGGGGCCTCACAACAGACCGTGCGGGGCAGGCAGAAGGAGCAGTTGCAGCACAACAGACCAGAGAGGGTATAAGGGTGTGGCAGTAAAATGGACCATGGAGGACAGGAGGAAGGGGATAGGGGCATGACATGTGGACAGGCAGGGTGGAGGTGGCAGGGACTTTTTACAGTCATCTGACAATGCTAGGCAGGTGGGAGGGGAGTGGCAGCTCAACAGAACACTCAGAGTAGATAGGAGTGGCAGGTCCATGGAACATGGTGGGCTAAAAGGATGGAGCAGGGGCATGCACAAAGACATCTGAGAGCAGGGGGAAGGAGAATAGGGGCAGCAAGCTAAGCACAGAGGCTAAGCAGGAGGTCAATGATGGGCCATAGAATTGGGCAATGGAGGGCAGGAGGAGTGGACTGGTACATCATGCTAAATGGAGGGCAGTGGCAGCACATCAGACCATGCATGGCAGGAGGGAGGAGGCTAGTCCATGGATTCAAACAACAGAGGATAGGGAGGAGGTGGATGGGGCAGCAAGCTAACTGTTCAGAGAAGGTGAGTATTAGGAACTTTATTGTTTTTAAAATGTGTATCTGTGCGAACTACTGAAAATATGAACAAGTATGCAGCATAATCTCACTTTTATTCAGGAAGAAGAGGACGTTTGTGACTGTGACTCCGGGCTCACTTGGCAGAAAAAACCCCTGACCCTCCACCCCCCATCGCAAAATGTAATGCCCGTGAAAAAGGTAGGTGGACGCAGTGTTATATAGAACATAGTCCTGAGAGCACGGTTGAAAATGAAAACTAGATATAGTATATGGTGTAAACTATGCACCAAAAATTGTGATATAAGATGAACCGGTGCGTGAAATATAATATGCAATACATTGTGCGCAAAGACAGATTCATTTGAGAGCGCGAGATAGCACAGGCAATAGTGCGTGCTATGCGTAATGCGCCTTGCAATGTAAGATGCACAGGGCAGTGTTGTGTAACCTAATTAGTCTCTAAAGTTGTAATATAAAATATGTGCTGGGGAGTGTAACGTTGCATATGCACTGTGACAAAGATATGGATCCCAGATTGTAATATGTATGGCATAGCGCTATGCATCGAGGATTAAAATGTCATCAGTGATGTCATGAATGATGTCACTGACCATGTCATGAGTGATGTAATATGTGACGTCATCAGCAGTGCATTGAGGGCGCGCGAGTTATAGTTAGCTGAACTAACTATAACGCGGGAATTTCAATGGTTTTGTACGAGTGAAAAGTCCAGCTAACTATAACGCCCCTGAAACCTATGGTTTTTTCAATGAATTTTTAAGGTTTTTTAAATGCTAATTCCTAACTATAACGTGCCCGAAACCTATGGTTTTTTCAGTGTATATATATATATATATATATATATATATATATATATATATATATATATATGTCATCAGTGATGTAATATCTGACGTCATCAGCAGAGGATTGCGGTCGCGTGAGTTATAGTTGCCTGCACTAACTATAACGGGGAATTTCATTGTTTTTTTATGAGAAAAATGCCCAGCTAACTATAACATGTGTGAAACCTATGGTTTTTTAAGTGAATTTGCAAGGTTTTTTAAATGCTAATTCCTAACTATAACGTGTGTGAAACCTATGGTTTTTTCAGTGAATTTGTACGTTTTTTTAAATGCTAAGTTACTTTACGCCGTTCGTGCCGTGCGCGCCCACTTCACGCAGTTCGTTCCGTGCACGCACGGTGCGCTTCGCGCACCGTGCGCGCACAGTGAGCACGCGGTGCGCTT
The DNA here is from genome assembly GCF_964204655.1 of Triturus cristatus. Lineage (NCBI taxonomy): Eukaryota > Metazoa > Chordata > Amphibia > Caudata > Salamandridae > Triturus > Triturus cristatus. The sequence continues at coordinate 1,902,794,907 of NC_140589.1, forward strand.
CGCGCGCCCACTTTACGCAGTTAGTGCCGTGCACGCACGGTGGGCACGCGGTGCGCTACGCGCACCGCGCGCTCACATTACGCTGGATGGGCCATTTATGCACGGTGCATTAGGTCTCATATGCCATGCACACAAGGGGTGCTTCGCGCACCTTGTGCACACGGGGGGGGGTATATTTGCAATTTTTTTTATTGTTTAAACCGCGCGCGCACGTAGCTGAATTTTTTCCATTTCTATAGTGCGCACACGCTTCGCGCACTCGGCGATTTTCCGAAAAAAATTCTTTTTTTTTTTTTGCTCATGGGGGACCTTAAATGACCCCTTGACCAATGCTAGGGGGTCAGGCATTGTCCAGCCTGCCCCCTTTACATGTTTTTGGCCTTTGTTTTTCAGAGACCTCTCAGTGCGAGAGATAAAATGGCGGCCGACACTTCCTGGTTTTGACCGATTCGAATGTTTACTAAGATGTAACAACCAATCAGAAGTGCGCTCAAGGACGCCCGAGTGCCCGCACCCGGCGCGCACGCTGCGCGCGTATAGATATATATATGGATTTAAATGCTATTTTCTCAGAAAATACTGAACAGATTTACACCAAACCTGCAAAAGGCACCAAACGGACCTTAGGGCTACCTCTCTGCCAAATTTCACGTAATTCTGTTCAGCCGTTCGGGCTGTAGCTGCGACTAAAGTCCCTATAGAAAAATGCATGGGGAAAACGCATTTTGGGACCCCCCTTTTTCTCGGCCCCCGCTTGACGAATCACCCCGAGACTTTCAGGGCCGGAGCGGAGCGGAGCGCCCCATTAGTTTTGAAAATTTCGCGAGGATTCGTCAACCAGCGCCAAAGTTATTCAAAATAGAATTTTGAGATTTCCTATGGAAACTCGGTCCTAACTATAACTATCTACTGGCGACCGCCAGTAGATAATATATATATATATATATATATATATATATATATATAGATATATATGTATTCACTGAAAAAAACATAGGTTTTACAGACATTATAGTTAGAAATAAGCATTCAAAAAAACTTAGAAATTCACTAAAAAATCATAGGTTTCAGGGACGTTATAGTTAGTTGGACATTTGAATCATATAAAACCAGAGAAATTCGCCAGTTATAGTTAGTTGAGCTAACTATAATTCGCACGCGCGCAATGCACTGCTGATAACGTCACATATTACATCACTCAAGACATGGTCAGTGACATCACTGATGACATCACTGATTGCATCTCAAATGACATCACTGATTACATCACTCATTACATCATCCAGTGAATGTGTGTTTCTGTAAAGTTTAAATATTTTTCATATATATCTATGCCAAGGTGTATTGAAGAATGAGTGGATTTACAAGTGCCTGAAGGGATTATTTAGTAGGTGCGTGACTGACTGTGTAAGTGAGTGATTCAACGTGTCTTACTGAATGCATGGGTTAGTGACTAAACTGTGTGAAAGCCTGTATAAGTCTCTCAGTTGGTGTGTAAACGGCTGCATGGGTTGGTGAGTAGCTACATGAGTGTCTATATGGGTTATTGATTTGTTGTCTGAGTATCTGTATGGGTGCCTGAGTGTCTGTGTGGGTGGGTGGGGGGGTGTGTGACTTTGTGCATAGATGTTTGAGTGGGTGATTCACTGATTGTATGGATTCAAAAGTGCATCTGGAAAGGGCTGTTTGGGTGAGTTAGTGTGTGTATGGGTGTGTTGGTGAATGAATGAATGTCTCAGTGGAATATGTGTAAGTAACTACATATGTTTAAGGCAGTATATGTCAGTGTTGGAGTATATAAATGACTATACATGAGAGTAAGTTATTTGAAGAGTTGGTGTATAAATGAGTGTCTGCTTGTATCAGTGATTGTATAAGACACTAAGTATGTGTTAGTATCTGCATAAATAAGTGATGTGGTGTGTGTATAAATACCTGAGTTGGTGTGTATAACTGTATACATGAGTAAATGAGTATGTCATTCATTCTTCGCATGACTGAATAGGTGTGTGAGTAACTCTATGGATGAGTGGTAGAGTGTGACTGTATGTATAGGTGTATGAGTACATATTATGGTACTGTATTGATGAGTAACTGTATGTACAAGACACTGGATGTGTGTATAGACCTAGGAAATAGTTGGTGGTATGTAGTATCTGGCATTGTTGTTTGTATTTTTTCAAAAATAGTAGTAGAGTGGGTGTATCAAAGTTTATATTAGAGCATCAGTATGTGCGTCAGATTATCACATGGATGATGTCATCAGTGATGTCATCAGTGATGTCACTGACCATGTCATGAGCTTTGTAATATGTGAGGTCATCAGCAGTGCATTGCGGGCGCGCGAGTTATAGTTAGCTCAACTAACTATAACTGCCGAATTTCTCTGGTTTTATATGAGTCAAATGGCCAACTAACTATAACGTCCCTGAAACCTATGGTTTTTTCAGTGAATTTCTAAGGTTTTTTAAATGCTAATTCCTAACTATAACGCCTGTAAAACCTAAGGTTTTTTTCAGTGAATTTCAAAGGTTTTTTAAATTTAATTTCATATTTTAATATTTATAAAACCTATATTTTTTCTAATTGTTTTTTAATATTTTGCAACTCTATTTTCCTTTTTTTAAACCTTAAAAATTATATAATGTTTTATATCTTCCCCCAAAAATATGTATGTCACTTTTTTTTTTTGGAGTAAACTACAGTCCCGCACCGGTAGTCTACCAAGCTTGATCAGCACGCAAATCTTATCCACCACATTTAAATGATGCGCATTTTGTATCCAATGGGTTTGTGGCACCGCGTCCCGCTTAACAACAGATACGTATGAGGTCGCTCCAGCTGCTACTTTGGTGTGCGATGGGTACGCACTACCAAGCCACGCGTTACGTCATGTACATATGGGGTCACGCCCGCTGCGCATTGCGTATGTGTTAACCTTCACTCACCTGAAAAGCAGGACGTTCAACTTGAGAGATGCGAGGATTGTTTCCGACCTCCCCCAAGAACTTACGTCTGGATTGAACTGAATATAGAACACAGCTCGCCCAGGGTAACTTCCTAAGGGAAGGGGAAAATGGGACAAAATAATAAACGAAAAGACACTCTGGACTTCTGCGTGCTGCAATTATTAACATCAGCTACTCCTTGTAGTCTTGTGTTTCTAGCATAACAAATGACAAAAAAAATAACATTAAATAAGCATCAAAGACTCTATTTCCTTATTCCTGAATTTAGAAAATGCAAAATCACATGACGCTTTACCTTTAACATTCTGCTTATATCTGCGCCAGAATGCTTTCTTAATACTTAAAATTATTTTCTGCTTTTGTCAGAATTTTCTGCAATGATATAAACAAATAAAACAACATCAAATGTCTGATCATATATCTGGTGGCAATTGCTATATGTCTTTTGCTCCTCTTAGAACTTACAAAAAGATTTGTCTTGCAGTTTCTTATATAGTCTTTTTCTTTTGCACCCAGGTTCTTAACTGCAAGATTCTTCCCAGTCAACATTTTCCAAAGATAAGTGAAAACTTCAGGCCTTAATTTTCTTGAATTATTCCTGTGTTTAAATTGTGCCAAAGTTGTGGAATAATCGAAATAACTTACTGTAATGTCTGGAGAAATAACACCAGGCGCGCTTACTCACTAATCTTGTCTCTTTCGATTTTTGTTTCCTTTTTAGCTGGGGATGCCTTTCGACGAGACTCCGAGAAGGTCAGGAAGAGGTTTCCGGGAGATGAGGGGAAGACTCCAAGCGGCGGACAGGAAATGCGCGTCTGCGCGGAAGCGGCACCCGATGCGAGGAAGATGAGATCTCCGAGGCTTGAATCTCTGCTTTCCGGTAAGTGAAGTTGAAACGAACGCAAGCGAATGTTCAAACTTGCTTGCCTCTTAAATAGGGTTCTGGAGGGTGGGGTTTTACACGGAGTCACAAGGAATTACACGTGCAACGTTAGTCCGAGATTAAACGTGCCTTGTAACTGCCAAAACGTGTTTGCCTTGATTCAATGAAACACCTGTCTTGAAATTAACGTGCCTCGTGATTGCCAAAGGAGAACGTGTAGCCTTAGCTTAATGAAAGCACACGTGTTGACAGCACGAACGTATAGGAATAAAACAAACTGATATTCAACGTGACTTTTGGTTTTACAGAATTTTAAAATAAGCAATGGTTAAGGCAAAATAAGAATGATAAACATACATAATACAAAATACAAGCAAAGGATTATCTGACCAGGATTACGATCGTTTTTTCTACAATTCCACCATATGTATATGCTGCTAGCCAATTATACATCATTATTGTAATTCTAAACAGGTTTGAGCCACATTGTTAACACAACCTCTAACAGTATGCGACGAGTGCACGCTGCCAGGCCCTGTGTTACGTCATAGATGTACGGTGTCGTGCCGCGTATGCCATTCCCTCATTTTTTTTGTCTCAAAACTATATCTAAATAACTTTAAAGAGTATATGAGAGCAAGCGATAAACATATTTTAAACATTTATATATTTCTAACTGTAATAAACTTATATTATAGTAAATATATTTTCTCATAATCACGTCGGGTGCGGTCTCCTTGCACGCTGGGTGCGCGATTGCCATATGACCATAAAAAAATCATTTCATTAGTTCATAACATTTCCCATTGTAACAGTTGGAAAACGCCACCCATTTTAGTCAATCTCTGTACTGCATTTGATGAGACACACCTCTTCTGCGTAGAGAGCTTTTTTCCTAACCTTTTGCAATATACACATATCTTACACTACATACAACATGTAACCGTCATCTTCATCAATATTCATGGTCTGTAAAGTAGCCTTCCGCCTGTGATAGCCATACACCTAAAAGTTACATAGCCAAAGTTTTCTCCACTACCAGAGGTAACATGGTTGCATACGCTGTCCACAGCACAACATAATGTAGTAAGGCCCAGTTTGTCATACGCGAAGCAAAAAAAAAAGCGTGTGCGGAGCCTGCAATGATGCGTATGCGTTGTGCGGACAGAGCGCACTGGAGCACTGTCTTTACCTACAGGACTGCGTCATCTACAATACCGACTCGATCTCAAATGTGAACACTGCTGTCTGCAGTGTTGGCCAGAGAGACCATTCAGCAAGGGCCCACCGCCACGTGGCATTGACTTGAGCTCCACAGTTTTCAATCCGCGAAGCCACAAAGACCGTGTGCGGAGCATGCAATGATGTGTATGACTGGTGCAGACAGAGCGCACTAGAGCAATGTATTTTCTTACAGGACTGTGTCATCTACAATAGCGACTCAATTTGAATTGTGAACACTGCTGTCTGCAGTGTTAATTGAAGGCAGTACTCACACGCACAACCATGAATACTTTTTCTCACTGCCTCTTCACAAAATACAACAACATAAATTACAGAAAACTCTGCAATAAATAAATCAAAACAATTCAAAATTGCGACTTCTTCTGTCCACAGTCTACACTATTCACTGTTCTTTTGGACTTGCAAGATGAATTTGGTAATTTTACTAAACCTAGAACTCATCTAAAAAAAGTTCTTCAAGCAAGTATACTAAAACAATATTGTGTATATTTCAATAGATGTTGTAGTTACTTGATTACTGGATTCTGTAATTAAACAATCACCACTCGATCTGAATTGTGAACCCTGTTAACCACAGTGTAAGCCAGAGGCAGTGGTCATTAACGCCTCACAGCCACGTACCGTTGGATTCAAAACCACGGAGTTGGTTGCACCTGATCGGAGGGGGTACACAGAAATCATCACAGACTTTAACTTATGACATCCTCAATCATAGAATCAAGACCCCGTTTCACTGTTCGGGCCTGCTGTACCGCAGTGTACTCCACCGAATAGTGTCAACCAAGCACAATAATCATGTGCAGCAGTTAGCTACGCAAGCACAAAGTCTGATGCACCTCAACGGAGGGAGTTCTATGAAAACCAAGCAGCAAGTAATATCAGACATCATTCATTGTGGGATCAAGACACCGTTCCACTGTTGGGACCTAGAGTTGGTTGCACCTGGTTGAAGGGAGTACCTTCATCTCCACTCTCCGATGCAGTTCTAACATCATCCATTGTGGGATCAAGAGTCACCGTTCTACTGTTGGGACCTAGAGTTGGTTGTACCTGGTCGAAGGGAGTACCTTCATCTCCACTCTCAGATGCAGTTCTAACATGGTCGATTGTGGGATCAAGACACCGTCCCACTGTTGGGACCTAGAGTTTGTTGCACCTCATCGGAGGGGGTACACAGAAATCATCACAAACTTTAACTTCTGACATCCTCAATCATAGAATTAAGACCCCGTTTCACTGTTCGGACCTGCTGTACCGTGGTCTATTCCAGTGACAGCAGTCAACTAAGCCCAAAAATCATGTGCAGCTTTTAACTACGGAAGCACACAGTCTGATGCACCTCAACAGAGGGAGTTCTATGAAAACAGAGGCAGCAGGTAGTATTGGACATCGTCCATTGTCGGATCAAGACACCATTCCACTGTTGGGACCTAGAGTTTCTTACACCTAGTCGAAGGGAGGACCTTCATCTCCACTCTCAGATGCAGTTCTAACATCGTCCATTGAGGGATCAAGACACCGTTCCACTGTTGGAACCTAGAGTTCAATGCGCCTGATCAGGTGGGGTACACAAAAATCATCACACACTTTAGCTTCTGACATCCTCAATCATAGAATCAAGACCTCGTTTCACTGTTCGGACCTGCTGTACCGCGGTGTAGTCCAGCGAATGCAGTCAACCAAGCCCATTAATCATGTGGAGCAGTTAACTACCGAAGCACAAAGTCCGATGCACCTCAACAGAGGGAGCTCTATGTAAAGCAACCAGCAGGTAATATCGAACATCGTCCATTGTGGGATCAAGACACTGTTCCACTGTAGGGACCTAAAGTAGGTTGCACCTGGTCAAAGGGAGCACCTTCATCTCCACTCTCAGATGCAGTTCTAACATTGTCCATTGTGGGATCAAGACACTGTTCCACTGTTGAGACCTACAGTTGTTTGCACCTGGTCAGAGGGGGTACACTGAAATTATCACAGACTTTAACTTCTGACATCCTCAACCATAGAATCAAGACCCCGTTTCACTGTTCGGACCTTGTGTACTGCGGTGTAGTCCAGCAACTACAGTCAATCAAGCCCAATAATCATGTGCAGCAGTTAGCTATGGAAGCACAGAGTCTGATGCACCTCAACCGAGGGAGTTCTATGAAAGCAAGCAGCAGGTAGTTTTGGAAATCGTCCATTGTGGGATCAAGACACCGTTCCACTGTTGGAACCTAGAGTTGGTTGCACCTGGTCAAAGGGAGTAGCTTCATCTCCACTCTCAGATGCAATTCTAACATCATCCATTGTGGGATCAAGACGCCGTTCCACTTTTGGGACCTAGAGTTGGTTGCACCTGGTCAGAGTGGGTACACAGAAATTATCACAGACTTTAACTTAAGACATCCTCAATCATAGAATCAAGACCTTGTTTCACTGTTTGGACCTGCTGTACTGCATTGCAATTTCAACTTCATGCATAGCAATCGGTGCTTCATTTTCCAGTATTGGTTGTCCGGGAGGATCTTGACTACATGGACCACTAGTTTGACTATCTTGAGAACTTTCATTAGCTATTTCAGCTGTAATAGTCTTTTCCTGTTCAACTTCATCATTCAACATTTTTGGATATATAGGAAAAATTGTACATGCAATGCTATCTTTGCATACATTAAAAGAATCTTCGTAGCAGTCAAAGTCTCCAAGTAATTCACTTTCACTACGCCATGGTTTAAACAGTTGCAGAAGTGCTAAATAGTAAAATTCTCACTTATCTGAAGTTTCACAACTAAGTTTTTTGCGGTTTATGAGATTACCCTTTGCATGTTTTACTAAACAACCATGACATCCAACTACTGCATATTTTCCTTCTTTTAAATTCTATTTAACATTTCTTTTGAAGCTGTAATGTTGAAGTACTTCATACAGACATAGCTGTTCCAGATGTCGACTCCTTTTCGGATAGTATGTGACCAACATATTAGTTTTAAGAATGTCTGTTCTGTCTGGTTCATTTGCTGCTAATTCTTCAATTTCTTCAAATGATTTCAACACTCTATTTCGTTTACAGGCAAGACCTAAACTTATCCAAATGATTCCTCGTGACTTTGAATATAAACTTGAAGAGCACAAGCGGTCTGAACATTCATACGATCCAATTTCTCGGTGGCAAAGCATTTTCAAAGTAAAGCTGTACAATTTTTTACTAAGGCTTTTCTCTTGTGCAATTTCTTCCAACATTTGTTTCATCTCTGTTTTTTCTGATTTTCTTATGTACGATGTAACATAACGTGCAACAGCAATTGAGTTATCTGCAACATACTGAATGCCCATGTTCGCATTCCACATTTTTAAAATGATTGGATTGTAATCATTGATATACTTTACCACTTCTGTTCTGTTTAAGTTGTAGGTATTCTTTGGAGATTTTCGAGTTATTGTGTGCCTTACAGAAGAAAAAAAAGAATTTACTCTTCCTTTACAAATGACTGGATTGGGAAAACAAAACCGACATTTGGTGTAAAAGTTTCCTTTAGACTTGGATTTTCTTCTGCAATACTTTCCACAACGGTAACTTTAGAGAACTTAAACCTTGCTGTCTCAAGCTTCTATCACCTTCTTCTCTTGCAATCTCACATGTCACATACTGTTTGATGAAAGACAATACTGTTTCATCAGAATCATTTCCAAATTTAGGTGCATCCTTGAACCATAGTAGCATATGTATATGAGGTGCACCTCTTGCTTGATACTCCTTTCTCCAAAAGAAATTGGTAACTTCTCCAAGAGGTGGATTCTTTTTATTGCAAATACCTATGATTAAAATATCTGCACACATTTACAGGATCCAATGAATACAGTTCACCACGAGTCTTTATTTCAACATTTTTTATATTGGAATTCGCTTCTCTTAGAAACTCAAGCAAATCTTCCCATGCATACTCTGCACAGCTAAGTGTGACAATCCATATTGGTGTACCTAAGTTCCGTAACATACACTTAAGTTCTCCATGATGACGATACCAATACTCATTTGTTCCACGTTGACATGCCATCAAATTGATTAACTGTGCTTCTAAATTTTCATCTGTTTCTTGAACTTTCTCTACAAATTCTTTCGCAGAAAGAAGTGATTGATGAACTCTAGTTTTAAGTATGTGGTTCACTGCATACGACAGAGAAGACACATCACTTTCAAACAAAAGGTGAAATATGTATAGAATGCACTGTCGAAATCTAGGACCTTCAGAATATAATCTTGTTGACCGATATTCTGAAGCTGGAATCCGTACAGGTCAGGTCATCATATCGTCCACCTTCTCCAATCAGAAACAGCTATGGAAAACAACAACCTTCCAAGCTTTTCTCAAAACACTCATTGGAGCTCCCTGTGCTTTTTTCACGCTTTTTCCACTTCAAATAGCTCAATGCTGCTTCCTATTACTTCTTTTGAATGCAAAGGACATATTGTGTAATGTTCATAAATCTCTTCAGTCCTTGACTTGTCCACTTTCTCTATTTGACCACTTGAAATTTCACATTCATCTTCTAAACTTATTACCTGTTCTTCCACATTTACAGTTTTGTAGTAAATATTGTTCTCTATAAGATATAAGGTAGCCTTTTCAACTTTATTAACATCCACAAATTCTTGCCATATTTTCTGACTCTTTGTTGATACACCATTTACTAGAATGACTACTGCCTCATTTTCCTCTTTCTCTCGTGCAATAGTTTCAATATTGTTCTTAAAATCCAAAGCTAAGTACACCACTCTTCCTTTCAGCCCTCTTTGCAAGTCTGTTGGTGGCAGTTAACCTGTTTTAGGCTCCATCCGAATTATAGTTTGAAAAGGATGAACAGATTGAATTAGAACAGACTCATATGTATTCAATTCTGCCAGTTCCTCCGGAATAACTCTAATTTGTTGTAACAATATTTACATATACGTTGATCACTACCTAATTCAAATCGACCTTCCACCAACAAGTAAGTTGCAAATTCTACCCATTTACCATTGTTCTCCTTTTCACTTTTCAAATACAAATCAACATTCCTACTTTGAGTTTTATAATGAGTACGTCAACAACAAACACAAACATAGTTTGGTATTTCAGAGCACACTACATTAAACTTTCCAATTTCTTCTTCAAACTCATCAGCACTAATCACTTTCCCATCTCCTCCAACATCTGTAATTGTCAAACTTTCACTTTCTATGGACTGCTCTTCTCAACCAAAATATCGCATTTCAATATCATCACACTTTTTTTGAACATCTGATAAAGAACCATATAAAAGACATGTATTCAGTTCACTTAAACATAATGCAGGACTTTTTACATAGTACAGTTTCCTTACAAACTTCCGCATTTCTGAATGGTGTACTGCTAACATCCTCAACTGATGAAAAACACTTTTACAAACTTTTCTTGAAAGACAAGCCAGAGAATACCCATACTTCTCAGTATATTTTCTTACATTACATGGATCTAGTCCTTGTAACAACTTAATTTTCTGTTTAATACTTTTCTGTGTATATTCTCGTAGCAAATTTCGCATTATATCAATAGATTCCTGTCGAATACTACACATACTACTATAACCCCACTTATACACAGGAACTTGGTGACGTTTCCCTTGCACTTCTTCAGCTATTGACTCTTCTGCACTTTTACCAACCATTTCATCCTTTGGAAGAGGACAACCATCCTGAACTTCGTAGCAACGACCTCCAGTATCAACTGCAAATGGTAAACTATTTTCCTGGAAGTAACTTTCCTCATTAAAAAAGGATCACTAGTAGAAGTATGTTTCCAATGTCCACTAAATATTTTGGAAAAGTTGGTTCTGTTCACAAGTCTCTTTTTTCTACTTTTGTCTTTCAACACTTTGACTATTTTATCCAACAGTTCTCTTCAAAATCAGAATGGATAACTTCTGTTTTAAATTGAATGAAGTATCCACTATACTTTCAATACATTGCTTCTCTTTTGAATTGCAACACTTTCCATTTATATTTGCAGCATGTTTTCATTAAATTCTCAATCACTCTGGATCGAAAAAGTCTCTGACGAATTTCTTGAAATTTCTTTTGTCTCCGAGTAACAGATACTGTTTCTTTATCATGTTTCCTTTTCCTGGTATTTGAAATTGAAGTCTGCTTCACCTTACTTGAAAAATTCTTCTTTTTGCTTTGTGTGATTTTTTTTATTAAATGTTTGTAATATTTTTTTCACAAATTGTCTAGTACTTTTACTAGAACAAACTGTTTCTGTACTACTCGCATTTTTCTCTAATTGAAGATCTTTCCTTTTGGTCAAATATATATTTTTCTTCTGTTTTCTTTTTTTTCACTTCTCCTAGGCATTTGCAAATTTTAATCCAAACGAAAAAAAATTCTGAAAAACAAAAAATAGATTCAATTATTTTTTACATCTGTTCACTATGTTAAAATATTAACATACATTTACAAAACTTCTACCAACGACTTCCAGACCCAGTGCTGCAACGTGATGGAGCACGACAGGGGAGCACTAGGATGACAAGTATTGTCATAGAACATACAGCAAGTATTTATTTAATTATTTACATGCATCTTTACAATTTACATGTAACTGCACTACCTCATACTTTTTGCCTCTCTGCCGCACCCCACCACCCCCCAGCACTCCCTCTGCAACCCACCGCAGACAACTTTATAGATAGTATTTTTAAAAATTGTAATCTATGTACTTAGGATGGTATTATCAACCAAACGGCACACACAAAAATTACCATTATTAACCTAATAATTTTATCTACAACTTCGCAAACATAACACTGCACCCAGGGCTTTAAGTGGGGAGAGGGGGTGTCTGTGGGTGTCTAAGCACCAGCACTTTATTTTTGGGGGCCTCGAAACAGGTCTTTATGGGGCTCTATTTTCAGGCCTCGCAAAGGTAATCCATTTTTTTTATTGCACTGCAGTGAGACTGTGAGAGCATGCACATTGCTCACTACTGAGAAGTGCAGACATCATGCCAGGTGATTCGCATTGTTGGAGGAAGGAAATCCTTTAAAGAGAGCCATTTTCTCTCAGGATTTCCCTTCTCTTTTTGCAAAGCAGGAGCAACATCATCGTGGGGTGATTAGCAGACAGACCACCAGGCATGCAATGCCCATTGCCCCGGACTCTCTGAGACAGCTTCCCGGGCGCAAACACAGAGACGCACCCGAGTACTTCACAGGTCTTCCAAAGATCCTTTTTTTGTAAATGAGACTATGTTCTTTTTCACCCCTTTTTACAGCCCCTACATCCCCACTCTGCCCATTGGTGAAGAATTAGGCTCCCTCCAAATTTCGCTCTGGTTGCGCCTCTGGAGATGACCACAAGCAGGCAACTCCAGCACGACCCTGCTCTGACCTTACACAGTGTCTTGTTTTAGTACTACGAAAACACACGCTTTGCCTGGCTCACTTAGTTCTCACACCCCCTCTTTAATATGAAGCTCTGCAATTACTCTTATATTCCTATACTGTGCTTCACATGGAAATATAGAACTGCAGGTTCTCACCACCCAAATTAGCTCTCTGGTATACTCTTTCAAATGTAACAAGTACAGGTATTCATTATCTGTCAGTCATGCCCACTTTAAACCAGTGTTCCTATATACAACTGGACAAAACGTTATGTTTCTAAATAAATGTCTTACACTGAAAAGCTCCTTTACATTTCTTTCACTAGATGTACCTTTGTTTAAAACACCACCAGAGAAGGGTGGTGAAGTATGCTCCACAAAGAGCAACTCAAAGCTTTGTAGTTCTTTACAAGAAACATCTGCCTGTCAATGCTTATCGCCAGCCTTTTTGACCCCTAAAGAGGCTGGGTGGATGAATATAATATGTCGTATTTAGGATTGGGGGCAGAGGGTGCACGGAAATAAGGACGGGTAGTTGAATAAAGAGTGAGTGGATGCATGGCCAGATGGATGAATGGATAGGTAGATGGATAGATGTATCAATGTATGGATGGAAGGAAGGATGAATGAATGCATGGACCAGTACTAAGGTTAGATGGGTGGGCTGATAGATGCTTAGGATTGGTTCTGGGACAGATCTATCTATGGATATATAGGCGTATGGCTGCATGAATGGCACAGTGCTTACCATTGGCGAGTGGTCTCATAGATGCTTAAGATAAGTGCAGGGACAGATGTATGTGTGTATACAAGTAGGAATGTATGCATCAATTAAAAGATGGTTGCTTGGCGCAGTGCTTAGGATGTATGGATGCTGGGCTTTAATTGGGCCGGGTCTGAGGACCCGCACTTATTTTCATGGAGCCTCCAAACGGGTCTCTATCGGGCTCTATTTTCGGCCCTCGCAAAGATAGTCAATTTTTTTTTTTTATTACACTGCAGTGAGAGCATGCACATCGATGTACGTATGCTCATTTTGCTCACTACTGAGAACTGGAGACATCATGCTAGGTGAGCCACGTTGTAGAAGGAAGGGACATACTTTAAAGAATGTTTTTTCCGAACTAAGGATTATTGAAGGGGATTTTCTAAAGCACATAATGCTACTTATCTTGATTTAGACCACGCCCCTACTTGCATGGCCCACACCCCTTTAAGAGGTTTGCCCCCACTTTTAGAGCACCCCCAGTTTTTTTCCCCCTGAAACCATGACTACACCATAGTAACAAAGAAATAGTCTAAGCTTCCATTGAAATCTACAATGGCACCAAGTTTCATAATTTGCCATCAACGCTGCCAGCCTTTTACAGTTCAAGAGTGTCTATCAGCACGAAGATTTGTTATCCACAGAAATGTTGTGTGATTTGTGTGGCTGTCTGCTGCTGGAACACTCTTCACCAATAGGTATTAAAACATGGGAATTTGCCAGGAAAATATATACCATACCATAAAGCGATTCATAAAGGGGCACACTGCCACTACACCACCCTCTTACCCATCCTTCCTTAACCTTACAAAATCAAAGAAAGAGCCCCAAACTGTCTGCTGGAACGCTCATCACCGAAGCGTATTAAAACATGCAAATTTGCAGGTAAAATATATACCATGCCATATGGCACTTTATAAGTGCTCCCAGTGGTACTACATTACCTTTAGTAGCTCAACATCTGCACGTTACTAAATTCTGTGTTTTAATCACCAACATACGCACCTCCCCCACACCCACCCCTGCCCTTGGTTAACCATACGAAATCAAACAGAAACCCCCACCATTCCTAGTAGCTCCACTATACCCATACACAGGGTTAATTTTAACAGGTGTCTGCCAGAACACTTATCAGCAAAAAGTGTTCAAACATGCAAATTGGCGGGTAAAACATAAACCATCCCATAGCACGGTTTATAAATGGACCTAGTGACACTCGATTACCTTTACTAGCTACACATATCCACGTTACAAATATCCAGGATGTAATCAGCAACATACCCACCTCCCCCACCCTCACCCCTGCACTTGCTTAACCTTACGAAATCAAACAACAAGCCCCAGCACTCCCGCTACCACCACTATAGCCATACATAGACTTAATGTCAACAGGTGTCTGCCGGAACTCTCATCAGCAAAAGCTATTAAAATCTGCAATTTTGCAACTAAAACATACACCATACAATAAGACGGTTTATAAATAGTCGCAGTACCACTACACCACCTCCACACCCGCCCTTGCCTAACTTTACGTAATAAAAGAAAGAGCCCCAGCAAACGTAGAAGCGCCACTATAGCCATACAGAGGCTTAATTTCAACACATATCTCCCGAAACGTTCATCAGCAAAGCGTATTAAAACATGCAAATTTGCAGGTAAAGCATATACCATGCCATAGGGCGCTTCATAAGTGCTCCCAGTGGTACTACATCACCTATATTAGCTCGACATCTGCACGTTACTAAATTCTGTGTTTTAATCACCAACATACCCACCTCCCCCGCCCTTGCTTAACCGTAAGAAATCAAACAGAAACCCCCACCATTTCTAGTAGCGCCACTATACCCATACACAGGGTTAATTTTAACAGGTATCTGCCAGAACACTTATCAGCAAAAAGTATTCAAACATGCAAATTGACGAGTAAAACATAAACCATCCCATAGCACGGTTTATAAATGGGCCCAGTGGCACTACATTACCTTTACTAGCTACACATGTCCACGTTACAAATGTCCGTCTTATAATCAGCAACATACCCACCTCTCTCACCCCCACCCATGGCTTTGCTTAACCTTACAAAATCAAACAATGAGCCCCAGCACTCCAGTCACCGCCACTATAGCCATACATAGACTTAATGTCAACAGGTGTCTGTCGGAATGCTCATCAGCAAAAGCTATTAAAACCTGCAATTTTGCAACTAAAACATACACCATACCATAAGACGGTTTATAAATAGTCGCAGTACCACTACACCACCTTCACACCTGCCCTTGCTTAACTTTACGCAATAAAAGAAAGAGCCCCAGCAAACGTATAAGCGCCACTATAGCCATACAGAGGCTTAATTTCAACAGATGTCTCACAAAAGGCTCATCAGCAAAACGTATTAAAACATGCAAATTTGTGGGTAAAACATATACCATGCCATAGGGCGCTTCATAAGTGCTCCCAGTGGTACTACATCACCTTTAGTACCTCGACATCTGCACGTTACTAAATTCTGGGTTTTAATCACCAACATACCCACCTCCCCCACACCCACCCCTGCCCTTGCTTAACCGTATGAAATCAAACAGAAACCCCCACCATTCCCAGTAGCACCACTATACCCATATACGGCGTTAATTTTAACAGGTGTCTGCTGGAACACTTATCAGCAAAAGTATTCAAACATGCAAATTGGCGGGTAAAACATAAACCATCCCATAGCATGGTTTATAAATGGGACCCAGTGGAACTACACCACCTTTACTAGCTAGACATCTACATGTTACTAAAGTCGTTTAAACACTCTGTAGAGTGTATAGCAGGGGATGGGAAGACGAAACAAAGTTGTAATTCCCAAACTTTTGATACACCATCCTTTTACTGTATCTATATTAAAGATATTAAATGGAATGAAAAAATTGACGAGTGTCTCAAAAGGGATAGTGAAGCTGAGTACCGCTAAAATCCGGACCACTTCAACACCTACGTATATCCAGCACAGGGACACAGCCTAACAAATAGTGTCACTTATAATCACATGTAGTTCTCTAATGTTAACAAAGCCATTCAGAAAATATAAAGCACATTTTCATTTCTTTTTTATCTCTCACACATTTATAAAACATTTCTTCTAAAGAAGCACTCCCCAACCACTTCTATTCCATAAGATCAGACAATCATTAAAACATTTACTACCATATATTTTAGTATAGCTACCTTTTTATTATTCACTAGTCCGAAACTACTAAAACTATTAACTATACCCAAATGCAAACCAAAAACCATGTTCATATTATATCTCAGCCTCTGATCAAATGATTCAAACTATGCGTACATAAAAAAGGAACGTTTCACTTTTACTATCTCCATCTCCTCTCCATGAAATCTCCAAACACTGTAGACGGCCTCACAGTACAACAACCTACCTCGACTTACATTCAAATCTACCTCTCAGTGTCAAAAATGAGACCACAATCTGCCCACATAACATTTCTGGGTTTCGTTTTATCGCTTTTACCTTAATAACACATACCTCTCCTACCCCCACCCCACTATTTCCACAAAAAGTATAATTTGCAAACGTGCGACATTTTGTTTATCTCGCCCCAATACATTACAAACCCAATTTAACGCTGTACCTCATTTTCAAAACCATACAGTCAATTAAAGATGACAAACTACACTTCTTCTTTGTGAAAAATTTCTAAACATATATAAAGTACTTATTTAACAACAGGTCAAACTTTATGCATATTTTATAACCAATATGAAATACCACACTTTACTAACACTATATTATTTTGAAATAAAAAATACTTTCAAACTTAAAAACATCCCCTCAAATACTTAATCACTACTACAGAACACATAACACACCTTGTTCATTTCTAACTCACCTTTGCAGTTGGTTTGCAGATTTCAAATGTCACACACGCATACAATTATTTCTTTGTCACATAGTACATGTAAAACACCGATTTCATCAAGAATGGAACCAGTAATGTTACAATGTATCTGTTGCTCCACACATCATTACATGTAAAGAACAAATCAGAATACTTCATTTCTTCAACGACATTCCAAAACTTATCTCCATTGGTTAATTTTGAATTTTCCATACGAAAAGCTATTTAATATTCCGTGCCACATACAGGTCACAAGTTCAACCTATTTTATCACCACACTTTCTGGAACATTCTATGACACCTGCAGGTTAAAAGTTCCTCATTTTTTTTTAACCTAACAATATAGTTTTGAAACATTTTATTGAATATTTAACGGCACGTGCAGGTTAAAAGTTCACAATAGGGGTCAGTAGTTCATCAGCTTTTTCCTCAACTCCAGCAACACCTCAGCTTACGCCCCCAGCGCCATCAGACCCATAGGAGTCAGTGCTTTCCACTTTACAAATACTGAATTCATTTGATATGTGCAAATTTACCTTCGCACTCCCTGTATCACACCCCCTAAGCACCATTCACAAGTTACAATGTTCGAAACAAAAGTTCCTCCGAGTAGGTATAACTACATGCTGACACTATGTGGCACAGCGGCCAGACCACATGACTTCACAGCATATGACACACAGTTTGGGCTCACACTTTCATCCCCGAGTCCGGCAGCAGATCAGTTTAGCAGCATGAGACTCTAGACAGTACCTCACATATTTTCCGTACCCCAGGGCTTTCAGACCATTAGGGGTCATTAGTTTGTCCTAGTAGGTATAAACACATGCTGACACTACTTCCACAGGTGTAGTGCAGCGGCCACGGCACATGACTTCACAGCATAAAACAAGCAATTTGGGCTCACGCTTTAATCCCCGAGTCCCGCACCAGCTCCCCTTACCAGCATCAGACTCTACGCAATACCTCACTAAATTTCCGTAGCCAAGCACTTTCACACTAGTAGGGGTGAATACTTTGCTTCGCACCCCCTCTATGCAACACCCTAAACACCCCACATAGGTTACAGTGCTCCTCCCCACCTCTTTCCTACTTTTTTCGCCCTTTTTTCCCTTTATTCGCTTCAACGGAATCACAAAATTGCGACCAACACCTCCTAGTTGCAACCGCTCGCAGCCAATAAGCAGCAAGCTCATGCTCGTAACGCCTCAGCCAATCAGATGGCAGAATTCCCAAATATCGATATCTGTAAATTTAGATATTTCTCAAAAACTACTGAACGGATTTACACCAAATAAACAAAAGCATGCTTTCTAGACCAAGACCCTTCTCCCTTCCATATTTGAGGTAATTCTGTTCACCCGTTCAACCTGTAGCCTTGTCTAAAGTTTCCTTTGGAAATTAACATGGAGAAAACATGTTTAGGGACCCCCCTTTTTTCTCGGCCCGCCTTGACGAATCACCCCCAAACTCTCAACATAGGAGCTGATATGAACAAAGCATTAGTTTGGAAAATTTCATGAAGATTCATCAAACGACGCCAAGGTTATAAGCAAAACAAAAAATGCTCTTCCTATGGAAACTTGGTCCTATATATAACTACCTACTGGCGACCGCCAGTAGGTAATATATATATATATATATTCATAGGTTTTACAGACGTTGTAGTTAGGAATTTGCATTTAAAAAACCTTAGAAATTCACTAAAAAAAACATAGGTTTCAGGGACGTTATAGTTAGTTGAAAATTTGACTCATATAAAACCAGAGAAATTCGCCTGTTATAGTTAGTTGAACTAACCATAACTCGCGCGCCCGCAATGCACTGCTGATGATGTCACATATTACATCACTCATGACATGGTTAGTGACATCACTGATGACAACTCAAATGACATCACTGATGACATCACTCATAACATCATCCAGTAAATGTATGTTTCTATAAAATGTAAATATGTTTTATATATATATATGCCAAGGTGTATTATAGAATGAATGCATTTACAAGTGCCTAAAGGAAATATTTCATTTGTGTGTGACTGACTGTATAGGTGAGTGATTGAAAGTGTCTTACTAAATGCGTGGTTTAGTGACTAAACTGTGTAAAAGTCTGTATTAGTCTCTCCATTGGTGTGTAAGCAACTGCATGGGTTGCTGAATTCCTACATGAGTGTCTATATAGGTTATTGATGTGTTGTCTGAGTATCTGTATGGGTCTCTGAGTGTCTGTGTGGGTGGGTGGGTGTATAAGTCTGTGCATAGATGTCTGAGTGGGTGATTCAGTGGTTGTATGGATTAAAAAGTGCATCTGGAAATGGCTGTATGGGTGAGTTAGTGTGTCTATGGGTGTGTTGGTGAGTGAATAAATGTCTCAGTGGTATATCTGTGACTAACTACATATGTTTTAAGCCACTATATGTGAGTGTTGGAGTATATAAATGAGTAAATGTGAGACTAAGTTATTTCAAGAGTGGGTGTATAAATAAGTGTCTGCTTCTATCAGTGATTGTATAAGACAGTAAATATGTGTTAGTATCTGTATAAATAAGTGATGTGGTATGTCTAAAAATAACGAAGTTGGTGTGTATAACTGTTTACATGATTAAATGGGTATGTGATTCATTCTTTGCATTACTGACTAGGCGTGTTGAGGAAATATGAATTTTATGATCAGTTGTGTCCCCTATCTTAGACCCCAACGGCTCCATGTACAGGCTACAAGTACATGTATGTTCCCTCCAGTTCCAGCTATGAAGACGCAAATACATGTGCGTCCAACGTCAACATGTCCTCTTTCAGATCCGCCATGAATGGGTCGGATATTCCGTTCCTAAGTATGAAAGGCCACCGACTTTATGTGGTTCACTTTCCACGTTTTACAGTTCAGGCGAGTAGGCCCTGAATCCTGTCATCAAGTCTTTTCCTGCCTTTTGCTTCTGAAAACTCCAGCCTGAGTCTGCATCTGTATCCATGAACTTTGTCCTACTCCCTGCTCGGCTAACGGTGCCTGACTCGGCCTGTTGCCTGCCAAAAACTGTATTTCACCTTCAAGTTATCTGCCCTGCTCCTCATCCAATGCATTCCTGTCTAGTAGTTTAGGTAAACATCCTTCCAGCTACCGAGCGAAGGGCCCGGCCTTACTGTCTCCATGCAAGTAATTCATAGCCTCCGTTTCCATGGTAGGTCCATGCCCCCTCGCATCTCATGTAGACACTTAGACGCTTGTACACGCACTAACAGTCAGTATAGAATAGATTCTGCCCGAGAGACCTTTCCTTTTGGATAATACAGTTCCTAAAACATAAGATATTAGATATGATTTGGGATTAGGTTGACCTGACCCCCCAGACTTCTGTCTCCACATGTAGAGCCAAATGTCAAGTCCCCTTCATCCTCTAGTTGCACGTCAATCACACGTCATGCGGCTGCGCGCACATCTCTGCCAAGTATTTCTGCTGACATTGCAGGATCCTCTTATGGATCCACCCACTTGTGACATCATGTTTAATGACGTTTCTAGTATACGCCTATATTTACGCCTCTTTTCATTACGTATGTGTATTCTTATCTGTATTATCAGCTGTTACGCCTCCTGCATCTGTCTTAATGTAAATGCTTTTCATATATATATTGTTACTTGTCAATAATGTATTGCCTATCCTTCCTGAACCTTCGTGGTGATGGAATTTGATTGCCATGGTTCGAACCATAATTCCTTTGTAAGGAATAAAGCCTTTCAGAACCTCTAATACCACGGATTCTGCCTCTTATTTTACTGAGTTATTCTTATTGTATTTTACCGCATCAAAAATAGTACAGGTAATTAAAATATTTACCACATAAATTGGCGCCCGAACAGGGACACTTTCCCATCTCACGCGCCGGAGTTGCGTTGCAGACCCGGCCTCCTGCCACAGCTGGACGGACAACTACGCGTACCCGCAGGACTTCCTGTATCTCCCTCCGGCCAAGCGGGGGTGACTGAGGCTGCGATCAACACCCAGACGAGGCGGTGAGAAGTGCGAAGTATCCCGACCAGAGCCTAGCTGAGAGAGCAAGATCCGAGGTATACAGAGGCCCACCAGATTCCGAAGTTCCGAAGTAACCAAGTCACGAATCGAGTCCAGTCCAGTCTGGTCTAGTGCAGTCCAGACTTCCCGAGGCCTTCTGTTCCGTTCCGAGCTACCCGGTGAGTACCGTTGCCGGGGAGGCGTTTAGACGTGCACATTAGTTCGTGCCGGTCAAGACGGGTTTGGGTACACAGATCCGGTCTGCACTGTTCCAGCAGTGTATCTGTACTGTTTTAGCAGTATATCTAGTATGTCTCGTATATAATCCAGTATTATCTAGTATTAGTATTATGTCAGTAACTAGTGTTCTTCTAATTATCATTGTTCGTTAAATGTTAAATGTTAAATGTTTTAATATGTTTTAAAAATTGTGGTATGAATGAGTGTTCATTATTATGTTTATCGTATTTAATTGTGTTCAAGTCCAGGTATTAAGAATAAGAATCAAGTAGCAAGGTTTAAAGATGCCGTTATTCTCAAAATTAAGACAGATAAAAACTAGAAAAGGAATACTCGAAGAAGCTGTTCCCATTCCACCTAGGGACACTCCAGGGTACTTTATGTACCACAAACATGGCCTAGATGCCGTATTATATCTTGATTTATGGGTGGACTACACCAAGGATTTAGCAGAAAGTCAGAGATGGCCCGCAGCTGGGACATGGGATGCTGATTGCATCATGAGAGTAGAAGAAGTATTATGGAAAAAGAAAGCCAGACAGTCACAGAAAGATGCCATTGAATTATGGCGTAAAGAATCGCATAGGCGCACAGAGAAAGCGCTCAGACAAGAAGAGAAAAGTAGGGAGAATTCAAATAAAGCCCGAGAAAGTATATTAATTGAGGAAGGTACCCGAGTAAAAACAGAACAAGTCGACAGACAAAGAAACACTCTTATGAATGGTATGTATCCTCTTCTGGCCGAGGGTTTACCTAAGGCTACCCCGGAAATACCGAAAGACCTGACACCTCCATTACTCCCGATTAAAGCACATCCCAGACCGCTAAAGATATTTTCCTTTCCTCCTATTTAGACGATGTAGCTCCCGAATATGTTAATGCCCCGCCACACACACCGCCTGTCGATGGTGCTCAACGCCAAGATCATCCGCCTATACCTCCACAACAACAAACTCCTACGCACATTCCAATAGGCCCATCTGTTTCTACCGCTTTTCCTGCATCTACAGTTTCTACCTTACATTCAACAAATCCTTTCGTGCCTAGCCCCTCAGACGGTGCGACAGGAGGTACTACAGAAATTTTTGCCACGCCACCGCGAGGAAATAAATTATCTTTCAGAGATTTAGCATACCAACGTACACCCCAACTAGCAACTTCCGACATGTTCAAGGAACATCTAGTGGATTGTAGATATGATCCAGTGCCCGGTAAAAATGACAGAATGCTGCTGTCATCACTACGTATACGACGAGCTTCAATATATTTAACGACGCTACCAGGAATGATGGCACATTTAGACAATATATATCATTTTGTCCAATCAGGGCGAGGCCCTGAAAGTATTGACGAAGCCATGGAATACCAGAAAGTAGATATACAGAGACAACTGTTACGCTTCTTCATAAACTGCGTGATCAGAAACAGAGATCGGCCTGGGGTAGATAAGGATGAAATGCAAGTACTTACCAGATGGGGTCAGAATATATCAGAAGGAAAACATGATAAACAGAAGTGTATAGTAGTTATGTGCCGAAAGATCCGCAAAGAAGTAGAACGGATACATAAAGAAAGATTAGAGGCAGACAAAACTGAATCAGAGGGAGAGGAGGAGGAAGAATCAGAAATGCCCACAGGACAATTGGAAACGATGGCTTATGTAGGTACGGGAAGACCTTTTAATAATACCAGATGCTTTAATGATCAAATACGTCCGGTACGTCCAGAATGTAACCGAAATTTTCAAACCTCTATGTTGAATACAAGGTCCCCTGAACATCTATTCCAAGCTGCCGATAAATTACTCCAAGACCGAAGGGGGTATCATATGCTCGATTCCATGGATGAGCAAGAATTAGCCAGGTCAGCAGTGCAATGGGCTGACAGTCCCGGGAAATACAGTGATGATGCGCTGGCACACACGTTTTTGAATCTTAACCCAGACGAACAGCGATTAGCTGGTATATACATGATTCAACACCTCCTTATATTATATAAAAACCAACACTCCGATCCTGGACCCCTCCCAGAAATACTGATAGAATTACTCACGAATAAATGGAGAGGTTCAGGTACTGATTTAATTAAAGAAATTCTAGAATATCGGAACCAGTACATTGTTTTCGTATACCCAGAACAAGTTTCAGTTCCCACTATGGGAAGAAAAATGTATCACATAGATAGACAGAATCCCTTACACGAAGTGCACCCAATTAAAGGAGATGACAATAATTTTAAACGCGTGTTTGTGTACACGCCCATAACTAAAATTGAATTATTAGAAATGAAGAAAGTAGTACCCAGCCATGACAAAGATCCAGCAGGTTTCCACCGTGAGATAAAAGACATGTTACTCATGGGAGAGTATACCTACCCTGACATTATGAAAATATTAAAAGTATTAATGCCTGCCGGTATTTACGAGAAACTCAAAGAAAAGGAATGGGAGGTGGGAGACCAAAAGATAGATTGGACAGCGTTAGAAAACGAAGAAAAGGCCCGAGCTGCAGGATCAGGGCTCGGGGAAAAGACTACAGCATTACCAGGATTACTAGTGCAAGTACTGCCACGCTTATTAACTACGAAAAAGGAAGACTGGGGTGCAATTTCAGCCTGTAAACAAAAACAAGATGAAGACACTAGTGATTTCTATTCCCGATTTGAAAAATGTTTTGGTATTGATAGTGGCATAAAAGCAAATAGCGAGTCGTATCCACATCTGTTTGTGACAAAATTAGTTGAAAATTCTCTGCCCCAAGTTAAGAATCGAGTATTGAAATTCGAGAGTACCTGGCAAGGTAACACCCCGTCACAGATGTTACAAATGTTACAATATCACCACAATAGAATTAGAGAAGAACAAGAACACGAACATAGACGTATGAAGGACACGAAAATGAAAATGCTCATTGCCCAGTCAGTTCCAGCTGACAGCCATAAAAAGGGTGCGACACAGTTCAGTAACTCAGCGATTCCTGTTAAAGGGACATGCAACTATTGTAAAAAGCCAGGTCATTATATACACGATTGTGCAGTTCTGAAATATAATATCTCTATTGGTAAAACCCAGGAGAGACCACGTCCACCTAGACAGGATCAGATCCAACACCCAGTACCTCAGAATGTACAGGCTATGCCAGCTTCACAACAGACTGTAGCAACATCACAGCCACAGCCTATTGCTACAACACAAAACACGACACAACAGATGTACCAGTATGCACAAAATGACTATCCCGATTATCAGCGATACACATGAAACAGCCTAGAGAGGGAGGTTGGCTTACCCCTTATTGAGGTTCCTGTAGATCAGGAAGGTCCTTATGTACATAGTGAAATATTAGGGAAAGACAGAAAGTTTTTACTTGATACAGGGGCAAGCAGAACAACTATAAGTCACGACGAGGTTCCAGGGGCACCCCTCTCAGGCTCACAGAATATTTCCCTTGGATTCTCAGGAAAGCCTATTATTAATGAAGTATCACTACCTCTTCCACTTACGGTTGGTCCATTGACACGAACTACAGATTTATTGCTTACTAAATCCTGTCCAGAGAACTTGTTAGGTATAAAAACACTGAAAGCTCTAGGAGCTATAATATGTTGTTCTCCGGAAGGAGTACGATTATTTTTACGTGACTTTAAAGGTCACTACGTGTCCAGAGACATGGATCACCGGTTACAGAATTTACCAACACATTTATGGGCACAAGGCCCCACTGATGTAGGTTGTATGCACATTACACCATATCGAGTCACACTAAAAACAGGAGTGGTATTACCACGAATACGACAATACAAGTTACCTCCAGATGCTGTAGTGGCTTTGCTGCAAATCATTGACGAGCTCATTGCACAAGGAGTGGTTGTGGAAACTGACTCCAATATATGTAACTCTCCGATCATTCCAATTCTTAAACGAACTGACCCAAAAGCACCTCCAGTTTATCGATTAGTTATTGATCTGCGCGAATTAAATAAATGTATTGTACCACAATATCCCGTGGTCCCAGATATCTCTTCATTATTAACAGCCATTGATTCAGAAGCAACGTTCTTTACTGTAATTGATCTCAAGAACGCCTTCTTTAGCGTCCCAATAGATCCGGAAAGCCAATATTTGTTCGGATTTAGTTTAAACGGACGAAGCTTTAAATTCGCACGCGCACCTCAAGGATTCACAGAAAGCCCCAGCATCTATAGCCAAGCACTGAAAAGACAACTTGACAGTATCCACATGCCTGTTAACACTGCCCTGCTTCAGTATGTCGATGATCTGCTGATCACCGCCCGAAGCGAATATGAATGTGAAAAAGCATCACTGACGGTTTTACAATTTCTAGCCGACAAGGGGCACAAAGTGTCCCCTTCTAAGCTGCAATTCTGTGTCCAGCAAGTTGTGTACCTTGGGCACTTGCTGTCCAAGGGGGGAAGACAGCTTACACCTGACCGCATCCAGTTAATTGTAAATATGCCACCACCCAAGACACAAAAGGAGGTACGGGCCTTCATAGGCCTCACTTTATACTGTAGACAGTGGATCCCTCAATACGCATTTTTAGCAAAACCACTCATTCAGTTGACAACCCAGGAGGCAGCGACATCGACTGTCCTCCCTTGGACTCAAGAACATACACAAGCTTTTGAAGACTTAAAGAAAGCTTTATGTCAAGCACCTGTTTTAGCGACACCATGTTATAATAAGCCTTTTACACTTTTCGTTACAGAACGTGAAGGTACTGCCTTGTCAGTACTCACTCAGGAACAAGCAGGTTCACACAAACCATGTGCTTACTTTTCTAGCACATTAGATCCCGTAGCTCAGGCTCTTCCTGCGTGCCTGAAATCAGTGGCAGCGACAGCTTTAGCAATCAGACAAAGCGATGCCATAGTATTAGGACATCAATTGACAGTACAAGTACCACACGCAGTAGAGGTTCTCTTGAACCGAACACAAACACAACACTTGACTATAGCAAGACTGACGGGTTATGAATTGACATTGTTCCAGCCACACATAGAAATCAGACGCTGTAGTACATTAAATCCTGCCACACTTTTGCCAGTAAGTGGAACAGACCCATTAGCACATGATTGTATTGAAGTCATTACTATCACGACGAAACCCAGACAAGACTTGACAGATATTCCATTACTAGATCCAGACTTGACACTGTATGTAGATGGTTCATGCATGAGAACAAGTACAGGAGAGTTAGTGGCCGCTTATGCAGTCACAACAGACACTGAAGTTATTGAAACAAATTGTATTGATACCTTGTCAGCTCAAGCAGCAGAGCTCATAGCTCTGACACAAGCCTGTATTCAAGCCAAACATAAGAAAGTTAACATATACACAGATTCACGTTATGCATTCGGAGTTGTACACGACTTCGGAGTTCTTTGGCAAGAAAGAGGTTATTTAACTTCTCATGGTACCAACATTCAACACGGACCCCTCATTCAAGCTTTATTAGACGCAATTCATCTACCGACTGCAATATCTATTATGAAGTGCAAGGCCCATACTAAAGTTACTGATATTATTTCTCAGGGTAACGACCTAGCTGACAGAACAGCTAAACAGACTGCTCAGAATCAGACTCATACAACTGACACGACAAAGACAATAGTTCCGATACTAACACATTGCATGACAATTAAGGATCCCGCTCTTGATGTAATTGACATACAGACACATGCGACACCAGATGAAATAAAGAAATGGACTGAATTAGGAGGGATCCAAACGGATCAAGGATGGATGACGAAGGGAAAATCTATATGGTTTCTCCCCGACTCCATGGTTCAAGTCATCATTAACACAATACATAGTCCAGCGCACCTAGGAGAAAAAGCTATGCTAGATAGCATTCAACACATTTGGTTCAACAAACACTTGCGAGCAGCAGCTAAACAAAAAGTACGTACCTGTATGATATGTTGTCAGTTTAATCCAGGTAAAAGCATTCCTGTAGAACAAGGTGGATTTCAACCTCCCGATCACCCTTTTGAAGTCCTCCAGATGGATTATATCCAGATGGAACGTTGTCGAGGATTCAAATATGTTCTCGTAGTTGTATGCGCTCTTTCCCGTTGGACAGAGGCATATCCCGTCTCAGATTACACTGCCCCGACTACTGCCAAACAGTTAGTTCGAGAATTCTTCCCACGGTATGGCTTACCGCGTGTTGTGTACTCAGATAACGGCCAGCCATTCTCATCCGAGCTAATGAAACACGTTTCACTCTTATTAGGCTATCAATGGAAATTTCACTGTGTCCGGCATCCCGAGGCAGCAGGTCTCGTGGAACGCCATAATCAAACTCTGAAAATTAGATTGTCCAAAGTATGTAGAGAAAAAGGTGTCGACTGGATAGTAGCTTTACCAGTTGCGCTCTTTTACATGAGAATGGTAGCACATTCTCGAACAGGGCTATCCCCGTATGAGGTGATCTTCGGTAGACCACCAAATATGTGGGGGACGCCTATACCTCGTAAAATCACTGATGTTGATTGTAATATGCTGACAGATTACCTGGCTTCCTTGATGTCTGCACTACAATCTTGTCGTTCACAGGTAGCTGCAGCTTTTCCCGATAACACTGAGGTGAAGCCCCATGAAGTGGTTCCAGGCGATCTCGTGCTTGTGAGGAATTTCGACAGGAGGAGCCAACTGGAGCCTCGTTGGCAGTCGCCTAAACTCGTCTTATTGACCACAAGGACAGCCGTGAAGATTGAGGGACGTAAAGGATGGTTGCACTCGAGCCATATCAAAAAATTTCATGGACTACCAGCTGACGTGAACTTTCAGCCCTGCATTCCCTCACAGACTGATTCAAAACTTCCCCTGGTTGAAAAGACAGAGAGTGAAAAATATAAACTAAAACTAAGGTCTAGCAAGTCAGACAATTTGATTGTTTAAGTCCTCTCCAAGGTGAATCGGTTGAATTTGTCTCTGACATGTATCCTCTAGACCGAAATAGAGAGAGAAATAGACAGAAACAGCTTAAAAAACATGCGTACTGTAAATCACTTCGTAGTCACTGCATAGTGACATTATTAATTATGTCTTTTCTATGTCTTCTGATTATTTCCGCAAGTATACTGTTACACATATACTATCCTATTTCCAA
The DNA here is from genome assembly GCF_964204655.1 of Triturus cristatus. Classification (NCBI taxonomy): domain Eukaryota; kingdom Metazoa; phylum Chordata; class Amphibia; order Caudata; family Salamandridae; genus Triturus; species Triturus cristatus. Next base: position 1,902,823,442 of record NC_140589.1, read on the forward strand.
GCGTGCTTCCAATGTTACTGCTGAACATTCCTTTAGCGAATTACCTCCGCATGAATTGTCCTATAGATTTGCGCTGCGCAACAACACTTTCATTAGTATGTTACATCATTCCCATCAGACCAGCAATGCTACAAATTGTTGGATATGTGGCCGACTCCCTCCCTATCAGAACTACAAGGGAGTTTTGCCTCTTTTTCCGTATCCATTCACACACAATGGCTCCTGTGGAGCATGGTTTAGTTTAATCAATTCCCTAGATTCAAATTCAGTAGTTTATCAAGACAACTGGGTATGGGGAAACCTGAACCTAGTTTTACTTAAAGTCTGCTACCCTAACAAGGAGGGACTTCCCAAAAGAACAGGAACTGATCTAGAAAATGAAGTATATGGATTAGGTAATTTTACCATTAATCTCATGATTCTGAATGTTGAATCCGAAGCTACAATAGTCTTGCCTGCTATGTCAGTATTTCCAGTTAAAGGTGAATTATGTGTAAGAAAGAATGGTTCAATACACATGGGCCATAGTAAATGTACTACTGTGATCGAATTCAGTGATCAAAGCAAGTCGACATTTAGAGCTTCTCGTCATTCCTACTTCATATGTGGCCAGACAGCATATATACGCTTACCTCTAGATTGGGATGGTACCTGTTACATTGCATTCCTTCTGCCACCTGTTTTCCTAGCCCCTCCTGATTATCATAGGAATACCCATCTAGTACACAATAGACCCCAAAGGGATATCCCGATTGTCGACTACACTGAAACGGCATGGGAACAATACACAGATTTCAATAAAGGTTTCTTTCCCTACATAGGTGTTGTCACTAATAGTAAGCTGATACGCAGATTAACCAGAACCCTTGAAGCAGTAGTGAATGAAACTACCTCTGCCCTTGGCAACTTAACAGAGGAGCAGTCTGCGATGCGGATTGTTGTTCTCCAAAACCGTCTTGTCCTTGACGTCATCCTGGCAGATAGGGGCGGAGCTTGTAGGGTCATCGTATCAAGTTGCTGTGTTTTCATACCAGAAAACGTGCCGTCAGTATATAAAGCCATAACTCGCCTTCATAAAATTGTAAGCCAGATACACCAGAGTTCAGACACCTGGACTTGGTCCGGTTGGTTCTGGAGCGTGTTGTCAGCCTGGGGATGGAAAGTCCTATCCTTCCTAGGTATTGGCTTTCTCATACTATTCAGTTGCTGCCTGTGTCTACAATGTGGACCAGCGATTTGCGGCCTGTGTGCCACATCGTGTATTCCACGTTCAAGTTCTCATTCAAAATCCCGGAAGAAGAAAGAAGAACAGATGATGTTATATGAACAGATTGATGGATTGATGAAGATCGATATTTCATGAAGGGTCCGTAGGGGACAAGGAGGGAATGAGGAAATATGAATTTTATGATCAGTTGTGTCCCCTATCTTAGACCCCAACGGCTCCATGTACAGGCTACAAGTACATGTATGTTCCCTCCAGTTCCAGCTATGAAGACGCAAATACATGTGCGTCCAACGTCAACATGTCCTCTTTCAGATCCGCCATGAATGGGTCGGATATTCCGTTCCTAAGTATGAAAGGCCACCGACTTTATGTGGTTCACTTTCCACGTTTTACAGTTCAGGCGAGTAGGCCCTGAATCCTGTCATCAAGTTTTTTCCTGCCTTTTGCTTCTGAAAACTCCAGCCTGAGTCTGCATCTGTATCCATGAACTTTGTCCTACTCCCTGCTCGGCTAACGGTGCCTGACTCGGCCTGTTGCTTGCCAAAAACTGTATTTCACCTTCAAGTTATCTGCCCTGCTCCTCATCCAATGCATTCCTGTCTAGTAGTTTAGGTAAACATCCTTCCAGCTACCGAGCGAAGGGCCCGGCCTTACTGTCTCCATGCAAGTAATTCATAGCCTCCGTTTCCATGGTAGGTCCATGCCCCCTCACATCTCATGTAGACACTTAGACGCTTGTACACGCACTAACAGTCAGTATAGAATAGATTCTGCCCGAGAGACCTTTCCTTTTGGATAATACAGTTCCTAAAACATAAGATATTAGATATTAGATATGATTTGGGATTAGGTTGACCTGACCCCCCAGACTTCTGTCTCCACATGTAGAGCCAAATGTCAAGTCCCCTTCATCCTCTAGTTGCACGTCAATCACACGTCATGCGGCTGCGCGCACATCTCTGCCAAGTATTTCTGCTGACATTGCAGGATCCTCTTATGGATCCACCCACTTGTGACATCATGTTTAATGACGTTTCTAGTATACGCCTATATTTACGCCTCTTTTCATTACGTATGTGTATTCTTATCTGTATTATCAGCTGTTACGCCTCCTGCATCTGTCTTAATGTAAATGCTTTTCATATATATATTGTTACTTGTCAATAATGTCAATCCTTCCTGAACCTTCGTGGTGATGGAATTTGATTGCCATGGTTCGAACCATAATTCCTTTGTAAGGAATAAAGCCTTTCAGAACCTCTAATACCACGGATTCTGCCTCTTATTTTACTGAGTTATTCTTATTGTATTTTACCGCATCAAAAATAGTACAGGTAATTAAAATATTTACCACAGTGTGAGTAACTCTATGGATGAGTGGCAGCATGTGACTGCATGTATAGATGTATGAGTGCATATTATAGTCCTCTATTGATGATTAACTACATGTATAAGTGACTGGATGTGTGTGTAGACCTAGGAAATAGTGAGTGCTATGTAGTATATGGCAATCTTCAGTGTATGGTTTCAAAAATAGTAGACAGTATTTTAGAATGGGTGCATCAAAGTTTATATTAGAGCATCAGTATACGCATCATATTGTCAAGTGGATGATGTCATGAGTGATGTCATCAGTGATGTCATTTGAGATGTCATGAGTGATGTCATCAGTGATGTCACTGACCATGTCATGAGTGATGTAATATGTGACATCATCAGCAGTGCATTGCGGGCGAGTGAGTTATAGTTAGCTCAATTAACTATAACAGGTGAATGTCTCTGGTTTTATACAAGTCAAATGTTCAACTAACTATTACGTCCCTGAAACCTATGTTTTATTTAGTGAATTTCTAAGGGTTTGTAAATGCTAATTCCTAACTATAACGTCTGTAAAACCTATGGTTTTTTCAGTGAATTTAGAAGGTTCTTTAAATGTTATTTTCATATTTTAATGTTTTTAAAACCTAGATTTTTTCTATTATATTTTTAAATATTTTGGAACTCTATTATACTTCTTGTTTTTAACTTTGAATATCATGTAATGTTTTATATCTTCCCCAAAAAATATGTATATTTTTTGGGGGGGGGAGAAAACTGCACTCCCATACCGGTAGCATACCAAGCTCCATCACCACACGAATCCTATCCGCCATATTGCTAAACTCGTAAATGATGCGCATTTCGTATCTGACGAGTTCGTGGCACCGTGTCCCGCGTAACATCATAGACGCATGACGTCACCCCAGGTACTACTTTGGTTTCCGACGGGTACGCAGTACCAAGCCTCGCGTTACGTCATGTACGTATGGGATCGTCGCACTTGCTGCGCGTTGCGTATTCCACGAGTACACGCTGCCAGGCCCTGTGTTATGTCACAGACTTATAGTATCGTGCCGGATACGCCATTCCCTTTTTTTTTGTCTCATAAGTATATCTAAATAACTTTAAACAGTATATGAGAGCACCCGAAAATCTCAATTATTTTAAACATTTATATAGTTCTAACTGTAATAAACTTATATTATGATAAATAAATGTTGTCAAAATTGCATCGGGTGCGGCCTCCTTGAGCGCTCGGTGCGCAATTGCCATATGACCATAAAAAAAGCATTTGATTCGTTCATAACATTTCCCATTGTAACAGTTGTACGACCCCACCCATTTTACTCATTCTCTCTACAGCGTTTGATGAGAGACACCTCGTCTGCTTAGAAAGCTTCTTTGAAAAGTGTTTTCCTGTATACACATATCTTATACTACACACAACATGCAACGATCATCTTGATCAATATTCATGCTCTGTACATTAGCCTTCCACGTGTGATTGTCATGCATCTAAAACGTTCTATCAAAGAACAAATATGTGTTACACAATGCCCCTGGTGTGTGTGTCTGCACATTATTGTGCTGCCTTTCGGCCTGAGTATTGCTGACTCTAAGGAGCATCATCAGCCACGGGTAGACTGCACATCCTAGATCACATGCCATCTCATTAACGATAGTTTCCACCCTCCCGACACATGCTACACTAATCTAAATGGCACACTCTGTGAGGTCAAAACTACAAAAGAAACATACATAAGTACACTTCCTGGCCAGGCAGGAACTGAACAACGCCCAAGTCCCCGGAATAATTATTCACACCCCTACGCTGGCCTGGCGTATGCAAGCCCAGCCCACTTTGCGTACGTATAAATAGGATAACCACAACGCCACACGTCCCTCTTCTTCCACACTACCACAAATGATTTGCCGCATCCACCTCGCAGATCACAATGCGCAATAAAAAAAGAAATGGATCCATGAGGTGTACTCCCTCCTGGCAATCAACACGGGCTCTAAATTGTGAGCCCTACTGCCCGTCGTCTACGAAAGGGATACTTGAGGTGTACACTCTCCTGCAATCGACACTCCATCTGAATTGTGAGCACTGCTGCCCATAGTGTTTGCTCACACAACAATGACAGCAGGTAAACAGAGCGGCCTGGGTGCACAGGGCCACCAATTAAGCGCACTGCGGCGAGAGGGGTGGGGTGCTTGAGCCTAGCTGCGCAGGTCCGAACAAACGATATTGCCATGTGTTATGATGTGATCTTTGACCTCATTCAGTCACATCTCTGTCTCATTTTAAAGACCTGCTGGACTCTACTGTAGGCCTGAGCCAGTGGGCAGCGCTACCCTACAGACACATCTTCAACACGGTGCTGCGGGAGGGATGGGATGCATCAGCTAGACTGTGCATGTGAAAATAAGCGATATTGCCATGTGTTATGATGTGATCTTTGACCTCATTCAGTCACATCTCTGTCTCATTTTAAAGACCTGCTATACCATAAGGTAGGCCTGAGCCTACGGGCAGCGCTGCCCTACAGACACCTGTTGAGGGCGGTTCTGCGGGAAGGGTGCATCACCCTGAGTGCGCACGTGCGAAAAAGCGATGTTGCCATGCATAATGATGTGATCTCTGACCTCATTCAGTCACATCGGTCTAATTTTAAGGACCTGCTGGGCTGTACTGTAGGCTTGAGCCAGCGGGCAGCGCTGCCATACAGACACGTGGCGTTGGCTTTTAGGACACTGTAGTGAGCTCCTTACTAAGTGTACATGCACACAGGCTCCCACCACTGCATTACACGCGCACATTATGCTTCTAGCATGCGCTCTGTTCCTTTGTATGTGAACGTTAGCATAACATATTATTATTTAACCTTATGTATTCTCTTGCACTCCAACTCCTCTTTGAACCACGATTACCACTAACAGTTGGTAGATCGTACTTCAAAAACGAAGGATGCACTCAACTCCTATTTTCTATCAAGCTTGAAATAAACCTTGATTAACTCCAGACGTTTCCACCATTAAATTATTTCTCCCTTTTCAGACATTCCATTGATTGCCACAAGAAGGGCGGAGCGGGAGCTGATCCCGCAATGATGCCCCGGCATTCTGACACCTTCCATCATGGTATCAAGACACCGTCCCCGACCGGAGAACTGGTCTATCGTACAAACATACCCCGGACTAGGAGCTTGCACCAACACGTCATGGGACACACCAGTGGTGGCAGGTGAGCAGTGAAGCCTCGGTGTGCCAGACCTACAATTGAGCACAGTGTGGGAGAAGGGGTTGGGGTGCAGCACCCTGGGTGCACAGGTGTATGCAAGCGATTTTCCCGTAGCTAATAATGTAGGACTATATTATCAAACAACGGCGATAACATTAACACCACTTTAGTGACAGGAAACTGCAGCTAAAGCAACAATAAGGGGTTGATAATATGCCCTTGTCAATTCCCATAGGAAATTCACAAGGGCATATTATCAACCCCTTATCTCCACTTTAGCGGCAGTTTCCTGATGCTAAAGCGGCGATAATGTTATCGCCCTTCCTTCATAATATGGTCCATAATCTCTGGCCTCATGTATTTAATTTTAAGGACTTGCTGAACCATACTCTTTCTCGCAGACCCCAGCGTCCTAGACAAACGGGTGACAGAGGGTAAACACTAAGGGCTGGTGGCAATAGGCCAACGCTCTGTCTCCTCCTCCCTCTCTTCTTTTGACTCTTCCTCCCCTTCTCCCTTCCACCCACTCCCCCTCCCTTCCATTCTCACAATGGTCCTTTCATTCGGACTACCTTTCTTTACCTCTTCCATATAGCACACACACTTATGTTTCATTTTTGTCTTGCAGGTTTCCTACGCTGCTTCCACTGGAGTCCAACCCACGTTCTTTTTATTATACTCTTTCTATTGAAGTTACATTTCTGTTTATTTCTGTTTTAATAAAGGTTACTTATTTTTTCAAATAAATAACTGAGTGTATAGGTCTACTTTTTCTGACGACATTTGTCTATTGTTTATTGTGAAAATCATCTGTTTATAGGAGATTATTTAATATTAGAGTGCACCTACCAAACATAATCTAACTGACTATTAGATAAATGAAGCCTGGGTAATTGTACAACTGCAAGAGTTCTATGAGTGTATCACTTTATAACACCATAAGTACTGCCCGTGTGATTACAGAACAAATAAGGCTCTGCCTAGGACCATGAGGCTTCAGGGACTGCCGAGGCCCACCCTGCATATTTAAATAAAGACCCGGAGTGTGGCGATCCCCGGACTTCAGTTGGCCTTGAACCCCCGAACAATTAGTAAACAATACCCGGGAAGGTGGTGCTGACCTAGGCTGCAAGACGTCTCTGTTACCTTCCGCGCCTAATTTACATGTGACATTAAAATCCCTAGTCCTACAGAGACCCCGCAATATACTAATTGGATTGGCCACGGAACATTACCCACCCACCAGGGGCCTCATTTAAAAGAACGGGTGAGACCCCACTTTTTTTTTTGTTCTTTTCTCTCCATTTTTACCATCCACATCCCCTATATTACAGCAATACGAGGTTTTCCTCCTCTCGCTTCAAGTAGTCGAACAAGTATTTGCTATCACAGGGTGGAAGCCATGCACCACCCTCTAATAGCAAACACAAATGTCCAGCGAATGCACACCCCGGGACATTGTATGAGCTGCGCCTGAGAGGTCGCCCTTCCTACTACCATGATACATTTGTCTGTATAAATGCATACTAACACTACTTAAACACATGTAGTACAATGACCAGAATGTAGTGAAGAAGCAGAGAAAGCGCAAAATCTAAAAATATAAATCCTACCAGAAGTCGGATGACATTGTTCAATGAGCCGACGACCCTGGCATGAGTAGAAACAGCTACACGAACAAAACGGGTCTTCAGCACAACGCAAGCAATTTTGAAATATTGCTGACTGGTGCCTTCTTTTTGCCTTCTCCCACTCGTCGCTAAATTTATGTAGTGAAGAGGCAGACAGCAGTGAATCCAATAAGTTGATTTGTTACAAGAAAACAAGACACCTGAAACAACCACCAACAGGAGCAGACAGCAAAGCAACCGTCTAATCCAGCACCGTATACAAACACCGCAAGGTTCCCCTCATGACAGCCCTACATTCTAACATTTATTACTGATGGCCATATTATCAAGGAACAGCGTTAAAATTATTGCTGCTTTAGCGGCAGGAAACTGCCGCTAAAACGGCAATAATGGGCTTGATAATATGCCGTAGAGAATTCGAATAGAAGCCCCTGTTCTAGTGTTAACTTGGGCTTCTATTGGAATTCTCTATGGCATATTATGAAGCCCATTATTGCCATTTTAGCGGCAGTTTCCTGCTGCTAAACAGCAATAATTTTAACGCCGTTCCTTGATAATATGCCCCTTAGATCCTAGTAGAATTACATACTAACATTCTACTATGACTTACAATGGAATACTACACAGAGCACATCACTTTACAGCAATGAGCTCATAGTTTCATCCACGAGTCTTGACACCGGTAGATGTAAGACTTTCACTTCCCACTCCCTATATTGTATAAACGTAAACTAACACTTCTTCCACAAGTATGCAACAGCACCCAGAGCACATCACTTTACAGCAATGAGCTCACAATTTAGGCTCACGGTTTAATCCCCGAGTCTTCGCACCAGTAGGGATGAGTAGTTTGCTTCCCACTCCCTATATACTATAAACGCATACTAACACTACTTACACACTTATACTACAGCGGCTAGTATCCTACACCGCCCGGAGCCCATCACTTTATAGCAGCTCGGTTTCATCACCAAGTCTTCACACCGGTAGGCGTAACTATTTCGCTTCCTGCTTCCTGTATACTATCAACACACAGTAGCAGTCAGTAGTTTGCTTCCCACTCCCTGTAAGGTATAAACGCCTACTAACACTACTTGCACATGTATGCTACAAACACCAGACCACATCACTTTACAGCAATGACCTCACGGTTTAGACTCTCGGTTTCATACCCGAGTGTAGCACCATATCGTATCACCACCATGCCACTCTGAGCAACACCGCCCTTTCAGACCGTTAATAGTGATAACTACCTACTGGCGACGCCAGTAGGTAATCAAGAACAAATTACAATAGTTCCTTGATTCTTTTAGCTTTCAAAAATTATCTCTATTACTGTCTTTCTACTTTTCCATATAAATAGTTTTTTTAATATTCAAGTACACATCGAAGTCAGAAATGAAACGGATTCTATCAACACACTTTCTAGAACATTCTACAACACGTGGAGGTTAAAAGTTCATCAATTTTTTTAAACCTAACAATATTTTTGTACAACATTTTCTTGAACATTTAACGGCAGTTGCAGGTTAAATGTTCACGATTGTTTTAAGTTCAAACAGTGCCTTTCAAATGCAAGTAGCAGGTGTGGCTGAGTTCAGCAAATGTTAACTTATAATATGTACTATAACATGTACGTGCAAACTGATTTTTCTTAACCAATCACAAACATACTTTTCCACAAAACGAATGTGCACCCTACTTTTAAAAAACAATGCTTTTCATCTCACAATCAGGTACCGTTTTGTATGTGAAAAGAAACTAGTTCCCCTTCTTTAAACATATCTTTTATTCTATGAAGGAACTACATGAGCTAAAAACATCTTTCCATAACTTCCAGCCATACCTTCAAAATGCTAGTGTGGATCGTAGGACATAGCTATGTTTTCTGGTGCAAGAGGTATGCAGAACTGAGACGTATTGACTTAGACCTAGGTTTACAAAATGTGGACATTAAATGGTTTAGACAGAGACGATTGAAGTGGCACCAATTGTTGCCTTTGGTTAAAACCTGTTTGCATCTCCAACACCCTGACCTCATGTGGTGGAAACAACCTAGGCACATTGACTGGGGTAGATTTGGAAATGCTTATGAAGGACACCTCTGCACAATTGATGTTACTTTTGCCTCTAACTATCTTTGTATATTCCAATATATGCCAAAGACAGAAGTGGAAATGGTCCAAACAATTTTGTCCTCAGATTGAAAAATTTCAGAAAAAAGTCAACAAAGCTGTCTGTGCTGTAGGAGAGTAGGATCTGCTTCACATGGGTACCCCCACTTTTTGCTTGTGTTTCACTGTTTTTTCCTTAGTCTGGCTGTGGCCCTGCTAATCAGGACCACAGCCTAGCTGCTTCCTCTCTAAAATGGTTTCCATGTACATTAGGTACATATCTAATTGGATTCTGGAGTGCCTTATAAGCTCCTAGTATATGGTATGCTATGTACCTAGGGCATAGGTACCTCAGAGGCCTACTAGGGGCTGCAGCATATATTATGCCACCCATGGGAAGCACTCCAAAATGGCACCACAGGTATGCTACTGCAGCCTGGGTAAGGGTGTGCTTGCACCCCTTAAAGTGGTATAGGCTACCTATATCACTAACCTATACAGACACATATAAAACTATAAGCCACCCCACTGCAGGCCTTGACAATCCTGAAGGCAGAGTGCTTGGATTTATGTGAGAGGGTGCCCAAGCATGAGCTAAGCCCCTCTGCAGCTTTCGGAAATACTTCCTTATGGCTGTTCTGTGATACAGCCATACCATATACTCTTAAATGCATTATAACCTCGCGGTAAATGCTAACTTTGGGATGGCTGCATTAAAACATGTTGTGTTTGGTGTCAAATGCTTTGGAATACTACCCACCTGCCAATTCTGGCGGCGGGGGTAGCATTCCACCCTTCTATAGGGAGAGACATGTTCACACTGGCTAAACCCGGTAGGACTTTCATGAGCCCTGGTATCACAAAATGGATGCCTCTGCCACAGACACGGGTCTGGCCTCCTGCTGCTGACCGAAACTCTGGCAGGGGAGGCCTGGACAATAGGTTTCCTGTCGAAGGGAGGTGTGACCACCTCCCCAGACAGGCTGATGTGTATTGGGGCTGGGCAGGAGCACTCTCTGGTGCTTTGAAGTCCTAAACTGGGGGCACACTTGGTGCCCCATGCATACTCCAGTTCAGACCGGTTGCAGGGGCTACCTGCCCCGGCTCTGGCGCAAAACTGGACAAAGGAAATGGGTGTCCCCACCCCTCTTACCTGGCCCACCCATAGGTGGGGCCTTAGAGTTAGTCCATCCCCTAAACTTTCTATAAGTGTAGGAATCCAGTCCCTGGGACTTTAGATTACCCTGGACGAAACTCTGCAACATATATCCTGGACCTTCGACGTTCTATCCTGACTAGAAGACTGAAGAAATCTCCCTTGGGGTCAAGGAGTGACTCCCCTGCTTGGGAGGCACCAAAGAAGCAACTGACCGGTCTGCATTGCTGAAGCTCCCGCCGGACGCCGAACTCTTTGCATCACCAGAGGAGGATTTCCAGACTTCCCCGAGGCTACCCTGAGTCCACAGCAAAGCTGAGGCCCGTGGCTACCGTGGGTGACATGGAACCGTGACCCCTGGACACCATGAACATTTGCAGCAACACTATCTTCCTGGTACTCCTCGAAGTTGTGCTTTGGGCTCCAAGTAGCCCCAGCTTTGAGCACCTCCTGCACCGAAGATTGTTGGCCTCCACTCCACGAGTGACCCGTGGGCCAGCTTCAAGTACAAGCGCTCGAGGCTCCTTCGCGATCCCTAGCCCTTTGGCTAGCAGGTCCCTGTTGGAAAGGCGTTCGCTGGAGGGGGGCTCAATAGCGTCTACCCACCCCTTTGACCCACCTCTCCCAAGTAGGCCGAGCCAGGCGTGCACACACTACGAACGGAGGGACACCTCAACGTATTTCTTTGTAAGACGATAGGTTCTTTTATCGAAGGTTTCAAGGGATCTTTATGATCCGAGTTGCAATTAGTACATCAGCGCCACAATAGACTACAATTCAGTGGTAGGGGAATGGGGGTAGCGGGACAGTCTTTGAATGTAGTGTCTCTGCAAGGTACCCTGCGGCAGCTCACAATCCTCGAGCTGGGGGGTGTTGCTTCTCTAGGCGATCTCTTGCCAATCTTCCTAGGAGGGAGAGCCGCGAGTCACTCAGCAGGCCCAGATGGTTCAGAGTTCGGGAGCCGCGACCGCGTCAGCAGGGCTCCGGTGGTTCAGAGTTCGGGGGCCGCGAGTCCCTCAGCAGGCCCAGGTGGTTCAGAGTTCGGGGGCCGCGAGTCACTCAGCAGGCCAGGTGGTTTCAGCGTTCCGGGAGCCGCGACCGCGTCAGCAGTGCTCAGATGGTTCAGAGTTCGGGGGCCGCGAGTCACTCAGCAGGCACAGGAGGTTCAGCGTTCAGGGAGCCGCGACAGCGTCAGCAGGCCTCCGATGGTTCCAGGTCTTCTCTGCCGTTCGTCCCTCCGGCACCCCCTATTATACTCCTCTTGCCCTTTGAAGTCCGGAGTCCTCGCAGAGAGGGGTCTTGGTGACTGATGGGGTTCGGCGGGATTTCCTGCCGCTCGATCCGTTGGTCCTTTCAGATGGGTCTGGGAGGGACCCCAGACGCTCAGCAGGCGAGGCGCCCGCGCCCCAGGGGCCGGGTGGCCGATCGAACCCTCCCGGGGGAAGGCGATCCGAGGTGTGACGGGGCTGGCGCCCCTTGGTCTGGCTCGGGGGGTTGCCCGCTCCCTTGGTTGGGCATGCGTGGTAAGATGTCGAGTCTGGCGGGAGCTCTGGCCGGTCCTCGGGTCTATGTGGCTGGGGCGGCCGGAGTCGGGATGTCGTGTCTTAGGGTGGTTGTAGGTTGGCTTGATGCTCGGGAGGGCCTACGCCGTGAGGCCAGTCTCACAGTCCCCACGAAGGCAACTCCTTTTCTACTTGGGCTTTCCTGGTTGCTCCACAAATGCCCTTACTTACCCTTGCTGGGTGAGTCCATCAGACCTTGCTGGTCTGTACCGCAGTCCTTTCTCTGATTTCCAGTGACTTGCCGTTTGCCAAGGTTTGTTGGTTCCAATCTGGTCGCCGACACCGCAGCACTCGACAGACTTCATGGGACAGCTCGAATCCGACACGTGGACTTTGTCGACGCCTCCTGGACCTCGTGGCTGAAGAGTCAAGACACCAATCAACTCACCTGAAGCACCCGACATCTGTGGGCATTGGTCCATCCTGCCCTAGGTCACTGGCAAGTGACCCAGACTCTGTCCCCTCTGCTTTCAGATTCCTCACGTCCTAGATCCAGGCTTAGATCTCTTTGGACACTTCTCCTCTTCACGGCAGCAGCAGTTCTTTGCAGGCTCCCATTGAAATCGACTACGCGACCCGACACTAAAAGACACCTATGCACCAGGCTTCCCTGGGTGAGGTAACTCGAGTACTCCGGTGCTCTCATGGGTGCTAGCTCTAGAACTACCTAAGTCCAAAAGGGTTTGTTCCTGACTTGATTAGAAGTGTCCCTAATCTTTAAATTTCCAACCACAACATTGCCCATGGAAGATAACAGGAATACGTGGTTGTGGTTACACACTGCATACAGTCCCCGTGGGTCCCCTGTGTCACTACCTTGGATGGTTCCTTGGTATCCCAGCGATTCTAGAGGCTATAGGCCTAGTGTCTATCCCAGTCGTGGTTCTTATACCACTTTTTTGGTATATGATGTGGTACGCCCCTAGGGCCCAAACGTGCATTTGTGCTTTTACTGATGATTGCTATCTTGTAACTTAAGTACTTCGAACTCCAGTCTCATAAAGAGACTAGAGGGGTGTGTTTTATCTTAAATACTTATATTGTAAATATATACCTGGTGTGGTTGTCTTTTCATTTGATCATTCAAGAGATTATAGACTGGTAAAACAAGCTGCTTTACATTCCTTCAAGACTTAGCCTGAAGGCTGCTCTCCATAGCTTCCACTAGGATAGCTTTCAATAAAGGTTGTCTTTAACCTATCACCATAAGGGGTTGTTTGGACTGATACAAGGTGCCCACTAGAACAAGTGTACAGCATATATCAGGCCACCTTCTCACACTGCATACCTCAAAGACCACAAAATGGGGTCCATATACAACAACAACATATGTTTTGATATGGCGGATATATACAGAAGTGATGGAGTACACTTCACAGATCAGGGAAACCGAGTTTTCCTGAATAACTTGAAGCTGTGCAACCGCACTTATACGTAGCTCCAACTAATGAACACAAGGGCTCTTTTTAGAGCCACCCTATAACTTACAACTTAGGCCCCCTATTTTAGGGCTATATAACGCCAACTCCCGCACCCTCACCAAAATGTATTCTCCACACAGCTGTGGCGCAGTGGCCAGACCATCTCACTTTGCAGCACAGACCTCTCGCTTTGATCCCCAGCTCTACTCACCCATAGGGGTGAGTAGTTTGTGCTCTACAAATACCATATTGATTTACCTTCGCGCTCCCTATACAGCACCACCTAAGCACCATACACAAGCTACAATGTTCAAAACAAAAGTTCACCCAAGTACCTATAACTGCATGTTGACACTACTTGCACAGATGTGGCACAGCTACCAGAGCACATGACTTCACAGTATATGTCACACAGTTTGGGCTCACGCTTTAATCCCCGACTCCGGCAGCAGCTCAGCTTAGCAACATGAGACTCTAGACAATACCTCACATTTATTCCGTACCTCAGGACTTTCATACCAGTATGGGTCAGTAGTTCGTCCTAGTAGTTATAAACACATCCGGACACTACTTCCACAACTGTAGTACAGCGGCCACTGTGATGGAGCAGGTAAAACAACATTTTGTATACCTTCTCTATTTGCATGAAAGTACTAATGACGTAATCAGTTATATATTAAGCGGTATTAACTATGTGCTGTGATTTATTAATCAATAAAATGCACCTTTGTTAAACACAAATTACACGCGGGACTAATTGCTATTTGCATGGCAGAATAACCTAATAACTAACTGTGGTACGCATATTAACAATAGAAGGTGTGGTAATAGAAAATTGCTATGATTTATGTTGCTTGGTGACGTTTGCGTTCCTGTTGGGACCGAATGGTGAGTATTATTGCCTTAAATATTGCTATAAGCTAGGAAAATACTAATATATAATGGGATTAGTGTGGGTTTAAACATTAGAATCTTCATTTCCATATATTAATTATGTTTTATGTTTGTTTTGCTTAAGTTGACTTTCGGCCTACCAGGCCATGACATTCAAAATGGAGTTCGGAAGTGGCCACCGTCTTGTGAGCGCGATGTCTACTGCGCAGACTCGGATGGCTCCGAAGATCTCCAGGCATCCTCAATTCACAGCACAGTGTTCCTGGTCAAGGATAGGAACGTGGAGGACTGCCAGATTTCAGTAAGTGTAAATTACCCGAAGAAACAATAGTCACCAAAAAATGAAAGAATCAAGATTGTTTTTACATTGGACATTTTCGCATGAGAATGACATAAACTGAGGATATTACAAAGCTATTTCCCTGGGAACCCAAGACTCTGAGAAAGTCGGACCATATAACAAATTTGGCAGGATTGGCCAATCACAGTTCTTCCCAGTTCAATAAATGTTTCATGTTGCCAGAATTTTATTATAAAAGAAGGGTAGTAAAGTAGGAGGGCCACCTTAGATAGATTGCGTCCCGAGGACAGAGTGCGTCCCGAGGAGAGAGTGCGTTCCAGAGGGGTGTCCTGAATTTGCTTGATCAACTTGCTTGCACGGTTGCTCGGTCCTTTGGATATCTTTGGGACTGTGCCGTGCTGAGCAAAAGAACTTTCCGGACTTTTTGAATGTTGGCCTGCATTTCGATTTGGACAATTTATCAAAAGAGATTTGAAATATGCAGAGCTAACAAAATTAGAGAAACTACCGCGATAGCAAGAATAGGTAAATATAAATGTCATGCTAAATTGTGTTGAATAATTAATTTGGAACTTTGTTGACCGCAATGCAAAATTATGCGACTAAAAGCAAGTAATTAGATAAACTAAATATTGATTAACAGAGAATGAGTTTGTGGTTCTCTAAATAGGGCATTGAATAAGAAATCCGAAGCTTTAATGTGTTTTAGCTGGTTCTAAATCACCATCAACCAATCCAACTAATTTGTCCATCGACTAAGTGGTGGAGTGCCTTGATGTTAAGGTTAGGATTCTATGGTTATTGATGTATATATGTAAATATTGTAAAACATTTCCTTCCCCATAGGTTATAAGGTACTTCCCCACATGTCCAGCAGATTCATCGTCCTCCTTTGTGAAGATACGAGTGAGACTTGAGAGTGTTGGTGCTATGGGTCCCACTAATGAATGAGTAAGTGCGGTGACGGATCTATGACGCAGGGAGGATCTGTAAATTTCGCCTCCTTTCTGCTGGATCAGTTTTTCTGGTAGCAGAGTTATGGTTCTATTGCATTGGTTTGGTGATTATTGCTTATTGATTTTTGATTTCTGATTATTGATTATTGATTGCGGATGTTTGGTTGATTGTTGATCTATGTTCTAACATTCTGTGTTGAAGCGTGTCGCGTTTTATGTTGTTTTTGAAGACTTCTGGGATGTAGTAAGTTGGATGCCCTGTATGTACACGGGGAAAACGTGTGGCAAGTGAAGTCGCACGGTGTATTGTCTTGTTGCCCTGTAGGTACACGGGGAAAACGTATGACGATTGGAGTCGCACGACGCATTGTCTGGGTACGAAATTGGTAACATCGTCGTGTGTTATCGGTAGGGATATTTTCAGTGTGAAAGTGGTGTATGGATAGCGAAGGCCACCTGTGAAATTTCAGTCTTAAGAACAGGAGTCAATTGTGAGCTCTGATTACGCTTATCACTGGAAAGGTAATAGGTCTCCCCTAAGCTTGTAAGAAGGGTAAAGTAGAGGGAAGTGCTACATTATCAACGAAACTGAATAATTCTGTGGAAGGGCAGAGGTAAGCGCTGCTCTCGAGAAATACAGAATTCTTGTGCAAATGGACTACATTTTCTGTATGAATGTGTGTAAGTGAAATAGCACTCGGTTTTCTCATGAAACTCTGGCCTTCATTCTCAGGAGCATTGTAGTCTCCACATGTGTTTTATCTCCAGAGTAATGGTTAGCCTTTGCTTGTTAGAAGGGTAAAGTAGAGGGAAGTGCTACTTTATCGGCGAATGGAATAATTCTGCGGAAGGGCAGAGATAAGCGCTACTCTCGAGAAATACGGAATTCTTGTGTAAAAGGTCAAAACTATTTCTTTGATTTAGCGAAGTAGACAAGACAATGGTGGTGTTTTTATTTCGTTACTAACAGATGTTTGATTGAAGAGAACATAAGAGAAAGTTTGCAGAGAAATTTTGTAAAGGAGGGGTCAGCAGAAGCAGGAGTCGTGAGAAACACTGACGTCAGGAAGACCGCACTGGGATTGGACAGCTGTGGAGTGACATGGACGCACAGGATTGGTGCATTAGTGTGAGTCGCACTAGGAGTGGAGAATTGCTGTTGTGACGTAGACACCCAGGATTGGTGCATTAGTGGAAGTCACGCTGGGATAGATGGATGCGGAATTGACGTAGAGCTTTCTGATTTGCTTACGAGTGTGTTTCCACAGTGGTATTGGTTGAAAAGGAAACCGCACAGAGGAAACTGATTGGTAGAGAGTTTGTGTTGCACTGACATTTCTAGCTGAACCCGAAGACAAAAGTTAAGCGAAAAATGTATTACATTGGTAAAGAGAAGAAGAAAGTTTCGCTGTTTGGAAAGGTAAAAAGACTGTTTGTGAAAGACAAGCCTGCAGTAAAGCAGGAGTGGAGACTTTTCCCTCCCCCAAGAACGCCTGTATTCACATGCTAATGAAGTATGGCTATCACACTTGCTTGTGGGTAGAGAAATGGGTGCAATATACAAAAGGTGATGGTGTGCTTGCATTTCCTCCAGAAGGTTCTTTAACATAGAAGTTTTGCGGCATTTGAGAGAAACAATGGGGAAACTTGAGCCTAAACCTAGACCTATGCAATTTGAAGCATTAATGGATTGGGAAAATGCAGTGTATGAGAAAGAACGGCACAAATCAGGAAGAGGTTCTGATTTTGGTTTGGATAAATATCGGAAGGAGAATATTGAGGACAGAACATGTAAATGGCAACAGGTGGATGTACCAAATGATTTGTTTCCTCTCAGGAGTATGGGAGGATCTACAGGAAGTGAAAAGAAAGAGGAAAAGAAGCATGTTCAAATTTCAGGCTGTAGGTACAGTGATACTAAAGATGAGTTGCTGGATGACATTCTGGGTAACAGACCACCTCCATATCAAGGGGAGTTTGTGACAGTGGTGCCAAAGGCACCACCAGCAGAAACTACAAAAGTTTTCCAAACTGTTCCAGTCCCCATAGGGAATAGTGCAATAAATAGACAGGAACCTGTTCAAATTACTAGTACAGTAACGAAGCTAGAACTTCTTCCAATGAGCAGTACGATTATTTGGCAAGAAACACAAGTGATAAATAGGTCAAATCATGAAGAAGAAGAAAATGCAGGTGCCTCACGACTCAGCAGGAGACTAATGCACGGTAGTATGTTATATCTTCCGCATATAGCAGCGATAATTTTCGTTTGTCAACACACTTGCCTAACATACCGCTATGTATATCAGGAGGCAAGAGACAGAAGCCTATCAGGAGGCAAGAGACAGATCACGACAGCCTATCAGAAGGCTTGATTTAAATAAAGGCGTGATGTACAGCAGCAAACTTTGTGCCGAAAGCCCAAGAAGAAGGAACACATATCCGAAACGCGTCGGCAAGGCAGTCCAAGTGTAATGGAGAGCAGGAAACTATAACTCACGCGACCGCAATCCACTGCTGATGACGTCAGATATTACATCACTGTATTTAGACACTTATTTACCCATTTATTCTTCCATTAATCTTTAGCTATACATATATTACAAATATTTATTTTACAGAAAGACACATATGTCATCAGTGATGTAATATCTGACGTCATCAGCACTGGATTGCGGTCGCGTGAGTTATAGTTGCCTGCACTAACTATAACGGGGGAATTTCATTGGTTTTTTACGAGTGAAATGTCCAGCTAACTATAACATGTGTGAAACCTATGGTTTTTTAAGTGAATATGCAAGGTTTTTTAAATGCTAATTCCTAACTATAACGTGTGTGAAACCTATGGTTTTTTCAGTGAATTTGTACGTTTTTTTAAATGCTAAGTTATGTATTTACTTAAATTTGTTTTTTTAAGGTTTTTCACCGCGCGCTCATGCTACGCAGTTCGTGCCGTGCGCGCATGGTGCGCGCACTCTACGATTTTTTAAAGAATTTTTTAAAAAATGTTGGCCCTTCGGGGTCCTCCTGTGACCCCCTGACCAAGGCTAGGGGGTCAGGAACTGTCCACCATGCCCCCTTTTCACGTTCGCCACCTTCCTTTTCCACTCTCGCACTGACAACAAACAAAATGGCGGCCGACACTTCCTGATTTCGACCGATTCGAACGTTGACTGACATGTAACATCCAATCAGAATTTCGCTCGCGCACGTTAGTGTGCGCTCACCGTGCGCGCACGGTGCGCGCCTATAGATATGTATATGCTTTTAAATACTATTTTCTCAGGAAATACTGAACAGATTGACTCCAGATATTTTCTCAGCTCCCGCTTGACAAATCCCCCCGAGACTTTCAGGGTACGAGCGGAGCGGAGCACCCCACCTATTTTGAAAATTTCACGAGGATTTGTCAATCGGCGCCAAAGTTATTCCAAATAGAATGTTGCGGATTTCCTATGGAAACACGGTACTAACTATAACTATCTACTGGCGACCGCCAGTAGATAATATATATATATATATATTTGAACATTCATTTGTTTTTTTAATTTCATATTGTTGAAATGTCTCAGATGCTAGTGGAAGGTGAAAGAAGCACAAATATCAGAAGTTTCAGTTCCTGGTTATAACAAGTGACCTGGTTGGTCAATGGTTGTCTATAATTTTGGACTTTGTTTGGCGACAATGCCCACTAGGGCTTTATTTATGCACAGGAGTATAATAATTACAGCTCTGTGTGGCTTGATATCTGTAATTAGGTTACTAGCACATATAGGGTATATTTGCCCACATGGGTTGGAAAGTGGTTATTTTGATGGACTTGAGCAGTGTTCCCCTTATGGGGCAATGGTTTCCCACTTGGGTTGTTTTAATTTATTTGTACAAGAATAACTTTGTCCATTGAAGAATTTATGGCCATCGTGAGTATGGCCTTTTTGCGCAGGTGCCTCACGACTCAGCAGGAGACGCATGTGCGGTAGTATGTTATATCTACCGCGTATAGCGCGATAGTTTTCGTTTGTCAACACACTTGCCTAACATACCGCTATGTATATGACTTTTCTGTCCAGAATGAACTAATATGTTATAAATGCAAAAAATTAATATTAGCCTTATTTACAAATGATCTCTGAGACATCGCGTATGCAATCTGTCTTCACTTTCTATGATTTTGAATGTCACATGATTTGTATATAACTTTATTGTTTTCATTTGCCCACTACCCATGAACATGAAGTGGACGCTTCGAAACGCGTTGGGTGATTCTTTTTCCGTGATATTAAACTCACGTTTGAAGCAGATATGGGCTAAGGCGTTGTCTTTGTGATGTGGTAAAGGCGACTGTTTCGTTTGGATATATATATATATATATATATATATATATATATATATATATATATATATATATATATATATATATATCCAAACAATTGTCGATTCTTCTTCGTTAAATCAACAGCCGAAGACCATAATGTTGCAAAAAGCGGTGATTTATTGTCGCTTCGCACTCAACCCTACGCGTTTCGGGGACAACCCCTTGATCACGAGTAACAGGTATCGTTTGGCCAATCTGCTTAAATAAACAAACCATCATGTGACAAATAATAATCGAAAACAGACTTGAAGAGTTACCATCACTCTAAAAGTCATTTTAAAGTTGAATAAATGTGACAAAAACATGAAATGTTATTCAAAGCATTGGAAATAAAATAATTGCTGATTTAAATTATTTTTCACAATGTTACCTTCACAATGGAATGATAAATAGTCTCAAGGATAAGCTCTGAAATTCGTTAAACATGTAATTATTAGCTTTCAGTCCATTCAATAGAACCCTGGGAAAACTTTGTTGTTCCTCTCTTAAATTCATGAATTATACCTTGAGTCATGCTCAAGAAAATAATAAAGCCTCAGTGGGCAATCATTGTGTGTCTCGAAATAATTATATATAAGGGTGTTGGACGAAAAATTGGCTGATCTTCTATAACAATGAACAGAACTCCATCCTTTTCCTGACTGCTTCCTAATCCAACAAATCTGCGATCTAAACAAAAACCAACAATAATCGATAAGTTTCCATAAATAACACATTGACAAACAGATACACATAAACATACAAAAATGTGTGATGGCGCAGGCTATTAAAAAGATCTTACTTTTTAGAATAAAAAATGTTAGAAAAACAGTGTTAAATAAATTCCCTTAGGAAAATCTGTTATACTATTGGAAAGGTCTAGTAGATACAGCTCATTAAAGTTTGTAAAAATACTTATCACATTAAGTTACTTAAACATTAACAATTGTGGAGGCATGGATGCAGGAAAAACTAGCAGGATTTATAGGCGAGATTTTAATGCAAACCTGGGTTGCTTGAAAATACTTGACTTACTAAACTTCAAAAGTTTCATTTAAATTTTGCATCAAATTTGTGTTGAATGATGTGGACTTCTATCCTAAATGTACAGACAATTCTTCGTCACAATTATGTCCTTCAGGGGCCATTGTGCGGTATTGGATGATCAGCCTCGATTCTAAGCGTCTTAGATCTTGTACACGATTGCCTCCTCTTATGTTGACATTAACCGAATCCAAGATAGTAATCTTTCATCTTTATTGTGGGCTGCCTGAAAATGTCTAGCCATGGGGTATTGTTTATCACCATTTCTTATGGCTCTAAGGTGTTCCAGTACTCGCTTTTTGGCTTTATGTAGTGTGCTTCCTATGTACGTCTTTTTGCAAGGACATTGGAGAGCATACACCACGTGATCTGTGTTGCAGGATAGATGTTTTTGGATTGTGAATGGTTTGCATGAAGGTGATAATTTGCACTCTTTACAGTTTTTACTATATTTGCATGCTTTGCAATTGCGACAAGTGAAAAAACCCTTGATGTTAAAACCTTTCTCTTTAGATGGCTCTAATGTCCTGCAAATGGCATCCTTTAAAGACTTGGCCTTTCTATATGTGATCTGAGGGTAGGTTTCCACTTGTGAAACCAGGTCTTTGTCAGTGGAAAGAACATTCCAAAATTTGTTGAGACTTTGTCTTACTTGCTGGGCCTGTCTGCTAAACGTAGTTATAAATCTGATCTTTTCATCAGGGATGACAGCTTCTACATTAGCTTCAGTCAAAAGATCAATTCTGTTGCGGGCCCTGACTTCAGTTTTGGCTTTTCTGATGACTGTCTTGGTGTAACCTCTCTCGAGAAAACGTTTTGTCATAGCTTCCTCTTCTAGGTGATAGCTGTAATCCGTGCTGCAGTTGCGTTTTGCGCTCTGTGTGGCTTGATATCTGTAATTAGGTTACTAGCACATATAGGGTATATTTGCCCACATGGGTTGGAAAGTGGTTATTTTGATGGACTTGAGCAGTGTTCCCCTCATGGGGCAATGGTTTCCCACTTGGGTTGTTTTAAGTTATTTGTACAAGAATAACTTTGTCCATTGAAGAATTTATGGCCATCGTGAGTATGGCCTTTTTGCGCAGGTGCCTCACGACTCAGCAGGAGACGCATGTGCGGTAGTATGTTATATCTACTGCGTATAGCAGCGATAGTTTTCGTTTGTCAACACACTTGCCTAACATACCGCTATGTATATGACTTTTCTGTCCAGAATGAACTAATATGTTATAAATGCAAAAAATTATTGTTAGCCTTATTTACAAATGATCTCTGAGACATCGCGTATGCAATATGTCTTTACTTTCTATGATTTTGAGTGTCACATGATTTGTATATAACTTTATTGTTTTCATTTGCCCACTACCCATGAACATGAAGTGGACGCTTCGAAACGCGTTGGGTGATTCTTTTTCCGTGATATTAAACTCACGTTTGAAGCAGATATGGGCTAAGGCGTTGTCTTTGTGATGTGGTAAAGGCGACTGTTTCGTTTGGATATATATAATATATATATATATATATATATATATATATATATATATATTATCTACTGGCGGTTGCCAGTAGATAGTTATAGTTAGGATCGTGTTTCCATAGGAAATCCGCAACATTCTATTTGGAATAACTTTGGCGCCGATTGATGGATCCTCGCGAAATTTTCAAAATAGGTGGGGCGCTCCGCTCCTACCCTGAAAGTCTCGGGGTGATTCGTCAAGCGGGGGCCGAGAAAAAGGGGGGGTCGCAAAACGCATTTTTCCAATGCAATTTTCCATAGGGAACTTTAGTCCAAGCTACAGACCAAACGGCTGAACAGAATTACTTTAAATTTGGCAGAGAGGTAGTCCTCAGGTCAGGGATGTGCCTTTTGAAGGTCTCGTGTAAATCTGTTCAGTATTTCCTGAAAAAATAGCATTTAAAACCATATACATATCTATAGGAGCGCACCGTGCGGGCACGGTGCGAGCACCCTAACGTGCGCGAGCGTAATTCTGATTGGTTGTTACATGTCAGTCAACGTTCGAATCGGTCGAAATCAGGAAGTGTCGGCCGCCATTCTGTTTGTTGTCAGTGCGAGAGTGGAAAAGGAAGGTGGCAAACGTGAAAAGGGGGCATGGTGGACAGTTCCTGACCCCCTAGCCTTGGTCAGGGGGTCACAGGAGGACCCCAAAGGGCCCAAATAATTTTTAAATTTTTTTTAAAAAAATCGCGGAGTGTGCGCACCGTGTGCGCACAGCAGGGACTGCGTAACGTGGGCGCGCGGTGCGCGAAGCGCACCGCGCGCCCACAGCGTGCGCATGGTGCGCGAATGGCACCGTGCGCGCACGGTGAAAAAACCTTTAAAAAAAAAAAATACATAACTTAGCATTTAAAAAACCGTACAAATTCACTGAAAAAACCATAGGTTTCACACATGTTATAGTTAGGAATTAGCATTTATAAAACCTTGCAAATTCACTTAAAAAACCATAGGTTTCACACGTTATAGTTAGCAGGACATTTCACTCGTAAAAAAACCAATGAAATTCCCCCGTTATAGTTAGTAAAGGGAACTATAACTCACGCGACCGCAATCCAGTGCTGATGACGTCAGTTATTACATCACTGATGACATATGTGTCTTTATGTAAAATAAATATTTATAAAATATGTATAGCTAAATGTTAATGGAAGAATAAATGGGTAAATAAGTGTCAAAATACAGTGATGTAATATCTGACGTCATCAGCACTGGATTGCGGTCGCGTGAGTTATAGTTGCCTTTACTAACTATAACGGGGGAATTTCATTGGTTACGGGCAATTTGTTTATTCATATATATATATATATATATATATACATATATATATATATATATATATATATATATATATATATATAATTCACTGAAAAAACCATAGGTTTCACACACGTTATAGTTAGGAATTAGCATTTAAAAAACCTTGCAAATTCACTTAAACAACCATAGGTTTCACACATGTTATAGTTAGCTGGGCATTTCCCTCGTAAAAAACCAATGAAATTCCCCCGTTATAGTTAGTGCAGGCAACTATAACTCACGCGACCGCAATCCGCTGCTGATGACGTCAGATATTACATCACTGTATTTAGACACTTATTTACCCATGTCTTCTTCCATTCATCTTTAGCTATACATATATTACATTTTTCTTTTTTTCAGAAAGACACATATGTCATCAGTGATGTAATATCTGACGTCATCAGCAGCGGATTGCGGTCGCGTGAGTTATAGTTGCCTACACTAACTATAACGGGGGAATTTCATTGTTTTTTTACGAGGGAAATGCCCAGCTAACTATAACATGGGTAAAACCTATGGTTTTTTAAGTGAATTTGCAAGGTTTTTTAAATGCTAATTACTAACTATAACGTGTGTGAAAACTATGGTTTTTTCAGTGAATTTGTATGGTTTTTTAAATGCTAAGTTATGTATTTATTAATATATTTTTTTAAACAAAACTTTTTAACGGCGCGCGCACGGTGCGCTTCGTGCACCGCGCGCCCACTTTACGCAGTTCGTGCCGTGCTCGCACCGTGCGCTTCGCGCACCGTTCGCGCACAGTGGGCATGCACTTTACGCAGTTCGTGCCGTGCCATGCGCGCCGTGCCGTGCGTGCGTGCGTGCCGCGCTGTGCCGTGCGCGCGGGGGCAAGCGGTGCGCTTCACGCACTGCGCGCCCACTTTACGCAGTTCGTGCCGTGCGCGCACGAAGCGCTTCGCCCCCAAGGGCCAAAAAAATTTTTTTTTTTTCGAAAAATCATGGAGTGCGCGCACGCTGCGCGAACTTCGCAGAATTTTTTCTGTTTGGGTGGTGCACGCAGGGTGCGCGCACTCGGCGATTTTTAAAAAAAAAACAAAAAACATTTTGGCCCTTGGGGGTCCTTCTGGGACCTCCTGACCACGGCTAGGGGGTCAGGAACTGTCCACCCTGCCCCCTTTTCACATTCTCCACATTTGTTTTTCACCCCCTCAGAGTGCGAGAGACAAAATGGCAGTGACACATCCTGGTTTCGACCGATTCGAATGTTTACTAAGATCTAACAACCAATCAGAATTGCGCTCGCGCACGGCAGGGTGCGCGCACCCAGCGCGCACGGTGCGCGCGTACATATATATATATTGATTTAAATGCTATTTTCTCTGGAAATACTGAACAGATTTACACCAAACCTGCAAAAGGCACTTCATGGACCTTATGGCTACCTCTCTGCCAAGTTTCACGTAATTTTGTTCAGCCGTTCGGGCTGTAGCTGCGACTAAAGTCCCTATGGAAAAATCCATTGGGAAAACGCGTTTTGGGACCCCCCCTTTTTCTCGGCCCCCGCTCCACGAATCACCCCGAGACTTTCAGGGTAGGAGCGGAGCGGAGCGCCCCATTAGTTTTGAAAATTTCGCAAGGATTCGTCAATCGGCGCCAAAGTTATTCAAAATAGAATTTTGAGATTTCCTATTGAAACTCGGTCCTAACTATAACTATCTACTGGCGACCCATGTCTTCTTCCATTCATCTTTAGCTATACTCTCATAGCAGTGACAGAAGAGACTAGAGCTGTGCTGGACCAGGGAGGGAAAGCAGCCATCATACTACTCGATCTCAGTGCCGCGTTCAACACTGTTAACCATGCCATTCTATTACATCGTTTGAAAGACATGGGCGTGTCGGGCGCGGCCCTGGAATGGCTGACCTCCTTCCTGGATGAGCGTTTTTTTCAGGTGTTTGAGGGTGAGATGGTTTCTCCTAAGCAACCACTTAGTTGTGGGGTTCTGCAGGGCTCGTCCCTGAGCCCCACTCTTTTTAACGTCTATATGCAACCTCTAGCAAACATAGTCCAGCCCTTCGGTGTGCGTATTGTCACCTACGCGGACGACACCCAACTGGTGGTCTCTTTGGACCACACTGAGGGGTCGTCCAACACCTTGGGCCCGTGTCTAAAGGCTGTTGCTAAGTGGATGCATTCCTCTTGTCTGAAACTTAATGGGGAGAAGACGGAGATCATGTTATTAGGTAACTCCCCACCGACCACTTTGGCCTCCATTTGGCCTACATGTCTTGGCACTTTTCCCCTCCCCAAACCCCAGATAAAGAGCCTTGGAATTTGGCTTGATAGTGCGCTTGACTTCTCGGTCCAAGCTACCAAAACTGCCTCAACATGTGTTGGGCTAATGAAAATGCTCCGCAAAGTCCTCCCCCTGCTTCCTTTCCAGGCGAGGAGAGTCATGGTTCAGGCCCTGATTCTCTTCCGCCCGGATTACGGGAATGCCTTATACTTAGGCGCCCCTGCAGCGGTGACCAATAGGCTCCAAGTCACCCAAAACTGTGCCGCCCGATTATTGTTTAACATTCCCCATTGGCAGTCAGCCAAGAAAGCTCTAAAGGAGCTGCATTGGCTCCCAATGGCTGCCAGAGCACAGTTTAAGGCTATGTGCATTGTGCACAAATCTTTCCATCGAACAGGCCCTGCCATCTTGTTCCGTTTTGTGGTGCCCTACGTTCCTTCCAGAGCCCTCCGCTCCGGTTCACTGCATCTAGCAACTACAACAAAGGTTATCAAAGCTCGATGGGGCGGCCGCTCTTTCTCTCACACTGCCGCCAGACTCTGGAATTCCCTTCCCTTGGTCATTAGACAGATTAACAATCGGTTGGCATTTAGGAAAGCCCTAAAAACTCATTTGTTTGCAAAAGTGTGTTAATGCACCATGGAGCTCGTTATAGTAATCTGTTGAAGCGCGACGAGGCCTCCGGGTAGTTATGCGCTATACAAATATAATTTTTCATTTCATTTCATTTCATTTCATATATTACATTTTTCTTTTTTTCAGAAAGACACATATGTCATCGGTGATGTAATATCTGACGTCATCAGCAGCGGATTGCGGTCGCGTGAGTTATAGTTGCCTGCACTAACTATAACGGGGGAATTTCATTGTTTTTTTACGAGGGAAATGCCCAGCTAACTATAATATGTGTGAAACCTATGGTTTTTTAAGTGAATTTGCAAGGTTTTTTAAATGCTAATTCCTAACTATAACGTGTGTGAAACCTATGGTTTTTTCAGTGAATTTGTACGGTTTTTTAAATGCTAAGTTATGTATTTATTAATATATTTTTTTAAACAAAACTTTTTCACGGCGCGCGCACGGTGCGCTTTGCGAACCGTGCGCGCGCGGTGGGCACGCGGTGCGCTTCGCACACCGCGCGCCCACTTTACGCAGTTCGTGCCGTGCGTGCCGTGCGCGCCGTGCCATGCGTGCGTGCGTGCCACGCCGTGCCGTGCGCGCGGTGGGCACGCGGTGCGCTTCGCGCACCGTGCGCCCACTTTACGCAGTTCGTGCCGTGCGCGCACGGAGCGCTTCGCCCCAAGGGCCAAAAAAATAATAATTTTTTTTTCGAAAAATGGCGGAGTGCGCGCACGCTGCGCGAACTTCGCATACTTTTTTCCGTTTGGGTGGTGCGCGCAGGGTGCGCGCACTCGGCGATTTTTCGAAAAAAAAATTAAAAAAATTTTGGCCCTTGGGGGTCCTTCTGGGACCCCCTGACCACGGCTAGGGGGTCAGGAACTGTCCACCCTGCCCCCTTTTCACGTTCTCCACATTTGTTTTTCACCCCCTCAGAGTGCGAGAGACAAAATGGCGGCCAACACTTCCTGGTTTCGACCGATTCGAATGTTTACTAAGATCTAACAACCAATCAGAATTGCGCTCGCGCACGGCAGGGTGCACGCACCCAGCGCGCACTGTGCGCGCATACAGATATATATATTGATTTAAATGCTTTTTTCTCTGGAAATACTGAACAGATTTACACCAAACCTGCAAAAGGCACTTCATGGACCTTATGGCTACCTCTCTGCCAAATTTCACATAATTCTGTTCAGCCGTTCGAGCTGTAGCTGCGACTAAAGTCCCTATGGAAAAATCCATGGGGAAAACGCATTTTGGGACCCCCCCTTTTTCTCGGCCCCCGCTTGACGAATCACCCCGAGACTTTCAGGGTAGGAGCGGAGCGGAACGCCCCATTAGTTTTGAAAATTTCGCGAGGATTTGTCAATTGGCGCCAAAGTTATTCAAAATAGAATTTTGAGATTTCCTATGGAAACTCGGTCCTAACTATAACTATCTACTGGCGACCGCCAGTAGATAATATATATATATATATATATATATATATATATATATTTAAAAAGGTTTGCCATCTTGTGAGATGCACTCCCAGGAAGTAAGCAGACTCAGGAACTGAAATGTTAAAACACACTGACCAGCAGTTTAATGCGACGCGTTTCAGGCTTACGCCCTTCTTCAAAGCCAACTGCTCTCCAGGAAGGCCAAACATTACTGCCAGCATTTTCCCTCCATTTATTCAAAGTCACGCCCCAAGTGGGCCGGCAAATCGCAGTGCCTGCAAAGCATGATGGGGCTGGTAGTTCCTTACCCATGTTGGTCTGTTTGTAGCCATCACTGATTTTCAAAGTTCTTTAAATGGTGCTTTAAAACAAGAAAACAGTTCTTTCTACAGGCCGCTCCTCCTGTTCCACCCGCAGTCAATATAAAACAGCAGGCGGCCCCGCTAGGGATCTTGCGGTGGTGCAGTCTCTCGACCTAGGCGGGCCGAATTATTTATTTAAAAAGGTTTGCCATCTTGTGAGATGCACTCCCAGGAAGTAAGCAGACTCAGGAACTGAAATGTTAAAACACACTGACCAGCAGTTTAATGCGACGCGTTTCAGGCTTACGCCCTTCTTCAAAGCCAACTGCTCTCCAGGAAGGCCAAACATTACTGCCAGCATTTTCCCTCCATTTATTCAAAGTCACGCCCCAAGTGGGCCGGCAAATCGCAGTGCCTGCAAAGCATGATGGGGCTGGTAGTTCCTTACCCATGTGGGTCTGTTTGTAGCCATCACTGATTTTCAAAGTTCTTTAAATGGTGCTTTAAAACAAGAAAACAGTTCTTTCTACAGGCCGCTCCTCCTGTTCCACCCGCAGTCAATATAAAACAGCAGGCGGCCCCGCTAGGGATCTTGCGGTGGTGCAGTCTCTCGACCTAGGCGGGCCGAATTATTTATTTAAAAAGGTTTGCCATCTTGTGAGATGCACTCCCAGGAAGTAAGCAGACTCAGGAACTGAAATGTTAAAACACACTGACCAGCAGTTTAATGCGACGCGTTTCAGGCTTACGCCCTTCTTCAAAGCCAACTGCTCTCCAGGAAGGCCAAACATTACTGCCAGCATTTTCCCTCCATTTATTCAAAGTCACGCCCCAAGTGGGCCGGCAAATCGCAGTGCCTGCAAAGCATGATGGGGCTGGTAGTTCCTTATTAAATAAATAATTCGGCCCGCCTAGGTCGAGAGACTGCACCACCGCAAGATCCCTAGCGGGGCCGCCTGCTGTTTTATATTGACTGCGGGTGGAACAGGAGGAGCGGCCTGTAGAAAGAACTGTTTTCTTGTTTTAAAGCACCATTTAAAGAACTTTGAAAATCAGTGATGGCTACAAACAGACCCACATGGGTAAGGAACTACCAGCCCCATCATGCTTTGCAGGTACTGCGATTTGCCGGCCCACTTGGGGCGTGACTTTGAATAAATGGAGGGAAAATGCTGGCAGTAATGTTTGGCCTTCCTGGAGAGCAGTTGGCTTTGAAGAAGGGCGTAAGCCTGAAACGCGTCGCATTAAACTGCTGGTCAGTGTGTTTTAACATTTCAGTTCCTGAGTCTGCTTACTTCCTGGGAGTGCATCTCACAAGATGGCAAACCTTTTTAAATAAATAATTCGGCCCGCCTAGGTCGAGAGACTGCACCACCGCAAGATCCCTAGCGGGGCCGCCTGCTGTTTTATATTGACTGCGGGTGGAACAGGAGGAGCGGCCTGTAGAAAGAACTGTTTTCTTGTTTTAAAGCACCATTTAAAGAACTTTGAAAATCAGTGATGGCTACAAACAGACCCACATGGGTAAGGAACTACCAGCCCCATCATGCTTTGCAGGCACTGCGATTTGCCGGCCCACTTGGGGCGTGACTTTGAATAAATGGAGGGAAAATGCTGGCAGTAATGTTTGGCCTTCCTGGAGAGCAGTTGGCTTTGAAGAAGGGCGTAAGCCTGAAACGCGTCGCATTAAACTGCTGGTCAGTGTGTTTTAACATTTCAGTTCCTGAGTCTGCTTACTTCCTGGGAGTGCATCTCACAAGATGGCAAACCTTTTTAAATAAATAATTCGGCCCGCCTAGGTCGAGAGACTGCACCACCGCAAGATCCCTAGCGGGGCCGCCTGCTGTTTTATATTGACTGCGGGTGGAACAGGAGGAGCGGCCTGTAGAAAGAACTGTTTTCTTGTTTTAAAGCACCATTTAAAGAACTTTGAAAATCAGTGATGGCTACAAACAGACCCACATGGGTAAGGAACTACCAGCCCCATCATGCTTTGCAGGCACTGCGATTTGCCGGCCCACTTGGGGCGTGACTTTGAATAAATGGAGGGAAAATGCTGGCAGTAATGTTTGGCCTTCCTGGAGAGCAGTTGGCTTTGAAGAAGGGCGTAAGCCTGAAACGCGTCGCATTAAACTGCTGGTCGGTGTGTTTTAACATTTCAGTTCCTGAGTCTGCTTACTTCCTGGGAGTGCATCTCACAAGATGGCAAACCTTTTTAAATTAATAATTCGGCCCGCCTAGGTCGAGAGACTGCACCACCGCAAGATCCCTAGCGGGGCCGCCTGCTGTTTTATATTGACTGCGGGTGGAACAGGAGGAGCGGCCTGTAGAAAGAACTGTTTTCTTGTTTTAAAGCACCATTTAAAGAACTTTGAAAATCAGTGATGGCTACAAACAGACCCACATGGGTAAGGAACTACCAGCCCCATCATGCTTTGCAGGCACTGCGATTTGCTGGCCCACTTGGGGCGTGACTTTGAATAAATGGAGGGAAAATGCTGGCAGTAATGTTTGGCCTTCCTGGAGAGCAGTTGGCTTTGAAGAAGGGCGTAAGCCTGAAACGCGTCGCATTAAACTGCTGGTCAGTGTGTTTTAACATTTCAGTTCCTGAGTCTGCTTACTTCCTGGGAGTGCATCTCACAAGATGGCAAACCTTTTTAAATATATATATATATATATATATATATATATATATATATATATATATATATATATATTCCAACCAAACCCGACTTCTTTTGAAAAAATCGGACACCGACACTGGAAATGCATTCAGCCATCCGGTTTGGGTATTTATTCTTTTCGTAACGCGTTTCGGCACAACTGCCTTGCTCACACAATTTAACGCGAACAAATCAATTTCTTTTAAACTTAAGTCATATAGTCACATGATTAGTTCCTCACTGAACATGGAAAACAGACTATTACTGCTGTAATGCCGATTTACCCCTCAATTGTTTGTTTTCTTGAAATAGTGCCAGATTCTCTCTTGTCATGATTTGCTTTGATTCAAGTAAATCAAATGGATTAGATTTAAAAAAATACATAATATTTCATATATTTACAATTTAATCGAAGCATCCATTTAAAGAAATTTTAGAGAGAGTGACATTATTTGATACACAATTGAAATACTCTATATCTTGATTCAGTAGTACAAAGTACTTATAATTCCATACTCAAAATTATTGCGAAGTCATTATAGAGTAACTTTTGGCGAGTGCCCCTATCCCGAATTTCATTTTGTCCATCTTTCATTGGTCGGGCAACCCGCGATGACTATTTCATTTCAATCCACTGTTGGGACCTTGACATCCAAAAACAGAGGAGAAAAAAAGAGGAAGACACATAATAATGTCTTTGTAGTACACATGTTTCGAAATAACAATTACTTTCAATTCAATAATAATAAAGTGCTAGTGCTTTGCTCAGTGCAAACATACGTGCAAACAATGCTAAATAAAGTGCTAATGCCTTCATTTGTGCAAAGACCGCAATATTGTAACAATAAAGTGCTAGTGCATTACAGTACTTTACCTTAAAGAAAACTTTTAGTGAACTTCTTATTTGTGTCCTATCAGTATTAAAAACTCTCCTTATGACAATGATTTTCCAAATATAAATAAAGGGAACAATCTATTCATTTGTGACTTAGTACAAATTAAAATTAAAGATAAAAAAAGGCTTAAAAAACCAAAAATGGTTGGGATGGATACCTCTATTTCAAATGTACATGTAAATCTTCTTCAACATTCATGCCATGTGGGCTTTTAGTATTAAACATAAGTATATATTTAGACTCCAGTTTCCTTAATTTCCCTTCTCTGTCGCCCCCTCTTTGATCCTTAGGGATTTGGTCAATAGCAAAGTATACTAGTTCACTAGTATTGCCTTTGCGGAATTCGTTCATGTGGCGTGCAACTGCATACTTTTTGTCATTGTTGCCTATTGCCCTAAGATGTTGCAAGATACGCACGTGAACCATATGAATGGTACTATCTACATACATCTTAGGGCAAGAACATTTCAAAACGTAAACAACAAAATCACTCTTACAATTTAGAGGTTTTCTTAGTTTCCAAGGGCTGTTCAAAAGAGGAGAGATTACTTGTTGTGTATTCTTGCCATGCCTCCAGGCCTTACACTTAAAACATTTGTGGAAACCTGGGCTTACTTTTAGCCAACCACCTCCTTTTTTGGTTTCCAAATTAGTTTTAAACAGATCATCTCTCATGGATTTGGCACGATTGAAAGTCACCAATGGACTTGGTGAGATTTTCCCTTGTAGAATTGGATCCTGTCTGACAAGGTGCCAATGTCTACTCAGGCTGTCTCTCACCCTAGCCTGGTATGCACTGAAACCTGTAATCATACGGATCTGACTCTGAGTGTGCTTCCTCTTTTCTTCAGCTTTTTTAGTGTCTGGTTTTAATAATACACTTCTTTCCATGCTCTCTACTTTCAATTTTGCCTGACTTAGTGTTTCCATCTTGTATCCTCTTTGAAGGAATCTGTGTGTTAAAGCTCCCTGGGCCTGCCCCAGAGCAGCCACTTCACTACAGTTTCGCTTCATTCTTAGATTCTCTGCGTAAGGGATACTCATTTTAAGTTTAGTAGGATGGAAACTAGCCGCGTGCAAAATTGAATTTCCAGCAGTTGGTTTCCTGTAGGTACAAGTTTGGATTGAATTCTGTGCAATATAAACCTCTAAATCTAAGTAAGTTACTCTCTCTGTACTTATTTGCTCAGTAAATTTTAGATTTAGCTTGTTTACGTTAATGCTTTCAATGAACTTTTGTGCTGATTCTCTAGATCCGTTCCATATGATGAATAAATCATCAATGAAACGGATCCATTTGATGACATGATCTCTCCATTCACTGATGTAATCAACTCTGAGCACCTGCTCCTCCCACCAGCCCATGTGTAGGTTGGCATAGCTGGGGGCGAAGCAGGTGCCCATCGCCGTGCCCTTGAGTTGTATGTAGGTTTCACCTCCAAATAGAAAATGATTATTATTGAGACACAGCCTACACATCTCCAACAACATGTTAGTATGTTGGTAGAGGTTGATCGGTCTCAAATTCAAGAAGTGCCTCATTGCCCTTAACCCATCCTCATGGGCAATGCTGGTATATAGGCTCACGACGTCTAGTGTTATGAGGAGATAAGAATCTTCCCATCTTACATTTTCCAATTTATTCAAAAAGTCCCTCGAGTCCTGAATATATGCTGGTAGTGCTCTCACATACTGTTGTAGGAATAAATCCAGGTATTTGGAGGTTGGTTCAAAGAGACTCCCTATGGCAGAGATAATGGGTCGTCCTGGTGGTTTATCCTTGTGCTTATGGATTTTTGGTATCAGGTATAATATAGGTACCACTGGTTTATCCACTCTCAAGAACGAATATTCTAATTGATTAATTAAACCAATTCCTCGCCATTTTGCAAGGTCCTTTTCATATTTAAGTTTAACTTCAACTAGGTTACTGTGAGGGACCAATGAATAACAATCTTTGTCTCTCAATTGTGAGGCTGCCTCACAGTTGTATGCTTCAAGAGACCACAACACCAAATTACCTCCTTTATCTGCCTGCCTTACTACTATATCTTGTCTACTTTGTATTTTAACCATCAGTTTCGTTTTTCAAAAATTCTTTACTAGAACTTAGGGATATTTCCTTCAAGTCCTTAATTACCAGGTCGGAATACATGTCTAACGCATCTTTAGGGGTGTTAGGTGTGAAAGTCGATTTTGGTCTAAACTTGGTGGCAGAACTATCAAAGACATCAAGACAAAACAGTTCATCTGCCTGACTAATTTGGTCTACCACATTCTCACCATCCCCTTCTCTTATAAGTTGCTGACAATCAAACAGTACCTGCATTAATATATATATATATGTTGAGCGAGAAGATGAATCAGATTTTCACGTGGATGATGTTGTCAGTGATGTCATCAGTGATGTCATTTGAGATGTCATCAGTGATGTCATCAGTGATGTCACTGACCATGTCATGAGTGATGTGATATGTGACGTCATCAGCAGTGCATTGCGGGGGTGCAAGTTATAGATAGCTGAACTAACTATAACAGACGAATTTCACTGGTTTTGTACGAGTGATATGTACAACTAACTATAAGGTCCCTAAAACCTGTGGTTTTTTCAGTGAATTTCAAAGGTTTTTAAATGCTAATTTCTAACTATAACGTCCCTGAAACCTATGTTTTTTTTAGTGAATTTCTAAGGTTTCTTAAATGCTAATTTCTAACTATAACATACGAGTCACGTTTCCAGAGTGGTGGAGAAAGGTGAGTGTGGCCTCCGAACTCCTCTTAGCAATACCATTGTGTGGGATCTACTAGAGGTAACAGGAGGAATAGTTAGCCTCCAAAGTCAAGCTTGGGGGCCAACTACTCCTTTTATTACCACCAGTAAGTCCCACACAGCAGGATTGCTAACTTGTTATATCAGGCCCATCCCCTCCCTGCACCACTTTGCAAACACGCCCACTAGCATGTTGTAAGTTGGGGGAATAAGTCCTCTTGAATCCTGAGGGTCCCTGGGGCCAACTAGCCCACCAGGTACCTCCAGTAAGCACCACAGAGCTGCGTTGCAAAGAGGTGGCACGAGGCCACGCCCATTTTTACACCTCTCTGCAACGCAGCTCTGTGACACTTACTGGAGGTGGTACCTGGTTGACTAGTTGGACCCCAGGGATCTTCAGTATTCAAGGGGACTTAATCCCCCAATTAACAACATGCCAGATGGCCACTTTTGCACAGTGGTGAAGGGAGGGGCGGGGCTTGATGTGACAAGTGTGCAAACGCACCCTGTGGCACGTTTTAAGTTGGGGGATTAAGTCAGCAAGGAAAGTTTGCAAGGCATCATTTTGGCGTTGGGGTCACCGACACCTCCCATACCTTGTTTATCATTGTTACTACCGCCTTGTAATAGGGTTGTATGGCAGGCCACTCCCACATAAA
Source organism: Triturus cristatus (assembly GCF_964204655.1). NCBI lineage: Eukaryota > Metazoa > Chordata > Amphibia > Caudata > Salamandridae > Triturus > Triturus cristatus. Next base: position 1,902,859,102 of record NC_140589.1, read on the forward strand.
GTGAAAAAAGTACCTCTTTGATAGCGCAATCTACCCATTTTCAAGAGTGTAGTGCAGGCATAGTAGACCCTGTGTAGTGTCTTAAGTTGGATCAACCTAAACCCCGCCCTGATGGCTAGCTTTCTAGGTAAGGCAAGTGCCGCTACCCATTCATCCTTCATCCTTGTCGCTGCCAGACTATGGTTGGTGCTGACATTGCTTGCATTGGTAACCTGGTACATTTCACCCAGGCTGATCTGCCCAGGGTCCACAAGATCCTCTGCCACCATGGTGACACTAGCACCTGTGTCCCTGAATGCCAAAGCCTGTTTGCCATTTATTACAGGCTACTGTTTGTCTTTGCCCAGATTGCTGGGGCTCACTAGGAAGGACATATCAATGTCTCCATCACAAATCAGCAATGCCTGAGTGGGTACTCTGACTAGGCCAGAGTCCACTTCTGAACCCAGGGTCAACCCTACTACACCCTTATTCTGATTACCACCTCCACCAGTAGCTGTACTAGGGGGAACAGTTGCCTTAGGGGCAGGAGTGGTGGTGGTTTGCTCTTTGGACGTGTTACAGTCAGAAGTCCAGTGTCCTTTCTGTTTCCTTTGTTGGACTGTGACTCCCCACCAGATGCAGATTTTTGGGGTCCTTGTGAAGACTTCTGGTCTTTTGACTTATCCCCACCTTTCTCAGAGCCTTTAGGATCTTGCTTCTTAGTGTCACCCCCTTGGTTCTGGGTTTTCTGCCTCACCCTGGTTCTGACCCATTTGTCTGCCTTCTTTCCCAATTCTTGGGGAGAGGTCAGATCAGAGTCCACCAAGTATTGATGCAACAGCTGGTTTTGGCAATTATTAAGGATCTGTTCTCTCATCATAAGATTATACAATCCCTTTAAATCAGTAACTCTACTACCAACCAGCCAACCCTCCAGAGCCTTGGTTGCACAATCAAGAAAGTCAGTCCAGTCCTGAGTCTGTGCTTTCTGGGTGTCTCTGAACTATAACCTGTACTGTTCAGTGGTTGAGCCAAACCCATCTATCAATGCACTCTTCAGGACTTCATAATCATCAGCATCCTCTTCTCTAACAGTGAGGAGCTTGTCTCTACCTTTATCAGAAAAGGAGAGCCACAAGATTGCTGCCCACTGTTTTTGGGGGACCTGTTGTACTCTACAGGCCCTCTACATAGCAGTTATCCATTTGTGGATATCATCCCCACTCTGGTAGGGAGGAACAACCTTGGACAGGTTCCTATGGTCTGGAATGTAATCTCTGACTCTAGGGACACTGTTGCCGCCACCAGGGGGTTCTAACCCCTCTTTTCTAGAAGCTCTCTGGATCTCAAAGGCTTCTTTGTCTAATGCCAACTGCTTGGTTTTGAAGGCAAATCTTGCTTCCTCATACTGCAGCAGTTTGTACATTCTTTCAGAGGAGGTCTCTCTTCTATTAAAGTATGAGTTCCTCTGATGGACAGATTCTCTGCCAGAGTGATATGAGTGGTCAGATTCCCTTGAAGGAGACCTAGGCCTCTCTTCCACTCTGTCAGCTCTCTTAGGGAGAATTCCTCTGTCCCTTTCAGACACCTGTGGGTCTGGCCCTTCAACCACAGAGTCCAGGTCATCTTGAGTTTCATTATCTGACCCAGAGACTATAGCTGACCCACCCCCTGATTCAGACCTATTAGCTCCTAGAGCTAATCTAAGATCATCTGCTGTCAGCAGATCTATCAGGTGTAGTGTGGAGGGACTCTGTCCTAGCTTCAGGTACCTTGCAGCGCACATGGCTTTCAAGTTAAAGAAAGTCATGTCCTTATACTGAGGCTGGGTGGACCCACTGGCTCCAACCCTTAAGGACATTCTAGTGTTGTGCAGTGTTGTACTACCTACACTAGTTTGTGGCCTACTGATCCTATCTTGAGCTGTAACAAGGGTGTGCTATCCCTTCACAAACAGCTCCAAGTTCAGTAGAACTTGTTGATACTAAGCTTGACTTTATATGTACCTTGAGTACCTTTAGTGGTTTTCAGTTAGTAATTCAAATAGAGATTTTCTGGTAAAACAATGGCAAGCTCGAATCCCACACGCTGCCCACCAATGTGAGAAGTTGGCCCGGCATATGCTGGTCACTAGTTAAAGTGGCCACCTTGCACCAGTACAATTCGACTCTTATGGTAGATAGGTTTAAGACAACCTTTTAAAGAAAGCTATCCTAGTGGTAGCTGTGGAGAGCAGCCTTCAGGCTAAGTCTCTAAGGAATGTTAAGCAGCTTATTTTACCTTGTAATCTCTTGAATTGCCAAATGAAAGGACACCACACCGGTATATATATAAAATATATATGTATTTATTTCTAGACACACTCTACTAATCTCTTTATGAGATTAGAAGTCAGGAACATATGCACAATTCAATGTTTCACAACAAATTAAGCACTTATATGGCTGGGGACCTAGGGGCGTACCAGACCATATACTAAAAAAGCGGTATAGGAAGAACGACTTGAGAAGGGAGAAGGCCTATGGTCTTCAGAAGTGCTGGGGCCTCACTAATCCACCCAAGGCAGGTAAGTAAAGGACGCACGGGAGACGCATGCAGTGTGAGAACACAGCCGCGGATCCCAATAGACTTCAATGGAGCAAGTCGCGGTTGGACTTTTAAAGTTCGGGAGAGCCTACAAGCAAGTCAATTACAAGGTAAGTAGTTTGAGAGCCAACACACACAGGAGCACCGGCGTGCACGAGTTACCTCACCCAGAGAAGCCAGGTGCATAGGTGTCTTTTGGTGTCGGGTCGCGTCGTTGTTTTCAATGGGAGCCAAAGAAGACTTCCTGCTTGTGAAGACTGGAGAAGTATCTGGTGGAATCCACGGCTGGATTCTGAAGAAAGAAGAACTGAAAGCAGAGGAGACAGGGTTCAAAGTCACTTGCCAGTGACCCGGGCCCAGGAAGATGGATGCCCACAATCGTTGGGTAATTTCAGGTGATCACGGGTGTCTTGACTCTTCAGCCACGAGATCCAGGAGGTGTTGATGACAACCAGGAGCTTGATTCAGAGTGTCCCACGATGTCTGCAGCTTACTGAGGTGTCGGCAACCGGATTGGATCCAACAAGCCTTGACAACAGCAAGTCTTGTGGAATGTGAAGAAAGTCAGCGGTGCAGACCAGCAAGGTCTGAGGGACTCACCCAGCATGGTTAAGTCAGGGCAGGCCTGGAGAAACCAGAGTAGCCCTTTGGTTCTATAGAAAAGTCTTCAGAGGACCCACAAGCCAACGGGCAAGGGATCGCAAAGACGCCTTGGGAGGATTCACTTCACAGGAGCCCACAGTCACTTGGGACAAGGTAGGCCTCTGATCTTCAATGGTAATCCTGCTGGAGGCTTGGGCCACATGTGGTCCAATGCACAAGTTCATAGAACGTCATGAAGGGATTGCACTTGAAAATAGTGCATGGTACCCGGGTTTTGCTGTTCCTCGTCACTCGTGGGGTCCACTCGCCTCAGGTTTGCTGGAGACTCACAATGGCCGTCGAGTAGTCAGGAAATCTACATCCGGGGCGGCAGGGACTTCAGACTCCGGCGGGAGTGGGAAAGTTTGCTACTGTTGATGCAAAGTTTTGGTGCCTGCCAAGCAGGGGAGTCACTCCTTGACTCCAAGGGAGAGTCTTCAGTCTTCCAAAGGTAGTGGAATGTCGAAGGTCCAGGATTCTTCTTGTAGAGCGTCGTCCAGGGATATCTAGTTTGCATTGGCAAGGGTTCCCTATCGTATACTAAAAGAAAGGAAGGGACTAGCTCTATGACCACTCCTCTGGGAGGGTCAGGGGAGTGGGTCCCTTTGTCCAGTTTCACGCCAGAGCAGGGGCAGGTAGCCCCTGAACCGGTTTGAGCTGGCATATGCACAGTGGAGCCTACTGCTCCCCCAGTGCAGGACTTCAAAGCACTCTAGGAGTGTACCCACCCATCCCCAATACACTAAATCCTGTCTGGAAGGTGGTGACACCTCCCTGTGACAGGATGCCTATTGTTGGGCCTCCTCCACTGCGAGTTTCGGTCAGCAGCAGGAGGTCAGCCCAGTGTCTGTGCTGGTGGCATCCATTTTGTGATGCCAGGGCTCTTTCAGCATTCTACCGTGTTTACACACTAGGTACATGTCTATCCCTCTAGAAGGGTGGGATCATACTCCCACACCAGTTACTGGTGTGGGGGTATTATTCCAAAGCGTTTGACACCAAACACGACATGTTTTGATGCAGCCATCCCAGAGTTAGCATTTACCTCAAGGTTATAATGCACTTAAGAGTAGATGGTTTAACTGCATCCACAAACAGCCCCAGAGAATAGACTCTGCCAGCTGCAGATGGGCCCTGCTCATGCAGAGGCACCCCCTCACATGTAAACCAAGCACCCTGCCCTCAGGATTGATAGGGCCTGCCTTAGGGGTAACTGATAGGTTTATAAGTGTGTGTAAGGTGATATATAGGGAACCTATACATCAGTGAGGAGTTCTAACACTACCTCACCCAGGCTGCAGTAGCAGGCCTGTGGTGTCAGATTTAGTCTGCTTTCCAGGGGTGGCATAATACATGCTTCAGCCCCTGGTAGGCCTGTGAAGTACCTATGCCCTTGGTACCTAAGGTACCATATACTAGGGGCTCATAAGGTTCCACAGTATCCAATCACTAGTGCATCTAGTATGCACTCCAAGTTGTTTAGAGAGAACAGAGAGGCTGGGGCCCTGATTAGCAGTGACCCAGCCAGACTATAGTCAGAAACCAGTGTAAACATCAGAAAAAAAGTGGGGGCAACATAAGTGCAGATCCTACTCTCCTACAGTATGTAATAGCTCTATTCTTCCTGTCCTTAAAAGGGGGGATGAAATACAGGATAAAAGTTTATCAATTTCAGATTGATTTGAGAGAAAAGTAACAAGATAGTAGTCCCTCCATATCCTGTTGTTTCTCAGGTAAAGTTAATACACCTGTGGGATGTTCTCGCATCCCCGTTCAAAGCCCTATTTCACAACAACTGAATGTTAGTACAAGGGTCTCCAACATTTTCTGTGACAAAAGTTAGTAGTAATGTAAAATGAGCACCCCATCCAAGAGTATCAGCAGTGATCACATTGGTGCATTAGGCAGGGTTTTCATCAGTAATGAAAAAAAAGCAAGGCTTTGACAATTTAAACTGAATAACTGCATGTGTAGTGCATACAAACCATAGCTGCAATACCTTTGCACCAAGGTATAAAAATGAGTAATAAACATCTCCAACTGAAATAATAGTTTTAAACACATTTTTAAAATGTTACCTATTTTCTCTGTAGGCATCAGTTTATGAGTTGTGAAAATATAAAAGAGATGTTGTTTTGAATGCCGGAGTTTTATTTTTTAAAACACAGGTTGGACCGTACATGGGCAAGCTACTCGTTGGAGACATAGCAATACAGCAGAAGGTGTGAAACAAGTTACAGTGAAATTATTGCATCACTTAGTATCCTTGGGACATAAAGTATCTCTTTTTCAATAACAGTATTATCAACAGAAGATTACCTATTTAGGTCTCCTGCTGTCAAAGGGGGGGAGGTGAGACGATACACCCACATAGGATATAATTGGTGCAGAACTTGCAGAAACCACTGACTCAATCTAATATCTATGCGTTTATTACCAAATTTTTCATAAATTGCAAACCCCCTGCTTGCCTTAACATTAAAGCATGTATGCATGCCGTTTTCTTTGGACTAATCAGTGTGAAGCTGTCTTTTTGCAATTTAGAAATGCTTTATGTAATGCTCCTGCTTTAGGTAAAACTTGATTATTACAAATTTTTGCATGTAAAATATGGTTGCAACTTGGCCCGGTCCCATGTAGGAAGGAATAGGTCATGTGCATATTTCTCCTCCACATTGGACCCCACTGCGATAAGGCAATCTGAAATGTATATTTAAGGTCACAATTTGACAGTTATGGTACCACATTTAGTGGATATCTAAAAAAAATTATTCAGACCCAGCACCTGACCAGTGCGATATTAACAGGGTATGAGTTGATACTTTTTGCTCCAAAACATCACTCTGAAATACTGTAACATTTTGAATCCACCCACTGTCCTACCCCTCTTAGAGTCCCAACAAGATGAGAAGCATGATTGCATATTTTATTACTAAGAAGGAGACTAAGGGACGGGTAGACCTGACAGATACCCCTATATCTGACCCACTAGGGGAACTGTCCGTGGATGGTGCATGTTACAAACTACCCGATGGCTCTAGTACAGCGGCTCCCTTGAAATCTGTGGTTGAGTTATGTAAAATACAACAAATGTCAACGCAATCTGTGAAGCTGACAGCTTTAACTAGAGCTTGTGAATTAAGTAAAGATTTGACTGTAAAAATCAATATATACACCTTTGTAGTTGCCCCCTCATTCGGATGACTTTGAAAAGAAAAAAAAAAAAGAGGTTTTATTTTATTTTGCATGGTGATAAGATACAGTATGGGGGATGAATAGTAAAGATACTGGATACCTTGATGTTACCAAAAAGAGTTGCTATTGTTAAATATTTTGTCCACAAGAAAATTATAGATGAGGTAATACAGGGAAATACTTTTGCCAATGAAACAGCTAAACGAGCAGCCTATTTAGAGTATAGTTTAATGTATATTGTAGGGACAGTTAGATGGACACCAGAAGTGACTATGTTTAATCAAACTCTAGATTTCATTAGGGAAGTACAGGAAGAAGCTACGGAGGAACAGAAGGAACAGTGTAAACACATATGGGTGCCAGGATGCAACAGGATGTTGGATAGATCTGTTAGGAAAGCAAAGATGAATGCTTCCAAATTATGTAAATGTTATTGTTACCATGGCCCACAGTTCAGCCCATATCAGTGCTAAAGGAATAGTGGCCATGTCAGATCATGTATGGTTCACTAATCTGATTCCCAGGGTGACAGAGTTCGAGGTCAAGAAGTGCATGATGTGCCATACTTATAGCAGAGGAAAAGGTTCCCCGTTTCAACAGGATATTTCGTACCCCCAGATCTGCCCTTTGAAGGTCTTGCAACCAGTTGAGCTGGTTATGGGGAGGCCAGAAAATGTATAGGGTGTACCAAGATCAAGGACAATCTGACATTGAATTTACCATTCTTGTTGATTACTGTTTTGACTAAAGATCTGCATTTGATCCATTCACAGGAGAAGGCCAGTCTTTCTCCCAGTCTTAAAGGTCCAGGTCACAAGCTGAGGCCTAGAGACGGTGTCTTTACCTAACAGTTTCAGAGGCCAGTGCAAGTTCTCTTCACCACCCAGACTGCTGTTAAGTGCACAGGGCACAGACACTGGATCCATGCCCTATGACCAGTGAATATCAAGAGGAATACCTGATTTATCATGCCTGACCAAGATGAACAGATTCTGTTTGAACATCCTGATACAAAATGCGGCCAAGGGCCAAGGGCCAAAAGAACTATAAACTTTGATTGAAGAAACTATCTCTGGAGAGATGGCAACCCATGCCGCGGGTCAAGACCGCCAACGTCCGGACCAGTACACAAGCTTGCAAGTGAGGCTTTGAAGCAAAAGACACTTGGGACTTAATGCTCTCTGATAGTGTAGTGAGGACATTTTGGAAGAATTGAGACTACATTGCTCTGTTTCTGGCTGATCGTTACGCTACTCTTTGTTACCTTGGCAATCCAACAACACATACTACAGTAAGAGGAAGGAAGGTTAAGAAACATACAGGTTGGATAGAATAGGTCAGTATAGGCAATAGTGTTAGGTGTTCTTCTGAAATAGGTATTTGTATATAGATTACGTTTAAATAGGTAGAGTTGTCGGTCATTAAGGCCCTTTAGGAAGGTGTTTTTGACCTATTAGGAGGAATAGAAGCACTTTCCCCGAATGCCCCCGCTAAAAGCCGACAGATTTGGATTAGAAAGAGAAAAATAGGGATATTTGTATGTTTTCTATTGTTAGTATTGGGATTTTTCTTTGGGTCTATTTTTGAGGCTTAAAACATATTACCCTGTTCATAGCCTAGTGCCCCCTATTTCTACCGCATCTGAACATTATCACTTCACCTTGTCCTCTCTTAAGGATTCACACTGTCAAATACATAAAACGCCCTTAATGTTAATTGAGCCACACAAAAGCTTCATTAAATAACTGCAGAATCACACCAGGAAAAAGGAACATGGATTTGGTCAGAATGGTTTTGAGGTATTGTTTCTGCTTGGGGCTGGACATAATTAAAGGGAATAGTGTTTATAGGAGCCATCTTTCTCACTTGCTGTTGCTGCATTCAGCATGCCCCTGTGACATGTACCACTTATATAGCTACCTGTAACAGTATCAAGCCTTCCCCAATTAATGTTCATGAATTAAGTAGAGAAATGATGGTACAACTTGAACTTGATGAAATAATGAAAATTGATATATAAGTTAATACATGTACCTTCCTTATGGATTCAGCACAGCTGAAAAGGAAAGCCCGGGAAACCTTAAAATCTGAATCTCTCGTTTTCTGATTCAGCTATGCCTCATCCATACTTACCTTTGACCTGTTTTCAACCTGATTCTGTCTCTGACGCTGTGAGAAAGTGGCTCAAAGTCGACTTAGTTACTGTTATGATTTTTAGACAATATTTTGCTATTTTTAAAAGTTGACACTTAGAAAATATTTCATAGAAAACAATCAATGATTGCCTATGGAAGAAAATTCAAGTTGCAGGTGTAGTATGTTCTCGTTACTTTTGTAATCCAGTACTGGGTGACTAGACTCAGTACTGGGACCTTTATCCAAAACAGGTAAGTAATTACGTTTTCACAATTTATACGATTTTTAAAGAATATTTAAAGTTTGCAGAAATCGACACAGAAGAAATTTCACAGAAAAACAGTCAATGGTTTCCTATGGAAGAAAATTGGGTTACTGGTAAGTACGGTTGTGAATATTTTTTAGAGTCAGTGCTGAGTACCAAGATCCAGCACTGGAAGCTCACTTAATAGCAGGTGAGTATTTTCGTTTTCGTTACCCGGCTGATTTTTGGTGAATATTTTAAGTTTCGAAAAGTCCACACTTAGAAGAAATTTCAGGAAAAACCAGTCAATGCTACCCTACGGAGAAAATTGAGTTATCAGCTTTAAGGTAAGTACTCGACTGGCAGAGTTAAGGTTCTGGGCACAGACTCAGGGGTCTCCCAGGGTCAGGTAGGTACAGTTGTTACACCCTCAGCGGCACAGGGGCAGCCGGGTGCAGAGAGAGTTAGGCCCAATGTTATCCTATAGGAGGCAGGGGGGCCTTGGTTGGTGGCTGCTAACTAGCAGGCCACACAACTGTGGGAGCTGGGCTCCTGGTCACTTGCTCAGGGAAAATGGGGAAGTAGATAGGTGTAGAGGTTGCACTGCCAGGGCCACTCGGGCGGCTGGGTGCAGGGTGCAGGGTGCTTTTGAGCCTTGGGGCGCTCAATTGATTTAAATGGGAAAGCTCCGGTTTAGAAAAAGACTGCAAGCTCGGGAACAAAGATTCTTCAGGTGCCACCACCACTTCGAGAGGTAAGTTGGGTAGTTGGAGGATAGGTAGGTACCCCGGGATTGGGCACAGGGGGCAGTGGGGCGCCGGGTGCAGGGGTGCCTTTTGGTGTCGGGAAATCTTACCCTCTGTTGATCGTGGTTGGGGGTTACCTGGTTTTGAGGCTGCAGGCGTCTTCAGGAGCGTCGAGGGAAGTCCTTGGGTGCCGGACACGGGGTCACAGTCACCGTGGGGTCGTTGTGAAAAGTTGGCCTGGCATATGCTGTCTCCTAGTTATAGGGGACACCTTGGACCAGTCCAATTCGACTCTTATTGATGATAGGTTTAAGACAACCTTTAAAGAAAGCTATCCTAGTGGTAGCTGTGGAGAGCAGCCTTCAGGCTAAGTCTTGAAGGAGTGTTAAGCTTATTGTTTTACCATGGATAACCTCTTGAATGACCAAATGAAAGAGTAGCCCACACAGGTATATATATAAAATATATGTATTTACTCTAAACAGAATCCCACAAGTCTCTTTATGAGGCTGAGGCAAACTTACAATTCAAACAAGCATTGATAGATACAATAAATAGCACTGGAATCATAGGGCCCCAGGGGGGGACCAAACCATATATTAAAAAAGTGGTATAGGAACCACGACAATTCTACAGACAATGCCTAGGGCATTTAGGATCGCTGGCCCCTTAAGAATCCACCCCAGGTTATGAGGAAGGGGACCCACGGGAGGCGCGTGCAGTGGAAATAGCTGCTATCGGGATCTCTATTAAAGCCTATGGAGAATGTCGCGGTTTGATTTAAACAGATTAAAGTCACTTCTAGCAGGAGTACAAAGTTAAAACTTTAGAGTTAAGCTTTTGAGGAGCCCACTACCACGAGAGTACTGAGGTACCATTGTTACCTGCCGCAGGGAAGCCGGGTGCATAGGTCGTTTTCGATGTCGGGTCGCGGGCTGATTTTCAATGGGAAAATGTACAAAACTGCTGCTAGCCAAAAGCGTCGATGATGCCGTGAAGATTGAAGTTGTAGATCTTGCAGAGAAGAACCTGAAAGCAGAGGGGACAGAGTCTGGGTCACGGCACAGTGACCAGCGAGCTCAAAGCAAAGAGCCCTTCAATGTTGGGTGCTTCAAGTGGAAAGAGGTGTAGCTTGGATCTGCAGCCACGGGCTCCGGGAGGCTTCAAGGAAGGCCAGCTTCGGGAGAACAACTGTCCCACGTCGGATGAGGGTCGCTGCAGTGTTAGTGTCTGGATTGGATCCACTAAGCCTTGGCAACCACAACCCACGCAAGATGAACAAATCAGCTACTGGTGCAGACCCACGAGGTCTGTAAGAGGTCTCATTTGAAGAGACTGTAGAGCAGGCCTGGAACAACCAGGGGAACTCTTTAATGTCAAGATTGTCTTCCGCTCGGGCCCACAAGTTGAGAGATAAAGGACCGCGGAAGGCAGCAAAATGGAGTGTGTAAAAGGGAGCCCACGGGCCACCGGAGTGGGCTAGGGCACTAATCTTTGGCACAATTGCTGCTTGGTGGTTGGCTCAATAATGGGCCAAAGCACAACTTCCCCACTGGTCAGGGTCGTGTGCTATGCAAGAGGTGGCCAGTGTCCTGGGGTATTGAAAATCTCGGCACCCACATGGTCCATGGTGCTCAGGTTTGCTATGCACACTCACTCGCCTCTGGGATGCTTAGAAAACCCACCTCGAGGTTGCTGGAAGTCAGCAAAGTTCATGAGAGCAGCGAAGTTCCAACCGGGTCACTTGCAGTGTTTCAGATGCTTGCCAAGCAGGGGGGTAACTCCTTTACCCCAAGGGAGATTTCTTCAGTCAGCTGGGCAGCATCTTGTCGAAGGTCAAGTCTGTGAAGTCCAAGATTAATCTGAGGCTCTGGGGCCACGTTATTCACCTTTATCCCCAAGATTAGGGGAGTGTCCAGAGTAGTGTCCACCAATGAGAGGTGAGGCGGGATAGGGTGGCTACACCCTCTCCCCTTTGTGTGTTTCCCACCTGGGCGATGGGCAGGATGCCCCTGAACCAGTTCCAGGCGGTGTATGCAGAATGTAGGCGCTGTAGCTGCCTACGTGCAACTCTGAAAGGCAACATATGGTACACCCACCCTGTTCCAATCCTCATATCCTGTCTGGGGAGATGCTAGCACCTCCCTGCCACAGGAGCCCTATTGTCCAGCTGGCGAGGCTGGGATTTTCCCCAGCAACAGCCAGCCAGAGTCGTGTGGGTGGCGGGTAGTAGCCATTTTGTACTACATGTGCACTTTTAAATTGGTGTCTGAATTCTGGCGCTTTTCCCATATCGCCCCTCTAGCATGGGGGAATCGTGCCCTGATGCCCATGGCTGGACTGGGGGTAGGATTCCTACATGTTTGACACCAAACACGATATGGTTCTGTGTAGCGCATTCTCAAGTTATCACGCTATCGCGTTAGACTTATAATGCGGTTAAGAGTATATGGTATGGCTACACTACAGACAACCCAACAATGATTTTACGAGGGTTGCAGAGAGCCCCTACTCAGGTAGGGGTCCCCCCTCACACATACCTCAGCACCCTGCCTTGTAGGATTAGCAAGGCCTGCTATAGGGGTGACCTATGAGAGTATATGTGTTGTAATGGAGTGGGATATAGGGTACCTATATCCCTGTAAGGGGTGCTAGCACCACCTTACCCAGACTACAGTAGTGGTATGGTGGTGTCAGTTTGTATGGCTGTCCCAGGGTGGCACAATACGTGCTGCAGCCCTGGTAGGCCTACTGAGGGACCCATGCCCTGGGTACCTAGGGTACCATCTACAAGGGACTGTCAGGGCACCCTCAGCATCCAATTGGTTTGTACCTAGGGTACTCACATCAGTTTTAAGGAGAAAGCAGACAGGCTGGGGTCCTGGATAGCAGGATCCCAGCCAGACTAGTCAAAAACCACTCAAATACCAGGCAAAAAGTTAGGGGCAACCATTAGTCAGATTCCACCTTCCTACAGTCGTCCACGTGGTCTTTGTTCACCAGAGCCAGGCTTGGCGGGTGCAGAGTGTGAAAGGTTCGCGGTTCCGGGCTGATGCCAGGGATTAGAAGTAGATTTTGAGTAGAGCCTCTACTCATGGGAGTCCCAGGGGCTTAGAGCCAAAAGGTAGCCAGGTCCTCCGGGGTTTGTGGGTTGCTGGCCACAAGAGATGCCGGGTTGTAGCAGGAGCAGGTTCGAGGGTCGACAAGGCCGGTAGGGCTGGGGCCAAAGCAGTTGGTGTCTTCCTCTTCTTAGCAGCTGCAGGGCAGGTCTTCTTACTTCTTGCTCTTCTCTGTATTTTGGAATCTGGAATCTGGGGAAGGAAGTTTCAGGGTGCCCATAAATACTAGATTTAGGGGCGTTACAGGTAGGTAAAGGGCAGGGACCAATGGGTCCCTGTCCTGGGGTGGGTACACCCCCTATTCTGCCACTCTCCTGTGGTAGGGGGGCAGTAGCCCAGTCCTGATTGGGTAGAGCCTCCCATCTTCAAGATGGTGAGCGCCCGGAGATGTACTTCACCTCGCCTCCCCCACCAAAAGGGTGGGGTTGGCAGGCTGGCACATCCCCTGTCCTTATTTGGGGTTCTCGGCCAAGCTTCCCACCAGAGTGGGGGGTTGCAGTGGCCTGGGGAATCTCACAGAGGCGGTATGCCTTTGAAGCTTCCCCCTGCCCATCTTGGGGGAGGAGATCTAGCACCTCGCCCACGATCTGCATTGTTGCAGGCCCAGGAGAGCATTTGCTCTCCTACCCAGGGGTCCAGCAACATGTCTGCTGTGTGGCAGCTTAGGCAGCCTCTCAGACCAGATGTGGATTGTAGGTTAGGTTTCAGGGGGCATCTCTAAGATGCCCTCTGGAGTGCTTGGTACATTAAATCCCACACTGGCATCAGTGTGGGTTTAATGTGCTGAGAAGTTTGATACCAAACTTCTCAGTCTTCAGTGTTGCCATTATGGTGCTGTGGAGTTCGTGTTTGACGAGCTCTCAGCACCATGTACTCTTAAGTGGCAGCACTGCACTTACAGTGCCCAGGAATGGACCTGGGTACTGTAGGGGCACAGGGCTCCTGCTCCTGTGCCCATACCACTGGCATAGGGCACCCAGCTAGAGGGGTGGCTGATGTATGCCAGGGCAGTGTAGGTGGTGGGCATGGCACACAGGGATGTGTGCCATGTCACCTCTTTGTTTTGTCTTGTACCCAGACACTCAGCCTGCAAGGGAAGTGTGTGAGTGTTAGGGTACAGGGCCTCTAAGGGTGGCACAATGAGTTCTGCAGCCCTTAGAGGCCTTCCCTGGTCACAAGGCCCTGGGTACCTAGGGTACCATTTACCAGGGGCTGACATGTGGCTAGGGTTTGCCAATTTGGGTTTTAGGTGCTTAGGGAAGGAACATAGGCCCTGGGCACCTGATTGGCAGGAGTCCAGGGCACACTCAGTCAAAGTACATTCAGCAATTCAGCAAAAAGTGGGGGCATACCATGCAAGAAAGATGGCACTTTCTCACAGACACCACCTGCATAAACATTAGGTCACGAAGCTAAAGTTGAGACATTGTAGGCTGCGTAAACATGCAGAGTCAGCTTGCTCGAAGGTTTTCAGGCAATAGTTAATCCTTAAGTAAAGTCTACTCAGAATAGCACATTTTGTTGTTCAGCCTTAAAACGTAGAAATTGCACAAGACACCGAGGCTGTCAGATTCTTGCCTTAGCTCATTTGTGTGTTCTTTCCAAAGATCTATTTACCTCTGGGCGTTCCTTGTTTGTGATTAGGGCTCCCGGTTTTCCGTTTAACTCCTTCCGTGCTCATGACGGAACCACTCCGTCATGAGCCACGGGTGCCGTGTGCTCATGACGGAGTGGTTCCATCATGCCGCGACCGTCGGCGGCCGCTCCGCCCACGCGGCGCTGTTTCCCCGCCTGTGCGGGGGGACAACGCAACTGGGCGGAGTCATGACGGAACCACTCCGTCATGAGCACAGCTCAACCGTGGCTCATGACGGAGTGGCTCCGTCATGAGCACGGCGCCACCGCTGTGCCCCCAAACCCCCCCCAGCTCTGCGGCGGAATTTCCGCCGCGGCGAAGGGGTTAAACAGATTTTTACATATAAATACAGATGGAAAACAAGTTTTCCTTTATCTGTATTTATATATAAAAACGGGAAAATACTAGTACCTGCTCCTGCAGACCAGCTTCCAGTAACACAAAACTCTATTGTTGATGCCCCAGCTCCGCCCCGCCCCTCGAGTGAGGTCTAAATTCACATCAATAGAATCTCCCCCCCAACCATCTGGTGTCTCCCCCTCCTTAGACGGTTAAGAGGTGTCAGCCCAGGCTGAGACAGCTTCCCGGCGCACACACAGCCGCACCCGAGTGCTTCACAGGTCTTTAAAAGACCATTTTCTTTTTAATGAGGCTTTGTTGTTCTTTCGCCCCTCCTTAGAGCCCCTGCCTCTTCTTAACTCTGCCGATTGCCCAACCACCGCTAGACCATTCACTGACATGTTCAACCTGCTGTGAACAGGAGGAAACCGTCGCATATTTCTCCTCAGAATCGGATAACATAAGGAATATGAGAGCACCTTGCGTAATTTCAGATGATGCCCAATACCAATATTTTATGAGACAGTACAATTACTGGTATGTATCAGCAATGGAACATTATTAGTGTTAAAAAAAATAAAAATCAAAGTGTAGTAATGTCGGACAACTACTGTACTTGTCGTACAGCATGCACACAAATACACATCCATAAATTGCACCTTTGTGAATGTAACTCTCTGCACAAGTGCATACTTTATGATTATTCCCCATGCATATGTAATACCTACGCCGTGAAAAGGTTAGTCAATTCGGTTTCATGTCTCCTCGGTTAGAATTCATGTAATCCTACAGGGAGTTCAATTCCTTGCCTTCCTCCTTCCACTGACTGCGAAGCCTGCAGCACACATCAGATGCTGAGCGCCGATGAAATAACACCCCTGTTTTTCACCCCTTTACTGTCTTCAAATCTTTATTTTATGCAAAGGTTTGAGCAATTACTGCAGCACTTTTATGTGTCTGTGTGCTCCCTGCAGCCAACAAACAGATCACAGTTAGCTCACTTAGATGCATGTTCATTAAAATGACAGAAATATGCTTCAAGATATCAACTCCGTCCCTCACGATCAAGAGCAGGTCTTCTATGTACGGTAGCCAAGGCATTATGTGACTTACAAACGGATTGTTGTCTCAGAGACATGATCCTCTAATTTGCAGCACTAAAATCTCGACACGGCTGTAGGCTAGGTTGCTGCAGCAGCTCTAGCCCGCAGCTGCAATTAAAACGCACCCTAAAACCATAAGAAGTGTCTGAGCACTCTGACATGCAAGCCGAGCATCACAAGATTCAGAGGGTTACATAGAATTACACGAACTGTGGAAAATGGGGTTCCCACTGTCATGTCAAATTGTCACACGAAGGAGTAAACATTTTCACACAAGAAACAGGCAGAGATTTTGAGTTGCTTCTCGCTATACATTTTAAGCTTGCACCAGTGTCTTGTGAACACAAGCACTGAAACACAAGCGCCGCGGTCGCGAAAGTTGATTGTAGTGAGAGAGAGAGGGGGGGAGCACGCCAGATGTACCTGCCCCTGATTAGTTGTACCATCGCGACCCCAAGGAGAATGCGTTTTAGCAACCTAGGAATAACGAGAGATAAAATAACAAGCATTCGCAATGCAATAGGTGTCGCTTTTATGCAAGTGTAAGCTATTGGCAATGTAAATAACAATGCCTTTTATTTGTTTTAAAAACCAAAACAAAAATTAAAGGCATTGGTATTTGCATTGTCAATAGCTGAAACCCTCGTAAATGCGAGACCTATTGCATTGCAAATGCAGAGTTTGCCAGTGAAGCGCTACTTTTCTTTTCATGTTGTTTGCTTTTTTCAAGCAAAAACACTCATTGATTTCTGAATAATGAGTGTAAAACGTTAAGTTGTATTCCCTATGAGTGTTTGCTTTTTTTTCCAGTATGTTGTTACTTTTTTTTCAGGCAGCATATTACTGTAGTCTAGTGCATAATTTGAATTGAATTGTTTCCAGGTGTTTATAGCCGGGCACAATTGGGCTGTAGCTGAAGGCAGTGTGAGTTTCTCGCAGTGGGGCAGTATGGTGTTCAGTGGGGAAGAAAATGTGGCACTCTGCGGATGACAGAAACTGCCAGGCTCTGAGACAAATGGCTTGTCATAGCACTTTTAAGCATATTTGGGACATTCTTCAAATGGCAAAGTCTTCAGATGAATGTATAATGTTGACCAATAACAACCGAGCGCATGTGTGCATTGTCAATTTAAATAAGTGTGGAAAAATAAATATGGATAAATACAGAAAAAATGCCCAAAAAATAAATATGGATAAATACAGATGGAAATGGCAAAAAAATAAATACCATAAAACCGGGAGCCCTCTTTGTGATCTTCCCTATAAAAACCCATGTAGCCATTGTTCAAGTGTGCTCCTTTCCTTGAGTAACTCCATGGTGCTCGTTGGATGGAGACCCATTCTGAATGCTTAATAAATTACCTATGGTTTGTACTTCGCTCCACTGTTGATTCCTCCTTACTTGATAAGAACCCGTGGTGAAGTGGTGATCCCTGCACCAGCAGGTTATTAATTAATCTGCTCCACACCCCCATGGCTGCTGATGTGGTTACCCCAATGCTGCTGATGTGGTTTACCCCATGGCTGCTGATGTGGTTTACACCATGGCTGCTGATCTGGTTTACCCCATGGCTGCTGATGCGGCTTACCCTAATGCTGCTGATGTAGTTACCCCATGGCTGCTGATGTGGTTAACCCATGACTGCAGATGTGGTTTACCCCTTGGCTGCTGGTGTGGTGACCCCATGGCTGCTGATGTGGTTACCCCAATGCTGCTGATGTGGTTACCCCATGGCTGTAGATGTGGTCACATGATTCCCCTGTCAAACACCAGCCATATTTAATCACAAACATAATAAACTCATAAGGATTTGCTTTGAGGGGTTTGAACTAATATCCACTGAGAAGTATATCAGAACCCTATGGAAAGCACCGCAAATGTCTGACATAGATATTTAAGTATATAAGAACCCTATGGACAGCACTATGTCTGACGTATTGTATTATAATTGCATTTACATCGTGCTTACTACCCCTGACGAGGCGTTGAAGCGCTTTTTCGGTGAGTAGCACTCTACTCCGGAACCCAAAAAGGATTAGTAATGAATTAGTATAGTGAAATATTAAATTAATTTGAGTGGTGGATATGTTAGTCTGTTATTTGGATTGAGAAGGATAGTGGACGGATAGAAGAGGAAAAAGTTAGCATTTTTATAGCGGTTCCTACCCCTGATTCAGTGGTGAAGCACTTTTCGGTGAGTAGCAAGCTACTCTGGAACCCAAAAAGGATTAGTGGTGAATTAGTGTAGGGAAATATGAATTTCTTTGATTGGAGCGGTGGACATGTTAGTCTGTTATTTGGATTGTTAAAGTAATGGGGGCCAGTAAAAGGAAGGGTGTAGAGAGTTTTTTTTAATTCATAGCAGTAGGAGGTGGTCTGGGATGAGTAAAGGGGAGATATGTCAGTTGGCGGGAAGACATGGAAACTTTTTCAGACTCTGCATTAGTTGTGGGTGGCCCACCCCCTAAGGACACAAGCTGCAGTTTGTATTTGTTCGGGTTTTTAATGCGGAAGTTCCATATTTTCAGATTGTAACTGGAAGTAACTTGATTCTTTCGGTCCCCTGGAGTGCCAGGCAGTAATCCCTATCACGGAGCTCCCTGTGTGTTGTAATCCATCAGAGTGCCAGGCAGTAATCCCTGTAACTGAGCTCCCTGTGTGTTGTAATCCAGCAGAGTGCCAGGCAGTAATCCCTGTAACGGAGCTCCCTGTGTGTTGTAATCCATCAGAGTGCCAGGCAGTAATCCCTGTAACTGAGCTCCCTGTGTGTTGTAATCCAGCAGAGTGCCAGGCAGTAATCCCTGTAACTGAGCTCCCTGTATGTTGTAATCCAGCAGAGCGCCAGGCAGTAATCCCTGTAACTGAGCTCCCTGTGTGTTGTAATCCAGCAGAGTGCCAGGCAGTGATCCCTGTAACGGCGCTCCCTGTGTGTTGTAATCCAGCAGAGTGCCAGGCAGTAATCCCTGTAACTGAGCTCCCTGTGTGTTGTAATCCAGCAGAGTGCCAGGCAGTGATCCCTATAACGGCGCTCCCTGTGTGGTGTAATCCAGCAGAGTGCCAGGCAGTAATCCCTGTAATTGAGCTCCCTGTGTGTTGTAATCCAGCAGAGTGCCAGGCAGTGAGCCCTGTAACGGCGCTCCCTGTGTGTTGTAACCCAGCAGAGTGCAAGGCAGTAATCCCTGTAACGGAGCTCCCTGTGTGTTGTAATCCAGCAGAGTGCCAGGCAGTAATCCCTGTAACGGAGCTCCCTGTGTGTTGTAATCCATCAGAGTGCCAGGCAGTAATCCCTGTAACTGAGCTCCCTGTGTGTTGTAATCCAGCAGAGTGCCAGGCAGTAATCCCTGTAACTGAGCTCCCTGTATGTTGTAATCCAGCAGAGCGCCAGGCAGTAATCCCTGTAACTGAGCTCCCTGTGTGTTGTAATCCAGCAGAGTGCCAGGCAGTGATCCCTGTAACGGCGCTCCCTGTGTGTTGTAATCCAGCAGAGTGCCAGGCAGTAATCCCTGTAACTGAGCTCCCTGTGTGTTGTAATCCAGCAGAGTGCCAGGCAGTGATCCCTATAACGGCGCTCCCTGTGTGGTGTAATCCAGCAGAGTGCCAGGCAGTAATCCCTGTAATTGAGCTCCCTGTGTGTTGTAATCCAGCAGAGTGCCAGGCAGTGATCCCTGTAACGGCGCTCCCTGTGTGTTGTAATCCAGCAGAGTGCCAGGCAGTAATCCCTGTAACGGAGCTCCCTGTGTGTTGTAATCCATCAGAGTGCCAGGCAGTAATCCCTGTAACTGAGCTCCCTGTGTGTTGTAATCCAGCAGAGTGCCAGGCAGTAATCCCTGTAACTGAGCTCCCTGTATGTTGTAATCCAGCAGAGCGCCAGGCAGTAATCCCTGTAACTGAGCTCCCTGTGTGTTGTAATCCAGCAGAGTGCCAGGCAGTGATCCCTATAACGGCGCTCCCTGTGTGGTGTAATCCAGCAGAGTGCCAGGCAGTAATCCCTGTAACTGAGCTCCCTGTGTGTTGTAATCCAGCAGAGTGCCAGGCAGTAATCCCTGTAACGGAGCTCCCTGTGTGTTGTAATCCAGCAGAGTGCCAGGCAGTAATCCCTGTAACGGAGCTCCCTGTGTGTTGTAATCCAGCAGAGTGCCAGGCAGTGAGCCCTGTAACGGAGCTCCCTGTGTGTTGTAATCCAGCAGGAGATCAGGGAAAACAACTGAGATCAGATCAGACTCGTTGTCTCGGCTCTGAATTACCAACACAGTCCCCAGTGCTCGTGCCCTGTCTTTACAGTGTCTGTAAACACAGCGCCAATGCTTGTTTGTATCCTCTTCTCACAGCCAGGAGTATTGGACTGTCCATGGCAGAGCTGCAGCTGTGAGAGGGTAAAATATCCGTTATCGGACGCACTCTCTGGGGTCTGTTTTCATCTTTTCTTGTCTCTGTTCCCCCCGAGCAGCCGCCGAACATATCTCTGTTTCTCTTTTAGAAATGACCCGGGCTCACTCACGCCTGTCAATCAGAGTGTGTGAGGGAGACTGGGGCGGCGTGTTTGAAGATCTGCCTTAATGTATACAATGTATTCATAATGGCATCTTCTTAACGCTTATTCCTGGATTTTCTTTTTTTAAAACAAGCTTCGTAATAGGCTCGCCCCTTATCCCTCCGTCCTGCAAACTCTCATCTTCGGGTCTAGTGGAGGTGACTGGAGGGGGTTCTGGGGCGCCACCGGCTGCCTACCCCACTGGATGAAGCGCCTCTGACGTCACTGTGGAATGGCAGGGGTGGGACCACATAACCCCTGGATGCCATACACAGACAGGGGAGTTATTTTCATTCCGAAGTGCTGTGAAGTGAGCGCGCCGTGTGATCTGCTGCAGGTGAGTTGTCGGTGTGGGAGGGTTGGAGGCTGAAGCCGGGGAAGGTACTGAGTGACGGGGTTTTGTTCCCTTTTTCTGTTGACCGTGTAATTGTGGCATAGGGGCCTGAGCTTCCGACTTTGGAGCTCTAGAGCTGGGAGACCAGGTTCGAGTCTCGGCGTCTGTTCCACATACTGTGATTTTGGGTAAATCACATTCCTTCCCGGCGCCAAAAAAATATGAATGTGCCCGTGTAACGTAACTGCAGGCCCGTCAACTCAAGGTGCCAAAATGATCTGAAACTGAAAAGCACTGCAGAGACTTAGAACTGCCAAGGTGTTTTTTTAGGGGGCTTGGAGGCGGGGTGGGGGCAAAAGTTCCTCTTGGGTACCTCTCTGCACGAGGCCCCGCCCCGCCGGACACGAGCACCTGACCAATAACCCATTCGGGTGCAGGGGGTGTCGTACTGCCCGGAATCACCCGATGCGCGCGAATGTGGGCCCGAGCAAATTCTTGTGAATAATACCTGCGCTTGTGTCATGTGTCTGCATTATAGGAAGCCAGCCCACACATGCCGCATGTTTATCTAGCGTGAACGCGACCCGAAGGTATTGGAGCCATCAGATATATGTTGCCTATTTGTATAGCGCGAGCTCGACGTCAAAAGGTCTTGGAGCGCTTTACATGAGCACCGTATTTACATCACACCATGCCGGCACGGGGAGCATGAGCGATTCGTACCATATAACATTATCCCCGTGCCAAATCACGCGAACACCGCGTCAGATTAACCATTGAGGTGCGGGGGGGATTAGTAATGCCTGCAGTCGATGCATATTGATATAGCGCGAACTCGACCGGAAGGTATTGGAGGCCTTTACATGAGCACCTCTCTCTCTTCCCCCCTCTGCCCGTCTCTCTCTCTCTTCTCTGCCCCCCTCTCCCCGTCTCTCTCTCTCCCCTCTGCCCATCTCTCTCTCATCTGCCCCTCGCTCTCTTTCCCCTCGGCC
The DNA here is from genome assembly GCF_964204655.1 of Triturus cristatus. Lineage (NCBI taxonomy): Eukaryota > Metazoa > Chordata > Amphibia > Caudata > Salamandridae > Triturus > Triturus cristatus. Next base: position 1,902,880,688 of record NC_140589.1, read on the forward strand.
CCTTGCTCTCTCTCTCCCCTCTGCCTCTTGCTCTCTCTCACCCCTCTGCCTCTTGCTCTCTCTCTCCCCCCTTGCTCTCTCTCTCCCCCCTTGCTATCTCTCTCCCCTCTGCCCCTTGCTCTCTCTCCTCTGCCCCTTGCTCTCTCTCTCTCCTCTGCCCCTTGCTCTCTCTCTCCTCTGCCCCTTGCTCTCTCTCTCTCTCTCCTCTGCCCCTTGCTCTCTCTCTCTCTCCTCTGCCCCTTGCGCTCTCTCTCTCTCCTCTGCCCCTTGCGCTCTCTCTCTCCTCTCTCCTCTGCCCCTTGCTCTCTCTCTCCTCTGTCCTTTGCTCTCTTTCCTCTCCCCCTCGCTCTCTGCCTCCCCCTGCCCTTGCTCTTTTTCCCCTCTGCCCCTTGCTCTCTCTCTTTTCCCTCTGCCCCTTGCTCTCCTTCCCCTCTGACCCTCATTCTCGTCCCCTTGCTCCCTCCCCCTCTCTCTCCCCTATGCCTCTCTCTCTCTCACTCTCTTTCTCTCCCATCTGTCTCTCTCTCCCTCCCCCTGTCCCTCTGCCCCTCGCTCTCTTTCCCCTCTGCCCCTCGCTCTCTTTCCCCTCTGCCCCTCGCTCTCTTTCCCCTCTGCCCCTCGCTCTCTTTCCCCTCTGCCCCTTGCTCTCTTTCCCCTCTGCCCCTCGCTCCCTTTCATCTCTGCCCCTCGCTCTCTTTCATCTCTGCCCCTCGCTCTCTTTCATCTCTGCCCCTCGCTCTCTTTCATCTCTGCCCCTTGCTCTCTTCCCCTCCACCCCCCTCTCTCTCCCCTCTGCCCCTCTCTCTCTGTCTCTCTCTCTTCCCTCTGCCACTCTCTCCCATCTCTCTCTTCCCCCTGCCCCTCTCTCCCATCTCCCTCTCCCTCTGTCTCTCTCTTTCCCCTCTGCCCTCGCTCTCTTTCCCCTCTGCCCCTCTCTCTCTCTCTCTCTCTCTCTCTCTCTCTCGCTCTCTCTCCCCTCTGCCCCTTGCTCTCTACCCCTCTCTCTCTCTCTCTCTCTTTCGCTCTCTCCCCTCTGTCTCTCTCTTCCCCTCTGCCCCCTTGCTCTCTTTCCCCTCTGCCTCTCTCTCTCTCTCTCTCTCTCTCTCTCTCTCTCTCTTTTGCTCTCTCTCCCCTCTGCCCCTCTCTGTCTCTCCCTCCCTCCCCTATGTCCCCCGCTCTCCTACAGCCTCCTCTTTCTCTCTGTTCCCTCCACCTCCCATCCTTTATGTATGTTCCATCTTTAACTTTTCAATCCAGCTGATAGTTGGACTCATGCACTCACTGGTAGGCTGGGTGAGTTAAGTTAGGCTTTTTTAATGGTGCTGATTGGTGAATCCTCCTGCGTATGAGGATGGGAAAATTCACTTAATGCGCTGTCCAAAAATTATGGGGGGCGTCCCCAATTCACCCTCAATTCTCTTTGAATAAAGTTATTCGAAGGCTGTAAAGTTCTTCACAAATATTATTTTTATTTGCTTTTCATGATTTATGTGCTTTCTTTATTCGGTAGCATCCATTTAGAATAGTTACAATCAAACTCATATATGTATAACATAGATACGCCCAATGTATTTCGAGAATTGCCCTTCATCAGGGGTTCATTCTAAAAAAATAGAAGAAACTTGAGCTCAGTCCCATCAGGTACATTGATTGAGTTTACCAAAGTCAATGAGCTATAAATAGTCAAGGTGGTTCCATGCTTTTTATCTCCGAACGTTCATGTGAGGTATTCAATGGAAGCAAATGATGTAGTACCACATGTGTTACAGAAGGCAACATATGTTTGTGTCCCTAAACACGTGGTGGTTTGAATGCAACTTACTGTTGCCGTGTTCAAAAATTGTAGAATGATCGTAAACTCATTTCTACCCAATTAGTATGTCGTAAGTATTGACAGGTTTGGACAAGGTTTAATCATGCCAGTGCGTTAAATCTCATTCTGGTGACCATACACAAACCGTGGTGTGAGCGCAAGTGAAAATTGCTAAAATGGAGGTGATTTACAAGCTCTTTTTTACACCGTTGATATTTCCCAAGTTTAAACCTTGGGAAGAACTGGAGCAAGTGTTGCCAGGATTTAGTCATTCCGGTGCTTGGACACTCATGCTTGTGACCATAAACTACCCATGATATAAACGGGAGTGAAAACTTACTGAAACGGTAAGGGATGTACTGACCCGTGTCTATATATTCAGTATTTTCATGGTTTAACCTGAAAATAACATTAATTCATGTTACCAATGAGGAATGTTATCAAAGCTAACAAACATTCACAACTCTGCTCGGACTTACCCGTTCAAGTGCATGAAGTTACGAAAACTAGTTTCCGTGATACCATGGTTAGGGTGCTCTCATGTGTACGGTGAACCAGATATAAATGTGCGCTTATTCCGGAGTAGTATGAACGTGCGTGATATGTCAGAACTACTAGGTAAATGGGACTAGAGCAAAGACTCTAGATGAGGGACGCTCTACTTGTACGGAAGTGATGTTTATAAAGGCAGATGTACAGGGGTAAATAAAAACGGAGAAAAGACTCTTGGTGACGGTCACGTCTGGCGGTGTACACTAATGGTGAAAAGGTGAAGGTTAAAAAACGGTATACTAAGAAATAAAGCCTACAACATCCGTATTTCCTTAATTTTTCTGCTCTTTTCACACTATCAAACGAGCTAAAACTCCTTTTCACGATGTGCTATAGAAACCAATAATGTGATAACTGTAATTGACAAATATTATCACTTCCCATGAAGATTTGCAGAGTTCTGAATATGTAGGAAGTTTGTGATATGACATATATATCCCCTGGACAATACATTTGTACACTAAATATTACTTTTGTCTACTCCTATATCATGTGTGTTCTGTCCCTCAGGCGATTATATTGTTGTCATAAAAAACAGCTTAAATCCATACGTTCAGTAAGACCTCTGGGATCAACAGTGTCCAAATAATTAATCCAAAAGGTTTCTCTTTGTAGTAAGAATTGTGTATTGTCTCTTCCCGGTATATTAGGAACTTCTTCCAAGATCAAAAACCTAAGTTGACTTATGTTGTGATTATTGAGGTTGAAGTGAGTAGTAACAGTTGATTTTTGATCCTCCGTGCGGATGTAGCTTTTATGTTCGTTGAGTCTTATCTTAATTTTCCTCTCTGTTTTTCCAACATACGCATATCCACAAAGGCATTTCATCATGTAAACCACAATGCTACTATTGCATGTGACTGTCACTTTTAGTTTGATAATGGTGCCTCGGGTGGAGTGAAGTGGAGTGTAGTATTGCCTTTAATGATGGAATTACTACTTCCACAATTCATACAAAGTAAAGTACCACAATGATTTTGTTCCTTTTCCTCGTGTGTTTTGTTGAGAATTTGTTTCAGATTCTTTGTGCGTAGATAAACAAATTTAGGTCGGTGTTCAAATATGACTAAGAAGTACTTTTCCATTCTTAACATTGGCCAATATTTCAATATGGCGCTCTAAATTCTGTAACTACTAGTGGAGAACTTGGATACGAAACACATTCTATTTTCCTTTTCTATTGATGAGTTTGAGTTGGTCAGCAATCTCTCGCGCATTTTGTTTTGTGCCTTATGAATCGCCTCCTGTTAAATGGTTTCAGGGTAGCACCGTTTTCTAAATTATTTAACTGCGGTAATCAGACTATCTTTGTACAATTTTTCATTTGATTAAATTCGTTTTAACCTTAGTATTTGGGAGAACGGCAAGTGATTTTTTTTATTTTATTGAAGGTTGATGAAAACTGTTGTAATGGAGTAAATTATTCCGGTCGGTTGGTTTGGTGTACACGCTTGTAGTAAGATGTCCATCTTGCTTTGTGATTAAGGTATCTAGGAATGTGATCTGTTCTTTACTGATCGTAAAGGTGAATCCAATTCTTTTGTTCACAGTATTGAGTTTCTCAATGGCTTTTGTTAACTCATGGTGTGATCCTTTCCATAATATGAAAATATCATCAATATATTTTCTATACATCATGAGATTTGCTAACCAACACAAACTCATCGAAAGTAAATGAAAATAGATTGGCTTTCGTATCCAAGTTCTCCACTCGTAGTTACAGGATTATGAACACCATATTGAAATATTGACCAATGTTAAGAATGGAAAAGGACTTCAAAGGCATATTTGAACACTAACCTAGATTTCTTTATCTACGTACGAAGAATCTGAAACAAATTCTCAACAAAACACATGAGGAAAAACAATAAAACCATTGTGGTACTTTACTGAATTGTGGAAGTAGTAATTCCATCATTAAAGGCAATACTACATTACACTGCACCCGAGGCACCATTATCAAAGTAAAAGTGACAGTCACATGCAATAGTAGCAATGTGGTTTACATGATGAAATGCCCATGTGGATATGCGTATGTTGGAAAAACAGAGAGGAAAATTAAGATAAGCCTCAACAAACATAAAAGCAACATCCGCAGGAAGAATAAAAAATTAACTGTTGCCAGTCACTTCAACCTTAATATAGTTCCTAATATACACGGAAGAGACATTACACAATTCTTACTTCAAAGAGAAACCTTTTGTATTATTTATTTGGTCACCGTTAATCCCAGAGGTCTTAATGAACGTATGGATTTAAGCTGTTTCTTATGACAACAATATAAGCGCCTGAGGGACAGAATACACACGAAATAGGAGCAGGATCTTTTTAACAAAAGTGATAGGCAGTGTACTTATCAAATGTATTCTCCAGTGAATATATATGTCATATCACAAATTTCCTACATATTCAGAACTCTGCAAATGTTCATGGGAAGTGATAATATTTGTCATTACAGTTATCACATTGTTGTTTTCTATGGTACATCATGAAAATAAGTTTTAGCTGGTTTGATAGTGTGAAAAGAGCAGAAAAATTATGGAAATACTGATGTTGTAGGCTTTCTTTCTTAGTATACCGTTTTTTTACCTTCACCTTTTCACCATTAGCATACACCGCCAGGCGTGACCATCACCAAGAGTCTTTTCTCTGTTTTTATTTACGCCTGTATACCTGCCTTTATAAACATAACTTTCGTACAACTAGAGCGTCCCTCACCTAGAGTCTTTCCTGTATTCTCATTTACCCAGTAGTTCCAACCTATCACGCACGTTCATACTCTTCCAAATTAAGCGCACATTTATATCCTGTTCACCGCACACATGACAGCACCGTAACCACGGTATCGCGGAAACTGGTTTTCGTAACTTCACGCACTTGAATGGGTAAGACCGCGCACTGTTGCGAAAGTTTTTAAGCTTTGGCAACATTACTAAATGGTAACATGAATCAATGTTATTTTTCAAGTTATACCTTGAAAATACTGAATATATAGACACACGTCTGTAACTATCCCTTACCGTTTCAGTAAATTCTCACTCGCGTTTATATCACGGGTAGTTTATGGTCACCAGCATGAGTTTTCAAGCATGGGCACGACTAAATCCTGGCAACACTTAGTCAAGTTCTTACCAAGGTTTAAATTAGGGAAATATCAACCGTGTAAAAACGAGCTTGTAAATCACCTTCATTTTAGCAATTTTCACTTGCGCTCACGACACGGTTTGTGTATGGTCACCAGCATGAGTTTTAAAGAACTGGCATGATTAAACCTTATCCAACTTGTCAATACTTCCAAAATACTAATTGGGTGGAAAAGGGTTTACAATCATTCTGCAATTTTCTAACACAGCAACAGTAAGTTGCATTCAAACCACCGCAAGTTTAGGGACTCAAACATATTTTGCCTTCTGTAACACATGTGGTACTACATCATTTGCTCCCGTTGAATACCTCACATGAATGTTCGGAGATATGAGCATGGAACCACCTTCACTATTTATAGCTCATTGACGTTTGTAAACTCAATCAATGTACCTGATAAAACTGAGCTCAAGTTTCTTCTATTTTTTTAGGATGAACTCCTGACGAAGGGTAATGCCCGAAATACATTGGGCGTATCCATGTTATAAATATGAGTTTGATTTTAACTATTCTAAATGGATGCTACCAAATAAAGAAAGCACATAAATCATGAAAAGCAAATAAAACAAATACAAATATTTGTGAAGAACTTTACAACCTTCGAATAACTTTATTCAAATAGAATTGAGTGCAAATTGGGGATGCCCCCCAAAATATGGGGAGAGCTCATCAAGTGAATCCATCTTTATCTTTGCCATAACTATTGTACGTAAAAGGGGCCACTCATGGTCAGGCCCTCAGCCTTAGACCCCCAGCAGGGATGTCTCAGTCTTTCATCCTTGTGAAGTAGATATTAGTAGCTGTCATGATGAGGTATTGGGTGTGGTGTGATCCTACAGTGGATGGGATGTTTGTTTGTTTAACACATTTTTAACAATTATGTGTTGTCTTCGTGCTCTGGTATTAGCTTGTCTGCGGTTGTGGGTTTGCCCACGTGGCAGGATGTTAGAAATCAGGTCTCTAGTTGGCAGAGGTATGCTCCCTGTCACAGTAGGGCCCACATTTCTAGTTATGGTCGGTCACAATACAATCCCAAATTATCCTGTGCTCGCCTGCCCTGGTAGCCTTGCAGAGAGCAGGCAGTCTTAACTTACAAGGCAACGTGTAAAGTGTTTCTGCAATATCTCATACAACAACACAGTAAATACAACACAAAAAGACTCCACAACAGCTTAGAAAAATAGAGAATATTTATCTGAGCAAAACAAGACCCAAACGATCAATGTCTATATATTGAATGTTGAAGAAATAAGTGCAATAAAGTGCTTAGAAGAAGGTAGCACTAAAAAGGTGACTGCAGGTCGCAAGGGACCGGTACAAATCCAAAGTTCATGCCGACCGCGATTTAGCATGGGCCTGCTGTAGGGACTCCCTCGGGCCTGTTAAGGCCAGTACCTTGGATCCTGGGGCACAGTCTGCGGGGTGAGGCTTTGCGTCATCATTTCTGAGAGGCTGTGCAATGAGGCTTTGCAAGGCTCCGCGTTGTCCGGCGTCAGTCCCAAGGGCTGTCAGCTGGGGTGAGCAGCTTTGCGGGATGATGCGTCAGATTTTGCAAACGTTCAGCTGCAGAACCCACTCCTGAGGACCAGAACTTGGAGGGGGCACCTCAGGCAAGGTTAGGACTCACAGAAGGCAGAGTCCAGCAGAACTGCAGGAAGTCTTTTGTGTCCTTGAGACTTCAGAAACAGGAGGCAAGCTAACAAGCCCTTGAGATCACTTTGGAGGGAAGGCAGAGTCCAGCTCTCGTTCCAGGAGAATCAGAGAGCAGCAGGGTAGCAAGCAGGAAAGCAGACACAGAAAAACAGACCAGTTCAGTCCTTTGAGCAGCACCGCAGCTTTTCTGACAGATGTTAGTTGTAGGTTCAAAATGTATGATTTGGGAGGGTCTGAGACCCAGTACTTATACCCAAATGTGCCTTTGATGCAGCAAAAACTTCAAAGCTGAGTTTTGAAGTGCACGAGTACCACTTTCAAGCCAGTCCTGTCTTCCAGGTTATCTACGGGGCTCACCAGCCATTCGGGTGGGGTCAGGTCATTACACCTTGCTGACCCGGTGGGCGCCGCCTTTCCTCCTATCTGCCCAGGACGGCCATAGGAATGCAGAGGTGTGTTCAGCCATCCCTGGCCTTCCTGGGTTTCTGGCTGTCGGGGAAGAATGCATGAATGGGAACGGTCACCCATCCAGATGTGGCTGGAGGTCACATAGAGCAAAGTTAGGGGCAGAAAAATGCCCACTGCCTGAAAGTGGCATTTCAGAACTAGTAGTGTTGAATACAACCTTACCAGTAAAGCACATTTATCACTATTATTCGACCCATACCAAACCTGATAAAGGCACTTCCCTGGATCAGGAATTACTGACATGTAAAGCAGACAAGCCCATGCCCTTCCCTTTGCTTACATAGCACACTGCCCTTCTGAGTTGCCAAGGGCCGTCCTCAGGGGTGACTTATATGTGATAGAAGGGGGAGTTCAGGGCTTTGCAAGGAGTTTTACCTGCTAAGTCACAATGACCATGAACTGCACACGCAGGCCCTGTCATGGCAGGCCTGAAATACGGCTAGGGGGCTACTTACGTGGGCCACACAATCAGTGCTGCGGGACCCCTAGTAAAGTTTAACTTACAGACTCTGGGCACCTGTAGTGCATGTTACTAGGGACTTATACGCAAATCAAATATACCAATCGGGGAGATCCAATGGTGCAGTGTTTTAGGGGAGAGAGTACAAGCACTTTAACACTGATTACCAGTGCTGAAGTGCACAGAGTCCTAGAAACAGCAAAAATGGGTACAGAAAAATTTGAGGGAGGAAGGCAAAATATTGAGGGAAGACCACCCTAAGCCTGTCAGGTCGAACGCAGGGGTATTGTGGGTGAGGGTCCATACATGTGCTCTCGTCCAGTGAGCAAATGTGGGGTAAAGTGTAATTTTTTCCTCTGGAAGGGATCCAGGCATTGAGGTTGAGGGAGGGGTATTGCGGTGTCCAGAAGTGTGGATTTTTCTTTTTTTGTCGCAGTTTACCACACAGCTGCTCAATACATCTCGGGGAGTGTCAGAAAGTTGCCCTGGGAATGCATCTGCCCCTGCTCGCTCGCCACTTTTGCTGTGCAACACGAACAGCAGAGCAGGGGGCACTTTCACACTTCTGTGAAAGTGCAATTATTCTGCAAAGCCAACAAAATCTGTGCAAACAACTACTTCTCATCTTGAGTCAAACCAAAGTAAATAGGTCACTCTCCCATCTCCGTGAAAAGCGTGGTTTCCCCAGCTGGAAAGTATATTGCAGGGTTTAGAGGCGAAATGTGAAAGAGAATTTAGTGTTTCACTCACAGCAATAAACACATGCTAACCTTCCCACTCTCCGCTGACATTCACGGAGATAACTTCAAGCCCCTTGGTCTGGTCAGCACGTGTGTTTCAAATCTGTTATTTGTCCCTTTCTTCAATGTACAAGTATTTGTTAGTGTTGTGCCAGCAGTCTGTTATCTGCACATAAGACCCATCGAAGTAACATTTAACTTGTATGTATTATTTAGTTTACTGTTTATTCATGGAGCGCGGTGTCAAGGAAGCTGATTAACTGATTAGGGGGCATATGTATCAACATCACCATTTGCGATTCTCAAATAGCGATTGTTAAGGAATCGCTATTTGAGAATTGCAAAACGGGATGTATTTAAAAATTCGCAAACTTTTTGCGATTTCTTAAAATTCCTTAATTGCGATTAGCAAATTGCGAAATCGCAATTAAGGAATACCTGCCCATTCATTTCTATGGGCCAGGAGACCCATAGGAATGAATGGGAAGTAATTCTCAAATAGCGAATTCGCAATTTGCTAATCGCTATTTGAGAATAATTTCAAAGGTGCAAGGGTGTCATGATGACACCCTGATGCACCCCTGAAATGAGCATGTGTGTGCATATGGCGCACATACATGCCCTAAGGGCATGTATGAGCGTCACGTGGCACTTTGCAAAATTAAAAATAGTGCATTTTGAAAGGAAATCGCAAATTACCACCAACTGGAAGTTGGTGGTAATTTGCGATTTCTTAAGGATAATTCGCACAACTTGGGTGCTTTTTACATATCATTTGAGAAATCGCAATGTGCGATTTCTTAAATGGTTAGGCAAAATTAAGAAATCGCTAAATTAGCAATTCCTTAATTTTGCGATGGGATTTTGCCTAATACATCCCGTTTTGCGAATTTTTACTCGCAAACGCTGTATTTTGCGATTCGCAGCGTTTGCGAGTAAAAATTAGCTTGATACATATGGCCCTAGGATTCGTGATTCAATTTCCACTTTTTCTTTGTGAGAAATACCTTATTTCCGTGTGCTTGTGCGGGCAGCTTAGCCCGTGGCCCACGCCACAAGCTGCATATTAAGCACAGTGGCTCTGGCGATGTAACAGACTTGACAAATCTTTGCAGTTTCCTTGACATCCAAAACCAAGTTCTTTCTACAGTGTTGTTAACATATCTTACATGGTATTTCTCGTGATTATGTGCACGAGTAACTTCTAGCAGTCCTCTGACCTAAACAAACATTATCCAAGCCAATAGGTCTCACCTATGAAAGCTGTTGGTTTTGGCAATGTTTTGAAGCCATGCTCTACCGCAGTGTGGATGCTTTGCGGTGTGGCTTGATGGCGTGGGTTCACCTGTGCAGTTTACCATACTCACCTGGGCCCATAAACATTCACACTTTGAACCCGTGATCCAACTTAACTACACGCCGATCAGAATATTGTTTACCTTTAGGACTTATACCTGTACACCATAACTTACCATAACTTGTCACTCGTGCTCTAACTCCTAAATGGGATCAAGGGAGTTAGAATAATAGGTAGAATAACAATTTCATTTACCTTCATAAAATAACCACAGACTCGGGTAAGATTTTAAACACTTTATCTATGCAATATTTTGTGAGTCAGAACCCAGAGCAGTGCAATTAAAGACTTTTCAATTAGAAAATTAATGATCAATGGAAATGGGATTTATCAAGAAATGTACTTTTAGACATTGGTACCTGGGAAGGGTGAGAAAGGGAAATGGTACAAGGACATACCACACAGATTATATTTACCTAGAATGGTGCGAAGACCAACCCTGGCTGGGACAAGGAAAAGAGCTCCCGACTAATAAGGTGCCAACAGGACAGGACAGGTGCAGAACAGGACAGGTATCCTCAGCTAAGTGCAATGCCAGCGTTACACCCCTCTCTGCGGCTACTCTCGGACCCGACTGGGTAATCGATTCTTCCCCCACAATATGACCCGATTCTTCTGACAGGGTGCTCGACCAGCCCTCTGCTCTCGCTTCTCCATCTCCTTCAGCATACGTTGGGTCAGTGACAGGTCTGTGACAAGTCGGACAATCTAACTGACTAAGCCTACCTTAGTTATACCATTTCAGAGTGTGTACCACCCCCCTAATGTTGCAAATTCTATGTGTTCCCTTCATTTGATTGGTCAGAAAGGCGAGGAGAGGTCATGACACCATCAGCATGAGATCATTTTCATTCAATATAGTTGATCAATGTTCCCGTCCATAATTTACTTTCCAATGTACTTTTATTCCACCCAGCAATATTATTTCATTTAATATACAAAGTATATAAATGTGTGCTTTTCTCTTCCTCTTGCTTCGGGTCACAAGGTATGTTTCCCATGAACGTCGCGAAAGTGGTGGGAACTGGCACCCATTCAATGTCAAAGCCTCGAGGATTTAGATGTCCTCTGTGCAGCCGCAGCAGTTTTCAAACTGGAGTTTTCGACTCCCTTCAGGCCCAAATACGAGCTAATAGCAAAGTCAAAAAGAGACATACTAGAATACAAAAATAAATGAATGCACTGTATACCACTTAGTTCTACTCTAACCCCATTACTTTATTTTAACTATAGCATTAATGGTTAAGCAAAACAAACAAGTTTTAGTTCGAGCTGAGCAGATGCTTTAGCATGTCAGGTTTGAAGGGGCGATCTTTGGCACTAGTGCGCAGCTGCAAGAAATTTCCACCAAAAGCACAGATACGTCACACCATGTAGATGTGGCAGATGCATGCGCAGAAAGGTTCTCGCGTTTTCGGCGGCCATATTAATACACTCGAGTTACTGTTAGCAAAAGCACATAGGTAAGCTTCCCCTGGATACTAGAAATGTTGTGTAATGCAATAATTAGTAAAGACAATCATGTTGATTAATAAGTTACATCTTATTTCGAGAGGATTGAGTTCAAGCAAGTTTCTTTACATATTAAACCTTGCTCCATCAGGCTAAAACTAATTTAAACAAGCATTTGCCATGCAATAGGTCTCGCATTTACGCAAGTTTGAGCTATTGGCATTGTAACTGATAATGCCTTTTATTTCGTTTTTTTTAAAATTATTTTTATTTGCTTTTCTTCTAACTTGTACAACAATAACATAAACTGCAGTGCAATACGTATGAGCAAGTCTGCTGGTCCATTCAGAATACCATTACATTTGCCACAATCTGAGTACGCCTTTACATTTCCTGTAACAAACAAGCATTGGCATAGCCAATAGGTCTCGCTTTTGGGACCTTATAAGTATTTAGTTTTGCAGCACCATATCCTTGGTGCAATAACATCACCTGTGCTACACGTACAACACCGAGGACACAGAATGGGTGAAGGAATGAGTGGGCGTGGAATTTGTTAGTATGATGGGGGAAAAGGGATGAGTGGATCTCAGTGGGAGAGAAATGGGGAAGAAAGAGGGCAAGAAGCAGGTGTGATCGATGTATTAGTGAGGTTGAGTTATTTGCAATGTTTTGCATTTAAGGAAAGTTATGTTACATACCTCTCATAATAAAAGTGACCATTTCTGCTTACAAAGTAATAGTGGTATGGGATTTATTGCGCGACAAATATTGCTGCCTCATGATCATTAAACGTTAAACACGAGAAAAAGGGGTACCACACCTGTGCCAGCAGATAAACATCGCTCAGTTGCTCCGCTGTGGTGGCAGTACAATACAATAAATAAGTAGAGGTAAATACAAAGCATTTAAAAATGGGTTTACATGTTAAGTAAAAACAACCACCAACAGTTACACAGTAACCGTTTAAGGATGCAAAACAGACAATCAGATCAAATTCAAGAGGCAATGCACGCAGTAGGGCAGTGTCAAAAGGTCGGCAAGGGTGATGAAATCACTTGTAGGCGCCATGTTGTTACTGGCAGTGACATCATCAGAGCTACCTTTAAGCACAATCGGGAGAAAATTATGGGCAGCCTGCGGTTTCAGAAAATAAGTATAGCCTTGGGAGACCGGCGCAAGTACTTATCACCTGGAATAGTAAATCGAGTACGTGAAAGGTAAAGTAACGACCTAAAGGGCTCCACCTCCAGTAATTAACTTTCAGTGAAAGCACCCCCTTCGCCACCCCCAAAAATACTGCACGGAACAATGTTTGCCGGTAGGTAATAAATCAAATAACCAAGCAATTGAGCATATCACAAAATAAGGGAAAAATAATGTGAGGCTGTGCTGAAATTCTGAAGTAGCGGGTCGTGTTAGGAGGAGCCCCAGTCTCTGCTCAGCCTCAGGCACGAGGCCAGACTGTCATGGAAACCTGTTGTCAAAAATCTTGTTTTCAACCGACTTCCCTTCCCTCCTTCCACCCCACCAATACCAAACTTTGTAGCCTATCAAATGCCCTCGATCCGGCATTTCAGGAACAAGCAAACGTAACTGTTCTATGATAAAGTGTAGCAAAGTTTGAGAAGTCGCTAAACAAAGAAATGATTACGTGCAGAAATCTCTGTTGGGATCTGAAACCCAACACCATGTGCAGATTTTGAATGGTGCACGACAGAGCCCCCATCCCAATAAAAACGCTCGTTGGGATGTAAGAACTGCCACACAATTACAGCCTCCTCCCGACCCAAACACAAAAAAACGCATTAAATACATAACTGTTAAATTTTGAAAGATGCGCTCCGACTGCTGGGGGTGGGAGCACACCTACTGTTCTCCCTGTAAAAGGGATCTGTCTGATCCCATTGAAATGTAAACCTGGAAACGGGGCAAAAATGGAAGGTCCTTCTGACTAATTAAAAAGCAAATGGCTTGGCTCAAAGGGGGAGGGGTCTTTGGGGCCGGAGTACGTGATAACTTCAGACCTGATGGTGAGAGGCAGCCCCTGCTGTGTGCAAATGGAGGGTGGTAGGAGTAGAGATGAAGGAGGGAGGGGCAGCTATGAGAGAAAGGCTGGGGCACCTAGGAAGCACAGAGCGAGCATGGAAGAGGAAGGCAGGGACACAGAGTTGCTGGTACGGACTCGGGGAGGAAGGTAGGATTGGAGAGTGGCAAGGAGGAAGTGTAAGAGAAGGCAAGGGAGCAAGAAGTAAACAAGTGGGAGGGGTGGGGGAGTGCGCGCGTGCTAAGCAGCAAAATGATTTTTTTAAAAAAGCACGGGAGTGATGCGAGCGCAATAGTGATCACGCTGGAAGGGAGATAGATGGCGGCTGCGCGCAAAAGCACGCGAGTGGTGCGCACGCATTAGTGATCACGCTGGAAGGGAGGCAGATTGCGGCTGCACGCGTAACCACATGCGTAACCGCAGCTTGAGGCCAGCGAGGCACTTTGAAAACCCCAATACTAAATGTCTCGCAAAGCAGCGCATGCCCTGGTTCAAGCGAGACCTAAAAAATTTCTAAAACTGCCAACAACCACAGACGCTATTTGCCCTGTTGGTGCTAGTGTGGGACAGTGAGAGAAAAGATGCTCCAATGGTGGTTAAATAACAGTTTTAATGACAGTAGACAAAGCTTACTATACACAAGCGGGGGGGAGGGAGGGGAGGGGAACAAAGGGGTAGACAAAGTTTCCCAGGCCAAACCAGACTGCCATTTCCCTGCAGAAGGTAGCCTTCCAAGCCCTAGTTGGTTTGCAACTGCCTCCTTACTTTTATGCAACTCTGAACCACACTAGCCTGGGGAACATATCGTGCAAAGCCTCCAAAGGGGGGTGGATAAGATGTACACACTACTGCACGTGCCTCATTGTGGATATATTTAATGTCTCTGGGGGGGTGGGATGATGGGCAGGAGGATTGCAGGGCTGCTCTTCTCAGTGAAGGGGGAAGTCTCCCTCGTGGGAGCCAGTAACCAGTGACTCATTAATGGAAGAAGTTTCCTTCTCGAATTTGCAGCACTGGCTCACCCCGGGCAGAACGGGAATACTGCACAAGTATGCACACTGTGTAGCACTTACACTCAAAGAACCCTCGGCGCCAGTAGTTAGTGGGATATTGTGTGCTTTGTATGTTTTTGTGTTATTTTCATTTTTCAGCGTGGTGTTCTTTTCTCTACTATCTAATGATTTTTTTTTGTTTTTAGAGTTGCTTTCCTTGTGTCCCACACTTAAATAAGGTTGGAAGCAGAGTTCATATGTTTCCCATATCTATGCATAAGTAGCCCATATTGTCTAGGGTTTTACCTCGCATTCTGCGATTTGCTGTCCTGTTTATCCCATTAGGAACTGAGGAATACAAGTTTCAAAATGCAAAGATATATCGAGAAATTGATAAGCTACGCTTGCAAGGGCCTGGAAAACTTGAGCTAAGTGGAAACCGATAAGAAATGTACACGGGTTAATAAAAAACAAAATGTTCAGTTATCCTGTGACTTTTGTAGTTTGTCACCCAAATTTTGGCTACCAAAATCAGACCAGCGATTTGTGTTTTGCTGTCTTCAACGGCTGGGAGCATGAAGGAGGAGAACGAGTTTTGGGGAGTACAGTGCAAAGAAGGGGTTAAAATGGGTAAAGTTTGGGTAAGGCCTAGGGAATTCGGGAGGGGGTGCAATGCGCAGGGGTGAAGCAATGGGTGGGGCAGAGGACCGCAGTGTGGTACGGTGTGTAGCGGAGAGATGCAATGGGAATGGGGGGAGTGGAGAGATGAGGTAGAAACTAAGGCAGTATAGAGAGCGCCAGGGTGCACACCGGGGGAGTCTAGGCGCTGTCCAAGATCATAGCACCATCAATGAAGGGAGTAGAGTGCGCAATAGTTCATACAAAGTTCTAGTATCCTGCCTGTGGTGAAATAGGCGCCTGTGCGTTTACAGACCCCCGACACAGACCACTTCATTCTCTGGGGTAGATCCAATCCGGACGTGACCCGACGCCTGAGGGGCCAGCAGGAGTGTCATCTCCCCCACAGGACGGCACCCCAACCCCACCACTGGTAGAGGTGAGGGTGTCGGTGTACCCCCAGCCCCTCACCTATGGTGGAGATGTAGGTGCTGTTGAAGTTGTCATCCGTGAAGCGAATGATGAGGCAGGTCTTGCCCACCCCGCTGTCCCCGATCAGCAGCAGCTTGAAGAGGTGATCGTACGCCTTTCCCATCTAACAGCGGGGAGAGCACACTACTGAGGGGGAGGGGCTACATGAAAGAGGAGGCGGGCGGGGAGGCGTGCTGATCCTGGGCCAGGCGGGGCACCCCCGGAGGGGAGGCCCACTGTCTGAGGAGGGCAGGCCAACCCGCTGAGAGGCCCAGGGAGGCGGCACCCCCTTGTGGTAAATAATTTAATTACCGGGACTTAATTTGATACAGAAACATAATAAAAATAGCTCAGTAAATAAGAGGCAGAATCCGTGGTATTAGAGGTTCGGAATGGGCTTTATTCCAATGGACGATTCGAATCGGTTGCTCCAAGTTCCATCACCACGAAGGTTCAGGAAGTGAAGTACATACTTTATTGATAATTAATCACTTTTAAACAATAGGCATTACAGTGAAGCAAATGCAAGAGGCGTAACAATTGATAGTGTAGATAAGAGATACATAAGTAGCAAAAAATAGGCGTAACTGGGTGTGATTAAAGAACGTCATCAGGTGTGATGTCATAATAGGGTGGTTCCATGAAAGAATTTCGCAATGTCAGCAGAAATACTTGGCAGAAATGCGCGTGCAGCAACATGACGTGTGATTGACGTGCAACTAGGGGGTGAAGGGGACTTGACATTTAGCTCTACATGTGGCGACAGAAGTCTGGAGGGTCAAGTCAACCTAATCCCAAATCATATCTAACATCCTATGTTTAAAGAACTATGTTATCCAAAAGAGAGGTCTCTTAGAGTAGAATCTTATTCTATACTGACTATACTGACTGTTAGTGCGTGTACAAGCGTCTAAGTGTCTACACTAGATGCGAGGGTAGAAATCTTCCATAATAATAGGGCTATGAATTACTTGCAGAAAGACAGAGAAGCCGGGCCTTTGCTCGGTAGCTGGCGGAATGTTTACTTAAACTACTAGACAGGAATGCATTGGGCAGGGAGCGGAGCAGATAATTTAGAAGGTGAAATACAGTTTTTGGCAGGCAACAGGCTGATGTCAGACTTCATGAGCCGCGCAGGGAATGAGACAAAGTTCATGGTCACAGATGCAGGCTCAGACTGGAGCTTTCAGAGGCAGAAGGCAAGAAAAGCTTGATGACAGAATCAGGGCCTACTTGCCTGGACTGTAAAATGGCATAAGTGAACCATATAAAGCCGGTGGCCTTTCATACTTAGGAATGGAATATCCGGCCTATTCATGGCGGATCTGAAAGAAGACATGTTGACGGTGGACGCACATGTGTTTGCGTCTTCATAACTGGAACTGGAGGGAACATACATGTACTTGTGATTCATACATGAAACCGTTGGGGTCCAAGATAGGGGACATAACTGATCGGAAAAATCCACATTTCCACATTCCCTCCTTGTCCCCTACTTGCCCGTTAAGAGATATCAATCTTCATTAATCCGTTGATCTGTTCATATAGCATCATTTGTTCTTCTTTTTTCTTCTGGGATGAATGAAATCTTGGTGGTGGGATACACGATGTGGCACACAGACCACAGATCGCTGGTCCACATTGTAGACATAGACAGCAACTGAATAGTATGAGAAGGCCAATACCTAGGAAGGATAGGACCTTCCATCCAAAGGTAGATAATACACTCCAAAACCAACCGGACCAAGTCCAGGTGCCTGGGTTCTGATGTATCTGGCTTACAATCTTATGAAGGCGAGTTATGGCTTTATATACAGATGGCGAATTTTCTGGTATGAAAATGCAACAACTTGATCCGATGACCCTACAGGCTCCGCCCCTATCGGCCAGGATGACGTCAAGGACAAGACGATTTTGAAGCACAACAATCCGCATAGCAGACTGCTCTTCTGTTAAATTGCCTAAGGCGGAAATAGTTTCGTTCACTACTGCTTCAAGGGTTCTAGTTAATCTACGTATCAGCTTACTATTAGTAACGGTACCTATATAGGGAAAGAGACCTTTATTGAAATCTGTGTATTTTTCCCATGCTGTTTCAGTGTAATCGACTATTGGGAGATCTCTCCTTTCTCTATTGTGTACTAAATGAGTATTTCTGTGATAGTCAGGAGGAGCTAGAAAAACAGGTGGCAAAAGAAATCCAATGTAGCAGGTACCATCCCAATCTAGAGGCAAACGTACATATGCCGTCTGGCCACATATGAAATAGGAATGGCGGGAAGCTCTAAATGTAGACTTGCCTTGATCACTAAATTCTACTACAGCGGTGCATCTACTATGGCCCATATGTATGGAACCATTCTTTCTTACACATAATTCACCTTTTACTGGAAATATTGACATAGCGGGCAAAATTGGAGTAGCTTCGGATTCGACATTTAGGATCATAAGATTAAGCGTAAAATTACCTAATCCATACACTTCATTTTCTAGATCAGTTCCTGTTCTCTGAGGAAGTCCCTCCTTGTTAGGGTAGCAGACTTTAAGTAAAACTAAGTTCAAATTTCCCCATACCCAGTTATCTTGATAAACTGCAGAATTCGAATCTAGGGAATTAATTAAACTAAACCATGCTCCACAGGAGCCGTTGTGTGTGAACGGGTATGGAAAGAGAGGTAGAATTCCTTTATAATTCTGATAGGGAGGGAGTCGGCCACTTATCCAACAATTTGTAGCATTGCTAACCTGATGGGAATGATGTAACATACTAATAAACGTGTTATTGCGCAGCGCAAATCTATAAGACAACTCAAGCGGAGGTAATTCACTAAAAGAATGTTCAGTAGTAACATTATAAACATGTCTAGAAATAGGATAATATATGTGCAACAATATACTTGCAGTAATTATTAAAAGACTTAAGAAGAACAAAATTAATAACGTCACTGTGCAATGACTACGCAGTGATTTACAGTACGCATGTCGTTTCAACATTTTTCGGGGTTGTTCTCTATTCAGGTCTAAGGGATACATGTCAGAGACAATTCAACCGCTTCACCTTGGAGAGGACTTAAACAATCAAATTGCTCGACTGATTAGACCTGAGTTTTAGTTTATAATGTTCGTTATTACTCGTTTCAACCAAAGGAAGTTTTGAGTCAATGGGTGAAGACACACGAGGTGTGGTATTTACATCCGATGGTAGTCCATGAAATTTCTTGATATGACTTGAATGAACCCAGCCTTTCCTGCCCTCGATCTTCACGGCTGTCCTTGTGGTGAGCAAGACCAGTTGCGGCGACCTCCACCTAGGATCCAGCTGAGTCTTTCGATCAAAGTTCCTCACCAGGACCAGGTCCCCCGGAATTACGTCATGGGGTTTCACCTCAGTGTTGTCAGGAAAAGCTGCAGCTACCTGTGAACGACAAGATTGTAGTGCAGACATCAAGGAAGCCAAGTAATCTGTCAGCATATTACAGTCAATATCAGTTATTTTGCGTGGTATAGGCGTCCCCCACATATTTGGTGGTCTGCCAAAGATCACCTCATACGGGGATAGCCCTGTTCGAGAGTGTGCTACCATTCTCATGTAAAAGAGTGCAACTGGTAACGCTACTACCCAGTCGACACCTTTCTCTCTGCATATTTTGGACAGTCTGATTTTCAGGATCTGATTATGTCTTTCTACGAGACCTGCTGCCTCGGGGTGTCGGACACAGTGGAATTTCCACTGATAGCCTAACAAAAGTGAAACGTATTTCATTAATTCGGATGAGAACGGCTGGCCGTTATCTGAGTAGACAACACGTGGTAAACCGTATCGTGGGAAGAATTCTCGAACCAACTGTTTGGCAGTAGTCGGGGCAGTGTAATCTGAAACCGGGTATGCCTCTGTCCAACGGGAAAGAGCACAGACAACTACGAGAACATATTTGAATCCTCGACATCGTTCCATCTGGATATAATCCATCTGGAGGACTTCAAAAGGGTGATCAGGAGGCTGAAATCCACCCTGTTCTACAGGTACGCTTTTTCCTGGGTTGAACTGACAACAGATCATACAGGTACAAACTTTTTGTTTAACTGCTGCTCGTAAATGTTTGTTGAACCAAATGTGTTGAATGCTGTCTAGCATAGCTTTTTCTCCTAGATGCGCTGGACTATGTATAGTGTTAATAATGACTTGGACCATTGAATCAGGAAGGAACCACACAGATTTTTCCTTCGTCATCCATCCTTGATCCGTTTGGATCCCTCCTAATTCAGTCCATTTCCTTATTTCATCTGGTGTAGCATGTGTCTGTATGTCAATTACGTCAAGAGTAGGATCTTTAATCGTCATACAATGTGTTGGCGTCAGGACTATTGTCTTTGTCATGTCGGATGTTTGAGTTTGAGCAGTCTGTTTAGCTGTTCTGTCAGCTAGATCATTGCCTTGGGAAATGATATCAGTAACTTTCGTATGAGCTTTACATTTCATAATTGATATTGCAGTGGGTAGATGTATCGCATCTAATAAGGCATGAATGAGGGGTCCGTGCTGAATGTGGGCACCGTGAGAAGTTAAATAACCTCTCTCTCGCCACAGCACGCCGAAGTCATGTACAACTCCGAATGCATAACGTGAATCAGTGTATATGTTGACTTTTTTATTTGTGGCTTGAATACAGGCTTGTGTCAGAGCGATGAGCTCTGCGGCTTGAGCTGACAAGGTATTTATACAATTTGTTTCAATGATTTCAGTATCTGTTGTGACTGCGTAAGCGGCCACTAACTCTCCTGTACTTGTTCTCATACATGAACCATCTACATACAACGTCAGGTCTGAGTCTGACAATGGGACATCTGTCAAGTCTTGTCTGGGTTTCGTCGTGATTGTAATAACTTCAATACAGTCATGAGCTAGTGGGTCTGTTCCGATTACAGGTAAAAGTGTGGTAGGATTCAATGTGTTACAACGTCTGATTTCTATATGTGGCTGAAACAATGTTAATTCATACCCTGTAAGTCGCGCTATAGTCAAGTGTTGTGTTTGCGTTCGATTCACAAGAACCTCTACTGCATGTGGTACTTGAACTGTCAATGGATGTCCTAACACTATGGCATCGCTTTGTCTGATTGCTAAAGCTGTTGCTGCCACTGATTTTAGGCATGCAGGCAAAGCCTGAGCTACGGGATCTAATGTACTAGAAAAATAAGCACATGGTTTATGTGATCCTGCTTGTTCCTGTGTGAGTACTGACAAGGCAGTACCTTCGCGTTCTGTAACAAAGAGTGTAAACTGTTTATTGTAACATGGTGTTGCTAAAACAGGTGCTTGGCATAAGGCTTTCTTTAGGTTTTCAAAAGCTTGTGTATGTTCCTGAGTCCAAGGGAGAACAGTCGATGTGGCTGCCTCCTGTGTTGTCAATTGAATGAGTGGTTTTGCTAGAAATGCATACTGAGGGATCCACTGTCTACAATATGAAGTGAGGCCTATGAAAGCCCGCACCTCCTTTTGTGTCTTGGGTATTGGCATGTTAGCTATTAATTGAATGCGGTCGGGTGTAAGCTGCCTTCCCTCCTTGGACAGCGAGTGTCCAAGATAAACAACTCGCTGGACACAGAATTGCAGCTTAGAAGGGGACACCTTGTGCCCCTTTTCAGCTAGAAATTGTAAAACTGTCAGTGATGCTTTCTCACATTCGGGTTCGCTTCTAGCGGTGATCAGCAGATCATCGACATATTGAAGCAGGGCAGTGTTAACTGGCATGTGGATACTGTCGAGTTCTCGTTTCAGTGCTTGGCTATAGATGCTGGGGCTTTCTGTAAATCCTTGAGGTGCGCGTGAGAATTTAAAGCTACGTCCATTTAAACTAAATCCGAACAAGTATTGGCTTTCCGGATCTATTGGGACGCTGAAAAAGGCATTCTTGAGATCAATTACAGTAAAGAATGTTGCTTCGGAATCAATAGCTGTCAGTAATGACGAGATATCTGGGACCACAGGGAATTGTGGCACAATGCACTTGTTTAATTCGCGCAGATCAATAACCAATCGATATACTGGCGGGGCCTTTGGATCTGTTCGTTTAAGAATCGGAATTATCGGTGAATTACATACATTGGAGTCTGTTTCCACAACCACTCCTTGGGCAATGAGCTCGTCAATGATTTGCAGTAAAGCCACTACAGCATCTGGTGGTAACTTGTATTGTCGCATTCGTGGTAGTACCACTCCTGCCTTTAGTGTAACTCGATATGGTGTAATATTCATGCAACCAACATCAGTAGGGCCTTGTGCCCATAGATGTGTAGGTAAAGTCTGCAATCGGGGATCCATGTCTCGGGACACATAGTGACCTTTGAAATCACGTAAAAACAATCTTACTCCTTCCGGAGAACAACATATTATAGCTCCTAGAGCTTTCCGTGTTTTTATACCTAACAAGTTTTCTGGACATGATTTAGTAAGCAATAAATCTGTAGTTCGGGTCAAAGGTCCTATCGTAAGTGGAAGAGGCTGTGATACTTCATTAACAATAGGTTTTCCTGAAAAACCAAGGGAAATATTCTGTGAGCCTGAGAGGGGTGCCCCTGGAACTTCACTACGTTTTATGGTTGTTCGACTTGCCCCTGTATCGAGTAAAAATGTTCTATCTTGGCCTAATAATTCACTATGTACATAAGGTCCTTCTTGGTCTACAGGGACCTCGATAAGGGGTAAGTCAACTTCCCTCTCTAGGCTGGTTCATGCGTATCGTTGATAATCAGGATAGTCGTACTGTGCGGTCTGGTACAGCTGTCGTGTCGTGGTTTGTGTGGCAGCAACAGGCAGCGCTGGTGCAGCTGGCACAAACTGTATAGACTGTGGTGGAGCTGGCATGGACTGTGCATGCTGCGGGGCTCCTTGTTCATTCTGATCCTGTCTAGGTGGCCGTGATCTTTCTTTTGTATTACCTATGGCGATATTATGTTTTAAAACTGGACAATCGTGTACGTAATGACCTGGCTGTTTACAATAGTTGCATGTCCCTTTTACAGGACCTGCCGAAACACTGGACTGTGTCGTACCCTTTTTATGTCCTTCAGCTGGAACTGTCTGGGAGACTAGCATTTTCATTTTCGTGTCTTTCATGCGTCTTTGTTCATGTTCTTGTTCCTCTCTAATTCTATTGTGATGATACTGTAACATTTGTAACATTTGTGATGGGGTGTTACCTTGCCAGGTACTCTCGAATTTTAATACTCTATTCTTCACTTGGGGTAAGGAATTTTCAACTAATTTTGTCACAAACAGATGTGGGTATGATTCGCTACTTGCTTTTATGCCACTATTTATACCAAAATATTTTTCAAATCGGGCATAGAAATCACTAGTGTCTTCATCTTGCTTTTGTTTACAGGCTGAAATTGTACCCCAGTCTTCCTTTTTCGTAGTTAATAAACGTGGCAGTACCTGTACTAGTAAACCTGGTAGTGCTTTAGTTTTATCCCCAAGCCCTGCTCCTGCAGTTCGGGCCTTTTCTTCTGCTTCTAATGCTGACCAGTCTATCTTTTGGTCTCCCACCTCCCACTCTTTTTCCTTGAGTTTTTCATAAATGCCAGCAGGCATCAATACCTTTAATATTGTCATAATGTCGGGATAGGTATACTCTCCCATGAGTAACATGTCTTTAATTTCTCGGTGGAAACCCGCTGGGTCTTTGTCATGACTGGGTACCACTTTCTTCATTTGTAACAATTCTATTTTCGATATGGGCGTATATACAAATACACGTTTAAACTCATTGTCCTCGCCTTTTATTGGGTGTACTTCTCGTAAGGGATTCTGTCTGTCCATGTAATACGTGGTTCTTTCCTTAATGGGCAGTGAGACATGTTCTGGGCATACAAAAAGAATGTACTGCTTTCTTGATTCTAGTATTTCTTTAATTAACTTAGTACCTGAACCTCTCCATCTATTCGTGAGTAATTCAGTCAATATATCAGGTAAGGGACCAGGATCTGAGTGCTGACTCTGATATAGTATAAGGAGTTGTTGAATCATATAAATCCTAGCTAAACGCTGTTCATCTGGGGTGAGATTCAAAAATGTGTGTGCTACTGTATCATCACCATACTTTCCGGGACTGTCAACCCAATGAACGGCTGACCTGGCTAATTCTTGTTCATCCATAGAATCGAGAAAATGATAACTCCTTCGTTCTTGGAGTAATTTGTCAGCGGCTTGGAACGAATGCTCGGGGGTCCTTATATTTATTATAGGTGTTTGGAAATTCCTGTTATTATCTGGACATATCGGACGTATCGGGTCAATAAAACATCTAGTACTATTACAAGATCTTCCTCTACCTACATAGGCTATGGTGTCTGACTGTCCTGTGGGCAGTCCTGATCCTTCCTCCTCGCTTTGTTCGAACTGGTCTACCGCTAATCTCTCTTCGTGTAGGCGTTCTATTTCTTTACGGATCTTTCGGCACATGGCTATTATACAATTTTGCTTATCATGTCTCCCTTCTGATATATTCTGGCTCCATCTGGTAAGAGTTTGCATTGCTTCCGGGTCTACCCCCGGTCGGTCTTGATTTCTGATCACACAATTTATGAGGAAACGTAACAGTTCCCCCTGTATCTCCACTTTCTGGTATTCCATAGCTCTGTTAATACATTCAGAATCTCGCCCTGTTTGGACAAAATGATATATATTATCTAGATGCACAGTCATTCCTGGTATCTTCCCTAAATACACCGCGGCTCGTCTGATACGTAATGATGCCATGATCATTTCGTCCTCTTTGCCGGGCACAGGGTCATATCTACAATCTATAAGAAGTTCCTTAAGCGTGCGGGCATTTATGAGTTTGGGGGTACGTGGATGTGCTGATTCTTGAAAGGTAAGTTTATTTACTCTGGGTGGCGTAGAAAAAATGTTGGTAGCACCTCCCGTAGCCCCATCTGGGGTATCGGGCGTGAAAGGATTCGTTGAACGCGATACAGCAACTATAGGTGTGGACACAGCTATAGAAGTAGCTGTAGGAACAGATGTAGAAACAGATGTGCTTGCCGGAACTTGTGTCAGGATTTGTTGCTGTAGAGATACAGATACAGGATCTTGGCATTGAACCACCCCAGCAGACGGTCTATGTGGGGCGGGGTTAGCATACTCGGGAGCTGCGTCATCTAAGTATGAGGAAAGAAAAACATCTTCTGCGGTTCTAGGATGCCCCTTAGGATGCATTTTTATTGGAAACAATGGGGGTGGCAAGTCTTTTGGTATTTCCGGAGTAGCTTTAGGTAATCCCTCGGCCAGGAGGGGATACATACCATTCATAAGGGCATTTCTTTGTCTGTCTACTTGTTCTGATTTCACTCGTGTACCTTCTTCAATTAATAGATTTTCTCGGACTTTATTTGAATTCTCTTTATTTTTCTCTTCCTGTCGGAGTGCTTTTTCTGTACGTCTATGAGATTCTTTACGCCACAACTCAACGGCGTCTTTCTGTGACTGTCTGACTTTCCTTTTCCATAACTCTTCCTCTACTTTTATGATGCACTCTGCATCCCAGGTCCCAGCTGCGGGCCACCTCTGACTTTCTGGTAATTCCTTGGTGTAGTCTACCCATAAATCAAGAAACAATATAGCGTCTAAGCCGTGTTTGTTATACATGAAGTACCCTGGAGTGTCCCTAGGAGGAATAGGAACAGCTTCTTCGAGTACCCCTTTTCTTGTTGTGATCTGTCTTAATTTTGAAAAGAGCGGCATATTGAGAACTGATCTGATACTTGATCTTGAACAAACTTAATACAAATAAACACAATAATGAACAGTCATTCATACCACAATATGCAGAACGTATTTAAAACATTTAACATTTAACATTTAACTGAGCAACAATGATGATGACGATCTAAGGAAAACTTAATCACTAAACATAATACTCGGCATTATCTGGATTATTCTTAATTTATATACTTGATATCCTAGATATACTGCTAAACAGTACAGATACACTGCTGAAACAGTGCAGACCGGATTTGTGTACCCAAACCCGTCTTGACCGGCACAACCTATGTGCACGTCAGAACGCCTCCCCAGTAATGGTACTCACCGGGTAGCTCGGAACGGAAGGCCTCGGAACGGAACTGAACTGGACCGGACTGGACTCGACTCGAAAACTTCGGACACTCTGGACACCTGGCGGGCCTCTGTATACCTCGGATCTTGCTCTCTCAGCTAGGCTCTGGTCGGGATACTTCGCACTTCTCACCGCCTCGTCTGGGTGTTGATCGCAGCCTCAGTCGCCCCCGCTTGACTGGAGGGAGATACAGGAAATCCTGCTGGTACGCGTTGTTGTCCGTCCAGCTGTGGCAGGAGACCGGGCCTGCAACGCACCGCCGGCGCGTGAGATGAGAAAGTGTCCCTGTTCGGGCGCCATTCATGTGGTAAATAATTTAATTACCGGGACTTAATTTGATACAGAAACATAATAAAAATAGCTCAGTAAATAAGAGGCAGAATCCGTGGTATTAGAGGTTCGGAATGGGCTTTATTCCAATGGACGATTCGAATCGGTTGCTCCAAGTTCCATCACCACGAAGGTTCAGGAAGTGAAGTACATACTTTATTGATAATTAATCACTTTTATACAATAGGCATTACAGTGAAGCAAATGCAAGAGGCGTAACAATTGATAGTGTAGATAAGAGATACATACGTAGCAAAAAATAGGCGTAACTGGGTGTGATTAAAGAACGTCATCAGGTGTGATGTCATAATAGGGTGGTTCCATGAAAGAATTTCGCAATGTCAGCAGAAATACTTGGCAGAAATGCGCGCGCAGCAACATGACGTGTGATTGACGTGCAACTAGGGGGTGAAGGGGACTTGACATTTAGCTCTACATGTGGCGACAGAAGTCTGGAGGGTCAAGTCAACCTAATCCCAAATCATATCTAACATCCTATGTTTAAAGAACTATGTTATCCAAAAGAGAGGTCTCTTAGAGTAGAATCTTATTCTATACTGACTATACTGACTGTTAGTGCGTGTACAACCGTCTAAGTGTCTACACTAGATGCGAGGGTAGAAATCTTCCATAATAATAGGGCTATGAATTACTTGCAGAAAGACAGAGAAGCCGGGCCTTTGCTCGGTAGCTGGCGGAATGTTTACTTAAACTACTAGACAGGAATGCATTGGGCAGGGAGCGGAGCAGATAATTTCGAAGGTGAAATACAGTTTTTGGCAGGCAACAGGCTGATGTCAGACTTCATGAGCCGCGCAGGGAATGAGACAAAGTTCATGGTCACAGATGCAGGCTCAGACTGGAGCTTTCAGAGGCAGAAGGCAAGAAAAGCTTGATGACAGAATCAGGGCCTACTTGCCTGGACTGTAAAATGGCATAAGTGAACCATAGAAAGCCGGTGGCCTTTCATACTTAGGAATGGAATATCCGGCCTATTCATGGCGGATCTGAAAGAAGACATGTTGACGGTGGACGCACATGTGTTTGCGTCTTCATAACTGGAACTGGAGGGAACATACATGCACTTGTGATTCATACATGAAACCGTTGGGGTCCAAGATAGGGGACATAACTGATCGGAAAAATCCACATTTCCACACCCTGAGGAGAGGGCCACCCCACGAGGAGGAGACTCGGAGGCCAGAGAGGTGACACCCCCTGAGGCAGGGGGGTTAGAATGGGCCAGGGTCACAAGAGGGATATATGGAGGGAGCCGCCCTCTGAGGAGGGAGGGACATGGAGGCCAACCACCTCGTGAGAACTGAAGCCCACGGAGACACGCAGGGCCCAACTTTGAGAGACCTAGAGGCGTGCACCTGGGGGAGGCGTCCTCAGAGAGGAGGAGGGGACAAGAGAGCCCTGTGTGAGAGAGAGGGAAGGTGGGGAACAGGGAGGGCCCAACCCGTGAGGAGGCGGGAACAGGAGTGTAGAGCCATCTCCTGAGAGGGTGGAGCAGACCCTGGAAGGCAGGGACACAGAGTTGCTGGTACGGACTTGGAGGAGGAAGGTAGGTTTGGAGAGTGGCAAGGAGGAAGTGTAAGAGAAGGCATGGGAGCAAGAAGTAAACAAGTGGGAGGGGTGAGGGGAATGCGCGCCCTAAGCAGCAAGAGGAAATTTTAAAAAGCACGCGAGTGGTGCGCGCACATTAGTGATCACCCTGGAAGAGAGGCAGCTGCCCGCGTGCACGCACACGTGCACGCAAGCTTGAGGCCAGCGAGGTCTGGCAACCCTTTGAAAACCCCAATTCAAAATGTCTCGCAGAGCAGCACATGCGCTGGCTCAGGCGAGACTTAAAAAGTGCTAATCCACAACTACATCGAGGCGAGGAGTAATGTACAACGGTATACATTTCAGGGACACCACTGTACATCACTATCTTGAGGACACCCCCTCCCCCCCTGTACATACAATACAATCTTTTTTGCTTCACTAGTCATCTGCAGCCGCAGAATTAAGAAATAAACAGCATTGTCATTTACAATGACAATAGCTTGAACGTGCGTAAATGTGAGTCCTATTACATTGCAAATGTTATAATGTTGTGCCACCCCCTTGCTTTGCCCTAACGAAAGTGGCCTGCAGCATTAATAAAATAAATAAAAAAGCACCCGCTATAGTTAAGGGGTAGGTCGATATTCAAAGAAGAACCATACACAACTCATTTTTTACTACAAATAATAGTTGTTTATGTAAATATAAATGCAACTAAAAAAACCACAGTGCAATGTGTCCCTCGTGAACATGGAACCTAGAAAGTAGTGACTTATTTGTGACATATAAATTTGGTTTCCATCAATTATACAAGTCGACCATCACAGGAAATGCATAGTACAAACAGCGTCCGTATATGATAATAGGCGCAGTTGGATGGTTCGCTCAGTTTTTGTCGGCGGCGTTTCAACCCCTATAAGAATGAGGGGTCTCTTCGGGACCTATTGGTATAGGGACATCTGAAATGAAGGAGGATATGCCAGTGTGACTGAAGTTTACCACAGGGAAGTGGAGGGTGAAAAAACAGCACTCACATGGAGGGAAGGGGAAGCTGACAAGGAATGTGGATGCGCCAGATGCCGAGGATGTAGAACAGAAACTGCCGACACGGCAGTCTGTGTTGTCCAACTGCCTTGAAGACTGCACATGTGAAGGTCAGACCGTGCCATGCATATTAATATCACTATAGCATAGCCCTGGCATTTCATTTGGACATAGATGGCAGATTAGTTTTGCTATGGTTATATTTATTTATATCTAGGAATATAGAATGACTGACATATATTGACTTTTTGGGATCAGTTGACTCGTGATTTAAGATCTGCACTTCTTATTATGCCTAATTCAATATAAAATCCAATAAAATATTTTATAACACATAGAAGTATACTCAGAGTCCCTGTTAGAAAACAGTCAAGAATATGCCAGGAATGCCAATAGCCAGCTGGCTATCTTTATATTCAACTGGGAAATCCAAAAAGTGACCATACTATTAGGTCGTCCATGACAACCTTTTGGGGCCACGAAAAGAAAGGTGGACAACCCGAGCAAATGAAGGGGGTGGGGAAAGGAGCCCATGTTCCTGGAGACAGCAAGTCTTGAGGAGAGCCATGAAGAATAAGTATCACCTACCTTGCCCTCTGTCCCACCAATGTTCCAGAAATCAAGGGTGCGCCAAGAAGTCTTCATTATCACAAGCTCATGCATATTCCATTTTACCAATCTCTCTAAGCATATTCAGATACCACCCAGCTCTACCAGAGGACAATATATGATCATGATATCACTTAACTAAGAACTGCCGTGCAACCATATAAGCTTGGATGTTCAAGAGTCAGACCTATGCAAGCTGATCGCAATTGAGACTTTGTGACCTTTTTGCCAATTTCAGTTAAGAAATATTAAATTCAGAGACCAATGCAGTAATCTATTGGGTCACAGGCTACAGACCAAGTAGCAGACCGATCGGGCCAAGGTCATTTAGAGATGGGACAGCTCCGAAGTAACAGATGTTCTACAAATATCGGTGTGCTTTGGGGAGTTCTACTGTAGCTTTATGATATGCAGGAGCTCTAACACAATGGGAACTAGACATACTTGCAGGGCACACACACCATTCGCCTACCCCCCAGCAAGTGGAGTCCCTAAAGCAGCCCATCCGCACAGAAATTATAGCGGCCATCCCCGCATGAAACCCCTAAAGTCCCCTGGCCCAGGAGGCTTTTTCTCGACTGTTTTGCAAGACTTTCTGTTAGACCCTTACACAGATTCTCACTAGGTTGTATAACTCCTTTGTGGATATGGGGCCACTTTCCCAGTCCATATTTGGGGCTTTTATAATAGTAATCCCAAAACCAGGGAAGGACAAACTTCTTGTGGCTCCTAAAGCATTATTTCCCTGATAAATGTTGAAGCTAAGCTCCTCACCCGTATTTTAGCGGTGAGTCTTAAACCTCTAATGCCATCCATGATTGCCCAAGACCAGGTGGGATTTATCCCTCAGACAGTGCGGAGACTAAACCAAATGGATCCTCACCTGATAAAGCTAGGGGCTCTCAGAGGGAGAACATGCCCTGGCAATCGAAGCTGAGAAAGCGTTTGATAGTGTTAGTTGGCCCTACCTTGCAACAACCTTATAGCACTTCAGATTTGGAAGCAGATTCAGGGGCTGGATATTGAGTGGCTATGGGGTCCACGGACTGCGGTGAGGGTCATCAGGGTCAGCTCGAACATGTTCCCTGTAAGCGGGATGATTCGACAGGGCTGCCAGCTGTCCCCCTTGATGTTTGCACTTTACATGGAACCCCTGGCCCAGCGAGTGAGGGATGACCCGGGAATCATGGGGAACTGGTTTGGGGAAACACACCATCAGCATCTATGCTGATGACATTCTGGTAGTGCTCGATGGCCCTTCCAGCCTTCTTAGACAAGCTCTGGTTCTTTGGAGAGGTCTACTGCTTCAAGGTCAACTTGCAGAAGTCTCAGCCTCACCGTACCGCCTCAGCCTCCCATGGCTCAGTCACGCTAAAAATGACAACTTCTTAGAGCCCTCTACCTATTCTGCTAAGGTAGCTGCAGGCGGAACTTCTTCTTCACTACGTGTGGAAGGGTAAGTGTCCATGTATGTTTTGATCCCTGGGGTGCAGCCCGGCATCTGAGTGGGGCCTGGGGATTCCTAACCTACAGCAAGACCATCAAGCCCTGCAGCTCCACTGATAGAATGGCACCGGAGCAAATCGGAGAAGCACTGGAGATTTATGGACTAAGCAGTTGTTGGAAAACATAGGTGGAAACTGCCCCGGCTGCCAAGCAAGCATAGGGCCCGAGGTCTTTAATCATCTCATCACCTGTCATTAGAACCACCATCTCATCTGGGATTCAAGAGCGACACGCAGGGGCTGGACTACATTCCCCTCACCAAGGACGCTGGCCTTGGGCAAGTCAGGCTTCTACCTGGGTCAACATCCCACGGCCTTCGCTGCCTGTCATAGAATGGACTATACATCTATATGACACTTCTTTGGCACAATGGGATCATCCCCTTTGACCAACTGAAGGCACACTATAGTTTCCCGGAAACGGAACGCCTCTGCTACCTTCAGATCGGACACTGGGTTCTGCAGCCTACCGTGAAGCCTGGTACTCGGAGATGTCCAAGACCCTTCGAGAAATGTTTCTTAGTAAAAACAGCAACAAGCGTCTCATCTCCAAAATCTACGCCTTCCTCCCCCAGGCCACTTCAGGAGAGAAACCAGCAGCGCAACTGAGCTGGGAGAAGGAAGTGGGGCGCCCTCTTACACATAAGGAATGGGATAAATATATTACTGTGAGTGCCACACTAAATGCAACACAGCTAGCACAGAAACAGCCACAAAAATATCCACATATTGTTATCTCACACCGGCCAGCTGCATCAGAGCAACCTAACACACAGGGCAACTTGCTCGCGGGGCTGCACAGGCACCTTACCGCACCTCCTATGGTCCTGCCCCAAATCAGACCAGTACTGGGAGGAGGCGTTGACAGATATCGACACACACAGCTACCTCATCTCCCAACACATATTGCTCCTGGCCTGTCCAATGCCTTAACCTACCCACTGAAACCTAAGTGAGGGCGTTAGATAGGCTTAGCTCTGGGGGTGGCCCTCTAGACCATCCTGTCTCTCTAGGGCTCTGACAAAGTTCCTGCGCACACCTCCTGGCTGCACAGACGGTGGATCATTTTAGGCATGGAAAACTAACACTCGCGACAGCACAGCCCAGACACTTATCAGGAACTATGGGGCTTACTACTCTCTCACAGGAGTCCAACGAGCTGGCCTGCCCCCCCAAATACCTGAGGGTCCTCCCCTTACTGGCTGAGTGGCATGTGGACATGGCAGGAGGCCCCCCCACATAATCCATCACTGCACAACATAGCCTACCAGAGTCGCTTTGTGCCGCCAAGTGATTGGTGAAAGCTGGGTTTTGCAAATACCCAGTAACAATTAATATTTGAGTAAGAATTTAAGCATCTGGACAGAAAATTAATTTATTAACCCATCTATGGAGTATTCAACCGATTCGTGTTTTGATCTCATCGTTTCTTTAATGAGACGAGTTTTCAAAAAATTTACACTGAATACTTTCAACACAATTACAAATGAAATACAGCAAGTTCACCCCTTTGTCGTCACCAAAGTCAGCAGCACAAATAAATAAGCAACGCACTGAACTTTGAATTCAGTGGTATCCAAATTTAATAATAAGACAACCGCAAGCCATTTGTCATTTCGCTTTAATAAAAGTAATTGTGAGTTTCGAGGCCATGTTAAAAGCAGATAAGCCATGTAGGTGCCATTGTACGCCAACAGATGTTAAATCCAACAAAATGTCATCTGCATAGGTTAGTATTCTAATATTGTCTTCCCTGAAATTTGGACCAACATTAATAACCCCATTGCATGTGTCAGGTTCCTCGTTCCGATGTCCCCGGGGCTGTGTTGATGCTCTATGGGGGCCCACCTCTGGATGACCCCAAGTCCGGCTATTGAAACCACGGACTTTTGGGGTGATCGAGCGGGGGAAGGAAAGGGTGGGGACTGCAGGGAGGGAGATCTGTGAAGGCAAAAGAGACAACAGGACACAGCATAAGACGTTTTGTTTCCGTTTTCTCAATGGGAACCACAAGCATTACTTTTAGCAGGATTGTGTTAGCGCTAGCTTGCCCTCTCACCTGAAAAGGAAAATAAGGTATGCCCGGACATATGGGGGAGAGCTACAGGTCGTGGTCTTTTAGTTGCAGGCACTAGTATAAACGACAAGGAAAGGCACACGTAGGGAGAATGACAGGGATCAACATACAGACGCACATACACCATATAACAACATTGTGGTGCAATACCCACTTGTATCAGCCCAGCTCATTCCATGCCTTCGGCGTTGTGACCACCCCTCTCCCCTGACTCGCACATATGTCTAGGAAGATAAGCAGAAGAAATCAAAAGTGGAAACCAGGCCACCGCGGGGTGCAGATGCACACTGCTAGTGTCCGCCAGGGAACTGAAGTCTGTGAGGCTGGAGCACGCTTTGCCAACTTCTTAAAAGCCTTACTGCTTTCCTATGCCTCTGATCTGTCTTATGTTTGCATGTCTCAACACTCTCGCTCTCGTTTTCTCAGAGCAATTTTCGGGCTCGCACACTGCCTGACGTTAACAGCGAGGCGTGCCCCCTTAAGTCTAGTACCTCTCAATATACATGTTCGCTCCCCTGCATGAGACCAGCCGGTCTCGCCAACAGAGGGGCGGGCTTGGAAATCTCAATGGTTCGAAGAGCTTGTCTCCGACTAAGAAGTGTCGAGCCCCGAGGAATTACTGCCACAGTACTCCTACCTCGGTCACGACGAACCTCGGGATATCACGGGCCGCTACCTGGGTGATGAGCTCGTCCGAACCTTCGTCTCTCGGCGTCTCCTCGTCTCGTCTCCCGGGTCGAAGAATTATCGGCTCCGTGTGCGGCGACCTTTCGCCTTTTGACGTCTGGTGGTGGGGCGTGGCGCGCGTTACGCAGCGCACCTCCCGCACTGCCCATCGGGAAGTGTAGTTCCTCGCGCATTTCCTAGTGTTGCGCGAGTATTGGCCGGCGTGCGCTGATATGTCTGACAGCATGGCAGTTACAAGCATTTTCAATATATTGCCAGTGTTGGCATAAAGCAACTAAGCGTGGGACTGCCATGAATTTTACGTCAACCCTCTTGATATCTGACTCAATGTTGAATTCCTACTATTCATTAGATTTCAAAACTCTGCACGATCAACATTGTTTCATGATTTCAAACTTCTTGATCCAAATCCATTTGTGAAACTATCTGGCTGCCTATAGAGCATACACAAGGTTTACAAAAGAAAGGAGCAGAATACCAATGGACCTTTACACACTTTCTCACCCAAAAGCTTAGACTGCACAAGGCTGGGACAATCCACTCTACCAAACTCATGCACAGCAAACACAATGGCAAGGTGCAGGAGTCTGAATGTGAAACACTCCCATCAGAGGCGCCTGCTAAGACTTAATCTGGAAATCCTGAAAACAACCCGCTTTACGCACATCTACCACCGCACCATATCCAGCTCAAGAACACCAAGAGAACCCCCTTGTTTGAACCCCTGAGACAAAGAATTGGCCTCTGTGGTCCTGGCGCTCAATGAAAGAAACACATAATGAAGACATTAGGCAATAATTCTGACTGTGGGAGAAAGAAAGGGTGTTCAAATTCGAGACTGTTGTCCCATCCAACTCCCTTTGCACAGCTTCGGGCTTTTCCCAGTGCTGATGGGCTGCAACAAATCTAATAAACCAGGCTCAACATGTGATCATGTTAGAAACTTAGCCTTAGGACTGGTCACCATCTAGGTAGAAGCAGCATGTCTATAATGCCTTCACAACCCAACACAGGAGCATGGCACCCCAAGGGAATGACAATGTATGGAGGTGAAGGATGGCGACAGAAAAGCCAGAAGCAAATAGAAGGTATATCAACGAGGATCACCCAGAACTCCGCTCCGTTCTCTCAGTTTCTGAATAGAACGACCAGACCCAAAAAGGAATCTCAGGGTGCAGGCACATCACAGCGACAACTAAACACCAATTCATATCACCAGATAAGTGACATCATGCATGGGTAATAGCAGAGAAAAAAAAATATGAATAAAGAAAATAGCAGCAAATACAACTCTGCAGCTTGGCCAGGTTTTAATGAAGCTTTTAGAAAAGGCAAAACACAACAAAGGGTTTCCTTGAGACCCTAGAAATAAATAAGAACAGCAACACTGCTACACTTTTTCTTCCAGAAGGATCACAGATAAGGCAAAACCATCAGTACAAAGGATCTAAACAAGGGTCAGCCCTGTTTGAACAAAAAGAGGGGACTGAATTTCCCTACGAACATTTACTATTTACATAAGAGAGTAATATTGGGTCAAAGTTGAAAGAGGACTGATCAAAACCATGTTACGCACAAAGCATATCAATTCTTGATAGTCTTGAAAAACATGAACCTCACACAGAAGAATAAAGAACTATGACTCACAAGCAAGGGATTGTAAAGTGAGTTCACAACCCATTGGAAAGTGAGCGCTTAGTCTAGGATTCACAAGCAAGGCATTGCAGGGTGAGTTCTCAACCCCTTGTAAAGTGAGCGCTTAGTCTAGGATTCACAAGCAAGGCATTGCAGGGTGAGTTCTCAACCCCTTGTAAAGCGAGCGCTTAGTCTAGGATTCACAAGCAAGGCATTGCAGAGCAAGTTCTCAACCCCCTTGTAAAGTGAGCGCTTAGTCTAGGATTCACAAAGCAAGGCATTGCAGGGCGAGCTCGTAACCCCTTGTAAAGTGAGCGCTTAGTCTAGGGTTCACAAGCAAGGCATCGCAGGGCGAGTTCGTAACCCCTTGTAAAGTGAGCGCTTAGTCTAGGATTCACAAGCAAGGCATCGCAGGGCGAGTTCGTAACCCCTTGTAAAGTGAGCGCTTAGTCTAGGATTCACAAGCAAGGCATCGCAGGGCGAGTTCTCGACCCCTTGTAAAGTGAGCGCTTAGTCTAGGATTCACAAGCAAGGCATCGCAGGGTGAGTTCGTAACCCCTTGTAAAGTGAGCGCTTAGTCTAGGGTTCACAAGCAAGGCATCGCAGGGCGAGTTCGTAACCCCTTGTAAAGTGAGCGCTTAGTCTAGGATTCACAAGCAAGGCATCGCAGGGCGAGTTCGTAACCCCTTGTAAAGTGAGCGCTTAGTCTAGGATTCACAAAGCAAGGCATTGCAGGGTGAGTTCTCGACCCCTTGTAAAGTGAGCGCTTAGTCTAGGATTCACAAGCAAGGCATCGCAGGGCGAGTTCTCGACCCCTTGTAAAGTGAGCGCTCAGTCTAGGATTCACAAGCAAGGCATTGCAGGGCGAGTTCTCGACCCTTTGTAAAGTGAGCGATTAGTCTAGGATTCACAAGCAAGGCATTGCAGGGCGAGTCCTCGACCCCTTGTAAAGTGAGCGCTCAGTCTAGGATTCACAAGCAATGCATTGCAGGGCGAGTTCTCGACCCCTTGTAAAGTGAGCGCTCAGTCTAGGATTCACAAGCAAGGCATTGCAGGGTGAGTTCTCGACCCCTTGTAAAGTGAGCGCTCATTCTAGGATTCACAAGCAAGGCATTGCAGGGTGAGTTCTTAACCCCTTGTAAAGTGAGCGCTTAGTCTATGGTTCACAAGCAAGGCATTGCAGAGTGAATTCTTAACCCATTATAAAGTGAGCGCTTAGTCTATGATTCACAAGCAAGGCATTGCAGGGTGAGTTCTTAACCCCTTTTAAAGTGAGTCCTTAGTCTATGATTCACAAGCAAGGCATTGCAGAGTGAGTTCTTAGCCCATTGTAAAGTGAGTGCCTAGTCTAGGATTCAGAAGCAAAGCACTGCAGGGTGAGTTCTTAACCCATTGTAAAGTGAGCGCTTAGTCTATGATTCACAAGCAAGGCATTGCAGGGTGAGTTTTAACCCCTTGTAAAGTGAGCGCTTAGTCTAGGATTCACAAGCAAGGCATTGCAGGGTGAGTTCTTAACCCATTGTAAAGTGAGCGCTAAGTCTATGATTCACAAGCAAGGCATTGCAGAGTGAGTTCTTAGCCCATTGTAAAGTGAGCGCTTAGTCTAGGATTCACAAGCAAAGCATTGCAGGGTGAGTTCTTAACCCCTTGTAAAGTGAGCGCTAAGTCTATGATTCACAAGCAAGGCATTGCAGGGTGAGTTCTTAACCCATTGTAAAGTGAGCGCTAAGTCTATGATTCAGAAGCAAGGCATTGCAGAGTGAGTTCTTAGCCCCTTTTAAAGTGAGTCCTTAGTCTATGATTCACAAGCAAGGCATTGCAGAGTGAGTTCTTAGCCCATTGTAAAGTGAGCGCTTAGTCTAGGATTCACAAGCAAAGCATTGCAGGGTGAGTTCTTAACCCATTGTAAAGTGAGCGCTAAGTCTATGATTCACAAGCAAGGCATTGCAGGGTGAGTTCTTAACCCATTGTAAAGTGAGCGCTTAGTCTAGGATTCACAAGCAAGGCATTGCAGGGTGAGTTCTTAACCCATTGTAAAGTGAGCGCTAAGTCTATGATTCACAAGCAAGGCATTGCAGGGTGAGTTCTTAACCCATTGTAAAGTGAGCGCTTAGTCTAGGATTCACAAGCAAGGCATTGCAGGGTGAGTTCTTAACCCATTGTAAAGTGAGCGCTTAGTCTAGGATTCACAAGCAAGGCATTGCAGGGTGAGTTCTCGACCCCTTGTAAAGTGAGCGCTTAGTCTAGGATTCACAAGCAAGGCATTGCAGGGCGAGTTCTCAACCCCTTGTAAAGCGAGCGCTTAGTCTAGGATTCACAAGCAAGGCATTGCAGGGAGAGTTCTCAACCTCTTGTAAAGAGAGCGCTTAGTCTAGGATTCACAAGCAAGGCATTGCAGAGCGAGTTCTCAACCCCCTTGTAAAGTGAGCGCTTAGTCTAGGATTCACAAGCAAGGCATTGCAGAGCGAGTTCTCGACCCCTTTTAAAGTGAGCGCTTAGTCTAGGATTCACAAAGCAAGGCATTGCAGGGCGAGTTCTCAACCCCTTTTAAAGCGAGCGCTTAGTCTAGGATTCACAAGCAAAGCATTGCAGGGTGAGTTCTTAACCCATTGTAAAGTGAGCGCTAAGTCTATGATTCACAAGCAAGGCATTGCAGGGTGAGTTCTTAACCCATTGTAAAGTGAGCGCTAAGTTTAGGATTCACAAGCAAAGCATTGCAGGGTGAGTTCTTAACCCATTGTAAAGTGAGCGCTAAGTCTATGATTCACAAGCAAGGCATTGCAGGGTGAGTTCTTAACCCATTGTAAAGTGAGCGCTTAGTCTAGGATTCACAAGCAAGGCATTGCAGGGTGAGTTCTTAACCTATTGTAAAGTGAGCGCTTAGTCTAGGATTCACAAGCCAGGCATTGCAGAGTGAGTTCTTAACTTTTTCCTATAAAGTGCCATAATTAACGCTTTCTCAAACACTTTCACATTCCAATCGACAACCAAATAGAAAATCAGTGAAATGGACATGATTTAAGATCACTGATAAGAATTCCCTTTACTGTGCTTAAAGAAAATCATGTGTAGTCACATCTTCAAAAGGTAAGGCAGACAAGCCTAATAAAACAACAAGAAATGAGTAGAATAGCGGCCCAGCGTATTGTGTGGGTTGATCTGATTGAGTTCCGTCATGAAATTTGAGATACATTGAAATACGAGATAAAAAGAGCACCATTAGTTACTCCATGTGTCAGATACTTAACTGAGTACTTTACATAAAGGTTTTACAGCACAATGCTCTCGCAAAAGAAGCTACCCAGCCAGACACACAGATGGGCGCTGATGTTCAAAGTTGAATGTGGTCAGCTGCCAGACTGAGGTGCGTCACTGATGACAATGCAGAGTAGAACAACCTTTGCATGTGGCAATGAATATTAAAATACTCACTGGGAACAAATAACTACTCCAATCCAATATTGATAATGTACAGATAATTAAATTATGATGCCCTTCTAGTTTAGGAAAATACAAATAAATAAGATACCAGTTGTCGGATATATTTTGTAGGACATGCCATTAGGATGTGCTATTTGTGTTGGAAGCATAGGAGGTACATCCAGGCCACTTCTCACATCAACTGTAAGTGAAAGTTGAGCTATTGATGCGCCGAAGGCGCGCCTAAGGCAAGCCTGTCTGCGCCCGTCAGCATCACGATGGCGTCCGGCGCCGGGAATGCTGCATCTCCTTCAGGAGTCGATGAAGGTGAGAGTCTTATTAGGCTGAAATACAGTAA
Source organism: Triturus cristatus (assembly GCF_964204655.1). Classification (NCBI taxonomy): domain Eukaryota; kingdom Metazoa; phylum Chordata; class Amphibia; order Caudata; family Salamandridae; genus Triturus; species Triturus cristatus. The sequence goes on from NC_140589.1 coordinate 1,902,919,789, forward strand.
AGATTGCCTTACTATGATTGGAAATCTAGCACTTTGCTGTGCTCCCTTGAATCTGGCTATGGCATCGGATAAGCTGTTTTGTAATGTCTGTAACTGGGAGGCAGCTCCTTTAGACGTTCAAAATATGACTGATGAAGGGAATGACTATACTCCCAGAACACATCCCCCATTGAGTAATATAACTAGAGAAAAACTTAAAGCTCTTCTTATTAACGCTAGATCCATGAATAAGCATGGACTTCATTGATATGACCTTCTCGTGGAGGCCAAGCCGGATCTTTTATTTATTACCGAAACATGGCTCCACGAAGGATCTAATCCCACTCTTGCGAACGCTATACCCCCTGACTACACAATTATTAGGAAAGCCAGAATCGGAATTAGAGGCGGGGGGGTAGCTATTATTTACAAGAACTCCCTTCGGTGTTCAGCTATTCCTGTGAAGGATCTTGAAGGAGCAGAGGGATTAGGGTTTTATCTCTCTATCTCTGCCCACCAGTCTGTCGCAGGAATGGTCATATACAGACCGCCGGGGCCGGCGGGACGTTTTTAAGAGTCTATCGGCCAGGCTACAGCATCCATTGCCACTAGATATAATCATTGCATGGTCCTAGGTGATTTTAACTTGCATTTTGACCAAAAAGAAGATTCTGTGGTCAAGAAGCTATGTGAATCTTTAAATATTTTTAGTATGGCTCCGCATGTGTTCACTCAAACTCATGACAAAGGCCATATCTTAGACCAGATCTTTTCCACACACAACATTGATTTAGAAAACCCTCGACCGATTGCTTGGTCTGACCATTTCCTGCTCACCTTCTGGCTAAACAAAGAGCGTTAGAAGTCTTGGTCTCTGAGCACCAAACAAAATAAGGTAATCAGATCTTTTAAGGCTATTACTCCTGACTCCCTAGCAGAAATAATAATTTATCATCCAATCCCTGTGGAAGGGCCTCTAGAGGATGCAGCATCTGTGTTAGAAAGCTGGCTTCACAAATGGACATTACACCTTGCCCCCCTAAGGTTCATAGGGTCGCTCGGGGAAATCCCTCGGCTCCTTGGTTTTCCGAGGCGCTGAAGAAGAGCAAAAGGGCTTGCAAATGCCTTGAGCGCTCATGGAGAAGAAATATCAGATTTAAATCATCGAAGTCCACGGAGATCTTAAAGCCCAATCCAGAGTCATATGGGGAATAGAAGTAGTAAGTCCGCTTCTACGACAAATGAGAGGCTGCTCCGGTTGACTGAAATATGAAATTGAAAAGAGAAGAAAAGGTAAGCTTTAATGGTCTGTACACTCGCCAAACGCGGATTAAAATCATTATCAGCTGGTGGAACACTATGCTACATTCGCAGGGCGATTAATGCCAACGAGCTGGTTAGAAATCCTGTTATACAGCAACAGTTGGCCTGTCACTGGCATTACTGGCTGACCTGCAGATGAGAGCTTTTTGCATTATTCCAATTCATCAAGTATGCTATTTTAGGTGTTGGCAAACTTTACAACTCTGGTGATAGTTCAAAGGGAGATTGGGCTCTGTACACAGTTCAACACTCATCTTTTGGAAGTGGCAGCTGTATGCGAGAATTAGAAATGACTGGAAATTAGTTCAGTACCCTCAGCTGAGCACATTTTATGTTCTACATATCGACCGCTACTCTGGCCCTCCAGCCAACGGGTGTGAGTGCAAGCTAACTGATAAACTGTAACAGTTTCCAAAATCCCAAAATGATATGTTTCACCGTTACGGAGAACTTTAAGTTAGGGCGTCCAATGAACAGCCCCAAGATCCAGTGTCTGCGTGCTCTTAGTATACCGCGCAAAAAGAGTAAGCAGATATTTCATTGTTGAATCCGTTCGTGTAAGAAGGGATTCGCTGTTTATGATTTAACACTTCTCTAACACATGGCGGGAAAAGACGCCCATTATGCCACAGTATAATTCACAACAGGTGTATGTGTAAACAAAGGGTTCTAATGTGTTGCTCGTGTCGATTACATTTAACTTTTTCGTTAAGCCGTTGGGTAACATTGTGTTTTTTCACTCTGTGCTTCAACTTTCTCTTCCCGTGATATGTTTCTTTACAGCACAAAGTGTGTAACGAAACCAAAATACAGGAGTAGAAGGGTCAGATTAGTTTTGAATGTCCTTGTTCAGTCTAAACTAAACATGCAGATTCCCTTGTGGCTAGGGAAGGCAGGCACGCTGCATGGAGCTGATTGGTCTGTGGCACTAGCCGTCGCTGGTCCGGCGACCAGTGTGGCAGACTTGGTCAGGTTCGCTCTGAGGATGGCCAGCAGTGGTCTAGTCTGAGCTGCCCTTCAACCTCCTCTATAAAGCTGTCTCCCAGGCTGGACTGCGCTGCGCACCAGACACAAAGACAGCAGCAGTCTTTGCCTGGGAGAGCATGCTGCAACCCAGAGAAAGAGGTGGACACGGGTGGCAAAGGCCCCAGTGTTCCTTCCGATCACAGACCACGGATCAGCAGAATGCTCAACTGCCGGTGTAATTGGGCGTGAGCTATGCTGTTGTGAATCTATGACACACACAAACCGCTCCCGGTTTAATCAATACCACTGACTGCCCTCCCATTTCCCCTCGCTCCTCACCCCGGCACTCTACCTGTCAGCACCCGTAAACAGCCGCCATGAAACCAACGATCCCTACCGCGAATCTGTCATGGCCTGTATTTCTCACGGCTGTCGGACAACCGGTTACAAAACTACATTTCCCACAGCGCCCCGTTTCGCTAGTTCTCGGCGCATGAAACCGCGCGTCTGCTGATTGGGCGGCTATATAAGCCCCACCCAGTCCAGGAAGCGGGGCTTGACAATCCTTTTCCGTTTCCAGCACGCCAGGCGGACGGTGCTTCCCCGCCGGAGGTCGGGCGTGAAAACGACGTTCCAGATACACCCTGCGATCAAGCTGCTTCCCGAGAATTCTTACAGTCCAGGATAGCGCCAGGCGGAAGGTGTTTCCCCGCCGGAGGTCGGGCGCTTGCTTCACTCAAAACGACATCTCCATAGGATCAGGTAGGGTTCCTCGGGAGCACGAGACCCTTGGTTCCTCTCCTGTAAACTTTCCCTGAGAGAACAGAGCGTGCCCGTTTTTGTTACTAGGTACTTAGGCCCATAACGCGTGCATGAAAACGCGTAGTGCAGCTTCCCAAACACTTCGCGGAGAGAACCCTCACCGCTCGACAGTAGGAGCCGTACATTCACGCTGTGCCGATAACAGCGTTGACTCACCTGAGGAAACTTGGAACCGTAGATGCACGCTGTGGATTGAACAGCGTACAAGCTGGGAAGACTTCAGTTGAGGACTACACGTCTGGGCCAGCACCCTTACCAGGTCATTCCTGTCACTTAACTATTTCACTTCCTTGAGTACATTGGTATCCAAGGGACTTCAACCTCCTTTCTTCCACTCCTTGAGGTAAGCTGCGTGGGGAACTGATTGGGGTCCTTACGGAAGAGGGTAGTAGGCATTGCAGGCCGGGGGACGTTCACTATCTCTGATGCCTGCCTGTGCTCCCTTCTAGTTGGTGCCATCCTTCCCCGATTCCCCGGCACATCAGAGGCTCGTCAGAAGATTTCCATCGCACTGTCTTTCAAGACCCAGTCTCTTCACTCCCTTCTCTCCCGGTGGGGCGCCAGTTCCCAGAGTAGTTGTCTCCTCTCTGGGGGAAGCCGCGCTATCGGGAAGAAGGACCTTTTCTTCGAACATCGTCCCTGCTGTCTTCTTGTCAGGTTAGTGGCTTTCAGGTAAGCAGCTAACACAGTCACGACAGATTGTCAAGCCCAAGTAGCTTAGACAGCCCGGGCGATGGACACCAATATAGTCCTAAATTCATTACTGGAGAGCCTCGCAGCCCTCCAGCAAGAGGTACATACTTCCCGCCTAGAAAGCCAAGAACTGAAAAAGGAACTGGGAACGTTGTGCAGGGAAGTGGCATGCATTTCCCGACAGGAGAAAGGGAAAAGGTCGTATATCAAGGAGTGGACTCTTCCCCCCCCCACACACAACCACGTCACCAGCATTAGGGGGTGGGGCACAGGGTCCTGGACCCTTCGCAATGCCGACCACACCAGCCACCCATGATGGCACAGCTCCCACTGTGCATGTAGTACAGACTCAAGGCATTCCCCTTGCTCCTCCTGAGCGATTCTTCGGGGATCCGAAGAAATTTGAAATCTTTTTAAACCAGAGTAGACTTCATTTTTTATGCAAACCATCACTATTCCAGGACGAGGAGGCGAAAACCTCCATTATGATGTCGTACATGGGAAGGAGTGCCGCCAGTTGGACCATTCCATTAATGGAACGCAACGATCCAGTGCTCCATAATTTCCAGGACTTTTGAAAGGAAATGAGGAAAATATTTGACCGCAAATCACACATGATGTCACTTGATAAAGAACTCCTCACCCTGCAACAGGGATCACAGGATTTGCTCACCTATATCACCACATTTAATCGCCTCGTGGTAGAGACCGATTGGCCCCCAGAAAAAAGGGCGACGTTATTCTTTCAAGGCTTAAGGGGCGAATTAAAAGATGTCCTGTCCCAGGTTGTCCAGCTGCCGAATACCTGTGAGGAACTGATCGAGCTGACGGTACAGTTAGACCATCGTGTACAAGAACGAAAAGGAGAGAAAGGAAGAACCGAGATTCGTTTTCCGTCGCTGCGTACCAAGGCCTCTACGGACCTACCCCCAAAACCAAACGAAGGGACAGAACCGATGCAACTAGGGGGGCTTCGAGGGCCCTTAACCTTAGAAGAGAAGGAGAAACGCCGGCAACAAAAGCTCTGCTTATATTGCGGGAAGAGCGGGCATTTTATCCGCGAGTGCCGGGCACGAGCCAACGCATCTGAAAGACCAACCCCTTCTCTTAAGCAAGCAGCGGCCTTTCTTCCACCGATGGAAAACTAGAAGACCCAAGACTGAAGGAGACCTCTACCTTGGGTCCAGAGACAGAAAAGGTCTCGGCCTCTCTTGCCAATACTATCCAGCCGTCTGTAGCACATCTGAATGTATGTATCACCTTATGGACCGGACCCACCACCACCGTGGAAGTGGCAGCCTTCTTGGATTCTGGTGCCACAGGGAATTTCATCGATCAGACCTATGCCCAAGCCATAGGAGTTCATACAATACGGAAGAAAGCCCCTGAGGTTGTAAAAGCGGTGGATGGGACACCCCTTACCTCAGGGCCTGTGCAATATCATACCGTTCCCCTCCGGATGAGGGTGGGAAGGAACCACCATGAAAGCATACAGTTCGACCTTATTGATGCTCCCCACTTCCGCCTCATCTTGGGAATGCCATGGCTCACCCTGCATGACCCCGTTATCCGATGGTCGGAAAGGTCCGTATCCCTTACCTCGGAGTATTGCCAAGCACACTGTCTGGCAGAACCGGACCTCACGGTGAGGGAGACCCGTCCTGTGGCGGGGTTGCTGGCGGAGGGATGTGAAGACAACACCTACTGCTGCAGTACCACACTACCAGATGAATACCAAGAGTATAGCCATGTCTTTGACAAAGAGAAAGCCACGCGACTGCCCCCCCATAGGTCGTACGATTGCCGTATTGACCTCCAAGCAGGAGCCAACATACCCTGTAGTAGGGTGTATGCCCTCACTGAGCCAGAAACGCGGTACCTGAAGAATTACCTAGACAAAAACCTTGCCTCCGGATTTATCAGGCACTCCTCATCCCCTGCTTCTTCCCCCCTTTTTTTTTATATCCAAGAAGGACTGCGACGAATTGAGAACCTGTATCGATTATAGGGCAATCAACAGTATTACGATAAAAAATCGATATCCATTACCCCTCATACCTGTTCTCTTGGACCAATTAAAAGGAGCTCGTGTGTTTACGAAATTGGATCTTCGAGGAGCATACCACCTGGTTAGGGACCGAACAGGGGATGAGTGGAAGACAGCCTTTAGGACGAAATTTGGACTATACGAGTACCAGGTAATGCCGTTTGGGCTATGCAATGCCCCCGCAGCCTTCCAATACTTCATGGACGACGTACTGCGGGGGTTGTTAGACACCATCTGCATAGTCTATATCGATGACATTCTCGTCTATTCCACAAACCTACAAGAACACGTGGAACATGTCAAGGTAGTATTGGACAGACTCAGGCAACATTCATTTTACGCCAAACAGGAAAAGTGCCTTTTTCACGTGAACGAAATAGCATTCCTGGGATATGTCATCAATGCCCAAGGATTTCAGATGGATGCGGGAAAGGTGGAGGCCATCGCTCTTTGGAAACCTCCCAAGAATATCAAGGCAATTCAAAGCTTTCTTGGCTTCGCCAATTATTATAGGCGGTTCATTAAGAACTTCTCCAAGGTTATCCACCCCATCACACGCCTCCTCCGCAAAAACACCCCCTTCATATGGGATAAAGAAGCAGAACAAGCATTTCAAGAGCTGAAGAACCGGTTCACCCAAGCTCCCATACTTCGACACCCAGATCCCAGTCTACCGTATATCGTAGAGACCGATGCATCTCAATTCGCGTTGGGAGGTATCCTCTCCCAAAGACACCCAGAAACAGGACAAATACATCCAGTGGCATATTACTCCAAAAAACTTACACCTTGCGAAATAAACTATTCCATAACAGATAAGGAACTCCTCGCCATAAAAAGAGCCTGTGAAGAATGGCGACACTACCTCCAGGGAGCCAGACATACAGTCGAGATCTACACAGATCATAGAAACCTTCTATTCCTAAAGTCAGCAAAGGCCCTCACGCCCAGACAACTCCGATGGTCCTTATTCTTCTCAGATTACGACTTTATGATTAGATACAAACCCGGAACACGAAATGGGAAAGCTGATGCACTGTCACGCATTCCATTCCCAACAGAAAACAAGCCAGAAGGAACCACAGAGGGACCACCCATTCTCCTGGTTGAAGCATTTCATCCCGAAACCCTAGCAACAACCTTTTCGGACTCCTTTTTGGAGGACCTACGAGACACACTCAAACAAGTCGACCCGCAACAGTGGATTGACGACGATCCTGACATTCGTTCCTCAGAGAAGGAATTTCTCTATCACAACCGAAGGTTATACCTTCCAGACAAACCCCAGCAGCAACAAGCCATCTCTTGGGCTCATGACACAACCTTAGGAGGACACCTAGGAGAACACAAGACCATTGCATCCTTAGAACGTTCCTTTTGGTGGCCCACGATGAAGAACGACACCAAGGAGTATATCCGAAACTGCTTTGTGTGTGCCCAGAGCAAAACCAGCCATGCAAGACCTACGGGACTACTTCGCCCCATTCCGATACCCGCACTCCCGTGGCACACAGTATCAATGGACTTCATTGTAGAAATGCCCCCATGTGACGGCTTTACTACCATCTTGGTGGTGGTGGTGGATCATCTCACCAAAATGGGACACTTCATCCCCTTGAAGCGATTACCTACGTCGGCAGAACTAGCAGTGGCCTTCCTCCAACATGTAGTGAAGGCCCATGGACTACCCAGGGTTCTTATCACCGACAGAGGCTCCCAGTTTACTTCTCAGTTTTGGAAATCGCTATGTACAACCATGGGAGTGGACGCAAGACTGTCAACCAGTTATCATCCCCAAACCGACAGGAAGACTGAACGTCTTAACCAAACACTTGAACAATATCTCCGCTGCTTTTCGCTACAGAACACTATGGACTGGGTTCCTTTAATATGGATAGCCGAGTTCTCTTATAACAATGCTGACCATGCCACTCTAGGTTGTTCCCCATTTTTCTGTTTATACGGGTTTCACCCTTACATGCTTCCATTTGAATGGCCCGCAGAATCCAAGCACCCCACGATACAGGAACACCACGACCATCTCCGAACAGTGCTTAAAGAAGCAAGAAAGCAGCTACAGAACACACAAACCACACATAAACACTACGCTGATAAGAAAAGAAGTCAGGAACCTAGCTATCAGGTAGGAGACAAGGTATGGTTGGCCACTAAATACTTGCGGCTAAAAGGGATGGGTAAACTGGGCCCGAAATACATCGGCCCATACAGCATAGAACGGTTAGTGAATCCAGTAGCCATAAAATTGTCTCTTCCCCAGGCCTGGAAAATCCACCCGGTGTTCCATGTGTCCCTACTTAAACCATGTCCCCAGGATATGAGACTACCAGCGCTCCCTCCACCAGTAGAAATAGATGGACAAGAGGAGTATGAAGTCAAAGAACTCCTGGATTCCCGAATAGTGAGGGGTAGGGTGCAATATCTTGTAGACTGGAAAGGGTACGGGGTGGAGGACCGAACATGGGAACCCTTAGACAACTTACATTGCCCTCGATTACTAAGACACTTCCATGCCACACATCCAGGAAAACCAGGACAACCACCGAGACGGCGGTCCTCCAGAGGGGGTACTGTCATGGCCTGTATTTCTCACGGCTGTCGGACAACCGGTTACAAAACTACATTTCCCACAGCGCCCCGTTTCGCTAGTTCTCGGCGCATGAAACCGCGCGTCTGCTGATTGGGCGGCTATATAAGCCCCACCCAGTCCAGGAAGCGGGGCTTGACAATCCTTTTCCGTTTCCAGCACGCCAGGCGGACAGTGCTTCCCCGCCGGAGGTCGGGCGTGAAAACGACGTTCCAGATACACCCTGCGATCAAGCTGCTTCCCGAGAATTCTTACAGTCCAGGATAGCGCCAGGCGGAAGGTGTTTCCCCGCCGGAGGTCGGGCGCTTGCTTCACTCAAGACGACATCTCCATAGGATCAGGTAAGGCTCCTCGGGAGCACGAGACCCTTGGTTCCTCTCCTGTAAACTTTCCCTGAGAGAACAGAGCGTGCCCGTTTTTGTTACTAGGTACTTAGGCCCATAACGCGTGCTTGAAAACGCGTAGTGCAGCTTCCCAAACACTTCGCGGAGAGATCCCTCACCGCTCGACAGTAGGAGCCGTACATTCACGCTGTGCCGATAACAGCGTTGACTCACCTGAGGAAACTTGGAACCGTAGATGCACGCTGTGGATTGAACAGCGTACAAGCTGGGAAGACTTCAGTTGAGGACTACACGTCTGGGCCAGCACCCTTACCAGGTCATTCCTGTCACTTAACTATTTCACTTCCTTGAGTACATTGGTATCCAAGGGACTTCAACCTCCTTTCTTCCACTCCTTGAGGTAAGCTGCGTGGGGAACTGATTGGGGTCCTTACGGAAGAGGGTAGTAGGCATTGCAGGCCGGGGGACGTTCACTATCTCTGATGCCTGCCTGTGCTCCCTTCTAGTTGGTGCCATCCTTCCCCGATTCCCCGGCACATCAGAGGCTCGTCAGAAGATTTCCATCGCACTGTCTTTCAAGACCCAATCTCTTCACTCCCTTCTCTCCCGGTGGGGCGCCAGTTCCCAGAGTAGTTGTCTCCTCTCTGGGGGAAGCCGCGCTATCGGGAAGAAGGACCTTTTCTTCGAACATCGTCCCTGCTGTCTTCTTGTCAGGTTAGTGGCTTTCAGGTAAGCAGCTAACAGTCACGACAGAATCAGGTGACGGAATCCCAGCCGTGACGACACAGTGGAGCTCTACGACCTGTGAGGGATTGAAGGGACAGCGAGCGAGCTTAGGCCTCGGGTCTCCCAAGACCCAGCAGGTCCTCGCGAGACAAGATGTTCCATTGGAAGGCTACAGGGGGCATTGTAGTAGAAGGAAACATGGGCACCGAGGCAAAGGTGAAACAAGCATTTGCAATTCAATAGGACTCGCATTTACGCAAGACCTATTACATTGCACATGGAAGTGCGGGTGGGGGGCAGGTGGGTGAGGAAGCACGAACTCTGGGAGTGAGGGGCAGGAGAGAAGGCACACACATCGGGAGGGGGCATAGGACGAAAATAGTGCTCATGCAACACGAAGTAAAGGGGTCAGTAGCCATGGAAGGATACAAATGACGACATTGCCGTCATAAGGAGGGACTAAAAGCCTATAAACCAATCGGAAGGCAGCATTTAGGAAGGACAAAGACACAAGCCAATGAAAAAGTGGGCGGGAGTGGGCGTGGCTTCTCCCCTATACTGAACTACCACAGATCAACCCCAGAACAGCGCTTGCGCACTGGCTCAGGGCTCGACCTAAAAAGCACTGACGCCGCCAGAGCTAGTGCACTTTTTAGGTCGAGCCTAGGCAGCATGCATGCGCTGTCTGGAAGACCTGCTGTAATCTCTATAAGGAGTTTAATCCTGTCTGCAACTTGCCATTGGTTCAATCCTACGTCCCTCTCTGTAATATCATCAGGTCTTGTCATTGTGTTCTCTGTACCTAGCTGCTCAGCCAGTGGGAGTGTTCCAGTTAGAATGTTGGTGTGAGTGGAATGCTTGAGTTCTTTTGTGTGTGGTTGTCAGTTGGGAGATGTGCTGAGCAGCTAGGAGGCTGCTCCTGGTGGGGCTTGATGTAACTTCTTCTAAGAACTTAATAAACATCTTCTACATTTATCTGGCCACGTCTACAGCGTCTACTTGTACCTCCTACACACATGGGACCAGCTCACTACATTTATGGCGACGATCTGGAACTAAGAACCTACTACATTTACAGATGAAGAGCAACAAGATTCAAGTAACTAAAGGGAAAGAAGCCAGTCAAGCAAGAGAGATACGCCCTGGTCAGCCCCACCAGTGTCGTATATCATCAGGACAGCCTGCAATCTGGGTGTTTGTCACCTACTCAGGATCCTACTGTCACCTGGAAAACTTTTGCCACGGTCTCTCCAGCAACAAACTTCCTCCTGCTGGGTCTCCCTGTTTCATAATGACCCCAACCTGTGTGGGAAGCTTCGAGGTTAATAACAGGTTTTGTCATACTGATTTATTTGGAGCTAAAATCTGTACCTACCATCAACAATGTATGAAGTGTTCCAAATATTTTATTGGCAGAGACTGGCAGTATTTAAGTAGACAAACTACATCTAAGGAACATAGCAGTGTGTAATCAGTGACAAGTTCAGCGAGTTTCAGGAACTTTCTTGCAGTAACTGAACTAACATTTTATTACACAAGTAGCAACACCTTGGAGTGGACCAGATGGTAACAGGACCCGTCTTTCAACAGATTCTTTCAAAAGAGCCAGCGTTGATAACCAGTGAAGTCATGTGGATTCAAGACTGGTGCCGTGTGTTATCTGGTGAGTTGGGGCCAATTTAATTTGGGTTTTTGTTTTTCCAAATGCTCAAGTGGTTACCAGCAATGGCATCACATTGTTTAAATTTAAAAAAAACATGCACGCTTTCCTCACCAATTCATTAGGGTCACGTGGAGGCAAGCCGGGTCCTTGGCGACGTCTTACCCGTCCGTGTTGCTGGATGACGTCTTTCTCAATCACTCCATTCAGCTGCCTAGTGATGCCCACATACAGCAACGCGCCGTGAGCCACCCGGCTCTGCGTTAGAAACGTGCCGCCATTTTGTGCTTGGAAATAGCACATAAAGGATTCTTGTTGAATGGCCAACCACGTTTTTTTTGTTGCAAGCAGGACTGCAATAAGCTTAATTGAAATCGCCATCACCTACACTGCAACTTTTCGACAAAGGTTGTGGATATGCCTTTCTTTCAAGCGCAACATTCCTGCAGTTGAACTTTGTTCCCCTGCGAGTTTGATATTTTGCTTGTGAGAGCAAGTCTTTCATCACACGGAGGACGTAAAACTTCGCATTATAATTGTGTGATGTGCTGGATGCCACAACACATCTTGAGTCATTCTTCACCATCTTTACGGGACGCTGTGCGTGAACAGCCACATGGAACTTTGTGTGACGATCACGCGTGAGAAACCGCCTCCCGGTACTTAACAAGAGCTCAGGTGATTTAAAAAAAAATAAAACAAACATCGGTGTCTTGTTTTTCTAGGAGTGACATTGGAGGTGACTTGAGTGCAGCGTAGGATTGTTCTAATTTTGTGAAATTGTTTTCATAAACTTCAGTATTCATGTTCTGTACTATGCTGCCATTTAGTGGCAATTTTATTATTGTGGAAAATGTTATACTTACAGAGCATAGCTTAGTGTTTAAGATCTAATTTTAAGCATATTATATGTATGTTTTTAACTTTCAGTGCATTCAAAATGTTTGTTGTTGCACATTCTTTAAAAAAAAAGGCATTGTGTTTTTCTAATGACTTAAAGGTTGTCTTGTTTCCCATTTTTCAGACATTGTTATTTATCCCTTCCTAGGGATGGGAGTGGGTTTTCAGTCCCATGACCCCATGTTAACAGTTAATTACATTTGGGATGTTTCATATATTTTATCCCTGCCTAGGGATGGGAGGGTGTTTTAAGTCCCATGACCCCATGTTTCATATATTCTATCCCTGCCTAGGGATGGGAGTGGGTTTTTAGTCCCATCACCCCACGTTCAGTTGGAATGGGTATTAGCCCCATTTTCTCTGTTTAAAGGGGGTGCCAGTCCCATCTTTGTTATGTTGGTGTTGGGTGTCAGTCCTTTCACTTCGATGTACGCTGTCATGTGTGTGGGTAGTCATCTTTTGATGCCACACTGTGCTGCATTTGTATTCTCATGCTGCACAAGTCCTTGGGTGTTAGTCCCATGTGACGTAATCTGTACATTTGGGTGTTAGTCTCAAAGCAATATTTGTTTTTTCACTTGGGTTTTGTCCCACAGTGACCCTCACAAGAGGGGTGGCCTATTGTGTTTTCGCCACTGTCTTCTCACGTGAGAAGTACTTCCTTGGGTGTCGTGCTACCCATTGTATACTAGTCTGGGGTTAAGTTTACCCTTTTTTCTTATGTCTTGTGTGTTATTGCTCACTTGTTTATGTGAGTTCTCATTTCACTTCTTAAATGTTTCTTTGTTCAGTATTAAAGGAGGAGGATGGTGTTAGTGTATTTTTCTATTCTTTCATTCTTCTTTCCTCCTTTGTGTGTCTGTTTTCCCTCTCGTGGCGTGTTACATCATCATCCTTGGGTGTATGGACTATTTACATCTCTTGTTCATTATTGTGAATAGTTGTTTTCATTTTAGTTTGGTTCTTTTTGTTTTTCAGTTTAAAAGGGATAGGATATGTAATATCCTCAGTTCTTGTCATTATGTTCTCTGTATCTAGCTGCTCAGCCAGTGTGAGTGTTCCAGTTAGAATGTTGGTGTGAGTGGATTGCTTGCGTTCCTGTGTGTGTGGTTGTCAGTTGGGAGATGGGCTGAGCAGCTAGGAGGCTGCTCCTGGTGGGGCTTGATAAAACTTCTTCTAAGAACTTAATAAACTTCATCTACATTTATCTGGCCACATCTACAGTGTCTACTTGTACCTCCTACACGCATGGGACCAGCTCACTACACTCTCCTTTACTGGATCCTCATTGGTTGGTGCTCCAGATACATCAGTTCCATTTCTCGCTGAGGAGAACCGACCAAGTACAGTTTCCTTACGCTATGGATGTGTATATGTTCCTTTGGGAACTACTTGTGTTATTTACTACTTGTGTTGTACTGTGTGTGTGTCTAGTACACTGCGGCATTCGTTTCATGATCACGGTGCCTGCTTCATGGGCCACTGCACTATAACTTTTACTTTATTTTGCTGTGGGTCAGCACAGCCTCTTTCATAAGCAGTAATATGTATAATTTTTATTTTACTCCGTTGCCAGTCTGGACTGCACACCCTCTTTCATAAGCAATGTCGACAAATAGTATCTGTTTGCATGATTACCCCCACTTTTTGCTGGTGTTCTATTTTCTGACTAGTCTAACTGGGATCCTGCTAATTAGGACCCTAGTCACTGTGCTTCATCCCTAAATTTGATTATGGCAAGTACTTTGGTACCTTCCCAATTGGCTACTGGTGTACCCTTGTAAGTCCCTAGTATATGGTACCCAAGGCATAGGTACATCACGGGTCTTCCATGGGCTGCAGCACATATCATGCCACTCATTGGAGACCACTCAAACTGTAACTACAGGCCGGCCATTCTAGCTTGTGGGAGCTGGTGCTAGCACCACTTATGACAGGTATAAGTGTTCTTATCTCAGAGGTCACTACACTTAAAACCTATAAGTCACCTCTATAGTAGGCTCTTCAGTCCTGAGGTCAGGCTGTATGATTATAAGTGTGGGGGTGACACTGCATGAGCAGGACACCCCTACAAACCACAGAGTCGATTCTCTAGGCTTTGTAAGTGCGGTCAGCCATTTTAAAACATAGTGGATATCAGTCATTACCAGATGTCTCATTATATAGTGGCTGCACCCGGTCATGTAGGAGTCATATCCCAACACCAATTCTGGTGTTGGAAGTATGATCCCATGTGCTACGGGGCTTCCTTGGGGTATTACCCCCTGTACTCCCGGTTATACCCTTTCAGGGTCTGACAATAAGCTAATGCTGCTGCCAACCACAGACTCAATTCTGCCCTCCTACTGCTGAGCCAAGCTTGAGCAGGGGAAGGCAGGACAATGGGTTTACTGTCATAGGGAGGTGTGACCACCTCCCAGACAGGACTTACTGTATTGGGCTGGGGTATGGGCGCTTGCCCGTGCTACCAGACTGCTTTGAAGGGCACATTTGGGTCCCTCCTAGCATACTCCAGTGGGAGCCAGTTCAGGCAGCCCTTGGCTTCCCCTCTGGTGCAAAACTGGACATTGGATGTGAAAGTTTCCTCCTCTCTGTCCAGCCCCTTCTCTGGGAGGAACCCCTGGATCATCCCAACCCTTTCCCTAGGGTACTTAAGGTCTTACCTGTTAGTGCCTTCTTCAGATTCGTTGTGGGACACGATTCAGATCCGAAACCACATTAACTTCAACCGCCTGGGCACCTTTGCTGGATTGTGCCTGGAACCTAGACTGCACCTAGGAAGACTCCTGCTGCTCCTGTTCTGCAAGCTTCTTAGTCATCTGTGCCTGTGCCTCTTCCAGGTTCCTCTCCAGACCTTTTGGCATTAAGGACACCTAAAGTAATCTCCCTTTGGAGTGAAGCAGTCACTCCCCTACATCTGCAGGCACAGCAACAAAGCTGACCCACCTGCTGCTCCTGATGTCCCATGGACTCCGAAAGGCCCAGCAACACAGGTGGTGGTTCTGCAACTCCTTCAAAGCCAGCCCTGTCCTCCCAGCTAGTGTGAGGCCAGCATTCTTCTTCGGAACCGCTGGAGCCGAACCCCTGAGCACCTTCATCAAATTGCGTTGACAAGGCTTGTTGGCTGTCACTCCAGAGATCTTTGGGCTACAAGAAGCTCCTGCTTCCAGAATCTCTTCCTATTCAGATCTTTGTTCTCACCGCTTCCTCTGCACCGTGGGCCTGCACGTGGGCCTGCATCTATCTTGACCTGCTCGAGGTCCTCTTGCGAATCCTGTGCCTTCGGCCTGTGGGTCCTCTTGAGCGGCGTATTTGCCTTCAATGGATTCCGTTGCTTAATCAGGGGGCCTGCTCTGCCTCTCCTGCGGTTGGTGAGTCCATTGGACCTTGCTTGTCCCAACGTTGCTCCTTTTTTGCTTTCCACGTGGTAGCTGTTTCTGTATCCAGCGGTGTGCAGTTTTCAATTATCTGCTGCATGTGTGCATGTTTTGCAGTGATGCAGATTTATTTGTTTACTTAACCTGTAGCCCAACCCTGGGCAGCTTTACAGGACAACCATCATAGATCTCAGTGGAGTGGTCCTGATGCTGAGGGATGCTCGAAGGATGCACTGGTTGTGTTGCGGTCCACAGAGATGTATTTGTGGGTGCTCCTTAGTCCACTGGTGGGGTGTGAAAAACTTGGTCACAGCGATCTGGGTCCCTCGAAGACCTCTATGTTGCAGGCCAGCAGATGCTGGGGTACTGGTCAGTCTGCACCATAGTTGGGGTGAAATTCCTAAGTGGGTGCTAGCGTCGCTCAAGATTGCATCCTTCCTGGCAGTGTGAGACCCTTCCACCCATACCTCAAGTCTCATTGGTCTCACCCTCTTTTTCTCTCCCTCTCTTTTTCTCTCCCTCTCTTTTTCTCTCCCTCTCTTTTTCTCTCCCTCTCTTTTTCTCTCCCTCTCTTTTTCTCTCTCTCTCTTTTTCTCTCTCTCTCTCTCTCTCTCTCACTCTCACTCTCACTCTATCACTCTCTCACTCTCTCACTCTCTCACACTCTCACACTCTCACACTCTCACACTCTCACACTCTCACACTCTCACACTCTCACACTCTCACACTCTCACACCCTCACACTCTCACACTCTCACACTCTCACACTCTCACACTCTCTCACTCTCTCACTCTCACTCTCACTCTCACTCTCACTCCCACAGTAAGGACCACCAATTTGTGAACCCACCCATCTAAGCCTAAGAGCTCTGTCATAGGATGGCAGCCACTTATCAAGGCCACCCCACTCTACATATTGGGGCACAATTCCCTTGGGCTGCCTGGGGTCATAGGCATCCTCTGCAGTTGCCTCTTTACAGTTGCCACCATGTCCTTGGGGTTTGATCCCCAGCTTGACCCTGTTCTCCTCCAGGGCTAATTCTCACCCCCAAGGCCAGCTTTAAAAATTTAAAAAAAAATTTTTATTGATAAGTAAGGTTCCCTGTTATCCGTTTTTACTGATTCTAACAGATAAATACAGACAAAAAAACATTTATTTTCTTGTCTGTATTTATTTTTAAATGTGGATAAAAACAGAAATTGGGTGCTTTTTGAGTGATTCTAAATAGACTTTGCCATGACTGCCACTGTGGATTGATAGGTAAGGGGGTTAAACAAAAAAAAGGATATGCACAAGGCTGATACTGAAATGTGCATTTTTTCATATAAGTGCATTGATTTATGTTCTGCGGATGTTCATATCACTGAAACCTGGCAGGCATTCAAGCATGAGTGCATATTTATTGGTTAAATAAATGTGGAAATATACCAGTTTTATCTTTATGTTTTTTCACAAAATCCATAATAAGTATAGATAAATACAGATAAAGTTGAGAAAACATAAATATGGATAAATACAGACGGAAATGTCAAAAAAATAAATACCATAAAACCGGGAGCCCTGTTCATAAGTTTCATAAAATACAAACAGTGCATTCCAAGGCACATGCTCGACATCTACAATCATCAATGATTCCTCTAATACATAGTTATCCTGCATAACACAGTTACACGTTCAATGCTTGGTAATACGGTGACAGATTCCCATTCACATATTGCACCCCATAGCAGTTAGATACCTCAGTTGCTTGTGTCACTCTGCGGGTTGGTATCCTGTTCGGTCTGCGAGCTAACAGATGTCTGTTCCAATAAATAGGACCTGTCAGGCTGCCAGATATCCGGCGGCCTAGACACTGGGTGTTGTAGCTGTGCATATATCCCACTGGTAGTATTACAATATGACATGCTGAACATCCAGCCCTTCAGTGTTGGCGGGTATGTACTCCCCAGTGACTTGCCACTTCTCTTTTCGCTAACAACAATGCAATTGCACTAAAACGCTTGTAAGGCTTAAAGATCCCTTGCACAGACTGCAACAGGGCCAACATAGCGAAGGGGAAGGCCCAAGCCAGTCATTTTCAATAGCTTACTAAATACTTGAGTCCATAATCGCGCCACTTTGACACCGGTCCAAGCCATGTGCGCGAAATTATCCATCTGGGCACTACATCTGGGGCAGGTGTGTGGGCGCAGTGAATCCATGCGGTGAAGTTTAGCAGGAGAGACGTATGTTTATGGTTGAATTAAACTTTACGTGTTGGTTCGCAGCATACCTGCCACTGTGCATCAGTAAGAGGGGCACCTAAGTCCTGTTCCCAGGCTGCACGTACCCCCTCATCCCTAACTGGAAGCATAGCCACTGAGGCTCTATACATCCCAGCCATGAGGTGCTCACTGGTTATATCCTTAATAAGTAGTGTCTGCGGGGGAAACTCCTGCGGTTCCAGGGGTAGCTCGGGACCAGGGACCTAAACGCTCTCTGCAATCTACACAAATCGAACTGTCAAGGAACATGGTTACCTGGAATCTGCCATCCTCTTCCCTGGAGAATGTGTGTCCGTCAAGAAACACATCAAAATTGTGCTCAAGTTGAATTTGATTAACGTTAGTTGCATCTTGACCTCCTTGGTAATGGGTACCCAGAGGTTCCCAGCAAGCGGGAGAGCTGGGGAGGACAGCAACTGTGCTCCAGTAGGTCGATCCAACTGCATCCAGGCCCAACTGGTCGTTGACAGCATCTGTATGTCCACCGGGACCAATGCAGACAAGGGGGTTGGGTGAGATAAATCTGCCTCGGGTGTAAATATGTAATCCGTCAATCAGAGTGAAAACAATGTCTCGAAAAACTACACTGTGCAACTAGGTAGTATACGTGAAAATGAAGAATTCCAACCCCCCCCCCGCTCACAAGGGAGGGTCAAAGTGTCCCAGCTAATCCTCAGCTGTTTGCCACCCCACACCAGTCGGATTGATTTAGAGTGCAGCGTGGCTAAGAAAGTGTTATATAGTGGTATTGGATTATTCTGGAACAGGTATAAAAATTGCATCAAAACCACCATCTTGACCAGCGCTATCCTACCGACATGACCAAGGGGAGTTTAATCCACCTCTCTATTTTACCATCTAATTTCTCCATGGCTGGACCGTAGTTAAATTGGAGTATTTGGGCCGGAGCCCTATGTATTGTTATACCTAGGTATTTAACCGAGTCGTCGCACCCCAGCAAATTGATTATTCTGGAAGTGATGCCCCAGCGGGTCCATTGCAATTACAAATAGCAACGTAGAGAGAGGGCACCCCTGGCACGTTCCCCTTGACAGTGTGAAGGAGGCCATCAATATAGAGTTCACCTGATACAAGCCGAGGGGAGAGTATATAATAACGAGACCACCTCTATGAACCTGGGTGGCATCCCCAACCTTATCAATGTCGCCCGGAGAAAGGGCCACTCTAAAGAATTAAAGGCCTTTTCAGCATCTAAAAGCACTGCAGCTGCTGGTGAAGTAGGTGAGATCCTGAGTAGTGTGGCAAACAAAGTATGAAGATTCAGGGCAGTGCACCTGTGGGGGATGAACCCTGCCTGGGCGGGCGAGATCAGCTTATCAACTATCAGGGCCCGCCTGGTAGCCAGCATTTTCGCCAGGATCTTATAATCAAAATTCAGTAGGGATAGTGGCCTGTATGAGCCACAGCTCTTGGGGTCCTTACCTGCCTTTGGTATTAGTGTCATAACTGCCTCGTGAAGAGTCGGGGGGAGTATGCCTTTTTCTATTGCTACCTGATCAACATCTATCAGGTGGGGGGGGCCAGTGTCCGTGTCAGAAAAGCCATCCAGACCGGGAGTCTTGGACGCATCCATTGCGTCTATGGCTTGAACCACATCATCCACTGTAAATGGCTCAGCCAGGAATTCTCCATGTGCATTCTCCACAGGGGTGTAACACAGGCCCCCGCATACCCCACAGTGCAGGGGCCCGAGCTGCAGGGGGCCCCCTCAGCACTGTACTCACACCGGAGAGCTCCGGATTAAATCCAGAGCAGGGGCGCCTCTGTGTACCTTGCAGAGGGGCCCCTTCAACTTTCGTTACGCCACTGATTCTCCAGACATACTAACGCTTTTTCATCCAAGTAGGCATTACTGGCATCAGTATCCGAGGAGACTTTCGTGGTATATAAATCTTTATAACATGATAATATTTTGGCCTCTATACCCTTGCAATCAGTTATAGTCCCACCTTTTCCCCATTCTGGCTGGTTATGTAGGTTGGGGTCCTGTAAGGCTGAATCAGTCTAGCCTCCTGGCAACTGCATACTTCCCTAAATAGTGTGATTCTCTCTCTGTGGCCTCATGGAATTCAGCCAGTAGTGCCACCCGCCGCCTCAGCCCAGAAGCCGTCTGAGCATCTCCTCACTCTTGGTTGATAGCCACTAACTACTTCTCAATTCCGGATAGAGTATTACGCAGGTCCCTGAGAATCCCGGCCCCTTTTGATATACACCCCCCCCTTATACACGATTATATGCTTCCCATAGCATCGCTTTTGTGTCCACTCATTAAGTTCAAAATAATCGTCAATGGTCTGACCAAGTTCGCTAGCAAAAACTGAATAACGCAGTGCCATCTCGGGGAACAGCCACCGCTTTGCTCTAACACCTGGGACAGGGATCTTCACCTCCAGGGCCAGCTTTGTCTCCTAAACCTCCAAGAGGGTAAGCTGAGCCTCTAGGTTTCTTGGTCTCCTCACCACTGCGGAGCTACTTTCACTCCCAGGCTGAGAGTCGTTTCATGGTACTAAACACATACATGCAAGCAGGTCTCCACTGGTGGTCATTCCCTTGAACATATTAAAAATAGATTTTGGAATAGGAGTAAGAGTGGCTCAGCCATCCTGATCAAATTGCTAACATGTTTCAGCCTTCATCTAAAGCCCATTCAAGGCTGAGGCCTTTATCAGGGCTAAATGCATCCCTGCCTGTAACTGATTCATACCATGCATGAAAATGTATCCATGGCACTCACCTAATGTAAGTCTCTTCTTGGGTGGAACCCTATAGTGAAGTTAAGCTACAGATGGAGACATCGTTAGAAAACCATATGACCACATATAATTGTCATTCAATAATATTTTTTTAGATTTTTATCTCTTAGTTAAAAAATTTAATCTACCCTTAAATAACATCTCTATCTCAGTCACAACATCTAAAATAAATAAAATGCTTGAAAGTGACAGACTTTTTTGTGACACAGCAAATTACTGCAAACTTAAACTGCACGTATGGGCATGCATGCGTGTGAGTATTCATGCAAGATATCCATTTATACTGCTTACCCCTACTTGGGGGTGATTCAGGAGTCATGCGAGTCAGTCGGAGAGGCACGTCCCTACCGTCACACACTTTACATAAGATGAAGGAATGGGGCTATCTTGAGTGACCCGTGCATATGGCTATTTGTGTTGTATTAGAGCTGTTAGTTACATTATAACCATTGGTATTATGGCAAGGAAATACGCTGACAGTAAGTGGAAGAGTGCATTCAGCGTAGCTTTGCAATTGGCCGATATTGATGTACTGGTTATGATATCAAGGGCCCACGTAAATAGAGAGTCCGTTGCTTTTAAGTGGTTTAAGTGAACCAGCCCCTCATCTTCACTTACTTCAAGGTGGTCGTGCCTGCCTTCAAACCTGAATGCTCCCTCACATACCCGCAGCCATACAGTTTGTGTTCATGCGTCAGGTTTTTAGGTTGAGCGTATACATATATCTCTGTGGGCCAAATGCCATTCCTTCCTTCTCATTTGTTTGTTTTAATGTCCTTTAAAAATCCTTGCTTACTAGTGGACAGCACCGTTCCCTTTAAGGCGCGTGTGCGTGCGCACCTCTCCTGGCGTCAGCGCGCACTTCCGTGTGTGGAGCGTGCACACAGCCAGGACGCCGCGAGAGAGAGAGTCACGAGAGAGAGTCGTGCCGCCGCTTTAAAGAAGCGAGCAGCGCGAAAAGCAGGCACTTTAAAATGCGGAGGAGTCGTGATGGAGTGCAGGTAAGGGGGATTGGGGGCTGGTGGGCTTGGGGGCTTGTGGGCATGTGGGCGTGTGGCTGCAAAGCGCGGGGCAGATTGTGGCCTTTTGTTTAAGTATTAATGTCCATCACAGCCCGTGAAGGGGCTCTGATTAACATCAATACTTAAACAAAAGGCCACAATCATCCCCGCGCTTTACTAATAAAAGAGTAGAGCGAGTTTAAAAACACAGCATGTACTTTCAGAAAGTACACGCTGTATTTTGAAACTGGCTCTACTCTTTTTGTGAAACCAGAGTTTGAGCCTCAAGGTCGCGTCCACATCCTGTGATTCTGGGCAAATCACTTAATCTCCCTGTGCCTGAAAAGTGTAATGTAAATACGGTGCTCATGTAAAGCGCTCCAATACCTTTGGGTCGAGTTTGCGCTATATAAATATGCAAAAAAAAAAAACACAGGTGTACTTTCAGAAAGTATACGCTGTATTTTGGAACTGGCTGTACTCTTTCGTTAGTAAAGTGCGGTGCGGGGACGATTGTGGCATTTTGTTTTAAGTATTGATGGTAATCAGATCCCCTTCACGGGCTGTGATGAACACACAGCGTGTACTTTCAGAAAGTACACGCTGTATTTTGAAACTGGCTCTACTCTTTTGTTAGTAAAGCGCGTGTTATGTTAGCATATTAACTTTATACATCAGGTCATAAACACAAACAAAGGACCTCTTTTTGAATCACTACTTGAAGCCTTTTGCTAGACTGGAAGGGACTTCTAATGAAACTGTTAGAGGAGGGCCAGTAGAGTTGGGGTCAGATCAACCATATTTCTAGCTCGAGCCGCTGACTACTGTCTCTGCTATGAAGAGTTAGTCATGTGACATGGGTGTTTCTGGAAGCCTATCTCGGTCTGCACTACTGTCCGCCTTATCATTATACACAGGGGTATCAAGAGACACAATCTCCTTTTTGTCAAGGGGTGGGTGTGAATGTGCGGCAGGGATCACATAATCCCATGTCCCTAGCATGACGTGTGCATGTGCGGGAGCTTGTATGAGTGGCTGTACGATTTAAGTATTGATGTTAATCAGAGCCCCTTCATGGGCTGTGATGAACATCAATACTTAAACAAAAGGCCACAATCTGCCTGCTCCTGGCCCACGTGCACCGTCTGACTCAGAGTAAGGCTGGCTTTGCTAGTTAGCGCTATGGTCACCATCTGCACATTGCTGGGACAAGGGTGTGCTGCTGTGCGTCAGTCCTCCATGCAGCAGCATGTGTGTTTAACAATGACTTCATTGATGATGATCTGGATGGCAACCTACCGTCCTCAGACCCAGAGCTGTTCGCTCTGCAAGACTGCTGTAGTAGAGTATGGGAGAGAAGCAGCGTCCACTCTCCTCCCACATTTTCCATTGGCTTGTGTCATTGTCTTTCGTAAATGCTGCCTTCGGATTCGTTAATAGGCTTGCTTGTTAGTCTCTCCTTAGTACGGCCTTGTCTTCATTGTACCCTCCCATGTCGACTGGCCCTTTTTACTTCAGTTGTTACACGGGACCTGTTATTTAGTCTTGAAGCACTATTTACTTATTGAGTTTCTCTTACTGCAAGCTGGACACGCGCTGCTTCAGCTGAAACCGCTTGTGTTTTTTTTAAGGAGCATGGCCACCCCTTTAACACGGGTGCCTTCTTTCGATCACTTTAACCTGCATTATCTCATGTCTGTTTCCAACCCCAAGTAAAATGGATTTAGAAATGATTAGCAAATTAAGTCATGTGAATTCTAGGTAGCACATAATCCTGTGCTAATGGACTGAAGCTGACAACAGCACATCTGTGTTATATGTCACCTGACGGGTTGTTTTCAAAACCCTGTTTTATTAATAACACCACTCCCAAAACCACCACCAGATTGTTGGCTTTTGTGTAAGTATTCATGTTAATCACGGCCCGTGAAGGGGCTGTGATTAACATGAATACATAGCTGCCACCTCCTCAGCAATCATTTTGGCAGGTGAGAAGAGAAGCTAATGGGTGGACTAGTGTGAGTTCCAATTAAAAAGCTCCTAAAAAATGTGTTTGTGAAAACCCCCATATTTGTCCCTTTGATCAAGAAGGGCAGCCGAGGCAACCCTGTCAATTACTAACAAAAGAGTAGAGCAAGATTTAAAAACACAGCGTGTACTTCCTGAAAGCACATGCCCTGTTTTTAAACTTGCTCTACTCTTTTCTTAGTAAAGTGAGCATAGCTGCCAAGGTTTCTGATTGCTTATGTGTGACATTTTCATAATTTCAATGTACTTATGATGACTAGCATTCGATGGCTAAGGGTGACATTTTCTTGTGAACAAAATCAAAGCAATGAAGATGTGGGAAATATGCAAAAATCTCTGCAAGTAAAACAAGATTGAAGGTTATTCATATTGTATAGGCTCTCAACATTTCCCCACCCAATGAACAGTGCTCCAGTTAAGAATATTTATTAAAATCTTATGATGATACCACCGTTGAAGTCTTGTGCTTTTCTAAACTTGAAGTGTACTTGCCTGTGTAACCAATTCATGTCATGGCGTGTTTATCCAATTTGGAAACTGCCCTTAAGACCCTTATTGTGGCACTGCATGTGTGAAAATGCACCATCTTTTCACTTTTTAAAGTAAACGTTTTGAGTGACATTTGGCGCCGCGCACACGCGCGGTCTGGTTCCTGGCGCTCATAGCCATGGTTGCAGCACACAGAGACCCTCCACTGCCGCACACAGAGGAAAGAAATTAGAGGGAACATTGGTGGCCAGTCCTGCCTCTTTGTCCCTCCTTTTTCCTCCAAGGAGCAGGGACTTGGTACAATATTATTACGCTTTGTTCTGTTGATCTGCTCGTGGGGGGGACTATTTTATAATGTTTTCAACCTCTTGTTACACTGTGGGTGCTCAGACATAACTGCTTACATTTTATTGCAACATTCACATCTTGACCTCCCTGTCCGAAGCCAGCAGCAGCCAGCCAGGCTTTCTATCTACTGCAGCTCCAAATCCTGTAAAAAGTTAAACCAAAACTTAAACACAGCTTGAAATGATACTTTAACCCCTTCGCTGCCTGGCCTTTTCCCCCTCCTGTGCTAAGCCTTTTTTTGGCTATTTGGGGTAGTGCGCGCTTAGGCCCCTGTAACTTTTTGACCACATTAGGTATCCACGCCAAATTTGCGTCCTTTTCTTCCAACATCATGGGGATTCTAAAGGTACTCAGGGTTTGTGGATTCCCCTGGAGGGGTCACAGAAATGAGCCAAAATACAGCAACATTTTGTTTTTTTTCGGGAAAATTGGAAAAACGTGCTGCAAATAAAAGCATCTGGGTTTTTCCCTGCAAATTTTATCAAAAAACGGTTTGTGGGGTTGAAATTACCATTTTCCCAGCTTTTCGGGGATACCAGACTTTTGTCAGAAACCCAACATTTTTTACACAGTTTTGGCATCTTTCTGGGACATAGCCTATTTTTGCTATTTTTTGTGCTTTTGACCTCCTTCCAGTTAATGGCAGAAATGGGTACAAAAGCAATAATGGATCCTGGAAAGCTATACATTTTTGAGAAGAAGACATAATTCTGAATTCAGCAAGGGGTCATTTGTGTAGATCCATCAAGGTTTTTTTATAGAAACAAACAGTTAAATATAGGATAAATTGAAAATTAGTTTAAAAAAACAGCCTTTTGTGTCAACGTTTTCACCTGTAACTTCTTCTAATTATAACAGCTCTTTGAAAGCAATATACCGTTGCATCCGCTGGACATTACTGGTTGTGGGGATATATAGGACTTGTAGGTTCACCAAGAACCCGACGAACCCAGAACCAAAAACTGAGTAGCAACTAAATGGTTTTTTATTATGTACCGGGTATATAGTAATTATTCTGTAAAAATGTGTACATGGAAAAATCGGTATGAAAGACACCTATGTATTTCTGAAATGGGAACAAAATATAGAGTTTAGAAACAGTAGATATTTGCTCATTTCTGAAATTGGGAATACTCATACTAGCATGAGAATTATCAGTCATTTTTTAGAATGACTTCTTTTTTACACAATATCTTTCATTTGGAAGGCAGAAATGCATCGAAAGTCAATAGATAATAACAGTTCCTTTACAAATCTGAATTACCCTAAGTCTCCCGATAAAAATGGTACCTCACTTGTGTGGGTAGGCATAGTGCCCGCGACAGGAAACGGCGCAAAACACAATGTGGTCACAACTCCGTATCGCAGTGAAAATGTACCCTTTTTTGGCAAAGTGCCTAGCTCTAGTTTTTTAACCCTAGCTCTGCGGGAACCTTGGGAAACCTAGCAAACCTATACATGTTTGTAAACTAGACACCCAGGGGAATCCAGGATGGGGTGACTTGACTGCCTCCCACCAGGGTCTGTTACCCAGAATCCCTTGCAAACCTAAAAAATAGTCAAAAAAACCACATTTTCCCCACATTTCTGTCGTGGAAAGTTCCGGAATCTGCGTGGATCCACAAATTTCCACCCACCCCGCGTTCCCCAAAGTCTTACGAGAAAAACGGTACCTCACTTGTGTGGGTCGGCCTAGTGCCCGTGTTGCAGCGCGGAATGCTAAATCCCTCTTTATAACATCAGAACCATAGATCTCCACAACATTCATACACTCATTCACTGGTGGGGCCCATAACACCAACATTCATTCACCATAGATCTATAGTCACAAGAGGTGATGACCACTCCGAACGCTGTAATGAGAGGAAATACACAAAATCCCTCGTGAGCAATAAGTTCACCTGTTTCCCTACCACACCGGGATCTATACATTAACCTAGTAATTCCTCTCATGGATTGGCCATGGACCAGCTGTGTTGCTGGGTGAAGTGACACTTAACTCTCTAAACAATATAAAATTAATACATCACTCAAATAATAACCCGGCACAATTCTTATAATTAATAATGTTTATCTACAATAAAGCATGAAGACTTTAAGCAATCAATATTTTCGTCAGCATATTTACTTATTCTGGCTAAATGTCGTCCTCTAAGTCAGGTTCAGATCATTGGTCTCTATGCCCATAAGAAATCAAATAGTTCGCAAAGTAGTTGGGCATCAGATCAGTCCATCAGAGTCTCGGGCAGACCACTGTCCAGCAGAGTCACCGTCCTCTCCGTCAGCATAACGTCAGGAAATTCAGAAAGCAATGAAGAAGAAGTCTTTTTACCCTTTCTAGTCTACACATTTTATAGGAAAATTAACGGAAATGAATGAAACATTATATGTCTTAAACAGTTCTGATTGGTCAAATTATAGTCGTCTTTCTCATTCTCAGGCGGAAAATGTTTCCTTTAGATATAGTTCAAAATTTCAATAAATGTTGCAACAGTCTCGTATCCGCTTAGGCCAATTTGGTTCCCATACGGGTTGGGGTCCATAGTGTCATCAATTCTTACAATTCAGATTCAAGACTGTCCATTGTTTTTGAAGGTTGGCTAGACTGGTTCACATAGTTCATGAACGCAAAATGTTTCTTTTTAGAAGTAATTCAACTTTCTTCAGTTGGATGTAACTTTCTTGTTCCTTTCGGACTATCTGGATTGCAGCCCAGAAATCATCCTTGTGGATCACAGTCGAGTCGAGGTTACATGGAGTTCAATGTTGCTGGCAGCAACGCATGCGCACTTCACTCAGGGATCTTTGTACGCGGTTTGTCAGTCAAATAGGAACGGCAGCCATTTTGTGGCCACTCCGGAAAGGTCAACTTAAGCAAAGAAACACAAAAACGTAATTAATACATCTAAATAACTATTAAAATGTTTTCCCCTCGCTAAACCCTTTATGTGTATGTATTTATCTAGCAGTAAGCAACACTCATTGCGGTTTATACTCACAATACAGAGCACAATACACTATACACATCACATAAGCAACATATAACATGCAATTTCTAAATATCTATCATTAATATGCGTACGCAAATCAGTTTACGTATTAATTAGGCCATGCAAATGCAATTCCCACGTGTATTCTTTGTTAATAATGTTGATTAATAAAACACAGCAAACCATTAATATAATTAATATTAGTAAATTAGTCCTTTTAAACTAAACCCATAGAATGGAGGGGGCATACAAAATTTTTAAAGAAAACCCCGCTCCTGCAATCCCCCCTTTGGTGATTTTATCACCACATAACACCCAAATTTAGAACGCTTTTACGGAAATTTCTAAATGACTTCTTATTCATAATTCAGTTTCAGCTTCTTCTCTTTTTGCTCTTTTGTACATATTCTCTTTCCACTCATCTAATGTTATTTCTTCCATTTCTATATCTTGACTCTTTTTTCTTTTCTTTTAAGTTTTTCTCTTTTTGTTTTATTCTTTGTTCTCTTATTTCTACAACACATTACCTAATACTTTAGCAGTTTTAGCTGGGTTTAATTCATTATTCATAGGCAATTGTCCAAGAATGTTATCTACATCTGAAAATGTATATTCTAATTTCCCTAATTTATAAAACAAACTAACCATTACACTACATGTTATTCCATAAGTACCTGGAAGGTGATGATAAGTCACTCCTTCCGCAACTGAAGCAGGTAACTGCATGCAGACGTAGCAGTCCCTTACATCCATAGTTTTTACATATTCATACAACAATTTTGAAAATACATTTTTAGAGAAATCGTTAATAGACCTGTCTTTATGCAAATGAATTTTTGTTTCTACTGTCGGTAGTACCTTTGAAATTTTACCTATGTTAGTTTTGTTTTCACCATGTCCTTCTATTATATCTATAGTAACTTTGAAAGAAATTACAAGAGCAAGTATGCTCCAAAGAAGCATTAGTAATCGTGTACAACAACAACATGTCTTACACCATCACTTCATGAAGGTACATCTACTTTTACTACTATTTATGTCAGCCATCTTTACTAAAATGGACCGTGTCTTTTGACTTAGCCTCTTTATTCTACGACCAGGCTTCTAAGCACCTACAAGGTTCTACCAATGTCTACTTTTACCCAAATTATTGTTTTCCTCATCAACAGCTTCTTTATTTATTCAGTTTGGCATTTCGTCATTCTTTGGCTCTTTCTCGTAAACAGGGTACAGAATCTCCTGAACTTCCGTTTCTTCTTCTCCAATGTCGGACAAGATAACTCTCAGGATTCCTGCTCCTTCTTCTTCTTCAACCACTTTCAGTAAAGCCTCCTCTGGATTTCCTTGACTATCTGCCTCTTGCTCCTCTTCAGGCAGCGCCACGTACGTCCATTCTGATGACTTATACTTCTGGTTATGTTTTCTTATTCTTCCAGATTCTTTGATTACAACTGTCTCTTTCTCCTTTGATTTTTCCTGACTTGGAACTTCATTCACCTGTTCAGCTCTTGGTGATTTTACTCGAGTCAGCCGATATCTCAGTCTTTTTATTTTGTTCGGCCAAACTTCTGGTTTAACAGTTCTTTTCAATTTACTTTCTTTGACATTCTTTTCATTCTTTTCTTCTCTCCAAGCTCTCTTTCTCAGAACTCGGCATTCAGGTATCTCGTTTTCACTCTCCTCAGACTCTGTCCCACCTTGCTTTTCCTTTTCACCAGTCTCTTTATCCACCACTTGTGTTGGTTTCCCTACTTCTGTCCCTCCTCGGGTCTCTGACACGCAATCTTCCTGCTGGCTACTTGTCCCTTCACCTAGCTGGATGTTGCAGTTCCCTACACCTCCTCGGGGGTCTTCTGAAATCTGTCCCTCTCTCTCTGTACCTGTTCCCTGTTCACTTTGATTTGTTACTTCAGGTGGAATTTCTCCCGATTTTTCATCTGAGACTTCCTGTTCTCGAATTCCTTTTACTGCTTCCCCAAGCTCCTTTCCTCTTCTTTTCTCACTTTCCTTACTGGGACCTTGGTTTTCTTTGTTTTCAGAATTCGAGCTGTCATCTGAGATTTGCAATCTTCTCAGAGAGATACTTCTGGGGGCCAAAATTTGCTGTGGTTCCTTTCCCCCCCTTTTAGGATTTCTTTGACTTTCTGGTTCTTCGTTGTCTGATTCAGTATTTGACTCTGATTCGTCATAATACTCTTTTCCTTTGCCGTCAACTGGATTTGGTATTCTCAAGGTATGGCTGGCATGGATCCAGTTTTTCAGTCCAGCACACTTCACAGCTGTTGTCGTGGTCAGAATGACTTGCCTTGGCTTTCCCCATCTGGGAACCAAACAGTTTCTTCTTCTGTGAACTTTAATCCTTACCCAATCTCCTGGGCTCAGATCATGGGCTGGCTTCCTTTCAAAGGTGGTGGCATCCACTCCAACCTGATGAAACACAGAATGAACTGCGTCAGCCAGGCCTTTACAGTACTCCAACACCATGTCATCAGAAATAGTCATCAACTTGTTGACTGGAATAAAGACATGCCTCATAGCACGCCCCATGATAATCTCATGCGGACTTAACCCTGTAGTTCTATCTGGGGTTGCACGTATGGTCATCAAAACTAGAGGCAAGACAACAGGCCATTTCATTCCAGTGGCTAGACACATTTTTACGATTCTGTTTTTAATTGTACCATTCATTTGTTCAACCACACCAGAAGCCTCTGGGCGGTAAGCACAATGCAGTTTCTGTTGTACATTCAATGCTTCACTAATCAATTTTACAATTTCATTATGGAAGTGTCTTCCTCTATCTGATTCCAGGGTTACTGGGAACCCGAACCTGGGGATGAATTCCCTCAAAAGCAATTTTGCTACTGTCAACCCATCATTTCTCCTTGTTGGATAGGCTTCTACCCACCTGGAAAATAGGCAAACTATGACCAGAACATACCTCAATTTGTTATAAGGAGGCATCTCAATGAAATCAACCTGCATTCTGGTGAAAGGCCCTCCTTCTCGACCTATGGTCCCTAGACTCACCACTGTCTTTCTTCCAGGATTGAATTGTTGACATATTAGACATCTCTGACATAGACTTTCTGCTATAAGTCTAACTTTAGGATTGTACCAGGTCTGTTTAAATGACCTGATCATGGCATCTCTCCCTATGTGTCCCTGTCCATGATACATCCGTGCCATGGTAGACAACATGCTATCAGGCATAACTGGTCTTCCATCTCGATAGACCCATACCTGGTCCTTTTCTCTTGGTGCACATCCTGACTTTACCCACTGTCTTGTTTCTTCCTCACCTGCTCCTTCCTGCAGTTGCCTCACCTCTTCCCATGTTCCTACAGCGTTAGTAAACATTAAGGAACAAGAAGTCATTTCCCTTTCCTTTGCCCTATTAACCGAATTCTGATTGCGTGCACAATACTGGGCCATATCATTTGCAAAATTGTTCCCAGTTGTGACATAGTCACCACCTTGACCATGTGCTGCACATTTCACCACAGCCAGTTGTTTAGGCAGCTGTATCGCCTCAATCAATTTTCCAACCACTTCAGCATTCTTAATAGGAGTTCCACTTGAGGTCAGGAAACCTCTTTGCAGCCAAAGTTGGCCGAAATCATGGACAACTCCGAAGCCATATTGACTATCAGTTATCACAGTCACTCTCACACCTTTTCCAATCTTACATGCTCGTGTCAGGGCCACTAATTCTGCTACTTGAGCAGACCTTACCCCTTTTAGGTAGGATGCTTCCAGTACTGCTGAAACTGTGCATACTGCATATGCTGCACTTAGCACCCCTTCTTCTGTTCTCAAACATGACCCATCAACAAACATCACATAGTCACTTTCAGGCAAAGGTATATCTTTTATGTCTGGACGTGGTTTCGTGCTGTAATCAAGAACATCCAAACAATCATGATCTGCTTCATCTTTGACTTCCACATCCACACCATCAGGCAAAAGTGTTGCAGGATTCCCATTCACACATCTTGCAAGGCTCACATTTGTGAGCCTTATTAGGCTCTATACCACTGCGCGCTGTGCTGACATTAAGACGTGTTTGCAATTTTAAAATATCCCGTTTTGTATATTTGTTGTTTTTTGTTTATCCTAGGTCTTTCTCCCTGTTTTTAATCACCCTCCGCACTGCCGCACTGTAATTGTGTCCCTCACCGCTTTTTTGGCGGCTCTGGCCCTTGCGTTCTGCTCGTACGGGGCGCCATCTTGGATTGGTCTCAGGGAAGCTCTCTCCTCCCCCGGCGCTCTAGCAGTCAGGTGGTTAGGGCAGAGCCCTATTTTTACTGGACAGTATGACGCGCAGCGTTTGCGCGCAGCGTGAGCGCCACAGTGACGCCGGAGTCACACCAGAGTCCAGCCCGTCTGCGCCCGTCCGCGCTGAGGATGGGCTGGCCGGCTGGACATCAGGGAAAGTCCTATATCCCGTTCGTACTCTATGAATGACCTACTTAGGTTGAAACCTTCCAGACTCCCATGTTCCCATAAGAACGCTCCGGATGATTTCCTACTCCCTTTAGGCTGTGGATGCTCACTGGTAGGTTCTGGGGATTCGATCCTCCCCTCATCCTCCCATTCGTTAACACATAATATCTATATTGGAATCAGTCCGGTGAGGGAAGACTGTATTCTTATTAATGCTCGTTCATTGATAAAGACCAATACGTCTTTTAAGGAGCTTGTATTGGACAGGAAACCCTCATGGGTTTTTGTCACGGAGACATGGGCAAGGGACTCCTCCGGTCCAGACTTGGTGGAAGCGGTCCCCATGGGCTATTGCCTGTCTCGGCAGGATAGAATTGGTCGTGTAGGAGGAGGTTTAGCAATTTTTTACAAAGACACTTTCTATTGCCAGACCTTATCTCTATCAGACCCTAAAGATAATTTTCAGGCCATGTACTTTTCTTTAAAAGGTGCTCATGAGTCCACTTTCAATGGGATTTTGATTTATCGTCCCCCCGGTCCCAGAGGGGACTTTGGACATCAGCTACTTCATATCTTAGAACCCTATTTTGGTCGTAAAAATTTAACGGTTCTGGGAGACCTAAATTATCATTTAGAATTATTGGAATCTACTGATACTCTCTCCTTGCTGGAAGCTATGTCAGCCTGTGGATTGACTCAATTGGTCAGAGGTATTACCCATCGAGCGGGTCATACGCTTGACGGGATTTTTTCGAATGATGAGAGGTTGGTGGTAAGGGACCCCTTCTTCCTCTCATGGTCCGATCATCTGGCTGTTCCGTTTGAGGTGTCTTGCCCGATCATGGACAGGCACGATAAAGCTCCGAGTATAACGGAACTCCGTAGGGACTTTAAGAAAATCACTGACAGCTCCTTTGCTTCTTGGGCTCCCAGCCTGGCCGTTCCTCAAGAGGAGAATGTTCAGGTGGCGGTTACGCTATTTGAAAAGGCTGTTACTGACGCACTGGATGAGTTGGCGCCTATCCGGGTGCGTTACTCAGCGAGAAAAAAGCCCTCTGCCCCTTGGTTTTCGGAGCATCTAAGATCTCTTAGACAGGAAGTTAGGAGACGGGAGCGGCTTTGGCACTCTAGTTGGGATGGGAAGAACAAAGAGGCCCATAAAATCTTGATGAGGAAGTATAAGCGGGAAGTGATAAGGGCTAAACAGGAATACTTCACGGCCCTCTCCTCCTCTCTCTCCTCCCCTAAGGAGCTCTTTAGGATAGTGGACTCCCTTATGTCTCTTCAAACCCCGGATCCTGTTATTGCTTCGCAGCAGCTCTGTGACAGCATAGCTGTCTTTTTTCAGATGAAGGTCTCTGATATTTATTCCGCCTTAGAGCTGCAGAGGACCCTGACTACTGAGCCCCCGGTATTTGGGGATGTGGTTCATGTTCCCATTGCTCTCATGGAGAATTCCTCTCGGGGACGTTTGCAGTCCTTCCCTCTCCTCTCCTTGCAGGATTTAGAGATCCTCCTGAATAACACCATGTCAGGCTCACCTCTAGATATCTGTCCCCTTACGATCCTCAAGCAATGCAGGGAAACCATCCTGCCTCCCCTTGTTGACATCATGAATAGGGCTATAAGGGATGGTATCTTTCCCCCTCAATGGAAGAGGGCGGTAGTGAAGCCTTTACTCAAGAAACCATCTCTTGATCCTGGGGTTTTAAAAAACTTACGTCCCATCTCACTGCTCCCTGCCCCTGCGAAGATGTTAGAAACCCATCTCAATAAACATCTTGCAGCTTTTGTAGAAAGTTCAGGCTGCCTTGACCATTCCCAGCATGGTTTTAGGAGGGAACATAGCACCGAGTCGGCCCTCACCATAGTGCTGGATAATATCCGCACTCGTGTGGATGGGGGCCAGACCACCCTCCTTATCCTGCTGGACCTCACGGCAGCCTTTGATACCCTCTCTCCCTCAGTCCTATCATCCCGTCTGAGGGAGATTGGGGTTGAGGGAGCAGCCCTGTGCCTATTGACCTCTTTTCTTGGTCAAAGAGAGCAAAGAGTGAAGTTGGGGGAGTTTCTATCTCCATCCACGTCTGTGCAATGTGGGGTCCCTCAGGGGTCGTCATTAAGTCTGACCCTTTTTAACATATATGTGACCCCCCTTGCCAGACTTATTAGATCTTTTGGGATGGAGGTAGTCTCCTATGCAGATGACACACAGATGCTTGTCTCTCTCTCCCAATCAGTTAAGTCGACTGCCTCCAATTTTAGATCTTGTATGGAGGCAGTAGGACAATGGATGATTGACAACTCATTGAATCAGAATGGGAAGAAGACGGAGGTGATGGTGTTCGGAGGAAATTAAGAGGTTTGGTCTCGTGACTGGTGGCCGGACTCATTGGGAATGTGCCCTGATCCCACCTCGTCGGCCAAAAACCTAGGAGTCTTGATCGATTCCCACCCTTAACATGTGTCAACAAGTTAACAGAACGGTCTCTACCTGCTGGGGCATTATATACATATTGAGAAAAATTAGACACTATCTCTCACAGCAGGCAAGGAAACAAGTTGCTGTTGCTCTCATCGGTTCCCGGCTGGACTATTGCAATGCGCTATATGCGGGACTTAATAGAAGTCTGCTGCAGCGCTTGCAAGTAGCCCAGAACGCAGCAGCTAGGTTTGTCCTTGATCTGCCCAGGCATGCCTCGGCTACCTCTGCCAGAAAATTGTTACACTGGCTTCCTATAGAGGACCGGATACTCTTTAAAACCATGTGTATGACCTATAGGGCTCTAGCTAATGGTAGCTCTTCTGGAATGGGTTCTATTCTGTTTCATTATAGCCCCTCCAGGAACTTGCCCTCCTCCAACAGACTTCTCTTACTAGTCCCCCGTATTCGTAAAGTTAGATGGGGAGGCAAAGCCTTCTCCTTTCTGGCACCTAAGTGGTGGAATGATCTCCCACTAGAACTTAGGTCTCTTCCCACCTTACAGCTTTTTAGAGTTGCCTTGAAAACTCATCTTTTCGCAAAGTCATACCTGTAGTGGTGTTCTGTTTTCTAATTTGCATCTGTTTTGTGGGCGCCTTGATGCCTTCGGGTTTTAGTTGCGCAATATAAATTTATTTCATTCATTCATTGTGGCACCTAGAATAACCTTTTCATACTTAGTCAGCCGACTATGTGTCATGTACTGAGTACGACTCCTTGTTAAGAGAATCGCCACATCATGAGGTACATACACTTTCAAAGGATATCCCATCACAATTCCTTCACTCTGCTCCAAACTTCGACATGTTGCAGCCACTGCTTTCAGACAACCAGGTAAACCTGCAGCCTCTGAGTCCAACATTGATGAGTAATATGCAATTGGTCTTCTCAGTCTTCCGTGTTTCTGAATTAACACAGAGAGTGCACATCCATTTCTCTCACTGCAATATAACTCAAACTCTTTTTCATAATCAGGCATACCCAGTGCTGGGGCTTCACACAGTCCTTCTTTCAATCGTTTGAATGCTGCTAATTCTTCTTTGTTCAATTCAAGGGGATCTTTTACATCACTTCTTGTTAGCCTTACCAGAGGTTTTGCAATCAGCGAAAAGTTGCTGATCCACTGGCGGCAGTACCCTACCATTCCCAGAAACATTCTTACTTCTCTTTGGGTCATGGGGGCTCTCATTCCTTTTATGATTCTGATTCTGTCCATTGTTATTTTCCTCAATCCTTTCTCAATGTTATGTCCCAAATACTGTACTTCTTTCTTACAATACTGC
Source organism: Triturus cristatus (assembly GCF_964204655.1). Classification (NCBI taxonomy): domain Eukaryota; kingdom Metazoa; phylum Chordata; class Amphibia; order Caudata; family Salamandridae; genus Triturus; species Triturus cristatus. The sequence continues at coordinate 1,902,955,337 of NC_140589.1, forward strand.
AATTTTGCTGGGGACACTTTTAGTCCTCCATCTGCCAAATGATTTAGTAAGGCTATAGTGTCTACCTCATAAGCTTCACGTGTTTTCGATGCCACAAGGAGGTCGTCGATACATTGCACTAGCACTGAACTTTAGGGCATTTGCAAACTTTCCAATGACTTTTTCAACAATTGGTTAAATATTGAGGGGCTCTCTGTATACCCCTGTGGGATTCGGCACCATGCCAAAATACGGTCTCCAAACCGAAATGCAAAAATTTGCTGGCTGTCGTGATGCAATGGAATGGAAAAGAACGCATGGCATAGATCAATTACTGTATACCATTCTGCATCATGGGGAATCTGATACACAATCACTGATGGATTTGGTACAATGGGACAACATGGTACAACAATTTTGTTCACTTTTCTCAGGTCTTGCACTATTCTGAACTTCCCATTTGGCTTTTTCAGGCCCATTATGGGTGAGTTACATGGACTGCTCATTATCTCCCACAGAATTCCTTGCTTGATCATTTTCTCAATTATTAGAGTAACTCCTTCAATTATTTCAGGTGTCAAACTATACTGAAGAATATTCGGATAACTTACTCCTTCATTTACAGTTATTTTTACTGGCTCTACATTCCTCATTAGGCCTACATCTTCTCCAGTAAAATCCCAAACCTCTGCTTTTACTGACTGTTTCAATTCTTTAGGCAATTCATCTGGATTGAATACTGCATATGTTCCAATTACTTCACATTCTCGGTTGGCTATGGTCATTTTATACAATACATCTTCATCTGGTGTTTCAAATGCTATTCCATCAGGTGTACAAAATATGGTGCAATTCATCTTGCGCAACAAATCCCTTCCTAGCAAATTAACGGGACTTGTGTCACACACCACAAAGCGGTGCATTTCAGAAAATTTCCCTATTTTAACTTTTACTGGTTCTGTAAGGTATGTCTTTAACTGTTGATTAGATACACCAACTACTTGGATTGTTTCATCCGAGAGAGGAAGATTCTTTACATCAGCTGATCTAACAGTTGATCGAGTAGCACCAGTATCCACTAAGAAAGTAATGTTTTCCTCATTAACCTTTCCATCTACAAAAGGTCCAGTCTGGTCTACTTCTAGAGTTGCGCCAAGTACACACTCTTCTTCCTCCCTTCGGCACCGTCAATATCCTGTTTCTGAATCGCTTTCATCTTGCTGCAGCCAATACTGTGAAACAGCACGAGCGCGTGATGGTTTATTTACCTGTTCTTCATTGTAGAATCCCGATTCATTACTATACTTCTGTGTGTTTCTGCTCTGCGGAAAAGGTGGTTTTGGCACCTGATTCCGTGTGGTATTCACCTGCTGCTGTTGCTGCAGTTGACCACCCACCTTTTTCTGCACCTGTGGATTCAATGATGGATTTTCATTATTAGCAATTGGAGGGTTTTTACACTCGGATTTTCAATGTCCTAACTCGCCGCAATTATGGCATGGGAACGTCTTTTTAGCTTCTTCTATATTACCTTTCCCTTTTCCAAATCTTGGTTTCGTTCCTGAATTGTTTGATTGTTCTACCAACTGAGCTTCCTGTCGTTCCGCTACTTTTACTTGTGCCCACATAGCCTTTTCTTTTAGCTTTCGCTGGTTTGCCTCAATCTCATCACTGAAATACTTAGCATGTCCTAAAACTTAATCTATTTTCTTATTTTGCCAATCAACCGCATGTTGTTTTATCATATCACCAATTTCTGGACGTAAACCATATACAAACCTGTATACAAAACGGCTCAAATCTTTATCACTCAGGTTCTCATCTCCACTAAACTGCTTAAACGCTTGAATTAGCCTCTCATGTACTGATTCTTTACTTTCCTGATGGGTTCTGTCAATCTTTACCCAATCAGTCTCTTTAGGGGGTACCTTATTTTTCAAAAATACCATAACCTGCTCATATTTCTTCATTACTTCTGGGTCGGGAGCTCCTGTCTTTGGATCCCTAGGATACTCCTTAGTTGGCCAGTTAATCATCAACTTGCACTCTGAACATAAATCAGCAGGTACAATTATGTCAAATAGACTATTCAGATCTATCCACAATACCTTTGACAATTTTACAAATCTGTCTAGTTGCCGATACCACTCGACGGGCTTTTCGCGTAGTCGAGGGAAATCATTTGTAAAAGACAAAATATCCTGTTTTGTCCAAGGAACATGTACATATCCTCCTCCTGGAATCTCTCTCATGGGGTATTCTGTCGCTACCTTTTCCTTCTCTCTAACAGGAAATGCTGAAACTGACTTTTCTGAAGCATCATCACGTCTCTTATACCACTTACTTCTCCATCTATCCACATCTCCCCACTTTCTCAGTAGATTGATTATATCCTTAATCTGACCTATCCGTCCTGAGGTATTTAGATTTTCTATGTCTTTCTCAGTGAAATCAACTCGGTAAGGTTTTTGTAGGGCTTTTACCTTGTCAAAATCTATTCCCATTTCATTTGCGATTTCTCCTAATTTTTCATGCAAATTTTTCACTCTCCATGTCGCACTTTTACAGAGAAATAATATTTCCTCATCCTGGTAGTTTTTCAATTTTTCAGTATGGATGGTTCCTACTATCAATTCTTCTAATATCATTCGTAATTTTGCCACATCTAATGACTGAACTTCTTGATCTGCTTTTTGTAACCCTCTGAGCCATTCACTCAACTCTTCCACAGAGGGTCCTACCGGATTTTCTACATTATTTTGTTCCGGAGCTTTTTGTGGTTCTAATAAAGTCTCTCTTGTCATTCTACTCTTTTCAGCATAATTTTGATTCACAAATGGATTATTTGAAACACTCTGTTCAAACATGTTTATTGTTGGTCCCCACGGATTCTCAATTTGAGTCCGTTCAGGGCTTACAGTCACACTATGATTACTGTATGGTACTCTCAAACAATGTTCGCTATCTTTTTGCTTCTCAAATATAGGCATTACGGGACCTATTGTTATTGGGACCGTTACTGCTTCTAGATTTTTAGTCAATTCTCTTATTTTCTCAGTTAATTCTAGGGTAGTTTTAGCCAATTCTGTTGAATTTTTACTATTTACTCTACTTTCTGTTTGTTTTTCTACCTCTTTTGCAGAGTTACTCTTCCCTAACTCTGGTGACATAGGCTCTGTTTTAATTGTTCTCAATGTTTCTCTCATTGGGGCACTTCACTGTCACGGAGATTCCTTAAAACTGCTAAATTAAAGGAACCATGTTCTGGAAATGCCAAGACTCCATCGTCCTTGGTATATTTTACCCAATTATCTAGCCAAATGCATGTATGATACCCATATTTCGCAATCATTAAAGATGTGGGGGGTTTCGGCGGTGGAAGTAACTGTCCTTCCCTCGTCTTAACTTGTTTATCTGTCTTGAACCACTTCTTAATTTTTCCAAACTACGTCTTTTTCTTTTCTAGTGGTTGGTAATACATCTTCTTGGTTTTCCGTGTACCGTTTAGTCCTCTTATAATGGTACCGCTATTCTGTCCGCTCACAGCGCGTTTCACACCAACGCACCAATCAGGAGCGTCTACGTCACTGTGACAATCCTCCAGTCCTAGCGCGACTCACACTAACGCACCAATAGGGAGCATTTACATCACACTGTATTTCTCCACTCCTAGCGCGGCTCTACACTAACGCACCAATAGGGAGCGTTTACGCCTCTGACCTACTGTCCAATCCCAGCGCGGTCGTTCTGACGTCAGCAGCCGCTGCGGCAGCTCTGCTCTCCTACTCCTGCTTTCGCTGACTGACCCCTCCTTTACAATTCCGAGCAGTAAATTTTTATATCAATATCTACAATTCTGTTCGTAACGACATGAAAACATCTCCATTGTCTGTTTCGCTAACCAAAGAACAGCAAAAGACCTTTCTCACGAGAATTCCGTCTTTCCCGAGAACAGCGCTTACCTCTATTCTACTACGGAATCAGTACATTCGTTGATAAAGTAGCACATCCCTCTACCTTACCCTTCTGACAAGCATCAACTAACCGCTTCTCTAGATTTCAATAATACTAGAGTTTCACAATTAACCTGAATGCCTTTTCATTCACGCACTTTCACACGGAAAAAATGTAGTACATTCACACAGAATTCTGTCTTTCCCGAGAACAGCGAACAGTCTGTTCTGCTACAGAATTATAACACACGTTAACAAAGCAGCGCTTCCTTCTACTTTGTCCTTCTAGCAAGCTCAGAATCTACCTATTACCTTTCCAGTGATAAGCGTTATCGGTATGCCATTTGGTTTCCTGGTACTTAATATCAAAATTTCACAGGTAACCCTTTGCTATCAATCAAACCTCTCTCACACAGAGAATATCACTAATGACAACACGCGACGCTGCTGCCGAAATCGAACCCAGACAATGCGCCGTGCAACTTCAATTGTCACACGTTTTTCCCGTGTACCTACGGGCAACCACAATTCCGTCTTTCCCGAGAGCAGCGCTTACCTCTGCTCTACTACGGAACTGCTACCAATTCCCCGACTTCCTACATCCCAGAAGCCGAGCAGCAACATAAAACTCGACGTAACTCAACATAGATTGTTAGTACATAAACCAATACCAATCAATAATCAATAAGCTATTTACAAGCAATCATCACTAAACCCAAAACAAAAGCTAACCATAACTCTGCTACCAGAAAAAAACTGTTGCAGCGGGGAATGCTAAATCCCTCTTTATAACATCAGAACCATAGATCTCCACAACATTCATACACTCATTCACTGGTGGGGCCCATAACACCAACATTCATTCACCATAGATCTATAGTCACGAGAGGTGATGATCACTCCGAACGCTGTAATGAGAGGAAATACACAAAATCCCTCATGAGCAATAAGTTCACCTGTTTCCCTACCTCACCGGGATCTATACATTAACCTAGTAATTCCTCTCATGGATTGGCCATGGACCAGCTGTGTTGCTGGGTGAAGTGACACTTAACTCTCTAAACAATATAAAATTAATACATCACTCAAATAATAACCCGACACAATTCTTATAATTAATAATGTTTATCTACAATAAAGCATGAAGACTTTAAGCAATCAATATTTTCGTCAGCATATTTACTTATTCTGGCTAAATGTCGTCCTCTAAGTCAGGTTCAGATCATTGGTCTCTATGCCCATAAGAAATCAAATAGTTCGCAAAGTAGTTGGGCATCAGATCAGTCCATCAGAGTCTCGGGCAGACCACTGTCCAGCAGAGTCACCGTCCTCTCCGTCAGCATAACGTCAGGAAATTCAGAAAGCAATGAAGAAGAAGTCTTTTTACCCTTTCTAGTCTACACATTTTATAGGAAAATTAACGGAAATGAATGAAATATTATATGTCTTAAACAGTTCTGATTGGTCAAATTATAGTCGTCTTTCTCATTCTCAGGCGGAAAATGTTGCCTTTAGATATAGTTCAAAATTTCAATAAATGTTGCAACAGTCTCGTATCCGCTTAGGCCAATTTGGTTCCCATACGGGTTGGGGTCCATAGTGTCATCAATTCTTACAATTCAGATTCACGACTGTCCATTGTTTTTGAAGGTTGGCTAGACTGGTTCACATAGTTCATGAACGCAAAATGTTTCTTTTTAGAAGTAATTCAACTTTCTTCAGTTGGATGTAAAACACATTTTCCCCACATTTCTGTGGTGGAAAGTTTCGGAATCTGCGTGGATCCACAAATTTGCACCCTCCCCGCATTCCCCAAAGTCTTACGAGAAAAACAGTACCTCACTTGTGTGGGTCGGCCTAGTGCCCGCGACAGGAAACGGCCCAAAACGCAACGTGGTCACACCTCAATTTCGCAGTGAAAAATGACCCTTTTTTGGCAAAATGTCTAGCTGTAGTTTTTGAACCCTAGCTCTGCGGGCACATAAGGAAACCTAGCAAACTTATACATTTTTGAAAACTAGACACCCAGGGTAATCCAGGATGGGGTGACTTGACTGCCTCCCACCAGGGTCTGTTACCCAGAATCCCTTGCAAACCTAAAAAATTATCACAAAAAAACACATTTTCCCCACATTTCTGTGGTGGAAAGTTCCGGAGTCTGCGTGGATCCACAAATTTCCACCCACCCCGCGTTCTCCAAAGTCTTACGAGAAAAACGGTACCTCACTTGTGTGGGTCGGCCTAGTGCCCACGACAGGAAACGGCGCAAAACGCAACGTGGTCACACCTCAATCTCGCAGTGAAAAATGACCTTTTTTTGGCAAAATGACTAGCTGTTGTTTTTGAACCTTAGCTCTGCGGGCACCTTGGGAAACATAGCAAACCTATACATTTTTGAAAACTAGACACCCAGGGGAATCCAGGATGGGGTGACTTGACTGCCTCCCACCAGGGTCTGTTACCCAGAATCCCTTGCAAACCTAAAAAATTATCCAAAAAAACACATTTTCCCCACATTTCTGTGGTGGAAACTTCCGGAATCTGCGTGGATCCACAAATTTCCACCCACCCCGCGTTCTCCAAAGTCTTACGAGAAAAACGGTACCTCACTTGTGTGGGTCGGCCTAGTGCCCGCGACAGGAAACGGCGCAAAACTCAACGTGGTCACACCTCAATCTCGCAGTGAAAAATGACCCTTTTTTGGCAAAATGACTAGCTGTTGTTTTTGAACCTTAGCTCTGCGGGCACCTTGGGAAACATAGCAAACCTATACATTTTTGAAAACTAGACACCCAGGGGAATCCAGGATGGGGTGACTTGACTGCCTCCCACCAGGGTCTGTTACCCAGAATCCCTTGCAAACCTAAAAAATTATCCAAAAAAACACATTTTCCCCACATTTCTGTGGTGGAAACTTCCGGAATCTGCGTGGATCCACAAATTTCCACCCACCCCGCGTTCTCCAAAGTCTTACGAGAAAAACGGTACCTCACTTGTGTGGGTCGGCCTAGTGCCCGCGACAGGAAACGGCGCAAAACTCAACGTGGTCACACCTCAATCTCGCAGTGAAAAATGACCCTTTTTTGGCAAAATGACTAGCTGTTGTTTTTTAACCCTAGCTCTGCGGGCACCTTGGGAAACATAGCAAACCTATACATTTTTGAAAACTAGACACCCAGGGGAATCCAGGATGGGGTGACTTGACTGCCTCCCACCAGGGTCTGTTACCCAGAATCCCTTGCAAACCTAAAAAATTGTCAAAAAAACACATTCCCCCACATTTCTGTGGTGGAAAGTTCCGGGATCTGCGTGGATCCACAAATTTCCACCCACCCCGCGTTCCCCAAAGTCTTACGAGAAAAATGGTACCTCACTTGTGTGGGTTGGCCTAGTGCCCGCAACAGGAAACGGCGCAAAACGTAGTGAGGTAACATCAAAATTCAAAAACACCTGGTTTTGCAAGGGAAGCCACTTGGGTTTTTGGCCCGGTGCTCGGCGGCCATCTAGGGAAACCTACCAAACCCATACATTTCTGAAAACTAGACATCCGGGGGCTTCCACGGAGGTATGGCTTGCGTGGATTCCCCAACGTTTCCTTACGCAGAATCCCCTGCAAACCTCAATTTTAGCTGAAAAAATCACATTTTTCACTCATTTTTGTGTGGGAAAGTTGTGGCATCACCGGGCTCACTCAAATTTCCCACCTCCCTGCGTTCCCCTGGGTCTCCCGGTAAAAATGGTGCTTCACTTATGTGGGAGGCCCAAGTACCCGCGACAGGCAAGGGCCCAAAACGTAGTGAGGTGACATCAAAATTGCCTATCTCAAAACCACCTGGTTTTGCAAGGGGGGGTCACCTGGGGTTTTGGTACCTCACTTGTGTGGGTTGGCCTAGTGCCCGCAACAGGAAACGGCGCAAAACGTAGTGAGGTAACATCAAAATTCAAAAACACCTGGTTTTGCAAGGGAAGCCACTTGGGTTTTTGGCCCGGTGCTCGGTGGCCATCTATGGAAACTTACCAAACCCATACATTTCTGAAAACTAGACACCCGGGGGCTTCCAGAGAGGTATGGCTTGTGTGGATCCCCCAACGTTTCCTTACCCAGAATCCCCTGCAAACCTAAATTTTAGCTGAAAAATCACTTTTTTCACACATTTTTGTGTGGGAAAGTTGTGGCATCACCGGGCTCACTCAAATTTCCCACCTCCCAGCGTTCCCCTGGGTCTCCCAGTGAAAATGGTGCCTCACTTGTGTGGGAGGCCCAAGTACCCGCGACAGGCAAGGGCCCAAAACTTTTGAGATAGGCAATTTTGATGTCACCTCACTACGTTTTGGGCCCATGCCTGTCGCGGGTACTTGGGCCTCCCACACAAGTGAGGCACCATTTTTACCGTAAGCAGTATGGTATAAAAAGACCACATCCATAAACACAGAGCCATGGTACACATTGTGTTTTCCAATCCACCCATCAACCAGGTATTGCAGTAACTCCAGTAATGGTACACTCTCCCAACCTGGAAACAACAATGCTGTTCAAAGAAAGACGAGAAAACGAAAGTAGCACTTCACTGGCAAACTCTGTAAAGTGATGCTGGTGTATTTGGATGTAAAAATAAACAATCTGGCCACTTTGCAACCCCTCTGTCTTGCTTTATTTAGTTAGGTATTTAATTCTCATATAATACATTCTATTTCTCTCCATCCTGCTGCACTTTGGATTAGAATATTTCAAAAGAAGGGCATTTCTCGGCAGAGCGTTTTTCATTTTTGGATCCATTTCACAGGGAAGCAACTAGAAACACGAGCGTTTTTCATTTTTGGATCCATTTCACAGAGAAGCAACTACAGACACACACGAACGAAGCCGAGCCTCGTGGCATGCCTTTGGCCTTCCATAGTGCCCCCACCCCAAACAAGCCCACCGATGCAAAAATCCCCCCTCCCCAGCCCTAAAACTCACCTTTACTCTCCGACGCGCAGGAAGCAAATGGCTTCCTGCGCCTCGGAGAACAAAGGGGAAACCTCCAATGACGTCAGCGCGGCTCACGCGCTGACGTCCTTGATGACGCGGGGGTGGGGGGAGGGGGGAGGCAGGGGAAGGTCTTCCCCTGCCTTCCCAGTAAAAAAAAAAAGATCGACCACTCACGGGGGGAGCGCCAGCGCTTCCCCCTGTGGGTGGGTGCCATGACGAGCTGGACTCGTCATGGGCACAGCGCGACTGTGCTCCATGACGAGTCCAGCTCGTCATGGGCACAGAACGGGTTAATATGCATGCTGCTTGTGTTTCTTCCTCCCCTCCAGGACTTGTGCTTGGCTGCTGGCTGAGGAGTTGGAAGTTTCTCCTCATCAGTTTTGCACTGAGGCCAAAATGTTTCCTTCTGGAAAAAAGACCCCTTTAAAATGTGCATTTGAATGTATTACATTAAATAAAAGCAGAACAAGAACACAGGCCCAGCACAAGGGCTGTGCAATCGCACTGGATACTGACTTCAGAGGGACAATGTTTCCAAGTTTACTTTGCTTTTAACAGCACTCCACACATTCCTGGCCTCCTGCAATTTCCATACAATAAAAATGTCAAGATAACTCAGGTGATTATTGTTCTTGCTGGAGAGATCAGGGTTGTCTAGTGGAAGAAGCTTTCACTCATTGCAAGGTAGCCAGAGGGTTAATATGCCAGCTGCGAAGAAAGAAGAAAGTGTACCGTACCGATTACAAAGTGCATTATATGTAAATAGGTCAATGTGTTACTGCTCTTCTGTTACTTGCAGCTTATAAGTTAAAATCCTAACAGAACAGTGAATTTATAACTGTAATCAAAGAACTGCATGCACTGCAGAGAAAAGATTAGAGAAGATTTTAAAGTTGCAAAAAAGGGTTCGATTGGATGGAAATTGATTCTTTTTATTTAAGAGAACCCCCAACTATGGTGTTCTATTTTCAATTCTGAATTTGTGCTTCTGGGGCCAGAGCACACTTTAGCAATGTTGCCTACAATATGCATGACTTGTGAGTCCTACACCCTGTAGTCCTCTGTATTATGTAACATTCCCTTTACACTCATTTATACACTTATGATTGATTGTCTCTGTGTAATTTGTGTGTGATGCAAAGTGCCCTGACACCCTACACTGGTATGTGGGGCGCTTTATAACTAATTAAATGCATCTGAACGTTAGTGGTTATGCAGGGAATCCGCATCACTCAGCCTTACCTCAACATCACCTGAGCACTGCCACAGCATCCGCACAGTGTGGTAAATAAAATTCCTTTACCTGGACTGAATTTGATACAGAAACATTATAAAATAGCTCAGTAAATGAGAGGCAGAATCCGTGATATTAGAGGTTCGGAATGGGCTTTATTCCAGTGATCGATTATAATCGGATGCTCCAAGTTCCATCACCACGGGGGTTCAGGAAGTGAAGTACATACTTTATTGACAAGAAGTAACTTTTATAGTACATACATTACAATGAAGCGAATACAGTAGGCGTAACATTTGATAAGGAAATTGACGATTTGTCTGCGTAACCAAAAATGGGTGTAATAAAGAGTAAAAAGGAACATAATTGGTTATGATGTCATACATAGGTGGATCTATAAGATAATACTTGGCCTAGATGCGCGCGCAGCAGCATGACGTGTAATTGACGTGTAACTAGGGGGTGAAGGGGACTTTGACATTTAGCTCTACATGTGGAGACAAAAAGTCTGGGGGGTCAAGTCAACCTAATCCCAAATCATATCTAGCATCCTATGTTTAAAGAACTATGTTATCCAAGAAAGAAGGACTCTCGGACAGAATCTATTCTATACTGACTGTGCGTGCGTGTACAAGCGTCTAAGTGTCTACACTGAATGCGAGGGGGTAGGAATATTCCATGGTAACAGGGCTATGAATTACTTGCATGAGGACAGAGAAGCCGGGCCTTTTGCTCGGTAACTGGAAGAATGTTTACTTAAACTACTAGGCAGGAATGCATCGGCTGAGGGGGAAGCAGATAATTCGAAGGTGAAATACAGTTCTTGGCAGGGAATAGGCTGATGTCAGGCTTCGGGAGTCGCGCAGAGAATGGAACAAAGTTCATGGTCACAGATGCAGGCTCAGACTGGAGCTTTCAGAGGCAGAAGGCAAGAGGAGTTTTGATGACAGAATCAGGGCCTACTTGCCTGGACTGTAAAATGGCATAAGTGAACCATATAAAGCCGGTGGCCTTTCATATTTAGGAATGGAATATCCGGCCTGTTCATGGCGGATCTGACAGAGGACATGTTGACGGTGGACGCGCATGTACTTGCGTCTTCATAACTGGAACTGGAGGGAACATACATGTACTTGTGACATGCACATAGAACAGTTGGGGTCCAAGATAGGGGACATAACTGACCAGAAAAATCCATATTTCCACATTCCCTCCTTGTCCCCTACTTGCCCTTCAAGAGATATCAATCTTCATCAATCCATTGATCTGTTCATATAGCATCATTTGTTCTTCTTTCTTCTTCCGTGACGAATGAAATCTTGGTGTTGGAGTACACGATGTGGCACACAGACCACAGATCGCTGGTCCACATTGTAGACATAGACAGCAACTGAATAGTATGAGAAGGCCAATACCTAGGAAGGATAAAACTCTCCATCCCCAGGCTGATATCACATTCCAAAACCAACTGGACCAAGTCCAAGTGCCTGGGTTCTGGTGTATCTGGCTTACAATCTTATGAAGGCGAGTGATGGCTTTATATACAGATGGCGAATTTTCTGGTATGAATACGCAGCAGCTTGATCCGATGACCCTACAAGCTCCGCCCCTATCAGCCAGGATGACGTCAAGGACAAGACGATTTTGAAGCACAACAATCCGCATAGCAGACTGCTCTTCTGTTAAATTGCCTAAGGCGGAAATAGTCTCATTCACTACTGCTTCAAGGGTTCTAGTTAATCTACGTATCAGCTTACTATTAGTAACGGTACCTATATAGGGAAAGATGCCTTTATTAAAATCTACATACTTGTCCCATGCTGTCTCAGTGTAATCGACAATGGGGAGATCTCTCCGCTCTCTGTTGTGTACTAAATGAATATTTCTGTAATAATCAGGAGGAGCTAGGAAAACAGGTGTCAAAAGGAATGCAATGTAGCAGGTACCATCCCAATCTAGAGGTAAACGCATATATGCAGTCTGACCACATACAAAGTAGGAATGGCGAGAAGCTCTAAATGAAGATTTGCCTTGATCACTGAATTCTACTATAGTAGTGCATTTACTATGGCCCATATGTATGGAACCAACCTTTCTTACACACAATTCACCCTTCGCTGGGAATACTGACATGGTGGGTAAGACTAGTTCAATTTCGGATACGACATTTAGAATCATGAGATTAGGTGTAAAATTTCCTAATCCATATACTTCATTTTCTAGATCAGTTCCTGTTCTTTTGGGGCGACCCTCCTTGTCAGGGTAGCAGACCTTGAGTAAAACTAGGTTCAGGTTTCCCCATACCCAATGATCTTGGTAAACTGCTGTGTCTGAGTCTATGGAATTGATTAAACTAAACCATGCTCCACAGGAGCCATTATGTGTAAATGGATGTGGAAAGAAAGGCAGGACTCCTTCATAATTCTGATAGGGAGGGAGTCGGCCACACACCCAACAATTGGTGGCATTACTAGTCTGATGGGAATGATGTAACATACTAATGAAAGTGTTATTGCGCAGCGCAAGTCTATAAGACAATTCATGTGGAGGTAAGTCACTAAAAGAATGTTCAGCAGCAACATTATAAACATGTCTAGAAATAGGGTAATATATGTGCAACAACATACTTGTAATAATTATTAAAAGACTCAATAAAAACAAAATTAATAATGTCACTATGCAGTGGCTACGCAGTGATTTACAATACGCCTGTCGTTTCAACATTTTCCGGGTATTTTCTCTACTCAGGTCCAAGGGATACATGTCAGAGACAATTCAACCGCTTCACCTTGGAGAGGACTTAAACAATCAAATTGCTCGACTTGTTGGGCCTAAGCTTTAGTTTGTAGTTTTCAGAGTTATTCGGTTCAACAAAAGGAAGTTTTGTGTCAGTCTGTGAGGGAGTGCAGGGCACAATGTCTATATCCGAAGATAGTCCATGAAATTTCTTGATATGACTTGAATGAATCCAGCCCTTGCGGCCCTCGATCTTCACGGCTGTCCTTGTGGTCAGCAGGACCAACTTGGGTGATTTCCACCTGGGCTCCAGCTGAGTCTTTCGGTCGAAATTCCTCACACAGACGAGATCACCCGGAACTACGTCATGGGGTTTCACCTCAGTGTTGTCGGGAAAGGCTGCAGCTACCTGTGAACGACAAGATTGTAGTGCAGACATCAAGGAAGCCAAGTAATCTGTCAGCATATTGCAATCAACATCAGTTATTTTGCGTGGTATAGGCGTCCTCCACATATTTGGTGGTCTGCCGAAGATCACCTCATACGGGGATAGCCCTGTTCGAGAGTGTGCTACCATTCTCATGTAAAAGAGTGCAACGGGTAACGCTACTACCCAGTCGACACCTTTCTCTCTGCATATTTTGGACATTCTGATTTTCAGTATCTGGTTATGTCTTTCTACGAGACCTGCTGCCTCGGGGTGTCGGACACAGTGGAATTTCCACTGATAACCTAGCAGAAGTGAAACGTGTTTCATTAATTCGGATGAGAACGGCTGGCCGTTATCTGAGTGAACAACACGTGGTAAACCGTATCGTGGGAAGAATTCTCGAACCAACTGTTTGGCAGTAGTCGGGGCAGTGTAATCTGAAACCGGGTATGCCTCTGTCCAGCGGGACAGAGCGCAGACAACTACGAGAACATATTTGAATCCTCGACATCGTTCCATCTGGATATAGTCCATCTGTAGGACTTCAAAAGGGTGATTAGGAGGATGAAATCCACCCTGTTCTACGGGAACGCTTTTTCCTGGGTTAAACTGACAACAGATCATACAGGTACGGACCTTTTGTTTGGCTGCTGCTCGTAAATGTTTATTGAACCAAATGTGTTGAATGCTGTCTAGCATAGCTTTTTCTCCTAGATGTGCTGGACTATGTATAGTGTTAATTATAACTTGGACCATTGAATCAGGAAGGAACCACACAGACTGTTCCTTCATCATCCATCCTTGGTCCGTTTGAATCCCTCCTAATTCAGTCCATTTCTTTATTTCGTCTGGTGTAGCATGTGTCTGTATGTCAATTACGTCAAGAGTAGGATCTTTAACTGTCATACAATGTGTCGGTGTCGGGACTATTGTCTTTGTCATGTCGGGGGTTTGAGTTTGAGCAGTCTGTTTAGCTGTTCTGTCGGCTAGATCATTGCCTTGGGAAATGATATCAGTAACCTTCGTATGAGCCTTACATTTCATAATTGATATTGGAGTGGGTAGATGTATTGCATCTAATAAGGCATGAATGAGGGGTCCGTGCTGAATGTGGGCCCCGTGAGAAGTTAAATAACCTCTCTCTCGCCACAGCACGCCGAAGTCATGTACAACTCCGAATGCATAACGTGAATCAGTGTATATGTTGACTTTTTTATTCGTGGCTTGAATACAGGCTTGTGTCAGAGCGATGAGTTCTGCGGCTTGAGCTGACAAAATATTTATACGCTTAGTTTCAATGACTTCAGTATCTGCGGTGACTGCGTAAGCAGCCACTAACTCTCCTGTACTTGTTCTCATACATGAACCATCTACATACAATGTTAGGTCTGGATCTGACAATGGGACATCGGTTAAGTCTTGTCTGGGTTTCGTCGTGATTGTAATAACTTCAATACAGTCATGGGCTAGTGGGTCTGTTCCGGTTACTGGCAAAAGTGTGGCAGGATTCAATGTGTTACAGCGTCTGATTTCTATATGTGGCTGAAACAATGTAAGTTCGTATCCTGTAAGTCGCGCTATAGTCAAGTGTTGTGTTTGCGTTCTATTTACAAGAACCTCTACTGCGTGTGGTACTTGAACTGTCAATGGATGTCCTAACACTATAGCATCGCTTTGTCTGATTGCTAAAGCTGTCGCTGCTACTGATTTTAGGCACGCAGGCAAAGCCTGAGCTACGGGATCTAATGTACTAGAAAAATAAGCACATGGTTTGTGTGCTCCTGCTTGTTCCTGTGTGAGTACTGACAAGGCAGTACCTTCGCGTTCTGTAACAAAGAGTGTAAACTGTTTTCTGTAACATGGCGTTGCTAAAACAGGTGCTTGACATAAAGCTTTCTTTAGGCTTTCAAAAGCTTGTGTATGTTCCTGAGTCCAAGGGAGAACAGTCGATGTGGCTGCCTCCTGTGTGGTTAACTGAATGAGTGGTTTTGCTAGAAATGCATACTGAGGGATCCACTGCCTACAATATGAAGTGAGGCCTATGAAAGCTCGTACCTCCTTTTGTGTCTTGGGTATTGACATGTTAGCTATTAACTGAATGCTGTCGGGTGTAAGCTGCCTTCCCTCCTTGGACAGCGAGTGTCCAAGATAAACAACTCGCTGGACACAGAATTGCAGCTTAGAAGGGGACACCTTGTGCCCCTTTTCGGCTAGAAATTGTAAAACTGTCAGCGATGCTTTTTCACATTCCGGTTCGCTTCTCGCGGTGATCAGCAGATCATCGACGTATTGAAGCAGAGCAGTGTTAACTGGCATGTGGATACTGTCTAGTTCTCGTTTCAGTGCTTGGCTATAGATGCTGGGGCTTTCTGTAAATCCTTGAGGTGCACGTGAGAATTTAAAGCTACGCCCATTTAAACTAAATCCGAACAAATATTGGCTTTCCGGATCTATTGGGACGCTGAAAAAGGCATTCTTGAGATCAATTACAGTAAAGAATGTTGCTTCGGAATCAATAGCTGTCAGTAATGATGAGATATCTGGGACCACAGGAAATTGTGGCACAATGCATTTGTTTAACTCGCGCAGATCAATAACCAATCGATATACTGGCGGGGCCGTAGGATCTGTTCGTTTAAGAATCGGAATTATCGGTGAATTACATACATTGGAGTCTGTTTCTACAACTACTCCTTGGGCAATGAGCTCGTCAATGATTTGTAGTAAAGCCATTACAGCATCTGGTGGTAACTTGTATTGTCGCATTCGTGGTAGCACCACTCCTGCCTTTAATGTGACTCGATATGGTGTAATATTCATGCAACCAACATCAGTAGGGCCTTGTGCCCATAGACGTGTAGGTAAAGTCTGCAGTCGGGGATCCATGTCTCTAGACACATAGTGACCTTTAAAATCACGTAAAAACAACCTTACTCCTTCCGGAGAACAACATATTATGGCTCCTAGAGCTTTCAGGGTCTTTATTCCTAACAAGTTTTCTGGACATGATTTAGTAAGCAATAAATCTGTAGTTCAGGTCAGAGGTCCTATCGTAAGTGGAAGAGGCTGTGATACTTCATTAACAATAGGTTTTCCTGAAAAACCAAGGGAAATATTCTGAGAGCCTGAGAGGGGTGCCCCTGGAACTTCACTACTTTTTATAGTTGTTCGACTTGCCCCTGTATCGAGTAAAAATTTTCTATCTTGACCTAATAATTCACTATGTACATAAGGTCCTTCTTGATCTACAGGAATCTCGATAAGGGGTAAGTCAACTTCCCTCTCTAGGCTAGTTCATGCGTAACGCTGATACTCAGGATATTCATACTGTGCGGTCTGATACATTTGTCGTGTTGTGGTTTGTGTGGCAGCAGCAGGCAACGGTGGTGCAGCTGGCACAAACTGTATTGGCTGTTGTGCGGCTGGCATGGCCTGGGCATGCTGCATAGCTCCTTGTTCATTCTGATCTTGTCTGAGTGGCCGTGATCTTTCTTGTGTTTTACCTATGGCGATATTATGTTTTAAAACTGGACAATCGTGTACGTAATGACCTGGCTTTTTACAATAATTGCATGTCCCTTTTACAGGTCCTGCTGAATCGGAATGTGTCATACCCTTTTTATGTCCTTCAGCTGGAACAGTCTGGGAAACTAGCATTTTCATTTTCGTGTCTTTCATGCGTCTGTGTTCATGTTCTTGTTCTTCTCTAATTCTATTGTGATGGTACTGTAACATTTGTAACATTTGTGATGGAGTGTTACCTTGCCAGGTACTCTCGAATTTTAATACTCTATTCTTTACTGGGGGCAGGGCATTTTCTACTAATTTTGTTACAAACAGATGTGGGTACGATTCGCTACTTGCTTTTATGCCACTATTTATACCAAAACATTTTTCAAATCGGGCATAGTAATCACTAGTGTCTTCATCTTGCTTCTGTTTACAGGCTGAAATTGTACCCCAATCTTCCTTTTTCGTAGTCAATAGACGTGGCAGTACCTGTACTAATAAACCTGGTAATGCTTTAGTTTTATCCCCAAGTCCTGCTCCTGCAGTTCGGGCCTTTTCTTCCGCTTCTAACACTGACCATTCTATCTTTTGGTCTCCTACCTCCCACTCTTTTTCCTTGAGTTTCTCATAAATGCTAGCAGGCATCAATACCTTTAATATTGTCATAATGTCGGGATAGGTATACTCTCCCATGAGTAACATGTCTTTAATTTCTCGGTGAAAACCCGCTGGATCTTTGTCATGACTGGGTACCACTTTCTTCATTTGTAACAATTCTATTTTTGATATGGGCGTATATACAAATACGCGCCTAAACTCGTTGTCCTCGCCTTTTATTGGGTGCACTTCTCGCAAGGGATTCTGTCTATCCATGTGATACGTGGTTCTTTCCTTGACGGGCAATGAAACATGCTCCGAGCATACAAAAAGAATATACTGCTTTCTTGATTCTAGAATTTCTTTAATTAATTTAGTACCTGGACCTCTCCATTTGTTCATAAGCAATTCAGTCAATATGTCAGGTAAGGGACCAGGGTCCGAATGCTGACTCTGATATAGTATAATGAGTTGTTGAATCATATAGATCCCAGCTAACCTCTGTTCATCTGGGGTGAGATTCAAAAATGTGCGTACTACTGTATCATCACTATATTTTCCGGGACTGTCCACCCAATGGACAGCTGCCCTGGCCAAATCTTGTTCGTCCATAGAATCGAGAAAATGATAACCCCTTCGTTCTCGGAGTAGCTTGTCGGCGGTTTGGAACGAATGCTCGTTAGACCTTATATTGATTATAGGTATTTGGAAATTCCTGCTATTATCTGGACATATCGGACGTATTGAGTCAGTATGACATCTAGTCTGATTCCTATTACAAGATCTTCCTCTACCTACATAGGCTATGGTGTCCGACTGTCCTGCGGGCAGTCCTGACCCTTCTTCCTCGCTTTGTTCGAACTCGTCTGCCTCTAATCTTTCTTCGTGTAGGCGTTCTATTTCTTTACGGATCTTTCGGCACATGGCTATTATACAATTTTTCTTGTCATGCCTCCCTTCTGATATATTCTGGCTCCATCTTGTAAGAATTTGCATTGCTTCCGGGTCTACCCCCGGTCGGTCTACATTTCTGATCACACAGTTTATGAGGAAACGTAACAGTTCCCCCTGTATCTCTACTTTCTGGTATTCCATAGCTCTGTTAATACATTCTGGATCTCGCCCTGTTTGGACAAAATGATATATGTTATCTAGATGCGCATTCATTCCTGGTAATTTCCCTAAATACACCGCGGCTCGTCTGATACGCAATGATGCCAGGGTCATTTCGTCCTCTTTACCGGGCACCGGGTCATATCTACAATCTATAAGAAGTTCCTTAAGCGCACGGGTACCTACGAGTTTGGGTGTACGTGAATGCGCTGACTCTTGAAAAGTAAGTTTATTTATTTTAGGTGGCGTAGAAAAAATATTGGTAGCACCTCCCGTGGCCCCATCTGGGGCGTCGGGTGTGAAAGGATTCGTCGAACGTGACACAGCAACTATAGGTGTGGACACAGCTATAGAAGTAGCCGTAGGAACAGATACAGAAACAGATGTGCTTGCCGGAACTTGTGACTCGATTTGTTGCTGTAGGGATACGGGTGCTGGATCTTGGCGTAGGACCTCCCTGATATGCGGTCTATGTGGGGCGGAATTAGCATACTCGGGAGCTGCGTCATCTAAATATGAGGAAAGAAAAACATCTTCTGCGGTTCTAGGATGCCCCTTAGGATGTACCTTGATTGGGAATAATGGGGGTGGCAAGTCTTTCGGTATCTCTGGAGTAGCCTTAGGTAATCCTTCGGCCAGAAGGGGATACATACCATTCATAAGGGCATTTCTCCGTCTGTCTACTTGTTCTGATTTCACTCGGATACCTTCCTCAATTAATAGATTTTCTCGAACTTTATTTGAACTTTCTTTATTCTTCTCTTCCTGTCTACGTGCTTTTTCTGTACGTCTATGAGATTCTTTACGCCATAACTCAACGGCGTCCTTCTGTGACTGTCTGTCTTTCCTTTTCCATAACTCTTCCTCGACTTTCATGATGCACTCTGCATCCCAGGTCCCCGCTGCGGGCCACCTCTGACTTTCTGGTAATCCCTTGGTGTAGTCTACCCATAAATCAAGAAATAATATAGCGTCTAAGCCATGTTTGTGATACATGAAGTGCCCTGGAGTATCCCTAGGAGGAATAGGGACTGCTTCTTCAAGTACCCCTTTTCTAGTAGTGATCTGTCTTAATTTCGAAAAGAGCGGCATATTGACAACTGATCTGACACTTAATCTTGAACACACTTAATACGAAAGCACAATAATGAACAACCATTCATACCACAATATGCAGGACGTTTAACACATTAAACATAAAACATTAAACATTTTTTAACCTTTAAAATAAACAACAATGATGATCGTCTGCATAACTAATCACCAAGCATAACTCTTGACACTAACTAGATACTTCGGAATGCTTGATATACTGCTAAACAGTACAGATACACTGCTAAAACAGTGCAGACCGGATTTGTGTACCCAAACCCGTCTTGACCGGCACAACCTATGTGCACGTCAGAAATGCCTCCCCAGTAATGGTACTCACCGGGTAGCTTCGGAAACGGAAGGCCTCGGTAACTTGAACTTGAACCGGACTGGACTCGACTCGTCGGAAACTGGGCTTGACTTCGAACTGGTGGGTCTCTGTATACCTCGGATCTTGCTCTCTCAGCTAGGCTCTGGTCGGGATACTTCGCACTTCTCACCGCCTCGTCTGGGTGTTGATCGCAGTCTCAGTCGCCCCCGCTTGACCGGAGGGAGATACAGGAAATCCTGCTGGTACGCGTTATTGTCCGTCCAGCTGTGGCAGGAGACCGGGCCTGCAACTCACCGCCGGCGCGTGAGATGAGAAAGTGTCCCTGTTCGGGCGCCATCATGTGGTAAATAAAATTCCTTTACCTGGACTGAATTTGATACAGAAACATTATAAAATAGCTCAGTAAATGAGAGGCAGAATCCGTGATATTAGAGGTTCGGAATGGGCTTTATTCCAGTGATCGATTATAATCGGATGCTCCAAGTTCCATCACCACGGGGGTTCAGGAAGTGAAGTACATACTTTATTGACAAGAAGTAACTTTTATAGTACATACATTACAATGAAGCGAATACAGTAGGCGTAACATTTGATAAGGAAATTGACGATTTGTCTGCGTAACCAAAAATGGGTGTAATAAAGAGTAAAAAGGAACATAATTGGTTATGATGTCATACATAGGTGGATCTATAAGATAATACTTGGCCTAGATGCGCGCGCAGCAGCATGACGTGTAATTGACGTGTAACTAGGGGGTGAAGGGGACTTTGACATTTAGCTCTACATGTGGAGACAAAAAGTCTGGGGGGTCAAGTCAACCTAATCCCAAATCATATCTAGCATCCTATGTTTAAAGAACTATGTTATCCAAGAAAGAAGGACTCTCGGACAGAATCTATTCTATACTGACTGTGCGTGCGTGTACAAGCGTCTAAGTGTCTACACTGAATGCGAGGGGGTAGGAATATTCCATGGTAACAGGGCTATGAATTACTTGCATGAGGACAGAGAAGCCGGGCCTTTTGCTCGGTAACTGGAAGAATGTTTACTTAAACTACTAGGCAGGAATGCATCGGCTGAGGGGGAAGCAGATAATTCGAAGGTGAAATACAGTTCTTGGCAGGGAATAGGCTGATGTCAGGCTTCGGGAGTCGCGCAGAGAATGGAACAAAGTTCATGGTCACAGATGCAGGCTCAGACTGGAGCTTTCAGAGGCAGAAGGCAAGAGGAGTTTTGATGACAGAATCAGGGCCTACTTGCCTGGACTGTAAAATGGCATAAGTGAACCATATAAAGCCGGTGGCCTTTCATATTTAGGAATGGAATATCCGGCCTGTTCATGGCGGATCTGACAGAGGACATGTTGACGGTGGACGCGCATGTACTTGCGTCTTCATAACTGGAACTGGAGGGAACATACATGTACTTGTGACATGCACATAGAACCGTTGGGGTCCAAGATAGGGGACATAACTGACCAGAAAAATCCATATTTCCACAACAGCACCACCTCCTCATCAGTGCAGCACCAACTCAGCATCAGTGCAGCGCCACCTTAACATCAGCACTGCACAGCACTATCTCAGAATCAGTGCACCACCTCCAAGGCAGCCCCACCTCAGCATCAGCACACCACCACCTCAGCACAGCACCAACTCAACATCTCTCAGCACCACCTGATCATCAGCTCAGCATCACCTTAGAAACAGTGCAGCACCACCACCTCAGCATCCGCACATCAACACAGCACTACCTCCTCATCAGTGAGCCACCACCACTGCAGCACCAACTCGGCATTAGTGCAGCACCAGCACAGCATCATCTCCTCATTAGCACAGTACCACCTGAACAACACCACCTCAGCATCAGCACAGCCCCAGCACAGCACTACCTCCTCATCAGCGCAGCACCATCTCGGCATCAGCACAGCACTACCTCCTCAGTGCACCACCAACTCAGCACCAGCACAGCACCACATTAGCATGGCACCAACTCAGCATTAGCACAGCACAATCTCTGCATCAGTGCAGCACCTCCTCAGCAGCAACTCAGGACCCATGCAGCACCACTTCAGCATCAGCGCAGCACCAACTCAGCATCACTCGGCACCTCCTCAGCACCAGAGCAGCACCACCACCTCAGCATAACTCAACACCACTCATCACTCAGCACCACCTCAATATCACTCAGCACCACTGCCTCATCAGGGCATCACCAACTCAGCATTAGCACAGCACAACCTCTGCATTTGCATTGCACTATATCCACATCAGTGCACCACCACTTCAGCACAACACCACATCAGCATCCCTTAGCACCAACTGAGCACCAGCTCAGCAGCACCCGAGCACCGGTGTAGTAGCACCACCTCAGCATGACTCAGCACCAACACAGCACCACCCCAGCTTTAGCACAGCACTATCTCTGCATCAGCGCATCACCACAAGCTCAACACCAAAGCAGCACCACCTTAGCAGCAACTTCGTGCCAAAGCAGCACCACTTCAACATCAATGCAGCATTACCTCAGCCCAGCACCAACTCATCACCCAGCATGACCTGAGAACCAGCTCAGCACCACCTCAGACTCAGCGCAGCACCACCTCAGCATCATTTAGCACCACCTCATCATCACCTCCACAGCCGTCCACCACCAACTCAGTATCAGCGCAGCACCACCTCAGCACCAGCACAGCATAACATAATCAGAACAGCACCATTTCTGCATCAGTGCACCACTGCCACAACCTCAGTAGCAACTCAGTACCCATGCAGCACCACCTCAGCATCAGCAGATCACCTCAACATAGCGCCACCTCAGCAACAGCGCTGTACCACTACCTCAGCATGACTCAGTGCCACAGCGTCACTCAGCACCACCTCAGCATCACTCAGCATCACCTCCATAAGACTCAGTATAACATCAAAACCAGCACGTAACTACCTCAGCATCACTTAGCACTACCTGAGTTTTATTCAGCCTCACCTGAGCTTCATATCTGTACCAGCACACCACCACCTCAGCACCACTTCAGCATTACTCAGCACCACTTCAGTGTGCCCTCAGAATCTGGCATCTGTTGATCCTCTCCTAGTGTCTGTCTGCTGCTTGTGTTGTAATTCAGGTACTATTTCTCAATCTCCACCCTCCTATTGTTTATGTCCCTGCATAACAAACAAAAAAGTTATACCAATAAAACATAACAGGCAGGAGGAGGTTGCCAGCATTGCAAGGATCAATAATTCTTTTATTTAAAGAGTCATTCAATTGTACACAATGTCTTCTTTAAACTCCACTCCACAACACAAAATACCACTCCACATACTAACACTCCATTACGCAGTCTCACACCACATAATTCCAATACACTCAAAAATAAATAATTACGATCCACATAATACAACTGCACACAATTCCACATGATTCCACTACACAAATCCACACCACACAGTTTCACACCACACAATTAACAAGTCCAATCCAACCCACATAGTTGGTACACACCACATACATCCACTCCAATCCATAACAAATAGGTAAGAGACATTTACATTTACAATGCCAATAGCTTCAACTCTATCCTTTTTTAAACTCATAGATCTGAGGCTTAGCTCCTACCTTTTTGTTCTTTTCTGTCACCAAAAACACAAAGCTATGCATAATGTTCCATGCCACACAATTCAGCTCCACACATTTCCAACCCACATCATTTAATTTAACACCAAACCACATACAACTTAGCAACAAAATGACACAACACCACATAGATCCAATCCACACCACACAATTCCACATTGTGCTGCAAAATTCAACTGCACACCACATAATTAAACTGTACAAGTTAGCACTCCACCCAATCCCACTACACATAATGCCACTACACTGGATGCCACAAAATTGCTAACCATATATTTCCACGGGACACCATGCCACATAAAGTCACTACACAAATCCACTTCACACTACACAACTACACTCCACACAACTAACTAATCCAATCCAACCCGCATAGTTCCACTACACACCGCATACATACACTCCATAACACATAAGTAAAATACCTTGCCATTTACAATGCCAATAGCTGCAACACAAACAAATGCGAGACCGATTGCATTTCCAATGCTTGTTTTTAAAGCGGACAAAGCAGCAAGTGGAATCTCATCATAACTTGATGACGCAGAAACATGTAGTCATGGCATACATTGCACACTTGGCTCATGGCAGTTGTAGTCTTCCCGGGCATGCTTCTTGTAGTCCACTTATTGAATCTCGCAATTAGCTGATATTTGGAGACATGTGTCATATGTTGTGTGTGCATTTCTAGAATAGTATTGTGCCTTGGAATCTGGTTCATTTTGGGCTCATTGTTCAAACTGGGCCCCCAGTGATTATCATTATTTATCCCCACATCCCTGTGGGGTTAATACAATTTTTGGGGTCGGCTTGTGGGGAATTGAGATTTATTGTTAGACGGGTCGCACTTGTAATGTAATGTCTTATTGATACTGCTGTGTAATTTTGAGACATGTCCCATAATGTGTCAGCATCTACTCAATTAGTGTACTATACATCAGAACGTATGGAATGATAATTTGTCAATCACAGTCCATGTGAAGTCATTTCGGAGTGTCTCCTTTCAAGAAAGCGACTCATTAATTTCATGAATGGTGTCTTTTTACACCTGAAGGTGCTTTTGTGCTCATTGATTCGGGTACGAATCTTACTTGTTGTCATGTCGACATACCTCAATCCACAAGGCCAGAAGCATGTAGACGACATTCATTGAGTCAAAATTGGTATGTTGCTTCAGTGTCCTGGGTGTTTTTAATCTTAGATCAAAGTCTTTTACCTGCTTAGTGAGGGGGCAGATGTTGCAATGGCCACATGGGTAATATCCCAAAACTGGGGGCAGATTCCCTATAGACCTTATGTTTTTTTTTTGTTTTTGGTTGGTTAAGGTTTTGGTCTTTTCTGCATAAATGAATCCCTTAATGATCCACCATGTTAAAAGAAAACATTGGTTTCTGCAAATTAAGGGGGTCCCGACGTGAGGATTCTCCAGTGCTTTTTCTTTTTATTTGGTTGGAGTTTGTGTAGTACATGGAGATACAAATGAGGCGTTCATTTTTTGTTTTCTCAAAAAGTTTTTAGGAGAGATTGTCTGACATTATTACCATTTTTTTTAAGGCCTTCATTATAACATTCACAGGATAGTGTTTTGCCTCTAATTTGCTGGTCAATATTCTTCCGTTCATAGTCATTCTTCTTGGTGCAGTTCATCCTTAATCTTAGGAACTGGCCTACTGGTAAATTATCATTCAGTGATTTGGGATGGAAACTACCATCCCTTCGAAGGTTGTGCCAGTCTGTCAGTTTATAATAGACATGGAGTGGGTGTAACTCACGGAGTTTCACACTGCAGAATTCCACAGAGTTACATAAAAACTCAGCTATATTCCATTGAGCTATGCAAGCAAAAGAATTCAGCACGTAGCTTGTTCCACACTGTAAAATCAGTAGGAAAGGCACTACATAGTGCTTCAGAGGGTGCTGCTGCTTTCTGCCACTTGAATAGATTCTCTTCTCGAGTGCCAGCTTCCTCAACGCTAACTGTGGCAACAGCCTGCAACCATCTGCGTTAACAAATCACACCCTGAGGTGTTCTAGTGCTCAATTTTCTTGCTGCCGAAGTACAGAATCAGCACTTCATGCATGTGGAGTCAAAGCGCAGCTCCAGCTACTGTGAAACAGTTGAAGACTCCTAAAACTGTCAAAGAATGTACACATCGTTGACTGAGAACCTGTCGGTCTGACTAAACTTAAAAGTACGCTGCTGCCATGCAAGATAGAATTGCACGTGGCGCAGTGACCACGGCAGCTGACTTTGGAGCACAGGGTTCATGGTTCGATCCCTGGTTTCGGCGGCAGCTCAGCTCAGCACCATGTGACTCTGGGCAATAGCTCACTTAATTTCCACAACGGCCTCCAGCGCCTTAAGACCCGTAAGGGTGAGTAGTTTGTGCTTTACAAATATGGATTTATAGAGTTGTGCCGCTAAGGCAGATTCAAGAAGGTTTGCGCAGCGCAATTGATAACAATCATAACTTGCAAAACCCACTGTTCTTGACAGATGCTTGTCAGATTCATTCAGAAAACGGATGCTGAAAGTAACTCTTCGTCTGGAGCGAGTGCTGATGGCTGCCAGACAAAGACAAGCTACTGACATGAAAATGGGAGGGCCTCTGAATAAACAGTCATGTGTGTAAAACGTAAGCCAAAGCAAAAGACTGAAGGATGCAAACTGATGTCTACACGTAAAAAGAAGTTCTGTTTTAGATGTTGCTTTCCCTTTCCGCACTAAGGTAAATGTCATGCCATTGGACAGATATGTAAAGGCTGTGGGAAAGAGAACTATTTTGTGACCGCTTGTAAAGTGAAGCAAACAGTAATTGTATCACGGTGCAAAGACAAAATAGCCGCTAGAACCTTACAAATGCAAGGTTCGACGCACACCCACAAGGCCAAGCAGTGACATCAGTTGAGGCAAATCGACCCAAAACAAAGATGATCAGCATCTAAATCATTATCAAACTGTTAATCAGCCTAAATATTGAGTGAAACTGAAGAAGATGGTTGCGCCACGTCAATGTTTACTTCGGAGAAATGTGTGCATGTCGGACTGGCCTCATGTGAGGAAAAATGTCAGTCAAGGAAAAGTTGGCATGCCAAAACACAAACCTCATACAAACATTGTTTAAAGATTACATTGAAAAAAATGGATGTTCGATACCATTTATCGACAGAGATGCGTCAACAAACATAATGCGCGAAGAAAAATATAATCAGGGCAACTGTAAATATGCAGCAGGAGAGGGCCAGATTGTGGCACGGTTGAGTAAATTATACTTGAATCGCTACGTAAACATGACCTTATTGAGTGTTCTACTGGTCCTATGCCATGGGTTTCTCCCATAGTGGTATTGCCCAAAAAGGAGTGTGAAGGAGCTGCACGCTTAAGTGTTGGTATGCGTCGGGCAAACAAGGCAACTAAACGGTGCAAAGGTTTTCTCTCACCTTGATTTAAATTTAGTTTATCATCAATTGGAACTCAAAGACAATTGCAGGTATATTACAACCTTTCCTACCCATGTTGGTCTGTTGTGATACAAAGGACTCAGTTTTGGGATGTCATCGGCTGGAGACCTTTTTCAAGACACCATTTGACGTATCATACAGCCTGTTGTAAATGCATTAAATTCTAGCGATGTCATATTGGTTTTTGGAGCTACACGGAAGGAGCATGATCAGGCGCTCATGCAAGTATGCTTTTTACTTCCTGATGCAGGTTTGACATTGAACACATAGAAATGCGAGTTCCATAAAAAGAAGCTAAAGCTCTTTGGTCATATCTCTGACACCTGATCCTGCCAAATTACAAGCAGTGTCAAATGCTGATTCCCCAGTTACTGTTCACGATACATACAAGGCTTTATGACTGTAAGTGCTCCATTGCGAGAGTTGACGAAGCGAAATGTTTAATATAAGTGGTCACATGAATGCAAGAAAAGTTTCAAGAAAATCAAACCAACCATTGAAATTGATACTGAAATGGCCTTCTTTAATCCAACGCTTCATACAGAGGTTGTTGTTGATGCTAGCCCTGGTGGGTTAGGTGCCATTCTTGCACAGAACAGTGGACAGCCAAATGCATGGAGTGTGGCATATCCCAGAAGAGGTTTGCCCAGGCCGAACGTGCTTATTCACAACCTGCGAAAGAAAGCTTCGCTGTGGTATGGGCTTGTGAATATTTCCATGTGCTCTTTTATGGAAAGCATTTTACTCCGGTAACTGATCATCAAGCTGTACTGACTATCTTTGGCATCCAAAAGCCAAGATGCCTCCTTGCATTGAAAGATGGGGATTACGATGGAAGGATTACAACTAATCCATTGTGCATCGTCCAGGAAAGGATCTAAATCCTGCTTATTTATTTTTCCAGAGAGCCTTTAGAAGGTCAAGGTCCTCCATCCAAGATGGCTGACGCCTGCATCAAACTGAGCACATCAGCTGCTGTAGCGTTAGCCCGGAGCATTACTGCGACAAGTCATGATAGTGACATACTGAAGTTGAAAGATTTAATTATAGATCAGTCATGGAACCAACATACTCAACCTCTCCCAAACGATGTTGAATATCAAAAATACAAACATGTCAAAGATGAACTTCCATAACTGAAGTAGTGATATTGCGTGGGTCGAGAATCCTAATTCCGGAGAGTCTGCGACAAAGAATTATTGAAGTGGCTCGTGAAGGACATTGTGGTATTGTTACCACCAAGATAACTCTCTGTGATAGTTTGGTTCCCATACTTAGATGAGAGGGTTGAAAAAGAACTCAAGGCCTGTCATCTATGCAACTGCCTTTCTACAAATATAACAACATATCTTGAACATGTCAGAACTCCCTAAGCATGCCTGAGAGAGAATAGCCATTGATTCCTTTGTTCCACTCGATAGCGGACATCATTTGCAAGTAATTGTGAATGAATACTCCCTCTTCCCACTCATAGAAAATCTTTCATCCACAACTCATGAACAAGTCATTGAGAGACTGGATAACATCTTTGCGACGTGGTGTAAAGGAGTCTTCCAGACACAATAAATATAATTCAGTAATGTCCTTTAATGGAGCTTGTAAATCAGCCTCCACATTTATCCCAGTACATCAATTGAATGCCCCTTGAACATTCCTCCAGTATTAACATTCTTTTGGAACTAATGACATCATAGTGTCATTTACACATTACTACATTCTCCCCCCTCCTCCCTAAGACAAATTAAAAAGAAGAATAATAGAAATAATAAAAATAACGTGAGCAAGGTAAACAGATCAACAATGTTCAATTAATCTTTTTGGTCTTTTAGCAATTCTTTCTGATTTTCTCTGAGTCCATTCTTCTTGTTGAATATTAGAGCGTGTAGCTTCAACATTTGATGTGATTTTTCTAAAGAAAGACTTTGTTTCTTGTTATTGTCCTATCATCATTTTCTGCAGTCATTGTTGTACTTTGTATTTTTTTTAATTTCTAAAGGTGTAGGATGAAATCTGGTTTGATATTTTTTTGTTTGTTGTTGCCGAACTAATACCAGATCACCAACTTGATAATGTTGGCTTTGATGTTGTTTTCCTTTTTCTGCGTAGTATTTCATTTTCTCTTTTGCTTCTTTATCTTTTTCCATTACCTCATTGTGTACCCTCGGAGGAATTGGAGGCAACTGGGGTAAACGAGTTCTTCTTGACTGTCCAAACATTAGATCTGAAGGGCATTTTCCTGTTGATGGATGTGGAGTATTCCTATAGTCTCTTAAAATTTGACACAACGCTTGATGTATAGAAATTTGTGAAAGTTTTGCTCTTTGTACCGCTTTTTTAATAGTTGCCATCAATCTTTCTACCATTCCGTTTGCTCTAGGCCACATTGGAGTTACTCTCCTGTGTATTATTCCCAAATAGTTCATACATTTTCCAAACTCCTCTCCGCTAAATGGTGGCCCATTGTCTGTTTTTAACATATTAGTTATTCCCCATGTTGAGAATATTTCATCTAGTACTGGAAGTACTGTTGAGGTGGAGGTAGAGGATATTAGTTTTACAATTGGAAAACGAGAGTATTCATCTACTATTGCTAGTAAATAATGTCCACAGTCTAATGGGCCATAGAAATCTGCTGCTAAATTTGACCATACTGCATCAGGTAGATCTGACATATGTATCTCTTCAACTCCTTTTTCCTTTACTGTGCACTGACAGACATGACAGGACTGAATGATTTCTTCTACCTGTTTGTCTAGACCTGGAAACCACAGCTATTCTCTTAGAAAAAATGTTGTTGCTGAAACCCCTCGGTGACTCTCATGAGCTAAATCAATTACACGACGTTGGAGACTCTCTGGTATTATTATTTTAGTTCCCCTAAGTAGTATTCCAG
Organism: Triturus cristatus; assembly: GCF_964204655.1. NCBI lineage: Eukaryota > Metazoa > Chordata > Amphibia > Caudata > Salamandridae > Triturus > Triturus cristatus. Next base: position 1,902,985,275 of record NC_140589.1, read on the forward strand.
ACGAAGTTACAGACAGTTCCGAGCTTATGTTTTTAAATGCTAATATATCGGGTTTTTTTACGTTTCTTTGGAATTGACTTCCAATAGTTATTAGTCTCCATTTATTTTCATGCAAGATTTTTTTTACCACTTGGAGAGTATCATCTTTTTCTGTTTCCTCAATTAATTTATTTTCTTTTACAATTCCTGGAATTGCTGATCTTACTATAATATGTATGTATTCTTCCACCTCTAACTAGTGCTTAGTTGTTGTTTAGGCTGGATGCCTTGATAAATAATCTGCAGGATTATGTTCTTTTCCTGGCTTATGAATAATTATAAAGTCATAGTCCATAAGCCTCATTCCCCACCTCTCAATTCTCGGTGGCATTTTGGTTCTGGGATTTCCAAAAATGGAAACTAGTGCTTGATAGTCAGTAATGATCACAAAAGATTTTCCGTTGATAAAATCATGAAAATGTTCACATGCCCAAACAACAGCTAAACTTTCCTTTTCAGGCTGTGAATATCTTTGTTCTACTTCAGACAAACTTTTGCTAGCATGTGAAATTACATATCTTGGGCTTTCCCTTCCAAGTTTATGCTGCACTAATATCGCACCTAAGCCTACAGGACTTGCATCCACTATTAATTCTATACACAGGTGTGGGTCAAAATATTTTAAGTGTGCTGCGTTTGTTAATTCCAATTTTATGTTTTTTAAAAGCTTGTTCACATTCGGTATTCCATTGAATTTTTTTTTCTTTCTTTGTTAAATCTCATAGGGGCGAGCTTAAGGTTGCGAAATCTTTTATGTATCTTGCACAGTAGCTTGCCATTCCAAGAAAAGATCTCAGTTCTGCTACATCTTTTGGTTCCTGCATTGCATTCAAAGCTACTATTTTGATAGGATCTGGTCTCATCCCTTTTTCCGAAAATATATGACCAAAGAATGTTAGTTCATTTGTGTTTAATTCACATTTTTTTTCATTTAAAGTTAACCCAGCTTTTTCAAGTTGTTGACACACTTTTTCTAATGCGTGATCATGCTCTTCTTGCGTTTTTCCAAAGACTAAAGTATCGTCACTGTAATTCATGCAATTTTGTATTGGTCTTATGACATTTTTTATAGTTGCCTGAAAAAGTTCTGATGCAGAACAAATTCCGAAGTTCAACCGCTTGTATCTAAATAATCCCATGTGTGTTGAGAATGTTGTTATGTATCTATATTGGTTATCAATTAGCAACTGATGACATCCTTTGCATAGACCAAGTTTTGAAAATACTGTCGCCCCATTTATGGTACTTCTCATATCATTCAAATGTGGGCCTGGTAACGTTCTCTTTCAATAGCGGTATTGGGTATTCTCATGTCCACACATATTCTGATGTCACTGGTGTCTTTTTTGGGCACAATAACAATAGGACTTACCCATGGTGTTGGGCCCGTTACCTCCTCAATTATATCTTGCTCAAGTAAAGATTTTATTTCCTTTTCAACTTTTTCTTGCATGTGTATTGGCACTCTTCTATGTGTTTGTGCTGTTGGTTTTATCGCTTCATTTATGTGTAAGGCAATTTCCTTTCCTTTAAATTTACCTAACCCTTCAAATAATTTGGGGTATTTCTTTAAAACTGGATGATCCGTTGAAATATTACAGTTCGTTGCTAGTTGACCCATTTGTTGAGCAGTTACATTGCTCAATAAACAAGGACCTGGGACTTCACCGTACAACACATGTATTTCTTCTTTACTTGCTATGCTTCCATATTTTAAAATTTCTTAAAATTTTCCTAAGCAAAGAACTGGATGTTTGGCACCCCATTGGAAGACACTAACATTTGATGGTGATAGTATAGGTTGTTTTTTCATTTTTCTGTATTCAGTTATGCACATTATGTTACATGTTGCTCCGCTGTCCAACACAAAGGGGACTTCTTGCGACCCCACTAATAAACTTATAGATGTAGTTTTTTTGATATTTTCTCTTTTAATCATATTAATTTGTTGACACATGTTATTTCCTTGTGTTACATCACTTTCTTGCATCATATATAATTTTTGTGATTGTTCAAATTCTTCCTCAGATTCTCCTTCAATTTCTTCCATATGCCTTATGTATTTTGTATTTCCAATCTTTTTTTTAATAGGATTAATTTGTTTCCAATTTTCTTTATTTTCTTTTTTAAATCTGCAGACACTTGCAAAGTGATTATATCCCTTGCATTCTTTACATTGTTGTCCTATTGCTGGACATTTCCTTTGGTGTGGGAACTGAAATCCACATCTGTAGCATAGCCTTTTCCCTTTAAATTGTATTTCATTTTTTTTTCTAAGCTTGTTTTTTTTTACATCTCTCTGATTTGTTCAATTGCTTTGATTCTTCCTTCTTCCATATTTGTAGCATGTTTTTGAGCTTGAGTTTCTGTTTTTGCCATGCGAATTATTTCTTGCAGGTCATATTTTTTTTCCAAAAGTTTTTTCCTGAATTTTATTGAGTTGCATCCTTGTATTACTCTTAATCGAATGGCTTCTTCATTGTTGAATTTATCAAATTCACAGAATGTTACTAGTTTCTTAAGTCTTGTGGCAAAATTATCCATTGTTTTATTTTCTTGCTGACATGCTATATTGAAATTGTATCTTTCAAAATCTAAATTTCTTTGGCGGTCAAATTTTGCATTTAAACATTTAATAATTCCTTCATAGGTGTCTTTGATTTTCTGGGAACGTAGTTATTAGGTCTTCAACATAATCACCTACAAGGATGAGCAATAAGTCTTTTGCTTGTTCATCTGAATATTTATTGCATGTCGCTTTTAAAAAATGTTAAAATCTCCTAGTCCACTTTTCCCATCTTTGTGCAATATTCTCTTGTTCAGACAGACTGAAAGGCAAAGGTCTTCTAAAAATGGTGCTTGAAATGCTTTCAGTAGCATCTTCCTCATTGTACATGTCTGAGTTCATATTTATAATAACATTACTTGTCTCCTCTTCAGTCATGTTTTAATATATATATGTAATATATATATATTTATTTGCTTTATTTTAATTTAATCGATGTATTTAACCTCAGTTAACGTGATGTGTTTAAATAGTGAATACAGCTTGATATTATCCTTTAAAAGTCTTTTTTTTTTTAGATATTTGCTTGTCTTTTCTCTATTTCAATGTTTGTCTAGAGTCCTTTCTCTCTTTTAGTTACTTTCAATTAGACTAGATGCTTCAGTTGGCACAGAGCGAGCACAGGTAATGAAATCCTTTTTAAAACTGTTTACACACTTGTTTGTTTAATTTATCTGCCTTCCTTTGTTTCTATCTTCAAAGCAGGCTTTATTTCCAAAGACTCAGGCAGGCTAAACACCCTCCTTTAACTCGTGTTTTGTTTGTTTAATGAAAAGCTTCTGCACGATTTGTCATTTAAGGCTTTAAGTGCTAAAAGCTTTTGGTTGTTTACTTTGGCTTTCACACTTAATTACATCCACTTGAATATACACGCGTTGACAGGTGTTTGTTTAAAGTCAATTTCAGTGTTTGTCTCGCGCGCCGATAGAGACTGTGAAGTGACGCACTGTGAAGCCTTGGTTTACTTTTGGAATCTTAATCCTTTACGCTTGGCTGCACGCGGTAGAGCACACGCGCTGCCAAGCGGTTCCTTTTCAGCTGTAAACTCAATGTCTTCACGCCTGGTTGCACGCGCTGAAATATACGCGCTGCTAAAGTGTTTTCCTTCAATTACATGCTTTGTTCCTTCGCGCTTGACTGCACGCGATGACACTCTCGTTTTTGAAGTGTTTGCTTTCAATTGCAGCCTCAATTTCCTACCCGCTTTTCTGCATACGTTATAGTCAATGTTTATTTTCAAAAGCTTCAAACTTTCTTTTGGTTATCTTCAATTAACTTACTTTGAATTCTATGTCAGGACAGGAGGCTCCGATTATGCTTTCTCATTTCTTTATTAGAAATGCCCAGCAGCCAATTAGAAGAACCGTTGTAGAACGAAAAAACTACAGTACCCATGAGCACCAGGGTACCACGTGAACAACCATAGAGTCTCACATATAAAAGCTAATGCCAGTGAAAGTACGTCCTCTTTCTTTGCTGCTCCGCAGCCAGTTAAGTGTTTCTTCTTGTATATTACTAATGTGTTGATACTTTGTTGCAATTTTTCTTGTCTAGATACGGCTTAATTTGCATGCTTCGGCGCTCTATTTGCATTGTTACTTTGTTGCCGCTTCTAGCGCATTTCGTTTCAGGTTCGCGGTGTCTTCACACACGCGCGTTGCTGCGCTGGGAGCGTGTGTCACCTCCCGAGGTCCGGACGCTCGTCGGAGCGTCCGTGCTCGTTTTTCAGGTGGAGTGGGAGTCCTGGGGCAGTGAGACTCGCGCTTTCACGCGCGAGCTCATTTTTTGCATTTCTAACTCGAGGCGGCCGTTACCGCGCATGCGCGGCGGCCATTTTCAGTGTTTACATTGTGTTCCTCACGGAGCTTCACAGAATCGGCTGTTTTACACGCCGCTGCCCACAGCCTCACAAGTTAGTCAGCCCCATCGACGCCCATTGCTTTTTCAAGGCTTTGGGCTGTATAATAGCGCATAGGCTCTGCCTAGAGTGATTGTGCAGCAAGCCCTCCCTCCACAATTTATTTATTTATATATTTGGGTCAGGTTTCTCTACCTTTCCTACTGGCTTGCTGCGGGGTTATTCACTCCCCCTGATTTGTGCCTTTGGCATATATATAACACTCGGAGTATCATTTTGTGGGCTTTATTGTCACATTTCTGTGTCAGAAATGGAGGAATATTTTGATGACGATGATTACTCCTTTGAAGAGGATGACTCTAGTTTTCTAGAGCAGGATCTAGTGGAAGCTTTGGACCAAGGGGTTACTCACTCCGTTAATAAGGCCCTGGTCCACGCCATTAATCCCCTGAAACGTCATTTGACGAACTACGCCAAACAACAGGGTTGGTTGCCTCCTTCCAGTTCCTCCAAATCTCCGGCTAATCCGCATAGATCGGATTTTAAAAGACTGGCTAAATCTTTAGCCTCAGAAAAAGCTTCCTCCTTGCCTTCAGTGGGCGCCTCTGCCTCTTCTGGACTTCTAACTGATTCCGATGGTCCTCCTTCCTCTCCTTCGGACCAAGATGTTCCGCCTCCACGCAAGAAGTCTCGTAAGGAGCATTATGTCGATGCTCCCACTCACCCTCAGGTCCTTACATTTGAACCTTCTGAACTTTATCATCCGCATTCCTCTTCCTGGCTCCCTTCCCCTGCTGTTGCAGCCTATGTTCAGGCGCACATTCGGCAGCCCTTCGAAAAGGATGTTAGGGCTCGCCTTCGTTCTGAGTGCCCTCGCCCGGATCTCGCAGATCACCTGGCAGACACTCCAGAGATTGATCCAACTATGCTGTCATACCTCAAAAAATTTGCAAAGGATCCGAAGAAGGGTCTTGACAGGTCCTGGTGTTCCTGTCAGGATAAAATGCTGGATTTACTGGGACCACTCACTAAAATTCTGGATCTGGGTTTTCATGCCAAAGAATCTTCTTCCCTTGTGGATCCTGACGACCTGATCGAATGGGCTCAAAGGGCTATTTGCCAGTTAGGCAATGCTAATTGTGCAATTTCGAGCGAGCGTCGTCGCTCTATTTTGCTGAAAATCGATCCAAAATTAGCGGAACTGTCTACTTCCGAATCTGGTCCGGTGGCTCAGGGTCTTCTTTTTGGCCAACCTTTTCTAAAGGAATTGACGAAATTTGTTGCAACCTTCAGCGGTCTGGATAAAGCTCAGGCTTCCATCAAACGAGCTCTTCGTCCGGTTTTTGCCAGGGCCGGACGACATAGGGGACGCTCGTTCGGCCGTGGATCTCATCAATCCTCCCAGAGGGGATTTCAGTCCCAGAAAGGCGGAGGTCAAGACTCTGGATACAACTCCCGCTCCAATTTCTACCCATCCCACAAAGGGAGGGGTCAATTTCGAAAGGGCCGTGCAGGTGGAAACCAGGGAGCCTACCACGACTCTAACACCTCAGGTGAGTCTGATTCCTTTTTCCGACGTGATTCTGGGGGGCAGAATACGATTTTTTCTCCACAACTGGCGTCTAATCTCAGACGATGCTTGGGTTCTGCAAACTGTTCAAGGTTTCCAAATAGAGTTTTATCAATCCCAGCATCAGTACCTTCCTCCACACCCCCTAACTTTTTCTCTACAGGACCAAAGTTTTATCTCGGCGGAGATCGAATCCCTCCTCAAAAAAGGGGCAATCATTCCATCCATTCCCAAGCCTCAAGGGTTCCTCAGCACTATTTTCCTGGTTCAGAAAAAAGGGGGCGGCAATCGCCTGGTCCTCAATCTGAAGGAGTTCAACGGAAATGTCGTTTACAGACACTTCAAAATGGAGGGGATTCATCTATTGCGCGATCTTCTTCGCGAGGGGGATTGGATGGTTCGGCTCGACCTCAAGGATGCGTATCTTTCGATTCCTATTTTCAAGCCTCACCGCCGTTTTCTTCAATTCAGTTGGCAGGGGACGCGGTACGAATACACGGTTCTTCCATTCGGCCTCTCGTCAGCACCTTGGTGCTTCACGAAGCTTCTGAGGCCTGTCGCGGAATGTCTTCGTGCTCGGGGTGTCCGCTTAAGAATTTATCTCGACGACATTCTTATCATGGCGGACAGTCCCCTCACAGTCTTATCGCATCTGGAGTGGTCTATCGACCTTTTACAATCCCTGGGGTTTCTTGTCAATCCTCAGAAGTCAATCTTGAATCCTACTCAGGTGATAGAGTTTCTGGGCTTCCAGGTGAATTCCCTTTCCTGTCAACTTCTTCTGCCAAACCAAAAGATTCGGTACATCAAGAGGGAATTGAGGTCGGTTCTTTCCAAACAGACTGTGTCGTTGAGATCGTTAGCACGTGTAGTAGGTCTTTTAGCTTCTTCCATTCAGGCGATCTTTCCGGGCCCTCTTCACTACCGGGCACTTCAAAGGTTGAAGATTTGTCATCTCCAAAAAGGTCTTCGATATTCGGATCTGATTCCCCTTTCACAGGATGCGAGGGACGAGATGCAGTGGTGGCTAGACCACATGGAGGCCTGGAATGGGCGAGCCCTATTCGGCTCCTCTCCGGATCTGGTGATAGAATCCGATGCCAGTCTTTGGGGTTGGGGAGCCCGCTGCGGTCCCGTCTCGACAGGGGGTCGGTGGTCCTCCCAGGAACTGTCTCTTCACATAAATTGCCTGGAACTCCTGGCGGGTTCCTTTGCGATCCGGTGTTTTTCTCCTCTCCAGTCCAATTGCTGCATTCTGCTCCGCATGGACAATGTTTCGGCAGTCCGGTATGTCAACAAGTTAGGAGGAACGAGATCCAAGATTTTGGCGGAGATCGCCAAGGATTTTTGGCACTTCTGTCTTCAACAAAAGATCACAGTTATTGCCGAATATCTTCCCGGCTGTCACAATCAGATTGCGGACTGGAACTCTCGGCATCTTCGCGATTTCAGCGATTGGCGCCTTCATCCGCGCATCTTTCGCAACCTCCTTCGGACTTGGGGTCAATGTCACCTAGATCTGTTCGCTTCTCGCCTGAACACTCAGCTCCCTCTGTTTTTCAGCTGGAGACCGGATCCGAAAGCCCAAGCCACGGATGCGTTCCTGCAAACTTGGCCGTCAACTCTCTGTTATGCCTTTCCCCCGTTCATGATGATCCCCAGGGTTCTGGCTTACTCGAAACGCTTTCAAACAGAGCTAATCCTAATTGCTCCGCTGTGGCGAGCTCAAGCGTGGTTCCCGGTTCTTTTGGAAATGTGCTGTGCAGTTCCGTTCCTTCTTCCCCAGAAGTGGAATCTGTTGTTGGATCCCCTCGGCAATCCGCATCCCCTTGTTCTGTCAGGCACTCTCCTTCTGTTGGCGTGGCGAATTTCGGGGATCGCTGGTCGCTCCCAGGCCTTTCACGCGACGCTTCCAAATTCATCGGTGATGCCTGGTCTCCCAGTACTCACAAACGATATAAGGCTTCATGGAAACGATGGTGTGATTGGTGTGTTCAGCGGGAAGCTGATCCCACTTCAGCGGATGTGGCTATGATTATTAATTTTCTAGCCTCTCTCGCTTCTTCTGGTTTGGCTTATCGTACGGTCAACAACTTCCGTTCCGCAATCTCAGCGGCTCATGTTCCTATCGATGGTAAGCCTGCAGGTGAGCATCCCTTGATTTCCAAATTGCTTAAGGGCATTCGTTTATCGAATCCACCGTGCCCTAAATATGTCTCGTTGTGGGATGTCTCCATTGTTTTGAGGTTTCTGGAGGCTTGGCCTCATAATTCCGTGCTTTCCCGCAAGCAACTCTCTGCCAAACTGACTATGCTGTTATGTCTTGTTTCTTTCAAACGAGTCTCTGATGTGCGTGCGTTAGACTTGGCAGGGCGTAGTTTTACACCCGAGGGTGTCACTTTTCTTATTTCTAAACGCACCAAAACGGCTACTTCTTTTGTTACCTATCCTTCATTTCCTCACCATCCCAACCTTTGCGTTGTTCAGTGTGTCAAGGATTATGAGGTATGTACTGCCCCTTTCCGTTCAGATCCACAGGGTCAATTACTTATTGCTTTGCAAAAACCTTTTCGTCCGGTTACGCCTGCTACTTTAGCGCGCTGGGTTAGATGGCTCTTGTCTGAGGCTGGAATTGATGTTTCCATTTTTGGTGCTCATTCGGCTCGTGGGGCTATGGCCTCTAAAGCGTTCTCGATGGGTGTTTCATTATTGGACATCATGAAAACCGCAGATTGGTCTTCTGACTCTGTGTTCAAAACTTTTTATTACAAACCTATTGAACATATTGCTTCTGTAGTGGTGGATAAGCTTTGAACAAGCATAATCGGAGCCTCCTGTCCTGACATAGAATTAAAAATTTGCAAACATTCGTGACAAGAATTTTCAATTCTATTAAGGACAAGGAGGCGAGGATTATCCCACCCAAGGTCATGACTTATTCTCATGTTTTCAATGTCATAGTTGCATTCATTTATGTTTAATGCATTGGTCTTTTCTCTTTTTTACCCCCCCTTCTGTTGTTATCTTCACTCTCTTTATGGGATGAATATTACGGCTCTGCCTTTCTTTTCAGGTTCTGACCCCAAATAGCGGTCCTTCTGTTCCACCTGCTTTTTTGCTTGGATGGTCTGCTGCCTCCTGTATTCGGCGTTTGCTGTGTTTACTTTCGTCAGGGTGATTCCGGCTGTTGCTGATGGACTCTGTTACCTGGCATTCATTGTTTTCCATTGGACTTCCTGTTTCCTGTGAACTGTTCCTCACCAAAGAAAGAGGACGTACTTTCACTGGCATTAGCTTTTATATGTGAGACTCTATGGTTGTTCACGTGGTACCCTGGTGCTCATGGGTACTGTAGTTTTTTCGTTCTACAACGGTTCTTCTAATTGGCTGCTGGGCATTTCTAATAAAGAAATGAGAAAGCATAATCCTCGCCTCCTTGTCCTTAATAGAATTGAAAATTCTTGTCACGAATGTTTGCAAATTTTTAATTACACGCGCTACCGACTTATTTTGACAGGTTGATAAATATTGTTGTTTCTTTAAAGAATCACATTAATTTATTTTCAAAGCTGATTTATATGAGATTTTGCACACATTTTTTAAATTTTTTATAAGGCTTTATTCGGAGCTTAAACACAAAGTCCATAAAAGCACATACATAACAATAAAAGAAACATCATATTAACAAAATAATCAAGCTGTTAAAATACATTTAAAAAACATTAAAAGCAGTTTAAAATATCATACTAGGCCTAGCTTTAATGGCTCGAAGAAGAAAAGTGGCAGTAAATAAACAGACATCAGGTGTCGGGTTAAATAACAATTTCATAGTATCTTTTACTGTCCTAACTCCATATTTCTTAAAAACAGGTTTTAAAAAAGCTGAGCGAAAATTGCCATAGATCGGACAGAATAATAAAAAATGCACTGTGCTTTGAGCAGTAGTATCACAGGGGCAGGGTCCATTCGGGCGTTTTTTGATACTTGGAAATGCCACCAAGTGGTGGACAATCCCAAAACGAAATCTTGTCAGTACGAACCGATGGGAGGGTCTGGTGACAAAACTCAGATATGGTTGAAAACCCATCGTCTCGCAGAAACTATCATAGAACAAACAGGTAGATAAATTACTACTGTCCCTCCCACGCACCTCTATCTTATGGCTCATGAAAACAGATTTCATTTCGTTTTTGGTCAGACCCGAGACTGCATAATGATCCTCTATTACATTAAGACCATAGATCTCCAGGAAACTACCCGAAACAAATTTGACCCATGGAATCTTTTGATGATTATCAATAGAGAAACAGTCTTTGATGATAGCTCTGTTTAGGGAGGTCTCTTCCTTTGCCCAAATAGCTCGCCACAACAAAAGTGGTCTAAGGGCTACAGAATCTTTAAGATGTTGAATACCAAACTCCCTCTGCACCAGATCGGTAGAAACCGAAGTGGGAAGACCCAGGAGTCTTTTTAGGAAGAGGTTTTCCTCCACTTGTAGACTACCACTAGAAGAATGCCCCCAAATACCAGCACCATAGAGAGCTATAGAAAGACACCTCATTTGATATATTTTCAACATGTCTTTTAACCGTTTATCCCCAATTTTAGATGCGAACTGAAAGACCCCATGTGCGCATTTCGCCATCCTCACTCTGACATGGTTGATCTCACTGGTCCAACTACCTGACTTAGAAAATGTTATACCTAGGTAGTTAAAAGAGTCCACCGTTTGGACCTTAACCCCATCAATAAAAAACGAATGCGGTTTTTTACAGCTCTTACCACATTCCATGACAAATGTTTTAGTTTTATTAATCTTCAACTTCCTTTCCTTAATGAACTGAGAAAACCTGTTCATTAGTCGTTGAAGGCCAATGGGGGTCCTAGATAAAATAACGGCATCATCCGCATAAAGTAAAACTGGGACGTAGAAATCAAGGGTTTTGGGGGCGTCAGCCGCAACGGCCTTTAAAACAGAATCAATCTCGTTAATAAAAAGTGTAAAAAGTAGAGGGGCAAGCACACAACCTTGTCTAATACCACGTCTAATAGGGAACTTAGAGGTACGCTCCCCTTCCGGGCCAAAGCGAACACTAGTTCTAAGGTTAGCGTATAACCGGGCCAAGAAATAAACAATGCCCTCGGGTGCCCCCATTTCCAATAATTTCTCCCATAAGATCTTATGGTTCACCATATCGAAGGCACTGCTCAAATCTGCAAAGCAGAGGAAAAGAGAACCATTCTTGGCCTTCGTGTACTTCCCTATCAGAAGATCAAGGTTGAGGCACTGTTCTACTGTCCCTCGACCCTTCCTAAAACCGTATTGGGAATTGGCTAATATGTTATTTGAATTGGCCCATTCTTCTAGTCTAACCAGAAGCACCCTGCTCATAATTTTCACAGAGGAATCGAGGAGGGAGATTGGACGGTAGTTCTTAGCGTCCCTCCTCTCCCCCTTCTTATATATGGGAATAATAATAGATTCCTCCCAGGTGTTTGGGACTCCATAACGGACCGCTGCATTAAATACGTTAGTTAATATCGGGCCCCATATCTCTGGTTCTTTTTTGTAAACATCTATGGGCACCCCGTCGGGCCCCTGGGCCTTTCCTCCCTTACTAACAAAGATGCAATCCTGAACCTCGGAAATTGAAATGTCTAAGGGAATGGCAGGCCAGTCCCCACCCCCGACCTCCAGAGATTTATCCGAGTCAAAAATCACGGAGAAGTGGGAGACCCAGCTATCTGCACTGACATTGGCCGTCAGTTCAGGCATCTCCTCGCTCTTAAGAAAGGGACTATTAACTGTTGCCCAGAAAAGGGAGGAGTCAGAAGTTTCAGCCGCCTGGTCTAACTTGTCCCATGCCTCATGTCTCAATTCGGCCTTCCTTTTTTTGACTGCGGCCTGATAGGTGGCTCTAAGCTCCCTGACCAAAGGAATATCCCTTGGTTTAGCTACGAGTGCCTCTTTTAAACCTTTAAGGGCAATGGTGCTAGCGTGGTCGAACCACCCACTTTGCCTGCACGACTTCCCCTTAAGAAGCCTAGTAAGATTGGCCTCTATAATGAGATTAATGTATGTAAACTTGGGTACTATTACATCCGTTAATACTTGGCTCTCTAAAATAACGGCAATTTCGTTTACGCAATTAAAAATAATGGAGTTGGACAGAATATCAGCTTTATCTCCCTTCCACCTAATTCTAGTTCCATTTGGGCGGTGGGGTTCGATATTAGCTATAGTGTTAGGATAGGGGCCTTGTGTCGCCTTCCAAAGAATGGCCTCCATAGTTAGGCAATTGTGATCACTAATGAGATTATCCACTACCAAAGGGGCAGTACACCAAGGGTTAAGGCTAGTTGAAATTCAAATAAAATCAATCACCGTATTTGCATTTCAGCCCGTAAAAGTAGGGATAGTTTCCCCAGAGGCACCTTTCAGATTCTCCAACAATTCAATATCGTAGGTCATCAAGATTTTGTTTAATGAATCTCCGTATGGGTTATGGGGAAAATGAGAGACGCCTTCCCCCCAACAATTTACAAAAGCACAGACCCTATGGGCAGATAATGGGCACACAGCAATATTAAAATCCCCTAACCATATGAAATCAAACACAATATTGTTACCCGTTACAATGTCAGCCAGAGCAGACTCTAAAGCAAACACTACCTGCTGCCTAGTATTGTCAAAAACATTATTATAAAAATTAATTAAAAGGATATTTCTACCCAGCTTCTGGTATAGCCATAGGATCTGGGAATGGGCCCCAATGGGTACATATTTCTTAACAATAAGTGGTGCATCCACAGAAATCAGAATCAAAAGCCCACCCTTAGCTCTGCCCGAGGTGGAAGCCACCGCCGGCAGTTGGTAAGAAACATAACCCGAATAATTAATGGGGTACCCGCTTTTCTGCATACGTTATAGTCAATGTTTATTTTCAACAGCTTCAAACTTTATTTTGGTTATCTTCAATTAACTTACTTTGAATTACACGCGCTACCAACTTATTTTGACAGGTTGATAAATATTGTTGTTTCTTTAAAGAATCACATTAATTTATTTTCAAAGCTGATTAATATGAGATTTTGCACACATATACTTATCCAGTTTCATTCAGCATTAAATAATTTCTTTCTTTTTGAATAAAGGAATCACTTGCTACTTGTAAGTTAAATAAGTCTTTTAGAATTAATTCGTAATTACTTACAGTTCAGGTTATTGTCAGAATTTTTGCAGAGTTGTTTGAGAAAAGAAAAAAAAACCTTCAGTAATTTGTTTTCATATAGGTCCTGTGTAGTCCATGTGATTCTTGCGACTATATAATTCAGCTTGTAATATTTAGAAGTTTCCACCTTCTAGCAGTCAGCTGTAATTAATTAAAAATTTCCAAAGCATATTTCCTTTTGAAAAGAAATCTTCCTTTTTTTATGTGTGTCTTCATCCCGCTCGTCGCCTATGTAAAGGAGTCTTCCAGACACAATAAATATAATTCAGTAATGTCCTTTAATGGAGCGTGTAAATCCGCTTCCACATCTATCCCAGTACATCAATTGAATGCCCCTTGATCATTCCTCCAGTCTTAACATTCTTTTGGAACTGATGACATCATAGCGTCATTTACACATTACTACACATGGGGCATTCCAGCCATTGTGAAGTCTGATGATGCCCTTTAACAGTTGAATTTACATAAAGCATTAGAGTTGGTTTTAATGCGAGAATTTATTTAATAACTTACATTAACCAGTTAGGTAGTCCCATGCAGGAGTTAGGTGGGTTGGGGTGCCAACCGCTGGCCCTTTGTTAGCCAAGGGGGAAATTAACTTTCTCCACAGCAAAACAACAAATTTGAAGTGTTACTGTTAAAATGTAAAAAATATGTCCTACTTAGAAAAAAAAACACAGCTCCGTGCCTTAGGGCACTATAGGCCCTCCTTAGGCAAGACTTATATATAGTGTTAAGGGGTGGCTGGCTTTGCCATTGGTGTGAATGGTTTGGTCGAACTCGCAGTGAGAGTGCTGTCCTTGCAGCCTGGGAGCCACTTTGTACCTTGTCACACACAAGGTGGCACAATGGGCGCTGCAGCCGGAGTGAACACTTGGCCTTATATTCCCTGGTTACCATATAAAAGAGATCAATAAGTATTTCGGTCCTTGTCAATTGGGGGTATCCAATTGGACATGCAGTTTGTACAGGGTTAGAACACTGGCACTGGTGTCTGGTTAGCAGGCCTCAGTCTACTCTCAGATTAGAAAAAAAAACAGCAGCATCAGCCTAAAAAAGATGGGTGTGGACCTGCAGAAAGGGGTATTTCCTTTCAGACACTTATGACAAGCCATGGGAACAGCGATGTAGTAACTAAATGTAAGTGAAAGGCAGTGAACAGACCGCCTGGGTGTAAGTAATGAGAACATGAGTGAGGTATGAGTTCAAAAGATTAGGACACAAGAGAGCCGCTAGACAGAATTCATGGGTACCTCTGAGGGTCCCTTGCACTCTGCGGTGACTACCACTAACAGAGCTAGTGTCCCTCCACCCTCAGAACCACATAGGACACACATATTATACACTGCACCTAAGAAACTACTGTAAAGCCACAGCTAAAAAAAAGTCCAGTTCTCACACTTAATTGTCAAAGTCTCAGTAGATGTAGGATGCTGGCTCTCTATATAGTGCACTAAAATAAAGTACACTCTGGAGAGATTCCAGTGAGATGCAGATTGGAATACAGAGGCAAAAGTAGATAATACTAACACTCTACTTGTTGTAGTGTGGGCTAGCAGTGAGGCTTATCAGAGGGTAGTGCTAAGCATGCGTTGTACTCACTGAGGCAATACATGAGATGCACTCAAGAATTAATCCAAGTCCAGTTTATACAAATAACATCATTTTTAAATTATAATTTTTTTAATGTAATTGTTTGGACCAAGAACATTGTTCTACAGTAAGCACTTTTTAGCATATGAATTTTCAACGTTGTCAAAATGAAATCGTTTTGTGCATAATTATGCACCATCTGAATTCAATGGGCAGAAATAAGAAAATACATTTAAAATCATACAGTTGGATTTTAAGATTCACCTTCGGTATTTAAGTAACTAGCAAAGCCAGGCCCAATTTTCCGCTAGCAGATTTACTTGAGCATCGCAAGTCGGCCTTGAGCAGGGTGCTCAGTTCGTTGATAGCTGGTGCTCTAAGAAGGAGAGGGCCTCCTGAAAACACACTGCATATGGGGACTTAAAGGTACATCTGAGAGGTCCCACTAGTGGCAACCTCTTACAAGGGCCTCTGGACCATGGGAGCACAGCTGGATCATTGGTACCCAGGCCTGAAGGGCTGGGTGCAGAGCAGAAAGGTCAGCCAAATGGCACACGTTAAGTTGTCCGTGCAGGCAGGAGCAGTCTGTTTTGAAAGACTATTTCGGGAAAGCTGGGCCACTCCCGAAGTGGGTCTGTGGATTCAACGTTGCTTTATTGGTGTTTTGAGTCCGGACTGGACTCTTCATCAGGGCGAATATTGCAGAGTGTCTGGTACCTAGGCTATTGGTGCGACACAGCTCCAGTAGGCCCTGGTGTCTTTACAATTGGTGGAAAGACAACCAGATTCTGCAGTTCTGTGGCTGCAGGGGAGTGGCACCTCTACTCCAAGGGAGTTCTTTGGTGATTGGTAAAAGGTTGGAGGAGCTCCGGGGATCCTAGGGGCCTCCCAGTTGCAGGACAAGATAGCACACCATGATTGTTGGGTCCATTAAGGCAGCAGGCTGGGTTTGGCACCAATTGTGCCATCTATTTGAATGCCCGCTCTGTTCCTAAACATTCCACTGAGCTATGGAACCTTTTAGACCAAGAGGCCCCAGATATCTGCCTAATCACAGAAACCTGGCTTCACGAGCATGCTCTGCCAGACATACATGAAGCTTTCCCCCCTCAATATAAAATAATTAGAGCCGACAGGACTCAGACAAAAGGAGGAGGTCTGTTAATAGCGACTATTAATGATCTTGATCTAACTCTTTTAGAAGCTCATGTTGACAATCACCTAGAAATCTGTATTGTTAAGATTAAGGGTTGCCACAATGGATTCTGGAGGGGGGCTTTAATGTATCGTCCCACCGGACCCAAAGGCGACTTTTCAGATAAATTATTGGAACTGTTAGCTCCTCATGTTTTGGCATCAGACAATTTTCTTTTGATTTGGGACTTTAACTGTCATGTTGTTACACTGTCTGATTCCGATGCAGAGAGGCTGATTTCCAATATGAGTATCCTAGGTTTCACCCAACTGGTGCACGGACCCACACACACTGCTGGTCATACTCTTGACCTTCTCTTTACTAATCGGCCTGAGATAACTGTACTACCTCCTGTTCCACTACTATGGACCGATCACTATCTTTTAAAAAATTTAATTCCAAATATGTTAATAAAAAAGCCCCTGAAAAGCGATTTCTCCCTACGAAGACCTTGGAGCAAAGTTACTTTGCCTCTTTTTTTAGAACATTTCCCCTGTGGCCTAATTAGCCCTGATCTAGATGTAAATCAGACACTACACATTTTTGAAGAGGCAGTTTCAACTGTACTGGATATAATTGTTCCTCCGGTACAGGTAAAGACCAAGATAAGAACTGCTCCGTGGTATACTGACCAACTCAGAGTTACAAAGACCATTTGTCGTACAGCGGAACGCAAATGGCGTAAGAGTAAACGTTTTGATGACCATGCTATTTATAAAGAAGCTCACCACCGCTATATGACGGAAATCAAAGCGGCAAAAAATTTTTTCCTAACCGACCGGATAAATAAGGCAGGCAGTTCTACTAAGGAGCTCTACCAGGTCCTAAAGGAATTTACAACCCCTAGAAACCAGTCGTCTGCACCTGTCTCGCAACATTGGGTGGACTCCCTTTCCAACTTCTTCGAAGAAAAGATTTTAACAATTCACCGATCTTTGGCTTTTCATGATAATAGTTCGGATCCAGCTAACGAGCCTGATGCCTTCACTGCCCCCTCTCATCTTTTCGATGAATTCACTAATGTTGACTCTAAATTAGATCTCAGGGCCTTGCAAAAGATAAAGTAGGGTTCTCCCAGTGATTTGATCTCCCCGAAGACATTTTTAACAATTGCTCCCGCACTGGTAGACAACATTACAGATCTCTTTAATACATCACTTGCAGAAGCGGTTTTTCATTCAAGCTGGAAGACTGCCCGTTTGAAGCCCATTTTGAAAAAGCCTACGGCTGATCCTAAACTCCTCTCCAACTACCGTCCAATTTCTTTACTCCCCTATCTTGGGAAAGTATTGGAATCCCTTGTTAATCAGCAACTTGTTGTCCATCTGGAGAGTCACAATCTACTGGACCCTTCACAGTCTGGTTTCAGAGCCGCTCACAACACTGAGACGGCATTGGTCGAGGTCACAGACAACATCAGACGGGCTCTGGACAGGCACCAATCAGTTATTCTCGTACTCCTTGAGCTGTCGGCTGCATTTGACACCATCTCTCACAGCATTTTAGAACATCGGCTGTGGAAGATTGGTGTCAGTGGTAAGGCCCTGAAATGGTTCAGAAGTTATCTTTCTGACCGTAAAACCATTGTCCAGACGGGATCCAGTATCTCCTCCACAAGACCTGCTACGATGGGAGTACCACAAGGCTCCATCTTGAGTCCTACCCTTTTTAACCTGTACATGACCCCATTGGCCCCAGTGATTAGGGCCTACGGATTTGATGCCATATTGTATGCTGATGACAGTCAGGTCATAGTCACACCGGGTCCTGACCCGAATGAAACCATGGTGCGTTTTAAAAACTGTATGTCCCACGTCAACAGGTGGATGAAAAGTAACCATCTTCAACTGAACGGTACTAAATCTGAGATCATGCTTTTTGGGAAAGCGCATGACTGGTGGCCTTCCGACCTTGGCACCTGTCCTGTCCCCAAAGAGGTGGTCCGTAATCTGGGCTTTCACATGGACAATCAACTGTCCATGAGGGCCCAGGTTAATCATATCATTAGTTCATGCTTCGGAATAATGCGCATGCTGCGGAAAGTTTTTTAATGGATCCCCTTGGAAGCAAGAAAACCTTTGATCCAGGGTCTTATTACCAACCGAATGGACTATGGTAACGCTCTTCTGCAGTCCATTAATGAGACCTTTTTAAACAAATTGCAGACTCTACAAAATATTGCGGCTAAATTGATCTTGAATCTGCCTTATCGAACGTCTTCTGCTCCATGTCTCAGAGTTCTACACTGGCTCCCAGTGAGAAAGCGTATTCTCTTTAAGGTCTTATTCCTTACGCATAAGTATCTCTATGGGAAAAGTCCACAATACTGGTCCAAAAACCTTTGCTGGTACAAGCCCCAGAAGTAACTTAGGTCCAGTACCAAGTCTTTTCTTACTCCCTTTAGAATATACACAACTAGACAAGGTGGTAGATCTTTTTCGTATCTAGCCCCGGCTTCCTGGAATAAACTGCCTGTGGACCTGCGATCCATCCCCATCCACAGTTGTTTTCGTTATCAGCTGAAAACATGGCTTTTTGATCAGTAACTCTCATCTGTCACTCCGCAACAGAGCTGCTGCAAGCGCCATGAGACTCTCCGGAGTGATATGCTTTGCGCTATAAAAATGCCTCTGACTTGACTTGACTTGAATTGTCTGCCTGCTGCAGGGCTTCAGTCCTCCAGTCAGCGACTCCTCTTTGTCCTTTTCTTCTCTGTGTCCATTGAATCTGAGGTCAGGGTCAAGAGATTACACCTATATATTAAAGTTAGGATGTGTTAAATGGGGAGACGGGTAGTAGCCAACAGGCTACCTACCTTTAGGGTGTCTACACCTTCTAAACGATTACTTCCTGTGGAAATGGACACTACCCTGACTCTAATTGAATAATATTCCCTCAAGCCAAGATGGAGGGAAATGCGAAATGGAGTACACATCTTCTGCCCCACCTTAAATGTGGTGCTGGCTGAATGGGGACCCACCTCCTAATTTTCCCACCTGCTCTCCTACCAAATGTGGAGCAGGAAAGGGGAGTTGGCATCTTCCACTAGCTGGAGCTGCCCGGGTTGTATTTCAAAGTCAGCATCGCCTTTGAAGCTTCCCTCCTGGGAAGGCCATCCTGTCCTGGGGGAGGTATGAAGCACCTCTGCCCAGAGGAGCCTTTGTTCCTGGCCTCTGAGAGCACTTGCTCTCACCACATGAGGTCAGAAACATGTCTGGTGGTGGCAGCCTGGCTAAGACTAGTCAGACACCACACCAGTGCTTGGTAGGATTTCAGACAGCTCTCTAAAGGGTCGCTTCTGTGCTTTTATCAATAAATCCAACACATTCATCAGTGAGTATTTATTAAGACAAGATGTATGGTACCAAACATCTTAGGGTAAAGTGAAGCCATCATGGAGCTAGAAAACTTGTAATGACAAGTATCTACCCATTTATTCTCGATTGCTTCCCAATTCTCTTAAGATATCCAAGCATGGACTTGATATTGTAGGTTCATATCTGCTCCTGTAGATATGTACACACATGGGATATAGTGCACCCTGACTTGGGGGCGCACCAAGACATGCAGCCTGCAATGGCAGTGTGCATGGTCTTGGTGAGAGGTCTGTGGGGTGGCACAATTGGTGCTACAGCCCCAGTGGACACTCTTCGGTCCCATTGCCCTAGGTACCAGGGGTACCATTTACTACGGACTTATAGGGGTTGCTGAAGATGTGCAAATTGTGGTACAGTTTTAGGCAACGAACACTGGTACAGAGAACCTGGTTAGCAGGGACCTAGTATGCCTCAGTCAAAATTGGATCAAACCCCAGGCAAAAGTAGGGGTTACTGCAACAAGACCCCTGTTTCTCACTGTAAAAAAATACAATTGGTGGCATCATAGCAAAGTATATGACATGGCACCTCACCCTTAGCGTCACCAAATAAAAGCACGATACAAACCCTGAATCTGATATCTCTGAAATAACAAAATAAGGCCTGTAATTTGCTATTAGAGCAGTTAATTAATTTTTTTAATTTACATGTTCTCATTCAAAGAACAAACTTTTTGTTGTGGAATTTTCAGACGTCACTGCAGGAATAGCATGCTTAAGCACGACTCCCGAGGTGTGCAGCAGAGGTCCTAGTTCTCTGTTCGACCTCCTGCAGTTTTGCGAACCCCATGGAATGTAGGATAAGGAACAAGAACCCGGCAAGAGTTTGCAAATGCTTGACTAGAGCCCATGAACATCAGAAACATTTTTAAAGAGCCCCAGAAATTCATTGAAAAAGAAAAAAGTTTAAAGTGAGGTCATGATTTGCGTTTGGTTAGAAGATCTTAATATATGTTTTTAACATTACTGATGGACCATGGAGGATGGGCTACGGTCCGTCACGGTGGCAGAGATCTTATTGCTTGAAACCCGGACAGAGAGTAGTTCATCCTGCATGGAGATGACCGCTGACCAGCGGGCAGCTTTGTATGTTGAAGGAACAACAGTTCCTTCACTATACAAAAAGTTTGTTAGCCAGCTGTTGGTTTTGATGTGCATCCACCAAATATATATATTGTTGTTCAAACACAATGTAGTTATTGAAAAAACTAATGACCCCCTGTTTGAAATAAGGGTCTCTAATTTGCAATGGTTTGCACCTTTGTCCAAATAGGGACCCTTCCTTCTTGTTAGAATAAGGGGAATGCACTCCAAAAATAACCCCTGCTCACCCCCTTGGTAGCTTGGCACAAGCAGTCCGGCTTATCTCGTGGGCAGTGGGTGAATTATTTGCATATAACCAACAGTAATACAGTGATAACACTACACAAACACATCACACCAGTTTTAGAAAAATTACCAATATTTATCTGTGCAACCAAGACCACAATGATATGAGACCAACATATAGTAATCAAAAAATAGGCAGTTTGCAAGTATGACTTAAAAATTCAGTTCCTTGAAGTCGGTAGCTCCATTGGGTGTTACAGCGGTGCTGAAAATAACAGAATTTAACAGTTCTGGCCAACCGCGTCTGTGCAAATCGGTGTTCATGTCAGCAGACTTGTAAATAGTACCTTTGGTTCCGCCGGTTGTGGTTGCAGTGTGAATCGTAGCAGTGCCCTCAAGTCACGGTGCAGGCAATGGCTCGGTGACAGTCGTCCAGCACTGTCGGTGAGACCATGGTTACAGTGCGGAGTGAGGCGGTGCTCGTCGCGGTGCGAACAGGTCACAGTGCAAGCGACAGTGCTGGTTGAGGTGAGCTGGTGTCAGTCAGCCCAGACTGCGGTGTGGGGCGGGGCAGTGTATCGTGTAACTTACGAGTGGTGCCCCCAAACCACGGTGCGGTGACGGCTGTCGCGGGCAGCGACGTCGGTGAGACCAGGGCTGCACAGTGAAGCGAGGTGGTGCAGAGTGGTGCCCCCAGGTCACGGTGCAAGCAGCAGCTCGGTGGCAGAGGCAGTTGTGGGTGAGATCAGGGTTGCAGTGTGAAGTGCGGCGGTGCCCTCTGTGGTGGCTTCACGACATCCACAGCAGTGTCGGTGACGGTGTCTGCTGCTTTCCCCCTCTGTGGCAACTGAAACTGTGGTTCCAGAGGCGGTACCCAGAGTAAAGACAATTCAGTCCAGTCCTACTCAGCAAAGGGGCAGTACTTCTCCTAGCAGTTCTTCCAGCTATTCTTATTGGCAGGTTCCTTGATCCAGGAAACACAAGGAGATGATGGACGGAGTGCTGAACAATGCAAACACTCACCCCAGTCACAGATCTGGGTTGAATCCATCATTGTCAATTCAATTCAATTTGTAACTTTATTCGATTGTGAATGAATACAATCATAAAAGTATAAAAAGCAGCAATACAGTTCATTATAAACAGGAATATCAAAAAGACACATCGTAAAGAAAATACATTGTCATGAGAGAGAGTGTGAAGAGAAACCATTTACATGTTAATCCTATTTCTGATAGAAATCGCTTTCTTTAAGTACAATGTGATGATTGCAACACAGAGGCAATTGTTCAATCGTTGAATTTCGTACATGGCTAAGTGGCATTGCCGATAGCCGAGCTCTCTCAAAAAAGGTAACAATTGGGCATTCCTCATTTGTTGATAAAATTTACAAAGTAAAACAACATGCATTGTACTTTGGGGGGAACTTCCATCGCAGGGACAAGGAGGTAATACATGGGACCAATTATTAACTGTTGGGAAGCTGACCAATCTATGAAAAAGGCCCAGCCTAAAACGGGTTAATAAAAATCTATCATAGTTACGTGTAACATGGATCAGATACGGCTGAATATTAAAAGAAGTTAAAATTAGATGATGATTTAAAACAGTGGGTTTTGTGATCTCAGCAGTAATTCTTAAGGATTCTAGAAAGAGCAACCCCTCTTTTTTAAGTTCTTTCCGTGAGATATCAGACATGGTGTGGGGTTTTAAGTAGTAATCCAATTTACCAATGTCGCTTAAGAATTTTTGAACATAGTTCAACCATGGTATCCTCGAGTATCCATCTAGTTTTAGAACATCTGCCAGTATGACTCTGTTGAGCTTGTGTTCCTCTTTAGTCCAAACCCTATGCCAGAGTAATACCGGTTCCAACTTAATAAGGTCAGATATAAAAGGGAGGCCCAATTCCAGATGACAAATAGAATTAGAGGTACTCCTAGGAACAGCGAGGATATATTTTAAGAAAGAGTTTTCAATAACCTGTAGCTGAGAAACATCAGCAAAGCCCCAGATCCCACTACCATACATTGCGGCAGAAACGCATTTGGCTTTATATATCTTGATTAATTCAGTGGGTGGTCTGGTGCCGAGTTTTCTTGAGAAGGATCTAAGAGCGGCAATTGCACAATTCATTACCAATTTTCTAGCTAATATAGCCTCGCTCCAAACATCCTTCGCAGAAAATAGAATGCCCAGGTAGGAAAATTGATTTGCACAAGATAACTGCTGACCCTCAATGAATATGGTCTTTTTAACTTTTGCACTTCTACCACAGCGCATGATGAAAGTTTTTGATATATTAACTCGTAGGCCCAGATCTTTCATAAAAAGGGCAAAATTCTCAACCATGCGTTGTAGACCCACTTGAGTGCGAGACATTAGTGCGGCATCGTCCGCGTACATTAATAACGGAATAGGACGACCAGCAACATGTGGGGGATCAAAACTAGTATTACACAGGGCGCTCTCCAGTCCATTAATATATAAATTAAAAAGGATTGGTGCCAGGACACACCCCTGCCTGACTCCACTCCTGATGGGGATTTTGCCCGTGCACTCTCCCGTTCGTCCAAAGCGGACCCGAGCAGATGCGTCACTGTAAAAACATTTAAGAAAATAAATAATATTTTTTTCAACCCCTATTTGATCCAAAAGTAACCATAGTTTAGAGTGGACAACGCAATCAAAGGCGGCTGAGAGGTCAACAAAAGCCACGAACAAGTTCTCCCTCTTAGCCCTGGTGTACTTCCCAATCAGCATTAAAAAGTTAAGGCCCTGTTCCACTGTTCCCAGGCCGGGACGAAATCCATATTGTAGGTCGGACAAAATAGCATTAGTCTCAACCCATGAAAATAGACGGTCCAAAATAACACGACCGACTATTTTAGTATAGGAATCTAATAGGGAGATAGGTCTATAGCAACCCGGATCGAGTCTATCCCCCTTTTTATAGATTGGGACTATAATCGACTCCACCCAGGTAGGCAAAAGATCCGTCCCACAACTTGCATTAAGAACCTGAACCAAGAGAAGGGCCCACAAAGATGGAAGAGACTTAAACACGTCTATAGGCACACCGTTGGGGCCAGGGGCCTTCCCACCTTTACTCGTTAAAATGGCTTTTTCAACCTCTTCTAAACGAAACTGCAAATTGCCACAAAGTGGGTAGTCCAAGGGTTTGCAAGAAGGAAAAAGCAAACCATCACCCTTATATACATTAGAGAAATGGTCAACCCATTTATCCTCTGGGATAGCTATCTCTAAAGAGGGACAGGCCTCTTCTGTAAGAAAGGGTTTTCTAATAATTTTCCAAAAACTTGCACAGTCATTGGTGACCGAAGCATGAAGAAGCGAATCCCAAGATTCTTTCCTTAACTCGTCTTTTCTCTCTTTTAAAGCTAATTTATAAGCTTTCCTAGCTTCACGGATATCTTCCAAGCACCTGGGATGGATAGATAGCTTTTTCTTTAAATATGAATATGCTCTAGTACAACTAGAGTTAAACCAACCGTCCCTAGGTGCAAAATTACTTTTACATTTCCTCGTTAAGGAGGATTTAATTTCGACACAAATTGTCATCATTGTTCTTTAGCTTACTTTGCCACCCCAGTTCAGACACAGCTATATGTAAATCAGTCTTGACCCTGTGCCTCATGGGAACAGTCCAGCCCGAACTGCAAAGTCATGTCTTCCCTGGACCGGAAACAAGCATCCTGCAACCGGTTTCTGGCTCACAGCCATCATCAGCCAGGATAGCTTGAATCCAGTGGCAAAGTGAGCAAGGGACCCATGTCTGGACATACCCTGCCAACTTTGGGCGAACAAAGAAAACACAAGATGATGGACGGAGTGCTGAAAAATGCAAACACTCACCCCCAGTCACAGATCTGGGTTTAAGCCATCATCGTTCTTTAGCTCACTTTGCCACCCCAGTTCAGACACAGCTATATGCAAATCAGTCTTGACCCTGTGCCTCATGGGAACAGTCCAGACCGAACTGCCAAGCCATGTCTTCCCTGGACCGGAAACAAGCATCCTGGGACCGGTTTCTGGCTAACAGCCATCATCAGCCAGGCTAGCTTGAATCCAGTGGCAAAGCGAGCAAGGGACCCACGTCTGGGCATACCCTGCCAACTTAGGGTGAACAAAGCAAACCCAAGGAGATGATGGACGGAGTGCTGAACAATGCAAACACTCAACCCCAGCCAGTTGACTGGGGGTGAGTGCTTGCAATATTCAATACTCCGTCCATTATCCCCTTTGGTTTTGCTAAGTTCGCCCTAAGTTGGCAGGGCATGCCCAGATGTGGGTCCCTTGCTCACTTTGCAACTGGATTCAAGATAGCCTGGCTGATGAGGGTTATGAACCCGAAACCGGTCCCAGGATGCTTGTTTCCGGTCCTGGGAAGACATGGCTTTGCAGTTCAGGCTGGACTGTTCCCATGAGGCACAGGGTCAGACTGATTTGCATATGGCCATGTCTGAACTGGGGTGGCGGAGTGAGCTAAAGAATGATGATGGATTAAACCCAGATCAGTTGACTGGGGGTGAGTGCTTGCAATGTTCAACACTCCGTCCATCATCCCCTTTGGTTTTGCAAGGTTCCTTGATCCAAGCAAGTTCGGGGGTCTGGGCCCCAACATTTATACTGTATATCTCTTTGTTCTCTTTGGCAGAGAGTGTCTGTGCTTAGGCCAAACCAGTTCTGTCTCCTCCGGCCCAGCTTCCCTGCAGGAGATGGAGACAGCATTGTCCAAGGCAGATCAGGCCTATTCGCTTCTCTAAATGCAGCCCAGGTCTATTCTGCCCAGCCCTGACTCATCCAGAAAAGGGAGGACACACCTGGACCCCTCTTCCCACAGCCCCTGTCAAGCCAAAGCCAGACCGTCAATCCACAACCCAGCAGAGGCAAATAGGATGGCAATGCAAGAAAACACAAAACATAAAAATCACCTTCACTAAAAGATGCATTTCTATATTCTGAGATCAGGCATACTAAACTCCATTTCTCTATCTTGTCCCAATGGGAAGATATACTCGTAAAATATTACAGAGGATTTCCCATTCTATCCTATCCTATGCGGCAGATAGCCATTCAACAGTGGAAAACGAATACACCGTAGTTCACTATCGGGGCATATAACACACACACCCCAGTACATGTATTACCTTTCAAATACACTGTACCCTGCCCAATGGGGTACCTTGAGCCCACCTTAGAGGTGACATATGTAATAAAAGGGAAGGTTGGGGCTTGGCAAGTGGGTGCACTTGCCAAGTCCACATGGCAGTAGGCACTGCACGCAGATTGTTCCTCCCTATCAGAGTGGGGATGACATCCACAAATGGATAACTGCACTTGAGAGGGCCTGTAAAGTACAGAGGGTCCCTCAGGAGCAGTGGGCAGTGGGCAGCTATCTTGTGGCTCTCCTTTGTAGACAAAGGTAGAGACAAGCTCCTCAAAGAAAGAAGAGGATGCTGATAATTACACAGTCTTGAAGAGTGCTCTGATTGATGGGTTTGGCTTAACCACTGAGCAATACAGAATTAAGTTCAGAGATACCCAAAAGACACAGACTCAAGACTAGGTTGACTTTGTAGTTTGTGCTACTAAGGCTCTGGAAGGCTGGTTACTTGGCAGTTAAGTGTGTGATTTTAAAGGATTGTACAATTTAATTATGAGGGAGCAGATCCTTAATAATTGTCAAAATCAGCTGTTGCATCAGCACTTGGTAGACTCTGATGTGACCTCTCCCCAAGAATTGGGTCAGAAGGTGGACAAATGGGTCAGAACCAGGGTGAGGCAGAAGGTTCAGAACCAAGGTGGTGACTCCAAGAAGCAAGATTCAAAACCCTCAGACTAGGGTGGGGAAAAGAGTAAAGACCAGAAGTCTTCTCAAAGGCCCCAAAAATCTTCTACTGGTGGGGAGTCACAATCCAACAAAGGAAAAAGGCAAGAAGAAACCATGGTGTCAAATCTGTAAACAGAAGACCTATTGGACAAGTGACTGTAACAAGTCCAAGGACTCAACTCCAACCACCACTGCCCCTAAGGCAACTGCTCCCCCTAGTTCAGCTCCAAGTGGTGGTAGTCAGAATAAGGGTGTAGTAGGGTTAACCCTGTGATCTGAGATGGACTCTGGCCTAGTCAGAATTCCAACTCAGGCTGTGCTGGTCTGTGATAGAGGCCTGGATATGGGCTCCTTATTTGTCAGCCCCAGTAATCTGGGCAAATACAGACAGCAGCCTTTGATAAATTGAAAAGAGGACTTGGCATTCAGGGACACAGGAGCAAGTGTCACAATGGTGACAAAAGATCGTGTGGCTCCTGTGCAAATCATACTTGGTGAGATGTACCAAGTGACAAAATGCTAGCAATGTCAGGACACCATTCCTTGGCAGTTGTTAATTTCATCTGGGGAGGGGTAACTGGCCCTAAGAAAGTTATGGTAAGTTCAGACCTCCCTATTGAATGCGTGTTGGGCAATGATTTAGAAACTTCAGCTTGGGCTGAAGTGGAGCTCAGGACTCATGCAGAAATGTTGGGCATCCCAGCAGATTTGTTTGCTATGACCAGGTCACAGGCAAAAATGTCTTCCACTGAAAAGGCCCTGGATCCTGGAAAAGTGGACCAGGCACCTTCCAAGTAAAGGAGCTGTTGGGGTAAGGCAGTGTCTTCCCCTCTGACTCAGAGTACAGATCAGTCTCTTGAGGGAGATGATCTTAGTCCTGAAGAAGGAACTGTCCCAGAGGAGCTTGAGCCTGATCAGGTTGAGTTCTTGGGGACACGGGGCCCTTCCAGGGCAGATCTCTGAGCCAGGAGCAGCTGAGCTGCCCTTCTCTTGAACCCCTCAGACAACAAGCTGTTGCTGAGGCTGCTTGGAGTGCTAGTGGGTCCTATAGGATTTACTGGGATGATGGACTCCTTTACTCAGAGAGTAGAGACCCCAAGCCTGGTGCAGCCAGGAGATTGGTTATACCTCTGAAGTTTAGGGGCTTCCTATTGACACTAGCACATGACATCCCATTAGCAGGTCACCTAGGCCAAAACAAGACGTGGGACAGAATTGTCCCTCACTTTCATTGGCCTCAAGTGTGAAGACACCAAGGAGTTGTGTCGCTCCTGTGTCACCTGTCATGCCAGTGGTAAGGCAGGTGGTATAACAAAGCCCCCCCCCCCGATAACACTACCTGTGGTGGGGGCTCCCTTTGAGAGGGTTGTGATTGATATAGTTGGTCCCATGTATCCTCAGACTGCTTCATGGCACAGATTTATACTGGTGATGGTGGATCATGCCACTAGGTATCCAGAAGCAATTCCCCTTAGGACCACCACAGCTCCTGTGGTGGCAAGGGCCCTCCTGGGAATCTTTTCCAGAGTGGGTTTCCCTAAGGAAGTAGTTTCAGACAGAGGTGTAAACTTCATGTCTCGTTTCTTAACTGCTATGTGGAAGGAGTGTGGAGTAAATTACAAATTTACCACCCCTTATCACCCACAATGCAATGGGTTAGTTGAAAGGTTCAACAAAGCCCTAAAGGGCATGATTAGAGGTCTCCCAGAAAATCTGAGGGCAGATGGGACATACTTTTGTCCTGCCTTCTCTTTGCCTACAGAGAGGTTCCACAGAAGGGGGTTGGCTACAGCCCATTTGAACTTCTGTTTCGACATCCAGTTAGGGGTCCATTGTGTCTAGTGACGGAGGGATGGGAGTTACCTCTCAAACAACCCTAAAACAGGAAATTGTGGACTATGTACTTGGTCTCTGCTCCAGGATGGCTGAGTACATGAAGAAGGCAACTAAAAACCTTGAGGCTATCCAGGAATTGCAAAATGCCTGGCATGACCAAAAGAGTGTGTTGACTGTTTATCAGCCAGGACAGAAAGTATGGGTGATGGAGCATGTGGCCCCAGAAGCCCTCCAAGACAAGTGGAGTGGCCATCATACCATAATTGAGCAGAAGGGAGAGGCTACCTATCTGGTGGACCTAGGAACCCCCAGGAGACCCCATGGGGTATTCCATGTCAACAGGCTCAAACCATATGTTGACAGGGCAGACATGGGCTTGCTCATGGCTACTGATGAGGGACAGGAGGAAGAGAGTGATCCACCCCATGGCCTGCTCTCACAGAACCCTGACAATGGTTCAGTAGATGGTTTAGCCTTGACAGGCAGCCTCACTGACCAGCAGCAAGCTGATTGCAGAAAAGTTCTACAATAGTTTAGACATATGTTTTCACTGTCTCCAAGTCAGACTACCTGGTGCACTCATGAAGTGGACATTGGGGACAGTCTGCCTGTTAAAAATAAGATTTACAGGTAACCTGACCATGTCAGGGACTGCATCACGACTGAAGCCCAGAATATGTTGGATTTGGGAGTGATTGAACCCTCTGATAGCCCTTGGGCTAGTCCAGTAGTCTTTTTACCTAAACCTCACACCCAGAATGGTAAGAGAGAGATGAGGTTTTGTGTCGACTACAGGGGTCTCAATGCAGTCACTAGGACTGATGCTCATCCAATTCCTAGGGCAGATGAGCTTATAGATACTTTGGGCTCAGCCAAGTTTCTGAGCACATTTGACCTGCCAGCTGGCAACTGGCAAATCAGATTAGCTGAGCATGCAAAGCCAAAATCATCATTTTCAGCCCCTAGTGGGCACTACCAATTTGTGGTGATGCCCTTTGGTCTGAAGAATGCACCTGCCACTTTTCAAAGGTTGGTAAACAAAGTCCTTACAGACCTGGAAGCCTATAGTGCAGCATATATAGATGATATTTCTGTCTTTAGCTACACCTGGGAGGATCACCTGGTACACCTTAGAAATGTTTTGGAGGCCCTACAGAAAGCAGGCCTCACTATCAAGGCCACCAAGTGCCAGATAGGGCAGACTCAAGTTGTATACCTGGGCCACCTGGTAGGTGGAGGTCAGGTTCAACCATTGCAGAGCAAAATCCAGACCAGCAAGGACTGGGTTGCTACAACTACCCAGACTCAGGTCAGAGCTTTCTTGGGCCTGACTGGGTACTATAGGAGGTTTGTCAAAGGATATGGATCCATACTGACCCCTTTGACTGACTTAACTTCCAAGAGAATGCCAAAGAAAGTTCAGCGGACAATTAGCTGTCAAAAGGCATTTGATGACCTGAGGCAGGCCATGTGCACTGCTCCCATTCTGCAAAGTCCTATCTACTCCAAAGTATTCGTTGTCGAAACAGATGCATCTGAGTTGGGGGTAGGGTCTGTGTTATCACAATTGAATGATGAGGGTCAGGATCAGCCAGTAGCTTTTATTAGCAGAATGCTGACCCCCAGAGAGAAACGATGGTCAGCTAATTGAGAGGGAAGCCTTTGCTGTGGTTTGGGCTCTGACTCTGAAGAAGCTGAGGCCATACTTGTTTGGCACTCACTTCCTTGTTCAGACAGACCATTAGCCCCTCTCATGGCTAAAACAGATGAAAGGTGAAAACCCCAAACTCTTGAGGTGGTCCATTACCTTACAGGGGATGGACTATACAGTGGATCATAGACCTGGGAGTAACCATGCCAAAGCAGATGGACTCTCCAGATATTTCCACTTAGAACATGAAGACTCAACTGGTCAAGGTTAATTTAATGTCCTGACGTTTGGGGGGTTGTGTAGGAGAGTAGGATCTGCTTCTTATAGTTATCCCCACTTTTTGCTGATGTTTCACTGTTTTCAACTTAGTCTGGATGGGATCCTGCTATTCAGGACCCCAGCCTAGCTGCTTTCTCTTATAAACTGATTGCATGTACTTTAGGGTCACTCCAGATTGGATTCTGGGGTACCCTTCTAAGTCCCTAGTATATGGTATACTATATACCCAGGGCATAGGTACCCCAGAAACCTTGCAGGGGCTGCAGCATGTATTATGCCACCCCTGAGAGGCAACTCAAATTGAAACAGGTCTGCTACTGCAGCCTGTGTAAGGTGGTGCATGCACCCTTTACTTAGATATAGGTTCACTATATCTACCTTATCAGTGCATATATATACCTATCAGTCACCCCTATGGTAGGCCTTATCAATCCTGAAGGCAGGGTGTTGGGTTTTATGTGAGAGGGTGCCCATGCATGAGCAGGGCCCCTCTGCAGCCTTTGCAATCTATTCTCTGGGGTTGTTCTGTGATGCAGCCATACTATATACTCTTAAGTGCTCAAACGAACAATGCTAAATGCTAACTTTAAAACGGCTGCACATAAAACTGTTGTCTTTGGTGTCAAACACCTTGGAATCATACCTCCACACAAGTAACTGGTGTGGGAGGTATGATTCCACCCTCCTAGAGGGAGAAATATGACAGCACCGGTACACCCGGTACCAGCTTTCTCGACACTGGCATCACAAGATGGATACTGCCAGTCACAGACACGAGTCTGCCCTCCTGCTGCTGGATGAAACTCCGGCAGGGGAAGGCTGGACAATAGGTTTCCTGTCACAGGAAGGTGTAACCACCTCCCAGACAGGCTTTAGTGTATTGGGGCTTGGTGGGTGCACTCCAAGAGTGCTTTGATGGCTGTACTGGGGTCACATTGGGTGTCCCTGTGCATAGTCCAGCTCAAACCGGCTGCAGGGGCTATCAGCCCCTGCTCTGGCGTGAAACTTGACAAAGGATATGGGTGTAGCCACCCCGCTGTCCTGACTCTACCATAGTTGGGTCCCCAGAGTTTGTCCCACCCCTTACTTGGGTATAAAGTAGGAACCCCTGGCTACAGGACTTTAGATTTACCTGGACGAAACTCTGCTACAGAAACCAAGTACTTCAACGATCTACACTGCGCTAGATGACTGAATAATCTCCCTTGGAGTAAAGGAGTTACTCCCCTGCTAAGCAGGCACCAAAGACGCATCTGACCGGTTTGCAACTTCAAAGCTCCTGAGGACTCTGAAGACTTTTGCAACACAGGAGGTGGGTTTCCAAGATTACCTGAGGTCGACTAGTGTGCTCAGCAATCCTGAGACCCATATTCCTCGTGGGGACCGTGCAACCCAAACCCCTGGGCACCGCAGCCATTTGCAGAAGCATCTGCTTTCCGGCAACCCCTGAAGCTGTGCTCTGGGCTACTTGTAGTCCAGACCCCGGGCAGTGATTCCATTGAAGACTACCGGCCTACACTCCACGAGTGTTCCCTGGGCTGGTGTTTTGTGATTCCTCTCCAGGTCCCTTTGCGATCCCTGGTCCTTCGACCTGTGGGCCCCTGAGAAGCGAAATTTAACTTTCAATGGGCTTTCCTGGTTTTTCCAGATGTGCTCTGACTCTCCCATCAGTTTGGGTGTCCCCAGGACCTTGCTGGTCCTCACCTTACCATCTTTTCTCTGACCTCGTGGTTTGCAGTTGCCAAGGCTTGTTGGTGTTCAATCCGGACACTGCCCCCCAGCACTCAACATCCTCTGTGGGACGGCTCGTCTGCAGACTTTGGTCATCATAGACATCTCCTGGTCCCCGTGACTGCAGAGTCAAGCTTCACCTCTTCTCACCTGAAATACCCAACATCAGTGGGTATTCGTCTATCGTGCCCCTGGTCACTGGCAAGTGACCCAGACTCTGTCCCCGCTGCTTTCAGGTTCTTCTCAGCTCGGATCCAGGCTTGGATCACACCGGACACTTTTCCTCTTCACAGCAGCAGCACTTTGCAGCATCTCGCCATTGAAAACGACGAAGATTCCCAACACCATTTGACACCTATGCACCCGGCTTCGCTGGGTTAGGTAACACAAGTACTCCGGTGCTCATATGGGTGCTGGCCTTAGAACCTTCTAAGTCTGAAAGGGTTTGCTCAAAGTCCTCTCCTAAGTGTCCTTATTCTTTAAAATTCCAACCACGTCTTTCCCATAGGATTGTACGGAGCTTGCGGCTGTGTTATCACACTGAACGTGTCCCCCGTGGGTCTCCTGTGTCACTACCTTGCGTGGTTCCTTGGGGTCCCAGCAATTCTACATGCTCTAGGCACTGTGTCTAGTCAAGTCGTGGTTGTTATGCCACTTTCTTAATATATGGTTTGGTCTCCCCCTGGGGCCTACTGTGTATTGTGCTATTTACTGTCGTTCTAGTACTGTAATATTGTGTGCCCTGTTCTCTAATCTCATAAAGAGGTTAGTAGAAATAATAAATACATATATTTTATATATATACCTTGTGTGGTTCTCCTTTCATTTGGTCATTCAGGAGGTTATAGACTGGTCAAACAAGCTGCTTTACATTCCTTCAAGACTTAGCCTGAAGGCTGCTCTCCATAGCTACCACTAGGATAGCTTTCAATTAACCTAATCATCAATAAGGGTTGTTTGGGCTGCTACAAGGTGCCCACTATAACTAGTGGACAGCATATACTAGGCCAACTTCTCACACTTAGCAGTTAATCAATTATGCAAATCATGGAAACATCAATCTTTAGTCCAATTTACAGCACTTAGACTTTAACACTGAACAGTAGTGAGAAAGTGCGCAGAGACACTAAAGCAGCAAAAACAGCATAAAAACCGGGAGGTCAGAAAGCAAAAAGACTGGGAAAACACGCCAAAAGATGCCAGGTCTGACAACCCCGCACCCCCAAACACCATGGGTGTGGGGTTCCATATATGTGTGTGTATGTGGTTTTTTTCTATTTTTTTTCCATTGTCACTCCCAACCAGGCTACACAGGGAGGATGTATTTTTGTTGTCAATATAAATGCTGCTGTTCAAGCCAACAGAACCAGTTTTGGGCGCCAGCCTTTTGACTTTGGCAATTCTTGATTTGTTCTGTCTTAATTTTGCAAAACGTTATAGTTGGGGAGCTGCCAGGCCCTTTCCAATCTACAAAACGAGTAAAGGAAAAAAAACTAAAATGTAAATGACGCAACACACTTATGGATGACGTCTGACTGAAAACTATTAGAAGTAACTGTTTTACACAAATTTGGTAAGATCAAACTAATACCCAACCTAAAAAAGACAATTGATCTGGTGGTGGCTGCCATCATTTTGCCTTTGCTAATGCTTTTTTGTAATGTTTTTGTAAGTCTTTATAACAAATGGTACAGATGGTTGAAAGGTTAGCGAAATAGAGAGGCTTGCAAAACAAATAGAGACTTATAAAGACAGATGGTCAAGGTTGGAAAAACAGATTGATAAAGATAACCCTTCTGATAGAGCTAGATAGATAAACTTGAAAAGATAGATACGTTGATAGAAGGATAATTTACAAAGAAAGATAGAATTCAAAAAGATTGATAAATTTGCCAAGATAGAAGTTGCATGGAAAGAATGACAGTAGATAGATAGGTTGATAGACCGGTAGATAGGTTTATAGACAGGTAGACACATACATAGGACAGGTAGATAGACTGGTAGATCGACACACAGAGATAGATAGGGTTGCAAAGACAGACCACACAGCACAGATTAAATTAGTAAAGTAATAATTAAATACCTATATAAGCACAGCAAACAAGAGCACTGAAAACAAATTAAAAAGACCTTCAAGCAGGACATACAGACTAAGTTGGTTTACAAGCATAGCTGTAGACCTCAATTAAAATACATACAGGAGTGCAATTATAAATGCATTTCATTGCATGCTGTCACTTAACTGCCAAATAACCACAGATACTAAGGAAGTTAAGTGAGGGGTTTTATTTATGAGTTTGATTTATAAGCCAGTTGACCACTTAGTATGGACGACTTAAGTTCAATTTGATTATACAGAGTAAAAATAAAACAAAAAGGTCTTTAACTCGTCTATTTTTCATTTCTAGGTCCTGGCGGAGTCTTCGACCTGTTTTCTTGATGCCCTCGGAAAAGAAAAGATTGCCAGGGTAAGTCACTCTTCTTTCTAATGCTAGGTATAAGAGAGGAAAGGCTGGTTCCCAGAGAGCTAAACACCCGTGATCCTGATATAGCCAACAAAAAGGGTGGACTTATCAAATGAATGAGAAGTGTTTGTCTTTGGTTTGTGCAACTTAAGAAAAGGAATGGAAGATTGAAATATACAAATTTCACTTATTGTGTCAACTGACTATTTATACAAGGCTTATAGACATTTAATATTTTAAGCCCTAAGACAACACAAGCTGATAGATTGCCGCTGTGCTTTTTACACGTAAGGTTTCACCTGTCTCCCCTGCTGGTTTTCTCGCTTCCAGCCTCAGGCAAGGAAACAGGTTGGTTTTGGCTCCGACAAATCTTCACAGGTGTAGCTCTTTGCAGCATCTGCACCTGTGCTGCTTTTCCCTTTGGAGTTTTCTGTTAAGCCACCTTCTTCTGTATTCTGGGGTTTAAGAGGTCCTCCCCGCTCTCTGATTGGTTCTGCGGTGACCTCGTGACCAGCACCATCCGATTCTCTTGAGGTTGCGGTTTGCTTTTCTGTCTGACCCTCGTGATGATTATCTGACTGCAGAGGAAGGGAAGAGTGCTCAGGTAAGCAGAGAACATGCCAGGGAGTGGTATGCTCTTCTGATTCCTGTTCTTTCTCCCTTTTACAAATGCATTCTAAAAAGTGAATTACTTTATAAAGAAAAGATTCAAATGGACACCATCTGCTAAACTCTGATAAAGCAGATATTGTGTAAACAAAGGCAGCTCCAGAAGGAATTTACAACATCATTAGCAGGAGGCAGGAACTGATAAAGCTGGAATCTGGTTTGTGCTGTGAAGAGCTGGCAGAAAGTATCCTGCTATAACATGAAGCTCTAAACACACATTAAACAACGCTAACGTAATTATTAAGTACAAACAAAAACATTTGCGCCACAGGAAAGTTCTTCCTTGTGAAAGATTAAACTGCAGTCACTGAGGTTAGCCAGAATCTGAAGTAGGCTGGCCCACTGCTGGATATGAAGGGGGGCATCTTGTCACAATGGATTTAACATTGTAGTGTATCATGGGTGGACGGTCTGACTCTTTAAATAAGCAACCTTCTCTGGTGTCTTGATTACTCCTTGAGTCCACACTCCTCGATAGAAGGGGATCACAGAAGGATTGTATGCCCTTAAACTGCCTAATGTATCTTAACATTGAAAGTGTAATCTAGAATTTCTTCAGCGCACTTGTCTATATGGGCTCTGTATTTAAGTTTATTCATTGTTTCTTTTTCTCAATCTAACAGGTGAAACAAATGCAGTGATATATTAACAAGGTAAAGGCATTAACTATGACAGGTGTGGGCAGTGATATAAAAATCAGTATACCACTAAATCTCTTCCCTTGAGGGCTAATGCCTCGCCAAAGTCTTTCTACAGCAACAAACCCAAACTGCTCAACGAGGTCTGTACTTGGCTCTTAGGCATCAGCTGAAATACATAGAAGACATAACACACTGACATACTGAAGCAAGTCCGATGATGTACTCATTACGAAGAAATAGCTACCCTGGTATCAGAAAGAACACGCAGAAGAGAAACCGTATGCATATCTAGAATGTGACAATACCTTTATTAGGCAGAGAAAGATCATAAATTCATACTGGAGAAAAACCATATTGATGGACTAACTGTGGAAAAGTGTTCTTTGTAATGAAAGACCTAATGCAGCGTCAGAGTGTCCATATAGAGGAGAAACCATATAAATGTACAGAATGTAACAAGAGATTTATTAGAAAGGCACAACTGATGTTACATCAGAAGGTCCACACTGGTGTGAAACGGTATGACTGTACAGACTGTGACAAGGCATTCAGATGGAAGAGTAATCTAACGCAACATCAGAAAGTCCACACAGGGGAGAAAACATATGAATGTACAGAATGTGAAAAGGGATTTGTTGGAAAGTATGGTTTAATTCGGCATCAGCAAGTTCACACATGAGAGAAACCATATCAATGTACAGAATGTTCCAAGGCATTTAGAAGAAATGGAGATCTAAAGTATCATCAGAAAATTCACACTGGGGAGAAACCATATAAATGTGCAGAATGTGACAAAGCCTTTATAGGAAAGGGAGCCCTGAAGCAACATCAAAATGTCCACATTGGAGTGAGACCATTCAACTGCACTGAATGTGAGAAGGCATTTTTTATGAAGCACATCCTAAAGTGCCATCAAAAGATCCACTCTGGGGAGAAACCGCATGAATGTACAGAATGTGACAAGGCATTTACTTCCAAAGCACAGCTAATACAACATGAGATAGTCCACACTGGGGAGAAACCATAGGAATGTACAAGATGTAATAAAGTGTTTGGAAGGAAATATAAACTAATGGAGCATCAACAAATGCATGATGGGGAGAAACGGTATGCATGTAGAGAATGTGACAAAGCATTTGTTACCAATGGACAACTAACACAACATCAAAAAGTCCACACTGGGGAGAAACCATTTCAATGTTCAGAATGTAACAAAGCATTTGTTACCAATGGACAACTAACATGGCATCAAAAAGTCCACACTGGAGAGAAACCGTATGAATGCACAGAATGTGACAAAGCATTTGTTACCTGTGGACAACTAACACAACATCAAAAAGTCCACACTGGGGAGAAACCATTTCAATGTTCAGAATGTGACAAAGCATTTGTTACCAATGGACAACTAACGTGGCATCAAAAAGTCCATACTGGAGAAAGACCATATAAATGTACTGAATGTGACAAGGCATTTATTAGAAAGTCCCATCTAATGCAACATCAGAAAGTCCACACCAGGGAGAAGCCCTATGAATGCACTGAATGTGATAAGGCATTTAATAGTAAGTCACATCTAATGCTACATCAAAAAGTCCACACCGGGGAGAGACCATATGAATGCAGTGAATGTCATAAGGCATTTATTACAAAATCACATCTAATGCAACATCAGAAAGTACAAACCGGGGAGAGACCCTATGAATGCACAGAATGTGACAAAGCATTTATAACAAATAGACGGCTAAAGCAACATCAGAAAGTCCACACTGGGGAGAGACCCTATGAATGCACTGAATGTGACAAAGCATTTATAACAAATACAGAGCTAAAGCAGCATCAGAAAATCCACACTGGGGAGGAACTATCTAAATGTCCTGAATGTAATAAAGTGTTCAGAAGGAAGAAAAATCTAAGGCAACATCAGATAGTCCACTCTGCCGAGAAACCCACATGAATGTACAGGATGTAATAAATTGTTTCAAAGCAAGACAAACCTAAGGCAGCATCAACACATCCTCACTGGGGAGAAACCATATAAATGTACAGAATGTGACCAGGGATTTATTTGTAAACAAAAATGTATTCAACATTGGAAAGTTCACACAGGAGAGAAACCATATCAATGTATTGAATGTCACAAGGCATTTATAACAAATGAAAAACTGAGCAAAATCAGAAAATCTTCATGGAGTGAAATCCTATGTACGTACAGAATGTGATAAAGGCAGCATCAATAAATCCACACTAGGGAGAAACCATATTAACGGACAGAAAGGGACCTAATGCAAAACCACATTGAATATGACATCAGAATGATCAAACAGGAGAAAAACCATAAAAATTTATTGAATGTGACAATGCATTCATAAGAAATGGAGAGCTTATTCAACATCAACAGTCCACACTGAAGACTACACTGAATGTGGCAAGGCTATTATTAGAAAGGGAGAGTTAAAACAACATCAGCAAGTCTCTGCTGTGAAACATCTGTATGAATGTACAGAATGTGACAAAGTGTTCTTAACAAAGCAACTGCATGAGTGTACAGTAAGTAAAAAGGCATTTATCACGAGGGTACAGCACATCCAATGTACCATCACAAAGTTCACACATGAGAGATACCATATCAGTGCACTTGTTGTACCAAGGAATTTGTAAAAAGCAAAAAAAACTCTACATCATAAAGTTCACATGGGAGAGAAATGACATGATTGCAACAAAGCATTTATTAGAAAGGCATAGCTAATGTACCATCAAAGTCTACATAGAGAAGAACACATGTATCAGACGCAGGAGTTGATTAAAAAAGGTCCCACTCAGGATCGGTTTGTATCTCAATATGGTCTACCTCTCGACACCGTCAATCTCTGAAGACTTTTATAGTACAGAGCTTGGAGATGATCAAGTGGGGCAAGGAAAGGAAGGGAACAGCGGGGAAGGAGACCTATAACACATAGAAACATGAGAAATATCCAATAATTAACCAAACTTGATTGCAATATACCTTAGTCTAGTGTGTGTGTATATGTATGTGTGTGTGTACATAGATCTTGAAATACCTGTAACAAAAAATAATTTCTGCATACTGAATGTTCAATTCTCATCTCATCTTGCTTATTCCTCAAGCTTAATGAGATTCGTCACACTAAAAGAAAATCAGGATGTAATAATTAATTTGTAAGCAATAAGTTATCATAGTACTGTGAAAACAATTACCTAGACCATTTACCATTCACACATCACAGGGGGAAGATTCCTCACTCAGAACTCTAGTAGCCCCTTTTAGAAATGGCCAGAAAACATAATCGGAAAACATACATTGATGTGCATTCTTTTTATATCATAGTTCTGATTTCATTGCCAGGTAGAAGTTCATTCAGTGTATCCGTATCATTTTATTCTCCATCAGAAGAAAAGACTATAACTCTTTGATATGATAGTAGAACAATTCCTTCTCTATAATGAGAAGTGTAAATTAAGCAATTTATCCATATAGTGGCATTTCCTTTCTGAACTGTTCCAAAGATATTCAGAGTCACTTTCCTCAAGAACCTAGGGAAGGTTTCCAACAGTTGAAAGTGTACGATGGAGAAGTTATACCATATCTGTTTGAAAACTCCATATAACAAGAAACAATGGTGGATCCTACGAGGAATCGGTTCCTTAAATAAACATACGAGGGCTATACCAAAAGTAGAGAACTTCCCTTTCACCAGACCGGAACATGCCACATACTGCATTCGGGACTCTGGAACTCTGTCTGTAGGTGATGAAAAATCTGGCCCAAAATGCGGACAGGTTCTGATTTGTCTCTTCTGCTAACAACAGAAAGTGGAAAAAAATGGAAATACCACATCCGAAGCAGGCATTCAAAACCGCATTCCTTCATGCGAAATGTAGTGCGGTCTTCACAAGGTTTGTTTTTCCACGTAATTTCGCACCGCCCGCCACTTTGTTAAGGTGGAATACGTTTGCCTGCATTTCTTGTATCTGTCTTCCCAGTGACTTTCCTCCTTCTCCTGAGAACCACCCAAACAAGTGGTAGCATTTCTTTGTTTTCTGGAAGAGTGTCTCAATCGAGTGGTAACAGCATGACAAGAATACCACATATCCCAACAAATGTGTACTGGCATTTGTAAAAAAAGAAAGACCAAACACAACATCAAAAAGTCCACCCTGGGGAGAAACTATATACATTTTCTGAATATGACAATTAATTTTTGGCAGCGCAAAGCTACTACAATACCAATAAGTCAACACAGAGTAGAAAGTCCTGACGGTGGAGAATGCATATCACTGCACTCAAAGCAGCAAGACATCCTTTACAAAAGAGCTTCCCAAACTTATTTGGCCTACCACACTTACCTTTTTATTTTGTGTTCTTTATTTATGCTTCCACTGCCCCTTTTTTGTATTCAATGCCCCCCAATTGCACCAGAGGCTACTACCTCCCTCTGGATCATTCGGGCCCCCCCCCTCCCAGGGGTGGGGGGCAGTATTGCCCACTATGGGAACAACTGCTTTACAAGGACAAAGCTAATGCAACATCAGAAAATCGTTACTTGTTGGACACCTGTCCTCCAGGAGCGTCACCACAGGAATATACTGAATGTGACAAAGCCATCATTACAAAGGGACTATTTATGCAACATCTGAAAATCCACAGTGGGAAGTAATTGAAGCAATAAATGTGACCAGGTGCTGAGCAGGTAGTTCATATTGGCCGAAACAACTTTTTATTGCAAATCGTTTTTTCACAGGATGAACCTCATGTGTCAACATGCATTCCAGGGAGAACTTTTATGTCTTCATTGTGACAAGACATTCATTACAAAGGAATAGCTAAAGCTTGATCAGAAGTTATAAACTGAAGGGACGGCATTTGAATATTATAAATATGAAAGTGCATTCCCTTCAAGCGCTCTCTGATGGGGCATCAAAAAGGCCACCTGGGTGTAAGATGTACTGATTGTGAAGTCTTCAATTTAAATCACCTATCAGTTACTACAACAAAAAATCCACACCTGCTCACAAATATCAGCGATGAAATACCTGAACAAAATGTGTAACAAAGGAACACAAATAGTGTCAGTCATGGTGGGTGCCGAAGGAGTGGTCAAGAAACAGCTCCAGGACAACTTAGATCATGTCCGCGGAGGTGACTACGTGCAAACTCCAGAGAGCATCACACTTTCTCTGTATGCAAATGTTACAGAAAGCAACAGCTGGATTTCTTTCCCTGTTCCCAGCCTAC
Source organism: Triturus cristatus (assembly GCF_964204655.1). Lineage (NCBI taxonomy): Eukaryota > Metazoa > Chordata > Amphibia > Caudata > Salamandridae > Triturus > Triturus cristatus. Next base: position 1,903,026,413 of record NC_140589.1, read on the forward strand.
TGTGGTATAAGGGCTATTTTGGCCACCTAGTGATAAGACCTGGCTCTGCCTATTTACCTAGTTATGTGAGATTTGTTCTGCAGGGCCTTCTACGGCTCGTATCCACAGTTTTGATTTACATTTCTGATAATCAGATCCTAGCTAACCAACTCGGAATTTCATGTTCATGCTGTTTCCCGTTTACATTTTGTTTCTTTCATTAACACTACAGCCCGGTAGAGCACAAGTGGAGTTTCTGGGTCAGTTGAAAGTCAGATGCCACTGGCCTTAGAGGTTTGCACCCCCGAAGTACGTGTACATCAGGTTTATGGTTTCATGTGGGATAGGAGCTGCCACCATTTGTACAGACATTTCAGGACAGCTTGCTGGACAAACAGTGGATGAGAGATCTCTGCTTATAGCAGTGATTAGCATCTCCTATATACTGTGTAGACAACAATTGTATTATTTCTACTTCTGTACAGTGTATTTTTTTTAACATGCTGATCAGTAATAAAATGAACATCTGCTGAAAGTGCTGACTGCCATTTTAAATTTGAACACTGTAATCTTTCTTTTTACGTACAGTGTATGCAGTTATTTACTTTTCTAAAGTGCTCTTATGTCCATTCAGGCTATGCCCGTGCAATACAAAAAGAAAACTAAATCTGTGTCCTTGAATGGGGAAAGAGCAAGCAATGGACGTAAACCTTGCTCCAAAAGGATAAACTCTGTGGCCACCATAGGGGAAAAATAGGAGGGGGTTAATGAGGAGACTAAAACAGAGGATTTATGTTTAGAGTCCATGGAGACAGACTCGAAATGTCACCAATGTGTACCCCTCCTCTCACTTCAGTCTTATAAAATGTGAGCACCTGGTCGATGGATCCCTTAGTTTTTTCCAATGTGAGTAAATTGTCTAGTACCCCCCTCCCCGATTTGGGGGGTTGGTGGAATTTATTCAATCCAGATCCTTGAGTTGGGCAGAATGGTGCATCCTGGGATAGCCAGATGTCGCACTTTGCAGGAAGTGATTATCAGGTGGTAGGGAATCTGGCTACCAACAGCAACCTACCCTGAGGACATTTTATGAAGATAAATAGGGCACCCTGGCCTCCGATATTGTCCTGGTCTGGAAGCAGGCCTACCCTGCTGCACCAAGTTTCAGGCGCAGAGAGGGTGCACCAACACAGGCTGCAACTGGTGACTCGCAAAGAAGATCTGTACCTTAGAGCAAGCCAAAATCCAGAGAAGGATTTGGCTGTGGCCGAGACACTGGATGAATCGCTCTGTAAACACTGTCAAGATATTAGGGACCTAATACTTGATATGCAACTCGATTTTTTATTCATTACGGAATCATGGCTAAAAGAGTGGTGCAATCCGGACATAGCCACTGCACTCCCTCCTAACTATAATATTTATAGGAAGGACAGATCAGATTGCAGAGGGGGTGGCCTGGCCATCATTATTCATGATTCACTTTCTTGCTCCACTCTGGATCTGTACTCCTTTAAAGGCGCGGAAAGCCTAGGCTTCTGTATTTCCCTTTATGCCTCATTGTCATTTTCAGGATTCCTAATCTACAGAGCACCAGGGCAAAGTGCCACCTTCATAGACTCGCTAGGAGACTCCTTAAGCCAGCCACTTCTTAAATACGCCAATTTCACAATGCTTGGTGATTTCAATTTCCATTTGGAATCTAAAGGCTCTCCAGGAACGGACAACTTCCTTCAAATTATAGAACTCCTTACTCTAAAACAACTGGTTGAGCACCCCACCCACCAGGCTGGCCATACCCTAGATGGGATCTGTTCCAACTTTACTGCATTTACGGTAAACCCCCCCATCCCGCTAATCTGGACAGATCATTATATGATTCCACTCACCATCGAGTATTCGCCAATAGGGCGCCCAGATCTCCCTTCCCCCGACTCTAACCCCAGACATCAATGGACCAAACTTATGAATAATCCTAAACTTATGCCCCATGCACAGGCATGCAGACCAGTTTTTACAGGTAATCTGGACCAAGACTCGCGCTGTCTCCATACTTGGTTCTCTACCATATGCAATGACCTAGCGCCTCTAGAGAATCATGACAAAAAGAAAAAGAGGAAACCAAAAACTCAGAAGGCACCCTGGTTTACTCCCGAGTTAGCAATAAAACAGTATCAATGCAAGCAACAAGAACGTAAATGGAGAAAGTCCTACAACACCGACGATAGACTAGCCTACAAAGCTAACAGAAAACTTTATCATGACCTTATCAAAATCGCTAAAAAAGTCTACTACTCAAAGGCTATAATGGAGTCAAAACTTGATCAAAAATCAATTTTTAAAATGATAACATCCTTCACCAATCCAAAAGGATTACAGAAAGAGCTACCCGCCTCACAAACCCTGTGCAATGACATCTCCAACTACTTTGAAGACAAGATTCTCAAAATTAAAAAGAACTTTCCCTCTACCCCTACTAACAAAGAGGCTAGAGACTCAAACCCGGGTCAGACTATCTTTGGTATTACGACCTTTAAACCGGTATCATTGGAATCAACCTTCAAGGCCATAATGACCTGTAAATCAGGATCTCCATTAGATGCCTGCCCCCCCATGATCCTACACAAACTTATTGACATAATCAACCCAGTCTTAAATCAAATTGTCAACTCCTCATTAAGTACAGGCACTGTCCCAGACAATTGGAAACTCACCCTGGTTAAACCCCTTAAAAAGAAACAAAATGTGGACTCCACGGTCCTCTGCAACCTACGGCCCATTTCACTGCTCCCGGCTTTGGGCAAAATCAGGGAGAGGTTCGTGCACAAAGAACTCTCAAGGTTCATCGAATCTAATAACACTCTTCATCCTCAACAATCTGGCTTCCGTCCTAGACACTCAGCGGAGTCTGCCCTCCTAGAGGTCACGGAGGCGCTAATAACCCTTGCGGACAAGGGTAAGAAAGCAGTCCTGATCTTACTGAATCTATCCGCTGCGTTCAATACTATCTCACATGACATCCTTCTCACGAGACTCAAACGCGGCGGCATTACAGGTACCGCTCTTGCGTGGATTAAATCTTTCTTAACCAACCATAGACAAACTGTCTCCCTAGGCCCCTTTCTCTCAACGGAGAAAAACATAACAACAGGTGTCCCTCAGGGCTCCTCCTTAAGCCCTCTGTTGTTTAACATTAATATGGCCCCTCTTATCTTCCTTATAAACTCCTTCGGAATCGAAGTAACATCCTATGCTGACGATACCCAAATGATCGTCTCCCTGGACAAGAATAATACAGATGCCGAAGTGAACTTCAAAACGTGTTTCTCACATGTCATACAATGGATGAGGAACAATCATCTGCAATGTAACACCGATAAAACGGAAATTCTACCCATTGGAACTAATGTTACCTTCATCCCAGATAGTTGGTGGCCAGAAGGTACCACCCCCCCACCGGACGTGGTTAAAGTAGCTAGAAACCTAGGGGTCAAATTCGACTCCGCTCTATCTTTTCTCCCTCACGCATTAACCACGGCAGGAACCTGCTTTAGCCCATGTAAGGAACCTTTATGGATTAAAGGGCACAACCTTATTTAATACAACGCCACGGACAATAAAAACAACGGATGCAGGTCATCAAGTGGGATCCCACGAAAGCTCAAACAAGCCTAATGATCTGGACAAGAAAAAACAGGACTGCAACCAGCCTGTTCTGACATCCCGCAGAAGTGTATTACAACTTATACAGAAACTAAAACCCGAGGGTGCACCTGGTCCAAATGGCCTACCGACAGCTGTATTTAAACAAAACAAGGACTTCTGGTCCAAACATCTTACAGCTTTGTTCAACCAAATCTATATCTTTGGCTGTATGCCTTCATCGTGGAAAGGAAACATCGTTCACCCCATCCACAAAAAGGGCAACAGAAGAAACCCAGGTAACTACAGGCTGATTTCCCTTATAGACGTAGAAGGAAAACTGTATGCCTCATGCCTCTTAGAGCAGGTTCAAGAATGGGTAGAAAACAACAACCTACTTCCCAACTTTCAAATCGGCTTTAGACAGGGGATGGGGACAACAACAAACCTGACGACACTGGCTCTGTTAATGGAAAGAGCTGAGAAAAAGAACCAACGACTGTTCGGGTGTTTTATAGACATAACAGCAGCCTTCGATCGAGTGAGTCGGTCAAGACTATGGGAAAAGCTCAACGACTGGGGGATGCCCAGGCCACTACTAAATGCAATAATCCGCCTTTACACCGACACATGGGCAAGGGTTAAATTAGACCAGGGTCTGAGTTTAACTTCAAAAATCAAAACTCAGGACGGCTTAAAACAAGGTTGTGTCTTGGCCCCGTGCCTATTTAACCTGTTTCTGGCAGACATAGGAAACAACCTAGGACAAATAAATAGCCACGCACCCACACTTGGTAACGACCATATTCCAATTCTGCAGTTTGCTGACGACATCGTTTTACTAAGCAAAACCCCAATAGGCCTTCAACGCCTAATTACCAACCTCCAATCCTATTTAGAACAAGAAAAACTGGAACTAAATAGGGAAAAAACAAAAATATTGCGGCTAGTCGAGCACAAGAAGATTAAATTTACATGGACGATTGACAAGTCAGTACTGGAAGAGCAGAACCACTACCGGTACCTAGGTGTGACGATCGGGAAAGGCAACTCAAAAAAAGAACACACTCTGTCTATGAAAGCGAAGTCTCAAACACTGATCTATGCATATAGACAGCTCCAACTGAAAATGGGGGGTCCCAATCTCACTCACCTCCTTAGGGTAATGTCTGCCCAAATTCAACCCACATTATCATACGGTTGAGTAACTTGGCTCGGAGCTGAGGCCAAAATTTTTAATGAAATTCAGAACAAAATCTATAAATCTGTGTTCAAATTGCCTAAATCAGCATCTGCAGCCCAAATCCGCCTTGAATTTGGTTTACAAAACCAACACACACGATCAATGTCAAGGTTTGTAAAATGGTGTCACAAACATCAGCTAGCTCCACCCAAGTCCATGAATCCCGTCTGTTGGCAAGAGATAAGCACCCAAGACAGAGAGTCTACCGGAAACTCTTGGGCAACCTACTTGAACTCCAGCCTCCACGAATTAGAACTTCTAGACACATGGAACAAAGAATTAGACCACGTCTCTTTCTGTAAAATAGCCAACAAAGTGGCAAAAAGCAAATCTTTACTAGAGGATAAAAAAATACTGGCTACTCGACGCCACGCTTGGACCGTAATTTCCTCCTACTCTCATCAGAAACCACAGATCTACCTAGCGACACACTTTAGTCAATACTTAAAAAAACCTTTCATTGACTATCGACTGGGCCTGCACTACTCAAAAGACCTAAGACCGTCTTGGAAACATTCTAACGAAAGTCCCCAATGTAGACTATGCGGCTACCACAACGAAACTCTAATTCACCTGTTTTGCGTGTGCCCAGTGTTAATGACTCTGAGAAGGAAATATGTACGTGCTACCCTCCTTAATTTGAATATAAAAACATACCGACAAGCGATAATAACCTGGTTGAGTGGTTCTTCTCCAATTCTTGCATGCCGGGGTCTCAAATTTATGAGCGAAGCAAATAAACTATTCCCGGGCAAATGAGTTGCGGTACACTATAACTACAAGGATCACAGCAGTCAAGGCCGGACGTTTCCTCACGTGATTACACCTCATAACGTGTTAGATTAAGAACCCAAAAAGCACAATCCTTCGGGGACTTTGTGACATGGTCTTAAAAAAAATATATATAAAAAAAAAATAAAAAAAAGATAACAGAGACAAATTATGTAATTTATGAATGCAAGTTTTACAAATGTTTTTATATTAAATGTGGATTGTAATAATTTTTATTAATTATGCATTAAAGAAAATTGAAATTGAGATTGCTTTAGCTTAATGAGATCACTGAAGAAATGTTTTGATCTCATTCCATTGGCAGAAAAGAAATCAGTAGCAGTCGCCCTGATACTCTCGCGCTTGGATTATTGCAATAGCCTTCTAGCAGGTACCAATAAATCTACAATAAAAGATTGCAAGTGGTCCAAAACACGTCAGCCCGTCTTGTTTTGAGGCTCCCACGCAGAGCATCTGCCTCCACGGCGCTCAAAACCCTGCATTGGCTTCCTATCCATAAGAGAATCCTTTTCAAGATGCTCTTGATTACTCATAAAGCCACTTGCAGCTCGGGACCCAAGTACCTTTCAGCACGTTTCTCCCCTTACACCACCATCAGGACTCTCAGATCTTCCTCAGCCAATCTCCTAAAACCACCTCATTTCAAACTTACCACAAAGGGAGGCAAAACTGTCGCTTACCTGGGGTCTAAAGCCTGGAATGCACTTCCAATCAGCCTAAGACTACAGGAATCTGAATCTCTCTTCAGGAAGGCATTAAAAACTTGGATATATAATATCCCAGATGGCCACTGCTTTGCGTTAATCTAATTTCATCCAACACGAAATTCCTTTCCATCCTTCCTTACTTCGATTCCTTAGCGCCAGGAGGCTCCTTGTGGAGTGACAGTTTGCGCTTTATAAATGCATATTTACATTACATTACATTTTACATTTACATGAATGGCCGTCCAGTGAAAACTGGACTTCTGCCAGGCCCGAGAGAACCTTGAGGGACATAGACATTTGTGGCCAGGATCACCTCACCAAGCCCGTGGACTGAGGAGCAGCTGCAGGAAGACACCTATCAACCATGTTGCATCCACAGTATCTTTAGATCATCTTCAATATCCGGCATCCCTAGCATAAGGACCACTTCCATAGGACTCCATTGAATGAGAATAAGGTGACTGGAGACTTCTTCTGTGGAGGTAACTGCTGCTGAGGGTCTTGCTGGTCTCCCTGACTGGCTCCCAACTGGAGTTTGTCACCCCATGTAACTGTAACCCACCGCATTACAACTAGCCCAACCTTTTTGATGAAAACGTTTCTAAGAGAAAATTCATTAAATTTGCCAATGCTTGTTCGGAGTTGAGTGAAATTCCAGCTCTCCATTTCCCTGGCTCACTCACGCACAGCAGTTATGTGCTATACTGGGCATACATGTTAACGCAGTTCAGACACTCAGGATGTTAGCGTCAAGGACTGGGTAAACACACAGAAGGGTAACTTTACATGGGGGGTCAATAGGCCTTTGAAGGAAATCCACCTTTTCCTGTTGATCACCCTGGATTTCTTTTGCCTTTTTGCCTGACTTTACATCTTTGCTGGCTTTAGAACTCTGTGCACAATACCCCTGCTAACCAGTATGCTTCCCCTTTTAATTGTAGTTAAAGTGGCTTATTCCTGACTAGCACATTTAACTTGCCTGTAAGTCGCTAGTGCATGGTGTAGAAAATAGCGCCCAAGGCCTGGAAGTTAAAAGGCACATATGGACTGCAGTGCCAGTTGTACCATCTACTAAAGTGTCAGTAAACATGCCTGCAGGTCTACCCCGTGTAGCTTGACTGCTGCAGTTTAAACCTGCAGTGCGACCTGTTGTTTTAACAGCACAGTGTCAGAAGTACTGCTCGACAGGTCTGTTGTGCCATGTGCAACACTTGGAGTGCACTTCAACATGAAAGAACTGGATGCTAAGACAATTTTTTTGGAGCCCCTGATTGGTTGCTGAAGAACTCTGCTTTTGTCCTACCAGACTTCTTTCTGAATGTTTGTTGTGGGTGCAGTGTCTGCTTCAAACTGAATTTTAGTGTTAGATGTGGGACGTCACTAGAATTACCACAGTATATTCCCTAGTTACACCCCCAGCCTCTGGGCCCAGGTTTAGAGGTACTGAAGAGTTTCACCATCTTAGAAATGCCTTGACACATGGCATTTTGGCCGTGTTTACAGTGATGCAGACATGAACTAGTGAGAGTGTATTGTAATGATTTCAAGACAAAAATAACACATTTTTGTTTACTTGTTCTTTGTTGTGCATCTCAAAAACACCCCAGCACATTGTGGACACTGCAATTGACTTTAAGGTTGTCCGACCCTATGGAAAGTGGACTATGTTTTACTACAACACAGGAAATGTGGGCATGCAAGTGTAGAACACTCTTCATTCATCTCCTACTTACCCTCACTTTAAGAGTAATGAAGTATTCCGGTCATGACAAGGGGACTTCCCTGTACTTTCACACTTACGTAAGCAAAGTAATAATAATGGTATTTATGTATCTCAATCGGGTACGGTAATATTGGACAAGACACAACACAAGCATAATGATATGTTCCATGGTTGACAAACATGGTGATGATAAACATTACCTACAGGTGGTTTTTCGGCATCAAATCCTGCTGATTGAACCAGAGGTTCCATTGGCAATGATCTATTGTATCTAAAAAAAAAAAAAAAAACTTACTATTCATTGGCATCTTTATCACTCTTCTTGGATGACTAAATTGGTAGCGCTTGTGAAGCATCACTTATTGGGTGACTTCCTTGCGTTTGTGTGGATCATGGTCGAACTACAGAGTTAATTTAATTAGCGTCCGTCCACAGTTTCTGCTGCAAATTATGCAAGTTCACATTTATTTTTGTTTACGCCGGGAGATTGAGTAATTTGCTTAGAATCACAGGATGTAGAGGTAACATCGCTTGCTTTTTTCAGCTGAAGCCCTCCAATGTTGCAACTGTTGAGCCATTAATGCACCACTGTGGGTGGGCTTCAGGCAGTGCTGTTCTCAGTCGGCAGCAGTAACCAAGCAGCGCGTGTATTTTCACTTTCTCATTACCAGGGTTGGACTCGGACTAAAAATAGGTCTGGGAACTGGAAAAAAAAAGACCACTTCGATCTACCCCAATCTTCCTCACTCCACTCTACCCCACTCCAAACCAATGTACCTCACTCCACCCCAATTTACCTCACTCCACATAAACCTATTCCACTCTACCCCGAGCTATTCCACTCTACCCCAATATATCCCACTCCAATCTACCCCACTCTGCCGCACTGTATACTAATCTATCCCACCCCATCAACGTGTACCCATGCTGAACAGCATCCACACTAATTTACAACATGGCTAAAATACTATCCCAAAACCAATAACTCTCGCATAGGTGTAACTTATTGGCTTTGCCAATGCTTGTTTTAAATTATGTCACCTACTTCAGGGATCAGCTAATTTTATAGAGATTCACTGTAATGGACTATGCTCTTAAGTATTCTTTGCATGTCTTCATTATAGTTTTTCTTGCCAACTTTAGATTGGTACCATCAGAGCTACCCCTTACACAGCATAGCTCCACCATACAGCACATAGCACTTTCATACCCCTGCGTCCAATACATACGGTTGGTTGGACCAGGTTTTAGTATCCCGGACTTTGATGCCCAGTGTGGAGGAGATAATGTATCTTCCGAGACATATCCTGGACCACTCCCCATTGCTTGCGACGCTCGCCATACCCAGAGTGGCAATCCCTACATGTCGGCTCCAATTGGAGGCGCTCACGAATTCGCCTGTCGTCGGGAAGCTTGAGGAGGAACTTATGTCTTATTTTAGGACTAACTGTGGCTCGGCATCACCGAGGGGCATGGAGTGGGAAGCGATGAAGGTGGTTGTCTGCGGTTTTTGCCTCAGCACGACCTATGGCGCTTGGAACCAACTCCAACAGGACATTCAGGTCATTGAGTGACAACTGGCTGAACTGGAAGAGGAACCTGGCTGCTGGACTGAGTGGCGGGAGACACAGGAGGAATTTCTGGTGGTGCTGTGCTGCTTGGAGAAGGTCCATTACATCGTATACCAGCAGCACCTGCATGCAAAGGAGACTGCTCCGGGGCACTGCTAGCAAGGCTGATCCGTAAGGAGATGCAGCCCTCGCCTATAGTGCAGATGAGGACTGTGGATGGGTGCACGGTATACAGCCAGCATGGTATTTTGGATACTTTGGTGGACCATTTGGCAGTAGTATACTCGGGGCGCCATGCCCCAGCGTGGAAGGCGATGGGAGAATTCCTCACTAGTCTAAAGCTCCCCTGTCTGAAGCTTGAAATCAGACAAATACTGGACTAGCCACTCTCGAAGGAGGAAATACGGGGAGGGATTAAATCCCTGAAATCAGCCACGAGTCCAGGTAGTGATGGCCTCCTGGACGATTTTATAAGTAATTCGGGCATATGTTGGCTGATTACCTCCTTATAATGAAGCCTTTCAGTCCCGGGCACTCCCGCCCTCACTGAATGAAGTGGTGGTGGTAATGCTCCTTAAGGCGGAAAGGGACAACCAACTTCCAGGGTCATATAGGCCCATATCCCTGCTAAATATTGACATGAAGGGGCTTAGTGGAATCATGGCAGGGCACCTGCAAACGTACATGCAGCGCCTCGTTCACTCAGACCAGGCGGGCTTCATCCCTAAACGTAGCACGGCCCTGAATCTTAGACGTCTGTCTCATGTTTTGCATTCACCCGTGCTCCAGCAGGAGGAATGCGCACTAGCACTGTTACACATCGAACAAGCGTTCGACTCCGTAGGGTGGGCATATCTCTGGGAGGTCCTGCGGGCAGTGGGAGTGGGAGGCTGGTTTCTTCAATGGGTGCAGCTGCTGTACTCGGCACCGTGTGCCTAGATCAGAGTGGGGCGGCTGGTGTCCCGGGCCTTCCAACTGCAAAGAGGCACTAGGCAGGGGTGCCTGCTATCGCTGTTACTTTTTGCGGTGGCAATGGAGCCACTGGCGGTAGATCTCTGAACAAGGATGGCGCCATTTGGGATCACAATTGTCGAGAATATTCATGTGGTGTCCATGTATGCGGACGACACCCTGGTGTACGTCAGGGACCCAAGCGTAGCAATACCGTTGCTGCTGGACACAATGGAGGGGTTTGGGCATGTGTTGGATTTACAAATTAATCAGGGGAAGTCCAAGCTGGTTCCTTTGGGACGACTGGCCCTCTGCCCAGACGCAAATTACCAGAGGTGGGACTTCCATGAGTATGGTCCGCACCCCGATATTTGGGGGTCCGACTAGCGGACACTGCTGATCAATATCTGGCGCACAACATCGGCAGGGTAATGGAGGGTCTGAGAGGCTGGTGCATTTCTGGCAGGAGTTGCCACTATCTCTCATGGGGAAGATAGCGCTCATCAAAATGGTGGTCCTGCCTCGGTGTTTGTACGCAATGCAGCACTTCTTCTATCGGATCCCCGATCCTTTTTTTGTTGGAATGGATAGGCTTATCATTGACCTGTTATGGGGATCCAAACGCAAACGTGTTAGCCTGGCTACTCTGCAACGAACGTGGCAGGCTGGGTGGTAAGAGGTCCCATGCTTGGAATATAACTACATTGCCTTGCAGCTCCAACACACTGTACATTGGTTAGACGGTTACAACAACTGGGAAAAGACCCTGCTGCCGGGGACTTTTGGAGAAAGGGAGCTGCCTGAGTTGCTCATGATGGGGGTGCCACCAATATGCCCATACATTGTGCGTCATGTGGCGGAGCTGTGGGAAGTGGTGGTCGGAAAGTACTGAAGAGGGCCCCAAATGTGCAAGACATGCCCCTGCGGGTGGTCCAACCGTTCCGATGGATTGCTGCATCAGTGTCAATGCGGAGATGGAGGGAGGGGGGTTGCCTGACCATGGGAAACCTATATGATAACGCATGGTATATCACATGCGAGAGGGCACGGGAGATGTTTTAGCTGGGTCCCGGACAATTCCTACTGTATGAAATGATTGCACAGGTGGCGAGGGACTTCTGGCCAACGTTCCCAGATGAACCCCCAGTTTCCCAGGTACTACAGACTTTGTTAATGATGGGTAAAGGCCGCAGGCTATATCCACATCTATACTGGGCGATCCGGGATGATTGAGTGACTGGGGTACTACCAATTCAAGCGAAGCGGGAGGCACTGACGGGGGACCATTTCACCGATAAGGAATGGAACAAAATCCATGAAGGGGTTAAACAAGTGAGTTCAAACTCGAGGTTTAAATTAATACAATTTAATTATGTCCATCAAACAAATTTGACCCTAAAAATTCTCCACAAGATCTACCCGGACCGATCGGGGCAATGTCCTCGGTGTGAAGAGTCTGAGGCTGCGTTCATACACATGGCTTGGACATGCCCTGCGCTTCAGGGGTACTGGACTGAAGTTCTGGTAGCGATGAGGGGAGCGACAGGGTGGGAGATAGTGGGAGAGATCCGGGTGATGTTACTGCGATTGCTGCCTCATGCTAAGAACAAGAACCTTAGTAGAAAGCTTGTCCTCTTGGGGCTAGTGCTCGCAAAGCGGCGGATAGCCATCTTGCGGATGGGTCACCGTCCACCCAATATGTCACAGTGGGTGCAGGATATGAAGGAATGGGCGACTGCCAAGGTGATGCAGATGCTGCAGACCAAACGCGATGAGAAACTAGAAGATGACGTACAGGCCTGGAGGGCAATGGTGGCAGAGTTGGTAAACGGGGGAGCAGATGGAACAGACAATGACGTAGCATGGGAGGGAACATACACTCAGGAGGGGAGCCAGACAATACTGAGGAGTTGGGAGAGGCAGAGTAGCATAGTTCTCCTGGATAGGGAACAGGAGGAGCAGGGGAGCTCAGTGCACCAAGATACATCATAAGGGATTGTACACCAGACATGGCAGGGGGAGGTTGGGGGCTGTTTTGTTGGGGGAGGGGGGGTTGGGAGGGGAGGGTTGATCAGCTGATCTGTAGCACAGAAGCTTGGGGGCATGGGCCATAGTAGGGATCCGCGGGATTGTCCATGATTGAGGCATCATGCATAAGATACAGGTGGGGGAGAAGTCCAATTAAAGACTGAACTTACTGTTGTTGTACTTGGGCTATGGCCTGTTGTAGGTGGAATTTGGACAATCAGTAATGTATGCCCATGATTTTGCACATGCTGATATCAGTGATGCTTGTTTGGAAAAAAGTCAATAAAGATATATTTTTAAAAACTGCCACCTGCAGGTTACACAGTCCAGTCCCATTGAGAGAGGTCAGGAAGTACAGTGCCTGCTTGGTGGTCTGTGGAAAACATGCAGGTCACTTACTCTAAAGCCAGTTGAGGTTCTGTAATTCTCGAGTTTGACTCCATTTTGTTCTGTAAATTGAGTTTTTGTTATGTGACACTTTGTTTGAAAATGTACCTTATTGGCTAGAATTTTGTGCAGTGGGTGTACATTTATAATGTGAATATTGGGTATAAAAGGAGACATCTCGGCTTAGTAAAATGAGCTGTCTCCTGAGAATTTACACCGTGATGTATTTCTAGGATCACTGTTACTAGCTGCAGCTAATAAACTTGGTCTCTGATGCCATCCAGAAGTATCCCGTGTCTCTGTATACCAAGACAGGTGAACTCGTAGATATTAGGCGTGCCCCTGACGCCGCTGGGTTAAACCCCGGTTCTTCAACCGGCGCCCAACGTGGGGCGACTTCAGCGGTACTGGTCCAAGCCGAAAATTGTGAGGAGCCCCGTGAGGAAATTCTGGAGGACGGCCGCCACTTCATCGACCCCTGCATGTCGACGTGGACCGAAGGTTTTTTTCTGCGAGGCTTCCTCTTTCCGACGGCTGCGAAGGACTGCTGCCCTGACTGTCGCCCTGTCTTGGACCCTCTTGTGATGATTTGTAAGGCGAGACGATAGACGGTCTTCTGGTGGCGTGACAGACATTTTTTGTTAAGTATAAGTGGGTCGCTCCCACGACTTTGTTTTGTTTCTTGGTTTTGATTCAGCCATTGCAATAGTCGAAGCCGGGGGGTTCGTATATTTGCGAGTGTATCATTTTTGATAACCCCTTAAAGTTTGAAGCAAGACTAGTGAGCTAAAAGATGCCTGGTTTTAGCAAATTTAGGAAATGGTTTTGTTGTAGTTGTAATAGGGATTCCCGATTGGAGGACTCGTGTCCGATACCTCCGGTTGGAACTCCAACTTATGAGCTCTATTCAAAGCATGGTGTAGGTCCCATTACCTTTAATGAAGTATGGGTCCGTTATACAAGGAAAGATGGTGTTTTACGATGGCCCCAACATGGTAGTTTTGAATCAGATGTTTTAGATAACCTAGAAGTTGCACTATTTAAGAAGAAAGCCCGGCCGGCGATGTTTGACTCTTTCCGCCTTTGGCGTAAGGAAGCCAAACAGCGAGAAATTAAGCAAGCTAAGAGAGATAGGAAGGAAAGGAATATATCGGTAATGCAAGCTGCTAGGCAGTTTAAGGAAAATGAAGAAGATCGTGCGATTGAAGTGTCAGATAGACAACATTGCATGGCCACTGACAAATGTTACCCGGCTTTGCCACCTCCCCTTTCAAATGTGACTGTAGACCCTGAAAAGGATCCTTTGATGTCACATTTACTGAGATTACCACCCCCTTATGTGCAGGGTGCCACTACACCTCCGTTACCTCCAGTTGTTGCACCCCTTGTTGTCGTTCATCCCTCTGTTGTAGTTCAGACACCCGTTGCTTCACAGGTGGTTCTTCCTCCCCCGGCGCAGCCCCCTCCAGGGCCGCCAGCCTTGCCACCAGCCTTGCCTCAAACTCCTCTGCCTTACATTCCTTTATCTTCAACTTCTCTTATTTCTGTCCCTACGTCTCTGTCACCTCAAAACACGTGGTCTCCTGTCCTCATGTCAACTTATTCTCCTTCTGCTCGGCAACAAATGACTGAGACTGTCACTATTCTTTTGTGTCCTTTCTTTGGGTCACTGAATATGACCCCTGTTTCTGAACGTAAGCAGAGACGTAGTCAGCTCCCTGGTCCCGAAGAGCGGGCAGTGTTAGATCTCCTTGCTCGTAGATGGCTTTCGAATGCCTCCAAGTATAGTCCACAAGTGGTTATGGATATCTTCCTACAGTGGGAGGCACCAAAACAAAGGTATGTTTTTGATGTCTTGTGTACCTTCCTTCGTCAGGAGTGGAAAGATAATGAGTTGGGTTCAATTCCACTGGAATTGCTTAATGTTCAGTCTGAATTTGCTAAAGAGAAGCGGTAGAGACACTACTTACTTTTAGGTCTAGACTTTCACCTCAGTCATTGTTCGAACCTGACCCTTCTATTAGGAGAAAAGTGAAGCAGTATCCTATGAGGGAGGTTCCCCCTGTATGGAGAGAGGCAGTTGTGGCTGATGACGTTCATGGTATTGCGGCTGCACCGACTCATTTTCAGCGAGTGTGGGTGCATGTCCTTGGAAGAGAGCTGAGGTCCTGGCTCTTAAGCAGACTTTGCCTGACCCCCGTAAAAATCCTGCTGGTTATTATAAGGAGTTGTCTCAGACAGTTGATGCGTGTGTTATGAATTTAGCTGACATAGATATGTTGATGGGTAATGTAGTTCCTCAACCTTTGTGGGCGAAGATCCGTCACGAGGATCACGCGCCAAAGTTAGGAGATACGTGGGTTAATATTACTGCTGCAGATGGTCGGCAGGTAGGAGGTGCCAAACCTGAACCCTTAGTTGCAGAACTACCTGGTAGGATTATTAATTTAATGAAAACTATGATGCCTCCTCTGCGGGTGAATTGGGACAAGTTAGCAGCATGCAAACAAAAGAAAGACGAGAGTGTGTCTGATTTCTTCACTAGGTTTGAGGAAACATTCATTGATCATAGTGGTCAGGATATGAGTACAGAAGGTGGTCAGAGGTTGTTTGTAGATAAGTTTGTTTTTAATTTAGTTCCTGAACTTTCTAATAAGTTAAAGGACTCTGAGAGTTCATGGGCTGTTTCTTCTTCGGCTCAGATATTGGTTACTGCACAGTACTATGAGATTAGACATAAAGATGAGAGGATAAAGTAGAGAAGAAGACTAGAGAATTAAAAACAAAAGTTCTTCTGCAGCAGGCTTATCTGCCTCACCCTAATCAGCATCAGTTTCAGCAACCTTCCCAGTTTCAGCAACCCCCACAGTTTCAGAAACTGTTGCAGAAGCCTGAGTCTTTTGCTTCGCGACTCCCGTTAGGCCCTAATCAGTGTGCTTATTGTAAAGAAGAAGGTCACTTCAAGAATAGTTGCCCGATCTGGTTTCCTGTGGGGTCCCCCAAGGTTCCTCTCTTTCCCCTCTTCTTTTTAACTTATACATCTACCCTCTTATTTCTGCCCTTCTTGACCTGGGGGTCTCTGTGTATAACTACGCAGATGACCTTCAGCTTGTTTTTGATCTTTCTTCTTCATCTCTGTCTCTATCGAAATTTCACTCTACTCTGCTCTTTATTTCTGAATGGATGAGCTCTAACCATCTTAAACTTTACCCGGACAAGACCGAGCTGGTCTTGATGGGTGGCTCATCCAGCCCTTGGTCCTCTGCCTTTTGGCCTCCGTCTTTTGGTTCTCTTCCTACTCCTGTTTCCTCAGTTAGAACTTTGGGTAGCCAGGTCAGTCATGACCTTTCTATGCACTCTCAAATCAGCTCTGTTGTTTCTTCTTGCTTTCTCTCCCTTCGGCTTATTCGAAAGATCTCTCGTTTTTTTTTCTTCAGACGCTCTTAAAATCATTATCATGGCTTTGATTACTTCCCGCCTTGATTACGGGAATAGCTTGTACGTGGGCATTCCTGCTTCCGAAAATCGCCGTTTGCAAGCTATTCAGAACCAGGCCGCCCGTCTCATTTTCCATCTCTCTAAAACTCATCACATTACTCCTCTGCTCAATTCCCTTCATTGGCTTCCTGTTTTTCAGCGGTCTCTTTTTAAAATGGGTTGTATTGTTTTCTTAGCTCTTGCTCGCTTAGCTCCTGCTTTCATCTGCTCTCTTGTTTCTTTTCATACCCCCGTCCGTCCTCTCCGTTCTTCCACTCTGGCCCTTCTTAATGTTCCCCGCTTTCATAAATCCAGAACTGGAGGCACACGTTTTTCTGTTTTGGCCCCCCGTTTCTGGAATAGTCTTCCCCTCTCTATGCGTTCCATTCCCATTTACTCTCATTTTCGCAAAGCTTTGAAAACTTTCCTGTTCTCTCAGGCGTACTCTTGCTAGTCCCTTCGAGATGCTCGTGTGACTGTTGGTCTCACCACCAGCGCCAGGAAGCCGTTTGGCCACAGGGCGCTTAATTAAGTACTTTTTTCATTTCATTTCATCTTGCTACAGCGTGCGAATGGTATGTCTGGTCTGAGAGGTCGTGGTGGTTTCCAACAAGTACCTAGGGGTAGGGGACGTGGTACGTTTCCCCAGAATGAACGTTTCTTTTCCCCTCAGAATTCTATGAATTATTTTGACCGACAGAATGTTCCGACCGTCCAGTCCGCTCAGTACTACACTGATGATTATTATGTTGGAAGTGAGAGTGCTGGTTTTAATGATAGTTAGGACAGCCATGGACAAAGGGAGGGAGTAGTGTCAGTTCCAGTAGACCAGAGTGGACCTTATGTTGAGGTGATTACATCAGGTGTGGCAGAACCTTTTCTTTTGGATACAGGTGCAGCAAAGAGTTCTATCATGCACTCTAAACTCCCCGGCGCACCTTTGTCTGGCTTGATCAATGTTTCAGTAGGATTTTCTGGCGCCCCAGTTCGTAATCCGGTTTCTTGTCCTTTGCCCCTTCCTATTGGTCCTTGTGAATTGGAGGCTACCCTTATTCTAACGACGGGCTGTGGCGAGAATCTGTTGGGTTTGGACTTGTTGAAAAAATTGCATGCGACATTACATTGTTCTCCTTCGGGAGTACATCTTACGATGGGTAAGAAAGTGATTTTCCCGATGTATCTGTCTAAGGATCGCCTTCCACTGGAACTGCGTTCTCTCCCTGATACACTTTGGGCTACAGGTCCCAATGATGTTGGTCTCTTGCAGATTCCACCCTATGTTGTTACCCTTAAATTGAATGCTAAATGACCTCGCATTCCCCAGTATAAATTTTCCAGGGATGGCGAAAGAGCTCTTTTAGCGATTATCTGTGATTTGGTTGAGAAAGGTGTGGTTGAAGAAACGAGAGGTAATGTGTGCAACAGTCCTGTTCTGCCTGTCCTTAAGCGTACTGACTCTTCTCAGCCACCTGTGTATCTGTATGTGATCGACCTTCGAGAGGTCAATAAGATCGTTGTGCCAGTTTCCTGTTGTCCCGGACATTACTGCTTTATTGACTATGATCCCTGCCTCAGCTGCTTGGTTTTCTGTTATTGATCTGAAGAACGCTTTCTTCAGTATTCCGATTGCTGAGGAAAGTAGGGATATTTTTGGCTTCTCTTTAAGAGGCCGCAGTTTTCGGTTTAAGCGCACTCCTCAAGGTTATTGTGAGAGTCCCTCCATTTACAGTCAGGCTTTGAAAACTCAGCTTGATACTCTTGCATTGCCTTCTGTTGTTACTCTTATCCAGTATGTTGATGATCTGTTGGTTGCTGCTGATGATGAAGAAATTTGTAAAGAAGTTACTCTTTCTTTGTTGCGACACCTGTCTAACCTTCATCATAAAGTGTCACCTTCGAAGTTGCAGTATTGCCGCCAAGAAGTGACCTACTTAGGTCATCTCTTGTCGAAGGAGGGAAGGCGATTGACCCCAGAACGTATTCAAGCGATTGCCCAAATGACTGTGCCATGCACACAGAGAGAGGTGCATGCCTTCTTAGGTATCACCTCATATTGTAGACAGTGGATTCCGAATTTTTCTTTGCTAGCGAAACCTTTGTTGGCACTTACTCTTCAGGACACACCAAACCCTCTTCCTTGGTCTGACGAATGTCAGAAGAGTTTTTCCGAATTGCGTGATGCATTGTGTTCTGCTCCGGTGTTGGGTACCTCCGACTACAGTAAACCTTTTACCCTTTATGTACACGAGAGAGAAGGTTGTGCGTTGTCAGTGTTGACGCCACAATTTGGAGACAAGCAGCGCCCATGTGCGTATTTTTCAGCTACTTTAGATCCGGTAGCTAGGGAGTTGCCTAGTTGTCTAAGAGCTACAGCGGCAGCGGCTGTTTCTATCCGACAGTCTGCTGGTTTGGTATTGGATAATACATTGATTGTGATGGTCCCACATGCAGTGGATACCCTATTGAATAGAACGAAGACTCAACATCTTACCAGTGCGCGTTTGTCAGGTTATGAGTTGACACTTTTGGCTAGCCATGTGCACATCAAACGGTGCAACACATTGAATCCAGCTACATTGTTGCCGATTTTTGTAGAGACAGATGCTCAGGAACAGCATGACTGTGTTCTCAAGACAGAGGAGGACACGAAGGGTAGAGTTGATTGGAAAGATACTCCTCTTTCGAATCCTGATTGTACCCTATGGGTAGATGGTTCGTGCTTTAAGCTTCCGAATGGAGAGACGACTGCAGCATATGCTGTCACAACTTTGTACACGATTGTTGAAACAGCACGTATTGCACAGAATTCAGTGCAAGCAGCGGAGTTGATAGCATTGACTAGAGCGTGTGTGTGTTGTCAAAAGGAAAGAGAGTGAATGTTTATACTGATAGCCAATACGCATTTGGCGTGGCTCACAGTTTTGGTCGCTTGTGGAAAGAGAGAGGATTTCTTACTTCCCATGGTATGAAAATTCAGCATGGACAATTAGTGAGTGAACTTCTTGAATCACTTACTTTGCCGACCCAAATTACGATAGTGAAGTGTAGTGCGCATAAGAAGGTTACGGATGATGTGGGTCAAGGGAATGTGTTTGCAGATGAAGTAGCGAGAGAAACGGCGAAAGATGTGATGAGTCGGATGTATGTTGCAGGTCCTGCCAGATGGGTTGTGGAAGGAGGAATGTGTGAAGATACAACAGAAAGTGTGAAGATGATTCAGGCAGAAGCTACTGAGAAAGAATTGAGTATGTGGAGAGAGAGTACGGGAATGTTGGATTCAACAGGCTGTTGGGTTGAGTTGTCAGAGCACCAGCGACGGTTGTTGCCGGATGCAGATGTGCTTCTGGTGGTTACTATGGCTCATGGGTTGGCTCACATTAGTTCAAAAGGGATATGTAAGTTGTTGGCCACGGTATGGCAGAATGGTGGAATTCCTAAGTGTGCTGAGAATTTGGTTAAACACTGCATGATTTGCTTGATGCATAATCCTGGAAAGGGAACCCCAACTCCAGCGGGTCATTTTGCTCCTCCAACGTATCCGTTCGAGATGCTGCAGATAGACTATATTCATATGGAAAGATGCAATAACTTGAAGTATGTCCTTGTGGTTGTTTGTGCCTTTTCCAGATGGATAGAGGCCTACCCCCTAAAGGATAATACTGCCTTGTCTACAGCCAAGGTTTTGCTTAAAGAATTCTTTCCCAGATATGGCTTGCCGAGGATGGTATGGAGTGATAATGGAAGTGAATTTGTGGGTCAGATTATGAAGAAAGTATGTGCGGGTCTGGGTATTAAGTAGGCCTGGGCCAAAATTCCGTTCCGTTCGCGGAAATTGCGATATTTTGGCATTTTCGCGTTCCGCGGAAAGCACGAAAATGTCAAAATTTCCGCATTCCGCAGCTTAGCGATAATTTTTTTCTTGCTCGCGCTGTAAAACAATACATTCTCGCGCGCGCGCGATCGCCTTACCTGAATCCCTGCGTTCTCCGACAAGTTTTCTTGACCCGGTCGCGTTCTCCACGAGATGTTGGATTTTGGTAGCCATTTTGCGCTGTCTCGCGAGAGTTCGCGGCCGCATTCAAGTCATTTTTCACGCGATCACGTCATTTGTCGCGCGATCACGTCTTTCTTCTCGCGATCATGCACCGCGCGAGTATGAGAAGATTGAGATCTCGAACATGTCATTCTACATCGCGAGCCAGAGAATGAGGACGCGGGCACATGAAATCGAACGCGAACAGGAGAAAGAGACCGCGAACACGTTATATCCAACGCGACAGGGACAAAGAAGAGAACGCGATCATATCGTTTTCGACACGCCGGCGGAAGTAATGTGAAGCTGGAGAACTCAACAACGTAAAATTTACAATTTGGAGAGGAATATCGGCTCTAGCAGCATGAAACCATCTGCAAATACTGATTTTGGATGAAAAGAACTCCTTACATTCACATTTGGCTTTCCTTTTTTGTGCAAGGAGTCATTTTTTTTTTACAAGGTGGAGAGAGGGAGGAAGTGACACAGATTCTCCAACTTCCTGTTCCTGTCCAGCAGGCTCCTCCCAGTGCTTTGTCCATCTCCTGCTCATTCTGCCTTTGGATTTGGAGCTGGAAAGATCACTCTTTTTGTCTGCTGCATCATTGCAATTGGATTTCAGGATTTTTGGAATAGGATATTTTACAAGTAAGTGGTTGTTGTGTTTGATTGTGGGCATTGCAATTTATTTTTGATAATTAATTATCATCATTCCTTTTTTTTTTTTAATTTTTTTTTTAATTTTGTGGGTTGTAGTAGTAGGCCCGAGCTAGCCATGGGCATGGCCTCATGGGTGTGTGTGTGCATGATGAAGCAACTGTTCCTTTTGTTTTTTGAATATATTTCATTTTCAATCACATTTAGGGCATGGATGGCATTGGATTGAGTTGGGGAAGTGTGTTTTTTGGGGTGGCCTTGCTGATGTTGTTGGGCCTGGCCATGTGGCTGGTGGCCATTTTGAGGCCTAGGCCTGCAAGCTTGCCTGGCCTTGTCTGCCAACAGGCCTGCTTTCATCCACTGCTACCAGAGCAGGTAGCCACAGCTTTAGTAATCTACTGTTTTCTGTTTGCTCTGTTGAATTTAGACATCATTTAGGGCATGGATGGCATTGGATTGAGTTGGGGAAGTGTGTTTTTTGGGGTGGCCTTGCTGATGTTGCTGGGGCTCGCCATGTGGCTGGTGGCCATTTTGAGGCCTAGGCCTGCAAGCTTGCCTGGCCTTGTCTGCCAACAGGCCTGCTTTCATCCACTGCTACCAGAGCAGGTAGCCACAGCTTTAGTAATCTACTGTTTTCTGTGTGCTCTGTTGAATTTAGACATCATTTAGGGCATGGATGGCATTGGATTGAGTTGGGGAAGTGTGTTTTTTGGGGTGGCCTTGCTGATGTTGTTGGGGCTCGCCATGTGGCTGGTGGCCATTTTGAGGCCTAGGCCTGCAAGCTTGCCTGGCCTTGTCTGCCAACAGGCCTGCTTTCATCCACTGCTACCAGAGCAGGTAGCCACAGCTTTAGTAATCTACTGTTTTCTGTGTGCTCTGTTGAATTTAGGCATCATTTTGGGCATGGATGGCATTGGATTGAGTTGGGGAAGTGTGTTTTTTGGGGTGGCCTTGCTGATGTTGTTGGGGCTCGCCATGTGGCTGGTGGCCATTTTGAGGCCTAGGCCTGCAAGCTTGCCTGGCCTTGTCTGCCAACAGGCCTGCTTTCATCCACTGCTACCAGAGCAGGTAGCCACAGCTTTAGTAATCTACTGTTTTCTGTGTGCTCTGTTGAATTTAGACATCATTTTGGGCATGGATGGCATTGGATTGAGTTGGGGAAGTGTGTTTTTTGGGGTGGCCTTGCTGATGTTGTTGGGCCTGGACATGTGGCTGGTGGCCATTTTGAGGCCTAGGCCTGCAAGCTTGCCTGGCCTTGTCTGCCAGCAGGCCTGCTTTCATCCACTGCTACCAGAGCAGGTAGCCACAGCTTTAGTAATCTACTGTTTTCTGTGTGCTCTGTTGAATTTAGACATCATGTAGGGCATGGATGGCATTGGATTGAGTTGGGGAAGTGTGTTTTTTGGGGTGGCCTTGCTGATGTTGTTGGGCCTGGCCATGTGGCTGGTGGCCATTTTGAGGCCTAGGCCTGCAAGCTTGCCTGGCCTTGTCTGCCAACAGGCCTGCTTTCATCCACTGCTACCAGAGCAGGTAGCCACAGCTTTAGTAATCTACTGTTTTCTGTGTGCTCTGTTGAATTTAGGCATCATTTTGGGCATGGATGGCATTGGATTGAGTTGGGGAAGTGTGTTTTTTGGGGTGGCCTTGCTGATGTTGTTGGGCCTGGCCATGTGGCTGGTGACCATTTTGAGGCCTAGGCCTGCAAGCTTGCCTGGCCTTGTCTGCCAACAGGCCTGCTTTCATCCACTGCTACCAGAGCAGGTAGCCACAGCTTTAGTAATCTACTGTTTTCTGTTTGCTCTGTTGAATTTAGACATCATTTAGGGCATGGATGGCATTGGATTGAGTTGGGGAAGTGTGTTTTTTGGGGTGGCCTTGCTGATGTTGTTGGGGCTCGCCATGTGGCTGGTGGCCATTTTGAGGCCTAGGCCTGCAAGCTTGCCTGGCCTTGTCTGCCAACAGGCCTGCTTTCATCCACTGCTACCAGAGCAGGTAGCCACAGCTTTAGTAATCTACTGTTTTCTGTGTGCTCTGTTGAATTTAGACATCATTTTGGGCATGGATGGCATTGGATTGAGTTGGGGAAGTGTGTTTTTTGGGGTGGCCTTGCTGATGTTGTTGGGCCTGGACATGTGGCTGGTGGCCATTTTGAGGCCTAGGCCTGCAAGCTTGCCTGGCCTTGTCTGCCAACAGGCCTGCTTTCATCCACTGCTACCAGAGCAGGTAGCCACAGCTTTAGTAATCTACTGTTTTCTGTGTGCTCTGTTGAATTTAGGCAACATTTTGGGCATGGATGGCATTGGATTGAGTTGGGGAAGTGTGTTTTATGGGGTGGCCTTGCTGATGTTGTTGGGGCTCGCCATGTGGCTGGTGGCCATTTTGAGGCCTAGGCCTGCAAGCTTGCCTGGCCTTGTCTGCCAACAGGCCTGCTTTCATCCACTGCTACCAGAGCAGATAGCCACAGCTTTAGTAATCTACTGTTTTCTGTGTGCTCTGTTGAATTTAGACATCATTTTGGGCATGGATGGCATTGGATTGAGTTGGGGAAGTGTGTTTTTTGGGGTGGCCTTGCTGATGTTGTTGGGGCTCGCCATGTGGCTGGTGGCCATTTTGAGGCCTAGGCCTGCAAGCTTGCCTGGCCTTGTCTGCCAACAGGCCTGCTTTCATCCACTGCTACCAGAGCAGGTAGCCACAGCTTTAGTAATCTACTGTTTTCTGTGTGCTCTGTTGAATTTAGACATCATTTTGGGCATGGATGGCATTGGATTGAGTTGGGGAAGTGTGTTTTTTGGGGTGGCCTTGCTGATGTTGTTGGGCCTGGACATGTGGCTGGTGGCCATTTTGAGGCCTAGGCCTGCAAGCTTGCCTGGCCTTGTCTGCCAACAGGCCTGCCTTCATCCACTGCTACCAGAGCAGGTAGCCACAGCTTTATTGATCAAGTGTTTTCTATGTGATCTGTTGAATTTTTAGACATCACCTTCCTGAGAGTGTAGTGTGGCTGTACACAGTACTAGTAGTATAACATAGCTCTAGTTAAAAAAAATTCATAAATGGCTAGACTATCTTTTGTTTGCACTAGTACAGTACTAAGTAACTGAACCACAAAAACAAATGCAACATTTCACTGATGTTCTTCTCCTGTCTTCTTTGCTTTTAGGTGCACAAAAGACAGAGTAGGAGGTGTCATCGGCATCACCTGGCTACCCGTTGTACTGCCAGCCAGACAGAAGTCCTGCTGCGCATCACGCCCACGTGTGACCAGAACTTGTTGTGCATCTGCCTCCTGCCTGACGTCAGAATAAGACCCAAAGAAAGGTACCAGGTCCAGTACCAAGAAAGTTGCTGGTGAGAAGAAGGAACAGAAAAAGGAAGTGCCATTAACCACGACTGGTGGTGTGCCAGCCAAGGTTTTTTTTGGCACCAAAGCGTTGTCCGGGAACCAAGCTGGGAGCAGCACAGCGGTCCAGCAACCCCACCAACCTAGGCCCAAGGGCTTTACTGTCGCAGAGGTACCCAGTCTACTAACGGGCAGCGATGTTGAAGAAATGTCATTACCGCAAAGTAGTACACAATCAAGTTCAACGCAGGCGCAAACTCAGCAGATCAGTGTGCAGCCGCCGCAACAAGAACAGCAGCAGCAGCCGCCGCAACAAGAACAGCAGCAGCAGCCGCCGCAATAAGAACAGCAGCAGCAGCCGCCGCAACAAGAACAGCAGCAGCAGCCGCCGCAACAAGAACAGCAGCAGCAGCCGCCGCAACAAGAACAGCAGCAGCAGCCGCCGCAACAAGAACAGCAGCAGCAGCCGCCGCAACCAGAACAGCAGCAGCAGCCGCCGCAACCAGAACAGCAGCAGCCGCCGCAACCAGAACAGCAGCAGCCGCCGCAACCAGAACAGCAGCAGCCGCCGCAACCAGAACAGCAGCAGCCGCCGCAACCAGAACAGCAGCAGCCGCCACAACAGCCCACCATAGTAGTTGTTGCTCCTGACGTAGGGGCATTTCAGGAAATCGAGCTTCCTGCAGACAAAGCGGAGCGAAGTCAAACCACTGTTTCAGAACATCTATTGTCTTCCAGACCACCAGCAAGGAAAAGGAGGCTTAGTCCATCATCTTCTTCTTCAAGCCCCGCTTCTGATGATCGTGATGACACTTGGGTCCCACCAGCTCGGTCTGAGAGTGAAGTACGCCACAAGACATTGCTTCTGAAAAGGAAGGTCCCAGAAAAACTTAGAGTTATGGAGGTAGATGTAGAAGAGGGGGGTGATGATGTTGATGAAGACGAGCCAGTCATCACGCACATTACTCCCGCCCCAAAGGGATTGGAGACCGACATTCTAACCCTATCCAGAAAGGCTGCTACTGAGCGGGATGTAGCACGGATCTCACCAACACAGGTTACACCACCACTACCTCCAGCTGCCATATTTTCCAAGGCCCGGCAGGGACCTACATCCAGCTCAACCACCTCAGTAGGAAGTGGTAGTAAAAGTCACAGTGTAGGTGGACAGGGTCACATATTTTCAAGCACCCCCTCAAGTTCATCTGGTGTTGAAAGTGGCACATCCAGCAGTGCCAGAAAGTTCTCCTCCCCAGTTTGGGACTTCTTTTCTGTTAGCGCCAAGGAGGAGAACGTTGCTATATGCGCAATTTGTCGGCAAGGTGTTCGGCGTGGTAAGCTTGGTACAAACTATGGTACCGGAGGACAAGCAAGTCATCTCAGAATACACCACACTATTGTGTGGGAGGATCACCTACTTAAGTTAAAAGAAAGTAGGAACACTAAACCCTTTGAAGTTGGTCAGGAATCAGGGAGCGATATTATTGTGGTGGCAGGTGAAGAACAGGGAGGCATTTCTAGCCCTGTCTCCAGTAGTGCAGTCACTGCAGTGGTAACGCCCACATCCTCCTCAGTAACATCAGAGTGGCACCGCAGTAAGAGCCATACTCAGAGTGTGGGTGAGACACCAAGGCGACCGGCGAGTACCTCAATGAGACAATCTGTGTCGTTGAGCCTTAGTGGGTTAATGGCACCACTAAGGAAAGTAAGCCAGCCTACCATTGACAGCATGTTTAGGTTGGAGGGGCAGTTCCAACGCAACCACCCAACGGCACGATTGTACAATGCGAAGCTGGCTAAAATGTTAGCGCTGGACCTTCTTCCTTTTTCATTTGTGGAAGGGGTGGGTTTCCTTGAATTTGTGTCTGCCATCTGCCCGAAATGGAAAGTTCCAAGCCGGTCCTATTTCGCAAGAATTGCTGTTCCGGCACTACATCATGATGTGCTGGAATTGGTTGGACAAGCTTTGCAGAAGAGTGCTGTGCACAATATCCACCTGACAACAGACATGTGGACCAGTTGCCAAGCCACAGATTACATGTGTATCACTGCACACTGGATCTCTTTTGTGGGGGTTAAAGATCAACTATCTGCACGAGGTGTTGTTGACACAGCTGCGATTTTTGAAGGTACTCGGAAACATGCAACTGTAGCCATGTTCGCCATGGAGAAATCTCATACGGCTGAAAACATTTTAGAAGAGTTTCGCACCAAGGTTTTGGCATGGCTGCAGCCCAGAGGGCTTGGTATTGGTTTTGTTGCCACAGACAATGGCAGTAATGTACTTAAGGCCATGGAACTTGGTTCCTATTTCAGGGTTCCGTGTTTGGCACACTGCATAAATATTATAGTGCAAGACTTTCTGAAAAAAGAACCCATAGTAAGCAATTTACTGTCCATCTGCCGAAGAATATGCACTCATTTCAGCCATTCTTTTAAAGCTCGGAAGCAGCTGAGGATCCTCCGTGAGCGTAGGGTGCTAGTCAAGGCACTCATCCAGGAGGTGGCAACACGTTGGAACTCAACGTATTACATGCTTGATCGTCTGTACGAACAGCACAGGTCACTCAATGATTATGTCTGGTACAGAAGCAGTGATGCTAGTGTTAAAGGCATGACCCTTCAGAGGGAGCAATGGACCCTAATTCAATGCCTGACTGAGATGCTGTCTCCTTTTGAGGTCTTCACACGTGAAGTCAGCAAGGAGGACTGTACAATGGGCCAAGCTATCCCATTGTTGCAAATGCTAGAGCATGAGCTGAATAATGTGTCTGAATCCTACAAAGGTGTAGAGGACAGAAGGCAAGCCCATGACTTGGTGGAGAGCTTATCCAGGCGCTTATCAGAAAATGTAAGGATACAAAATAAAATTTTGTCACAAGAACATTACATTTGTGCCACAATTCTGGATCCACGTGCAAAATTAGGACTATTCCGTTCTTTTTCCGACACTGATGTTGCCCGCTACAAAAGTTGTATAGCTGAAGCAGCCATCAAGTTTGAAAACGAAGGGCTGCTAATTAAAAGCCCGCCACATCAACCCACAACAAGTACTGATACTGAAGCAGGCCATGCAGAATCAAGTGCAACTTCGTCGGCTGAGGGCAGTGCGGTTGGCTCACAATCGCAACACTCACCATCACCATCGACTACAAAAACAATAACTGGATCATTCGGCCGAGTACAATCATTATCAGATTGGTATGTAAAGATGGGCCTTAAGCACAGTGCTGATGCACAGAAAAAACAGCACAAAAGCTTACCAGCAGCAACCCTGAACATTGAGCGGATGGTCCAGGCCTATCTGGACGACCCAACAGAGGTGTACGTTGATCAAAACCCAGTGCAGTATTGGCATAGGAAAAGGTCTGAATGGCCACAGCTCAGCAGGCTGGCGATAAGCTATCTGGCTTGCCCTGTCGCAAGTGTCTCTTCCGAACGTGTTTTCAGGGCTGCAGGTTCCATTGTAACCTTGAGAAGGACCAGTCTATCTCCCAAAAACGTGGAGAGGTTAACAATGATCAAAATGAATCAGCACTTCATACCACCGAATTACACAATGCATGAATCAAAAGAGGAAGATGAGGACAGCGGCTCAGGTGACGGAAGTATTGTGTCAGATGATTACCTACTACTGGAAGATCCCCCAGAGTTTGAGGACGAGCTATACTTCCCTGACAATTAGGCTCGCACTTACTGTCTTCCTCCCTTTTTTCCCCCTTTGTTTGTGTCTGTTGTTCCGGTTATAAACTTGTGAATCGCAACCAATGCATTATCACCGTCTTCTAATCTTCTAATTTAAGATACAAGTTTCAGGTGTCTGCCATTTGACACTACAGTCCTCAGAATCCAGCTCCTCCGCTCGATCATACTGCATCTCCTGGTCAATTCCATTTCCCTCATGAATGATGATTGGATGATGGTAACAACAAATTCAAACTTTCCTCGTCCTTCCAAAACAAGTGGACCATGAATCTGATGACTTCTATAGCTATCCTCCTTCAGAGCCGAGAGAGACTGGCCATTAACTGAAAATAAGATGCAACAGGTAATGATTGATGCCATGCATTGTCCGCAGAAAAGCAGACTGAGTGATGTAGATTTTGTTGTGTGTGTTGCGCATGAATGAATTGATGTAATTGTGCACTGCCACTAATCAACATTCTACAGAACACACTAATTTTCCTCTTCTGGCAAACAAGAAATGTGTACTTCTCCTGCATCTTGGTGATACATTGCTTTTAATTCAATACAGGAAGGGGACTCACTCAATCTGCGCAATGCAAATGACTGTGACTTAACAGCACCGTCCATCATGATGATGGCGAAAGAGACGGCCTGCAGCGTTAACGAGATGAGATGCAACAGGTAATGATTGATGCCATGCATTGGCCGCAGAATAGCAGACTGAATGATGTAGATTTTGTGGTGTGTTGCGCATGAATTGATGTAATTGTGCACTGCCACTAATCAACTTTCTACAGAACACATTAGTAATTTTCCCCTTCTGGAAAACAAGAAATGTGTACTTCTCTCCTGCATCTTGGTGATACATTGCTTTTAATTCAATACAGGAAGGGGACTCACTCAATCTGCGCATTGCAAATGACTGTGACTTAACAGCACCGTCCATCATGATGATGGCGAAAGAGACGGCCTGCAGCGTTAACGAGATGAGATGCAACAGGTAATGATTGATGCCATGCATTGGCCGCAGAATAGCAGACTGAATGATGTAGATTTTGTGGTGTGTTGCGCATGAATTGATGTAATTGTGCACTGCCACTAATCAACTTTCTACAGAACACACTAGTAATTACTAATTTTCCTCTTCTGGCAAACAAGAAATGTGTACTTCTCCTGCATCTTGGTGATACATTGCTTTTAATTCAATACAGGGAGGGGACTCACTCAATCTGCGCAATGCAAATGACTGTGACTTAACAGCACCGTCCGTCATGATGATGGCGAAAGAGACGGCCCGTTAACTTAAGATGAGAAGGAACAGGTAATAAATGATGATAATTAATGGCATGCATTGGACACCTGACTCTGAGCTATTGGTCTTTGTGTTTGCGTTGTTTGTTGTGTACAAAGTGATGTCAAAGTGTACTAGTGGTAATCTATCTTTCTGTACACAATAAAGAATGACTCAAGTCAGTAATATTTATATTTCTACTCTTGTTGTGTTATAAAAATTACACTTGTACTGCAGGCCGATCTTCAGTCAGTAGAAGTATCAGAGCTGATGATGAAGTCAGGAGGATGTTTCATGAGTGGCATAAAACGGAAAAGCCTAAAGGTAAACACGTGAACAACAACCACAGCACACCCAAATGTCTGTGTAGAAGTTGAATAGAGTGTAGCGGTGGGATGACTGCAGTGCATTGATTTTACTAACTTTAACTGTAAAATGCTATGTCTGGAATGGATAATGTGCTTTGCGTTTGTCCAACTCTTTGAGAGAAAAAAAAAAAGGACTCTAAAGTGTTAACGTAGGATGTGCTAATGGTAAGCACTGTGGGCCTGATCTCTCCTGTTACTGTTGAAGGTCTATGCTGGAAACAGACTACAGTAGAGATGATGCATATGCATACATGCCACCTCGGAAAGTGTTCTTGTTGCACTACACCATCACTTGTGCATTTGTTTTCACTTTCTTTCTGAATATCCCCTTTGGTTTTCAATCTAAAATTACAGGCCGGGCCTTGTCCAAAACTTTGTAAAACATTACAATGCATATTAATTACCTTACCAATCAATCACCTTTTTATTCCAGCCGGGCAGTGGCGAGTGGTGAGGCGACACACCCAAGATTGATGGACGAGAGGAGCAAGAGGAATGCCGAGATGCAAAAAACCAGTCCACATTTTTGACCAGGATAAGACAGTAACAGTATCCACTTTTCACTTCTTTTAAATAATTTGATTAATATCTTGTATACATTCTTTACAACAGTGTGTTCTTGGAGTTGTTATTATCAATCATCATTACGTTTGCTCTGTGTTTACGATTCTTCACTACCAATATTTAAAATTTCTATTTGCTATCTGTTAAAGTATTAAGGCCGGAACAGAACAAGAAATAGAAGTGTATGTAATCCGGGTCTCATCATGCATGCATTTCCTTTTTTATACCTTAACATATGGAATGGATATGGTATGGTAGTCTTCAATGATTGTCGTTTGTTTGTCTATGTATGCATACTGTTTTTCTATGTCAAACCTTTCCCAAAATCCCCCTTCCCATCCAATCAACGGACCCTAACCCTCTTCCCCCGGGCTGTGTGACTTATTGTCGAGGTGTAACTAAATTAAATGTACACCAATACTTAATCACACACTTGCTGGGGCGGATGTGGTGAAAGCAACACTACTTCAATTTCAATGCAGAGCGATGATCTTCTTCTGCTTGCCCACCCATGAGTAGGATATTTCACAGGTTATTTTATTTAACAAAGGAACATATACCTCAGCATGAATTGCCGGCATTGATTGGATTTGTTTGTTGTCATTCCTCATATACAGCACTAACTGTTAGACTGTAGGCATAGCCAAGTCGACAAAACTATAGTTTGTAACTCTGTCTAGTAGGCTATCCTCATAATAACCAGCATTCAGTCAAATATTTGAGCATATAATTGTTGCTCGGTAAATTCTGTGATGTACTTCATTCAACTACTCCTCTAACAGTCTCTCAAAGGTGATTGACTATCTCCTTTTCTTTTTTTGGAAATGCTGCCACCCTGCCAGTGTATACTACTACTACTATACTACCACCGCCACCCCAATCATGGCATGTATGAAAAAGGAAACCATCTTCACCATGCAGCCAGTGCTGTGCCACAGTTGGACATAAACATCAAGCACCGGTAAGAGAGAAGTTTGGGGGAGGCAGAATCAATAATGGACATGTTGTCAATGATGTCAGTTTCAAACACCACTCCAAAGAATGCATAGTAGGACCAGTCAATGAGTGAGGTGTGTCGCATCTATCTGTTTGTGTCTTATACAGTCAGCAAATTATTGAAATCAAACACACGCTATGGGCGGCCATGCACCAGCAAAGAAACAGTGTGATGTAAAACAGTTACCCCACCTACAAAACATTAACAACATTGCATGTAACATAGAAAAATATATTTAATTGACCCTAACAAATAAACTAAACCCACAAAAGCTAACCCACCCACCTCCCTAACCCCAACGACTGTCCATAGAAATAGAGAACGCCCAAACGAGTGAAGAACGAACAGGAATTAAAAAAGGGGCAGTGACAGGGACTAACTGGTGGGGCGGGACTGGAGGAGGACACGAATCTGGTCCTTTAAATGGGCGACGCGGCGTCTAAGGCCGCGGCAGTTGCAGCCACAGTGGGGGGGGCACCGGAGATGGCACGGTGGCGGCGGGCAGCCGCCCGGCGGTGGCGCCGTACCACTGGAGGGCGGTGGCTGGGGCCCGGGGCAATGGAGGAGCCTTCAGTAGCTGCAGCAGCCTCCTCCTCCTCCTCGGCTAGGACCACCAGCCGCCGGTATTCCTGCTGGATTGCCTCCAGCTTCCGGCGCCGTGCCTTGGCGGCCAACTCCTTACGGTTGACTTTCAGAGTTGCTGTGTATCAAAAAGAAAAAAACAAGACAATTGTAAAATATAGTCTTAATAAAACAGTAGGACAAGGTAATTATTTATACACATAGTGGCATGGTAGAGTAGCACTATAAAATAAAGCACAGTAGTACATAACATTTTAAATGTCGCCCGTCCTTCTTCCTTCCACCTGTCTTACACTTTTTAGTTGAACAGTGCACCAGGTGCTCTTCTCCATAAAACTTTCAAAGCGGAGTTGAAATCAGATAGATGAGGACATTGGTTACTCAATACTCCGGCTCCTAGTCCTATACCAATTAAAGGGAATTCTAGTCTTCTAGTTCACTCTTCAAACGTCCCCAAGAACTCATACTTACTTACGACATCGGATAGCGGGCGGACTTTGTCCGCCCGCCATCCGACTGCTAAAAAGGGTGGGGGTCCCGTGGGGACAATTAATTAGGATGATGCGCCCGGCACAGTGGCGGGCGCACCCTGTTATTTTAAATTTAAATTCTGGTTGGCTTTGCTGAAAGCAATGCTAAAATGTTGTGCTGCTTTTCCAAGCACAACATGACGGGCCTCGCACGGAGCCTGTCACGTTTTGCTTTGAAAGTCGGGGGGGTACCATAGCATCGGTAGGTACCCTCCATGGGGGCCCCCAAGCATACTCTGCAATGTGTGCATGCCTTTCCGTGGCGGACGGTAATGCCGCCACGCAAAGGCATTCCAAAATGCAGATTATATGGCTGCCGGTGTGGTGAGAGAGACACCACCGCCATATTGAACCCTTTTCCGCCTAGACATGTCTGAATATTTTCTACAAGGATGGCGGGAGGTTTGCCCCTGCTGTGACGGCAGTGAATTCCAGCCAGCCCGGCAGGGGCAATACGCCCACCATCCTAATGGGGCCCTAATTCACAACTGTACAGTATACATATACATACAGTACACCTTTGCAGTGAGTGTGCTGTCAAGTTCAACAATAGTTAAAGATTATGAATCTAACTTACCACCGCCTGCCACTGGTGCTGCCACTCCCCCTCCGTTGCTATCTGCAACTGCCGCATCCTCGCCCTCTGCGTCGCCTTCGCTGGCCCCAGCAATGGTGGTCGGTAGTGCGCCTAGAAAACATTACACATTTATTAGGCAACATATACACCTCCCCCCTATTGATCAGTAGCAAGGTTGAAAAATGAGTTAATACTAACATAAATCACTAGTACAAATCAGGTAGTAGTAGAGTAGACACTAAGTTATATGATCATTGTAGCATTTGCTTGATTAGCCCTAGCCATGCACATGTGACGTTACCTTTACCTTGCAGCTTCTTAAGACACCTTTGAGCCCACATGACCTGCCTCACACTGCTACTGTCTAGTCTACGCGCTGCGTACAGGCGGTCAACAAACAATAACAAGCCACTTTTTTAGGAAGAACTGGTGTACTACTGTTACTGTTAGTCCATATTGCTTATCCATAGATGCTACACTTTTTCACACGGCTGAGAAATGCTTGCAAGTTGCAATATACTAACGCACACCATTTCTTTTTTCGCATTACAGACGCAAGATTCGCTTCTACGAACCAGAGCTTCTGAACGATGCACCAACTACCAGTACTAGGTTCTTCTGAGGTGAGGGGTCTCTTCACTCACATCTTCATTTATAAATGTATATAAACTAAATTGCTATGGGATGGTGGTGCTGCCTTCCACCACTTCAGTTATCATGATTTAATTCCCAACTGTATAAGTGTAACAATGTATATTGTTTTAATGTTATTGATTTGCCGGTTGGTGCTGCTAAGAAAACAGTGTACAGACCTTCTCAAATTGAAATAAAAATTTTAAACTTACATAGACTTTGTGGTATTTGGTGTGGAGTGGACTAACTTACACGAGTGAGCAAATTAAAGTAAGGGTGTGCATGTGAATTGCTTCCACGACAGAGGTTGGGTGTGTTAATGTTCTGGGTTGTCTACTTGTTGGTTATCTTGGGGGGAGGGTTCCGAGACCTAATAGGTATGACAAGACAGTACTATAGTCAAGCAGTGGAATTGTGGTGGGTGCGGAATTTCTGATTGAGGTGTGCAAGGAAGGTCCAACCTACCATCACCAACATCCTATTTTCTGGTGCAAATGTATGTGCAAGATCCCTACAACAGTTGTATGTCCTATAGGGTATCATATCAAAATATTAAGAAATCTGGTAGGGCTGTTGCTGTGAATTTTCAAAGCCTAAACATCAACAAGAGTAAAAAGTAGTACAAGACAACGACCCAACGGATTGTACGAGCTACTGGTGAATATGAGTTTTATATTACAACCTTTCACAAAGAGTGGCACTGGCCAACTGGGCAAGACTAGCTACTACAGTACAGACAGACAGACTGATAGTATGTAGTAGTACTCAGTCATCATAGCGGAGGCAGGGATAAGCTTTTTGAAACCGTACAGATCGAAGGATAATTGGTGGTAAAAAAATAGCATTTGGAAACACACTATAGTTCGGGAGAAATGGGGCAGTAAAAGTTATGGAATAAGAAATATTATTAAAAACAAGAAGACTTACTGGGGCCAGCAGAGGAGCCCTCAGCGGTGTCCTCCTGGTGGTGTTCCTGTCCCGCCGACTGCCCAGTCCCTGCCCGTCTGCCCCTGGGTGCTGATGAACAGGAAAGATATAAGAAAGAGACAAACATTGATGGATGGTGTCAAACAAATACAATATTTTTCAACAACGGTCAAAAAACACTTATGTAAACAACAATTGCAATAACTACATTGACCGATCTCATCTGGTCAACATGTAATATCGGGGGATTCGCAGTTCGACTACTTAAGTTACTATTTATCAACAGTAATCCATTCTTCCATTCTGATTCCAGAAAACTAAGTTACAAGTAAGCCTAAGTATTAGTACAACGTACCACCCAACCTAGCCCACCTATTCCAGGCATGCCAATTGTACATTAAGTATGCATTTCCACTGTATTCCTCAACAATGTGTATGATCCAATCATGGAGGACACATGAACATGACTACATTTTTTGTATACACCAAATTTTGGTTTGATTGATGCTGATCTGCTACTGCTAAGTAACTGCAAAGCCTACCTCCACTCATTGAACAAACTAGAAAGGTTCTAAAGACTGGCGTACTAGCAGCATGTCACGTAACTGAGTGAGGGGGGCATCACGCATACCACTAACCAATTAGAAGCTCATACAAAGTACCTAAACCTATGTATCAATCCGCCCCTATCTATTAGTGACAGGACAAAGTAAGGAGTGGACGTGAGTCACTGTAGCATTACGTAACTTAATTTCTCTAAAATAAACTCGTAAAGAATCACGCTAAGCAAGCGCAAACGCAAAGCTGCAAACAAGTAAGATTAGTAGTAGCGCAGAAGAGCACCTGTGTCATAATCACAGAAGACTTTTAAACGTTATTAACCTGGAATGTATTGCAAGCAGCAACATTCTAGCTGGTTGGAAGGAAAAAAAGATATTCGCAATATATAACATAGAGCAGAAGAACAGACACAAAGTTGTAATAATTAAATAGGTACTCACCAAGCCCCGGGACCTCCACTCCTAGCAGGTCCAGCAGGTCCAGCTCACGGTCCAGGATGTCGGACCACCGGTGCGTCAGCTGTGCCTGGGTGCGCCGGACCCCAGAGATGCGCGACACTGCCCGGCGCACCTTCCCCCACCGCTGCCGACGCTCCCGGAGGCCGTACCCGGACCCAGGCCTGCCACCTGCTGCCAGGGTTGAGGGGAGGTGGCGCTGCACAAAGAAAATTAGTGCAGCCAAATCCGCCTCCCCAAATAAGGCCCGTGCATGCACCCCTTGTGGGCGCCGCCTTCCGCAAGGAAGGCGGTCGCGGCTCTGGCTGCGCCGGCGAACAGCCCTGCCCTTGGACATGGTTCTGGGGACGGGGCGGGAAAGAAAAGGTAAAATAAATAAAGGAGTAAAGGAAATAAATAGCGGGCAATACAAAGAGAAAAAGTAGCTAATAAACAAAAAAAAAGTACACAAAAACCAAAAATATAGAGGCAGGAAAATAGTTAGAGAAATAATAAGTAATAAAGATCCAAAACAAGTGGCTATAAACAAAGGATTGAAAAGATTTAGGGAGGATTGAAAATCAGGCCCCAGAACCATGCAATAGAGTGGAAAACAAGATGGCCGCGCCCGTTGCGACCACGTGCGCAAGTTCGCGCGATATTTTCTCCCTGAGCAAGCAAAAAGCAACGCGATCAAGTAAAAGCGATCGCGAACAGGAAATATCGACCGCGAACATGCATTGCGCGACCCGGAACAGGAAGTAAACAACGCCAGAGGGCGGGACAAGTGAAAACAAGATGGCCGCGCCCGTGAGCGACCGCATGGGTAAGTTGGCGACCCGCGAACACGCAAAAAATACCGCGAACAGGCGGCAAAAAAACTTCCGCATCTTCGCGATATTTCCGGCGTGTTTGCGGAGATTTTCTGCATTCTCGCGATAATTTGCGGAAGTTAATACCGCAAATTCCGCCCACCCCTAGTATTAAGCAGAAGTTTCACGCTGCGAATCACCCCCAGTCAGCAGGCCTGGTCGAGTGCTATAATGGCACTCTGAAGCTGAAGTTGGCCAAGGTGCAAGCGAGCTCTGGTCTTACATGGCCTGATGCCTTACCATTGGCACTTTTGTCCACGAGAACGACAGTACATTCTCGCGTGGGACTTAGCCCATACGAGATTGTTTTTGGACGCCCGGCGAATGTTTGGGGTGTGCCGAGGCCTAAGAAGTACAGTGAGATCGAGTACCCTATGTTGGTTGACTACTTACATGATTTGACTGCTAAATTGCGTGTTCTTCACCAACAGGTCCATGACACTTTGCCTTCAGTTTCTGTAGACGCAGGCCACACGATTCAACCTGGCGACTGGGTTCTAACCAAGAATTTCCAGAGGTCAAAGAACTTGGAACCAAGATGGACCGGTCCATACCAAGTCCTGTTATCAACTCGGACTGCTATTAAGGTGTTCGGCAAAAAAAACTGGGTCCGGGAAGGTGTTGCCGATTCCGAGAGTGAAAGGGTCCTGAGATTTGTACCTTTTAGCGATGCACATCTGGAATGGACTCAGTCAGAACGTGCGGATGATAAAGTCTTGCAAGAAGATGTGCCGCCGTGTTTGAGACTTGATACTACGCACCCAGAGACACTCTTTCAGGATCAAACTGTGCCTGGTAAAGAACGCTACAATTTAAGCTCTAAAAAGGACAAATAAAATTAGAATTTTTTGTGAATTACACTCTTTCAGACAAAAGACTATTTTTCTTTTTCTTTTTCGAACCACAATCCGGGTACAGCTGCAGGGTCGCGGTATAAGAACTTATGGGGTGGCCCGCGTATTGACGAAAGGTCTGTGGTTCTAGGGACGTCTAGGACGCCTGGACGCACACTTGAGTGAAGAAGGAAAATTACCGCGAGCAGCACATTAGAGGATGGAGTCTGTTGTAACTGAAAGAGATGTTGAGAGAATAGATCTTAAGACAAGATTTTGTACATTGATACATAGCAAATGTTTTATAATATTGTGCTTTTTGATGTTTTTAAGTATCACATTAGCTGGTGTGGGTTGGACTGTCTATGCTATACAACAGACATCTAAACCCACCTCCCAACCTATTCTTTCTTTCACTACTGTTTGTTTGCACCAGTTTTATACGTTGCCTGAACATAATCAGACAAGGAGATCAGAATTTGTCAACAACTCGTTTATACAGTTGTTGCATCAGCATCAGTTAGTAGTAAATACCACTAATTGATGGGTTTGTGGTCTTATGCCTCATACGACAGATAAAGGTATGCCATATTTGGTTTTGCCTTTTTCTTTTAATGGGTCTGTGTGGGCTTTTCAGACCATGTTTATCTATGCAAATGAGGTGCACCCCTTACGTTCCCTTAAAGATAACTCGAGCAATAGTGCCTTAATAAGGGGAATAGTAGCTATGATCCAAGATATTGATGCATATAATGCTATCCCTAAGGATGAGGTGCAGGCTTACGTTGGTTGGAACATGACTGGATATAGTACCAGTTTGACAGAGAAGGAGAGACGAAAAAGGTCTCCCCCTATTTGGATTGTACCCCACCGAGGCCACTTTTGATTTCAAGGTAATGGTCGGAATCCGAAAGCTCAGCTAGGTAAGTGTGTGTGTGCTCAAACCTATGTCTATCCATCTCGGACTTCTCCACCGTTTGTGCCAGCTAAAGGCACATATTTTGTTTGTCATGACAGAGCCTACACATGGTTGCCACCTGATTTTTCAGGAACGTGTTATGTGGCGTTTCTACTTCCCCCTACATACACTACTGTTTCAGACTATCATAGAATGAGATATGGTAGAGGGGTCTTCAATAAGGAAGATACCGCAGCACACGAAGTAGGGGATTTCTTCAAGGGCTTCTTGCCCTTTTGGGGTCCTATGATCAATAGTAGGCATATTCGACAGCTTGTCCGCGTTGTTGAAGCTACTATTAATGAGACAGCAGGTGCTCTTAGTAATGTTACAGCTGAGCTTCAAGCGGACCGCCTTATGACTTTGCAGAACCGTATGGTATTAGACATCATACTTGCAGATCAAGGAGGAGTATGTAAATTGATTGGATCCAGTTGCTGTGTTTACATACCAGATAATGCCCCTACAGTGTACCAAGCCATCTCTAGGTTGTATAACATCTCTGAGTCTATCCATGTAGACGAAGGAGACTGGTCATTGACGGGATGGTTTTGGGGACTGCTGTCCAAATGGGGATGGAAGATTTTGACATTCCTTGGTATGGTTTTAACCATCCTTTTCTCTTGTTGTCTTTGCATCCAGTGTGGTCCCGCCATTTGTAGTCTTTGTGCTACTATGTGTGTTCGGAGACCTGTCCCGAGAGAAGTAGAGAATAATAAGATGATGCTACAGCAACACCTTGATGACCTAATGAATATCGACATAGACCTAGATTCAGATTAACATGAGTCTTAGGTTATTGCCTACGTAATGGCAAAAGGAGGGTCTGAGGTTCTGTAATTCTCGAGTCTGACTCCATTTTGTTCTGTGCCACCATTTTGTGTTGCCCTCACGTAGGCCCGTGAAGGTAGCCTGGCGGATAAAGTGGCCTGGCCTTCTTAGTTCATGTATACATTAACTAGGTTTCTTTTTGACTCTGAAATGAACTGTAAGAAACTGACCTCTGCACCTGAAACTGACCCCGCAAAGCCAATTTCCCTGATCGATCTTTGTCTGAGGTTGCCAATCAATGTTCAGGACATCGTTAACTTTTAGTTTCCTTGCACATGCCTTATCTTGTTCAGCATCTGTTACCGTTTCTTTTTTTTATGTTTCTTCATTACATGGGTTATGCTTTTAATTATAGGTTTGTCCCGGCTTGTGGAGATTGAATTTGGGACATTCCTAATAATTAACTTTTGGGTTGGGATACTGTAAAATGTGACACTTTGTTTGAAAATGTACCTTATTGGCTAGAATTTTGTGCAGTGGGTGTACATTTATAATGTGAATATTGGGTATAAAAGGAGACATCTCGCCTTAGTAAAATGAGCAGTCTCCTGAGAATTTACACCGTGATGTATTTCTAGGATCACTGTTACTAGCTGCAGCTAATAAACTTGGTCTCTGATGCCATCCAGAAGTATCCCGTGCCTCTGTATACCAACACAGGTGAACTCGAAGATCTTAGGCGTGCCCCTGACGCCGCTGGGTTAAACCTCGGTTCTTCACAGTAAGACAGCTTGGTTGGTTTATGCACCTGCTGAACATGTTTATGGGGGAGTCTGTGTCGTGAAGGAAGAGTCTTGACTCACCGGTCAGCAGAGTACAGCAGGAATGATGCGTTGCTAAGAGACCCTCTCCCCACAGGGGTGACACCCCTGCGTGCTCATAAAACACCACATGTATGTCACCCTTCTAGGGGGAAGGGTAAAAAGGGAGAAAAGAACCAAAACGAAATAATCTACTGCTGGCAGGCTCAGGCACGGGAGGTCCTTGCTAGATACTCAATCTCTGGTAAGGTCCACCCCGAGAAGCCCTGCAGATGGGACAGAAGCACATAACACATCAGACGCGCGCTCTGCACCTAACCCCCCTTCTCTTAACTCCCCTCCCTGCTATACACTTACTTTGGCCAGTTAGCTTTTCCTTGTGGTCTGCAGGGTATAAGAAACACACGTCTTAGTTCAGTACTAAACGGTATGAAATGTTAGTAGTACTTATCTGCGAGAGTTTCCGATGCAGTGAAGGACTACGGAATCTTCCTTGGTTACCTCACCAGGAAGTCTTGGTAAAGAATCTCGGTATGCCCATCTACCGGCGTATCCCGGGTGTCCTTGGGGAGTCGGCTCGGTAGGGAAGCACGTTCCCGAGAGGGTAGAGAGGAAGGGAACAGAGAACCGCGCTCTCGCGGTAAGCTGGGGAGTGTGCGGTCGTCACCGCGATGAAACAAAAAAGGGGGAGAAGCTGTTTGTCCTCCGGTAAAGAATAAATCCTAGAACCCACTAGGTAGGCGAGTGTGAACCTCGCTTCCGCCCTTTACGCCGGGAATGGGAGCAGCGCTCACCACAGAGGGGCTCGAGGGTATTCAGCTCCTTGCCGCGCTCTGGAAGGGCGGCAGTTGTGAACACGGGCCGAGCGCCCGCGACGAATCCGGGAAGTGGAGAGGTCCGTACAGAATGCCGAACTTCTCGCTCCGTAGCAACGAGGCCAGTCAAGGGATCTCCGTCTGAGACCCGGAAGTACTCAAAGTGACAAGCCCCGTGTTACCTGTAGGCGGAGCTTATAAAGGCCCCGCGCGACTCACCCGAGGAGTCTGGGAAGTGTAGTTCTAGTCTCTTAGTCGGTCTTACGCCTACGCTGCGCCTCCGCTCTCCTCCGTCCCTGCACTCTGACAGTACCCCCTCCCCAGGTCCGGCGTCTCGACGGCCTGCCTGGCTTCAGGGGGTGACGGGAATGAAACTGCCGCAATAACAAGGGGCAGTGGAGATTGGACTTGGGTTCCCAGGACCGCTCCTCAGGGCCGTACCCTTTCCAGTCCACTAAATAGTATACCCGTCCCCTGATGACTTAAGAATCCAGGATACACTGCACTTCATACTCCTCTTCTCCTTCTACCTCGATGACTGAGGGGCGGACCGGGACCCGTGTGTCTGGGTGACAGGGTTTGAGTAAGGAGACATGGAAAACTGGGTGAATTCGCCACTGGGGGGGCAGTGTGAGTTTCATTGCAACAGGGTTAATGATTTTGGCAATCAGATAGGGGCCCAGGTATTTTGGCTGTAAGCGGGTGTTGCCCTTGAGTCTTAAATGTTTGGTACTGAGCCACACTCGGTCTCCCACTTGATATTCTGGTTCAGGGTTTCTCTTTTTGTCTGCTTGTTTCTTGTCTCGCTCTTGAGCCTCTTTCAACTGGTTTGTGGCTGCGTCTAAGGTCTGTTTGAGGTGTGCATGGTGTTCTTGTATAGAGGGGTGCGAGGAGGTTCCGGGCTGAGCGAAAGGCAACATGTTGGGATGAAACCCTTGGAGACAGTAAAACGGGGAACATCCTAAGGAGGAATGGGTAGTGTTATTGTATGCAAACTCGGCGGACCACAGTAAGCTGCTCCATTCATCCTGATGTTGAAGAGTGAAGCACCGAAGATACTGCTCTAGTGTTTGGTTAAGCCTCTCCGTTTTCCCATCAGTCTGGGGATGATAGCTGGAAGAGAGACGGGCATCGATCTTCATACAGTCACACAGGTGCCTCCAAAATTTTGATGTAAATTGGGTTCCCCTGTCGGTGATGAGGACGGATGGTACTCCGTGCAATTTCACAATGTTTTGTAGGAAGACCATGGCTGTAGTGCTGGAGTTTGGTAATTTGGTGAGAGCCAAGAAGTGCCCCATCTTGGTTAAATGGTCGATCACCACTAGAATGGTGTCATACCCCTGACTAATGGGCATCTCTACTATAAAATCCATTGATACCGTGTGCCATGGTGTTGGAGGAGTGGGTATAGGTCGTAGCAATCCACTGGGTCTTTGGTGTTGCGCCTTAGCTTGTGAACAGATGGAGCATCGGGCCACATACGCGGCTACATCCTTACGTAATGATGCCCACCAAAAATATTGGGCTAGAGTCAGTTCTGTTTTCTGTGTTCCCGGATGTCCCCCCAAGGGGGAGTCGTGGATCCACTGCAACGCCTGTTGTTGGAGGTTCTCGGTAGGCAACAGGATTTTGTTTTCATGGAACAGGTATCCCTCCTTCATATGTCATTGGTGGGGGGCTTCTTGGATCCAGGTATGGGAATCAACTGAGGCGGAGTGTCCCTTTAGTTCGGTACAGAAGTCGTGGGACGACAGTAGTGCCACGGTCTCTAGTGGAAAGGACGCCCTTTGCATGATCACTGGAGGTTCTTCGTCTTCTTGGGGGGCCAGGGATTCTGCCACCGGGGGTCGCGACAAGGCGTCTGCCTTTCCGTTCTGGGGGCCTGGCCGGTACTTGATCACGAAATCAAAGTCCGCAAAAAATAGCGACCATCTGAGTTGTCGAGGTGTCAGGGCTCGGGCACTTTTCAGAAAGAGTAGGTTGCGATGGTCCGTGTATATTTCCACGGTGTGTCGGGCTCCCAACAGATGATGACGCCACTCTTCGCAGGCTCTTTTAATGGCTAACAGCTCCTTGTCTGAAATAGTGTAGTTGATTTCGCACGGAGTCAGCTTCTTAGAATAGAACGCGACGGGATGGAGTTGTCCGGTTCCTGGGTGACGTTGTGACAATACACCTCCTATGGCGTAATACGAGGCATCCGTTTCAAGAATGAATGGTAGCGAGGCGTCCGGATGTCGCAATATCGGAGCGCTGACAAAGCGTTGTTTGAGCTCTTGAAAGGCTTTTTCTGCTAAAGGGGACCAGCGGAATGCCGCCCCTTTTTTCAAAAGAAGAGTCATGGGCTGAATGATTTTCGAGAAATCCTGAATAAAGCGCCGATAAAAGTTGGCAAACCCCAAGAAGCTTTGCAGGGCCTTTACACAAGACGGCGACATCCATTCCCGAATCGCCAAGGTCTTCTTGGTATCCATACAGAGACCCTTCGGGCCTATGACATACCCCAGGAACTCCACTTCTGGGGAATGAAACAGGCATTTTTCGAGTTTCGCATAGAGAGAATGTTGTTGGAGTCTCTCCAGTACCGCAGAAACATGGGTAACATGGTCCATCAAGGAGGTGGAATACACTAAAATATCGTCAA
This sequence comes from Triturus cristatus, assembly GCF_964204655.1. NCBI lineage: Eukaryota > Metazoa > Chordata > Amphibia > Caudata > Salamandridae > Triturus > Triturus cristatus. The sequence goes on from NC_140589.1 coordinate 1,903,069,808, forward strand.
TGTAGACGATGCAGAAGACGTCCAACAGGCCCCTCAACACCTCGTCCATAAAATACTGGAAGGCGGCGGGGGCGTTACAGAGACCAAATGGCATCACCCGATATTCATATAGGCCAAATTTGGTTCTGAAGGCCGTCTTCCATTCATCCCCCCGCCTCACTCGTACCAAATGATATGCTCCCCGAAGGTCCAATTTCGTGAACACTGTAGCCCCTTTTAATTGATCTAACAGGACCGGGATCAGGGGGAGAGGATATCTGTTCTTCTTTGTGATGCGGTTGAGGGCCCTATAATCGATACACGCTCTCAATCCTCCCTCACGCTTGGGTATAAAAAAAAGAGGAGAGGACGCTGGGGAGGTGGAATGTCTTATAAAGCCATTGGCCATGAGGGTTTTTAGATATTGCTGCAGATATTCCGTTTCGGCTTCTGTGAGGGCGTATATGCGACTACAGGGAATACTGGCTCCTGGTTCAATGTCAATGACACAATCATATTCCCGATGAGGCGGAAGGGTATTCGCCTCTTGTTCACTGAACACCTTTTGGTATTTGAGGTATACGTTGGGTAGGGTGGTCGTACAATTCACGCTGGCGGGTACCTCACTGTTGGCCAGAAACCCCGCGGGGTTGATTGTGAGTGGCGGTGATGGTCCCGTTACTCGGGTACAATGCTCCTTACAATAAGGAGAGTTCAACGTAACCGTCCGAGCGGTCCACTGTATTAAGGGGTCGTGGAGCGTGAGCCAAGGCATGCCTAATATCAGGGTAAACTGGGGTGCGTCAATGAAATCAAAGCGGATGGCTTCTTGGTGGTGGGCTCCGATTCTCATCTGAATTGCAGGAGTATGATATCGTATGGGCCCTGATGTTAGTTCAGACCCATCCACCGCCTTGACCATCTCAGGTGTTTTCTTCTTCACCCCTTGTAGACCTATGGCTCTTGCATACGTTTGGTCAATAAAGTTGCCTGTGGCTCCGGAGTCCAGCAACGCATGCACCGATCTCAGGCCGACATCAGGAACGTCCAAGGTCACATAAATGTTAATATGGGCAACAGCGTTCTGGACGGTGTTGACCGCCGCGTGGCAGACCTCCTTCTCCTGGGGCCGCAAACAAGGGGTCTGAATCATGTTTGGGCCTTCTAGTTTTCCGGTGATTCGGGGGAGTAGGCCATCGCCGGCACTTTCTGTTCTCCCTTGCTGTCTCGAGACGGAAGTCGTACTCTTGCTTTGCATTCTTTGATGAAATGACCAGGTTTCCCACAATAGAGACAGAGCCGTTGCTTCCTTCTTTTCTCTCTTTCGTCCGGGGTAAGGGGTCCTCTGATCCCTCCTATTTGCATGGGTTCGCTTCCGTCTGTGCCAAGGGTAGTACTCTCGTTGGGAATGCGGGCGCGGGGCGTTGAGAATCGAATCTCTGGGCGCTGTTTATCCCCCTTTCTATCTAGGAGTCGATGATCGAGCTGTACCGTGAGATCGATTAGTTCGTCACATTCGGAGGGTAAATGTATTACCTGGGCCAAAACATCCTTTAGCTCACTTCTCAAGCCTTGGTAGTACAGGGATGCCCGTTTTTCCATAGGCCATTCTGTTTCGGACACAAGCCTGTTAAATGTTGTTATATATGTAAGCAAGTCTTGACTTCCTTGTTTTAAGGTGAGTAACTCTCTGTCCAAGGAAAGGAGATGCGCCTTCCTATCAAATAGTTTACGCATCTCGTCACAGAAGGTGTCGAAATCTCTCAGGATCGGGTCGTTTCTTTCAATGAGGGGAAAGGACCAACTAGCAGCATTCCCACCCAGATAGGACATGACGAATGCGGTCTTGGTTTGATCAGTATGGAAGATCTCGGGTTTGCATAGAAAGTGTAATTTGCACTGCCCCAGGAAAATGCCGAATTTCTTTGGGTCGCCATAATATCGTTCGGGAGGTGCCAGAGGCAGGTATGGGGGATGGAGGACCTGGACCGTTGAAGAACTAGCACTCCCTCCTGTCGCTCCTCCTCCCATCCCTTGTTGAGTGGGTGGTGGTAGTGTCCACGGTTTGATGTATTGGGACCCTCGCTTATCGCTAACCCCCTGACGAGATATCCCTGCGACCTCTCTCCTCATGGTGCTCATCTCATTGCGGAGGTCTAGATTCTCTCCGCGAAAGGCGTCTACTTCCAGCCTTAAGGCTGTTAACGTTTCTAACACTGAACTAAGTACGGTGTTAGTATCCATCGTTCGGGCTGTACGTAAACGTGGGCTTGTCACTCTGTCGTGAAGGAAGAGTCTTGACTCACCGGTCAGCAGAGTACAGCAGGAACGATGCGTTGCTAAGAGACCCTCTCCCCACAGGGGTGACACCCCTGCGTGCTCATAAAACACCACATGTATGTCACCCTTCTAGGGGGAAGGGTAAAAAGGGAGAAAAGAACCAAAACGAAATAATCTACTGCTGGCAGGCTCAGGCACGGGAGGTCCTTGCTAGATACTCAATCTCTGGTAAGGTCCACCCCAAGAAGCCCTGCAGATGGGACAGAAGCACATAACACATCAGACGCGCGCTCTGCACCTAACCCCCCTTCTCTTAACTCCCCTCCCTGCTATACACTTACTTTGGCCAGTTAGCTTTTCCTTGTGGTCTGCAGGGTATAAGAAACACACGTCTTAGTTCAGTACTAAACGGTATGAAATGTTAGTAGTACTTATCTGCGAGAGTTTCCGATGCAGTGAAGGACTACGGAATCTTCCTTGGTTACCTCACCAGGAAGTCTTGGTAAAGAATCTCGGTATGCCCATCTACCGGCGTATCCCGGGTGTCCTTGGGGAGTCGGCTCGGTAGGGAAGCACGTTCCCGAGAGGGTAGAGAGGAAGGGAACAGAGAACCGCGCTCTCGCGGTAAGCTGGGGAGTGTGCGGTCGTCACCGCGATGAAACAAAAAAGGGGGAGTAGCTGTTTGTCCTCCGGTAAAGAATAAATCCTAGAACCCACTAGGTAGGCGAGTGTGAACCTCGCTTCCGCCCTTTACGCCGGGAATGGGAGCAGCGCTCACCACAGAGGGGCTCGAGGGTATTCAGCTCCTTGCCGCGCTCTGGAAGGGCGGCAGTTGTGAACACGGGCCGAGCGCCCGCGACGAATCCGGGAAGTGGAGAGGTCCGTACAGAATGCCGAACTTCTCGCTCCGTAGCAACGAGGCCAGTCAAGGGATCTCCGTCTGAGACCCGGAAGTACTCAAAGTGACAAGCCCCGTGTTACCTGTAGGCGGAGCTTATAAAGGCCCCGCGCGACTCACCCGAGGAGTCTGGGAAGTGTAGTTCTAGTCTCTTAGTCGGTCTTACGCCTACGCTGCGCCTCCGCTCTCCTCCGTCCCCGCACTCTGACAGTCTGGTTTAAATCACATTACACAAATTGCTTTACTTTTCAAAAATATACAATTTGAAGTGCATGGAAATGCAACATCTCACCCACAATCACATGATGACGTGAGGCTACCTCCACTATTTTCAGCACAGGGAGTGAGAGAAGCAAACCTTTAAAATGTGAAGGGTTCTGGGCATCAGTGGGTTACAGAGCCATCAGGTGTCAATCACTGCTGGGGCATCAGTTCTTACAGTGGGGGGTGATACCCGATGGTGCCAACGTACTGCACGCCTAGTTGTTCTGAGCGACCCCTGAATCACTGCAACATAACAGCTGTAGTGAACAAGCCATCATTCACTTCCCCTTCGATTTCATTATTCTAAACATTAGTGTGCAATGAATCACTTAAAAAAACTTATTTTCCTAAATGCAGGACTTTAAACCTGAGCAGGACAATGTGGCTGAAAGTTAAAGGGACACTGTGAGGATTTGGGTGTACTATATGATATGGCTGTGGGGCTTTATCCTGCAGTCCACTCACAAATACCATTGTGGGTCCAGTCAGGCTCATTTACTTAACCTGAAGCCCAACCCTGGGCAGCTGTGGCTGAGAGCAGTAAGACTCAGGAAAGGAACTATGTGCAAATAATTGAACAGCACCAAACAATGAAATTAAGGAATGACACACGAAAGAAAGAAGACACCAATTTATAAAAATAATTATATTTTTACGAATTTCTAAAGAACTTGTTGAATGAAATCCACCGGAGGGTTCTGATTTTAGAAGCTAGTATCACGTTTAGATGCAATGGCAAACAAGCGCTGGTCAACATAAACTTTGAAGACTTTTGAAAACTTTGAAACAGTTAGTTTGGCCACTCTCATACCCACTCTCTGACCCACAGGGATACTTATACACTAACTCACAGACCCACCCAGAGGCTCCTGCACCCACTCATAGATCCTCTCAAACACTCACGCTCCCACTCAGAGACCCACTCAGATACTCATGCACCTGCTCACAGACCCACTCAGAGAATCACAAACCCACTCAGACCTGCTCAGAGGTCTAGGGAACAACAGTGGACACATTGGACAGTTACCAGTCTTTTTTTTTACCAGTCTTTTAAAAAATAAAATTGTATAATCCGACCTTTACAGGACAACCACCACAGACCTCAATTGAGTGGTCCTCACACTGAGGCATGCAAAAAAAAAGAAACTCCAAGTATGATCCAGTTGTGGTGTAGTTGACGGGAGGGGGTTCTTTGTGGGCCCTCCTCGGTCCACTGGCAAACTTGGCCACAGAGATTGGGATCCCTCAAAAAGCTCTTTGGTACAGTAGCAGGCCAGCCGATGCCGGGCTACTGGCCAGTCTGCGCCATGGTTGGAGCGAAATCCTTAGGTGGGGCTAGTGGCATGTGGGTGTGACAAATCCAGACTTGGATAGCACTCCCCGGTCAGGCAGACTCGGGTGCAACTTTTGGCTATCTTGGATTTGTCCTCTTGGGTGTCTGGTGACTGATAGTAGCAAACCTTTTGAGGGCAACCAACTTGTTGGTGTGGGCTCTTCAGTTCTTGATTTCCTGGAGCTGGTTCCAGGAGATCAGCTGACTCATCTTTGGAGTCCCTGCTGTAGGGTAGGGCTGGGAATAAACTTTTCCCCCAGCCCAAGGCACAGTTAAATCAATTGACAGGTGAACGAGGAAGTGCTGCCCCATGTCCCCATTACTTTTTGTCATAGCTATGGACCCTCTTGTTTGCCACATGCAGGCCAGCCATCTTCATCAAGGACTCCAACTCAAGCTGAGACCACTACTTCTTACCCTATATGCAGATGACATACTCCTCTTCATTAGACATCCTACAGACAACCTCCCCCCCTTAGTGGAAGAGATAACATGTTTTGGGAGCCTCTCGGGGTTGCACATTAATTGGGCAAAGTCTGAGCTATTTCCGCTTACAGATGCTACTCATCCAGTACCGATGAGATACCCCCTCCAGTGGACAGACGACCACACTTGATACCTTGGCATTCAAATACACAAAGACGAGCACCAAGTACTATTATTAAATTATGGCCCGGCAAGGGCGACCCTGGAAGTGCAGGTTGAGAGGTGGATTAAGCTGCCACTCTCAATGGCTGGCCAAGTGCCCATTATCAAGATGGCTGTGCTCCCGGTTTTTATATCTCTTCCTTAACATTGCAATCCTGCTCCCAAACTCTTTCTTTCAAACATTACGTTGCCATCTATTGCGCTTGATCTGGGCGGGTCATAGGCCCGGCTAAAGTGGGATACCCTGACATTACCATAAGATTGAGGAGGCCTGGGAATTCCCGACTCACAACAAATCTATTTGGCAGCCCAATGCCAATTTGCACATAGATGGTACCATCCCGATGCGCGCATTCCCTATCTGAAACCGGAACTAGACTTACTGCCGGACATCCCACATTCGGCACTATTGCCTAAGGGTGTGCCACTAGATGCCACTGACATCAATACGTTATCCACGGCATACTGGGCATGGCGAACACTGCGCCATAGACTTCGGGGTGGCGTTATTTAATCCCCAATGCTTCTTCTGAAGAACAATCCCTGGCTCATGTTGACTAGCGAACACCTCACACAGAGCATATTATGCCACTGTAACATTTACACTACTGGAGACCTGTTCCCAGACGGCCATATGTTGCAGATTGCAGAAGATCTCCAATGTCAGAACATAAATTACATGCACCGCTTCATATTTCAGCGTCTTTTCGCAAACCTAAGTTCTCATCTGCCTAGCTATCCTCTTGCCCCAAAGGAATTCACACCACTCACACTGGCAGTGTCCAGCCTGGATAGTGCCCATCTGACATCCAAACTATATCATGCATGTTTAGCACTAAAACCGGACACCACCACCAGGGTACCCGAGGCATGGGTACAGGACATTAGCACGCCGATTCAACATAAAATAAGCCATATTGTTGTACACCAATCCAGAAAATATCTCTTAATCATACACAAACTACTTCATTTCATGTTTACCTCACCCCTCTGGACATTGCCAAGTATGACATAACCAGACCAGGTCACTGTCCCAAATGTCGCACCCCTGAGGTGGATTTTGCACACCTCCCATGGACCTGCCCAACCATATCCACATACTGACTACTATCTATTCACACATCACTCCAATGCTCGGAGACGATATGCAGCCTGACCCAGCGGTGGCACTCCTCGGCTACACTGCCAAGCTCCCTAGATCAGTGTGCAGGCTTGCATCCATGTCGTTCCTGTTATCCAAATGGGAGATTGCAGTACACTGGGGAGGAGCGATGCCTCCATCTGCAGCCGCCTGGATAAAACGCATGTCTTATTGTGAGGGCATCAGCGCAGACTATGCCTCCCTTCAGCCCCCGTCGTCGCGCCGCATTGATCTTTGGCAACCCTTGTGTGATTATCTATGAACCCTTGAGCAAGGCACTGCTATGCACTGAACACCGCCCCACAAACCTCTGTACAGCCATCCCCAATACGCTGCTAGATTTCCCAGTCCGTTGGGTCATTGACGTCCACAGCCATACTTCTCAGGATATCTCATCTACTGCCTTAATTTGTTTCTATCTCTCCTATATCTGTTACCTATCGTACCTTATAGGCACGTGATTGGAAAAGATACCACTGCAATTTAAAATGTGGAAATGTATAATATACTATGTTGGCACTTATGACATCTTGTGGTTATGACAAAATCAATAAAAATATTTTTTAAATTAAAAAAAGATAAAAGATAGTGGAATGATTAAAAAATGCAAGATGTGAAAAGAGGTGTTAGGTGTCTCTCACATCTATCGCTTGAAGAACCAGGTCAACATGTTTCAACGAACTTTGCGCCCTATGGGTCGATGGCTTTCGTAAGGACCGAAAGGTTGTTTTATAGTATCCCTTCATGAAGTCAAATTTAATCAAATGGGACACTTTCCCTCTAACTTTTGAAGATTTTTTTCTTCTTTTTTGGTCATATGGGACTCTTTGTCCAGTCCTTATTGCTGTTTTAGAAGATCTTCATAGGTCTGGGCAGAGGTGCGGTATTAATATTCCTTTCATTAGAGAAGAGAAGCTTTGTCCTTCAGTGTGCCTTCCAAGACACATCCTCTCCAGCCTGCAGAAGTATGTTACACATTTACATTTTGTAAAATAAAAGTGCTTGGTTAACACCAGATGAATAACGGAAAACGGTGCATGTGGCATTCTGTATTTGTGCCCATGTGTTCATAAGTGTACAGAAAGTGACAAGGTATTTATTAGACACAGCACAGCCAATGAACCATCAAAGTCCACTCCTGTGACAAAACCTAATACGACTTCAGAAAGTTCACACGTAGAGAAATGATATGAATTTAATGAATGGAACAGGGAAGAAAGTCATGACATGAAGAACGCATATTACAACACATGTGTCCTGGTATTGGTCAAAAACGAAAGACCTAACATGACATCATAGTCCATGTTGGCAGAAACAACTTTTTCTTGCAAAGCATTTGTTCACAAGAGGAACCCAATTTGTCAACATGCATTCCAGAAAGAAACTGTATCTGTCTTCAGTGTGACAAGACATTCATTGCAAAGGAATAGCTAACGATTGATCAGAAATTATACCCTGGGGAGAAGCCATTTGAATATTATAAACGTGAAAGAGCATTTCCTACCAAGCGCTCTCCGATGAGGCATCAAAAAGGCCTCCCGGGTTTAAGATGCACTGATTGTGAAGTCTTTCATTTGAAACAGTCATCAGTTGCTGTGTCAAAAAACCCACACCTGTACACTGATCTAGGGAATGAAATGCCTGAATAAAAGGTGGAACAAAGGAACAGGAATGGTGGCAGACATCGTAGGTGCCGAAGGATTAGTCAAGAAAAGGTTCTAGGATAACTTACCCGTTTCCCACAGAGGTGACGCTGTGCAAACTCCAGAGGGCATCAAACTTACTCAGAATGCAAACGTTAAAGAAGCAACAGCTAGATTTCTTTCCCTGTTCCCATAGACCTGGCTCTGCTTATTTACTCCGTTATGTAAGATTTGTTCTGCAAGGCCTTCTAGAGCTCGTATCCACAGTTTTAGAGACATTTGTGATAATAAAGTTCAGAGTGTGTTATCTACGATGTTATGTTCATGCTGTTTATTGTTGACATTTTGTTCCTTTCATTTGCAATACTGCCCGGGAGAGGACAAGTGAAGTTTTGGGGGGCGGTTGGAAGTCAGATGCCACTGGTCTTATAGGATTTCAGCCCCGAAGTTTGTGTGCATGAGGTGTATGGTTTCATGTTTAACGGGAGCTTCCACCAGTTGTACAGACATTGCAGGACAGTTTGCTGGACAACCTGTGAATAAGAGGCTTCTGCTTGGATCAGTGATTACAATCTCCTATATCACGTGTAGGAAACCATTGTATCATTTCTACTTCTGGGCGGTGTATTTTTTAACATGCTGATTTGTAATAAAATGAACATCTGCTGAAAGGACCGACTGCAATCCTAGATGTTTGAACGCTGTAAACTTTCTTATACTGCACAGTGTATATAGTTATTTACTCTCTTAAAGAACGCTAATGTCCATTCAGGATATGCCCTTGCAATATAAACAATCATTTGCAATGCAATAGGTCTCACATTTGCGAGAGTTTAAGCTATTGTCATTGTAAATGACAATTCCTTTTATATATCTGTTTTGCTAATTAACACATAAATAAAAGGCACTGTCATGTTCAATGCCAACAACTCAAACTCTTACAAATGCGAGACCTATTTCAAAGAAGCGTCCGCCATTGTCCCGGCTCTTGGAAAGTGAAAGCGCACATGGCGCGCTGAATACTGCAGGAAAGCATGTCATGCCTGCAGTAGTAGAAACTCACTAAAGAAAATAGTGCTTACAGACTAAATAAGACATACCGTGTAACAGAAGTAAAAGGGCCAGTCCTCATGGGAGGTTATAAATGAAGATAAGGAAGTACTTGGGAGTGACTAACAAGCCTATTAACGAATTAAAAGCCAGCATTTACAATGGACAGTGACACAAGCCATAAATATTGGCAGAGAGTGGGCAGGGCTTCAAGTCCATACTCTAATACAGCATGCCTCGCAGAGCAGCGCATGCGCTGCCCAGTCTCGATCTAAAAAGTAGCAAAGGTACAACACACACAGCACTGGCATGCCTCATAGTCAGCTACCACAATGCCAACCGCAACATCCAACATTAGCAAATACCACGCACTGACTTAACTATACACAAAGGGCAGACTTGTTGGTAGACATAAAACAGTATTCGGATATCTCATATAGGCTAATGTCCTTAAACATGTGACCGCATCGACCTAACAATGTTTTTTTTAAAACTCTGTCCAGATACACTTACAATTGCCTCTAACTCAACAGAGAACGTTAAGCAAGCCTTCTGGCAAACATAAATTCACAGCTCCAAAGCTATTCAGTTTATTTATTTATTTTAGTTTTTTGATATAGCACTATTTATTCCCAACGGGAGTCACAGCACTTTAAATGTGCATTTTAGAGTCAGGAGACAATATTACTAAGAATGGGTGGTATTTACAGCAACACATTTGGAAGATAACAGCCATGTGACATATGGAACAGTCATTAGAAGGCTGGGGCCGTGGGGAAAAATAATGGGTCACGGGCAACAGATCAGCATCCTGCGACAGGACCAGGTGAGACTGGGGACTAAGACCCACGATAAGACTCTGTGCACTGAGAGTCCAGTTTAGTTTTGAAGATCTGGAGGGAGGGTGCAGTGAGGGCATCCTATCTTATTCCGTGCAGGGGAAGGGTGCAGTGAGGGCATCCTATCTTATTCCGAGCAGTGGGAGGGTGCAGTGAGGGCATCCTATCTTATTCCGTGCAGGGGGAGGGTGCAGTGAGGGCATCCTATCTTATTCCGAGCAGGGGGAGGGTGCAGTGAGGGCATCCTATCTTATTCCGTGCAGGGGAGGGTGCAGTGAGGGCATCCTATCTTATTCCGAGCAGGAGGAGGGTGCAGTGAGGGCATCCTATCTTATTCTGTGCAGGGGAAGGGTGCAGTGAGGGCATCCTATCTTATTCCGAGCAGGGGGAGGGTGCAGTGAGGGCATCCTATCTTATTCCGTGCAGGGGGAGGGTGCAATGAGGGCATCCTATCTTATTCCGAGCAGTGGGAGGGTGCAGTGAGGGCATCCTATCTTATTCCGTGTAGGGGGAGGGTGCAGTGAGGGCATCCTATCTTATTCCGTGCAGGGGGAGGGTGCAGTGAGGGCATCCTATCTTATTCCGTGCAGGGGGAGGGTGCAGTGAGGGCATCCTATCTTATTCCGTGCAGGGGTAGGGTGCCGTGAGGGCATCCTATCTTATTCCGTGCAGGGGGGGGGTGCAGTGAGGGCATCCTATCTTATTCCGTGCAGGGGGAGGGTGCAGTGAGGGCATCCTATCTTATTCTCTGCAGGGGGGGTGCAGTGAGGGCATCCTATCTTATTCCGTGCAGGGGGAGGGTGCAGTGAGGGCATCCTATCTTATTCCGTGCAGGGGGAGGGTGCAGTGAGGGCATCCTATCTTATTCCGTGCAGGGGAGGGTGCAGTGAGGGCATCCTATCTTATTCCGTGCAGGGCTCGAAAAGATGTGTTTTATGGAGACTTGTTCTTGGAACTTGTGCAGTGATGAGAAGCATTGGGGTTTGCTTCTAAGTGTTCTGTTGCAGCAGACTCCCTGCGAGAGGTCAGCAAATTTAATTGAGTGGCTGTAGGTGAGAAAAGCTTGTGACAGCGAGGGTCTAAAGGGAGCTGAGTCTAGCGCCTATATCGGAGCAATGGAGAGAATGTGTGAATGATTTTTGCATGTCCTGCAGACAAACACAACTGCTAAAGGTGATTAAATAATAAACACGTGCATTAGCATGCAGAAGATAAAGCTCTCACCGCTGTAGTAGTTGGTCCACTTGTGCAGCTTTCCTTCCATGGTGGGATTAGGAGCTCTAGCCAAGCCGGGGTTCAGAGCCTCCCTTGACCCCTCCCCGTCAGAAACAGAGCGCGGTGTCTCTAAAGCGGCTCGCCGCACTCACTAGTACAGTATTCTTTTTTTATAAATTAAACTTAGCATGCTGTCCCTAAAGCGGGTGCTGCGCTCAGCATGCAAGTTTATTTTAAAAAATAAACATAAATAAAGCTCAAAGAATGCGTCCCTGAAGCGGATGCCGCATTCTTCTTAAAAGTAATTTTTTTTAAAGTGTCCCATTGTACTGTGGCGGTAGGGGGCAGGCACTTTTAAAGTTAGCGTCATAGCGCTCAATAAGAGAGCGGCTGCCATTGTCCGGTGTGGGTGCGCTGCAAATCAACAAAAAGCAGCCACTATTGTCCCCATTAGTCCGCAATAAACTAAATAGTGCTCACCTACTTATAACGCACACTGTGGAACAAGCCAAGTAAAAGGGCCGGTCGCCATGGGAGGTTACAAATGAAGACAAGGCGGTACTAAGGAGGGACTAACAAGCCTATTTATGAATCAGAAGTCAGCATTTACGAAGGGCAATGACACAAGCCAATGAAAAATATGGGTGGAAAGTGAGCAATGCTTCAAATGCATGCTCCAATACAGCATGCCTCCCAGAGCAGCGCATGAGCGCTGACTCTAGGCTCTACCTAAAAAGGGTGCACTTGTGGTGAAGGTGAGATTGAAGATGTGTGCACCAGGGATAATGCCAAGGATAAGTATGACTGTCCTGGAGTAAAGATGGGGGAGGATGTGGCCTAATGGCTAGGGCGGTCGACCTCAAATCTGGGTAACGGGGTTAGAGTCTCAGCAACTCGGCGAATCACGTAATCTCCCCGTGCCTAACTAATAAATGAATGTGTCCTTGTGTTAGGCAACTGGTGCTCATGTAAAGTGCTCTGATTCCTTTGCGTCAAGTTCCCGCTGTATAAAACTCCAGGGGAAAAAAGATGAGGATGTAGAGGGATACACTGGTGCTGAAGATGAGGATAGGGGCTGGTTGCGGTGTGATGAGGATGATATGGGGGCAGATGATAGTTCAAGGTTTGCTCTGCTACTGCACTGCTGAGTCCACCCTAGTCAGTGTGCAGCCACCGGCCCATCCTCCAGTGCATGTGTGACCTTGGCCCCGCGCCTGTGTGGCTACTGGTGCCTCAGTTCTCATCACCTTTGCTAAAGAGGTCTAGGACTGTGCAGCTCTCCTGTACCTTCTGCTGCCCGCCCATGTTTTCATTCCAATATTCATCAGGAGTCAGTGACTGCCACCAGCACCCGGGTGCAAGCTGGGTAGCTAATTTGTCAAGAAATATTCAGCGATAGAACGATTCTATGTTAACGACTGCACCAATCACAAAATCAGGGTATGTTTGTGCTGTGCAAACACTCACTCTCACCTGTGCCTTCCATTGTGAGCATGTGAAATACATCAATGTTTACCTGTGGCACACATGGCTTCCGAGGCCTACATCTATGGGTTCATCTTTTTTCGGCAGCAAAAAGCTATGAGTTGAAACACTTGAGCCAACATGTCTGGACCACCCGGAATCCCTCTGGGGAACATTCCATTTCACTGTTTTCAGCTCATCTGTGCTATCACATGAGAAAAGTAACCATTTTCGGATTAATATTGACCGCACCACAAAGAGTCCAGCCCGAAGTGCCGGCAGTGCCTTGTTCAAGCAACCCCCAACCAGCCATAAGTCCAGACATCACATGTTCACCGAAAACATCCTAAAACAACCAACTTTGGCAAGAAACACACTGTTACATACACAGCAAATTCAGGGTATTTACGGAAAACATATACCAATTCTAGTATGTTTCAACTTCTAACCTATCACCCTCCCCACTCACAAGGCACAGCAGCACCCCATCAACCACCGAAGCACATGGCACATGTTTCAGCCTCGCTGGACCTCGGCCTGAGGTGAAGGGGAGATCTTGTACCTTAGAGAGCTCTTTGGAATCTACGTTGTCAAACCTCTATGCAGTGGCCATGGCCTTCTCCAACAAAATGGAGGTCTGAGACTGAATGGTGCCCGCCTATCCGGTGCCACCACCCCACCCTACCAGCTCCAACATCAGGTCCAACTCGGGTCAAACCAACTGTAAAAAGAGGGAGGGCTGACAGCACCAGCTGAGGAGTCAAACCCAGCAGACTATACCATCCAATCAAACGGGGGTTGGAAATTATCGAAATCTGGAACAAGATGTGGACCTCTCGCCTTCCTCACTTAGGGTGACCAACCGCCCGTAAATTTCATGGACCGCCCGTAATTTGGGCCTCTTGTCCGTTGTCCATGAGACATTCTTTCACGGACGCCTTTTGTCCGTAGTTTCAGACATAGGAGCGAGCTGGCCCCTGTAATGAGAGTTCTGTAACTCTCACTGCAGAGGCCAGCCTGTGCTCCTGCTGTGAATTCAATGGCCTGCAGCAGCCCCTCCCCGACCTGGCACAGACTGCTATCGGCCCATTATCATCTGGACATTGGAGCGAGCTGACCCCCTGCAAGCAGCCGGAGAGTCCTGTAACTCTCACTGCAGGGGCAGCTCGCGCTCCTGCTGTGCTCAATGGCCTGCAGCAGCCCCTCCCCGACCTGGCAAAGAGTGCTATCAGCCCATTATCTTCTGGACATTGGAGCGAGCTGACCCCCTGCAAGCAGTCGGAGAGTCTTGTAACTCTCACTGCAGGGGCAGCTCGCGCTCCTGCTGTGCTGAATGGCCGCAGCAGCCGCTCCCCGACCTGGTGCAGTCTGCTATCGGCCCATTATCATCTGGACTTTGGAGGGAGCTGACCCCCTGCAAGCAGCCGGAGAGTCTTGTAACTCTCACTGCAGGGGCAGCTCGCGCTGTGCTCAGTGGCCTGCACCAGCCACTCTCCTTCCTGGCACAGAGTGCTATCGGCCCATTATCATCTGGACATGGGAGCGAGCTGACCCCCTGCAAGCAGCCGGAGAGTCCTGTAACTCTCACTGTAGGGTCAGCTCGCGCTCCTGCTGTGAATTCAATGGCCTGCAGCAGCCGCTCCCCGACCTGGTGCAGTCTACTATCGGCCCATTATCATCTGGACATTGGAGCGAGCTGACACCCTGCAAGCAGCCGGAGAGTCCTGTAACTCTCACTGTAGGGTCAGCTCGCGCTCCTGCTGTGAATTCAATGGCCTGCAGCAGCCGCTCCCCGACCTGGCACAGAGTTCTATCGGCCCATTATCATCTGGACATTGGAGCGAGCTGACCCCCTGCAAGCAGCCGGAGAGTCCTGTAACTCTCACTGTGGGGTCAGCTCGCGCTCCTGCTGTGAATTCAATGGCCTGCAGCCGCCCCTCCCCGACCTGGCGCAGACTGCTATCGGCCCTTTATCATCTAGACATTGGAGCGAGCTGACCCCCTGCAAGCAGCCGGAGAGTCCTGTAACTCTCACTGTAGGGTCTGTTTGCGCTTCTGCTGTGAATTCAATGGCCTGCAGCAGCCGCTCTCCGACCTGGCACAGAGTGGTATCGGCCCATTATCATCTGGACATGGGAACGAGCTGACCCCCTGCAAGCAGCTGGAGAGTCCTGTAACTCTCACTGTAGGGTCAGCTCGCGCTCCTGCTGCGCTCAATGGCCTGCAGCAGCCGCTCCCCGACCTGGCGCTGACTGATATCGGCCCATTATCATCTGGACATTGGAGCGAGCTGACCCCCTGCAAGCAGCCGGAGAGTCTTGTAGCTCTCACTGTAGGGGCAGCTCGCGCTCCTGCTGCGCTCAATGGCCTGCAGCAGCCGCTCCCCGACCTGGCACAGAGTGCTATCGGCCCAATATCATTCTGTATGTCGGCCTAATCATCACACACAGAATGATAATGGGCCTCTCTGTGCAGTGACCGGATAACCTCAAAGGGCACCACGATAGCCAAAGTGTACTTGAACACCGTCTCCCCTCATACTCCCCCCTCTCTCCTCATACCCCCCCCTTCTAGTGTCAGACTCTCAAGACCATAATATGCTCCACAACATCAGCAACAACTGTGGTGATACCGGGAAGAGACAGAAATGCAAAGGACGCGCCACATCAGAAGCTTCGTATCCGTTTTCCATTTACACTCTGACCGCCCGACATCAGCACAAATGAGCACTAACAAGATGTCTGAAGTTGCCTCCCTAATGATGCAACTTGGGCATCTCAGCAGATCTGACAAGTTCACGGGCGCCGTGGCACTTGGTAACATCATCAATCCAAAAATCACCACCCGGCAGAATATACTACAGCAAGTGCAAAGTCACACTGTAAAATGTTACAGTGCAAAGGCGCATTTTAACAACATCACTGCAACGACTTGGAAATGGCAGCAGTGCCCTAAAACAAAACAACAGTGACTACAAAAACTGCAGCTTTGTAACATCCCGTCCAATAAGTGATCTAACTGGAGGTTACCTGTCATATATAAGCTTACAAATGCTTATCTGCTTATAAAACAGGTCCAACTAAGCGTATTTTACAGGGCACTAGTAATGTGTGTGAATTCCTTCTTGAAGTGCCTGTTTAGTGGGAACCATCAATCACATTTGTGAACCATAAAACACCCCCTTCCACCTCCCACACTCTCCTGCCAACATGTGTTTGTATCTCAGTCAGTGGAGTTAGCAGAGTGGAGAGGGTGAGGCGGGACTCAAGCTGCTCCATCAGCCATAAACCAGGTCAGTGAATAACCAGGTCTAATCATAAACCAGGTAAGTGACTAACCAGGCATAACAGGTATCAGCAAGACTTGACAAATCACAGACGTTTAAGCACTAGACAGCAAGAAACCTATCAGGTTACTCAGATCTTATTTCTGGTGCAAGGTTCACAGAGGGAATCCATCCTTCTGGGGGTGAATTTAACAGGCTCTGAGAGTAACCCCTCAGGTTGGGAAGATCTTCTCAGCTCTGGCTTCAGAGCGGTTCATCTGGTTACCAGTCCTGTCAGAAGGTCTTGCGATACCTGTATTACAAACACCATGCTGAGTCACATTTTGATTTGAATACACAGTATTTGCTGTAAAATTAGTTGGATGTATAACATCCTCTTAACTGGATACAAGCAATAAAAGACAATATTACTGGAAGCTTGGATGGAGGCGTTTACAAGGAATTGGCAAGCATGTCAGAAGCTTTGGTAGGGCTGGGACCAAAACCCACCACGGTTTGTATGGTACATTTGGCACAGCCTTTAAGTTTGTGATCCAAGAAGCAGCTCAGGTGACAGGTACTCTAGGGAAAGTGAAAACACAGAATTGTGTATCACTTTGAGCTGTTGCGGTATCTGCAGTAAGAAGGAACAGGTGAGGCCTTGTTTCATTATTTATTTGATTTTTTATTATTTCAAAACAGGCTGTAACAGGAGAGTGGGGCCCCGAAATGAGTGGGTCCAAGGTTAAATAATTCCAATCGCCCTCTCCCTGTGAAGAGATGAGGAGGTTGGGGCTTCCTCCCCAAGGGCGTTTGGGAAATTAGTGGTAATTGTTTTCAAGCAACCTGGGCCAGTGCCACTGGACAGGATTGAAAGACTATAGAGGAAGGGTTACATATGTCTGAAAGGTTCTTTCTTTAAAATATATGGACAATTTTGCTTTATGGGTTTGAAAGCATGTGAATTAACAGAACTGTGTGAGCTGGTTGAGGCATCAAGCATTCAGCCT
This sequence comes from Triturus cristatus, assembly GCF_964204655.1. Taxonomy (NCBI): domain Eukaryota; kingdom Metazoa; phylum Chordata; class Amphibia; order Caudata; family Salamandridae; genus Triturus; species Triturus cristatus. The sequence goes on from NC_140589.1 coordinate 1,903,086,837, forward strand.
CTCTAGGGGCCCTTTCCTAACACTTTCTGCAATTTTTGAGTTTGGAGCTCAAGAAGTTCAATTACATCACAGGCCCATGTTTCCTGTCAGCAGATTATATTTAAAACCATAAGAAACTCAGTTGCATCAGTGCACGAGGTTGCACAAGTGCATTATATGCTACATGACAAACATGCAAGTGAGTTTACTAGAAGAAACCTAGGTGGTGAGTTGTTATTTGTCTACGAAGTGTTAGGTAAAGGACTTAGGGCTGATTACAAACTTGGAGGATTTGATACTCCGTCTGCTATATAACAAGTTCCAAAGGATATGATAGAATTGTAATTTGGCGGACGGGATAACCATCACGTTTGTGACCAAGTAACCCTGTCCGCCACAATCGTAATCGGGCCCTAAGACTTGAAATTCAAGATGGTGACAAGCCAAGTCTAATCTCAAGCCTATCCCTTAGTATTTGCTTATTGACATCGGAGGCTCATGCAAATTACCAGATATGATCGAGTCCTCAAGGCCTACAACTCCGCCCTCCCCATCCTACATAAAAAGTCAGGCTGCCTGAATTCCATAAACTTTTTTTATTTCCAATTCCTTCATGCAGGAAATTGATTTTTCTACACTATTCACAATTGCTATCGCTTCCTTCAAATATAATTGTTTTCACCCACAGTCTCTTCTGCAGATTGTCAAGTATATTTTTCTAAGCGATACCAAAGGGGATGATGGACGGAGCGCTAGAGCAAATCAAACACTCACCCCCGAACTGCCAAGCCATGTCTTCCCTGGACCGGAAACAAGCATCCTGCGACCGGTTTCGGGTTCATAACCCTCATCAGCCAGGCTATCTTGAATCCAGTGGCAAAGTGAGCAAGGGACCCACGTCTGGGCATACCTTGCCAACTTAGGGCGAACAAAGCAATACCAAAGGGGATGATGGACGGAGCGCTAGAGCAAATCAAACACTCACCCCCAGTCAACTGATCTGGGTTTAATCCATCATCATTCTTTAGCTCAGTCCACCACCCCAGTTCAGACATGGCCATATGCAAATCAGTCTGACCCTGTGCCTCATGGGAACAGTCCAGCCCGAACTGCCAATCCATGTCTTCCCTGGACCGGAAACAAGCATCCAGATACCGGTTTCGGGTTCATAACCCTCATCAGCCAGGCTAGCTTGAATCCAGTGGTAAAGTGAGCAAGGGACCCACGTCTGGGCATACCCTGCCAACTTAGGGTGAACAAAGCGATACCAAAGGGGATGATGGACGGAGCGCTAGAGCAAATCAAACACTCACCCCCGTCAACTGATCTGGGTTTAATCCATCATCATTCTTTAGCTCACTCCACCACCCCAGTTCAGACAAGGCCGTATGAAAATCAGTCTGACCCTGTGCCTCATGGAAACAGTCCAGCCCAAACTGCCAAGCCATGTCTTCCATGGACCGGAAACAAGCATCCTGGGACCGGTTTCGGGTTCATAACCCTCATCAGCCAGGCTATCTTGAATCCAGTGGCAAAGTGAGCAAGGGACCCACGTCTGGGCATACCCTGCCAACTTAGGGCGAACAAAGCGATACCAAAGGGGATGATGGACGGAGCACTAGAGCAAATCAAACACTCACCCCCAGTCAACTGATCTGGGTTTAATCCATCATCATTCTTTAGCTCACTCCACCACCCCAGTTCAGACATGGCCATATGCAAATCAGTCTGACCCTGTGCCTCATGGAAACAGTCCAGCCCGAACTACCAAGCCATGTCTTCCCTGGACCGGAAACAAGCTTCCTGGGACCGGTTACGGGTTCATAACCCTCATCAGCCAGGCTATCTTGAATCCAGTGGCAAAATGAGCAAGGGACCCATGTCTGGGCATACCCTGCCAACTTAGGGCGAACAAAGCGATACCAAAGGGGATGATGGACGGAGCGCTATTGCAAATCAAACACTCACCCCCCGTCAACTGATCTGGGTTTAATCCATCATCATTCTTTAGCTCACTCCACCAACCCAGTTCAGACATGGCCATATGCAAATCAGTCTGACCCTGTGCCTCATGGAAACAGTCCAGCCCAAACTGCCAAGCCATGTCTTCCATGGACCGGAAACAAGCATCCTGGGACCGGTTTCGGGTTCATAACCCTCATCAGCCAGGCTATCTTGAATCCAGTGGCAAAGTGAGCAAGGAACCCACGTCTGGGCATACCCTGCCAACTTAGGGCGAACAAAGCGATACCAAAGGGGATGATGGACGGAGCACTAGAGCAAATCAAACACACAGCCCCAGTCAACTGATCTGGGTTTAATCCATCATCATTCTTTAGCTCACTCCACCACCCCAGCTCAGACATGGCCATATGCAAATCAGTCTGCCCCTGTGCCTCATGGAAACAGTTCAGCCCGAACTACCAAGCCATGTCTTCCCTGGACCGGAAACAAGCATCCTGGGACCGGTTTCGGGTTCATAACCCTCATCAGCCAGGCTATCTTGAATCCAGTGGCAAAGTGAGCAAGGGACCCACGTCTGGGCATACCCTGCCAACTTAGGGCGAACAAAGCGATACCAAAGGGGATGATGGACGGAGCGCTAGAGCAAATCAAACACTCACTCCCAGTCAACTGATCTGGGTTTAATCAACATCATTCTTTAGCTCAGTCCACCACCCCAGTTCAGACATGGCCATATGCAAATCAGTCTGACCCTGTGCCTCATGGGAACAGTCCAGCCCGAACTGCCAAGCCATGTTTTCCCTGGACCGGAAACAAACATCATGGGACCGGTTTCGGGTTCATAACCCTCATAAGCCAGGCTATCTTGAATCCAGTGGCAAAGTGAGCAAGGGACCCACGTCTGGGCATACCCTGCCAACTTAGGGCGAACAAAGCGATACCAAAGGGGATGATGGACGGAGCGCTGGAGCAAATCAAACACTCACCCCCAGTCAACTGATCTGGGTTTAATCCATCATCATTCTTTAGCTCACTCCACCACCCCAGTTCAGACATGGCCATATGCAAATCAGTCTGACCCTGTGCCTCATGGGAACAGTCCAGCCCGAACTGCCAAGCCATGTCTTCCCTGGACCGGAAACAAGCATCCTGGGACCGGTTTCGGGTTCATAACCCTCATCAGCCAGGCTATCTTGGATCCAGTGGCAAAGTGAGCAAGGGACCCACGTCTGGGCATACCCTGCCAACTTAGGGCGAACAAAGCGATACCAAAGGGGATGATGGACGGAGCGCTGGAGCAAATCAAACACTCACCCCCAGTCAACTGATCTGGGTTTAATCCATCATCATTCTTTAGCTCACTCCACCACCCCAATTCAGACATGGCCATATGCAAATCAGTCTGACCCTGTGCCTCATGGGAACAGTCCAGCCCGAACTGCCAAGCCATGTCTTCCCTGGACCGGAAACAAGCATCCTGGGACCGGTTTCGGGTTCATAACCCTCATCAGACAGGCTATCTTGAATCCAGTGGCAAAGTGAGCAAGGGACCCACGTCTGGGCATACCCTGCCAACTTAGAGCGAACAAAGCAATACCAAAGGGGATGATGGACGGAGCGCTAGAGCAAATCAAACACTCACCCCCGTCAACTGATCTGTGTTTAATCCATCATCATTCTTTAGCTCACTCCACCACCCCAGTTCAGACATGGCCATATGCAAATCAGTCTGACCCTGTGCCTCATGGAAACAGTCCAGCCCGAACTGCCAAGCCATGTCTTCCCTGGACCGGAAACAAGCGTCCTGGGACCGGTTTCGGGTTCATAACCCTCATCAGCCAGGCTACCTTGAATCCAGTGGCAAAGTGAGCAAGGGACCCACGTCTGGGCATACCCTGCCAACTTAGGGCGAACAAAGCGATACCAAAGGGGATGATGGACAGAGCGCTGGAGCAAATCAAACACTCACCCCCAGTCAACTGATCTGGGTTTAATCCATCATCATTCTTTAGCTCACTCCACCACCCCAGTTCAGACATGGCCATATGCAAATCAGTCTGACCCTGTGCCTCATGGAAACAGTCCAGCCGAACTGCCAAGCCATGTCTTCCCTGGACTGGAAACAAGCATCCTGGGACCGGTTTCGGGTTCATAACCCTCATCAGCCAGGCTATCTTGAATCCAGTGGCAAAGTGAGCAAGGGACCCACGTCTGGGCATACCCTGCCAACTTAGAGTGAACAAAGCGATACCAAAGGGGAGGCCCTGGCTTGGCAGTTCGGGCTGGACTGTTCCCATGAGGCACAGGGTCAAGACTGATTTGCATATGGCTGGGTTCAAACTGGAATGGCATGGTGAGCAAAAAAATGATGGATTTAGGCCCAGATCTCTGTACTGGGGTGAATGTATGACATTGTTCTGCATTCTGTCCATCAACTGTTGTTTTTGCATTTGTCACCCCGAGTGGGACGGGTATGCTCAGACGTGAGTCCCGTGCTCTCCATGCCACTGGAATCAAGCTATCCTGGCTGAAGAGGGGTGAAACCCTGAAACCGGTCCTAGGATGCTTGTTTCCAGTCCAGGGAGCACCTGGCTTGGCAGTTCCGGCTGGACTGTTCCCATGAGGCACAGGGTCAAGACTGATTTGCATATGGCTGGGTTCAAACTGAAATGGCATGGTGAGCAAAAAAACGAGGGATTTAGGCCCAGATCTCTGCACTGGGGTGAATGTATGACATTGTTCTGCATTCTGTCCATCAACTGTTGTTTTTGCATTTGTCACCCCGAGTGGGACGGGTATGCTCAGACGTGAGACCCATGCTCTCCATGCCACTGGAATCAAGCTATCCTGGCTGAAGAGGGGTGAAACCCCAAAACCGGTCCTAGGATGCTTGTTTCCAGTCCAGGGAGGACCTGGCTTGGCAGTTCGGGTTGGACTGTTCCCATGAGGCACAGGGTCAAGACTGATTTGCATATGGCTGGGTTCAACGTGGAATGGCATGGTGAGCAAAGAAACAATGGATTTAGGCCCAGATCTCTGTACTGGGGTGAATGTATGACATTGTTCTGCATTCTGTCCATCAACTGTTGTTTTTGCATTTGTCACCCCGAGTGGGACGGGTATGCTCAGACGTGAGTCCCGTGCTCTCCATGCTACTGGAATCAAGCTATCCTGGCTGAAGAGGGGTGAAACCCCGAAACCGGTCCTAGGATGCTTGGTTCCAGTCCAGGGAGGACCTGGCTTGGCAGTTAGGGCTGGACTGTTCCCATGAGGCACAGGGTCAAGACTGATTTGCATATGGCTGGGTTCAAACTGGAATGGCATGGTGACCAAAAAATGATGGATTTAGACCCAGATCTCTGTACTGGGGTGAATGTATGACATTGTTCTGCATTCTGTCCATCAATTGTTGTTTTTGCATTTGCCCATCTATGGGACAGCAGCCCGCTAGCTAGGTGACGACTCCCCCACCCGCCTGGCTGCTCTGGCTATTCTGGCGAGGGGGATTCTATTTAACCTATGAACAGTCCCTTTGTTTGCTAAATCCTGATGCGCAGGAGAGTTCATAACTGATGTGTGTAGCCATGGGCAAGGGACTCTCATGCCCTAGCCATGTATCCCCTATTCCTTATGGGAATTATGCCCGTTCAGCTCCTTCTGTGGAGAAACCCCCCAGGCATACTGTCTTAGAGAATTTGATTTAAGCAGTGCGCATTGCCTGCGGCATTGTCCAAGCATTACGGATTGGCTAAGTCCTACTATACCCATCCTAGAATGCTCCCAGCTAAGAGGGTGTCCTTGGGGGGGGGGGGGGTATCCACCGCCAGCCCGGAGCATCCCCAGCGGTGACAAATTACCTGCTCCGTTGAAGTTTAGTTTTAGTTACACACTGGGCGTGCCAAATGTTCTATTGACATAGTGTCCCATTGTGTTTGACAAGCTGCTACCCCAATTATTGGGGCGGAAGCACACTGTCGGCTGACTGCATCCGCACCAAGCGAGGTACCAGTGTCGGTATCCCAGGTTCCCAGTTTCCTGCTAGCTCCAGTACACTACCGGTGGTCCCGCTGGGAGATACCACAAACTGCCATGGTCATTCGAACCTTAAGAAGCGCCCCATTCTCACCTGGGAGTACCTCTAAATGATAATGGTTTTGTACAGCTGTAAGGCTAGAGACACACCTCTTAAACCTGTTTACTGGTTTGCTACTCGGCACCCTTATGGTTGGAGCTCTGTGTTTACGCGACACACATGCCCCCATGGCACGATGTTGCTGAAGAGCCGGGGTCTGTTACCTTAAATGTCTGAGGTGAGGAGTTGAGGAACACAAGACAGGTAATATGCAACTTGAGGATGTATGTACTTCTGCCAATGACCTGACAGCGGCCCAGCTGTGCCCCAAGACCTCGCAGAATTCACACCCTTGGGCTGTTAGCCGGTGGCATAGCAGGCTGTAGTTTAGCGGCTCATGACATTGCCTCCGTGTATATACAACAAACGCCGTGCCTCACTACACGCCAGTACCTTGGCTTAAACAATGCTTGTTAGTTGTATAGATAGATGGAGAAAAATTCTAGCTTCCCTGCGTAGCCTATTGGGGATGCTTCAATTCTGACATGGTGTGACTGTCACCCTAACGTGTTGAACATTCCTTACTGTCTTCCTTCGATGAATATCGAGCTATAACCTGCAAATGAACCAACACACTAATCAACTTCCACAACAGCCAGACAGGTCACCTACAAGTGCGGGAAGCGGGAGCCCTTTGGAAACGCACAATCCCCGCCTTGGAGACAAATGTTTTACCTCGTTGTACTGCGAGATCGGTGCATGCAGAGACAACATAACTATCCTTTGCCAACACTGAGCCAGACCGTAACTTTTGTCTAAATTGGGACAAGGGAAGACCCTGGTAACATCACTGATCAAGTCTGTGATGTCATATGTGACCTCTCCCCCTGTGCTTTGTGTGATATTGGCCCTCTTAGGTGTGGGCAGAGCCCCGGGAAGTATACCTGGGTTCTAGGCCGATAATGCACCCTTGTTCGTGGAGAAAGCTGAAACCATGCTTGCCGGTTCCCGGCCAAAACCAACAACCCTTTTACCCTTTGTCAACTGCAGCCCATGCATCAATAAGACATTGATAAGGGTCACATGCCTAACTCCTGATGTCCAAAGGACCTAGTAGGCCAAGCAGCGAAACATCAGTAACGGAATAATACGAAACAGTCTTCTCACGCCGCACGCCACCCAGGCGCCGGCAGGACACCGAGGTTTACACCGACAGCCCGATTCCAAAGGAATCCCAATATGACCTTGGCTGGAGAAGAGCAATCCCTGTCCTAACAGGAAATGAAAACTTTGGAGCTGAAGCCACGAAAGCTAACTAAATGAAGACCAGAGACCGAGGTATTCCACAGGAGTTTATACTCGCAAAGCTGGAGTCATGGAACACGACACGTATAGGATACCAGGGCCTGTCCAGTGGACAGCGAGTCGACCTCTACTCAGTTAAATATTGATGGATTTTGAAACACAGGCACCATCCAAAGTACTGAAACCAAGTTGGCGGGACTAGTTCTATGGAGAAAAGCTTTGAAAGAATCGCTCCTCAACGTCAAATGGCACAACTACCCGCTTAAGTCTACCTTGCTGGGAAGGGTGGAGCGGTGCCCATTATTGGAATAGTGAATGAATAATTTATTCCTACAGCCAAATTGTGAGTGTGGACTTTCCGCTTGATGGCCCCCTGGCACTGCAGTTGACTAGGGCACAAATAATTCACCCCAAGCTGGTATGCTGCTTTGTCCCACCCAGGGCACCCTGTCCGGTCAACATCAAGGTAGACGTACCGCAATGCCAACTGAAGGCAGAGTAAAACAATTTCTGACCTTGGGCTGTTCGCGGCGACACATACATGGTGACACCCAGTATTGCGCAAAACTAAAATCGGCATACGCGCGCGCTACATACCGCAAGGCAGTTCTAAGGAACACCTGACAATTGTGCCCCTATAGGCCAGGACTCCTGTCCGGCGGCCACTTCCTTATGCACCACACCTTGCTCCTGCAATGCTGCCAATCAATAGTAACACCACAACTACGGACCCGGGTACTCGTGCAAACGTGAAAATTCAGCCTATTTCAAGCACTCAAAACTAAAAGGATGGCTTGGGCAACTGGCAACAGTGATTTTAATGCCAATTGCCTTAATCCATGCCTTCGGGGTCATCACTACAATAGACAGACAGTGCCCACTTGTGGCAGACTGTCCCAAGCGCCAGTGAGCAATTAAGTCACGGGCAGCGCACCAGCACCCGCTTAGTCAAATTACACAGTACACTTTGTGCTGTAATTCGGCCTAGTGGCCGCTGTGTAGTTTGCCGCTATGTCATTGCATCCCTGTAATCAATACAATATGGGCACTCCACCTACAAGTTCATCTTATGGCTTAGTCAATACTTCTATTGGCGTCGGATAAGTGAGCCACAAATCTGGCTCATTTGCGTAGTCTACCAAGAGCTAGCCGCCCCCATCCCTTGCTGGCAAGGTTTCAGTTTGCTATGTGTGACCTTTCCATCATATCAGTGCAACTATGAGGGACATTTTGAGGACCTATGACTGATTTTTTTTTTTTTGGTTTGGGTAAGACCGAGTGTAACTCAGTGTACTACGGTGTAGAAGCCATCTTTCTTGTATGATACCAAATGCTGTAAGCTTCTAGGCCCTGATAAGTTGACATGAAAAGCAGTGCACAAAATGCCCGTACTTTACCATTCGCTTCAGAGACACAACTGGAAAAGCACCAGACCTATATCTTACATTACAGTGGAAAGTCCCAGAAGCAGACCTAGGTCACGCAGGCGGCAACAGTACTTTTCGGACCTTAAATGGTATATAACTATCTAGGCCCTTGCAAATAGGTCAAATGAACTATGCTTAATTTGTGCTACGTATGTGATGATGCCGTATCCTTTGTGGTTTTGGCTTATAAAAGCTATCACCAATGTCACATCTTTGGGCATTCAGTATCTTTATTGTCTGCCTCCGTGCTGCACGTACTTTTGCATTATTTGTTGTTCCCAAATAAATCTTGCTAACAGTTGTGCTGACAGAGACTTGTGTTATCTGTGTTATTCCTTATTATTTCTATTTCAGCTTCTACATTTGGTGGAGAATGCAGCCCCAAAACATCTGACCGGCTTCGACGGCCACCGGCTGCTGGACTCCAACTCCTCGGGAGCTCGGAGACCTGAGGTGGTGACATTTCAATTTGTCTTCTCTATCTCCTCTCTCTGGCTGTTGGAGGACGACACCAGTGTTTAACCGTTAGTTGCTTGTGTCATGTCTTTGGCTCCTGCTCTTTCTCTCTCAGCACATTTGTATAGCACTATTTTTACTGCATTCTAAGCGCTCTCCTCCTATCTCCTTTTCTCTTGGTACTCTTCTCATGCCGAAGCCAGTGTTTCTTTGGCCGGTGTGCCTGTCTCGGGGATGGCTCCATTGGTTGTTTACCGAAGTACTTCTTGGCTGTCATACTGGCAGTCCTCATTACTTTCTTTGTTCTCCTTTTTCTATCACGGATAATTTCCACTGTGTCGCCATTCTGCTTGTGACATTTCCTTTGCTTCCTCTTAACGTTTGATCGGCGCACTGACTCTGTTTCTGCTTCGAAGCTCTTTCTGCGTTTTGACATCTGACACTGCTGCCGACTATCTGCTGTCTTTTAATGTGCATTTTGATCTCCTTTGTAGTTCCTGGTCCTCATCTCCACCCCTCCAGACCGGCGATGGTGTCCTTCTGCTCGATTCCATGCACGCAGTCACTCCCTGTTGCTACGCAGCGCTTGGCTGTAACTAGGACCAAGGAGGGCGTGCTTCTGCAACCCCTTTGTCTTGCCTGCGGAGAGTCTCTGGTCTATGGGGGTGGAGGACAATTGGCCCCTGGTCCCCTGGGGACAACTGAGGCCGGTACGCTTTGACAGACCAGTGATCACTAGGTGAGTACATGTTGAGGGTTTATATCCTCCTGGTTGGGTTGTAGCAGGTAGCCCCTCGTTTTAGAGTTGTGGCAGGTTCGCTCCCCATATGCAGGTGGTTGCGGTGAAAGCACCCCTGTGGCTGCACGCGGTTTAGGTGCAGCGGCTACGCGTAGTTCAGGATTGAGCTGACGAGCTCCTTTGGGACCTTGGTTGGAGGGACTGGTGGAGGGTTGGTGATTAGCATCCCCTCCGGATTTACATATTAGTTATAGGTGTGAACTGTTTGGATATGGTGCTTCTTTCGGTATTTAGATTAGGGTTACGTTTCTGTTTCTAGGTAACCAGTGGCGCTCCAACCAGACTCATAGGTCCAGGGACCCTGCGCAGTGAGAGCAGGGTCAGGAGGATTCGGTGGGAATTCTCGGAAGTGGGCCCATGGGTGCTGTCTCGGTTTGAGCACACCCAGTGTCGTGAGGGGTTGCAACTGCAGATGCTCCCCTGGTATTCTATCGCTGTCTATAATTCAGGGTTCACCTCACTACTTGATGATGTGCTTTGTACTGGGATTATACTTACTGCACTGTCACCTTCACCACTGGGGTTCGGTGAGGGCAAATATTCGCCTTTTTTCCTTGACTACGCAGTAACTCCCTGAAAATAGGAAGCACAAGACTACTGATGTTTCATGGAGGGTGAAATTCTGCAGTTCCCTGTCTTGCCTGCGATACTCACTGGCTCCAGGGGTGGAAGGTGTCGGATGCTGAGAAAACGAAGGGGGGTGAACGCCTTGTTTCAAACAGTGATGGAATACGTGATTTATTGTTTCCTTGATTTGCATTAATAAGTTTCTTGAGCTTAATGATTTTTGTTTTCAATACCTATGTTCGTCAGTTATCGAAATTTGACTGTACATCTACATTTTTGACTGATCTGACTTTGACACGAGGACGATTTCTGTTGCCATTTTCATACAATAATATTTCTTGACTGCTCAAATAGACACTTTCACATTGTTTTTATATTGCACATTACCCTACGTCTGTGCACTGCTACTTATGATATGTCAGGTTCCAGCTCTCCTTATGATTACACTCATTACACTCACACTCTTTTGGAATTCGATAACAGGTGCTTGTGTAGATCCGCACCAACTAGGGATAGACCCCGGCTATTTGTGTTATATGTGTGTGCCTGTGTAAGTGCAGAGTTCACCTGTTTTTGTCTCACCTTTTATGTGATTCTAAAAATTTCGTTCAGCAGCACCTCTGTGGGTCTGCGTGGCCCAGAGAGAAAGTAAGGGGACGAGATATCTTACTCTACTTCTGTCTCTTTTCTTCCTATCTATGAATATTTTCGGTGAACTTGTCATTTCATGTCTCGTTGTCTGATGATGGGTGCTTGCTCTGCTTCATTTTAACAAGGCGCAGCTGGCTGTTTGATCACTGACTGATTGGTATCTGTTATCAATTTGTATTATCTGTTATCCATACCCCCACACCTCAGGAATGAGCAGCCAGAAATAGTCTGCTGACTACCTTCTGTGTCACTGTACCGAAGTGTGCCTATAAGTTTGTCTACTGCAAGAGGGACAGATTACTCCTTCCCACATACACTTCCTAAGAGCAATAATTGGGGTACGAGTTCCTTTCAGGTAACACAACTGCATTGCTGTTTCCATCTATTGCAAATGGGGAATACAATTGTGACATAGGACTGCACATTGTGTGTCGTTTAGATTGCAATGTCTTTCATGTCACTGTGATTATTCTCCTGGAAGGAAGGAAATGGAAGATTACGGTGTGGGACTAGTTTTTGGGAAGTTGTGGCCAGAGATGAGTTGGCTCTGGTGCACTGCCTCCTGCTGGATACCAAGGGTGGTCTCCAGATGTGAATAGGTGTCCACCTACTCACAACGAGGAGAGTGTTGGTGTTGGTATTGCATTATATGAATTCATTTGAAGATCTGTTGTTGTATTGTATGCATTTATTTGAAGTGCTTTTATTTTTGGTATACGGTCTTTGATTAACTATGGGTTTGTTTTGTACTACTCTAGCAACAGAGCTCTTGGACCCTGAGCTTGCACAACAAATTTTGGGCAGGCCCACTCTATCATCAGTAGGGGGTTGATAGACATCCCTTCCGTTAGATTGATGTACATGAGTAAGAAAGCTTCTCCTCTGTGAGGAAGTGGGGGGCGCGCTGAAGTGTGTTTACCCTTACAGTGCAAAGTAAATGTGTTTTTGGAATGGATACAACTGCCCGTGCCGAACACATATGTATGCACTGGTATTCTCTACCACAGGTGCACAACGCACCGAGCTGTCCCATGATGAGCAGACCTTTTGCAAATATCTCGGGCACAAACTCATAAATGGGGAAGTTAACCAAATAGAACTTTTGACAGGATGTTTCAAAATACTGCTTCTCTTGTAACTATGGGACAGGACGCAGCCTGTGCACCTTTCAAGTTCTGCAGAAAGAAAAATAAGCTGTTAAGATTATGCACCGAAAAATAAAATACAATACCGCGTCTTAATGGGCTAAGGTCCTGAGGCCCACTGGGCTTCTAAGCAGAAAGCTTTGGCCCTAAGACTAACACAGAATACGGGAACAGCCCCCCTCTCTCCATATTATAGTTGCAATGTTGTCAAATTTACGTTCCATGATTTCTTTCCAAGTGCCCACAACGCACCACATTGATAATGCCCCTGTGAAATGTGCCCCCTCCACCTGAGGAAAAGGAAAATAAAGCAATAGTTACTGAGTAATGGCCAGCACGGCCTTTGATTATATGATACATTAAGGGGTTAAAGAAAACTCTTTTGGACTGGCTTTGAAATAACGATCGTGGGCTGGCCACAGATTCTGGGCATTGCGCCAAGACTAAACCACACACTACAACAGTTTTCTGTGGGTATGAACAGTACTGCTTAAAAACGAAATGTATTCTTCGCAGCGGAGAATGGAAGGGAACGCAAATGCTTAAATGTGTATTAACAAAATAGGATTGAATAACTGTTACAATTTATAGTTTAAAGTTCATTTAAAGATTGATGAAGGGAAATGTTATTTTGTGTATATGCATTTTAATAAGTTTTGGTGCAACATTTTCAGATGCAAGAACGTCAGAGAAAAGATGTGTGTCGTACGTGTCTGTTTGGTGTCTTGTCAATTGACATTGTGAGGGCCAGAGTGATGTTATCCACAGGTCCCCCACCCCATCTCCCAACGTGATTAACAACAGGAGACATTTGCTATTTTAAAGGACAAAAGATTCCATCACATTGCGCAAAGGCTACTTAATTAAAAAGCAGGGGGAACAGAGGACCCTCCTGCCAGTTATCAGGTTATTTCCGTGCATTGATAGGTATTGTCCCTGTTGCAGGTGCTGGTTTTCAAAGTGTGCATTTGAACATATTAGCTATTGAGCTAAATAGATGAATGATCTGGGTGGCCTGGGTTCCCATTATTATAAAGGATGTAAGTTGCTAAGATGAAAATGAAATGCCCAGGATAACACAATTAGGTCATGTTGGGTAGCTGGCTTGTTTTTCCCATTTCTCACTCCACAGACGGCCGCCTAACACATAACGTCACCATCCTCACAAGCACATATAGAATAGCACTAGGTATATTGCGCTCTTAAAGGGTTTTGCCTAAATTGAATGGAGCAAGGAGAAGTACTATGTTATGTATGCATCTAAAAGAAATATTGTGTATGTATATTAATGTTTTTCATTTCTAGGTTCTTCAGAGTTGCAGGATATATAACAATTTATACTGTAAGGGGAATGCGCTAAAATGCTTTTGAAAGCAGTGCATTCGCCAGGGGCTACAAAGGATTGGACAAAGAGTAGTGATATTATGTTTATTTATTGATCTTTAGTAATGAGTATATGCCAATGCAGAAGGATAGTGCACATTGAATAACTGTGCTTCATATTATGATGTTTTAAGGATACAATGTGTACAGATCTATTATGTCTTTTAGTGTACAGGTGCAGTCTTTAGGGGTGTTAGTGAATAGGTGTCCTGTGACAAACACCACTTGTCCCTTTTGTGCCATGCAATGTGGCGACAAATTATGGCAGCAATTTCATTATATAAGATCTCTAAAATAGCATTTCTGATTATGCCAGGGCTCCTTCCATAGTAGGGTTTGAATACTGACTATTACCTTATGCTGCCACGTTCAACAGATCTACATGAAGGGGATGAAGGTAATGGTAAGAATGTTGAGACAGGTTGGATTTTTACTCCTGAAAATAGCAGACATAATACTTCTTCCAAGGTTGGCTAAAAGTGGATGGAGGAAAAGTGAGCTTGCAAACACTCAGATTTTCGCATGAGTAGATCTACACCTGCATGCTTAAATGCAGTTCACAAATATTTTCTAGGAGTACTATTTCTTGCCCTTCTTCTGTAAAGTCTTGTGAATTAACAACAGTTGTATATCTGCACTTAATGAAATGACGTGGGTGCACTTTATTTCATTACTCGGCCCCTAATTAGGTCTGGCATTAACAGTGACCTTCTGTGTTTATTAAAATATTGTCTCTTTCCCTCTCTCTTCATGAGGGGATTCCTCACACCCACAGGCCAACAAATATAACATGCACAGTTGATCAGTGGCTTCCTCCAAGCATTACTAAGACCAACCACAGTGGCTATAATAAAATGTGCAGCGCACACATCATCAAAGGAATATGTATTGAAGGGCAACACATTTATTGATGGGGAAGAAAGGAGAATAGCACTGACAGGCTGCCAGTTAGCAATGGTACAAATAACAAGCAGCGAGAAGAATACTAAAGATAACAGTGACTCAGTACACTCTGACCCAATTTATATTCAGAGGAAGGTAGGGGAAGATGAAAAAGAGAAATGGGCCAAAGGAGGATGTGTGCAAACAAAGGAGGGGTTATGGACAGGGCCCAATGGGGAGATATGCCTGCCCTCAGCAATGCTTCCTTCCATCACATGCCTTTTTCACGATCTCTCACATGTTGGCCGAGATGGCATGATCAGACTGTTTTCCCAATGTTGGTACAACTCCGAGTTCCGCTAAATAGCAGAAAGACTGTGATGCACATACGGTTGCCAAATGCCTCCTACAGGAACTTATCCCACGCTTTGGAATACCAGCCCTTCTGAGCTCCGACAATGGGCCAGCATTCATTTCCCACGTCATAGGGGGAATATGTAAGGGACTTGGGATCACACAGAAGTTACACTGCGCCTATCACCCTCCTGCTGCGGGCGCGGTGGAAAGGAAGAACGGGGTGTTGAAAAATAAAATTGGGAAAATGTGTGCATCAACTGACCTTTCATGGGTAGGTGCACTACCACTAGCCCTGCTGGCAATGAGGAGCACGCCAGATAGGGTAACAAAGCCCAGCCCAAGAAATAGTATTTGGCCACCCCATGAACATTGCAGGCCACATGTCCACAGCCCCACTATCAATAACAGACTACCTGCTTTTATGTTATTGCAAGAAATTAACAGAGACCTTACGTTATCTTCACCACCAGGTACTGCAGGCTCTTCCAGAGGCAACATCTCCACTGCCACATGACCTGCAGCCTGGTGACTGGATCTGGGTAAAGGCCCACACCCGACGGCACTGCTTCCAGCCAAGGTGGAAGGGACCTCACCAGATCATCCTCAGCATAGCAACAGCAGTGAAGTGCCAAGGGCTGACATCCTGGATCCACAGCTCCCACACCAAGAAAGCAGACGGAGCAGACAGCAGAGAACCAGCTCTACCAGCACCACCAGCGACATCTGAGGTACCTCGCAGGTACAACATGCGATCAAGCACGCAAGACAAGACCAATGGGAAATAAGAGGCAGACACCTGCTCGGGGCAGGCTAGGCCTCCAACAGAAAACAGAAGACACCAGAGGCAGTAACATACTGCGCACAACAAGCCCAGGTCTCTGGGTATAATGACGCCAAAGACGTCTGTACCAGCTACTTTCCAAGGGAGTGCCAACTGTCATGTGCTAGTAACATCTGACAGTACACCATCAAGGCACCAACGTTTTCTTCTAAATGGTTGACTGGTGTCTGCATCAATAGACCCCTAGGAGGTGCATCACCCGCTAGTTAGATATCAAAAACAAGGCTTTGGAACATCAAAGAACTGAATTGAACACTTGGTTAAGGGTATGTAACTACCTAAGTACACCCCAATTACGAAAAAATGCCAGCAACAAGATCTGGAAGGCTTAGATCTATACAAGTGAGGGTAGAAGAGTAACAACTAATAATTCGTAGGAGGTTATTGTGTCCTGGAATAAAATTAAATAGTGTGCTGGAACTAACTGTGCCAAATACTCCGCTATTGAGTGTGTTAAGAGACCTGATCTTGCAAAACATCTCGTTCCACACTTTTGGACATCAAACAACAGCACAAGGAATAACAGACCTTTGACTTGACATTTTGGATTGCGTGATTTATGCAATAGAAGAGATCTGAGCTGGTCTTCTCAGAGACATTAACTAAACAAGTGAAAGAAAGGAACAATGCCAAGTACAAAGAAGAACGGACAGAACGTGGCCATCAGAATTAGGAGCCATATTGACACCAGTCCCATGGATAATAGTGACTGCACTGATAATAATATTTACAAAAACTATTGAAATACTGTTCATCAATGGCCGGCAGGGAGGTGAGGGGTTAGAAGATAGTGATTTGGTATCAGATGGGGCAATGTAGAAGCCATCTTTCTTGTATGATACCAAATGCTGTAAGCTTCTAGGCCCTGCTATGTTGACATGAAAAGCAGTGCACAAAATGCCCGTACTTTACCATTCGCTTCAGAGACACAGCTTTTGTAACACAAGGTTCGATCAAGAATAATACGTGACAGGGAAGATGCTCATGTAGACACAGACATTTCAGCATAGCACATTTTGTAATATGTCTGGTCCTTTCTATTATGTTGCAACTATTAACTGGAAAAGCACCAGACCTATATCTTACATTACAGTGGAAAGTCCCAGAAGCAGACCTAGGTCACGCAGGCGGCAACAGTACTTTTCGGACCTTAAATGGTATATAACTATCTAGGCCCTTGCAAATTGGTCAAATGAACTATGCTTAATTTGTGCTACGTATGTGATGATGCCGTATCCTTTGTGGTTTTGGCTTATAAAAGCTATCACCAATGTCACATCTTTGGGCATTCAGTATCTTTATTGTCTGCCTCCGTGCTGCACGTACTTTTGCATTATTTGTTGTTCCCAAATAAATCTTGCTAACAGTTGTGCTGACAGAGACTCTTGTTATTTGTGTTATTCCTTATTATTTCTATTTCAGCTTCTACAACGGGGCCATATCAACTGTTAGGCAACACATCCCTGCCTCTGGGAGATGAGTCGTTAACCAACACTAAGCCAAGGGACTCGTGCAAAGTGTATACACTATTAGCCACCGTCCCCTCTTCACTGAGGCCGCCTAGACAAAGAATGGATAACACACGCCATTCCTATGGTCCTCCAGCTAATACAAAGTAACGGCTCGATCACCTAGTGACCACCCCACCTGCTGCCCCACACATCAAGGTTGTTCACCACTGGCCCCTTCAGTTGAGAGCGTAGTGTAACTGCTTACGGTTTAACCAGGGCTTTGTGCATAAACAGGCACACATGGCGTTTGCATGAGAGTCTGACCCCAGAAAGAAAGCGCTTGCGATCCTAAATGCATCTACCATACCCACTGAGCACTGCCAACAACCACCCTCAGTTGCACTTCCCGCGAGAGGCGGGCCCCATTTTGCCCCACCCGGCCAAAAAACAGCAGGCCCCAGCTACGCTGCCGGCAGCCCTCGGTTACCCTACCAGAAAAGTCAATATCCTGGCACAATCCTCTACCAATAACTCCTAGAGATTCATGGGAGGTTCGGGAGAGCAGCTTGAGGACACCGCCCCCCGTCTAGGGAGACGTCTGCGGCCATTATACTGCCACTGCACCAAGCTACCTCCACTGGTGACTCTTGTATTCTAATGGACCAGTGCTGCTGTGCTATCACCTTAACTGTATACATTAAATCTGCCAAATCAGATTAACTATCCATACCCTTCTTCTTACAACTACCACTTGATTCTAGGCCCTAGGTACGCAGGACCTGGAAGGAAGGAAAACCGATTAAGTGGTAATGCCAAGACTGACGAGGAGAGAAAATCGCAAAACGAGGGACAGTGCCATCCAGTGGCCTAAACACCTCACTGCACCAGGAATCTACATATACGATCGGTGGTGTAATAGCTCCTTTGTAAACTCTCTTTACCACGCTTTCCACACCTTCTCCTCACCCGGCGAGAAGCTGGTCCCACATGATGTCCGCGAACCCCACCCGTGTCGCAATGCGTTTGCATGCCGCAGCGCCCCCCGCCTGCGGCCATGTGGATGGTGGGCCCCCTACACCCAAACGTTCTGTTGCGCGGCACCGGGCCTCCCCAGCAACTGCGGGGGGCAGCCACTTGTCCCCCAGCTCCCTGTTAGGTACGGGGGACCAAGCGATTTGCCCAGAATCACAGGATGTTCCACCCCACCACCGAGACTCGAACCCAGCATGCCAGGTCTGAGGTCGAGCGCCCTAGCCGCTAGGCCAACTCCTCTACCCGAGCACCTAGGGATCACCCCGCGAATGCTTGAGAGGACAATGCGGCAGGTGCTCCATCCACAGATCCCCTGGACCCAAATCTCTGCATTGGGACATGGGGAGGGGGGGGGCAACTCGTGATAACCACACTAACCTGGTCATTAGAATCGTACCGGGTGCAGTGGGTTTCACCTACTTGACGTTCAATGAGGGCGACACAGTCCCCATTGCATACAAATCTCATCTGTACACTTCGGCTGAGCTGCGCTTCTCCGCTGTCGAGAAAGTACTGACAGCAGATCAGATGGCGATCTTGAAAGAGCGAGCGCTATCACAGTGAAAGCAAATGCTGGTGGTAACACCGTACCCTGCCCTTGAGGCGGTTACTAAAGCCAGTGTACCTAATTCTAAGGCTTTGCATCCAAGGTGGATACAATGGACAACATCCTTGACTTCGCCTGACGTCACATATATCTTTGACGCGGCATTACAGACACAGGAGTTCTTGGAGTATGAATTTGTTCATCCGGCTCCTCTGACTTTGCGCCCGCTCGAGGAGTACCATTGTGTCATATACACTGATGGGTCTGCGCAACCCGCAACTGGATCAAAGCACGCCTATTCAGCGGCCTGCGCAATTGTAGTAGGTACTTTCGTGAACGGTGAGTTCCAGTCTGATGTCGTGCATACGCTGTCATTGGGTGATTGTACCGCGCAGTTGGCAGAGCTGAGAGGTCTGGTGCTTGCACTGGAGTTTGCTGATACTCGGGTCACCACTCTTATAGTGAGTGACTCGTTTTATTGTGTTCAATCATACAACGAGAATTTACACTTTTGGAGTCAGAATGACTTTCGTGATTCGAAAGGTAGCACAGTAAAGCACAAAACGCTTTGGGTTTGAGTGGCAGAACTTAAAGAAGGCCTGCCACTCGTGAATGTAATTCACACTCTTAGTCACCAACGTGTTGGTGTCCATGCTGTCGGTAACAGTTTGGCTGACGAGGCAGCAAAAACCGCAGTGGCGACATATTTAGTAGCAGCAGTTACAAGATCCAAAACTAGGATTGATGACGACATCTTGGCAGCTATTGCTGCGTCCGAGACAGGGACGGGCTTTCCGAAAGGATTCCCTTCCCGCTACCATTATCGTTTAAGTCCTGATAACGTCCCGTTAGTGAGGATTAACGATGTTGGTGACAGATTGATTCCCAACGCGGACTGCAGACCATCTCTGATTACAGCTGCCCACGAAGGTGTTGCGTCTGTGCACGCCGGCGTTTCGGCGACTGTATCTCTTTTACAGCAACGTTACTGGTGGTACGGTTTGTACAAACAAACGCGAGCTTATGTCCTTTTATGTGACATTTGCCAGCAGATTAAACCTTCTACTGTCGCACGTCCACCACAAACGCAGCTGTTTATATCTAATCAACCACTTGCGTGTGTTTATTTAGATCACTGCGGTCCTTTTTCCTCTGATACTGCGTACAAGTACATCTTGGTTGCAGTGGATTCGTGCACGTTTTCTGTGGGTGTGGCCGCAAAGGAGTACTGATGCCCGGACGGTCATCAAGGATTTGCATGTCTTTATTGGGAGTTTTGCATGTGGTCCCCTTCATTCTGACCAGGGCCCTGCGTTTGCCTCTAGGGCTTACAAAGAAGCCATGAGAAGTTTGGGGGTCCAAGTCAAATTTTCGTCTCCATACCGGCCTGAGGGCAATAGTGTTGTGGAGCGAATGAACCGTGACCTAAAGCAATCTTTGACAGCAAGGGTATTAGGTACAGGCCGAAGCTGGCTGACCCACTTGTATGACGTGCAACGTGCACTTAATAATCTCCCTAGAAGGTCTCTGGGTGGGTGGACCCCATACATGATGCTCTTTGGAGTAAGAAAGTTTGTTCCGGACCTTGAGGGTCTAGACATGGCGGCGGCTGCCGCGCCTTTTGACCTAGATGATCACTGTGCTGTATTGCAGAATCTACAAGAAGCAAGAGACACTCTGGCGAAGGAACACGTACCCTCTACATGCGAAGCTGAGCTCCAGATTCCGGTAGTCGGCTGGCTACCTCGAGTTGGTGATCTGGTCCGTGAGAAGGTGGAGAACAAAAAAGAGTTTGGCCCCTCTTATCGTGCACCAGTCCCAGTGCTTGGAGTCCAGGGTACACGTACAGTCATTTTACCACCACTTCCTGGTCGCAAGGAAAACAGGTACATCTCGATTGACAATGTCAAGCTACAGCGAATGGCCGATATTTCATAGTATGACACCTTCAGTTTCGTGCCCTTCCATTCTGCGAAATTCTGTTGTGATGCCGCCCTCGAGCATCATGCCTGAGGTTGCCGTTGAGATGCATGCTGTTGCTTCCCCTCTTTTACCGCCTGTTGATGGTGGTTTGTCTGATGATCCTGAGTATGCTTATACTGCAAATGTCCCGTTGCCTCTTTTACATTCAACAGCGTTTAACCAGTCCCGTTCTTCCTT
The DNA here is from genome assembly GCF_964204655.1 of Triturus cristatus. NCBI lineage: Eukaryota > Metazoa > Chordata > Amphibia > Caudata > Salamandridae > Triturus > Triturus cristatus. Next base: position 1,903,107,856 of record NC_140589.1, read on the forward strand.
TGACACTGAATCAATGACTTCCACTGCCCCTTCCAAAATTGCTAGATTTTTTGCCTGGTTCAAGAGACATTTTTAGGTGGCACCATGGACTTACATCTGGCTGGTGCTGGTATGTATTTTTTTGTTCATGACAATTGGCTTTGTGGTAGTGTTTTTTAAACTTATAAATGGACACTACCTGAATGAGCGATCTTCGATTGAATCCATTGCTGGAACTTTGGCCCCCCATTCCTCATCACACATTATGAAAATGGACCAGACTTTTGTGAACATTACTGCCTGGCCTGTGCATGATGGGATTGCTTGGGATGCTGTTAAATTTCAAATTCATGGACCTACAGAAGTGATTAATGTGCCTAATGTATTTCGTGTTTCTATGGGTGATGTAGTTAAACAGAATATTAGATCTGATGATTGGGATGTACACGCCATAGAAGCACTATTTTCTGATTTGAAATATTATGCTGCATTTGATGCTGAGGATTTATATTTAAATTCTGCTAATTATGGTGAACAATTTTGTTATCAACATTATGGCACACATTTCCTACACAGAGCAAATACCTTTCGAAATTTTGTTAATTACACACAATGGGAACATTGTCCGGCCCCTCATCAGGGCAGTTCTACAACGTTAGTGAACAAGTTCACATACTTTTCGGATTTTAGTGTGTCAAACCCGGCCTCCTTTTATTTTAAGATGGCACCTGAAACCGCCTCGAAGGTGCGGTTGACACATACCAAATTATTATATTCCAAGTCCATTATGGACGAATTGGCGGTCGGAGGCTATGAGCTATGGAAAGCTACTATCGATCTTAAATCGGTTTGGGGTACTAAACCATGGCAGGTTCAGGGAACTGAAGCTTTGCATCGTGCTTGTCTTATCCCTAACCATATGTTATTTTTAAATTCATCTATTTTTCAGACGACTTGCTTTGGCTTGTCTACGTCTAAAATAATGAATTCCCCCGCGATCCCGGATCTGGGTGCTTATCCCGGCTGGGGTAATTACACAGATCTTTCCCTTGCCAAGTTGCAGTCCCTTATTTCCAACACCACCTTTAATGTTTCGGCATTTAATCCTGAGGGTTGGTTGGTTTGGCAAACTGGTTCAGATTCTTGTCAACGTCGATTTTTAGCACTGACACCTGGGTACACTCAAGTCAGGGTAGATCCTCGTTTTGAATCATCACACACTGTAACTACCTACTCTGTGGGTAAGTTATGCCAGTCATGGCTGCAACATTCCACATTAGCTTCTGTTAAATTGCATTTGTCATGTTTAGACGACAAAATTGATTTGAATGATTTTATTAAAGGTCCTGCGGTAGGCAGGTCCAAAAGATGGGTATATGCTATTTACAATGAAGTTTGGAAATTGTCGCAAATTGAGGCTGCCTCCAGATTACGTGCTATTGACCAGGCCAATATGGAAAAAGTTTGGCTGTGATTGATAATAGTATAAATGCCTTGTCTTCTAGAATTTACACTTTAGATAATATTGTTTCATCTGTCGTAGATATTGTGCAGGATGATTTGTCTGTGTTGTACCATGGCCAGAATCAGTTGCGTTCTGTTATGCAGTTTGCATGGACTTTGCAAACGTTAAAGGCAGGGAAAGTGCCATGGGATTACATGAATGTTTCCTCTTTGTTCCTCCCTTTTAATTTAACTGCAAAGCAACAGTTTATGTCTATGAAAGATGCCACTTATTCATTACTGCACATTGAGAAATTAGAACCTTTGCCTTTCTCTATTGCCGAGTTAAATTCGGCCACGTGGCTTATCCACGGTGTAATCACTTTACCTTTTTCGCTTTTTAAGTTTAGTTCATGCATGAAACATAATGCTCTTGGCAGGTATGAACAACTTGGTAGTGCGTTCCTGCACGAAGTTTGGTCGCTCCCATTTACATATAGATGCATGCGGGAGGGCACAGAGGTTTATCTAAAGGGTGAGGAATGCACTTCTGCTCCTGATCATTCTGTAGTGTGTAGACACATACAATTACATGGTGCTTGCAATGTACACGCTCCTAATTTAGCTTGCGTCTTGAAAGGTGTACCTGTACCAGTTATAACCCCTTCATTCACACTGCTTGCTAACGGTAGTTATTTGCTTTTAAATAATGAGAATTGCTGTGGGATGTTAAAGGGCATTCCGTACATAGTCACTGTTTCTCAGCGTGTAGTCTGCTGTAATAATGTCCTTTTCCCACCCCCGCATGGCCGGCTCGATGTTTCTATCTGGCCTTCGATTCCAACCTTGAGCGCAGAGTTCAACCAGATGAGCAGAATAAGGGCTCTTTTGTCTCAAACGGAGGTCGCTTTAACTGCATCCCGTCAAACCTTTCTTCTTCACGTGACAAACACCCGCACGGAGGTGCAGGCGCTTTTGAATACTGACCTCCCCTTACATTTTGGAACATTGATACAGACTATCTTTAATGCCTCGTCTACGACCGGCATAGTTCATTTTTTTAAACTAGTGGGCTCTGGCCTCGTGACCTCCTTTCAGACTATTATTGGTGTGATGCCCGCATTTTTTCACTCTATTTTTTCCAGCGTCTTCGGAGGTCTTCCTTTGCTTCTTGCCCTTATTGCTGGAATACTTTTGCTGGTTTGCGTCCTACGCAATGACTGCGCAACTTGCGTACAGAGACAACATGCCCCGGCTGTTTCATCTGCGCAACCGGATGCTTGAATACTATGGCACGTTGCCCTTGGCGACTTTAAGTGTCGCGTATGGATTGTCCTTCCGGTTTCCATTCTTTACTTGTGTGCAACCCGTCTTTCACTGCCTGGATTGTCCTTTCCAATGGGCTCTGGATTTGTGCCTTTCATCCTCGGTGTCACCTGTACCGGATTTTGGTCAACTGATGGGCCCCTTAACGGCTCATGAGTATGAATGTTCTGGTGTTGGGTTTATGGCCTTGGGTGCGGCACATGAAGTCCTTGGTAATTGGGCCATCGAAGAGGCTGCGATTGACTTTCTGGAACGAAGTTATATCGAGGAACCTTCCTGTTGTCCCCGTGTGGTGCTGGAGGCTCCAATTGTGAGTGAATACGTGTGTTCCTTCCCCTTGTTAAACTGGATGGCAGATACTTTTGCGGAACGCTCCAATGATTTCCTCTTGGAGGCTGTTGCAACTTATTGTGCCTATACTTTTATGGATTGACTATTTATCTTGATCGACCCTTGATGTATCGATCGGTGTCGTTTTTTCCCATTTTTTCATGTTTTTTTTCCACCTGACGACATCTTTTTTCTGTTTTTGTATTTTTTTTTCTTTTCGAACTTACACTTACCTTATATGGACTTATAGTTCATGCCCTTGGTTCCGTTCTTTCTAACTTGAATTCTGCATTCTTGATAAGTGCGCCCCTAGTGGTTAGTAGTCCGATCAAAGGGGGATGTAGTGTGGGTTAACCACGCCCTATGTGTAACGCTAAGTTAGCATAACCTCGATGGCTGTTAGAAAGCCAGCTTGCTGCTTCTGCTGCTTTTGCACGCGACACTGTTGTTACATGTTATTCATTCGCGAACTGCTGACTCGACTTTGCTTCACATGAGAACCGTCTGTTGTTTAACATCCTTAACAGCGAGTAGTGACCTTGGTCTGTACACCGTGTAAGGAACGAGTCTGGGTCACTAGACGGGGCAGGTTGTTGTGTTCAGGTTGATCGTACCACTTCTTAGCCATAACATACATACAGCTGCCAATACCTGAAAGACGAGCCCTTTAATATTACAGAGCAGCATGTTTTCTGTTACATTCGAAACGAAGAGCTGTTGCAGGAGAGAGCCTAGCTGATCCTGTGATGTGATTCCACTAAGCTGATCTATAAGGTATGGGGTCCCCCATGCAAGCCTAAGAGACCTTCTATTAGTCTAATAATACCTTATTAGTTGCTAGAGAAAGGAGAGTGGTTGTGTTCCACGGTCATTATTATTATGATTGCTCCTTTCATTTTCTATGGTATTGTAACAATGCTGATGGTGCTGATCCTAACCATTTGTCTGCTTGTGTTAGCCAGAGTACTGCATCTTAGGACGCGAGGTTTATAAAATAAACTCTTTAAACTTTTACCGTGTCTTTGTTATTCTGTTGTGGACTGATATATAGCTACCAACGGGTATTTTGGGTTCCCACCACTCCTGAGAGTATCTAAGTCGCTTGTTCTGGGTTGTCTATACTTTGGGACCGCCGAGCTAAATCTCGGATAACGAATGTGACACTAAGCTAGTCGGATAGGGGTTCTTAGTTCTGAGGGGAGTTTCTGGTACACCACAATTCTCTGAGGTCCTGGTTTCCTGCACATAGTTCTGTGCATAAGCAGAATCCCTGCAACAGGATGAGGGGCCCTTACATTTTCTCCCCATCTAGTTAGTTGCGGGGTACACACTTGTCAATTTTGTAACTGGTTTAACCCCACAAGGTGAGAAAGTCAAGTCTGGGCTTCCGGAAGTGCGGCAATGGTCCGCCACTGCTATATCCAGAAGCAAGTTCACCGGTGCTCAATCTGACAGGGGGGCGTTCTGGTGCGCGGCACCGTCCCTCAATTGTCACCACTGGCGCCTCTGACAGTTGGCCACTAGGTGGCACTGTCTGGCTTTCAGAGAGGACCACTACAACAGGCACTGAGTAAGTCAAGATTATTGGTGACTATTGCCTTTGGATTTAACGGTTGTTTCAATTTCTGTTGCCCAGAATACATTGGACACATATTGGCGTTTATGGCCATATAGGGTTGTGTCTTAGCAGGAGGGCCTGCGATCGGTTTGGCTGTTTTTTACTTGTAGGGTCCAGATGTGGGCAGCCAAAAACAACAGTCTAAAACGCAACAGCAGGGGTTCACACGCAGTGGAGGGCCCTTGGCCAGGTGCACTAGTAATCTGGAGGAGTCTACTTAAAGTCGCTCCTCCACGCGCAGCGTGACGCGCAGGTGGACACCCTCGCTTAGCCTGAGTCGTGCCGGAGTCCTGCCCGTCTGCGCCCGTCAGCGACCCGGAGGCGCCGGGGCGACGGTGGACTGCGGCTCGGGCAGTTGAGGGGGAGGATGATCACCTATACTTCTTCGGTGCTGCGCGCCATGCAGACTCATTCTTGCTCCTGCCGCTCGGTTTTTCCGGGGCGCATTAAGGGTAAGCACCGCTGTCCAGCCTGTGGCTGGACGCCCACGTGGACTGTGGTTAATGTCGGCAGGCCCGTAGAGGCTCGGGTTAGGCACCTATGTCTGCTCCTGAATACGAGGTCGCTGGGATGTCATGCCTTGCATCTTTATGATCTCCTCGTGAGGGAAAACCCCCTGTGTCTTCTCCTAACCGAAACCTGGCTGGGTGAAGCGTCGAATCCGGATATCTTTTCCGCTATTCCCCCAGCCTATAACATCTTTCGGCAGGATAGAGAGAAAGGCAGGGGGGGTGGTGTAGCTGTGGTGGTGAGGAAGAATGTTTCCTGCTCTGTTCTCCCTCTTAATCCTATTGGGGGGTCGGAGTCCATTGCTTTTACACTCAGACTGTCCTCGATCCAAGCATTTAAGGGGCTGTTGGTCTATAGGTCACCAGGCCCGATGGGCTCCTTCTTGGAGGATTTGCAGATAGCAATTTCCGAACTGGCGCTCACGACACAGCACTGTGTAGTGGCGGGCGATTTCAACTTCCATCTAGATGTCATAAGTGACCCGGTCACTATCAAACTGCTGGACATTACATCTCCTCTGGGTCTATTACCGTGCGTGTCAGGTCCTACGCATGAGAGAGGGCATACCCTCGATCAAGTCTTTTCTTCAGTTCCGCTTGCCGATGTAGAGACTCTGTCTGTGCTCTGGACGGATCATAGGCTGATCAGGTTCTCTGTGTGTGAGAATGGGCGGCCGGATAACATCGCCCCCATGCTACCTAGATTGGCCTCGAGAGCGCTCCATAGAGTGACACCTGATATGCTGGAGCAGGCGCTCGCGGAACATCCCTGTGAGCTCTCGGGTGATCTGGAAAGAGACACGGAGGCTTTGCAGTCATGGCTGACTGAAAGGCTTGACGATCTTGCCCCACTGTCAGCCCCTCGGCCCACGGCTGTACGGCAATCTGCCCCGTGGTTCACTGAGGCGCTGCGGCTGGCCCGCAGCAAATGCAAGGTTGCTGAGCGGGCCTGGCGCCTTCAGTACAACGAGGTGGACAAACTCGCCTACAGGGCGGCTATTAAGGCCTATCATCGGGACATCTTACATGCCAAAAAAGAATACCTTGCCAAGAGGATTGAGGTGGCGGCGAACTCCTGTAAGGAGATCTTCACGGTGGTGAAGGAGTTCACGACCCCCAGTTCATACCCAGCTCCACCAGTGCCATCGGAGGCGTGGGCGTGTAATCTCGCCAGCTTTTTCACTAATAAGATCAAGGCAATTCAGGCCTCCTTCTCGGAAAGCGCTGAGGATGGTGGATGTGGCCCCGGAGCGGAACGTGAGCTACCGCCCTTGCCTGCCGCAGTGTTGACAGATTTTCCAGCAGTCACCTGCGAGGCATCACGGGCGCTGCTTACCAGCCTTAAATCTGGCTCGCCACTTGACCCATGCCCTGCCAAATTTCTGGCCGGGATGGCGGCGGTGGTGAATCCCCTGGTTAACCCCATCCTCAATGCCTCCCTGAGGGAGGGAAGGGTGCCTTCCACCTGGAAGAGGGCGATGGTGATCCCCCTCTTGAAAAAGCCGGGCCTTGATGCCGAGGTTTTGGCCAATTATAGGCCAATTTCACTTCTCCCGGCTCTGGCCAAGATTACCGAGAAACATGTTCATGGCGTCTTGTCGAGCTTTCTTGAGTCTAACCATCTGCTCCATCCTTCCCAATCCGGTTTCCGTCCCAACTTCAGTACGGAAACGGCATTGTTGGAGGTCTCCGAGATTATCAGAGAGACCTTGGATGTTGGTGGCAAGGCCATGTTAGTCATGTTGGACCTGTCGGCGGCCTTTGATACCGTCCCCCATGCGGCGCTCCTCGCTAGGCTCCACGACATCGGCATTAGGGGGACGGTGCTCAAATGGTTTACGTCTTTCCTGGAAGGCCGCCGCCAGACGATCTGGGTCTCCCAGAGCTCCGCCGAGATGCCGCCTCTGGGGGTTGGGGTTCCACAGGGCTCTGTGTTGAGCCCATCACTGTTTAACATCTTTATGTCCCCCCTGGCGGCGGCGGTGGAGGCTTTCGGGGCCCAGATCGTGTCCTACGCCGACGACACGCAACTCCTCTTCACTTGTGGTAAAGACCAACCATTTGATGGAGAGAGTATTCGGGGTTGTTTGGGCAGGGTATTCGATTGGTTCCATCATAACAACCTGAAGGCCAACTCCAGTAAGTCGGAGGTCCTATTTTTCGGCTGTGTCACCGACCCTGAGTGGCGGCAATGGTGGCCATCTGAAATGAGCCCTCCGATACAATCATCTGCGGTCGCTAAAAATCTTGGCGTCAAACTTGATAATAAGTTATCATTGAGAGCGCACATCTTGGGTCTGGCCGGAACCTGCTTTGGTATTCTGAAGATGCTCCGCAAGTTTCTTCCACTGCTTTCTGCGGAGCATAGGCGGATTACAGTGCAGGCGCTCATCGGGTCCCGGCTCGACTATGCCAATGCCCTCTTTCTTGGCCTCCCGGACTACCTGGTCCAACGCTTGCAGGTGGCACAAAACTCTGCTGCCCGTGCCATCTTTGGCCTGCATAGGCGGTCTCGAGCCTCTGGGCTGTTGCAGAGGCTTCATTGGCTGCCTATCCGTAAGCGGATTATGTTCAAATCCCTTACGTTGATGCATAAAGCCTTGTTTGGCTCAGGGGCTGGGTACCTACGGCGTAGACTGAACTTCTATCGTCCTGCCCGCTCACTGCGGTCCGAATCTCTTTTTACTGCCGTGGTGCCACGTGTGCGGAAGGCGCGGACTGGGGGCCGTTCCTTCAGCTTTAAGGCACCCCAGTTGTGGAACTCTCTGCCATTGGCGCTACGCAGCACCTCGAATCTGCTTCAATTCAGGAAGAGCCTGAAGACTTGGCTTTTTAATGTTTAATTGTTTTCTTTGCGGGGTTCTTTCTTTTTCTTCTTTTCAGTATTAGTTTTCTTTTCTTGTTATGTTATTACACACGGAGCCGCCTGTGGAAAGCGCCGGGACACTCTTTTAGAGTAGCTGTGCGCTATATAAGTTTATTTTAACATTAACATTAACATTAACATCTGTCTCCCTGAGACAGTATTTATTTAGTGGTTATTCAGGTACTAAGGTGGGGAGATCTTAGGCAGTATTTACATGCCGGGAAGTACGAAGTGATGAAGTAATAGTGTCCCAAGTTGCGCAACATGATTCATACATTTGGATAGGGTGCTTGTTAGAAGCTTCCTTGGGTCCAACGAGTGCCCAAACGGGGCGACTTGTCAAGAGACAAACATGAATAGTTACTCTGCACGGTGTACTAGAAGGGATGTTGTCTAAGCAGGTCTCAAACTAGCTTAAACGCATGATGGAGACAATTAGTGACATGCCTAAAGAGGTAAACCTTGTGTTAAAGGGATGGGATGCCAAGGGAGATAGCTTGGTCGGTTCGCACAGGCAGGCGATTTCTGCAGGGGCTTAGCTAAGCTTGCGGCAAGGCAGTGGGCTTGTCCAACTAATGTGATAATGTTAAGGGTTGCAAGCATGCACCAAGAGATGGATTCTCGAGACCATCCAGGATAGACAAAAACACCCGCTCTACCTGCGGTAGCTGCCAGCTAATTTGTGGGTTGCGGTGCAATAAGCTGAGGGGAACATGGAGTCAGAGCATAATTTGGATATAATGATTGAAGAACAATTGTTTTGGCGTTCCCATTGCTCAAGAAGGGGTTCGTTCATATGGTTACCCCTTTTAAACGGCAAGTACACAAGGACACAAGTGCTTATGTCACATATCCCATGGCAGGATAGTCACCAAAGGGGGGGAATGGCCACTGACATGCCTTGCCAGGACAGGGATAGCCACTCACACTAACTGGAGCCTGTAGGGGAGATAATGTTAGAAACATAGACTGGGGTTTGCTGGGTCCAAAATCTCTCACCAAAGTTGCGGGGGCATCAAGCTGTCAGAGGGACGGGCAAGGGCATTAAAGGGCCGTAGTGCGTGACACAACATTTGCAGGGCTACAGAAGGGTCCCAGCGGATCCACCAAAGGGACTACAGCGAAACATGTGACACAGAACCTGGTAGTCCGACACCATTACCGGTGTAAGTATCAAGGGTCACAGGTGCATAGCAGGGACTGGGCATCTGTGACCGGTTGAAGGTTCGGCAAGCAGGGTAGGCTGCGTAAGTTGTCACTTCACGAAAGGGTGCAGTGTCTAATAACGGGCACCATACACTTATTCCCTCAAACCCATTGTGACACCATTCCTATGTGCACCAGGGATAAATCGAAAAGAACTATGAAATTGTCTGGTCAATGTGGCAAAGTAATGCACCCTAGAAGAAGACCACGAAGACCACAGGGTGCAAATTAGCAACCAGTTGGGGACAGGTGAACTTCAGTGGTCTGAAATCACCCCCGGCTCCCGTGACATGTAGCTCGCTCGGGGGAGGCGATGGCGCCTGCGCGCAGGAGGTTCATCTGCGCTATGCGTAAATTCACTGAGCAGAGATTTGGCTTTATTAGACATGGGTGCTACACGCCAAATTCACAGGGTGTTTTCAGGACGATGGGGTACATCTGTCCAGTATAAGCATGGACCTGCTTCTTGCTGGATAGGGGAGAGGCCCTAGAAATAGCAAGTAGGAAATATTAAGTAGGAATGCCAGCCTTGGTGGGGGCCCTGGCTGCGACGGTCGCCACACCCAGGTCTGTGGCGGAGTTACAAGGTGATCCAGATGCGGAAAGGTACTCAAGGGTACCCTCTTCAGGAGCACAAAGGGTGCTGAGGCCTAATATCCCCAGGAAGTCAGTGTGGTGGACCCTGTAGTACGACGGCGCCCCGTCTGTCCTATAGGCCGTTGGGAACCTGAACCGGGGGTCGCTTGAATGCTCCGCGCCTCGTAGGGGGGGCATGAGTAAGAGGGTGGACTGATAGTCCACCGGAAGTGGGAGGGGCTATCCCCTCACCACAACCGCTAAGCACCGATTGACTAAGGCCACGATGCAAGCTGGCCCATCAGGTGGTAGGCCGCGAGGGGCGGCTTGCCTTTGGATCGCCTGTAAGATAACCCACCATGTTGGCATATTTTGTATGCTAATAAACCTGCAGCAATTTTTCCCACCAAAAAGTTGTCTTGTATGATTATTTATGTTACATGTATGTTGCTGCGGGAGGGCTGGTGAGTGTTGCCGATATTGGCACTATGCCCGGGTTAAAGTGAAAGCGGGCGCTCGGGTTAAAGTGAAAGCAGGTGCCCATGTTGTTGAAAGCAGGCACGCATGTGCTGCCTGCAGTAAGAGAAACTCATTAATGAAAGTAGTGCTCACAGACTAAAGAAGGCGTATCGTGTAACAACCGAAGTAAAAGGGCCAGTTGCCATGGGAGGTTACAAATGAAGACAAGGCGGTACTAAGGAAGGACTAACAAGTCTCTTTACTCATCAAAGTCAGCATCTACGAAGGACAATGACACAAGCCAATGAAAAATATGGGTGGAGAGTGGTTGGAGCTTCTATTTCATACTCCACTACAACAGGTCTCGCAGAGCAGCACACACGTGCTGACTCAGGCTCGACCTAAAAAAAAAACCAAATTAATAGATCTGTTTGCATATATAGGGAAAGACCAAGTAAATGCTTTATCTCCCCACAAGCCTTGTTCCAAAAGGATAAACTCTGTGGCCACCATTGGGGAAAAAATGGGAAGGGGTTAATGAGGAGAATCAAGCAGAATATTTATGTTTAGAGGGCATGGAGAGGGACTAGAGATGTCAGCAATGTGTACTCCTCCGCTATCCTTAGTCTCATAAATTGTGAGTACCTGGTCAATGAACCCCCTTAGTTTCTTCTAATGTGAGTAAATGGTCTAGCACCCCCTCCCTTCTTTTGGTGTCTTCAATGATGTGGATGTGGCAGAAATTCATTCCATCTTGATCTTTTCTATAATTATTTGTTTATTTTTATTTAGAGGGTTTTATAAAGCACGAACATGATCTGAATGAATCAGAGACCTGTACATAGGAAAAGATTGTTTCGGTTACAAATATAAGCACAATACAACTTTTAAGCCATCAACACAATGCGAGGGAGACATTGAATCAATTTTACTAACTCTGTGCACAAGTACTTAGATTGAGGTGGTCTACGATGTCACTGCTGGTTGTGGTAATGGGCTAAGGCATCCAGTGATGTGTCCCCACCCAAATGTTGCATTTGACCCCTACCCCATGGCCCGCATCTCGAAACTTGGATTTGCCTGCTGGTACCCGTGGGGAGATAACTCTGCATCGGGATTTTTGTTTACCTGTGCCGTTCCAGAGGTTCAGGTGCGGCTGGATGGAGAGGGGCCTGCGGGCCCAACCTGCGACGTCCCCCGAGACCGGGCCTTCATTGGGGACTGAGTCCATGACTAGGAAATACGTAAGACATTTGCAGCAGCTGCGCACCATCCCTCTGCAGGCAAAACACCCCTCTGAGCGAGATGGCCCCTTACCATTCACCTCCAGGGAACTTTTCCTATGCCGCCGCCAGCGATCTCCCCCTTCGTCCTCTGGGAACTCTGAGACCCTGGTTCCTGGAGGAGGCAAGGAGGCTTTAACGGCGGCTTACCTCCTTCCGGGTAGCGGCATCACTATTTGACCCTGTAGCACCCAGGGCCCCCCTACCTCTGGGATCCTGCTCTAATGCCCAACACTCATTACTGCTGCTGGAAATGGGGAAGATCTGCGGACTTTGGAACTGTCCCTTCCACCTCTCCTCTCACCACTCTTGACCTGGGTGCGAGCTGGAGGATGAGGCGGACGGCGTTTACCAGAAGCACCGTAAGCCAGACGCTCCCCCCCGGAATGTGAGATGGGTGAAGAACCGTCACAAGGCCCGACTGGTGAATGCATAACTCAATAAGAATAAGGTGGATATTGCATTAATTCAGGCGGTGCATGCTGCTTCTGTTGCGGTTAATCATTTTTCCAAAATTTGGAGCCCATACCTCTATTTCTATTCATCAATATAATGAATGAGCCTTGAGAAAGTTACGTATAGTAACGAAACACTTGTTGGCTGATCTGGCTACTTCCATACTGCCACTACTTTGAAGACTCTAGGATTAGGACCTTTGCTTTGGCAATTGTACTTGTTCAAAGTGTTTAAAATAAGAAATAACACAAGTGAAACATTTTTTAATGTATCTTTAGTCACCTTACTATGTTCTATTTTTATAAACTTTTTGCATTGTTTTGAAAACTTTGGATTAAAAGACAAAGTTATATAGAAAATATGTCCATTTGATGCTCTCTTCTTTTTTCACATAACGCTCGTGCATTTGATGCTTTTTCCCCTGTGAGACAATTACATGTAAAAAGTTAATGAACTGGGTTCCTTAATTGGCCATTTATGTAGTAGATTATTATACTAAACTTGTGTACATTAACGGTTAGAGTGCCAAGGTATAACTGTTTTAGAATTTGAGGGAAATGGCCATATTGGTTAAATGAGGCTTACGGTTCAGGCCTCTGGACACATTCTGTGATGGAGAGGACCGGTGCGTGGTTGTTCAGGGGTTGTTGGGTTCAGCACGCATTACATTGGTCAACACAAATGGGCCGAACTCTGCTGTTACTGTTTTTTTTTCTCTTTTTCTTCACTAAAGTTAGAAACAGGCTTGTAACCTCTCCCTCTCACTCTGTAATATGCGGAGAATACTTTAATGCTACAAGCTGATTTGGATAGCACTGGCAGCGGGTCCAGCCGACACACTCACGTGCAGGGAGATCTATGGAATATAATGCATCAGTACAAACTGCTAGACTTGTACCATGTTAAATGCCCCAAATCCAGAGTATTTAAATTCCATTCTGTAGTACATGGAATATCTTCCAGGATCGATTACTGGTTAGGATCTAGAGATGCGATTGGCTAGGGTGAAACTATAGTACATTTACCTAGGACTTAGTCTGATCATTCTCTGATTCTGATGGTTTTGACCTTCGCCAACTATGCGATGATACATAGAATATAGCGGCTGAGACCATCTGAGCTGTCAGACCAAGTCTTAAAACAAGCCCACCAAGTGATTTGAACCAGGGCTCTGTTACCTCTGTGGCCACGCTGTGGGAAGTGTTAAAAAAGTGATATGGGGTGAATACATTTCTAAAAGTCATGGGATATTAGGTTTGCTGTGAGATACAGTTATCATTGCTAGAGTGAGAATATGGGAGTTCCTCAGACCACTGTGTTGCTTTTAATCCCCTGAGCCCTTAACAGTGGCACATCAGTTCTTGTCATTGAGTCGGCTTTTTGCTTTTCTGGGGAGACGTGTTAACAACTCCCAGAAATGGACACAATAGGGATCTTCACTAGAAGGAGGTGTTTTCTCCCTCCTTCAGGAAGCCACATGGATGTCTGCCCAAAAGGTGAGCTTCAAAGCAGAAGCCTCCTTTGAAGGGCAAATGGGAAACACTTGGGAGAGAGGCTGCTGTATTGTCTGGGGGAGAGGCTGACACTAGGGACAGAAAAAGGGGAAACCAGTTGTCAAACCAGTTTTCCAGGGGAGTGTAGCCACAAATCTGGGTTGAGCTAAGAAGAGCTGGGAGACAAGAGGGGAGTTCTGCCATACTGGGAGTGGGCAGAATGGTGCACCCTAGGGTAGCCAGATGCCACACTTCCCAGAAAGTGGTTTTCAGATAGTAGGAAACCTGGTAGTCCATTGGCTACCAACAAATCCGACCCTGAGGCCATTTTCCGAAGATAATTAGAGCACCCCACAGCACACTCCACTCAGATCGCGACTGGATGGGAAGAAGGATTGCCCTGCTGCACCCAGTTTCCAGCAAAGGTATGCTGCACCGATGTGGACTGTACTTGGTGCCTAGCAAAGGAGAAAGGACTGTACCTGCTGTGTCCGACTCATTGAGAAGTTGTTATCTGGGCCCAGCCAAAGCAAGAGGCTCCAAGGATCAGTCAGCTGGCCTCCTATTCACAACACAGGGACGCAACAGATAAAGTCTACTAAGGGTAAGTGATAGCCCAAATCCTCAGACTACTGTGCCTCGTCACAGTGGAGAAGGACCCTACTGTCAGAAGTTGCACCCGAGACTGCTGGAATCCTCGAGAGGATCTTTTTCAATATGGTTTGTAGAAATACATAAAAAAATTCTTTTTTTTATAAATTGGGGTCAGATTTTGAGTGTCTCAGTTATGTCATCCAATTATTTTGGTGCTTTTTTAAATGCTGCTCAGAGCCACAGCTACCCAGGCGTGAGCAAGCATTTAACAAATGAAATCTATTGGTCCTAAAAGGGGTTGGTTAGTGTATTACATGGTAAGGTTGCACAATCATACCATATAATACAACCCATTTTCTCACAACCACACATCAACATTCCAGACACCGGCACAGACATATAGGGAATGGAAGCTTAGGCTACGAAAAACAGGATCAGCGGCAGTCTGGGCAGTACGTCTTGTCACAACAGGATGGTCCCTCTGCCAGACACGCATGATCCCCCAAAAAAAGAATAGTTAGGGTACCCCTGAAATACAGAAGGATCCAAGTTCAGGTGAGAGCCTTATGCATCATTAAGATGCGTGGAACGTATGCAAAAAGGGCAGAGGCACTTACATACAGCCCCGAAGAAGGCCCCAGATGTGTATAGGCTCTTTGTGAGGGCTGAAACATGTTGGCAAGAATCTGAAGTGATTGAGACGATAATGCTCAATTAGAACCCAGTACCTCTATTTTAATAGACCCACGGTACCCTACTAATAAATAGCAATTCAGAACAGGTATAACCATGAGGTTTGTTTGGAACCCTTTCTTCTTTCAACTGGATCCCTGCTTTATCTAGATGGATATTTTATATAAGAACTTCCATTTGTGGTTCCGTTTGCCCTGGTGGTATTACCCTACCAGGGTGAGGATAAGCGCAGATGAAGAAGCATGCCACTATTTAGTGGGTGAGGCATCTATTTTAAAATCTTTGGATTTCCCGGTAGGATCTCTAAGTGGTATCCTTATATTTTTCATCTTTGGAGCCTGGTTGCTGTTTTGTGTACAGATATGACTTTGGGAGATTGCAACTAGGTTGGTCTTCTCTCACTCTCCCTGTGTGAAGTGAGCACAAGATACAACAAACATTGCAGACACCAGCTCAGACATACAGGGAATGGGAGTAATTCTAATTGCATTTATTTAGCGCTTATTATCTATGACGAGGCATCGAAGTATTTTTTGGCGAGTAGCACGTTACCTCGGAACCCAGAAAGGATTAGTGGTGAAGAAGTATAGGGAAATAGGAAATTCATTTTAGCGGTAGGCATGTGAGTCTGTTAGTTGGATTGAAGAGGATTGTGGAGGGATAGAAGAGGGAAGGGTCTATTTATTTGGAGATTATAACAGTAGGAGGAGGTTTGGGATGAGTAACGAGAGATGGAGGGCGAACAGTCTCGAAGTGGATTAAGGAGAAAGATGAGGTATCAGATGAGTCTAGGAGGGGTACATGAGGAAATGGTTTAGAAAGGCTTGTTTGGGATATCTGAATAGTAAACGAGAGATGTTGCAACGGGGTGGAGGGAAGAGCCTAGTAAGGGTTATTTTGGAGATCATAGTAGTAGAATGGGGTTTGGGATGAGTCATGGAGTGAAGTTGGAAGATATATTGAGAGAGGTATAGGCTGAGATATAGGTTAGTGCATTGGAGATACTGAATTAAGAGTAAAGTAATGAATATAAAGATACGTTTATAGAAGGTATATATGTGTAAGAAAGGTAATATTTCTAGATTTTAGGTTATATTTAATAAACTCAGACTTTCAATCGTTGATGCTGAATTCTAACAATTTTAGATAAATAGTCACGATAAAAATGTAGTTATTTATGCATTAACCTATACAAGTTAAACTTGTGCAGACTAACAGAGAAGGATGTGCCACCTATTGTTTTTCTTGAATGTTGGGATTTTGAGGCGAGGTGCCAATCTAGACCAGAGGTTCCTTTGTTGAATGTATTTATTTATTGGATTTTATATAGCGCAACTTGACCCAGAGTCATCGGAACGTTTTACAGAGTAGACGAAATAGAGGTAATACGAGTGACATATGGAATAAACACAGTTTCATTAAATAGATACAGGTACATAGTTACAGTGTATACAAAGAGTATGGGTTAAGTAGTGGGATATGTGAACCATAGCTGCTAAGGTTTCAGATTGCTTACGTGTTACATTTTCATAATTTCATTGTAATTATGAGTAACATTCAACGACTATGAGTGACACTTTCAGGCGAGCAAAATTCAAGCTTTGAAGATGAGGGAAACATATAAATATCAGAAATGACACCCATTTGAGCAACGTGAAACGCTAAAAAGATCTTAAAACTGATGAAAAGCACCAGAAATGGAAGGGCACTAACAGGAGTCTCCTAGCTGTAAAGTTTTCATATTGCTTATGTGCGACATTTGAATGGTTTTAGTAAACTTATGAATGACATTCTGCTGACACGAGTGACACTTTACTGCCAGGAAAACTAATCAATGAAGTCCCAATAAAAAGATAAATATCCCAAATTGCCACCTTTTGAGCAATGAGAAGCACCCATTCGAAGTAGCCCGTTCCAACCCAGTCAAATCCTAACTCCATTGACAGCATCAGGTCTTTCAGCATCAGAAACAGCTGGTCCAATCCAGTATTAAAACCACACACAATTTCAGCAGGTTTACCCCTCCTCAATGCACTGTGACCCTTTACGTCAACGTTCTATGTTTATATCTAATGCACAAAGAGAATAGATGTGCTACCAATCGAACCACCATTGCCATTTGTAAATATTGTCAAGATCCTAGCAGCTATCGACCTATCTCCAGACTAACCTTTCCAGCTAAGGTGCTGGAGAAAATAATAAATGCACAGCTCACGGCATTCATCTCTTCCATGGACCTCCTAGATCCCTCATAATATGGGTTCTGTGAGGGGCATAGCACTGAGACAGCTCTGGTCGTGGCGGCAGAAGTATTAAGAGCAATGCTGGACACTGGGGGTAAGGCCGCCCTGATTTTCTTAGCTCTATCGGCAGTCTTTGACACAGTAAACCTCAAAATATTAGCCAACAGGTTATCTGAGCTAGGGATCAGAGGCACCGCCTTTAAGCTGCTGAGATAATTTCTCTCCAATAGGACTCTTTCAGTAGAGTACTGAGTTTTTTCGTCTGAGCAATTTAAACTCCCCTTTGTTGTGCCACAGTTCTCATCCCTGAGCCACACGTTTTTCAATCTATATGTCCCCCCGCTGGCTACAATCATCAGATAGTTCGGCTTCTCAGTAGTCTCAGATGCTGACGACACCCAGTTAGTGATGTCAGTTTCAAGCAACGTTGAAGAGACAGCTGATCGTTTTAATAGCTGCAGGACACAGGTAAATCTGTGGATGAGATCCAACTGCCTCAAATTGAACGGCAGAAAGGGGATGTAAACATTTAGAGAGACGGTGGTGTAGAAATCATGAAGTTAGGGACAAGGAAAATTTCAAAATAGCTCTTAGTGTCTACCATAAAAATATAAAAGTTGTCCAGAAAACCTTTTTAGCCTCACAGCTAGCACAGGCAGGAAATGTGTCCAAAACCTTGTTTAAAATCCTGAAAACCTTCACCAATCCCAAGGCATGCGAATCGGTAGAGGCTCCGTCCCAAACTTTATGCAATGATATTGATAGGTATTTCACTCAGAAGATAGATTTGATTTATGATAAAATTACCTTATCAGGGGGGACATTTGCCTCCCCAGCCGTCCTCTCAAGGGTGCCCAGTAGCACGCAGCTGCTAGATAATTTCCTCCCGATAACTCTTGAAGCAGTAGAAGCAGCTTTGAGATCGGCTAAATCAGGATCTCCCCTGGACATCATTCCGGCTAAAACTGCTGCTTCATTATCCACTCATCTGGTTTCATATATCACTCCACTTCTTAATCGGTCTTTGAAGGAAGGTTGACTACCACCTGAATGGAAGGCGGCTCAGATTATTCAGATCTGAAAAAATACTAAGGCCCCAATGGAAGATCTCTCGAATCTTCACCCTATCTCTCTCCTCCCGCTCCTGATCAAGGTCGTGGAGAAACATATTAATAAGCAGCTGTCTGACTACATGGAAGCCACGGGTGGCCTTGATCCCTCACAATCTGGGTTTAGACCTAATTACAGCACAGAGGCCACCTTACTAGTGGTCACGGATAACATCAGAATGACCCTCGATAGTGGCCACTCCACGATTCTGGTGTTGTTGGACCTCTCTGCTGCATTTGATACGGTCTCGCACCAGATCTTGGTGGGAAGACTGGAGGAGATAGAACTGAGAGGTGCAGCTTTGCAGTGGATGTCCAGCTTTCTTTCCTCTAGATCTCAGACCATCAATCTTGGCCCTTACTGTTCACAGACTAGAGAAATAAAGAGGGGAGTCCCCCAGGGCTCATATTTGAGCCCATTATTCAACATCTATGTGGCTCCCCTGGCTAACCTCCTGAGGACATTGGGCTTTGCCCCCATATCCTATGTGGATGACAAGCAACTGCTGTTTTCTTTTAATAAATTCACTCCCTCAGTTCAAGACTCCTTTGCTTCAGAGATAAACACAATCTCTATCTGGATGAAGGACAACTTCCTCCAGTTCAATGCTGGAAAGACGGAGCTAATGGTCTTTGGTGATGCTCCTTTGTGGTGGACACCCGAGTGGTGGCCAGAAGATCTCGGCGTTCCTCCTCAACCTAAGACTTGTGTTAAAAATTTAGGCATCCGTTTTGATCAGGCTCTGACCTTAAAGGAGCATGTGACTGCTACAGTCGGCTCTTGCTTTCATGTATTGGGACTACTACAGAGAGTCTTTTCACTTCCCCCTATCTCGTCACTTAGAACACTTATGCAGGCGATGGTTCTGAGTCACATCAATTATTGTAATGTGCTATTAAACTCGGCGAATGAGCCGTCTCTGCAGCGCTTGCAGGTGGTTAAAAAAACCGCTGCATGTCTTGTTTTCAATGCTCCCCCAAGGACTCCATCCCTTCCTCTTCTCCGCCGACTCCACTGGCTTCCAGTTTGCCAGCGGGTGCAGTTTAAGATATGCAGCACGGTGTAGAAGACTCTTTATAATAAAGGCCCCTCTTACCTTGCCGAAAAACTCACCAGATACTCCCATATTAGAACCCTCCGCTCTGGCACCAAATCCCTTCTCATGGTACCCCGGATTAGGAGAACAACGTTAGGAGGGAAGGCCTTTTCTCACCTTGCCCCGTCTTATTGGAATAAGCTTCCCATACAACTTCGACAATGTCCCGATAACCTTTGCTTTAGAAAGCGCCTTAAAACCTTTCTTTTCAAGCCTTTGGTCTTTCAGCTTAGCCTGCCGTGCCCTTTCCACTGAGATACTCCTCCGGGGGTGATTCAAGTGCATTATAAAACCTATAAATAAATAAAGACAGAGGTTCTTTTGCTAGGTACGGATACCTCCTTTTGGTAACCTAGATAGTGGCCCCCCAGCTTGGGCGACCTCCCAGTTCCAGTGCAAAAGGTAAAAAACCTAGGGTTCATTTTTTATGACAAACTGATATTCAAAAATAAGATCAGTACCCTCACCTCAACTATTTTTTTTCTTCCAGGAAAGTTCGCCCTTTTATCCGCCAGATTCCCTACAAACCCTGGTAACTGCATTAGCCCTGTCCAGATTGGACTATGGTAACGCTTTGTACATGGGCATCCAATCGCAGCATCTACAGTAGTCACAGCGTCTTCAAAATGTGGCAGCTCGATTACTGCTGGATATTCCTAGGTCCCAGCTTGTCTCCCACCAGGGGCAGCTCCTCCACTAGGGCAGAGGAGCGTCAGCCCACTGCTTTCTCACAGGGCGAGAAAGCCAAAACATAAAATGGTAATAATTTTTGGTTATTACCATTTTATGTTTCTTTGCGCATTGCGGGCGGGCAGGGCAGGAGTGGTTTGCCTCTCGGGCCGCCCAAACCAGTCATGCGTACTCTGCACTTCTCCATGCAGGCTGCATTGCAACCTACATGGAGAACATGCAATCCCCTACAGCCCCTGGCTGAGCGGCGTCCCAACCAATCTCAACGCTCCACTGGAGTGTTGTGATTGGCTTAGGGGAGGGGAGGGAGGCTGCCTGCTACCTGTTCCTGGAGGCAGGAAAGCAGGAACAGACCGAGCAGTGAAGACGCAGGACCCGGGCCGGCAGAAAGGTATTGTATTTTTTATTTTATTATTATTGAACTTCCCCTCCCCTCTTCTCCCCTCTATCCCCCCACCAGCCATGAGCCCTGCACTGGCTCCCAGTGGACAAGAGGATCAAATTTAAATCCTAATGCATAGCTTTCAAAGCGCTGCATGGTGCTGGTCCTCAATTCCTGAAGAAACATCTGAACTGGTACGTGCCTTCCAGAAGTCTAAGATCTGCACATAGTAAACTTCTACAAATGCCCAGGTTCAAGAAAGCTCATTGGGGCTGAAGACGCTTTCTGTTAGGGACATCCAAGACACGTAACTCGCTTCCAATCAGCATAAAGAACAGCCCTACGCTGCTATCTTTTAGGAAATCGATAGAAACCTGGCTCTTTGCCAACTAACATGTCATCTACTTTCACATTGGCAACCTTACTGGACTCTCTGGTATCAGCGCCTAGACGCCCCCAGGCATTCGTGTGCTTTATAAATGCACAAATTATATCAAATCAAATCATCACTCAGACAGCGTAGGCACATCCTGGGAGTACAGAGGGGCCACAGGAAGAGTGAGAGGAGAACATCCAGGCCCTACACCCCCACCGAGGAACAAAGAGCAAGCCAGGCAGGCAGTTCCCAGCCAAGGAGATCATCATTAACAGGTCTGCGAGGCCCTCCTGCCGACACCTGCAAAGCCCTGGCCCGGACCGAGAGGGCTGACGAGAATGAAACACAGGGGTGACTGTATTGCTCCCCACTTGGTGCTCTGCCTCGGCGAGGGCAACACTGCTGGTACTGGAGCTCGAAAGCACCGATCTGCTCCACACTTGGGCCCCCAGAAATAAGGTGAAGTTAAGGATACGGTAGGGACCACTAATCCGGCTCCCGCAGCAAGTGTGGCCCTTCCTGCAGAGCCTTCCTATGGGGCAGTAAAATGACAGTGGATAGAGCAAAAAAAGTCTGCTGGTCAAAGGACATGTTTGGAATGCAGGGAGGCACAGCACCAGAGGATAAACAAGCAGAGACGGGGGCGACAGAGCAGATTCGGATGACAGGGATGGCCCAGTAACTAAATCCTTCCTAGAATCCCTTTTTGCTTCCCTACGGGGAGACCTCCAGGCTATGAAAGCGTAGCTAGCAACGGACCTCCAGGAGGTCCGGCGCAAAATCGAGGAGTTTGTCGACAGGGTAGCTGCTCTGGAGGACAGGGAAACAAGCTGAGAAGTATATTTGGAGTGGCTGCAGCTAGAGGTACTGTGACTCAAGGAACAACACATAGATCTCCAGGGGCATGATGAGGATCTGGAGAATCACCCCCCTAGGAACAAAATTTGTATCAGGGGTGTGCTGTAGAAAGCGGAGGGATCTAACCTCCGGGACTATGTCACAGATCTCTTCCACTACATCCTGGGACAAGCAAGTGAGGCTACCCTGCAACTAGACCGGGTCCATCGGATCGGACCCCCCAGACGTAAATCAACTCCCCCATTGACATCCTGGTATTTGTGCACGATTTCCAAACAAAGGACGACTTTCTCAGAAAAGCTGGGAGGCGCAACCACTTCAATTCCGAGGTCACTCTCCGGTGCTGTAATAGGATCTCTCCTGGATCACTCTACAGAAATGCAGGGAATTTTGCCAGTGACATAATGCCTGTGGAAAACCAACCTTCCGTACTCATGAGGCCTCCCATTTTGTATAATTTTCATCTCGAAGGAACCCTATACCAAATATGATCCTTCAAGGAAGCTTACACCCTGCTCCAAGTGGAATCACCCGGTGGACCACAGGATTAGTCCCTTTGCCCTAGCAACAAAAGGCTGAAACAGCAAGGGTGATGGCAAATCAAGAACG
The DNA here is from genome assembly GCF_964204655.1 of Triturus cristatus. Taxonomy (NCBI): domain Eukaryota; kingdom Metazoa; phylum Chordata; class Amphibia; order Caudata; family Salamandridae; genus Triturus; species Triturus cristatus. The sequence goes on from NC_140589.1 coordinate 1,903,130,051, forward strand.
CCCGATCCGAACATAGCCAGATCCAGACACCATGAGAGACAAGCAGTGCTCCATGCACTATCAGGGGAATCTGCCCTTTCAGAGGCATCATGAAGCTTCGACAGCCCAGCTGAGGCTAATCGCAGGAGAAGGTCTAGCGGTGGTCATAGCAGCGGCCATGGGGTACTATGAGACTGAAGATGGTATCCCCCATGCCCCGTTCACTTGGAAAGAAGAAATAGTAAAAGCATCTAGAGTTACAAAATATGCGAATAACCAATGAAAAGGAAGGAGGGTTAGAAAGGAAAGCTCACCACTCATTGAAAGACGTTCATCAGGACTGCCTGTCCCACTGCAGCATCACTACGCGTGGAGGTTTCCAAGCAGTAATGCCTTGTGAAGGTATGGGCACTGCTCCATGTCGCTGCTCTGCAAATGTCCTGGATAGGCACTCCGGCGAAGACAGCAACTGAAGAAGACATAGCTCTCGTAGAGTGCGCCCGTACTTGGTGACAATATTGGATCGCGCTGGCAATCCATCGAGCAATACCCTGCTTTGAAAGAGGGAAACCCTTGCGAGGAGCACTGAAAGCGACAAAGAGCTGTGTTGATCTTCTGAAGTCTTTGGTACGTTGAAGATAAAATTTCAGACATCTTTGAACATCCAGAGAGTGGAGAGCCCTCTCCGCTGGAGTAGTGGGTCGAGCTAAAAAGGATTTGAGAATAACTGGTTCATTCAAATGAAAGTCTGAAGGCACCTTCGGGATAAATTTGGGATTAGTTCTCAGAATCAAAGTCTCTTTTAAACTGTAAGAACGGTTCTTGAATAGTGAAAGCGTGCAGTTCCCCATCTCTTCTGGCAGATGTTAAGGCGAGAAGGACAGCCACTTTCCAAGAGAGGAATTTAAGGTCCGCCCTATGAATTGGTTCAAAAGGCGGCCTCATGAGTTGAGTAAGAACTAAGTTAAGCTGCCACAGAGGCGGTGGAGGCCTAACTTGTGGGAAAACTCTAAAAAGTCGATTAAGAAATTGCTGTACAATCCTTGTCAACCAGAGGGAAGGTCCAGAAGAAGTCCATCTGAATCTAGAGATGACCGCAAGGTGCACTTTGATAGAAGAATGAGCGAGACCTGATTTAGCCAATGCCAGAATGTACGGCAAAATCTGATGAGGAGCAGAAGAGTAAGGATGAATCTTTTCTTGCCGGCACCAAAGGCAGAAACGCTTCCATTTTAAGCGATATGTCTTATTTGTACTCGAGCTTGAGCAAGCACCTCTCTGCACTCTGCTGAGATATTCGGATCCTGAAATTCTCGGTGCTCAGGAGCCACGCTGATAACTGAAGAGAGCTTGGATCCGGGTGTACCACCTGGCCCTGGGACATCGTCAGTAGGGATGGAATTGGGCGCAGATGAACTGGACGGTCCAGGGAGAGTAGAAGAAGCTCCGTAAACCAAAACTGGCGGTGCCACGCCAGGGCCACCAGAATCATTCTGCAGGGTTCCGCCTTGAGCTTCCAGAGAAGTCTTGGAATTAGTGGGATCAGAGGAAAAGCGTAAACAAAGGCGCCTGACCAGGCCATCGAAAGCGCATTCCCCAACGATCCCGGATGGTGATGCCTGCTTGGGTAGAGTCAGCATTTTTTGTTCTCTGGAGTGGCAGAGAGATCTATGGGCGGAGTGCCCCAGAGACTGAAAATCTCCTCCAGAGTGTCGTGGTCTAATTCCCACTTGTGGCTCACTGATTTCAGGCGACTGAGCATGTCCGCTGTTTTGTTGAGGGCCGCTGGAAGGTGTTCCGCTGAGAGTGAAATCTCGTGCTGTATTGCCCATTCCCAAATTTCCTGAGCCTCTTTGGATAGTCGACGAGACCTTGTACCTCCCTGCTTGTTTACGTAATGCACGGCTGTCACGTTGTCCGTACGGACCAGGACAGAGGATCGTTGAATTCGCAGAAGGAAGGCCTGTAAGGCTAGATGAATCACCCTGAGCTCCAACAGGTTGATGTGGAGTAGGTGATGCTGGGGCAGCCAGCGGCTGCTTAGCTGAAGGTCTTGTAAGACTGCTCCCCAGCCTTCTAGTGAGGCGTCCGTTGTTATTGAGGAGACAATAGGAAGTGCCTCATCCACCTCACGGACCTCATCCAGCGTTCGCAGAGAGAACCCATTCTCTTCTCCTTCAAGGCTGAAAAGGCATTCAACAGGGTCCATTGGCCATATCTGTGTGCTACGCTCTGTCCGTTTGGGTTTGAGGATAGGTTCATCTCCTGGATGCTCTGCATCTACAGCCCTCCTAGGGTGACTGTTGGGGTCTGCGTCTTTCCCCATAGCATGTGGGACTCGCCAGGTCTTCCCCCTTTCCCTGCTCCTCTTCTCGTTTTAAATAGAGCCCATGGTGCAAAAGGTACGGGACAACCTGTGGGTCTCAGGGATACAGCTTGGAGCAGACACGCACACAATTAGCATGTATGCAGACAGTGTTGTTCTGTCCCTGACAAACCCAATGACCTCACTTTCATCTCTCATGGAGGAATTAGTGAAATTCAGTGTCATCTCTGGGTTCAAGGTGACCCTCCCCAAATCTCAGATCATGAACGTCTCAGTCACTCCAGCCCTAATTGCTGCACTGCGATCAGAGTTCCCCTTTAAGTGGGCAACAGACACGATCTCATATCTGGATATCCTTTTGGCCTCCACGCCAGCGAGGACAATGGTGGCTCTACTATAGCCCCCTCTTAGATCAGACCACCAAGAAGCTAGCTACCTGGAAACGCGCCAGCTTATCATAGGCTGGCCGTATCGCAGCATCAAAATTATGGCTCTGCCTCATAGCCTCTACATTTTTCAGACCATACCTCTGACATTGCCTCCATCGATCCTACGTAACATACAACTTGCCATTAATCAGTTCGTCTGAAGCGGCAAACAACCGCACCTTAGTCAACAGCTCATCACTTAACCTAAAGCGGAGGGTGGTATGGGGCTACCCCTGATCTCAAGGTATTTTCAGGGCACGCACTTATGCTTTATTGTGGAATTAAACCGCCCGTTATCAAAAAAGCATTGGTCCTTTATGGATCACACTATTGCGGGAATCAATGTCTGGCGGAAGATATGGCTACTTTGCAAGCATAGGGGGTAGGAGCTTTACTCCTCACAGGTGACTGCCACGACTCTGAAGATCTAGGATGCTGTAGCTCTTTCGCACAACCTCACAACACTTCCCCTGCCGATGACACCAATAGTTGACAATCTGGACTTCCCCTTGGGGTGTAGATCAGAGGTCTTTCAGCGCTGGCGTGAAATAGGCTGCATACGGGTGGTCTCGCTATTCGACCCCAATGGGATCATTCCATTCGATCAGCTGCAACCGTACTACTCGCAACGGACTTGTTCCCATACACGCAGGTGAGACACTGGGTGTCCTCCCCTGGCATTGGACCCATCTTGCCCAATGATCCATTTTGAAAAATGGGTCATATCCAAAGAGGGGGACAAACATATTATCTCTGAGCTTTATGCATTCACATCGGCAGACTCCAAACCCTCCAGGTTCAAGGGTCAGTTTAGGTGGCAGGAGGAACTGGAGTGTTCAGTTTCCAGCAAAGAATGGCAGGACGTCCATTTCAGACCCCAACACACAGCACACAATATGGCGGGCGCGGAGTTGGCTTATAAAGTTGCCTTTTATTGGAACCTAATACCTGCTCGAGTCCATAGTTGGAACAGGAATCGCTCAGCACTTTGCTAGCAGGGATGTGGGCAAACGGGCTCACTTCTTCATCTTCTCTGGAAGTGTCCCAAGCTAGTCTGTTATTGGGAGCAGATCCTGAATAATAACGATCAAGCTTTTAAAATGGCCATCCCCCTCTTTCCTGCATACACAATCTTGGGTCTCTCCAACCCCCTAACCTTCCCCGTGTGATTAGTTAGAAGCAGACAAATAGCTCTTGCTCTAAACACCACATGAAAGGTCAGTCCAGCATGCTGGGGCGCAGAGGTGATGCCTGCTCATTCCGCATGGTTAAGAAAACTGTGGGTGGTGTTGGCGATGGAGTGCATGTCAATGATGATAGATAATACGACAGATGAGTATCCAGAATTATGATCCCTGTTCATTACGATCTTATCGAAGGAATTCAGAGAAGTGACCTGCCCATAATACCTGCAAATCCTGCGATTGGAGTCACAAAAGGTAAGGGAGCCCACTTAGGCCGCTGTCTGAACGAACAATATCCTTATTTTTGATACAAGACCGTATGTCCCGGCAAACACTGGGATGAAGCCACTAAGGTGCAGAGGAGATGGAGGTGGGTGTTCATCCCTTTGTTGTGACTTTCCATTTACTGACATATTTGGCCTCTCTGTGCCATTGGTTCACTTCCTAGTTGTTATCTCAGATATATAAAACGCATAACTGGGAGACACGCCGCCTGCCCCAGGGTTGTAGGCATAAGACTGTTTACTACTTCACTCATGTCAGACGCTGCCGGCCAACGGTTGTAGGCGTGAGCTGTGTCGAAGCTTAACAGATCTAACTAAAGATAATTTTTCCATAAAATGTGTTCCATAGCTGTTTTAATGGTCCCTGGCTGATAAAGTAAACAAATGAAGCAAAGCAGTGTTAAAAATGAATACAGATTATCTTGTATGAACTCCACGTTATCATGTGCTGGTCTTTAAAACCTTTTACAACCTAATTTACTGGGAAATGTGGCGAGGTTTCTAGCCTATCTCACTCCACCTTGATCCATTCACAGCACAACTCACCAGGGACAAGTGCTGCCCAATGATTTACTGCCAGGATGGGAGCCAGGGAGTCTTCATTGGGGCGGACAGGGCTGATTGGACAGGCGGTGCTCTGCAGTGATGATTGCAGCACGCATTACCTACCTTGCTTCGGCCAGTTGGGCGATCCATCGCTGCTGCAGGTTCTGAGGCCTTGGGCTGGCAGCACTTTTAAATGCCTCTTTTCATACAGCCAGCATGGACGTTCAAGGACATTGGTGCAGGAATGGAGAGAGGACGGATGATGGGGCTTTCAAATTGCTCAGCAAGCACACAACATGCAACGTTCTAATCATGCCCAATAGACTGCAGCCCTGCCAGTCAACACCTATGGGCCCGGGAATGCTTACGTTCATGTGGCTGCAGCCTGCATGTAACAGAGTGGGGGGGAAAAGGGCCTTTCATGCATATATAAAGTAGACGTAGCTTGCTACAGACAGCAGCAAAGTGTTATAGACCCTACCATTTCTGAGGCAGTTACAGAGTTGAGAAGCACACCCGGAGAACAGGGTAGGGGGTCTCAAGTTCTGGGCAGCAGTATCCAAGCGCACTGTGGCTCAGAAAAGGGCATCTTCTGCACCACTGCAGCTAAGTGCAGAGGGGCGCCGGTTCCTCCTTATCGCTGCAGTAAATTTAGAGAAGCAACACGACAAGCAGCAGCTTGTCTCTTTCAAAGTCAGAGAATACTGGGCTACTTGGCCTCAGCTTCTGATCTCAGCAGCCCAATCGACACAGTGACACTCACTCGAGACTCTCAGCAAGTGCTGCCCGTTGCGTCCGGTCCGCCGGTCTGAGCAGCGACAGCGGTCGCACTCCGACTGCATTCATGGCTGCACCACTGACTCTCCCTCAATGGCTGCGCAGGTCCTAATGATCTTATGGGGGCCGCACAGTGGGACCGATTCACAGAACTAACTTAAGACAAAATCCTAAACTTATTACCATTTTGGTATTCACAGAAGGCACTTACTTACTCATTTTGAGTAACTTACTCATTTTGGTATTCATAGAAGGCACTTACTCATTGATGAGTAAGTACCTTCTGAAAATACCAAAATGAGTAACTTACTCATTTTGAGTAACTTACTCATTTTGGTATTCACAGAAGGCACTTACTTACTCATTTTGAGTAACTTGCTCATTTTGGTATTCATAGAAGGCACTTACTCATTGATGAGTAAGTACCTTCTGAAAATACCAAAATGAATAACTTACTCATTTTGAGTAACTTACTCATTTTGGTATTCACAGAAGGCACTTATTTATCAATGAGTAAGTGCCTTCTATGAATACCAAAATGAGTAAGTTACTCAAAATGAGTAAGTTACTCAAAATCCGTATGTAAATCCGTATTTGTAAAGCGCCAACTACTCACCTTTATGGGTCTCAAGCCGCTGGGGGCCGTCATGGAAATTAAGTGAGCTATTGGCCAGAGTCACATGGTGCTGATCTGAGCTGCCGCCGGAGGCAGGATCGAACCGTGAATCCTGTGCTCCGAAGTTAGCTGCCCTGGCCGCTGCACCACACCTCTTAATACCAAAATGAGTAAGTAAGTGCCTTCTGTGAATACCAAAATGAGTAAGTGCCTTCTGTGAATACCAAAATGGTAGTAAGTTTAGGATTTTGTCTTAAGTTAGTTCTGTGAATCGGGCCCTGTGAGCTCAGCTCAGCAGCACGTGCAAGCTCCTGGCTTTGCAAACTGAGTCTGCGCACAGCTTGGGCCTCGGCTGTTGATTGGCCAAATTAAGTCACAAGACTTGATGGCAAGTCACTGACTTTAGCCGTAGAGTGACTGACGCCCATTGTAGCCAACCCTGACTGGCCAGAGCGAGTTGCCTGAACCAAACCCCAAGCCACAAAGCCTGCCGCAGCACTGCGCTGTCAGCTAAAACCAAATTACCAGTCAGTAGTACTTAAGCAGCTCTCTGGCTGGGAATCGGAGTAGGCGCCATCAGACGTGACAATGCATTTCAGTACGGTGATGCGGACCACCACACTGGAATGCATTAGTTTAACGCCTGATGAGTGGAACTTCACAGGCCTGTTGAACAAAACAGTTCTGAGGTAGTTCTGGTAGAGTATAGTGAGGTTGGGAGTGGAGGTACAGTTTTTCCTGAGGTAGTAGGTGTTGTATTCTGGTATTCTCCTTTTCCCTGCTGCTCAGCCTGTGTGTGTGATGTCATCGGAATGTTCGTGATGCATGGTTTGAAGTGTGGTCAGTTTGAGTGAGATGGGCTGAGCAGCTGGATGCTGCTCCCGGTGGGGCCTTCTTTACCATCCTACTTACTATGAATAAATCTACTTAACTACACCTATGGCTCCTGTATTACATTACCTGCCAGAGTACTTTCATCAATGTAACAGTGGCGACGTTTGGAAGTAAAGAACCACGCGAAAACCTAAGGAACTGATGAAACTGCGCCTAAATGAAGCAAGTTGAGCCTGAAGACAAAGCTAATCCACGCCTTGGATGCCCCACCGGTGTCTTTTATAACAGACAGCCTACAGAGGTATGTTTTGGCGTTGGAAGTTGTGTGGCTCAATTATTTTGTAACCTGTTTTGACTATTGACATCTCTAACTTAAAAAAAAAAAAAAAGAAAAAGATGTGATAATAATCTCACATGTGTTGGACAGTGGGTGAAACTTGAAACTCGCAAACATTGGATTTTTTTTGGCTGCGTACTACTGCAGTGTTTCTAAATGCCAAAATACTCTGTGGAATGATGCTTGCTGCCACCTGCCTCCTGTTTTGAGTTATATATTCAAATAAACGCTATGTTCGGGGGCAAGTATCGAGCCCCGGTGTACAGTGATCTAGGAAATATACGTGACTTGTGAAAGTGCGTCTGGGACCAGTGCGACTTTAACAGCTCTTCGTTGTATTCAGGTTCGATATTCTGTTGAGTGCTAAAAAAACCTGCTGTTCCTATGATGGCCGAGTCCTTGAAAATGTGTATGATGCTGTGATATGTTGTGAAAACAAAGTGCACAGGAGCGGCACGTGTTGGAAGGCACAAGATCAAAGGTGAAATTAAGAGACTGTGAGCTATGCAGAGGTACATGGGAGACTTTTGACATCGTGACTCGTGATCACGGGCAAGTTTCTAGCTTTGGAGTGACGTGATTTAGCACAGAGTGCTGCTAAGAGTTACATTGTGGAAGACCTTGTGGCAGATAACATCTCATTTTGATGCCGTTTGTTTGTGATGCCTTTCGACTTTGTACTGCTGGCAATGTCTTGCTTATTATTCGTGATACAGATAAATGTGTGTTCTGCAAGCCATTACTGCTTTCTGGCAGTTCAACCGTTATTTTTATTTTTGAATGGGACAGCACACGAGGTTAAAGCGCGAGGTCTTACCTTGTCGCGAGGATCTTTGTCTCGGTGTTCTCTATTTCTTCCCTCCGGACTACCTCCAACGTCACCCGTCTCCCTGTGACGTCCAGTGTTCTCGCGTTAACATTGAGATGCTGAGACAGTGCATGCTTGTTTGTGCTGTAAGCCACCCGGCGGGCGTCAGTTCGGCGTGCTGTCATCTTGTGAAGTTATGCATCAAATCGCTGCGTAATTGCCACTCTGAGGATCGTCAAGGATCAAGTAGTGCTGCATTAAATGTGTCAAGTAGTTCATTTATATATTAATAGAATAGGAAAACTGCATCGTATGAAAACTAGTAACTAGAACTTCATCGAGGGTAAGTTGACATGGTCAGCACCACCTGAGCGTGCTAAACGATCCTTTGTACCTCAGCCTCAAGGTTTTGTTGCAATGGGATTTGATGCAATGTCGTATTTTTTTTAAAACAACACTGCCACCTTGTGGATCTTCATGCATCCTTATGTGTTTGGTTGCAACTTGTTTTCTGGTGACATTTTATTCCAGCAGTTTTATTTTCAAGTGATGACAACGGTGACTACATTTATTATTTTAATTTATTTTGTTGCCATGTCCAAGTCTTACAGCATAATCGTCACAACTGTGTCTATTCTATTTATTTTAATCCAGTGTTATTAATTAGTGACGTAGTTTATTGAACCGTTACTGTAAATGAGTTAGTATCTCTGTTTTTGCATGCAGTTTATATTGTCATCTACTTATCGCTTTGGGTATTTAAACGTTTTTATCTTTTCACATTTATTATGTGCCATTGAATTCATAGGTTTTATTAAATGTGTTTGCATGCATTTTGAATCTTTAAAGGTAGTGGTGGTTTAGTCTAGGCGTGCGTTCCAGGGTGTCATGTATCCTGGTACGCTGGGGAGTCATGTACCCCTTTAAAAGTGGTTTGCCTAGGTGTGTGTTTCAGGGGTCAAATACCCTTTTAAAGTGTATTAAGTGTTGTCTAGGTGTGCGTTCTGGGTGTCATGTATCCCGTGAGCGCTGGGGGAGTCATGTACCCCTTTTAAAAATGTAATTTTACCTAGGCGTTGGGTTTGTGGGTTAAATACCCTTTTAAAGTGTTTTAAGTGTTGTCTAGGCGTGCGTTTCTGGGAGTTAGGAATCCTGAGAGCGCTGGGGAGTCATGTACCCCTTAAAGAGTGTGTGGCCTAGGCATTGGTTTCAAGGGTTAAAATACCCTTTTAAAGTGTGTTTAGTGTTGTCTAGGCGTGCGTTTCTGGGAGTTAAGAATCCTGAGAGCGCTGGGGAGTCATGTGCCCCTTAAAGAGTGTGTGGCCTAGGCATTGGTTTCAAGGGTTAAAATACCCTTTCAAAGTTGTGTTATGCTTTGGCATATGTTAAATAGTCATTGAGTGTTTTGGGGAGTCTTATTCCCCATGCTGTGGTGTTTAGTTTAAGAAATGATATTTTTCTGTCTTTGTTAATCTGAGGGGCGCCATTCCTTTTAATTTCGGTTACCTGTTTATCGTTTTTGTGCTGGTCTGGCCAACTGGCATGACTTGTGATATTTTGGGTATTTTTGGTTTGGATGAGGGATGGTGGTTAGGTGATGTTTTGTGTGTCAGCTTGAACTGTTGAATGGTAGTGTCGTGTGTTGTTTTTACTTTTGGTTATTGTCGGATGAGTTGTGATGTGAGGTTTTTGCATCGATGTGTTGGATTGTATGTCATGTATGGGTTTCATTGTTTCGTTAGGTGGTGTGATACAATTAATCATACAGTTTTAAATTATTAACCGCAGTTTTAGTTCTTATTTTGTGCTGTATTTCTATTTCAAATTTTATGTATAATTATTCATATATTTTAGTTATAACTTGTTTGAAATCCTGACTTTTGTCATCGTCAGGGCTTATTGTGTTATTCTCTCCTGTATTCTTTTGTCTTCATTGTTTAAAGGAGGGAGATGTGTTGTATTCTGGTATTCTCCTTTTCCCTGCTGCTCAGCCTGTGTGTGTGATGTCATCGGAATGTTCGTGATGCATGGTTTGAAGTGTGGTCAGTTTGAGTGAGATGGGCTGAGCAGCTGGATGCTGCTCCCGGTGGGGCCTTCTTTACCATCCTACTTACTATGAATAAATCTACTTAACTACACCTATGGCTCCTGGATTACATTACCTGCCAGAGTACTTTCATCAATGTAACAGTAGGTAGTCAAGTTCAGATTTATTTAGAGGGTCCGGTGGCTTGGCAGGGGGGCGAGGTTTAGGAACTTGTTGAGAAGTAAAAGTTTAAGATTCTTCTTGAATTGTTGGAATGTTTGAATGTCACATAGATCCTGTGGCAGCGAGTTCCATAGTCTTGGAGCGTTTCCGGGAGAAGAAGCCGGTGCAAGATTTTTCTTTGTTCAGTTTGGGTGGAATCAAGAGTAGGCTCCTTGAGCTATGAAGAGGTCTCTTTAGGCCGGCTTTGGAAAGTTTGCTTGTGTGGTAGAGCGTTTGTTCCCTGTAGAGAGTTTTGTGTGTTATGCAGACAGTTTTGAGTATACATCTTGACTCTATTGGTAGCCAGTTGAGTTTCTTGAGTGTAAGTGATGTAGTCAAAGCGACTCTCCCCCGAAAGTAGCCTGGCTGCTCAGTTGAGTGTACCTGTCATAGTTGCGAAGTGTGTGTTTGCGGTGCCTGTGACATGTTGAGTTACCGTGGTCCAGCCTGGAGAGGAATAAGGACTGCACCACTGTCTTTAGGTCCTTGATGTGGACGAAGGGTTTGCCTTTTTTAAGGTGTTTCAGCATGTAGAACACACTTTTGGTTGAGGCATTAATATGCTCTTTCATGTTCAAGTTTGTGTCAAGTGTAATCCCCAACGAGGAGTTAGAGACTGATAGTTTGCAGTTTAATGCAGTGAGGTTGTCGAGCTAAATAGCGGCGGGAAAGAACTTTCTTTCCGTTGGATGAGGAGGAGTTTTGTTTTGTTGGGGTTGAGCTTGAGATGGTTGCTGGTTAGTCAGGATTGAACCATTGAGAGAGTAAAGTTTAAGCAATGGATGTCTTTCATTGAGGAGATTGTAATGTAGAGTTGGGCGTCCTTTGCATACAGATGATACCCAATTCTGGCTTATTTGAGGACCATAATGAGGGGTTCCATGTAGAGATTGAATAGTGCAGAAGACAGAACTGATCCTTGGGGGAGTTCATGTGAGAGTGGTATTGTTTGGAGGTGTAACTGTTTAGCTTGATTAGCTGTGATCGCTGGTTCAGGAAAGAAGCAAACCACCGAAGACAGTTCCAGTGATGCCTGCACGCTGAGAGGCACGCCTGTCCATCATCCAGAGATCTGTGAAGGCCATCTGTGATGTTCAGTATTGCAGTCTCTGTACTTCAACCTCTCCTGAATCTAGACTGGAAAGTTGTATTTTGTCAATATGGTTGTTTAGTTGTGCAAACACAAATCTTTCAATGGCTTTGCCAAGCAGAGGGAGGTTAGTTATCTGTCTGTAAATATTAAGGTCTTTCAGGTTGACATCTGGTTTTTTGATGATGGGGTGATTTGTTCAGGTTTAAGGGGAGGCTGACATTGAGAAACTCAATAGGGTGGAGTTGATGATTTTGGTCCATACGGGGAGATGATGTAGCTAAGACTTTTGACAAGTGCAGTAGGGAGGTGGTTGGAGATGTGCAATGTCAGCTTCATGCAGGAGAGTCGTTTTCTGAATTCTTCTTCAGGGAAACAGTCTAATTCAGTCCAAATTGCATAATTTTTCAGTTGTAAAAGGTTGTGGTTGGCGTTTTAAGAGAAGAATGTTGCAGATTGTTCACAGCACTTGGTAGAATCATTGCATGAGTGTTGACGGAGAGAGGAGACTTGCTGCTTCATGACGTTGGAGAGGTCTATGGTATTGATGATTTTATTCCTGAAGAGCGGCCTTGTTCCATGTATCGCCTTCTGGGTGATAAAAAGCAGCTTGAATGTGGATCCAACCAATTTAGGGCCCTCAAGGCAGGGGAAATGTGGGCTTGTGGCTTTACATGCAGGCGGAGTCTAGCAGCAGAGTTCTGAATCCGTTGTAATCTTTTCATTGTTGTTAAAAATGATCCGTGTTAGAGGCTATTGGAGTAATCCTTTTTAGACAGTATAAGAGAGATAGTAGCCTGGACCTTGTGTGGAAATCCCAACTGGGGGAAGATGTGTTACAGAGTTTTTATAGTAATGAAGCTTGATATTGCTAGTTTGTCCACTTGGGTATTAATTGATAACTTGGAGTAAATGCTAATTTTGAGGTTTCTTACTTCCTTAGATACTTAAAGCTGTGTTAACAAATTGTCAGGGCAGGAGGCGAGTATTTCTGTTTTGGAAGCATTCAAGTTGAGATGGTGCCATTTCATAAATTGATCAATGGCTCTGAAGCAGCTGAAAATTTGTGAGCTTCAATGTCTTCGGCTTTCCAGTGCAAGGAGTATTTGTGTGATATCTGCATAGTTATAGCATGTGAGGTGAAACTCATTGATCAGTGCTGGTTATGACTTCATGTGGATGCTGAAAAGCATGGGTGAGATGATAGAGCCTTGAGGGACCCATGCTTTTGTGAAGTAAGGCTTGGATGAGAAAGGGGAGAGTGGATGACATTATTTGTGTTTTGTAGGAAGGATGTGATCCAGTCAGGAGCAATCCCCTCTATGCCGGTGATGGAGCAGGTATACCTTCTCTATTTTGCATGAAAATACTAATGACGAAATCAATTTATATATTAATTTGAATTAACTGTGTGCTGTGATATATTAACCAACAACGTGCATTTTTGGTAAACACAAATTACATGCAGGACTCATTGCTATTTGCATAGCAGAATAACTCATAACTAATTGTGGTAAGCCTATTAATAGTAGTATGTGTGGTGATAGAATATTGCATGATTTATGTTTCTTTAGTGACGTTTGCATTCCTGTTGATGCCGAATGGTGAGTATTATTGCTTTAAATGTCGCTATACGCCAGGAAAATAATACATAAAGGGATTAGTGTGGGTTTAACATTAGAATCTTCATTTCCACATATTAATTATTCTTTTGTGTATGTTTTGCTTAAGTTGGCATTTGGGCCTACCAAGCCATGACATTCAAAATGGAGTTCGGAAGTGGCCACCGCCTTGTGAGAGCAATGTCTTCTGCGCAGACTCGGATGGCTCTGAAGACCTCCAGGCATCCTCATTCAGAGCACAGTGTTCCTGGTCAAGGATAGGAGCATGGAAGACTGCCAGATTTCAGTCAGTGAAATTACCCGGAGAAAAAAAATAGTCACCTATAATCAACAATATCGCATGAGCATGACATAGACTGAGGATGTGACCAAGCAAGTTCTCTGAGAACCCAAGACAGTGAGAGACCTGGACCATATAACAATTTTTGCAAAATGGACCAATTACATTTCTTCTTAGTTCAATAAATGTTTCATGTTACCCAGAATTTTATTATAAAAAGGGTAGTAGAATAGGGAGGGGTAGCTTGATGAGGGGAGAGATACAGGTGTGGTGTGCTCATCGTTAGTCGTTTGAAAGAGCCATGTCCGTAAGAGTGTGTACAGAACTTGCGTGATCAATTTGCTTGCTCGATTGCTTGGTCCTTTGGATATCTTTGTGACTGTGCTGTGCTGAGCGAGAGAACTTTTCAGACTTATTGAATCGGGTCCTGCTTTCGATTGGGGCGATTGAGCAAAGAATTTGGGTTAGGCAGAGCCATTTGAATTAGAAAAGAACCCCTATAGCAAGAATAGGTAAATATAAAATGTCATGCAATTTGTGTTGATTGAAATTCAAACTTGATTGACCAAAATGCTAATTATATAATTGCGAGCAAGAAATTAGATAAACTAAATACTGATTAACAGAAAATGAGTTTGTGGTTCTTCAAGTAGGTTGCTAAAAGGATTCTGAAGCTTTAATGTGTTTTAACTGGTTCTAAATCACCATCAACCAGTCGAACTAATTGGTCCATTCGACCAAGTGGTGGAGTGCCTTGATGTTAAAGTTAGGATCCTATAGGTGTTGATGTAAAAATTTATATTCTGTAATAAATTTTCTTTCCCTATAGGTAATAAGGTACCTCCCCACATGTCTAATGGAAACATCATCCTCATGCGTGCTGATTTAGTGTAAGAAACGTGTGAGTGTTGGTGTTATGGGCCCCACCAATGAATGAGTGTGCGAATGAATAAGTGCGGTTGACGAATCTGTGACGTAGGGAGGATCGGTAAAATTGGTTGCCCACCCTTGCCCCTTTCCGCTGGATCAGCTTTTCTGGTAGCAGATTGATGGTTTTATTGCATTGGTTTGGTGATTATTGCTTATTGCTTTTGATTTCTGATTATTGGTTATTGATGGATGTTTGGATGATTATTGATTTATGTTCTAACATTCTATGTTGAGTTGAGTTGCATTCTATGTTGTTTTTGAAGACTTCTGGGATGTAGGAAGTTGGATGCCCTGTAGGTACACGGGGAAAACATGTGGCAAGTGAAGTTGCACAGTGTATTGTCTGTTGCCCTGTAGGTACACGGGGAAAACGTGCAACAATTGGAGTCGCACGACGCATTGTCTGGGTTCGAATTAGTAACATCGTCATGTGTTATCATTGGGGACATTTCTGTGTGAAAGTGGTGTATGGGTAGCGAAGGCCACCTGTGAAATTTCGGTCTTAAGAACAGGAGTCAATTGTGAGCTCGGATTACGCTGATCAGTGGAAAGGTAATAGGTCTCCCCTAAGCTTGTAAGAAGGGTAAAGTAGAGGGAAGTGCTACTTTATCAACAAACAAAATAATTCAGTGGAAGGGCAGAGATAAGAGCTGCTCTCGAGAAATACAGAACTACATTTTTCCATATGAATGTGTGTAAGTGAAATAGCATTCTGTTTTATCGTGAAACTCAGGCCTTAATTCTCAGGAGCAGTGGAGTCTCCACATGTGTCTTCTCTCCAGAGAAACGGTTAGCTAATGCTTGTTAGAAGGGTAAGGTAGAGGGAAGTGCTACTTTATCGGTGAATGGAATCAATCAATCAATCAATCAATCGCATTTATAAAGCGCGCTACTCACCCAAAAAGGGTCTCAAGGCACTGGGGAGGGGGGGGGGGGGGTCAGTGCTCGAAGAGCCAGGTCTTGAGCTGCCTTCTGAAGGAGAGGTGTTCAGGTATGGCGCGAAGGTGGCTGGGCAGAGAGTTCCAGGTCTTCGCTGCCAGGAAAGAGAAGGATCTTCCTCCGGCGGTGGCTTTGCGGATGCGGGGTACGGCTGCCAGGGCCTGTCCGGCGGATCGTAGAGTGCGCGGAGGAGTGTAGAAGGAGACGCGGTTGTTGATGAGTTTGGGTCAGAGGTTGTGAAGGGCTTTGTGTGCGTGGGTGAGGAGTCGGAAGGTGATCCTCTTGTTGACGGGGAGCCAATGGAGTTTTTTCAGGTGTCCTGAGATGTGGTGGTGGCGAAGGATGTCCAGGATGAGTCTTGCGGCAGCGTTCTGGATCCGTTGGAGTTTCCTCAGCAGCTTGGTGGTGATGCCCGCGTACAAGGTGTTCCCGTAGTCCAAGCGACTGGTAACGAGGGCGTGGGTGACGGTCTTTCTGGTGTCGGTGGGGATCCAGCGGAAGATCTTGCGGAGCATGCGGAGGGTGTTGCAGCATGCTGAGGTCACCGAGTTCACCTGTCTGGTCATGGTGAGGGATGAGTCCAGGATGAAGCCGAGGTTGCGTGCGTGGTTGGGGGGTGCTGCCTAGGGCGGGGGGCCACCAGGAGTCGTCCCATGCGGTGGGAGTGGGGCCGAGGATGAGGACCTCCGTCTTGTTGGCGTTCAGTTTCAGGCGGCTGTCTGTCATCCAGTTCGCCACTTCCTTCATTCCTTCATGAAGTCTGGTCCTAGCTGAGGTGGGGTTGTTTGTGAGTGATAAGATGAGCTGGGTGTCGTCGGCGTATGATATAAGGTCCAGTCCGTGTTTGCGTGCGATGTTCGCCAGGGGGGTCATGTAGATGTTGAAGAGAGTGGGGCTGAGGGAGGATCCTTGAGGTACGCCGCAGATGATCTCCGTGGCTGTGGATCTGAAGGGGGGCAGGCGGACTCTCTGAGCCCTTCCGGAGAGGAAGGAGATGATCCATTCGAGGGCCTTGCCTCTGATGCTGGCGTTGCTGAGGCGTCGTATCAGGGTGCGGTGGCAGACCGTGTCGAAGGCTGCGGAGAGGTCCAGGAGTATGAGGGCCACGGTCTCACCCTTGTCGGTCAGGGCTCTGATGTCGTCCGTGGCTGCGATGAGGGCGGTTTCGGTGCTGTGGTTGGTCCTGAAACCGAACTGTGTGGGGTCGAGGGAGTCGTTGGTTTCCAGGGCGTTGGAGAGTTGAGTGTTGACAATTTTCTCAATCACTTTGGCGGGGAACGGCAGGAGAGAGATGGGCCGGAAGTTTTTGAGTTCGGTGGGGTCTAATGTGGGTTTCTTTAAGAGGGCGTTTGAGCTCTGCGTGTTTCCAGCTCTCCGGGAAGGTGGCGGTGGTGAGGGAGGCGTTGATGACATCTCGGAGGTGCGGTGCGATGATGTCGTCGGCTTTGTTGTAGATGTGGTGCGGGCAGGGGTCCGATGGGGATCCGGAGTGGATCGAGTTCATGACGCGGGTGGTCTCCTCGGTGGTGGTTGGGCTCCAGGTGAGGATGGTGGTGATGTCGGTAGCGGGTCCGGGGGGGGGTTCGTGTCGGTGGTCGGGAAGCTGTTGTATATGTCGATGACCTTGTGGTGGAAGAAGGTCGCGAGGGAGTCGCAGAGGTCCTGTGATGGGGGGATGGAGTTGTTTTCTGCGTCCGGGTTGGAGAGCTCTTTGACGATGCCAAATAGTTCCTTGCTGTTGCGGGCGTTGTTGTCAAGTCTGTTCCGGTAGGCTGTTTTTCGTGCGGCGCGGAGGTGTTGGTGGTGTTGGCGGGTGGCGTCCTTGAGAGCTGACATGTTCTCTTCGGTCTGGTTGAGGCGCCACGTCTTCTCGCGGGCTCGGCATTCTTTCTTGGAGTCCTTGAGGTCGGGGGTGAACCAGGAGTTTTTCTTGTGGTTGTTGGTGCTGGCTTGAGTTTTCAGGGGGGCCAGGAGGTCGGCGCAGTCGGAGATCCAGTTGGTGAGGTTGTTGGCGGCTTCGTTTGGGTCGGTGGTGCTGGTGGGTCGGTTCTGGGAGAGGGTTGATGCGAGCTGATCCGTGGTGATACGATTCCAGTGTCTTCTTGGTGGTTGCTGGGTGTGGTGGTGCACAGTGGTCTTCTTGAAGATGAAGTAGACGCAGCTGTGGTCCGACCAGGTGAGTTCGGTGGTGTGGCTGAAGGTGATGTGTTTGCTGGAGGAGAAGATGGGGTCGAGCATGTGTCCGGCGTAGTGGGTGGGTGTGTTGACTAGCTGATTCAGTCCCAGGTTCGTGAGGTTGTCCAGTAAGGCGGTGGTGTTGTTGTCGGTGAGGTTCTCCAGGTGAAAGTTGAGGTCTCCTAGGAGGATGTAGTCGGTGGACGAGAGTGCGTGAGGGTTGACGAAGTCTGCGATGTCTTCGCTGAAGTTGGTGCGGGGTCCTGGTGGTCTGTACATGAGGGTGCCTCTGAGGGTGGTCTTGGGGTCGCTGTGGATCGTGAAGTGGAGATGTTCGGCGTCGGGGAGTGAGTTGTCGGTGTTGGTTGAGATGCGGATGGAGTTTTTGTGTGCGATGGCGATGCCTCCTCCGATGCGGTTGGTGCGGTCTTTCCGGATGATTTTGTAGCCGTCGGGGATGGCTATGGCGATGTCGGGTGCCGAGGAGGGATTCATCCAGGTCTCGGTGAGGAAGGCGATGTTCGGGTTCGTAGAGTTGATGAGGTTCCACAGTTCGATGGCGTGCCTGTGGATGGATCGGGTGTTGACCAGGATGCAGTGGAGATTGCTTCCGGGGGAGTTGTTCTTGACGGGAGCGGTGTTGGTCCGTAGGCAGGTGAAGTGACAGTTGTTGCAGGTGAAGGGTCCGTGGGTCCGTTTAGGGGGGGCGCGGTAGCAGCCCGGAGTGCGGCCGGGGTTGAGGTTGACGAGGGTGGCGGAGTCGTAGGTCAGGCGGGGGGCGCGGGGGCCAGGGGTTCGGGCGCTGAGCGCGGGCCAGGCGCGGACGGGCACAGACGGGCTTGCCTTAGGCGCGCCAGCGGCGCGCCCACTGCGCGGCCTCGCAGCGGCCGCCATTTAAGGGGTAGCCGGGGAGGCGGGGTCAGCTGGGAGGCGGGAGGAGGGCGGGTAGGGGAAAAAAGCGGCAAAAAAGCGGCGGCGGGAAAAAGGCTCCGAAGGCGAGGAGGCCTAGAAAAATGAAAAAGGCGCAGAAAAACAGGAAAAATGAGGGGGAGACGGCGGGAGGGCAAGGGGGACGGCACTCAGAAGATGCAGGCACTCGGGGATACAGAAGGAAACCAGGGGAGCGCGATCACACAACACAGGCACTCGGGGATACAGAAGGAAAAAAAAGGGGAGCGCGAACGCAGACAAACGGCAACACAGGCACTCGGGGCACAGGCAGCGATGCAGGCAAAAGGAGAAGGCAGAACAGGGGATCTGGATCTGGTGGCGCTGTGAGGACAGGGGAGCGACCTACCCTGGGGTCAAGGGTCGCTACCACTGCCTCGCAGCGGCCGCCATTTAAGGGGTAGCCGGGGAGGCGGGGTCAGCTGGGAGGCGGGAGGAGGGCGGGTAGGGGAAAAAAGCGGCAAAAAAGCGGCGGCGGGAAAAAGGCTCCGAAGGCGAGGAGGCCTAGAAAAATGAAAAAGGCGCAGAAAAACAGGAAAAATGAGGGGGAGACGGCGGGAGGGCAAGGGGGACGGCACTCAGAAGATGCAGGCACTCGGGGATACAGAAGGAAACCAGGGGAGCGCGATCACACAACACAGGCACTCGGGGATACAGAAGGAAAACCAGGGGAGCGCGATCACACAACACAGGCACTCGGGGATACAGAAGGAAAAAAGGGGAGCGCGATCACACAGCACAGGCACTCGGGGATACAGAAGGAATAATTCCGTGGCAGGGCAGAGGTAAGCGCTGTTGTCGAGAAATACGGAATGCTTGTGAAAAAGGTCAAAACTATCTCTTTGGTTAGCCAAGCGGACAATGGTGGTGTTTTTAAGTTGTTACTAACAGATTTTGAGTGAAAGAGAACGTAAAAGAAATGTTTCCGATAAATGTTGTAAAGGAGGGGTCAGCAGGAGTAGCGAGACAAGCTGACGTCAGAAAGACTACGCAGGGATTGGAGAATTTCAGAGTGATGTAGACGCTCCGGATTGGTGCGTTAGTATAAGTCGCGCTGAGATTGGATAAGACCACAGAATAGTCGTAGAGGAAATCTAACGATACAAAATAAAGAAAATTATGTATTACGATCCACCAGAGAATGAGAAAATGTCCTGGTTTGGGAAGATTAAGAATTTATTTAAAAAGGAGAAGCCGATTGTGACTAGAGAGGGACAGTTGCTTCCTCCACCGAAATCACCCGCATCCTTCATGGTTGCGAAATATGGGTATCATACATGTATTTGGCTAGATAATTGGGCAAAGTATACAAAAGATGGAGTTTTAGTGTTTCCAGAACATGGTTCATTTAATTTAGCGGTATTAAGGAACTTAAGAGAAAGGATGATGAGATTAGAACCAAGACCTAGACCTTCTCAGTTTGACGCATTGATAGAATGGGAAGATGAGATGCATGAAAGAGAGCGACAGCGGAGTGGCGGAAGGTATAAATACATGTTTGGTAGACCGTGTGGACAGGAAAATCATGATGACAGAATGAGGAGATGGCGGAGTGCGAATGTGGCTGATGGGATGTTCCCTATGAGAAATGCTGAGGAGACTAGTAGTAGAAAGTGAACAGAAAAAAGAAACAATTCAGGATCAGAAGGCTACAAGTATGGTGTGAATGAGTCGGAGGATGATGTACTCAAGGAAATGTTTTATAAAAATCCTCCTCCCCCGTACCAACAAAATTCTACGCTGTTGACACCAAATGCGCCAGTAAAAGAGGCACCACAAAATATAAAATTTGAGCCAACGCCACCTGAGGTAGGGAAAAATAATCCCTTTAGAGAATCAGAAAATACACAGCCCGGTAGAATGACAAATGAAAACTCAGCTGAATTAGCCAGAACTACCCTGGAGTTAACTGAAAAGATTAGGGAATTGACCAAAAACATGGAAGCTGTAACTGTTCCTGTAGCAATAGGACCAGTGATGCCTGTTTTTGATAAGCAAAAGGATAGTGAGCATTGTCTAACGATCCCTTATAACAGTAATAAACAAGCTGAAGCAGGAAAAAGGAATTCAGGAGAAAATCCATGGGGACAATTGGTAGAAACTTCTGGATTAAGTACTCCTAAAAATTTGACAGTAAATCAGAGTCCAAAGAATAAAACACTAATGACGACAGAATCAGTACCAGGATCACCAAAGAGTCTAGAACGAGTGAGGAATGAAACAATTCCTGTAGGTCCCACTTCTGATGAACTAAGCGAATGGTTAAGAAGTTTACAGCAAAAAGATACCAAACCCAGACCTTTAGATGTGGCAAAATTAAAAATAACTTTGGAAGAATTAATAGTAGGAACTATTCCAACAGAAAAGTTAAAAACATATCAGGATGAAGAACTAATGTTTCTATGTAAACGTATAAACATGGAGAGCAAGCAATTTTCATGAAAAATTGGAAGTGGCAAGTGAAATGGGTATCGATTTTGAGAAAATAAAGTCATTACAGAAACCATACAGAGTAGACTTTGCTGAAAAAGACATTGAGAATTTGAATACCGCAGGAAGATTAACTCAAATTAAAGAGCTAATTGTTTTACTAAGAAAATGGGGCGATGTATATAAATGGAAGAGCAGGTGGTTTCGGAAACGAGACGATGCAACAGACAAAACGTTTGAAGCTTTCCCAGTAAGAGAAAAGGAGAAAGTGGTAACTGAGTGTCCCATGAGAGATCCCAGGAGGAGGCTACGTGCATGTTCCCTGGACCAGACAGGACATTTTATCATTTACAAATGACTTCCCCCGTCTTCGCGAGAAGCCGGTGGAGTGGTATAGGCAGGTAGACAGGTTTGTCAAATTATCAAAAGTACTGTGGATTGATTTGAACAGTCCATTTGACATAATTGTGCCAGCAGATCTATGGGCAGAATGTGAAATTACAATAGGTTGGCCTACTCAGGAATATCCTAGAGATCCTAAAACAGGTGCCCCTGTTCAACTGATCGGCCCCTCTGGACAACAACTCCTCACCCAGCGCCTTGAGAACCTCATTGATGATTTGCCATGCTTAATACCCATTGATTGATTCTGTACATTCAAATTGATTTTCCTCAGTGGGGACATTAATGATGCGGTTTTAACTCTCCCTTGCCAATAAAAGCCTTGCTAAATTCAGTGCAGTCTTCAGGGTTGAATTTTGATGTCGAGTTAGCTCTCCATTTACGAATGCAGGGCCACATTCAATACATTTATAGAGTTTCTTTCCTGCGGGAAAATTCTGATATATATTTTGTTATCGATCCCTTGTCACATTCTATTCATTAATAGGGTTTCTCCCTAGTGTAGATTTGTTTATACGGCTTTAGCTTTTTCTTCCTGTGTAAGACTTCATTAAACTCTGTACATACATTGGATTTCTTGCCATGTAGATTTTTGGACCTCGCTTCAGTTTTCCATTTATTATGAATGCTTTGTGGTATTCAGTACATACATATGTTTTCTCCCCTGCGTGAACTTCCTGATCTTGTATTACATTTTGCTTTGTAATAAATCCCTTGTCACATTCATGTGGTTTCCCCCCAGTGTAGACACTGATATTGCTTTACCTCTCCCTTTATAATAAATACCTTGTCACCTGCGGTGCAGTTGAATGGCCACCCTCCATTTGGAATAAAGGTGTTCTCACATTTTGTACAATAATATGGTTTTTCATGTGTGAACATTCTGATGTATTTTTAAACTTTGCTTTGTAATAACTGCTAAGACACATTCAGTACAGCCATATAGTTTCTCAACAGTGTGGAATTTCTGATGTAGTATTTATCTATGCCTAGTAATAAATGTCTTTTTGCATTATGTACATTCATAAGGTTTCTCTCCTACGTGGATTATCTGATGTTGCATCAGATACGACTTTCTAATAAATGACTTCTCACATTCAGTGCAGTTGAACGGTCTCTCTCCAGTGGGGATTTTCTAAATGTTGCTTCAGCTCTCCATTGGTTATAAATGCTTTGTCACATTCAGTGCATTCGTACGGTTTCCCCCAGAGTGAACTCTGATGTTCCTTTAGCTGACTATATTCGATAAATGCTTTGCCACATTCTGTACATTGATATTATTTTGCCCCAGTGTGAGAAGTTGGCCTGGCATATGCTGGTCACTAATTATAGTGGCCACCTTGCACCAGTCCAATTCGACTCTTATGATGTTAGGTTTAAAAGACAACCTTTAACCCCTTCGATGCTCATGACGGAACGGTTCCGTCATGAGCATCGGTTGAGCTGTGCTCATGACGGAACCGTTCCGTCATGACCACGCCCGCGCTAGAACCCTTCAGCACCGCGGGGGAATCCGCGCAGCGCTGAAGGGGTTAAAGAAAGCTATCCTAGTGGTAGCTGTGGAGAGCAAGTCTTGAAGGAGTGTTAAGCTTATTGTTTTACCATAGATAACCTCTTGAATAACCAAATGAAAGAGTATTCCACACAGGTATATATATATTTAATTCTAGACAGAATCCCAGAGTCTCTTTATGAGGCTATGGCAAAGTTACAATTCAAACAAGCATTGATAGATACAAATAAATAGCACTGTTTACATTGGGCCCCAGGGGGGTACCAAACCATATACTAAAAAAAGTGGTATAAGAACCACGACAATTCTACAGACAATGCCTAGAGCATTTAGGATCGCTTGCCCCTTTATAATCCACCCTAAGTGATTAGGAAGGGGAGCCACGGGAAGTGCGTGCAGTGGAAGTTACTGCTATCGGGATCTCTATTGCAGCCTATGGAGAATGTCGCGGTTGGAAATAAATTGTTTAAAAATACTTCTAGCAGGAGTACAAAGTTAAAACTTTCAAGTTAAGCTTTTGAATAGCCCACCACCTCGGGAGTACCGTAGTACCACTGTTACCTGCCCCAGGGAAGCCGGGTGCATAGATCGATTTCGATGTCGGGTCGCGGGCTGATTTTCAATGGGAAAATAGTCAAAAGTTCTGCTAGCCAAAAGCATTGATGATTCCGTGAAGATCAAAGATGTGAAGATTGAAGAAAAGGACCTGAAAGCAGAGGGGACAGAGTCTGGGTCACTGCAGGGTGACCAGGAGGCTCAAAGCAAAGAGCCCTTCGATGTCGGGTGCTTCAGGATGAAGATGGTGTAGCTTGGATCTGCAGCCACGAGCTCCGGGAGGCTTCAAGGAAGGCCAGCTTCAGGAGGGCAACTGTCCCACGTCGGATGAGGGTCCCTGCAGTGTTAGTGTCCGGATTGGATCCACTAAGCCTTGGCAACCGCAACCCACGCAAGATGAACAAATCTGCTACGGTGCAGACCCACGAGGTCTGAGAGAGGTCTCCTTCTAGGAGACTGTAGAGCAGGCCTGGAGCAACCAGGGGAATTCTTGTTCGTCATGAAAGACCTCCGCTAGGGCCCACAAGCTGAGAGACAAGGGACCACAGGAGGTGGCAATTTGGAGTGCGTAAAAGGGCACCCACGGGCCACCGGAGGGAGCTAGGGGGGTGCTGGTCTTTGGCACAATGCTGCAAAGTGGTTGGCTCAGTAATGGGCCAAAGCACAACTTCCCCACTGGTCAGGGTCGTGTGCTATGCAAGAGGTGGCCGGTGTCCTGGGGTATTGGGGATTTCGGCACCCACACGGTCCACGGTGCCCAAACTTGTTGAGCACACTCACTGGCCTCTGGGATGCACTGGAAAACCATCTCAAGGGAGCAGGAGGTCGTCAAAGTCCGTAGGAGCAGCGAAGTTCCAACCGGGTCACTTGCAGTGTTTCAGGTGCCTGCCAAGCAGGGGGATAACTCCTTTATCCCAAGGGAGATTTCTTCAGTCAGCTGGGCAGCAGCTCGTCGAAGGTCAAGTCTTTGAAGTCCAAGATTAATCTGAGGCTCTGGTGCCACGTTATTCACCTTTATCCCCAAGATTAGGGGAGTGTCCAGAGTACTGTCCACCAATCAATCCCCTTTGTGTGTTTCCCACCTGGGTGAGGGGCAGGATGCCCCTGAACCGGTTCCAGGCAGTGTATGCAGAATGCAGGCGCTGGGAAACTCCAAGTGTCATCCTGAAAGCCATCCCTTGGTGTACCCACCCAGTTCCAATCCACATAACCTGTCTGGGGAGGTGGGAACACCTCCTTGCAACAGGATCCCTATTGTCCAGCTGCCGAGGCTGGGATTCTGCCCAGCAACAGGCAGCCAGGGTCGTTTTGGTGGCTGGTAGCATCCATTTTGTACCACCGGTGCACTTTTAAATTGGTGTCTAAATTCTGCCGCTTTTCCGATATCGTCCCTCTAGCAGGGGGGAATCGTGCCCTCATGCCCATGGCTGGACTGGGGGTATGATTCCTACATGTTTGACACCAAACACGATATGGTTCTGCGTAGCCATTCTCAAGTTATCGCGATAGACTTATAATGCGGTTAAGAGTATATGATATGGCTACACTACAAACAACCCAGCAATGATTTACGAAGGTTGCAGAAGGGCCCTACTCAGGTAGGGGTCCCCCCTCACACATACCTCAGCACCCTGCTGTGAGAAGTTGGCCTGATATGTAGTGCTCACTATTCTAGTGATCACTGTGTATCATTCCAAACGACCCTTATTGATGATTGGTTGTAAGTCAACCTTATAGACCAGCTATCCTAGTAGCGTGGATATGAGCAGTCTTAGGCTAAACTCTAGAGGGCGTGTTAAGCCAGCTGTTTTACCACCACATTTACCCCTTGAACACCACGTGAAAGGACACCACACAAGTTGTTATGAAAATAAAGGATATTTATTTATAACAAGACTACCCTGGCTCTTTATGAGTCAGGGAGCTAAGCACACTACAAAACTCTTACGAAAATACTTCAAGTTGCACAATTTACACAAATGCCCGAGGGGCACGAGAAACCATCTACACTAACAGTGAAATGCGAATGGTTAGAGTCTGGAGTTACTGATTCCGGAGTGATCCGATCAGTGGGACTAAACGAAAAAGGAACTGGACACTTGTAGAGCGAACCTGCGATGGAGCACCGAAATGCTCGAGTTACCTAGCCCAGAGGCTGCGGCTGCGTGAAGTTCGGCAAGATGTCGGGAGTCCTCGTTGTAGTCTCAGGAGCCTGAAAGAAGAAGTTGCTGGCAGGCGACCAGTGACGATGTTCAGCGAGATCCAAGCCTGGATCGGTGATGAAGGAAAACCTGAAAGCAGAGGGGACTCAGTTCTTAACCGCTAGCCAGCGATCGTGTGGGCACCAGGAGGGTACCGGCTGAAGTCACCTCGACCAGGTGAGTGGATGACGTCGGACTCGGCTGTTCCTTGGACCAGGAGGCGCGGCGGCGACCAGGATGGAGGGCGAGCTGTCCCACGAAGGTGTCTGCTGACGATGATGCTGGGCCCAGGAGTGGGGCAGCAGGTCTTGGCAGTGGCAACCCACGTGGTGGAGTCAAGATGGCGTCGGGAGTGGACCAGGAGGGTCCGGGGTACTCCTCTGTTGAAGGGGAGCAAGAGCCAATCTGGAGCAACCAGACCGGTGATGAAACTATCGGGGTGCGTCGTGAAGAGGGCCACAAGCCGGTCGGCGAGTGGTCGGACAACGCGGTGAACAGCAAGGAGCGGAAGGGCCCCCACGCAGATCTCGTGGATGCTGGGGAGGCAGACTTCGGTGCTGGAGCTGCTCAGGGTTAGGGCTTCTCAAACCCTAGGTGCACTCACTCGAGGGTCCCTCGGTGGGCGTGCTAGATAAGCGTCGTGCAGGTTCTGAAGATAGCCGGTCCCGCAGGTCTCGTCACACCTACGACTCTCAGCTGGGCTGATGATGTAGGTAGAGGTCAGAAATGGCAGGGACTCGGGTCTCGTCGAGCTGGGCAGTCTTGATCCGTAGGAGGGACTTACAGCAAACCGCAAGCGCTTAGGTGGTGCCTGCTGGTGCAGGGTGGCTACTCCTTAGCCACAAGGGAGAGTCTTCAGAAAAGTCAAGAGTTCCTTTCATGGAAAGTAGTTCAAGATTCAGAATTATCCAATTTGGGAAGGGGACTCGCTCCTACCTTTATTCTAAGAAAAGGGGCTGGCCTGTGACTAGGTCCTACCTATGGGTGGGGCCAGGAGGGGGGTGGTTACACCCCTATCCTTTGTCCGTCATCGCCCCAGCTCAGGGGCAGGGTTGCCCCCGAAACTGGTTTGAGCCGGGCTATGCACAGTGAGCACCGGGGTGCCACTTGCAATCACCTTCCTTTCAGCCCTGCCTACCTGGGATACACAAACCCTGTCTGGGATGGTGCTAACACCGCCCTCGACAGGAAACCCTTTGTCCAAGCTCCCCTCGCTGAAAGGTCTCCCAGCAGCAGGAGGTCAGACTTGTGTCTGGTGGCAGCATCCATTTTGTGATGCTGAGGCTTGAGTCAACTTTAACTGGGGTTCAAGGTTACTTCCATGTCGTGCCCCTCTAAAAGGGGGGAAGGCTAACCCCATCGCCAGGACTGGCGAGGGGTTCGTATTCCAATTCATATGACACCTTACTCGACATGTGTAGGTGATGCGATGCCAAAGTTAGCAAATAACCGCAGGGATAATAATGCATTTTAAAGTAGTTGGCCCGCGTCACCATGGAACGGCTATTAGGACTTGGTTCCGCAAGCCGTCGACGGGCTCAGCTCACGCCAGAGCACCGTCCCACATGATCCCCCACACTCTGCCTTCAGGATTGATAAGGCCTGCCATAGGAGTGACTGATAGGAATCCATGTGTCCATTTTAGGGTTAGGCGTAGAAATACTACACCTACAGCAACGGGTGATTACACCACGTTGCCCCAGCTGTCATGCAGCCAGTTGTGTCAGATTTGGGCGGCCACCCAGGGGTGGCATAATACATGCTGCAGCCCCTGGTAGGCCCTGGGTACACCGATGCCCTGGATACCTGTGGTATGCTGAGACAGGGACTGACAAGGCGGCCCAGTTCCAATTAGTGGATGCACCTAATGTACATGTGTGTTAATTTCGAGAGAGAACAGCTAGGCTGTGGGTCTGATTGGCAGGCCCACAGCCAGGGAAAGTCGTGAACCAATGAAGCAAAAGCAAAAAATCTGGGTGATCGTAGGATTGCAGACCCTACTCTCCTACACCTGCCTTGTAGGATTACCAAGGCCTGCCATAGGGGTGACCTATGAGAGTATATGTGTTGTAATGGGGTGGGATATAGGGTACCTATATCCCTGTAACGGGTGCTAGCACCACCTTACCCAGACTACAGTAGTGGTCTTGTGGTGTCATTTTGTATGGCTGTCCCAGGGTAGCATAATAAGTGCTGCAGCCCTGGTAGGCCTACTGAAGGACCCATGCCCTGGGTACCATCTACAAGGGACTGCCAGGGTATCCTCAGCATCCAATTGGTTTGTACCTAGGGTACACACATTAGTTTTTAGGGAGAGAGCAGATAGGCTGGGGTCCTGGCTAGCAGGATCCCAGCCAGACTAGTCAAAAACCACTCAAATACCAGTCAAAAAGTTGGGGGCAACCATATAGTCAGATTCCACTTTTATACACCCAGTGTAGATTTTCTGATGTCACTTTAGCTCTCCCTTTGTTGTAAATTCTTTTTTGCATGCTGTGCATTGATATGGTTTCTCCCCAGTGTGGATTTTCTGATGTCGCGTTAGCTCTCCATTTCCTATAAATGCTTTATCACATTCTGTACATTTATATGGTTTCTCCCCAGTGTGGATTTTCTGATGTCGCGTTAGCTCTCCATTTCTTATAAATGCTTTGTCACATTCTGTACATTGATATGGTTTCTCCCCGGTGTGGACCTTTTTATGTTGCTTCAGCTGTACATTTGTTATAAATGCTTTGTCACATTCTGTACATTGATGTGGTTTCTCCCCAGTGTGGACTTTCTGATGTTCCATTAGCTGTGACTTTCTAATGAATGCCTTGTCACATTCTGTACATTGGTATGGTTTCTCCCCAGTGTGGATTTTATGATGTCGCTTTAGTGCTCCATTCCTTATAAATGCTTTGTCACATTCTGTACATTTATATGGTTTCTCCACAGTGTGGATTTTATGATGTAGCTTTAGGTCTCCATTTGTTATAAATGATTGGTCACATTCTGTACAATGATATGGTTTCTCCCAAGAGTGGATATTTTGATGTCGCTTCAGCTGTCCATTTGTTATAAATGCTTTGTCACATTCTGTACATTGATATGGTTTCTCCCCAGTGTGGACTTTCTGATGTTCCATTAGCTGTGACTTTCTAATGAATGCCTTGTCACATTCTGTACATTGGTATGGTTTCTCCCCAGTGTGGATTTTATGATGTCGCTTTAGTGCTCCATTCCTTATAAATGCTTTGTCACATTCTGTACATTTATATGGTTTCTCCCCAGTGTGGATTTTATGATGTAGCTTTAGGTCTCCATTTGTTATAAATGATTGGTCACATTCTGTACATTTATATGGTTTCTCCCCAGTGTGGATTTTGTGATGTCGTTTTAACTTTCCATTTCTTATAAACACTTTGTCACATTCTGTACATTTATATGGTTTCTCCCCAGTGTGTATTTTGTGATGTAGCTTCAGGTCTCCATTTGATTTAAATGCTTTGTCACATTCTGTACATTGATACAGCTTCTTCCCGGTATGGGTTTGTTGATGCTGCCTTAGATTCTTCTTCCTATGGAACACTTTATTACATTCTGTACATTTATATGGTTTCTCCTCTACGTAGACACTCTGATGCTGCATTAGGTCTTTCATTGCAAAGGAAACTTTTCCACAGCCAGTCAATCAATATGGTTCTTCTCCAGTATGATTTTTTGTTAATGCACTTGCTCTTTCTCTCCCTAATAAATGTGTTGTCACTTTCTAGATATTCATACGGTTTCTCTTCTGTGTGTTCTTTCTGATCCAGGTTAGCTCTTCCTTTGTAATGAGAACCTTATCAGACTTGCTTCTGTAAGTCAGTGTGTTATTCCATCAATGTATATCAGGTGATCGCTAAGAGCCAAGTTCAGACCACATTGGGCAGTTTGGGTTTTCTGCTGTAGAATAAGACTTTGGCGAGGCATTAGCCTTCAAGGGAAGAAATTTCGAGGTGTATTGTTTTTACATCACTTTCTACACAAGTGATTAATGCATTCATCTTTTTTGTTCATTACTGCTTTTATTGCACATGTTGGAAAAAAATTTTAAAAAAACACGGGATAAGCTTAAATGGTGGGTCCTTCACAAAAATCTATTGGCATTTAATGAGACATTTAATTGACCACATAGACAAGTGCGCTGAAGAAATTCTAGATTACACTTTCAATGTAAAGATGCAATAGGCAGAGCAAGGGCATACGATCCTTCTTGATGCCCTCCTAATCGCTGAGTGTGGACTCAAGGAGTAACCAAGACTACAGTTGAGTCTTTTGTGCAGCAGCACCACAGTTTTTTTCACAGCTGTTCTGTGAAGATCTATAAGTGTCGGATTTGATGGGGCCAGAGACTCAAAATTTAGGTCCAAATGTGCCTTTGATGTAAGGGAAACTTCAAAGAGTGGTTTTGAAGGGCACCAGTATCTCTTCCAATCCCAGCACTCACTCCAGACTACCAAAGGGAGTTATCATTCCTTTGTATGGGGTCAGTCTACTACCCTGTGAGGGGTAAGAGTAGGCCCCTTCCTCCCATCTGCCCAGAACGACCCATCGGGATGCAGATAAGTGCTAAACCACACCCAACCCTTGCAGTGTCTGTAGCTCTCTAGAAGGAATACACAAAGGGGTCGGTCACCTAGCCCAGACATGTATTAGAGACAGGCTGTAAGGCACAAAGAGCAGTACAAGCAGAGAAAAGTCCACTTTCTAAAAGCAGCTTTTCAGAAATAGTAATGTTAGATCCGACTTTACCAGTAAAGAGGATTTATCATTACCATTGCAAAGATATGAAACATGAAAAGGCTACTCCTTTCCAATCAGGAATTACAGCTTAAGGTATTCTATGGATTTCCCGGTTCTTGCCAACGAGAGGAGTAGGCCTTACAGCAGTGAAAAAGTAATGTAACTGTTTGTCACTACCAGGACATGTAAAACATAGAAGTATATGTTCTGCCTTTTACTCACATAGCGTCCTGCCCTTTGGGTTACCAAGGGCCTTCCTTAGGGGTGACATATGTAATAAAAGGGAAGTTTTATGCTTGGCAAGTAGCTTTAAATGCCAACTCGTTATGGCAGTAAACTTCACCCATAGGCACTGCAGTGGCAGGCTTGAGACATAGTTTCAGGCTGCATAAGTGGGTGGCACGGTCAGTGCTGCAGCCCACTAGTAGCAAATAATTTGCAGGCCCTGGGCACATGTAGTGCACTTTACTAGGGTCTTATAAGCAAACTAAATATGCCAACTGAGTAGGAGCCCCATGAGCCCATGTAACCATGTTCAGGGGAGAGAGCACAAACACTTTAGCACTGATTAGCAGTGGTAACGGTTGCAGAGTCCTAAAGCCAGCAAAAACAAGCACAGAAAATGGAGGGAGGCAGGTAAAAAATTGGGGAAAGACCACCCTAAGGCTGTCAGGTTTAACAGAGCCTTTTACAGTGAATGGCCCACACAACAAAGAGCATCACAATAACGGCAGGGAATATAATCATTTGCTGCAAGGGAGTCCTTTATACTATCAGAGAGCCCGTGATAGGACCCAGACAATAATCTGAGCATCTTTCAAATAGTGTAACTCCAGAGATCAGAGGCTCAGACCAGAGATACACAAGAAAAAGGAGGTTTACAACCACAATAAACACACATTGGCAAAGTCAAGAAGTATCACCTTTTCGACATATAGGCTTTCCCAATGCTGCACAACATCAAGAAAGAACAAGCATTTGCAACGCAATAGGTATCACTTTTGTTAGAGTTGGAGCTATTAGTGTAAATATACATTTTTTTACTTATGCGTTTAGTAGTGGATGGATCTGATGGCAATTGTGTGTTATACAATTAATTTATAAGCAAGCATATCGATTGTGTTTCTGGTGTATAGGGCTTACTGGGATACAGTATCAACCAATGCTGGATTTGATTTAGCAAAGGAATACTATGCAGTTTTTAAGGACACAACAAGAATGCTTAATTACATAAATGGAAATGCTGGGTATGGACATATTGAACCCAAGAGAATAAGAGTCAACTGATTATTTTATTTGTGGGTATTTAAGAACGTTAAGCAGTATGATTGTGCTAATTTTACCTGGTTTTTAACACCCCGTTGGATGGCTGCTATGAATGTGATATGATTATCCCCAGGGGCCCACAACAAGCAGAAGAAAGAGAAAACTCCAGGTTGTAACTAGTAGGTTTGTGCACAGACTAATGAAACATAGCCAGAGGTTGTAATGATAGGATGAACATGGAGACAGACTGGGGACGCACTGGATGCATAGGCATGGGGAGCAGAGACACGATGAGCAGGGCTACAGTGAGACAATGTGAGCTGAAGCAGGCACAGGAATTACAGGTTATGAAGGCAGCGATACATAAACCAAGGGGGGTGCATTTGGGGGGTGGACATACATAGGAGCACGGGGTATCAACCAGGCATAAGGTAAGAAGAGGAGGATGAACACCCATCAAGGCACAGAGACTGGGGGTGTATGCAATGGACACAGTGGAAGCGAAGAGGACTGGTGAGAGCTAGCATATTGCAGGGAGGCAGTGAGCACATACAACTGCGGAAAAAAACAAAGTGATGTATCTCTGCGTGAACCCATTAGGAGGTAGCAAAGCAGTGTCCTGAATTTTTACGCTCATCGTCCGAAATTTACACCAATGCCAGTTGGTCACCCTTGGTGATAGAGATGCATAGAGCGCCTTGGTGGGCCTAAGAGAAGGGGCAAAGGCAAGTGCCCAAGAGGAGGGAAAGGCTAGGCAAGCAGAGTGCTTTAGGTGAAGGAGACAAAGAAAATGCTCCGGGGAGAAAGGGCAGTGGGGATTGCTTCAAAGGAAGGACATTGTAAAAGAAAAACCCAGCGCTGGTGAATCGCATTCTCAATGACATTAGGTTATCATGTAAACCTACCTGGTCAATAAAGCCTTTGAGGGTGGAGCCATGTCAGGTTTTCACAATATCCACCTGAATCTTATTTACATGCCCTAATGAAAATGGGAACCAGAATGGGTGTGTAGTCTGGCACTCGTCAACCTTCGTTGGATGAGCCTAATTTATAAACAATTAGAAAGCATTATCACTATGCTTCCACAAGAAGAGCAGGCATCTTTTTGATGCTAATAATCATATCTAAAATTAAACTCACTTTTATATTAAAAAAAAAAAAAAAAAAAAAAATGCTCTATCTATGAAGGCATGTGTTATTGATATGTATTGAATGACTAGATTATTGTCTTATTAAAAATACAAGCATTTTGAGAAGGCAAGCTGTCTGCCAAGAGTGCTGGTTATTCCTTCCTCCTAAAGTGTCACGCACGGCTCGCCACTAATAGAAAAGTACCTGACTCTTGGAACTGAAAGGGATTTAGCGTATGACAACTCTACAGAAGATTCATTTTACAAAGTTGAGTTTCTAACAAACCAGTAAGGTATAAAAGCCCACTTCAGAGAACGGAGCACACTTCAGAGGTCAAATGGTTCGAACACCAGTGGGACCCGACTAAGACCCTCATTTCAAAGGTCATGCCAATTTGGCTGTGAGAATCCTGCTTATATATCAAAGCGGGGGGGGGGGGAAAGAGTAGAAGCGTTCTGGGGGCCAAACTCAGCTTCCAGATATATATCACTAAATCAAAAAGGAGTGGAGCCAAAAGGCCTCGAAGGATCTGGCACAAATATGTATAAGACAGTCAACAACCATTATCCGCCATTGGTATGTCTGTTGCCATTGGCGTAATCTTGGCTGATAGCATCATCACTGGGTCTTTTGTTGGCCTCCACCAGGAGGAGATCATCAAAACCCGGTTAGGATCTAGTTTGTGCAGAATAGAAAATTTAAAATTACCTTTTTATCATGTGGTGCAATTTATTCTAAAAAATTATAGGGTAAGATTCAAAACGGTGGATGTGAAATATGGGACATGCAATATGTCCTTCACATCACTTTGTCAACATGCTTTAACCTGCATGCGCCCTTGCCGGTTCGATGGCTTTCGTCAGGACCTCATTGAGGAGAAAAACTACTCCCCCTTTAAATTTCTTACTCACGTCAGGTGGAGTACTATCCCCTGGGCTTGGTGATACAACTGGTTATATTCAATCCGGTATCAGCATTCAATATTTACTTATGCTCTGCCTTGAAACTGCATGAATAGCGCTCACCAGGTTTGCACAACTCTGCCGTTATCCCACCTGAAGTGGCGGTGCTGCTCAAATTAAAC
The DNA here is from genome assembly GCF_964204655.1 of Triturus cristatus. NCBI lineage: Eukaryota > Metazoa > Chordata > Amphibia > Caudata > Salamandridae > Triturus > Triturus cristatus. The sequence continues at coordinate 1,903,163,754 of NC_140589.1, forward strand.
AAGCATTTGCAATGCAATGGGAAACAGCCTTTACAACAAGGTAAATACATCGCATGCATTTGCCTCACATTTTTTTTACCGCGATTATACATTTACATCGCATATCAATAGCACAAATTTAAGGTAAGGTGGGGGGTCTCCCCCCACAAATACATGGTTTTTAAATATAAAAACAATGAGTTGTATTGGAATGTGATGAAAATGCATAATCGCGGTCAACAAAATACAACCCAATGCAATAGGTAACGCATTTGCAAGCATTTAAGCTATTAGCATTGTATAGGGCAGTGCCTTTTATTTATCTGTTTTGATAATTAACACAAATAAAAGGAATTGTCATTTAAAATGCCAATAGCTCAGACTCTTATAAATGCGAGACCTATTTAATTTCAAAGAAGCGGCCGCCATTATCCCGGGCTGCTTGGAAAGTGAAAGAGCACATGGTGCGCTGAATGTTGCAGGAAAGCATGTTGTGCCTGCAGTGTGAGAAACTCATTAAAGAAAGTAGTGTTTACAGACTAAATAAGGCATACCATGTAACAACAGAAGTAAAATGGTAAGTCCTCATGGGAGGTTACAAACGAAGACAAGGCGGTACTAAGGAGGGACAAAAAAGCCTGTTAACGAATCAGAAGTCAGCTTTTATGAAGAACATTGACACAAGCCAATGACAAATATGGGCAGACAATGGGCGGCGCTTCACGTCTATTCTCGAATACAGCACGTCTCGCAGAGCAGCGCATGCGCTGCCCAAGCTCGACCTAGAAAGGCAGTTCTCCTTTAATTTGTTTAAACTGCACCTGCAATGGTGCTCTTTGACCTGCCTTTCACCCTGGCTGTTGGCTCTGGCAGCAGGCACCATGTCACAACTGAACTGTAATAAGTTATTACTGTCCAATTGTGGCCAACAGCAATTAGAAAACAACAGATCTACTCTACTGTAATAATGTATTAGATTACAGCTGAGACGTCACAGTGCCCCCAGCAACATACTGCAGAGAATATGAAAGGCGGGTCGCTGGACAGAAATGTCGCTGCCACCTAAATACAGTGAGACTTGACATATCCCGCTCTCTTTCTTCAGATCGTTTTCCCCTGGAAATTCTTCTCCAATAGCTGATAAGGATGCACTTATTGAAACACGTCTACTCGCTGCACCGCTTGAGTTGCTATACGACAACATGAATATATCAAGGTGTTACCAGACATCATATACACGGTTTTGATACTTAAGCTACATAACATGTTGGCTACAAGTGAAAAACAACTGATTGTCAATACTAAAGATCTCACATTTTACATTAAAAAGGTGCCACGAAAGTTTAAAAGAGCACCGAAGGAAAGAAGATGGAGTGCATGACCAAGAACTATACATATGGGAGGGATAGTTTATTTATGTTAAACAGTATATTGCAAGTCACTGGGAGGTCCATAACTTTATCTTGCAATATCCTTATAACGTAAACCAGGGGGTAGTTTATACCATAAATTATTCACAAAGTATTCCCACATTTCTAAATATGTCAGCAAATGAGTTCTGGTATATTCGGTTACAAATTCCTTTACCACAATAAGTAGTTTCCGCCTTCTGCATGGTACAGTCGTGTACAGCACCCAAATAGACGAATGCCTCATATTAACAAACCATACCACAGAAGTGTTGTTTAAAAGGAACGCAGATAGGAATTCCTTATAATGACAGCTGATTGACTCAGAGAGGAAGCTTCAGGTCTCGGGGTAAAGCAAATGGACGTTTACCTGGTCAGTTATTAATGTAAGCAGGGGCAATTGCAGATGTGCCAAGTGATCTATACACCCATGTAAATAAATAAATGAATCTGCAGGTCTTCCAGAATAAGGATTCTTTTCATAGTTGCTCCTATTTATTTGCAACACGGTTTTCCTGCTAGTGAGAGGCTGATTGCACAAATGTGTTAAGAGGGTGCTGTAATTAGCACACGCACAAATGCAAACGCTATGGGGGAAATCGGTCCTCATAGCACGCTAGTCCTCACAGTGGTGTGTGTCTTGTTTTTTCAGTGTTTACCAACAATGGGAGGAGCTACCAGTGTATGTGAAAAAAATAAAAACACACACACACACACTAAAAATACTTACATTTTGAAATGTACTGGTTTATTCAAAGAGGAATCCAAAGATTACCTGTGTGCAGGTTTGTGTTTCTGCGCATGTTTTGAATGTGTCATGTGGAAGGTCAGTGAAGGCCCTCGAGGGAGGGCAACGCTGGCGAAGGATGTCAACAAGCAGCATCTCAGTCTGGCAGAATGAGTGACGTGCCTTGGAATTCCTGCCACGGAAGCCGGAGTCTCACGACAACTAACAGATGGCCCTCTGACCCCATATGAATGGTACGGGGAGGTCACCAGCAGCGCAACATGAGACAGACAGGGAGCCCATTACTGGAAGCTCCGTTTAAACATAGATCTGAGTGACGTTGCAGGAATGCGCAACAGCAGACGCTCAATCTCCAACAAGATATCCTCACCCCAGTTCTTTTATACTTGATTTTTAATCAAATATTGCCCAAGGCATCAGATGCCAGGATTCCCACAACGTACACCAAGTCAAACATAACAGCATTTAGATGGGAAGCAACACAGAGAGTAGCCTGTCCACATGTTGACAGCGTGTACACTATATGTCTCCATGCCACAATTAGATTAATAAAAAACGAGACAATTGTTGCCTCTGGCCAAGAAATAGCGCAGAGAATAAAAGCCGAAAAAAAACTGCAGAGATGAACCTTGGCGATTCCAGAGAGACATAGTTAATTATACTCCATTATAGCTTTAAACCAAAAAGGAAGCACCACAGAGATGAGTCCTTCTTTACACGCCAGGCCGAGGCAGCAGTGACACCATGCGGTCTCTTCTGAATTCACGCAACTGTCAGGCAAGAGAAACTACACCCACCCTCCCTTCAAGCAAACACACACAAGAAAAAGAAAATGAATCTACAGCAGACAACATTTATTTTATGTGAAAGTGGGACAGTAAATCTTTTGATAAAATGTAACTAAAACACAATCACTGTATTTGTATTCTAATTTATATAGTGCTCGGTCTTGATGATATGCGCTCCATAACAGATTCGCAATAGTAAATGTAACAAAAAATAGAATACGGATAAGCGTAGCCAATAACCCTGATGGGTTATTACCAATAGTCTTCTCCACTTTCTCTTGCCCCATCAACCCCCTACACGTTGGAACAAGCACCCCTGTCCCTTTGAAGATCTTTAAACTATGGCTCCAAATTGATCTTTAACACATTTTAACAACCATCTTGCTGCTGACATCACCCTCTGATAAAAACAGAGCCTGGCAAGGAATCAGAGCATTTCCTCTAAGCAGCGAGCACCAGTAATTACCCAATGACATATTCATATTTTTTGTAGACATGAGGAGATTAATCAGCAGCTCCTGTTAAAGACCAGGAATGTCCTGAGCTGCCAAGTAATCTCCCGTGTGTACCAAAAATATGAAACTGAAATGTGTAACGTAGCTGGTGCTTTTGCAAAGCACTACGGAATGAAACAACAAGCCCAAGAGCGAGCTGCTGCTAATGCGTGGCTTGAGGCGAACAAAGAGACTCCAGCAGGGATCCCCAGAGCGAGAGGACGTGGCTTAGCAGTCAGAGCTGCAGACTTCGGAGCTGGAGATTTGTGTTTGATCCTCCGCAGTCGGTTCAACATCCTGTGAATGATCCTGGAAATATTTTTTGCTCTAAAGTGCACAAAAAAAATACCAACTAAAAAGCATTTATCGATATCGGAGGGGGTGGCGGGGGCCCACACAAGCACTATCGTGGGAGGGGTTGGGGGTGGAGAGCACAGGAATATTAAGTGCACAGACGAATGAGAAGTGAGCAGAGGCAGGCAGGATTTTTTTATTTAACCAATCCCCACCTTAGAAGGAAGCCCAAACCAAGCTATCCTACCAAAATAAAACCAACTGACGGCGAACTTCTAAAAGTGCCACAAATTAAATGAAGCTAAATAAAATTCAAGCAACAGAGCGGGAAGCACAGCAGGGGAGGCAGCAGTAATGTAACTGTGGCATTTAGAGGGGATAGGACTAACACTGTTCTATTTAAATATAAGCAGGTAGGGAGCTGAAGTTCAACACAGACAAACAATAACAGAGCAGGAATTCAAGCAAAAAAAATAGTCCCTCAAGAACAGATAAAGAACCATAGTGGAATGAGACCGCACTATGTCCCTGCTCTGTGAGAGGAACAGAAGAGAGAAAGGAGGGACAAAGAGGCACGACTGACCACTAGCAAGCTGGGATTTTTGAAGGACGCTGACAGACAAATGAAAAACCAATGTCAAGAAAGGGGTTGGACTTTATGTCCACAGACCGATTGCAGCAGGTCTTGAAGAGACAGCTGAGCTTTCTAACTCGACCTAAAAAAAGCATTGAGAGAGAGCGTGTCCTGCCTGCAACATCAGGCAAAAGAAAACCAATTAGGAAAATAGTGCTCCCAGACTCTAATTAAAGCATACATGTAACAACCGAAGTAAAAGGGCCAGTTGCCGTGGGAAGTTCCAATGAAGACGAGGCAGGACAAAGGAGGGACTAACAAGACTATTAACCAATCAGAAGCCATATTTACGAAGGACAATGACAAGCCAATGACAAATATGGGCGGGGCTTCAATTACTTACTCCAATACAGCATGCCTCAGAGCAGCGCATGCGCTGCCCAGGCTCGACCTAAAAACATTAAACATTTCACTGGAACTCATGAAATACGGCTTTCATCGCCATGACCAATTCCTCATAATTCTGGTGAGATTTCCTGTTCAATCAACATTTCGTTAATCAAAACCTTAAAACTCTAGTCTCAATCAGCACAACTTGCGGGAAAAAGAAAAAAGAATTTCTCCCTTCTCAATAAGGGGTGGGTAATTAATGAAGGAAACTTGGTCTAAAATTATTTGTTCTGGCAATAACATTTAGTATTGATTCTTCATTATAGATAAACAGGACAGTCTATGATTTCACTTAAAATTTTCAATAAACAAGCTGTCACTGGGGGTGGGGAGGGGAGCCTACTTAAAGTAAACAAACTCTAAATATACTTGACATAACTAAAAAAAGTCACAAAGTGATGCCTCACCAGCAGACTCGACTACGGCAATGCACTCTTCACCGGAATAAACAAAAACCTCACCCGCAAGCTACAAAACATCCAGAACGCCATCGCAAGACTGGCCCTCAACCTGCCAAGACACTGCCACATCTCCCAGCACCTGCGCACACTCCATTGGCTCCCCAGCGAGGATAAAGTCACCTTCAAGATGCTCGCCCACGCACACAAGGTCCTCCACGACATCGGACCAGCATACCTGAACAGCCGACTCAAATTCCACGCACCCCAAAGGACCCGATGATCAGCCCAGCTCTCCTACACCGTGGTCCCCCGCATCAGAAAGACCAGATCGGGACGCCGCTCCTTCTCCTTCCTTGTGGCCAGAGCCTGGAACGCCCTACCGCTGCACCTCAGACAGAAAATATTGCTCCCAATCTTCACAAGAAAGCTCAAAACCTGGCTTTTCGACAGACCCCCTTCCTTGATAGACCGGAACCTAACCCACCCACCCCCAGCACCTTGAGACCCTTACGGGTGAGTAGTTGTGCTTAACAGACACCTGATTTATTGATGCCTCCAATATTAAAACAGGGGCCTCATCACCATGCCATGGACAGTTGACAGAACATGGCAATCAGACCATCTCACACCTAAGCATAGAGACAGGTGGTGGAAAATGGAGTGTGTACACAACCAGCCAGAAGATGGACAACCGTCCAACAACATAAATAGCAGAGAATGCATGCAAGCCCCGACAAGAACACACCCCTGGTCCTCACAGCCAACCTACTGCTGCGATTAATTTACACTACTCAAGCAATAAACAGCTTGGGTGGAGGAACTCCATTAAAAAAGTCTGACATCAAAATATGTGGAACACTTAATCTCCCCATGCCTACCAAAAAATGAATGTGTCCTTCTGTAACAAAACTGATGCTCATGTAAAGTTCTCTGGTCTAGTTCGCGCTATATAAAAGTCTATATAAATAAAAAAATAAAAAAAGGTATTCCAAGCAGGAGTAGGGTACATCCAATATGTACTCCAAGTGGGAGTAGGATACATCAATATGTGCTCCGAGTGGGAGTAGGATACATCAATATGTGCTGCGAGTGGAGTAGGATACATCCAATATGTGCTCCGAGTGGGAGTAGGGTACACCCAATATGTGCTCCGAGTGGGAGTAGGGTACACCCAATATGTGCTCCGAGTGGGAGTAGGGTACACCCAATATGTGCTCCGAGTGGGAGTAAGGTACTCTGACCGGGAGTAGGGTCGCCCATCACCCTCAGGCCTCACATAGCCTACAGTGTTAAGCACTCTGACAGTCACGCGAGTTGCTTGAATATCGAATGAACGCTGCTCTGGTGCTTAATGAACCAACCCCAACATTACAGCCATGTTGTTAAACATATCATTTACGATTAGCGTTGAAGAATCCAATGTACCTTGCTCTTTATTTTTACTGTACTGTCACTGCACAGTATTTCTATAGGTGCCGTGCATTTCTAAACTAATTTCGATGTAAACACACCAATGTGTTATAATCCAGGGACACTGCCCTCAACTTTATCACGTAGTATACCAGGAGCCACAATTTCAGGGGGCTCTGGGGTCCACTTTTCCATTTCAACCAGAGTACCCAACAGGAGTGAGTCGGAGCATTGATATTTCTCAACTTAAATTGTTTATAGACATACGAGAGAGATTGGGAATGTTACTGTTTAATAATACTCTTGAACTGTACTCATAGGGCTAGGCGCTACTAGCACCGGATTAGAGACAAGGTCCTGACTAGCCAGGTTAAAAACAAAGCAAGACTTGCCTTAGTATAGACTGTCTGTTTAACTACAATTATAACAGTCTTTATGTACCCACTGCCCATGTCTATTACTTAAAACATCACACTTCGGCTTGGAACATACAGCTGAAAACTGCATGAAGTACAACCACAGCACCTCCGGGTGAAAATAATTCGAGTGTCTTTGTCTGCCACCCCCACAACTCACCTGCAGCAGATCACACGGCGCGCTCACCTCACAGCACTCTGGGCTGAAAATAACTCACCTGCCAGAGTCTGGCATTCAGGACTTATGTGGTTGTCCCGCCATTACCAGTGACGTCAGAAGTGCGTCATCCAAACACCCTCTAGTCACCCCCACCCGACGGATAATTGATGTTAATGGCCAACTGCTAATCCCCTTGGTTCGGCGCCCCTCCCGAAGGGAGGGGGGGGGGGGGAGGGGGAGGATGTGGCTGGACCGGGGGCCTTACTGGACCTCACCCCCCACACCACCCCCGAGCAGAACCGGCCTGGACCGGGCGGGGGTAAGGGGAGAGAAGGCAGGGAAGGGACGGGCAGAAGGACACTGGGTTCAGCCCAGTCATAAAGTTAGGCACAGGATTGTAGCTCGGGGGAGGAGGGGGTATTTAACCACAGACGTGGGACAGGCCCCCCTCTTCTACAGAGGGGAGGGAGGAGGGAGTTGGAGGAAAGGCCGTGCGGGAGGTATGAAAGGAGAATCCATGCCCCCGCATGGGCAGCGATGCATCAGTGCCTGGGCTGTGCCAGCTCGAGGACTGGTGCTCGCCCACCAGAGAAGGCCTGTGGGTAGGGTGACCAGATCTTGAGAACCAAAAACCAGGACATTTTGCAAAAATAGAAGAATGACTACAATTTTACATCAACAATGCTGCGCAGAAGGACTACTCTTATCAACATAGGAACACAGAAGAAGCACTAAGAAAAAAATAAAATGTAATTTATGAAACCACCAGCATACCTGTTAATTAAATTGCTTCCTTTTAACAGCTGCTAACTAGCACAACTTTAGAACACCCAATCTCACTTCTCACTAGTTTCAGTCGACCCCCTTTAAAACACGGGATATGAGCTAAAATCGGCCAGGACAGCTGGTAAAACCCCAGGAAGGGCCCCCTCCCAACCCTGCAGAGAAAGAGAGAGCGAGAGTGAGTGAGTGAGGAGACACAGTCTCAATGTAGTGCTAGAAGGTGGGGTTTTGCAGCGCTCAGAGGATGCAGGCTGTGGCACTGAGCGCTTGGTGGAGTGGGGTTGAGATGCACGGCCCATGGCGGACTCTGACTTCCCCGGGGGTGGGACGCGTTGACGCCTTGGTTCTGTGGAGTGTTTGCGTCAACTTTTTTGAAAATTATTTTGTAGAGTTTTTTTTAATGCTATTTTAAAAATCTAGCTTGAACTCGACCCTAAGATATCAGGTGTCATAGCGCTTTACATGAGCACCAGTTTCGTTACAGATGGACACATTCAATTTTTTTAGGCACAGGGAGATTAAGTGATTTGCCCAGAATCACAGGTTGTTGAGCGTTGTTGCCGAAACTCTAACCCGGTTGCCCAGCTTCGAGGTCGCCCGCTTTAGCTCCAAGGTCACATTCTGACTTGAGCTGAAGGCATTAGAGGGCTTCATAGAATTTGCATAGAATTCATGACATCAACTGTATTAGGTGTGGATAAAGACAGTGACAATATGTAAAGGGCGTGCACAGTAGACATAAGGGTACGTTGATGACACTTATTGAAGGTAAGTATGGTGTATATATATATATATGTAAATCGCTAGACAGAATTAGACCAGCAGCGTAAACAAAGGTTACATGAGGAGTAGACAAGATTACATAATAATAAATAGAGGACTTTAATCTTCGTTATAGACGACGAACTGTAGTGTAGATGACCAATGAAAGGTCTGAGGTAACCAAGGTATGGCGTAGTGAAGGTGGGGAGAGCGGGGCTTTGTCCTACCCGAAGGTGGTAATGCTCAGATTTGTTTAGAAGGTGGGGGATAGAGGCAAACAGTTTGGACTGATGCTTTAAGGGGGGAGTTTAGATATTAGTCGAAGAGTAGCAGTTTCAGTTTCTTCTTCACGGGAGGGAATGACGGATTGTCCCGTAAATCTTGAGGTTGTGAGTTCCAAATTCTGGGGGCATTTCCGGAGAAACAACGTGTGCAGGATTTCTCTCTCTTAAATTTTGGTTGAATCAGGAGTAGACAGAGCTTCGGAGGGTTCTCTTTTGTACAGCTTTTGTTAATTTATGTGTGAAGTAGATTGGGTTTTCAGTGTAGAGAGCTTTCAGGGTTATGCACACAGTTTTCAATTTAGCTCTTGCCTTAGTTCGTAGCCAGTTACGATTCCTGAGAGCAGGAGTGATGTGGTCGAAGCGACTCTCCCTGGATAGAAGTCTGGCCTATGCGTGGAGTGTGACTTTCAGGGGTACAAGGTCTGTTTTTGGGGTGCCCATGATCGTTGCGCTGCCGTAGTCTAACTTGGGGAGGACGAAGGATTGCACCACAGTTTTTAGGTCTACTGAGGGGATGAAGGGTTTGACTTTTTATAAGGATTTTAGCATCCAAGAGGTACTTTGTGGCGAGGCGTTTATATGCCCCTTCATGCTCAGATGACGCTCAAGTGTAATCCCCAGGGATTTCATAGAATTGGAGTGTGATAGTTCAGTTTAATGCGGTGAAATTGTCGGGCCAGAGATCTACGGAAAAGGAGTTTTATTTGGGTTGGATGAAAAGGAGTTCGGTTTTGTTGTGGAGGAGTTTAAGGTGGTTGGTTGTCAGCCAGGACTATAATATAATATATAGTCCTTGTGGGACTGGTGTTTCTTTCGAAGTTCAGTTGTTAAGTTTGATTATCTGTAAGCGCTGGCTCAAGAGAAGATGTGAACCGTTTAAGGATCTTTTCATTGATGCCTGCACGCTGTGCGAGGATGCTTATGAGGGTGTCATGGCGGACAGTGTCAAAGGCAGCCAATATGTCCAGGAGGACTAGAAGGCAGGCCTGGCCATCATTTAGGTATCTGTGTAGGTTGTCTATGATGTTCAGTATCGCAGTCTCGGCACTGCAGCCTTTCCTGACTCCCGATTGCAAGCTGTCGTGCAGATTGTATTTTTCTATGTGGCTGTTGAGTTGTGCAAGTCCACATTTTTCAATGACTTTGGCGAGGAGAGGGAGGTTAGCTATAGGTCTGTAGTTATTAAGGTCGGTTTGGTCCACCTCTGTTTTTTTGATGATGGGGTACTTGGCTGAGTTGGGGGGGGGGAGGGGCGGCATGGAGCTGCTCGATTGGGAGACTTAATGATTTTAGTCCGAATAGGAGAGATGATATAGCGGAGTTTTTTAACCCCTTCGCTGCCAGGCCTTTCCCCACTCCTGTGCAACGCCCTTTTTTGGCTATTTGGGGTAGTGCGCGCTGAGGCCCCTGTAACTTTTTGACCACATAAAGTATCCACGCCAAATTTGCGTCCTTTTCTTCCAACATCATGGGGATTCTGAAGGTACTCAGGGTTTGTGGATTCCCCTGGAGGGGTCACAGAAATGAGCCAAAAATACAGCAAAATGTAGTTTTTTGGGGGGAAAATGGGAAAAACGGGCTGCAAATGAAAGCATCTGGGTTTTTCCCTGCAAATGTTATCAAAAAAGGGTTTGTGGGGCTGAAAGAACCATTTTCCCAGCTTTTAGGGGATACCAGACTTTTGTCAGAAACCCAAAACATTTTTACACAGTTTTGGCATTTTTCTGGGACATAGCCTAATTTTGCTATTTTTTGTCTTTTCAACCTCCTTCCAGTTAATGGTAGAAATGGGTACAAAAGCAGTAATGGATCCTCGAAAGCTATACATTTTAGAGAAGTAGACAAAATTCTGAATTCAGCAAGGGGTCATTTGTGTAGATCCATCAAGGTTTCTTTATAGAAACTAACAGTTAAATATAGGATAAATTGAATATTTGTTGAAAAAAAGCGCCTTTTGTGTCAATGTTTTCACCTGTAACTTCTAATTTGGACAGCTCTTTGAAAGCAATATACCTTTACATCCGCTGGACATTACTGGTTGTGGGGATATATAGTACTTGAAGGTTCACCAAGAACCCGACGAACCCAGAGCCAAAAACTGAGCAGCAACTTGCAATGGTTTTTTATTATGTACCAGGTATATAGTAATTATTCTGTAAAAATGTGTACATGGAAAAATCGGTATGAAAGACACCTATGTATTTCTGAAATGGGAACAAAATATAGAGTTTAGAAACAGTAGATATTTGCACATTTCCGAAATTGGGATACTCACTAGCATGAGAATTATCAGTCATTTTTTAGAATGACTTCTTTTTTACACAATGTCTTTCATTTGGAAGGCAGAAATGTATCGAAAGTCAATAGGTAATAACAGTTCCTTTACAAATCTGAATTACCCTAAGTCTCCCGATAAAAATGGTACCTCACTTGTGTGGGTCGGCATAGTGCCCACGACAGGATATGGCTCAAAACCCAACGTGAACACACACATTTTCACAATGCAAAATTACCCTTTTTTAGCAAAGTGCCTAGCTGTAGTTTTTTAACCATAGCTCTGCCGGCACCTAGGGAAACCTAGCAAACCTATACATTTTTGAAAAGTAGACACCCAGGGGAATCCAGGATGGGGTGACTTGACTGCCTCCCACCAGGTTCTGTTACCCAGAATCCATTGCAAACCTAAACAATTGCCAAAAATAACACATTTTCCGTGGTGGAAAGTTCTGGAATCTGCGTGGATCCACAAATTTCCACCCACCCCGTGTTCCCCAAAGTCTTCCGATAAAAATGGTACCTCACTTGTGTGGGTCGGCCTAGTGCCCGCGACAGGAAACGGCGCAAAACGCATCGTGGACACACCTCAATTTCGCAGTGAAAAATGAACTTTTTTTGGCAAAGTGCCTAGCTGTAGTTTTTTAACCCTAGCTCTCAGCACCTGAGGACACCTACCAAGCCCACACATTCCTGAAAACTAGACACCCGGGGGATTCCAGGGAGGTATGGCTTGCGTGGATCCCCCAACGTTTCCTTACCCAGAATGCCCTGCAAACCTCAAATTTAGCTGAAAAAGAATCACCTTTTTCACACATTTTTGTGAGGAAAAGTTGTGGCATCACCGGGATGCCACAAATTTCCTACCACCCAGCGTTCCCCCGGGTCTCCCGATAAAAACGGTGCCTCACTCGTGTGGGAGGCCTAAGGACCCACCACGGGCAAGGGCCCAAAACGTAGTGAGGCGCACTACGTTTAGGACCCTTGCCTGTTGAGGCGCACTACGTTTTCTCCCCTTTCCAACGATACCTCTCCCGTCTTTCTACGTGCTCAGGGGGCTGAGATAGCCCCCTGAGCACGTACAAAGTGAAACTGAAATGAGCCTCTTGGCTCATTTCAGTTTCATTTTCAGTGTAATGACGTCGGCGCGACGTGCGCGCCGATCGTCATTACACTGAAAGCAGGGGGGGGGCCTCGGGAGCCGGGGAAGCTCTTCCCCAGCTCCCGAGGCTATTTTCAGTAAAAGGGAATCCCTCTGGTGCCCGCAGCAGAGGGATTCCCCGGGGAATGCCTCATGACGTGCTGGACTCGTCATGGGCACAGTGCTCCATGACGAGTCTAGCATGTCATGGGCACAGAAGGGGTTAAACCAGCGTCGCAGGGAAGCGGTACGAGATGTGCGAGTTTGGCTTTATACTAGCGAGTTACTTGGGGTTTCTTCTTCCGGGATAAGGTTGAATTTGGTCCAGGTTGCGTCATTTTCCAATTACAAGGGATTGGCGTTGGTGGACTGTGCTGTTGAGAGGGGGACAGCTGCACTTTGAATGTAGGGCTTTGGTTAGGCCCTTTGTGTGAAGGGGGCATCCTTGGTGCAGGGTAAAGTGTTGGGAGGCTCAAGGGAGTGTTCAATGTTAGAGATTTTATTAGAGAAATATTTTAGGAATTCTTTGCAGCGCGTAGAAGTCATTAGTTGAGTGTTGGGACAGAGAGGAGATTTGTTCTTTGATGTTGAAGAGGTCTTTGGGTCTATTTCTAGACCGGTCAAGTTGGTCTCAGAAAAACAAGGCTTCTTCTCTGAAGGTTAGGGATAGGTGGTGAACTCCAATCCACTGACAGAGCGCGCAAAGTTTTTTTTATTCTGCGCTCTACTTGGAATGTGGAGTTCCGGGAAAAACTCTGCCTCCTGCGTAACGAAGGAAGTTTACTGGTGCCAGCCCAAAACATCACACTACTGCCTTTTCCCAGGCATTAAATTTGTTAGAAGTTACAAACATGGTTTGTCACAGTGAGTCATTTGCATATGTCCATGTTTAATTTTGTAATCTACATTCATTTTGTGCAGGGCTGGGCTGGTTTTGGTCTTTTTTCACAGAGTGTGCTTGTGGTTTGTGTTTGTTTTGATGGGGCATTGCGCTTGTTTCACCCAGGCCTGCTGAGGGAGGCATCGAGACGAGCTGTCGTTGCAGGGAGACCGGACGGAGCTGGTGGTCGGAGGACCGGCTGCACATGGCCAGTCCCTCCCTCACTCATTGTTGCACTGCGAGGGACAGGTGACCTCTGAGGAACAGGTTATGGTAGGGAAAGAACAGCAAGCGCCGTCCACTGGCTGCCACAGCTGGAGCAGAACACACACCTGGAGCAGCAAAAGGGACAAAGTAAAGGCGGTTAAACAGAGGCATGAAAGCCTTCTTTAATTCATGTAGCAGGGCCTCTGAGACCTACGGCGGACCAGAATTCCATGGAGTTTTTATTCAACTCTGCAGAATTCCGCATAGTAAATCTCCGCCGTGTCCACCCACCCCTACTGAAGATATATATTTTTTGTTATTTTAGGCATTCAGCCCGTAGGATCAAGTGATTGTTTAGCGAGGGCTGCGGTCTCCAATTTCTTTTGACTAATTGGAGTTGTCGTCTCTCCTTGTTAAGGTCTGTGTTGAACCAAGATCTGGAGGGGATGCTTCTTGGTTTGAGTTTTAGGGGGACGAATGCCTCGACAAGTTTTTCCATATCGTTGTAGTAGTCGGTAAGGTCTTTGGCAGAAGAGAAGATGGGTGAAGGTGTGATTTGGGAACTGACCAATTTTTAGGTCTCGCCTTGCTATCGCGTAAGCGATCGCAAGGCGAGACTATTGTAAGGGGGATTTAAAAGTGCTCCCAAAAGCGGATTGCATGGCGAGCACGCGCACAATCACGCGCATCGTGCCGCCATGCAATCCATTTGACATCGCACTTCAAAGGGTCCGCTCCCCCCCCAAGCGTGCGCGCCACGCTCCGCCGGGCTGGTTTGTAAATTACATTTTCGTAGATGTTGTTGCAAGCACACCAGCTACGGACTTCCCTGACCGCATTTACCGATAGTTGGTGTTGGGGAACAGCTACAGGCTTCCCCAGCCACATTTCCCCAATTAAAACGTTTTTAAAATTTTATTCATTGTATCTAGGTGCTCCTTCTTCACAGTCATCTCGGACTCTGCATTTTCTTTTTAGTTTTCTAAAGGATCAGTGCGATACACTGCGCTTCATTTTAAAGCATGGTTCTTTAAGGGGGGGTTGCTTTCACTTAATTATCTCCCTGTGCATTCACCCAACAACACTTCCAGCCCCGGAGTGTGCATGTAATCGTGAGATGGCAGCAGGCGCATCTAGTTGTCTGTGTAAAGGATGGCAGCTACATGCTACAAGAAAGTGACTTACTCATTAAATAAGGGCACAGCTCTTCAGCATATTTGTTTTTATTTCTTCCCTCTCCTCACCGCAACACCTGACGATGCTTACACTTTATTTCATCTCTCTCTGCCTTCCCCTAACACCCCCTTCCGCCCCGGAGTGGCCATCTCATCGTGAAATAGCTACAGGGGTGTCCAGTTCATTGTGTAAAGGGCATCACCTACCTACATGCTACAGCTAAGTAAATTACCTAAGCACTGCTCTCAAGCATGTTTGTCTTTGCACTCTTTCCTCACCAGGGTGCTGCTTCCAATTCACTTAATCTCTCCGTGCCTTCCCCCAACACCACCTCCCACCCCGGAGTATGCACACATTACTTTGATATGGCAGCATTACCATCTACCAAATCTAAAATACTTTCTATATTAAAAGCAGCACGCGCTCTCCTTTGCAGTCCTTTCCCCATGTTATTTTAATTTACTTTGGGCGCCGTGTTCATGTTTTGTTTAGTCTACTTCCCATTACCGCCACGCGGTCACACAGCCCTTCGTACAAATAATATAAATTATAATATTGTTGGCAGAGATGCCCAGCAGCAGTCAGACTTGTTGAGGCGGGTTGAAACAGTACTAAACATAATTATTGGTACTGCGTGGGCCTCAGGACGGCACAAGAAAACTACCATAAACACTGCCATCCCCCAATACTACGTCACACTCCAAGTTGCAGTGTCTGCGTGGAACAAATACCGCATTGGGGGTTTTGGCCACTTATAATAATTTCATTGTAAAATTGAAACTGGTTTTAAGTCTCTGCTTGTTTTGTTTAATTTTGGCCAGTCACTCTCCAAGAGATCATTTCAGCAGTTCGTCGCCCGCTGCTTCCTCCCTCCTCCCTTGTCTTGGCCCACATTGGCTGTTGTTGCTGCAACTCCTCCCCCCTCTCTCGTCTTGTATACCCTTAACCCTTCATGTGATCAAATTACGAGAAGGGCAGTTTAAATACCAGGGTAACGTCAAGCAGTTATTGTGCTTCCAGTGGGTCAAAGGCAATGAGGTCGTCGCTGCTGGTTTAATACCAAGAATCTCATTTTTATGTAGTTTATTCTTGCGGTGTTCGATGCAAACAAATGAAATCCTGGATGTAGATGCATCTGTTACATAGCAAATGAATCAGCCCTGCTTACTGAGCATTCCACGTACTTAACACATACTTGCAATACATCCGAAGTGTCTTAAGCTTTTACAGTTCTTTAAGCTTGAGGGTTTTTTTTTTGTAATGGCGTTCGAAGAAACACGAACTGTCTTCAGGTTTTACAGTTCTTTGCGCACAATTATTCCACCCCTTGGTTTGTACTGGTGCCACGCCACACACACACACACACACACACACAACCACACCCAATCACACACACAAACACAACCACACAACCACACCATCAGTGCACACTTTCACCAAACACAGACACCATCAGTCGTCAGTGCACGCATTCACCGGGCACAAACACCACCAGCCATCAGTGCATGCTTTCACCAGGCACAAACACCCCCAGCTGTCAGTGCATGCTTCCACCGGGCACACACCACCAGCCGTCAGTGCACGCTTCCACCAGTCACACACCACCAGCCGGCAATGCACACTTCCACCAGGCACACACACCACCAGCACACACTTTCTACAGGCAGATACACCATCAGCCATCAGTGCACACATCAATTGTTAACGCATCCACAATTAACTATTGTAGCAAGCGCAGTATGGCGCACTTTACTTTTAAACATATTCATCTAAAGCGCAGCATGCCACCACTGGTGTTGCAATATTTAGCAATGCCAATAGCTCAAACGTAATTAATGCGAGACCTATTGCATTGCAAATGCTTGTTCTAATTCAGTATGAGGAATTCGACGCATGTTCCTCACCTAGTGCTTGGGACGGCTAGATTGGGGGGGCCTTTGGTTGGTTGGTACTCAGATTGAATAGAATTAGATGATGATCAGTCCAGTAGGATGGTTGGATAGAGTGGAGGGCTAGAGTGTTGTGTTTAGAGATGAGGCCGTCAAGTTTCGAACCCTTATTTTGCGTTTGTTTGTTGTAGTGTTGGATAAGATTGTTCACTTCCAGGAGGGTGAATAGGGTGAATAGGGCTTGAATTGTAGGGTCTTTAGGATTATTTAGGTGCAGGTTTAGGCCTCCTTTTATAATGTCAGATTAATCTGACTACCCACAGTCCTTTGCAACATCACCCTCATTTAGTTGGAGGCAAATGGAGCAGCTGCCTTTCAACACACAAACATGCAAAGAGCTTTCGACCCTGAAAGTTCAAGTGGTGTTTTAGCAGTTTTCACTCTTTAAAATAGTTTTTCTTGTCTGCCCGCGCTGGTTTATGCTCTTCACTTAGATAAATAACCCTACATATGTTTCCAGCCCACAGGCAAAGCAGACAATTTAAAACACTCTCTTGATGAATAACAAATACCATGTTCTTGTTTTCTCTCTCTCGCTCTTTTTCTCTCCCTCTCTCCCGGTCTCCCGTTCTCCCTCTCTTTCTTTCTTCTGTCTAGCACCCAGCCACTCACAGATATCGTGTCTTGTCCTAAGACACCAGCACAGGATAGAATTTCTGAACCACTTCTGGAAATGTTTGTTTAACAAAGTATACCGCTTGTTAATGCTTTCGATAAACTCCTCTATGTAAGTGCACTGCATCCTGTGAGCTTTACATGTTGACTAGTCACACTAAGTCTCGCTGCAAAAAAATCAAAAGGCATCCATTTAGTTTGGGAGCAAATTCATCTGTGCAGATGGCACTCATTAATATTATTGTGTTAACTTGTGTTTTTTTATCCATGGCCACAAGATTATTCAGATGCGCGTTTCCTGCCCTTTGAAACACATTTTGCTCTTAGACTCTGCACTAAATATGATAGTCATTAGGGCATGTTTAGAAAAAGCTATTTTCAAGGAATAGTAGTTCCTTATATATTCTTTTGATGTAGATCTCCAATTTGGAAATATAGAAATAAAAAAAATATCAGTTTTTGGGGAGAGTCGGGTCATTGGTAGAATTTAACACAGCTTGAGCTCCCAGCAGTTCAGCCCGGTGTGAGGTTTGTAAGGCCTTTCAGGGTAAAGCAAACTGTGGGATCCACACGTCACACCAACCTGAACTCCCCAGGTTATCTAAGTTTCATGAATGTCTGCATTTGATGTGTTTCCCTGGGTGGCATCTGAGCTAGGGCCCAAATTCCGCTGCTACACACCACAAAAAAGCGTGGATTTTAAAAGGCAAAAAGTGATTTCTTCAGATTGCTTTTAGAGGCATTTTTAGTTGCGGGTGCTAGCTCCATCCAAGCAAGTGGGGTACTGTTTTTATCGGGAGATGTGTGGGAACAATACGTGGTAGAAGTTTGTGGGTCTCCGCAGCTCCTGATAATTTCTCTCACAGAAATCTGAGGAAAATGGGTGTTTGCAGCCAATGTTTGAGGTTTGCAAGGCCTTTGTGGTACAAAAGCATCATGGGATCAATGCAAATCACACCTCCCTGAACTCCCCAGGGTGTCTACATTCAGAAATGTCTGGGTTTGGTAAGTTAGTGGATGGGTGCCAAGTGAGCAAGGGCCCAAATTCTGCAGGTACACACTTAGCAACAAAAAAAAGCTCAGTTTTGATTGGTGAAATGGAATATCGTTACTTGTCGTTTTGGGATGCTGTATCTCGAGAGTACTAGGCCCAGTCACACAAGTGTTTGATTCGGGAGTTGTGTGCGAACATAGACTAGTGGAAGTTATCACCAATTGGAAAACACATTTTGCTCCTGAACCACATGATAATTTTGCTACCCCAGAATCAATGGTCTGTTAATAACCACTATTCGTAAACTCAACAACTTGAGGACATTACAGAAAAAACAAGCTTTCCTTCAAACCCATTTTCTTTGAATCGATGTTGCCATATGAATTGCTGCATTGTTGGTACACAATGAAAAATCATTATAAGCAGCAGCTGTGTTGTTGGTTCGGGGTATCTTGTGTTTTTGGAAAACCTAGAAACCCTATATATCCCTGCAAAAAGTAGGGTCTGACAGATTTGATATTATATTGCTTTTGTAAATCGGCCATTGTGCTGAAAAAATAACAGATGAAAACATTGTCATCAAATGTTTATATTTTTTTTTATACTTATTTTCAATATGTTTTTTATTCAACAACTAGTTTATTTGGGAAAGCTTCGAGTGATCTACACAATGACCCCTTTCTGAATTAAGAATTTTGTCTACTTGGGGGCGTGGCCACGACCGTTACCAAGGTGGCCACACACTTGTGAGGCTCTGGCTCGGCATTTACCTACTAGCTGCTTGCTGCTGCAGAAGCCTTTACATATCAGCATGCACAACTAGCTGGGAAGCCAGGGACCAGAGGACTGTGGAAATTGTGCCCGGTCGAAGGACTAATGCCTGCATTTGAAGGAGAGGGGAAAGGCAGGCCCCATGCAGCCAACACAGTCTCGGAGGCTCCGCGGCGGTAGGTCTGAGGCAGACGTCACCCAACCTCGTAACTCGCTGGAACCCTCCCTCCTTAGTCTCTACATCAAGCTGCGCGGACAGGCAGCCCCTCCCTCAGGGCACAAGAACTGCCCTCTCGAGGCCCACGAGTTGGGAGACATCTGCAGCCTACCGGGGAGATGCAGCCGGATGCGTCCGGGCCCTATGTGGGAGTGGCAGGCTGCCCAACACCAGCCAGAATTTGAAGCCAAGACCCACTCTCTGCAGACACACCAGGCACCAGAGAGACAGCTTTGTGGACAGAGCAAGACGTACAAAATTGGAGTGAGTGTGGCAGGGATGAGATTGTTGCGGACCGCCACTACCCGCTGATGCCCGCCCGGTGCTATAAGGACCTCATCGCCTCGGCTACCGTGCTGCAGCACTGGATGCGAGTGAACTTTCTGCTGCCCCCTGCTGTCTCAAACATACGACCAAGTGCAATACACGCTGCATCTACCTACTGCCCACTCTCCATTAACACCGCCCCAACTGGGGGTACAAGACAGTTGAACCCCCAGGCAGGATAGCTGCTCATCAGAGGTGCACGCCATTGAAAGTCGGGGCTAGGCTCTCAGCCTGGTCACCCAATCCTTTTCTTTGCGCAGGTGGGGCAGGAGAGGAGAGTAAAACCTGCCACTACTCATGTGCCATTGCCTGTACTGTGAGGGCGTTGCTTCGTTGGGACACCAGAATTGGCTGCACAGACAAGGCTCACTTTTGACCACGCGGGCACTGCCGGAACCCTGTGTTGCCAATCGGATTCTGAAGAGGCTCATAGCCGTGACACTGCAGAGGCTCCCCGTGTGACATATCCGCAGTAATGACTGAACTAAGGGCTGGCTTTGGTGCCACTGAAGCATGGTTTGACACACTGGCAGGCCGCATGGAAAAGATGGGTGAGCGGATGGACAGATAGGGGGCCCATATCGATGGCACAGAGGAAAGAATCTCCAGCCTGGAAGATAACACCACAATGCTACAGAAACGCCTAGATAAAATGGAGCGGACCCTGAAACAGGTAGCAATCAGAAAATAAATATTTGGAGGGCCGCTCCAGATGAAACAATATCCACATCTCTGGTATAGCGGAAACTACCAACATGGGAAGACCAAAGGACTTTGTGGAGCGACTCCTAACTACCCTCTTCAAGTGCTCTAGCTTCTCGGCAACCTTTGTGGTAGAGCGGGTGCATCGCTCCTTGGGACAGCGCCCCCTGAAGGAGCACCTCCTAGATATCTTATAGCCCACCTCCTTAATTATAGACACAGAGATATCGCACTCCGGATGGCCCGGGAAAAGGGGCCCTTGCAGTAGCAGGGCTCAAAACATCTCTATGTTCACAGATTTCACCCCAACTGTTCAAGAAACTAGGAGGAAATACAACAATGTGAAATATGCACTTCACAAGCAAGGGGTTCGTTATTCCATGCTCTAACCGGCTCGCTTAAGGGTTGAACACGAGGGGCGTGTTAAGATCCTTGATGCCCCAGCTGCTGCAGAGTCTTTCTGTCAATCTATCCGTGCTAGATACCCCGCGACCAGTGGCTGTGACGAACCCGGGAGATGTGAGAGCCCTCCATCGACCGCTTGAGCTGAAGCTACGTGAAACGGCCTGACTATATTGAGAAACTGGGAATGTTGAAGATATAGACACGTGTGCCAGACACCGTTGCTCACGATATTGCACCCAGCCAAAGTTAACGTACCCTACAACGGCGACTACACTATACTAGTGTACATAACTGTTCTTTTTGGGACTGTTGATGTCCGTGTTGTCACCACGCCTTCATGGTGTTTACCAACTCTTACTACTCGGGGGTTACGTTTTATTTTTTAACCGGTTAAATGGGATTCATTGGATGTTCTTAAATCTGCTGTGGGGGAAAACTGTTAGAGGGTAACTTCTTTGGGGTTGAAAGGTTAACTGACGATGCACATCATATTTTTATACACAATGCCCTCATCGCCACAAACTGCTCGGGCTTAAGGCCCGAGATACATCTCTATAAATCTGCTTTATAGTATGGCTAAAACAATTGACTTATCAGTCATCTCATGGAACACACGTGACATCAATAACCAGCGAAAAGGGAAGCAAGTACAGTCCTATCTTAATAGACACTCCATTAAAAGTGCCTTTCTCCAGGAGAAACATTTTCTCCAGCTCGGAGCACGCCTTCGCCAAGGATTGGGGCACACACCGCTATTCTTCATGTTATAGCTCATACTCCTGAGGTACCTGTATTCTAATCCACAGAACAATACCATTCCTTGGTCATTCCCACTGCTCAGAACCAGGAGGCTGATATTTGTTATTGCAGGGAACACTCTGGGACTAAAGCATTTTGTTCGTAAACATTTATGCTCCAAACGCTGATGACCTCGATTTTTTTCCAGAGACCTCTATACCCGACTGGATGGTTTCGAAGTGAAGCATCTAATAATAGATGGGACATTAATATGCCACACCGCCTGCGAACTGACTCCATTAGCACACAACCAACAGATAAACCTTGGGCTAGGGAGGTATTTAGGCATAGCTTTGATACTTATGCACTATATGACATATGGTGGACACATCACCCCACTACTCCCAGCTTCACATTTTACTGGGCGCCCCGCTCGGTTTGGTTACGGTTAGATTAGTGGTTCCTGTCGGCCACTGCCCACATGTGGGTGTCTGAGATCACCGTGCTCCCACGGACACTCTCGGACCACAACCCTGTCCTTTTGAAACTCCGGATCCCACATGGCTGTTGCTTTGAATACAGCTGGCGATTCCATGGCGATGCGCTCTTGGACCAGGTGTTCCATTGTGAACTGCAAAGCTCCATCCTTGAATACAGCTGGCGATTCCATGGCGATGCGCTCTGGGACCAGGTGTTCCATAGCGAACTGCAAAGCTCCATCCTTGAATACAGCTGGCGATTCCATAGCGATGCGCTCTTGGACCAGGTGTTCCATATTGAACTGCAAAGCTCAATTTTTGAATACTTTGAGATTAACGCTGGAACTGTGTCCACACAGGCCACCATGTGGGAGGCCTTCAGGGCATATGTCCGGGGGGAGGGAGACTTATGTATTTCTAAGCAAGTGGGTATCCTAAGGGATATCCGCACACAACTCAGCTGAGTTCAGGGGAAAATACGGGACCTGGAGCTTAAGGCAATAGCCGACGGGGATCACCAGTTGCATACATGGGTGGAGCTCCCGGCCAAATACTGGGACTTAGCAGAGAGAGAAATCGAATACATGGGCAAACACTATCAAGTGCATCGATATGGAGAAGGAGAGAGACCACGTTGCACTGTGGCACGTATACTGCACCCCAATTGGTCACTTAACTATGTGGTGGAGCTCCGAACTAAGGACAGGGAGACTGTCACGGGTGGGGAGTACATTATGGCTAGATTCTGGTGATATTACCAGGAATTTTACGCTTCTCGTACAACCTATGACCCCGATGCAAAATCTTCATATCTCGCAGACATCGCAGTGGTATGGCATCCAGACAGCTAGAGGCAATTCATGTGTGAACCGCTAACTTTGGAAGTTGTAATACAAGCAATTGATGCTTTAGATGGGTCAAATGTATCTGAAACAAGGATTACCCTTCTTATAAGGAACCAGGGTATCAGTATTGTAAAACAGAACAACAGATTCTGTGGCCTATGTGTCTGGATACTTCATAGGTAGGACGCCCAATGGCAAATATTTGTGCGGGCGGTGAATGTCAGAAGGAGAATCAGGGTCACACACCAGATGCAGTTATCAAAACAGACAATTTTACTGAGTGATAATATTTTTCACAAAAAATGTACACATATAAGTGCGCGTTTTCCCCAAGTGAAATAGAACCTTATAAAGGGAAAGGGGTGTGACTGAGTGGTAAGAAGGTTTCTATGTACAAAAAACGAGCACAATACAATATGTTAGGATTATCAATCAGTCCTCTAGAACAATGCTACAGGTTTGTGAAGGTGGGTCGTTTGTAGAGTGTTGACGTTTCGACCCCACGAGAAATGAGGGGGTCTCATCAGGACCTTATGATATGGAACTCCTGGAATAAAGTGATAAGGGAAAATGACTTGAACTGCCAAAACAGTATCGGGGGGGGGGTGAATAGCTCAGTTAGCGCTTATTTTAAAAATACCCGAGTCGTGGCATCGGACTGCCAATGTGCTCAGTGGAAAACACCAGCAGATTGAAGTGGCTCAAGACTGGAGTGAAAAAGAGAAGAAAAATGAGTACTCACAGTGGGGCACAGCCGGGCACTGTTAGTAAGAGAGAGAAAAGCAACAGTTGAGTATAGGAATTACATTGGATGACCCATGCAGATATATATTATTATCGGAGGTACTCACCCATGGTGAGGGGGGAGTAGCAGTCATGTTCGGTATTTGCGCAAGGTCCCTCCAATCGTGGTATGGGGTTGGTTACCTCCCAACCAGGAAAGTCCCACCTTGGTCATAGATACGAGCTTGGCAGTTCGGGCTGGACTGTTCCCATGGGGCACAGGGTCAAGACTGATTTGCATATGGCTGGGTTCAAACTGGAATGGCATGGTGAGCAAAAAAACGATGGATTTAGGCCCAGATCTCTGTACTGGGGTGAATGTATGACATTGTTCTGCATTCTGTCCATCAATTGTTGTTTTTGCATTTGTCACCCCGAGTGGGAAGGGTATGCTCAGACGTGAGTCCCTTGCTCTCCATGCCACTGGAATCAGGCTATCCTGGCTGACGAGGGCTGAAAGCCCGAAACCGGTCCTAGGATGCTTGTTTCCAGTCCAGTGAGGACCTGGCTTGGCAGTTCGGGCTGGACTGTTCCCATGGGGCACAGGGTCAAGACTGATTTGAATATGGCTGGGTTCAAACTGGAATGGCATGGTGAGCAAAAAAACGATGGATTTAGGCCCAGATCTCTGTACTGGGGTGAATGTATGACATTGTTCTGCATTCTGTCCATCAATTGTTGTTTTTGCATAGATACGAAGGGTCAGCACTGCACGGGCAGTAGTCACCTGATTCAGACCTATGTGAAAAGCGATATAGGGAGTGACCATCTCTACCACAATTGTGGTTGATAAGCTGTGTGATGGAGGTGAGGAGAAACAACCACAGCCATCTCTCATGGGTAGGGGGGCCGTTAGCAGCTTAATAATAAACACAAACACCGTCGCTGCAAAAAGTCATACTAATGATGTATAGAGGTATACAGTGAAAATGGCTCTAAAAGTGTACAGTATCCATGAGCAGCGCAGCCGTTGAAGAGTACAGATCAAGGGATCCATATAGGCCCAGTAATTGTATTTATTATGATTAGCCTGCCCGTTGTCCACTTGTGGGCGCTATGTGGCTGGTAAAACCATTGGTGGTGAAGCAATTATTCAAAGGGGGAATAGAGGTCCGAGATCGCAAACCTCTATGTCTGCCTTTAAGCTAAAAAAAAAATAAAAAAAAATAAATCACAACCCGGGGCATTGCTCCCAACCCGTTGTTACATCCATGTTAAAAACGCTCCCTCCATGTAACCAGGCGACTAGCGTGTAGAGGTCAGCCTCGCTGGATGCCTGAGTGCAAAGAATATAGAACGTGGCGAATCCCCCTGATATACAAGATACTGCCCCCCCCCACTAGCAGGAATGAGAGGCATGTAGATGCCATTTAGAAATCTGAACTAACTGGGCTTGCCTGATTAAACAGATATGCCATGTCAGGGGTGGCAGCAGATGTCAGCCGGTCGTGAGAGAGGAGGGCGGTGAAGCATCTTTCTCCCCCGCAGAAGATGCTGCAGTGAGTCAATTGCCAGAGCGCGCGCACTTCTCACTAATTAGTAGGCCGCGCCAAAGGCCCCTGTGGAGTGACGCGTCACTGTCCATTGCGGTGTGGGAATGGGATAAATTCTATATGGAACCCAGAATTAAAGAAGCATAGAAAAATGAGTAGAGTTTATAGTAAAAAGTCTTGACCCATAAGACAATATTTGTATAAAAGATTTTCGTCTGGATAGACGGAGCTGTGGTAGAATAGTAGGGGGAGGCATGGGGCCAATATGTCTTATAAAATCAAAAGAAACACTATGTTTTGTTGTAGATTACAAAACATATACATGTTTAAAACATCGTCATAGAGTTTTCATATGATGACGACAGCCAGTGTGCTTGCTTAATCACAATTTTGCATATTTCAAATACTTGGGTATGTTTGTTTATAAGCAGGTTGTATACAGTTAGTATTTGCTATGCTTCTCAAACGGTGAATCTTCCGCTACAATATTGTGTTCACAGCCTGTGACCAGAGAAGGCTTATCATGTTGCTGTTGTCATAATTTACATATTGTGTATCAGAGTACAGCTGCTTTTAGGCAGGTTGTGAACACCAAGTATGAGCCATACTTATCAGATTGTAAATCTTCTGCCACATTGTTGGATCCATATCAGGGAAGAAAAAGGGAGTGAGAGAGAATGGGAGGTACATGATGATTTGGAATTCTCCATCTGGTAAGTGTATCTAATTGCTCAGAGTGGTCACAAAACCACACAATTCTTCAACGGTATTGAGTCCATGGGTAATAGAATCCACCCGTTCTATCCAGCGGCATTCTAGTCATCGGAGAATCTCTGTAATATTATCACCTCGTTCCAGTATGGTGGCCACGTCAATCACCTGCCATTTGAGCTCATCAGCAGTGTGGCCCATTGTCCAAATGTGTGTTACCAAGGGTGAGTTCAGTACTCTGCATATTATTCTACTGTGATGTTGACTGACCCGCACCTCAATTGGTTGCAAAGTCTGACCAATATACATCAAATGACAAGGACAATTGTCCAAACCTAACCTCTTGACTTTCAATAAAGAAAATGGTACATCATTCGATGGCAAGATCGGACTTCATTTCTTCAGTCACATGAGGGAAAACCTCACACATCCCAAAAATTTTAAAAAATGTTTGGGAGTAGAAGCTATCTCGTCTCTCATGTAAGCCTGGAAGGTTCGAATATTAAACCATCCAGTGGAGACCAGCACTGGCAAGTATCAATAGCGACGCATGAAACAGAAATTGAAGCATCTGGACAGACCGTGGCCCCTGGGGCCGCCGCTGCCACCATGAACACAGTCAGGCGTTTTACAAGGAGCGTGGCAAAATAAGATCCGCTGTCCTGTTCATCTTTTATTGAACCAATAGAAGCAGCACCGTCCTAAAGCTACAGCCTCCGTATTCAGAGTGATGTCAGATGACATCAGCTCTGGAGATCACATAGGAGGCCTGCTTCTGGCCTAGGAATATTTTACAGCCTGCTTAAAGACTCCTGTAGGATGCCAGAGAATGGCACGGGGTTAAGCCACCAAAAGGCTGCAAAATTTGAGCTGGCGATTGTGAGAAGACGACAGCGGGGTAACCAGGGGGTTTGGAGGGGAAATCGGAAATGGAGGCGGTTGTCAGGCCATGCGTAGAACATTGTGTGGAGGTCGGGTGGGTGGTTTTCTATAACATGGGGGAAAAGGGTAAGGAGGTCCAATGCTTGTGGGGGGCATAGAGGTACTAGGCAAACTGGGGCGGGCACTACTGCAGGTAGAGTCAGAGTGGGAAGTCAAGCTTGGGGAAAGCAGAAGTCTTTGACAAAGTGGGGTGAGGAGGAGTAGTAGAAAGTTTTTAGCAAAATCAAGTCCTACCACTGTACATTGGTTAGGTGCACATTGCCCTGTGGTGAGACGTAGGCAAAAGAAACAAGCATTTACAATGCTATAGGTGTGGCAATTGGGAGTTTGCAACCTATGGCATTGTAAACAAGAGTAAACAAATAGAAAAAAAAAAGTGGCCTGACATTTTTTTTCTCTTTGTTTACTTTTTCTACAGTCGTGGCACCCGCGCTTTACCTTTAACCATGTTAAAGTAAAGCGCGGGTGCTGCGACTGTAGCAAAAGTAAACAAATAGAAAAACATCTATTTCTTCACTTTTTCAACAATTGCGGCACCCGCGCTTTAGCTTAACATGGCCAAAGTGAAAAGAAAGTAAATTAATAAATAATAAAAAACATTACACAATAAAAAAAAAAACAAGTGCTGTGTTATAGCGCGGTACATGGTGGCCCGTGAAGTGCGGAATGAACACAAAAGAGTGCTTACCCACATGTGAAAGATCCAGTCCAGGTGAGTGGGGCCAAAAGGAGACAGGGCAGTAATAAGGAGGGACTAAAAAGCCTCACAATCGAAAGCCAGCGTTTAGCATGAACTATGACGGCAGCCAATGAAAAGAAGGGGCGGAGCCTAAACTCCACTTCTGAAATCAGCTCGATTACAAGAAGCCTTGCAGAGCGAGCAGCGCATGCACGCTGCAACGCAGATCTGCGAGACCTAAAAATGATTGTCCTGGCCCTGTCTTGTACCTCTTCACTAACATCCCAGTACCCCAGTTACAACTCTTCTTCCATACACTCTGCGGAATCCTAATACGACTGATCAAGGCGGGAGCTCGCCCCTGTATTCGGTGGGATACACTCACTTCCCCTGTGTTAGAAGGGGTTCCCCGGGGAGGCTGCGGAATGGGTTCCTGACCACCCTGAGGCCCACCCTTCCCAGATATAGGCCGAGCAAGAGCAGGGAGGCCCTTCCTGGAAGGGTCTCGCACCTAGGATCGCACGCGCTGCGCTACTTTCTCTTCGGATAGAGGGACACCACACAGTAGTCGGTATTAGGCTTTTATCGGTAGTTGTCAGGGATCTTTATGATCCGGCAGGCAGGTGCAGAATTAATGCCACAAGCGGCAGCGATCTTGTGATGAGGGAAAAGGGGTAGCGGGACAGTCTTTCAATTAGTGTCTCTGCGAGGTATCCGGCGCACAGCTCTCAATCCTCGAGCTGAGGGGATGTTGCTTCTCTCGGCGATCTCGGCCGATTCTCTTGGAGTAGCGGGCCGCGAGTCACTCAGCAGGCACCGGAGGTTCTTAGTTCAGGGAGCCGCGACGGCGTCAGCAGAGCTCAGGTGGTTCAGAGTTCGGGGAGCCGCGACAGCGTCAGCAGGGCTCAGATGGTTCAGAGTTCGGGGAGCCGCGACAGCGTCAGCAGGGCTCAGATGGTTCAGAGGTCGGGGAGCCGCGACCGCGTCAGGAGGGCTCAGATGGTTCAGAGTTCGGGGAGCCGCGACAGCGTCAGCAGGGCTCAGATGGTTCAGAGTTCGGTTAGCGTTTCTTCTGTTCGGGGAGCGATCGAGCCGCGACCAGGTCCGCAGGCTCTCGTCAGTCCAGGTCTTCTCTGCCTCTCGTCCCTTCAGCACCCCTTGTTATACTCCCCCTCCTGTTTGAAGTCCGGAGTCCTCGCGGAGAGGGGTCTCGTGCCTGGGGGCGAGGTGTCGGGGTTTCCTGTCGCTCAGCCCCTTGTTCTATTCAGATGTGTCCGGGAGGGACCCCAGACGCCCAGCAGGAGAGGCGCCCGATCGAAACCTCCCTCGGGAAGAGTCCAGAGGTGTGACAGAGTCGGCGCCTCTCGGTCTGGTTTTGGGGGGGTTTCGTTCTCCCTCGGCCGGGCATGCGTGTTGGGGATCTGGTCGGCCCTCAGGATGTTGGTCCACAGAGGCCGGGAGGCCGCGTCCACGAGGTTCAGCGTGGTTGTCGTGTAACTTGCTGGTCGGGAGGGCCCACGCCACGAGGCCGGTCTCACATGTGCCCCCCCCAGCTGAAAGGCGGGGAGAACTACCCATCCACTTGGGAGTTCTCCTCGCTGAAGCGGAAGAATAGGGACAGGCCGTCCGCGTTGGCGTGGTCAAAATCGGGGCGATGTTCCACAGTGAAATCCATTCCCTGGAGAGAGATGGACCAGCGTAGCAGCTTGGGGTTTTCCCCTCGCATCTGCATCAACCACCGCAGGGGTCGATGGTCCGTTTGCACTCGGAAGTGTGTTCCGAACAGGTAGGGCCGTAGCTTTTTGAGGGCCCAGACTACGGCGAACGTCTCACGTTCAATCGTGCTCCACCGCTGTTCTCGGGGCAGTGACCTTCGGCTGATGAAGGCTATGGGCTGATCTATGCCCTTGTCGTCGTATTGTGAGAGGACTGCCCCGATGCCGTGTTCCGAGGCGTCCGTCAGGACCACAAACTCCTGGGCGTAGTCGGGTGCTTTGAGTACTGGAGCCGCGCACATTGGGGCCTTTAGGGTGTCGAACGCCTCCTGGCAGGCGGGAGTCCAGTGTATTTTCTTGGGGTGTTTTTTAGAGGTTAGCTCTGTGAGAGGGCCTGCGATGCTGCCATAGTTTTTAATGAACCTTCGGTAGTAGCCGGTGAGGCCCAGGAAAGCTCGGACTTCTGTTTGGGTGGTAGGGGGTTCCCAGGACAAGATGGCGTCGATCTTCGGCTGGAGGGGGGCGACCTGCCCACTCCCCACTTGGTGCCCCAGATAAGTTACGGAGCCGTGCCCAATTTGACATTTGCCAGCTTTGATGGTGAGGCCGGCCCGGCGTAGAGCCAGCAGGACTTGACGGAGGTGCTGGAGGTGCTCAGTCCACTGGGAGCTGAAGACCGCTATGTCGTCAAGGTATGGTGCGCTGAACCCCTCTAGTCCGGCCAGGACCCTGTTCACCAGCCGCTGGAAGGTGGCCGGGGCATTTTTCATTCCGAACGGCATCACCCTAAAGCGGTAGTGCCCATCCGGGGTGGAGAAGGCGGAGCGCTCCTTGGCTCCCTCGGTGAGGGCAATCTGCCAGTACCCACTGGTCAGGTCGAAGGTGCTGAGGTAGCAGGCGGCCCCAAGGCGGTCAATGAGTTCGTCGGCACGGGGGATAGGGTGAGCGTCTGCTCGGGTGAACGCATTGAGGCCTCGGTAGTCCACGCAGAATCTCAACTCGGGGGCAACACCCGGGGTAGTCGCCTTCGGAACC
Source organism: Triturus cristatus (assembly GCF_964204655.1). Classification (NCBI taxonomy): domain Eukaryota; kingdom Metazoa; phylum Chordata; class Amphibia; order Caudata; family Salamandridae; genus Triturus; species Triturus cristatus. The sequence goes on from NC_140589.1 coordinate 1,903,193,784, forward strand.
AGGATTACCGGGCTAGCCCAGGGGCTGTCGGAGGGTTCAATCACCCCAAGGTCCAGCATCTTTGTCACCTCGGTCTGGATGCAGGTCCGGACCCGATCAGGGACCCGGTAGGCCCGATGTCTCACTGGCGGGCTGTCTCCGGTGTCCACGTCGTGGACACACCAGCTGGTGACTCCGGGGGTCAGGGAGAAGAGATCCGCGAACTGCCCAAGTAGCTGGCGGCAGTCGTTGGTCTGTTGGGCTGTGAGGGCGGTCGACAGTTTCACCCCCTCCACGGATCCATCGGCTTCCTTCGCCCCCAGGAGGTCTGGGAGGGGCTCGGTGTCTTCTTCGGCCCCATCGTCGGTGGCCAGGAGTAGACTCAATTCGGTCCGCACAAAGTGGGGCTTGAGGCGGTTCACATGGAGAACCCGGAGGGGGTTCCGCGGGGACTGCACATCGATGAGATATGTGACTTGGCTCTTCCGCTCGACCACCTTGAAGGGCCCAGTCCATTTATCTTGGAGAGCGCAGGGTCTCACCGGGGCCATGACCCAGACTTGTTGGCCCGGCTGAAACTCGACCAGCGTAGCATTCTGGTCATACCAGCGCTTCATCTCTTCTTGACTGGCCTCGAGGTTTGCTTCTGCGAGTTCCCTGAATTTTCGGGTTTGGTTGCGGAGCGCTAGGATGTATCGGAACACGTCTGGAGGGGTCCCCCGGGGGGGTTGCTTCCCACCCCTCCTTGACCAGGCTCAGGGGTCCTCGGACGGGGTGTCCATATAACAGTTCGAATGGGCTGAACCCCAGGGATTTTTGGGGGACCTCCCGGTAGGCGAACAGGAGACATGGGAGGAGGACGTCCCACCTCCGTCGTAGGGGTTCCTCGAGGCCCATGATCATCCCCTTCAGTGTCTTGTTAAAGCGTTCGACTAGGCCGTTTCCTTGGGGGTGGTACGGGGTGGTGAACTTGTACGATACTCCGCACTGCTGCCAGAGGGACTTCATATATCGGGAGATAAAGTTCGTCCCCCGGTCACTCACGACTTCGCGGGGGAAGCCCATGCGGGAGAAGATCCCCATCAAGGCCCGGCCCACCACGGGGGCCGTTACGGTGCGGAGAGGGATGGCTTCGGGGTAATGGGTGGCATGGTCCACCAGGACGAGGATGAACCGGTGGCCCTGGGCGGTCTTAGGGTCCAGTGGTCTGACAATGTCGATTCCTACCCACTCAAAGGGGGTACTGACGACGGGGAAGGGTTGGAGCGGAGCCTTGCGCTTGCCCCCACTCTTTCCGCTGGCCTGGCACGTGGGGCAGGACTTGCAGTGGGCCTCCACATTGGCTCGCATCTTGGGCCAGTAGAAGTGGGTGACGAGTCGCTGGTATGTCTTATCTTGGCCTAAGTGTCCGGCCAGAGGCACATCATGGGCCAGGCCCAGGAGAAGACTTCGGAAGCGTAGGGGTACTACTAGTACTCGGGCCGATCCCAACTCGGCCGACTTCTGTTCACTGTACAGCAGTCCGTTCTCCCAGTATACCCAGTGGGTGCCAGTCTGGTCGCCGGCTGCTTGGGCCTCGGCCTGTTGTCGGGGTCCAATGAGGGACGGGCAGGTGGATTGTTCTTGGCAGAACTCTTCACGGGAGGGGCCCCCTTCGCAGGGCCACGGGGCTAGTTCTGGCAAGTCCCCGAGATGGGTCGGTGTTGCGGGGTCGGAAGGCCCGGATTCTTCGCTGGGAGCGGTTGGTTCGTCCAGGAGGGGGTCGTTGGCCTCTGGTGGGGTATCCTGGCTCTCGGGGGTGGTGGCGGTGTTCAGGGGCATGGCCTCTCCCCCCTCGGAGGAAGGTGCCCGGAGAGTCATCGAGCGCGTGGTGGCGCATACCCACTCGGGTAGGCCCATCATTTCTAGGTGGGCCCTTCGCTCCACTTATCCCCACGGGGAGTTCTCCAGGTCGTTGCCCAGGAGGCAGTCCACGGGCTGGGAGGTTCTGACCGCTACTTTTAACTTGCCGGTGACTCCCCCCCCATTCGAAGGGGACTAGGGCCATCCGGCAGAGGCTCTCGGAATTGTCTGATGAGATAACGGGGCAAAAGGCGTCAGGCAGGATTAGAAATCAGGTGACAGTGGATCGCCGTGACACTCGCCCCCGTGTCCCGGAGCCCCTCGATGCGGTGACCATTGACCGTTACCTGCTGTCGGTATTTCTTCGTGTTGGCGGGCAGGGGTGTTCCGGGGACCATCTCCCGGTCCCCTAGGGAGACCAAAGCCATGGCGGCTGGTTCCCATTCTTCGGAGTCTTCCATCTCTTCTCCCAGGGCTACAGAGGCCATCTGCCGAGCCGGCGGGGTTGTGGTGGTGGTCTGCTGGTACTGGGGACACTGAGGGTCACTGGCATAGTGTCCGGTCTGCTGGCAGCGGAAACATGTGATCCTCCCCCGGGGTCCCGGCCTCCCTAGTGGCCCAGTGCTGGCCGGAGGCGGAGCTGGGAAGGGCGGAGATTGTCCTCGGGGAGGGCTGCGCGGGGGTCCCCCCGGGAGCTCCCTTTGCCGGCTGTGGTTCCCTCCGCCCCTCTGGCGGGGGGGTCCCTGATTGTGGCGACCGTAGTCTCCCACGGGGCCCCGGGAGGTCCGGGTGTTCACCCACCGGTCCGCTTCGACAGCCAGTTTCCGAGGGTCTGTGAGTTTGCTGTCCAGGAGGTGCTGGCGCAGCTCTACGAAGCAATTAGCGGCCAAGTGTTCCCATGCGATCAGGTCGAACAGCTCCTCAAAGGTGGAGACCTTGCTGCCCTTGATCCATCCGTCCAAGGCCCGGCTGTAAAAGTTCACGTACTCCACCCATGTGGTACCGGGTATCTTTTTGCAGTCTCTAAACCGTTGCCGGTACATTTCAGGGGTGAGCCCATATCTGGCTACCAGGGCCTCTTTCATGTGGCTGTAGGAGTTCATCACGGTGGAGGGCAGGTCCAGCAGGGTATCTCTCCCCTCGCTCAGGAACCGGCCCCACAGCCCAGCCCCCCAGTCTTTCTGCGGGACTCGGTGAGAGGTCATGGCGACTTCGTAGGCCTTGAACCATTGCTGAATGTCGTCGTTCTTATAGTACTCTTTAACCACATCTTTGGGGATGTGGACCTTTGGTTCCACGGTGGAGGAGGTGGGTTGCGTTTCCGAGGGTCGGGTCTCCGCCCGCTTGGCCTGCAGCTCGATCTCCTTCAGGCTGCGTTCGTGCTCTAGTTGGAGTTTCTTTTCTTCGTTTTCTCTCTGTCTTTTCTTTTCTTCTAGTTCCCCGTGTAGGCGTAATTGTTCCACTGCTAGTTTTTTCTCAGCTAGTTTTATCTCTCCTTCGATTTTTAGTTTTGCTAGTTCCAGTTCGTGGTTGCGACTTCTTTCTCGGTCCGCTAGTTCCTCTGGGGATAGGCCCCCCTCGGGAGCGCCGTTCCTCCCTGGGCTGCTTCGTGGTTCGTTGGGGTCCTCTTCTTCTGCTTGCGACCGTGGAGTTTCTGCCTCGACCCAGGTCTTTAATGCCCCCTGGAAGTCCTCTTTCGTGCTTAGTCCGGTGGTAGCGATTCCAAAGTCTTTGCAAAATTGTTTCAGTTCTCGGTGCGTGTACGATTCTAACTGGTCCTTTTGAAATGCCGTGCTTGGGTTGGTGCCTGAGGCACCTAGGGAAGTTTCTCCTTCCATTCTTCTTGGTGGTGCGTCAGCCGTTTACTGCACGATCTCTAGGTGTTGGCTCGGATCCCGTCGCCTGCCACCAAATGTTAGAAGGGGTTCCCCGGGGAGGCTGCGGAATGAGTTCCTGACCACCCTGAGGCCCACCCTTCCCAGATATAGGCCGAGCAAGAGCAGGGAGGCCCTTCCTGGAAGGGTCTCGCACCTAGGATCGCACGCGCTGCGCTTCTTTCTCTTCGGATAGAGGGACACCACACAGTAGTCGATATTAGGCTTTTATCGGTAGTTGTCAGGGATCTTTATGATCCGGCAGGCAGGTGCAGAATTAATGCCACAAGCGGCAGCGATCTTGTGATGAGGGAAAAGGGGTAGCGGGACAGTCTTTCAATTAGTGTCTCTGCGAGGTATCCGGCGCACAGTTCTCAATCCTCGAGCTGAGGGGATGTTGCTTCTCTCGGCGATCTCGGCCGATTCTCTTGGAGTAGCGGGCCGCGAGTCACTCAGCAGGCACCGGAGGTTCTTAGTTCAGGGAGCCGCGACGGCGTCAGCAGGGCTCAGGTGGTTCAGAGTTCGGGGAGCCGCGACAGCGTCAGCAGGGCTCAGATGGTTCAGAGTTCGGGGAGCCGCGACAGCGTCAGCAGGGCTCAGATGGTTCAGAGTTCGGGGAGCCGCGACCGCGTCAGCAGGGCTCAGATGGTTCAGAGTTCGGGGAGCCGCGACAGCGTCAGCAGGGCTCAGATGAATCAGAGTTCGGTTAGCGTTTCTTCTGTTCGGGGAGCGATCGAGCCGCGACCAGGTCCGCAGGCTCTCGTCAGTCCAGGTCTTCTCTGCCTCTCGTCCCTTCAGCACCCCTTGTTATACTCCCCCTCCTCTTTGAAGTCCGGAGTCCTCGCGGAGAGGGGTCTCGTGCCTGGGGGCAGGGTGTCGGGGTTTCCTGTCGCTCAGCCCCTTGTTCTATTCAGATGTGTCCGGGAGGGACCCCAGACGCCCAGCAGGAGAGGCGCCCGCTCGCCGGGGGCCGGGTGGCCGATCGATACCTCCCTCTGGAAGAGTCCAGAGGTGTGACAGAGTCGGCGCCTCTCGGTCTGGTTTTGGGGGGGTTTCGTTCTCCCTCGGCCGGGCATGCGTGTTGGGGATCTGGTCGGCCCTCGGGATGTTGGTCCACGGAGGCCGGGAGGCCGTGTCCACGAGGTTTGGCGTGGTTGTCGTGTAACTTGCTGGTCGGGAGGGCCCACGCCACGAGGCCGGTCTCACACCCTGGAACAAGGAGGCCTTGGAGTCCTGGATTTACACCTTTACTACTTAGAGTGGTACCAGCGATATGTGTGGTGGCATTGGGCTGCTGATGCCCTGATACCTTACCTGCGCCCAGAGCGGGCGCTGCTGGAGGGAATATTACACTCTCAAATCTTACCCAAGGCATACCACTAGACACTGAAGACATACAGACGGTATCACCCACGTGCTGGACATGGCGGTGCCTGCGATGCATGCTGGGGGGCAGCCCCCTCTAGTCCAATGCATGACAATCCTTGGCTCCCGCTCACCCGGGAGAAACTAGTACAATGTACACTACACCGGCATAACTAATACACCAGGGGGGACCTGTTCCCATATAGGCATGTTGCGCCCTTGGCGGAGGACCCATGGGAGGGGGGACATGTCATACATGGACTGTTTTATTTTTAGACGCCTTCGTAACACTCTGAGATCGCTGGTACCCATCTATCCACTACCCACTAAAGACTTCTCTACGTCAACACTGACCATCGTAGACACTGAGGGAGACCATATGATCTCAAGAATATATCGAGCATGTATTGCATTGAGGCCTGACACTACAGGGTGGGTGCGAGAGATATGGGCAGCGGAACTAGGGGTGACGATAACTGATAAAATGTGGACATACTGTTGCACACAAACGCGGAGCACATCAATGTCAGAGACGCAATCTCTTACACTTTAAATTTCTGCACCGTTACTACCTATTGCCTGCTGCTATTACAACATTCAACCACACTAGACCTGATAACTGCATGAAGTGCAAGGGGGAGGGAGCGGACCTTACTTCGACTTGTCTGGTTGTACGTGCATATTGGGTAGCAGTGTTCGAACATAACTCTGCCATGACGTGCCCAATCCCCTGGTGGCACTGCTGGGCTACACCCTCAATATATCATGTTTTAATCGCCAACTGGTCTCCCTGGCATAACTGCTGGGTAAGCGGGAGATAGCACTGCCCTGGGGATATTTGGTCACCTTTCCAGGTCTACCTACGGTCCATAGAGCCAGAAACTACTGAGTAAGGCCCCACTCGATGACCGTACTAGACTGACTAATGTCCTATGTGAGATGTACCTGTGATGGAGCGGGTAGAACAAAAAAGTTTATACCCCCTTTATCATTAAGATTTATTGCAAGGGCAAGAAGTTTTCATTACTGTTTTGTCCGAAGGACAAGTAGGCAGTAAATTATGCTAAACTGAGACCTCTTCAAATTGGCAGTGTGTGTCGTCCACAGTGTAATCATGTAACCCACGTACACATGACACAATTTACAGCAGGGTGCAGAGAGCCTGTTTTCGATTATGGAGCCCGCCTGGGCCATCGAGCGCAGCCAGGTGAAATGAGTGATAAATGTCTCTGCTCACCACAGGTACCGGCTGTAGTAAATGGTGAGTTGTGATGCAGGCGGTGATTGTTTACCGCTTATAGTACATTGGACACAGCTTTTGGATCTAAAACACAGGAAATCACAGTAACGAGAGTGCACAGGGAGTTTAAGAATTCGAGCTCTGTCTCTTGTGCGTGCAGGTAAACCACGTAACTACACAAAAGATCTGAGACCCTTTTCAATTAAGTGCAGTGTGCTCACAATGTAAAAGCACAGCTTGAAGTTTGAGCAGCTCGGAATTTTCTAAACCAGCACATTCAAGAAAGAATGGTCTGTAGTATTTCCTTAGATCACGGGGCGGACATGGACCTTTTCAGCTCAAGAACACTCGCAGCAATGGCAGGTAGGAGGCTGGCTTCTCTGCTTCTTGCTTTTACCAGACTTTAACTCTATTCACCCTTCTGATCCTGCCCTCCACCCTTGGGCCTCTCGTGCTGAACCCAGGTCGCTCCCCTCTCCTCCCCCTTCCCTCACATACGCTTGCAGTAAAGTACTCTGATTTCTTTTGTCATGCAGTTCTTGGGCCCCTCCCTTCACACACTGCTTGTCGTCTGTGCTTGATGGCTCCATCTCTACTGTCTCAACCAAGTCTACATAAACGCCCTTACTTTCCCTGTGGGGCTGTCGTCCATCCCACAGACCCACCCCTATTACTTTCATTTTCACGAGCCTCTTATTTCTAAACCAGTGCCTGCACTACGCTCTTTTCTACCCCCGATGGCTCTGCATTTATTCCTTCACAAGCGCCCAGGAATCGGAGGCCAGAAAAAGAAAACAGAAGGGGCGAGGCAGAGTTTGCTAGAAGGCAGGATTGCAGGGATATATTTACCACAAACTAAATACCTAAGCCTTACTGTCTGCGATACGATATCACCAAAATCTTGCACTTGAAACTATGAGAGGCTTTATATACTGTTCTGTATAGCGCAAAGCATGAATTAAAAGCAGCACTGGGGCGCTAGACTGAGGGTGTTTCTTTAAGTCAGGACAAAAGTCATCCATTAACATCTGCTACGTGATGAACAATAAAGAAGAATTTTTGAAAAAGAAAATACATCATGTACATGGACTAATTTAATATCATTTACACTTGTGGAAGTGGTGCACCTTTTGCTGTTTGTTTTCACTTTGCCCCAGAACCTGGGGAAGTACTGTGTCAGCGGGTACTACTCAAGAGTGCACACGTGGGGTGAATTTAAATTATCACCAACCAATATAATGGGCTAATCGATAATCCGGTGCTGCCCTAGAGGGATACCGCTGGCTTTGTTCTTTCTTACTGTTCTGTATAGCGCCAAAGCATGAATTAAAAGCAGCACTGGGGCGCTAGACTGGGGGTGTTTCTTTAAGTCAGGACAAAAGTCATCCATTAACATCTGCTACGTGATGCGACCTCACGCCGTCACAGAGCCTATAGCCAGGGCCATTGGAATTATGTGATTGAACGTCTGCGGCAATTTCCACGTAATTATATATTTGCCGCATCTGCCACATAATTCATCATCTGCTGCATAATACCCAGATTTTAACAAAAACAACATTTGTTTCTAGCTCAAACGGTTTAAAAAATTACTAAAAATGCGACGATTCGTTTTGCTGCGCAGTGGAAGACTCTTTGCAAAGCTGGACTGGTCACCTTTCTGTTGCTTATTGCTGTATTTGGATGTTCAACCTATACTAATGAGTTGCAACCAATGCCCACAGGGTGTTGCCAAGCTTAAAAATGATGAAATAATGAATACAATTACAAAATGTGCTGCATTATGTTACATAAATTTGCTTTTTCTTGCTGCATAATTTACTCAACCTTGCCACATAATTTTGTCCGCTCTTGCCACAATTCCAGTGGCCCTGGCTATAGCTCTGGTGTGACTGACAACAGGCATGCCTGCAGCCATTTCAATATCCCACATTTTACCTAATTTACAACAATTACACGGAAGTCTCTGAAAGCTTTTCTTGTCCCTACTACCCCCTGCAAACACTATTAAAGTTAGGGTTAATAACAGTGCTCCTGTGCTGTTTAGAAACTTACTGTTGTTTTAGGTAGCTCTTATTAAAATGAGTTAACCTTTAAACACTACTAATCTTGCAACATTAGGAAATGGAGGACCAGAAAAATAAAACACTTCCAGGATCACACAATGTGGCTAAGTGGTGGTGAGTCTGGGTTAGAGGCTGAGTGCCCTCATTTGAAGCGGATAAGCCACATTCCTACAAGAGCCTGGTGCACTGCACACTAAGATAAGGTAGGTTTGTGGAATGGTTACCTCAAATGTCCGGAAGGGGTAAATAAATAAAGGTGCACATATGGCTGGAGAGTGTCTTTATACGGTGCATTGAAATGGGCTTTTTAAAAGTGCACAGAGTAAAGCGATGATAGTAATGTAAATGTGTCCAAATAAATCCTGCTCAGAGTAGATAGGTTGGCGAGGCCCTCTGTTGCTTCACAGCAGCATGACTTGTGGCTGTCTGGCTGTAAATGCCCCTCTGGGCCTTGAAGTCTGTCCTTTGTGTTGTGCTGGTCTTCTCTACCCTATGCCCTGGATCCTATATTACAGCTACATCTTGCAAGGGAGCGGTGCTTGAAATGGCACCACAGAGATATGGTCTGTGCCCCGAGGCATTGAGGAAGGATTGGTTCACATGTAAAGCAAGTGAATACACTACATGTAGAAAGTCCTATAGAAGCGGAGAAACTCAGAAAGAGCTAATGTTACAAACCTCTCCGGAGATGCAGCAGTACAAGTGAAATTGTTCTTACGCTGTGCGCTTTATATCAGAAATCACAAAATGCCAACTACAGGGTGTTCCTTTCAAGCTGCCGCAGACTATTTCTGTAGGATGTTTCGATAGAAGTCTCTGGTGCAGTAAGGATTCAGGATTATTGAGTTTTCCACATGCTCCGAAGGGCACTTCATTCCCTAATAATGCTTCTAGGACTGCCTGTGTAATGTTGCAAGACTTCTACAGGATAGGCCTAAGTGTGACCCCCCCCGCCCCCACCCACCCCAATCTTGCCGTTATGTATCACAATGTCACAGATTGAGTCTTCCAAATGAAAACCTTACACACTTTCAGAGATGATGCTTTGATCTAAGAGGGACTGAAATCTGAAGACCCGTCCCTTAGTAAACAAGCATTGGAAATGCAACAGGTCTCGCATTTTGTTGGGTTTCTGTTTTTTGCGTTTTAATTGGCAATGTGTTTTACTTATGTGTTATGGTTGTATTAGCTGCTGTGTTTTGGAATGATGAGGATTGTATTGGAATTGCAGGGTGTGGAGGAGCATGTGGTATAATGAAGGAGACTGAGGAGGTTGAGATCAGTTTGATGAAAAAGGAAGGATAGCAACAGGAGCAGCATGAGGTCCTAGGAAGGAGAGTGCCACAGGAGCGTGAGGTAAAGAAAGGAGAGTGAGGATTAGAAGAGCAGCGTGAGTGAGTAGGAAGGGCGATGAGAAGAGCAGCATGAGGTCCTAGGAAGGAGAGTGCCACAGGAGCGTGAGGTAAAGAAAGGAGAGTGAGGATTAGAAGAGCAGCGTGAGTGAGTAGGAAGGGCGAGGAGAAGAGCAGTGTGATGCAGTAGGAGGGCGAATGAGTAAATGTGTGTGAGTGATAAGGAAGGATGATGAGAGCAGCGCGAGTTACAAGGAAGGCGAATGAGAAGAGCAGCGCGAGGCACTAGGAGGAGGATGATGAGAGCAGCGCGAGTTACAAGGAAGGCAAATTAGAAGAGCAGCGCGAGGCAATAGGAGGAGGATGATGAGAGCAGCGCGAGTTACAAGGAAGGCGAATGAGAAGAGCAGCGCGAGGCACTAGGAGGAGGATGATGAGAGCAGCGCGAGTTACAAGGAAGGCGAATGAGAAGAGCAGCGCGAGGCACTAGGAGGAGGATGATGAGAGCAGCGCAAGTTACAAGGAAGGCAAATTAGAAGAGCAGCGCGAGGCAATAGGAGGAGGATGATGAGAGCAGCGTGAGTTACAAGGAAGGAGAATGAGAAGAGCAGCGCGAGGCACTAGGAGGAGGATGATGAGAGCAGCGTGAGTTACAAGGAAGGCGAATGAAAAGAGCAGCGCGAGGCACTAGGAGGAGGATGATGAGAGCAGCGCGAGTTACAAGGAAGGCGAATGAGAAGAGCAGCGCGAGGCACTAGGAGGAGGATGATGAGAGCAGCGCGAGTTACAAGGAAGGCGAATGAGAAGAGCAGCGTGAGGCATTAGGAGGAGGATGATGAGAGCAGCGCGAGTTACAAGGAAGGCGAATGAGAAGAGCAGCGCGAGGCACTAGGAGGAGGATGATGAGAGCAGCGCGAGTTACAAGGAAGGCGAATGAGAAGAGCAGCGCGAGGCACTAGGAGGAGGATGATGAGAGCAGCGCGAGTTACAAGGAAGGCGAATGAGAAGAGCAGCGCGAGGCACTAGGAGGAGGATGATGAGAGCAGCGCGAGTTACAAGGAAGGCGAATGAGAAGAGCAGCGCGAGGCAATAGGAGGAGGATGATGAGAGCAGCGTGGGTTACAAGGAAGGCGAATGAGAAGAGCAGCGTGAGGCATTAGGAAGGAGGAGGATGATGAGAGCAGCGCGAGTTACAAGGAAGGCGAATGAGAAGAGCAGCGCGAGGCACTAGGAGGAGGATGATGAGAGCAGCGCGAGTTACAAGGAAGGCGAATGAGAAGAGCAGCGTGAGGCATTAGGAAGGAGGAGGATGAGAGCAGCGTGAGCATCTGTGGCATGCAAATCAAGGACAGCAGGACGCTGGGGTTGTTAAAGCAACAAAGGGCACCACTAAAGTTAGGAGAAAAACAAAGTTCGCTCTGAGTTTCACTAAATAAAAACTAATGTACTGTATAAAGATGCTGCACAATCCGAAACACATGTTTGGCCTTTACACACTATCCCCTCCCCATTTGTATTAACGTTCGGAATCTTTGGATTAAGCAGATTAAACAGAACACACGCTTTGTAAAGTTGCTGCCTTATAAGAGCCCCGGCACCTCTTTTAATGTTGCCTTTCGACTATAGTCCCAGTTGCAGTTAAGGAGCTGCAGGAACTGTCCCGGAGCTTTGCCAACAGGGGCACCCCCAGTGACACCATCACCAGTGCGGGCCCTGTCTCCCTTCCTTTACACGCCACTGGCTGATGCTGGCGTTTGAAGGGAGAGGCACTTCATGTGCAGGGAGTTATGACGGGGTGTGCAGGGAGGGGTGCCAGTTTATGCTGAGGTGGCTGTGGCACTGGCAGGGTGGTGCCACAGTTTGTATGGGCAGGGAGAGGGGCAGAGGTGCACTTTGGCAGTTAGAAGTCCAGATGGTAGGTATGTGCAGTGAGCGGACCGAGAGCAGACGCTGTGTGCAGTGAGGGACTTGGGGAGTAAAAAATGTATGCAGTGAGACCTGGAGGAAGGAGTAGCAGCAGGTGGATACAGTGGGCGGCTCGGGACTCGGTAGACTGTGTGTGCAGTGAAAGGCTTCAGATCAGCCAGTGCACGTGTTCTGCGAGAGGCTCCGGATTATGTGTACTGTGAGAGGATCCGCAGTAGACTGTGTGTGCAGTGAGGTTCTCGGGATTAAATTTGTAATTTGTAATTTGTAACTGGGTTTTGTATCGCGCCAACTCACCGACAGGTCTCAAAGCGCTACTGACCAAGTACAGCAACAAAGATCAAATAAGAATATAGAGGTGTCTGGATCTAGTGACCGACTATTGAGATGGGAATGCGTCTTTAAAGAGTAAAGTTTTCAAGGACTTCCTAAAATGGAGAAGATTGGGTTCTCTGCGAAGTGCCTCCGGTAGCTTATTCCAGATGGTAGGAGCCTGAACTGAAAAAGATCTGCCTCCTTTAGTTGTTAACTTGAAAAGTGGACAGGATAGCAGAAAAGATCCGGACGATCGCAGAGCGGGCTTAGGTTCGTATATTTCGAGCCTTTCTTTTATGTAGGCTGGCGCCTGTCCGTGGATTGCTTTGTGGCAGATACACATACTCTTAAATTCGACTCTCTGCACCATAGGCAGCCAATGTAGCCTATAGAGCAGAGGGGAGGCATGAGTCCTCCTCGGCATTCCAAAAATCAGACGTGCTGCGTCATTTAGGATAATCTGAAGACGGTTGATGGAGTTCTTTGGAAGGCCGAGGTACAACGCATTGCCATAGTCTATTCTAGACACTATTGTGGCTGAGACAATGGTTCGCAGCATATTCCTCGAGAGCAGGGGGGCGAGTTTACGTAGTTGCCTGATCAGATTGGTGCAGGAACCAACTACAGCGGATACTTGGTTGGCCATCGAGAGTTCCTGATCGATTTTGGATTGATTTTCAGCAAATTGGACGACATCCACTTCACTGTAAATCGTAGTATGTCTTGGGCCATGGACTGAGCCGATGGTGTATTATCGATACTCAGCAACAGCTGAGTTTCGTCGGCATAGTTAAAAACTTTACAATTCATGTTTGCCAGGGACTCTATCAATGGTTGTAGGTAAAGATTAAATAGGAGCGGAGAGAGCGCTGATCCCTGCGGGACTCCACAGGCTAACATACCCACGTCTGAGACCTGGTCTGCCAACTGGATCTTCTGCGTCCTTCTTATTAAGAAGGCTGTTAACCATTTGAGGGCTTGCTCTCCTATCCCAAACCTAGCCAGTCTGTCCAGGAGCAGTGCATGGCTGACAGTATCAAACGCCGCTGAAAGGTCTAATAATATCAGGGCGCTTGGCTTTTTACTGTCAGCCATGCATCTTAGCTCATCCAGTACCGACAGCATTACTAGTTCTGTGCTATGGTGGGCACGAAAACCAGCTTGCCGCTCCTGGAGAAGGTGGTGAGATTCCAGGAGGGATGACAGGGATTTTAGTACGTGCTGTTCTAGTACCTTTGACAGAAATGGCAGCTGGGAGATTGGCCTGTAGTTCTTCAGGCTAGTTGGATCAGCTCCAGGCTTTTTTATCAGGGGTCTGACGCGTGCCTCTTTGAAGGTAGATGGTAATGATCCAGTGGCTAGTGAGGTGTTTAACAGATCTAAAATCTGGTCTTCTAGAATCGGTATTGCTAGCCGAAGGATGTCGGGCGGGCAGGGATCAGCGGGGGAACCTGATTTGGTGGATACTACAAGTTGTCTCAGAATGGTGGAATCAACTTCGGGGAAGCTGGTAAAGACAGGGATTGAAGAGTTTGAAGGAGGCAATTGTTCGATGTAGGGGACTGGGTTATCCTTCTTGATATCAGACAAGATGGTCGCTACTTTTTCGAGGAAATATCCTTGAAAGGTATCGCAGTCAATCAAGATATCTGCCTTTTCCTCCTTCTTACTCAGCTCTTTCAGAATTTGGAAGGTCTCTCTCTGAATGTTAGTAGCGTTGTTAATGCGTGTCTCATAATAATCCTTCTTGGCTGATATAATAAGCTTTTTGTATAATTGGAACGATGTTCTATATGATTCCCTGTCGGTATCCTTTTTGGATTTCCTCCAGCATCTTTCGAGGTAGCGAAGCTTTCTTTTTTGTTCTCGTAGACCTTCGGTGAACCAGGGGGCTCCTTTCTCTACACCTTTTATTTTTTGTGTCTTTTCAGGAGCTAGCTCATCGATTGATTGCCTAAGGGTGGTTATTATCATATCATATTTTGAGTCTAGGTCAGTACTATCAGAAGGGGTTGTAAAATTCTGTTTGTATTTGGGCAGGGCTTTGGCTAGGGTCTCAGAATTCACTTTTTTCCATTGGCGCACTTTTTTTGTTTTTAACGGTAGTTTGGCCTGGTAGATATTTTGCGGTAAGTCATATGAGATAAGATGGTGATCCGACCAAATACAGGGTGAAATACTTGTGATGACCGCTTTTGGTGTCGAGGACCAAATGAGATCTAAAATATGGCCTTTTATGTGGGTTGGAGCTTCCACAAGTTGTGTCAATCCAAGGGCGGTCATGGTGGTCTGTAATTTCTGGACTGACAGATCTTGATCACTTTTATCCCAGTGGACATTGAAGTCACCAGTTACCAGGATATTTTTATAACGTGTGCATAGGTCTGATATAATGGGAAAAAAGAGATCATTGAACATGGGGGTACTTTGGGGTGGGCAATATACTGTTAAGATAGTAAGACAGGAGTTGTTCATGGTAATTTTTATCCCCAGTAGGTCAACGGTATTTATGGTCTCTGATAAGATTTTGGTTACCATACATTGCCTTTTAAAGATCGTTGCTACACCCCCACCTCGGGCCCCCTCTGGTCGATTATGCCAGACCATATCATACCCACTGGGAAGGGCGGAGATGATATCCGGGGAAGAGGCATCACTCAGCCAGGTTTCGGTGAGTGTCAGGATATCGATAGTCTCGTCCTGTAGAAGGGTGAAGATTTCCAAGTGGTGTTTCTGCAGTGACCTGGTGTTGAGGGTGGCTAGCTTTAAGGGGGTTGAACGGCTTAAGTTCTTACAGCTAGAGATGTGCAAGATGTGATTTTCCTTGAGAGTGGCACATATAATAGGAGATAGGGTATACCTGTCAGATTTCAGTGCTAAGAGATCCACTGAGGTATAGCAGGTGCGTGTGCCAGAGTCCCTGAGCCCTGAGCCCGGTCGTGCGCGGACGGGCGCAGACGGGCGCAGACGGGCGCAGACGGGCGCAGACGGGCAGGACTCTGGCACGACTCCGGCGCAGGTCCGGCGCGTCCACTGGTCGCGTCCGCTGCGCGGAGCCATCACTGTCTGTTTTGATAGCGCTGTCGATGGCCTCACTAACCCAGCCCGACCCAAGATGGCCGCCAGAACCGGCGCCCAGCGCTCTCGGCGTCAATACTCAGCCGAGAGCGGGACCGGAGCTGCAGGGAAGGGGTAAATGTAAATTCTAGGCGCTGCTGAGCGCTGGGGGGTCTCAACACACCTATTGAGATCAGGTGTGAAATTTACAAGTAGCGAATATCAAAATGTTAAAAACACGATTTTAAAACAGGGAAAGACAAAAGACCTCCCGGCTTCCACCTCAGGAGGGGAAAAGTGCGTGCAATATCAGGATTACCAATTACCTACTCCTGGCGGCTTTTATAGCGCTGTCGATGGCCTCACTAACCCAGCCCGACCCAAGATGGCCGCCAGAACCGGCGCCCAGCGCTCTCGGCGTCAATACTCAGCCGAGAGCGGGACCGGAGCTGCAGGGAAGGGGTAAATGTAAATTCTAGGCGCTGCTGAGCGCTGGGGGGTCTCAACACACCTATTGAGATCAGGTGTGAAATTTACAAGTAGCGAATATCAAAATGTTAAAAACACGATTTTAAAACAGGGAAAGACAAGAGACCTCCCGGCTTCCGCCTCAGGAGGGGAAAAGTGTGTGCAATATCAGGATGATATTGCACGCAGTGTGTGTGCAGTGAGAGCCGCAGGAGTACAGTGTGCGGCTTAGAAGCAGGTAGTGCGTGCACTCCGTGCAGTGAGAGAGCGCATCATAGCACCAGGAGGGGCTCTGACTCTGGAGTAGATCGTGTGCAGTGAGGGGCTCCTGAACAGATCGTGTGCAGTGAGGGGCTCCCGAACAGATCGTGTGCAGTGAGGGGCTCTCGTGTGCAGTGAGGGGCTCCTGAACTGATCGTGTGCAGTGAGGGGCTCCTGAATAGATCGTGTGCAGTGAGGGGCTCCTGAACAGATCGTGTGCAGTGAGGGGCTCTCGTGTGCAGTGAGGGGCTCCTGAACAGATCGTGTGCAGTGAGGGGCTCTCGTGTGCAGTGAGGGGGCTCTCGTGTGCAGTGAGGGGCTCCGGACTCAGGATCCGACCTTTAACAGCAGGTCTGCCGAGTCCTGGGGTTCAGATAAGGGAAAAGGCTCCCCTGCACCTGCCGCTGACCGCGGCCCCCGCAGGGGGCCACTCGGCGGTCGGTGCCTTAGTGGCCCCGGGGCCCCGGTCACCCCTCCCCACTCCCTCCTTCGGGGGGGGGGCAGGGACACAGACTGGTGCCCCCCTCCGTGTCAGGGTCGGAAGTGACGCGCAATGCGCGTCACTTCCGGGCCCAGGTGTGAGGGGGAGGCTATTTAGCCTTCCCCCACCCTCACTGGCGACCTCTTTTGTCGCCCACCTCGCCTTTTGGACGGTCGCTGGCTGCTCGTCGCTGATTCCCGGGTTCCACGCCGCATCGGTCATCGTCGCTGCCCCCCTTTACCGGTGAGTCTTGTTGCTTCCGCTCCGCCCCGGCCCCGTCCCTGGGCAGTACCAGGTCGACGGGGCCCTGTGGCTTGGATGACCACGGGCGGAGGGGGCACAAGATCAAAGCGGGAGCCGAATTTGTATGTAGTGCGGCATGGATTTGTGCGGCGATGAGCAGTATGTTTAAGCGCCTGCGGGCGCCCGTGGGGGAGTGAGAGCATTATTGTCGGGTGCGCCGTCGGAAGTTTCAGCGTGTAGGGCACTGGCTTCGCTCCCCCCCCCCCCCCGCTTTTGGCGTCCATGCTTTGGGGGTCGCGCTTATCTTTCTCTCGCTGGCGATCCCGGTTAATGAGTACACCCAGCAGCCCAGTGTATCGAGTCTCTGTTCATTAACTCCCCCCCCCGCACAAGTAGAGGTGTCAATTCCCATTGCCGGGGTGCGGGTAGATCTGGGGGAAGGTCCCTATGAGCGGTGAGTAAGGGGGGGGCCCTCAGGCTGGCTGAGGGCGGGGGATGCTGCTCCGCGAGCGCGGCCGTCTCGGGCGTGCCACCCTCGTGGTCGCCCCGGCATGCCTGCGCGATGTAGGTTTAAACCAAAGGCTTAAGTAACCGGGTTCTCTGGTGAGTGGAGGGCACACAGCCTGACGTTCCACACCACCTCCCTCCCTCTGTGAGGGGTTATGCAAGGCCCGGTGACAGTCGCTGGGCTGCCCTACCAAGTGCACACTCTCTCTGCACTTGCTGCCTCTATCTGTGGAATGCGTTCGATAAAGATATCATTTTGGCCTGGAAGCCTGCGCCATTCTGCAGCTGCGGGGAAGACGTGCCATGGGGGCCATGCGTCTCGCGGCCTCCGGAGTCTTCGTCAAGCCCACCGAGCACGGCGAGGAGCTTGACAAACAGGAAAGTGTGAGAGAGAACGAGGGCACGCGACCGGGAAAGAAAATAATTACCAAGAATCTGAGCCTTCCGGGAAGTTACTATAGATCTGAGCCTTCCGGGAAGTTACACTTGCCTTGATTGGAATTCCCACAGGATTCAGGCAGTCAGGTTCACTGGGAAAGGTCTTAGATTTGTTGCAGTAAACCTTTATAACAACGAGATAGCGGGATCTAACATCTCTCTTGTTACTGAATTAGATAATAGGTTGGGCCAGGTCATAACAGGCCAAAAAAATGGGCAGCCACATGGGTCGGTGGTTATGGGTGATTATAATTGCCACTTGTGCCCGGTACTGGTCCAAATAAGCACAGATTGGTCCCGATGCCCTATGGAGAAGGGACCGCATTTCTCTCATACGCCGTTGGGCTCAGCTTTCAGAATGTTACGGTTTAAATATGACCTTGAACACACCATTAATATGGTAGGGATGCAGGAGGATGGCACACTCCCCCCCACATTTAAGGGTAGAGGATGCTCTTCCTTCATAGATTACATTCTGGTTTCAAGGTCCTTAATTAATAAGACAACTAGTGTAGGGATCGAATGGAGTGGCTTTAGTGACCATAACCCTCTTGTTTTGGAGCTGCAGTATATGGTGGGTCTAAGTATTAGAGTTCAACGCACCTTCACTGAGAGAGCAACAGACCAAGGCAGGAGACTAAAATGGGCTAAAATAGACGGGGAAAAGTTCTACAAGGGCCTGGTGGACGCAGGCATATTTGCTATTAATGATTGTTTGGACACAGAAGTCCGCGGACCGAGGATAATGGAAGCTTTCGACCAGATCGCTAATCTGGTCGATGGTTTGCTAAAGACTAGTGTCCCATTTAAGAACCACGGGAATCCCCGATGGTTCGACAAAGACTGCTCTAAAGCTTTGAGGGAGCTGAAAAGCTGCCTTAAAACTAAACCAAGGGTCCCCCACAAAGTTAAGGTGTGCAGAGAAATTTATAAAAAGGAAATTAAGAGGAGGAAAGTTGCCTTGCAGGCGGAAGCATGGGCAGATTTACGAGAAGCGGGGGAAAGAAAGGACCTAGCAGGCTTTTGGAAAATAATTAATAACCCAACTTTCCAGGAAAAAGATACCCCGGATATAGGGGCCAATATTCTCCCAGAGCAGTGGGTCAACCACTATAGGGGCCTGTACAATCATGAGCCTGGTTCTACTGTAGACCTACCGGCCATTCCAACTGAGGCTCCACTGGTAGAATTCTCCATTAAGGAGATCATTGCAGGGATTGAGGGCCTGACCAAAAATAAAGCTCCGGGGCCTGATGGAATCCCCCCTGATCTGTTTTTGAGTAACATCGAACTCTGGGCTCCCCTAATGACAAGGGTTATTAATACTGCTATCATCTGTGGCCTGCCCCCGTCTTGGTCCACGGCAGTAATTGCGCCGATTTTCAAAAAGGGCAACAGGGATGACCCAAAGTGCTACCGCCCGATCTCCCTGATTGATGTGTCAGCAAAACTTTTGGGGAGGGCAATTCTTAATAGACTGTCCGAGTGGACCGAGGAAAAAAACATCTTCTCGGACACTCAATACGGATTTAGGGCAGGGAGGTCCACTAGTGACCAGTGTCTGAACCTTTATTTGCTGACTGCCAAGTATACCATGGCTAGTGATGAATCCATTTACATGGGTTTCATGGATCTGGCAGCAGCATTCGATCACGTCAATAGGGAAAAATTGTGGGCCATGATGCTTAGTATGGGGATAGAGAGTGGTCTAATTAATATATTGAGGGAACTGCATAGTGACACCACCGCCAAAGTCCGCTTTAATAGGGAGGGGGGGCTGACTAGTTCTTTTCCCTGTAAGAGTGGAGTCCGACAAGGCTGCATTCTTGCTCCCTTTTTGTTTTCCCTTTATATTAATAATTTGGAGCAGTTTCTGTTGGGTCTGAAGGCAGATTGCCCAAGGGTTGGGTCGCGTCATATTCCTGTTCTGCTTTATGCAGATGACGCGGTACTGATCGCACGGACACCAAGGAGCCTACAAATCCTGATTGATGGTTTTGTTAGGTTCATGAGTGCCTTGGACCTTTCTGTAAATCTGAGTAAATCCTATGTGCTCCTGGCGGGGAAAAAAACCACCTCTAAATTTACACACAAAATAGGGAGCCACATTGTGGAAGAGGTCAAAACGTTTCCATACCTTGGTGTAACATTCGATGGTGCCCTGCGGTTTGATACCCTGGTGGAGGAACGTTGTGGTAAAATGATTGCATCTAACGGGGCAATTGCTAGCTATGGCAGGAGGCTAGGAAGATGGTCCCCGGAACAGGTGATAAATCTGTACAGCTCAGTATCATGCTCCAAGGTAATTTACGGGGCAGAAGTATGGGGCTTTGTCAATACCACTAGTATCCAACGTGAAGAAAATAAATATCTGAAATCACTCTTGAGGGTACCACAAAGTACTGCTGGTTTGATTGCCCATAGGGAGCTAGGGAGACCATATATAGAAGATTTGATAAAATTGAGGCCTATTATCGCTTGGTTAAAAATCTGGTACAATCCTGATGCGACACTTAGTAGAGAAATCTTATTGGACTGCCTAAAAAGGGACAAGTGTATGCGCATCCCCTGGCTCCTTTATGTGAAAAATACCCTGGAGGAGCTATGTTTTGGGAACCTCTTTACTCATCCTGTAACTATTGTAGCCCAGAATAAACTGCATGTAGGGAGAATTTTTCTTGAGCGGAAAAACCTACGCAGAGATGAGGCTGAAGGGTGTAGAAAGACAGTGAGGGCCCATCACCTAGTGAAGAGCGTGGAAGGTATGGAGCCATACTTGTTCCTCATGTACAATGCACAGGATAGGTTCCTGATGTGCCGTTTCAGATTGAACCTTCTCCCATTTATGTTGGCATCACCAGCGGGGTTTGCTACATCAATAGAACAGAAGGGGCCCTGCGGCTGCGACAACAGGTCTCCGCAAGACTCCCTTCATTTTGTTCTACTCTGCCCCTTTTACTCAATGCCCAGACGCAGATACCTTGTAAATATTTTGAAAAATGCTAATTTGGTCCACGCTAGGGAGGCACTTGTATTCTTACAGAAAGCTGAGGAACCCCAAACACTGTGTAGTATTATGAATTTTATCAAGGTAGCACTTCGTTTAAGGCTTACTAGAGGAGAAGACTGAAATGTTTTTATTTTAACTTTTAAGTGTTAAATATGGCTATATTGTTGTATTTATGTTTTGTTAATTCACTGTACAAAGAACCCTGAAATGTTTAATGACTTTTTAACATGTAAATATGAGTGTGCTTTTATGGTGTTTTTTAATCACCGAATAAAGATTCTTTGACTTGACTTGACTTGAATCCCACTGTGCAAATTAACATAGAAAAGGTGCTCTAAGTGAGAAACCTCTATTTTGTTGGTCGGCCAGCGCTCCGATTGTAACTGGCTGCTCTTAGACGCGCTACGTCGCGTGGGGAATGCCCTTTTACACAGTGCTAACTGAAGTGCTGCTCTGTCAGTTCCCTGAGAGGTCCCGTCCATTACAATAAACGAAGCTCCGCAAACAACTCCTGCTTTGTTACCCTCGAATACGTGAAACCTGTTTCTGGTGAGCACAGAAGCATGCCAGCTTTTACAGTAACTCCTTCGGCAGAGGCATGCTAACAACTCTTCGAGCTGAAGTGCACTTTGAAGAGATGTCCTCTAACTGGTTTTCCAGTGAAACGATTTATATTTAGTATTGCCTCTACATTTTATTTTGTTCCCTCAGCAATTACGAGGCCTCGCTGTATGTCAATTATTCTCGGGTGGTGGACTGTGATTCTGAACAAAACGCTTGATCTCCCCCCTGCCGACATTATTTTACAAATGATAAACATAGTAGTTTACACCACGGCTCACGAGTTCTAACTGTTCCGCATCTCGTTGGTGCTCGTTTCATCATTCTCCGCGCGTGTTGCGCATCAGAAATGAAGGCTAGGCTGGGCTGGTGGACGCACTGAATAGTGAAATCATGATTTTCAAACTGGCTCAGTGCAACCGCATCTATGAGGCATCGGATTTACAAATAATCGCTAACGGTATCACAAGGGACGGGGCGGGCGCTCACCTTGCATCATGCTTCTGCAGGCAGTGTCCGCGATGGCGGAGATGTGCAGCGCCATCTTGTGGCGCTTTTGCCCTTGCACATGTCCACAATCTCCTCAGAATAAATGGGTAAAATTCTTATATGGGTTGATGACTACGCAAAACAGGCCGGAGTAAGTCCGTGGCGCGAGGCGGGGCGCTGGGTCTCGAGTCTGCGCGGTGGCCCCGGACGATTCGCCTAGTCTCCCTGGGCCCGGCCATGTATGTGGTTGCGATGCTCTCTCGCGGCGCTCCGGTGCCTTGGGGGTTCGTGCGGCGTCTCGTGGATACGGTGCTCGTGCGCTGCGCGACAGTGCCTTTTGCACGTGCCCAGATTCGCGCGCATCAGACGATTCTGGACATTACGACACCCCCCTGCACCTCTAGCTGGCCTACCATTCGAGGGGCAAAACATATACATACCCGGATGCAGGCATTCGCGCTTCCATGTTTGTTTGGCCTCGCGACTTTTGGGGCCGGCAGGTTTGACGTGGTGGCCTTTCAGCTCCATACGCTGTGCTGGGGGAAGCGCCCCACTAAAGCGCTCCAATACCTTCGGGTCGAGTTTGCGCTATATAAATAGGCAACAATTTTCACAACCTTTCAAAGAGGTGCAGTTCTCGTCCAAGGGAGTGTGGTTAGCATGGTTGACTCAAGCGAGTGGGACAGGTACACAAAGTTGTGGCTATAAAAGATAGCTTGGTTTAGTTGTGTATTCCGTGATCAAATCACGTAATCGCCGCGACGAGGATGTGCCCACCTCCTGTGATCTTGGGCTAATCACTTGGCAGATGGCAGGCTCTAGTTCATATCACAGCGCCGCAGTTTGAGTTCGAGCAAAGTTCATGCATTGTTCACATTACGCGATTACGGCCATTACTAAACCCCCCGCACCTCCATGGATAATCTGGTGCGGTGCTCGCGTGATGCGGTACGGGAAGCGTGTAATTTGGTACGATTCTCTTAAGCACCCCCTGCTTGAAGGTGTAATGTAATTACGGTGCTCATGATGGCGGTGGACCTCGCGCACGTTAGTTGATATGGGAGCGGCTGGCCAATAAGCCACGCACCCGGCGCACGGTGGGAGCGGGCATGAGCGTGCGTGGGTCCTGGGCCCTGGGACGCTTGCTCGCAAGGTCGCAGGTTCAAGTTACATTGATTCTGTTTCCGTTGGCGTACCTTTCGTGGCGTACCCCTCACCCCCGCGCATCTTAGGTTTCGGGGGTCTCATGGGCTCGGTTTAAGTCACCCCCTGCTCACGCGTCGCACGCGGGAGCTATAGTGCGGTGTAAAGATCAATTACCGTCCGGCAGAGCACACATTTTAGTGATCGCGTGTCCGTCGGCCTTTCGTCCGCGGGGCATACTTCGCAATGGCGGTCGGCCTCGCGAGCAAAGTATATTAAGGGGGGTGCGGCCGGCTAAGAAGCCGCATACCCTGTGCCGTGGGAGCCGGTAGGAGACTAGCGTGGGTTCACGGCCCCAAAACACCAGCACTGCACGGCTGGGAGCTGCCTGGGTCCCCGCTGATCGCGGGAGGTGCAACACATGTGGCGCTCCCTGGTTAAGGTTATCGCCCCCCCTCCCGTCGGCTACGCTGCCGTTGAGGGTGGGGGGGCATGCAGTGGGCTGCGTGCGGCAGGCGCAATGGACCTGGCACGGGCATCGTTTAGTATGATACGAACCTTGTAAGCTCCCCGTGCTTGAATGTGTAATGTAAATAAGGTGCTCAGGTAAGGCGCTCCAACACCTTCAGCTTGCGCTATATAATTATGCAACATGTATTGCTGGCTTCCTATAAGGCAGATAAATAATACAAGTGCATGCAATTTTCACATACGCGATTACGGGCATTAATAAACCCCCCCGCACCTCAATGGAGAATCTGGTGCGGTACTCGCGCGGTTCGGTCGGGGAGAGGGTAATATGGTATGAATGTCGTAAACATCCCCTGCCTGAAGAGGTAACATAAATACGGTGCTCATGTTAAAGTGCTCCAATGCCTTCCGGTCAAGTTCGCGCGATATAACTATTCATCATGTAATTGCAGGCTTCCTATAAGGCGGACACATGATACCAAGACATGCACTGTCCACATTACGCAATTACGGGTATTACTAATCCCCCCCCGCTCCTCAAGGGTTAATCTGGTGCGGTGCTCGTGTGGCCGGGCACGGCGATCGTGTTATATGGTACGAATCCCCTATTCTCCCCGTGCCGGCTTGTGTAAGTACGGTGCTCATATACAGCGCTTCAATACCTTTGGCGTCGAGTTTGCGCGACACAAATATGCAACATGTATGCGCTGGCTTCCTATAAGGCAGATACTTGATACAAGTGCAGGCATTGTTCACAAAATTTGCACCAATACCTTCCGGTCGAGCGCGCGCTAGATAAATAGGCAACATGTGGTGGCTGGCTTCCTATGATGCAGACACATGATACAGGTACATGTATTACTCACAAGAAGTTGCTCGTGCCCACATTCGCGCGCATTAGGCGATCCCGGGCATTACGACTCCTCCTGCACCTGAACGGGTTATTTGGTCGGTGCTTGTGTCCGGCGCTCTAATAATTTGGTGCGCAGTACGGTTTGAGCTAATCACTAATCGACCGTGCCCGAATAAGGTATGTAAATACGGGGCTCATGTACTGCACTCCCAACACCTTCGGGCGGGCCACGCGGTGACTCTGGCCAGATAATTATTATCCACGTCCCTGATGATGTATGTATATACGGTGCTCATGAACGGCGCGCCATTACCTTCGGGTCGAGTTCGCGCGACATATAAGTGCTAATTACAGTAAGGGTCGCGCAGTCCGATCCTGACCACACGTGACCACGTGTCGCTCGTCTCCAACCTTTTGCTGAAAGGGGGCTTGGGTCGCTTGTCATTGTTGTTGTCTCGATACCCACCCCCATTGCTTACGGCCTCGCCCTCCCAGGTGCATCAGTCCTTGGGCAGGGCGGACCAGTGTGGGGATAGTCCTAACGTAGAACTGTCATTGCCATGTTAGTAACAGTTAAACACGGGTCGCTGCCGACAGTCTAAAAGAGGTATGCTTAAGCCCGCAACTTGGCCCCGCCAACATGCTTATGTGGGCCGCCTTCAACGGTCACTGATATGGGGAACTCACACATATCTAACTGTAACCTAGACACCCGGGTGGGTGCCTAGTCGGGCAGGGCAACGCAACCGAGATAGAATGGTAGTTATTATCTAATGCTAAAGGAAGTCTGGATTGAGCCACTAGATGGGTTAGATATGGGTGCAGCTCAGTGCCCCAATCGCATTGAATTCGGGGACGCACTGACATAGCGGCAAAAGAATAAGTGGTCACCACATAGCACATCACTAGGGCCTAAATCACGGCACAAGGTTACCGGCGTGATTGTCCAAGTGGTTACGGGTGCGCCGCTCGCGAGCGGATTGCAACCCGTGGTTTACCTCTGTCTCAAATCGACCGATAGTTCATGGTTAAGCCGATTGGCCTGCAGAACACTGAGCTGGGCACCATAACCAAGAGTTAGGCCTGCAGGAGGAGTAGCTGAAGGAACCATATAGGAATAGGTCCAGATGTACTTTGGGGGGCATTCCCCTGCAACCAAAGACAGATTTCGGGTTGCTTCAATGAAGACCTTCCACCCGGCTGGTGGGTGGTATGGTTGTTATATAGCAAGTGTGCGGTCGTTCAAAGTTTGGTAAAGACCACGTAGAGCCCCAGGGCATCAGGGCATTATTGACCGTGCAGCATTCGCTACGTTCAGAATAGGGCCGGTATTTCCACCAAAGTTTCCGGTTGGTTCCCACAGACTTGTCTGCTCCCAAGTTTATCCTCTAGGGGTAGAACTTGAGACTAAGGGGGCATTGCCTGCTTCGGCGGCACAAATAAGCGATAGCTACG
Organism: Triturus cristatus; assembly: GCF_964204655.1. Taxonomy (NCBI): domain Eukaryota; kingdom Metazoa; phylum Chordata; class Amphibia; order Caudata; family Salamandridae; genus Triturus; species Triturus cristatus. The sequence continues at coordinate 1,903,219,180 of NC_140589.1, forward strand.
CCGGGATGGAGTTACCATGCAGGTCCTGCCACCACTGGGTTCCCCCCAGGTGATGGGATCAAGTTAGGTGGGACCGCGAAGTCTACGGTTCTTGGGAAACTTCCTGCAGTAGGGCATTTAGCAACAGATAAGGTACCAGCATGTGAGTATCAGATATCTGCTTTCCAGCAGCACCGTGCCCTGGGAGCACACGCGTTGCCCTAACTCTGTGGCCCTCCCAGAAGGGAGCCGGGTAGCAAAACAAGTGAATAGGCTCCTTAGGCGGGCCTCTGGCCTTCAGCTGGGTGTAATCACCATCAATTGGAGATAGGCCCAGGCAAATGTTAAGTAAAACCCTTCTCGTCATAATAGTCAAAGCGGGCAGGCCCAGGATTGTGAATAGGTGTAACCTTCCCGCTGGGGGGCGAATAGTTATTGCACATCTTCACAGGCCCCTTTATTTCAACAGACCCTATCCGATTAGGATAGCGTCTAGGGATTGGGGACATAGATGGGGCCATCTTCAACTCCAGGAGCTATAGCTCACTGGTAAGTCTTGGGCCTGTGGTTATAAGGGATCTCACAGGGTTGAGTCCCGCGAACACTGTCAAACTGTCATGAGGTGGCAGAATGTCAAACTCTTCTGTCTGCAGGGATGGTTCCCTTCCAGCTAGTTGCAGGAGGCCTTAGATAGGAGAGGTGCAGGTAAGAGCTAGGTTGGTGGGGGGCCCTGGCTGCGACGGTTAGCCGCCTCCAGGGCTGTGGCGGAGTTACAGGGCGATCTGGAAGCAGGCCGGTACAAAGGGTACCTCTGCGCGGCACCACGTGGTGCCTGAGCCAAAACGAGGAGCCTCCAGAGAGGTCCCGGAAGCCGGTCGGCGCCCCGCTAGGCCTGCGGGCGGTTGTGGGCCTGAACAACCGGGGGCTTGCTATGCGACGCTCCGCCCCGAGAGGGGGGGTGTGAGTAGAATTTCAACGGCACGTGATCGTAAAAAAGAATCACTTGGGGGGCAGCACATGCGGGTCGTTCCCGTGCTGCCCGGCTCATCAGGCGGGCAGGTGAAGTAGATGGCCGCCTGCCCTTGGATCGCCCGTAAGATAACCCACCTATTACATATACTGGAATTATGTAATAAACCTGCAGCATTTGTTACCCACTTACAACTGTTTCTTGTGTTTTCATTGGGTAACCTAATTTGGGGGAGGGGGGAAAGCGGGGTGCCCCTGGGGGTACTATGCCGCTGACCGCGGCCACCGCAGGGGGCCACTCGGCGGTCGGCGCCTTAGTGGCCCCGGGGCCCCGGTCACCCCTCCCCACTCCCTCCTTCGGGGGGGGGGACAGGGACACAGACTGGTGCCCCCCTCCGTGTCAGGGCCGGAAGTGACGCGCAATGCGCGTCACTTCCGGGCCCAGGTGTGAGGGGGAGGCTATTTAGCCTTCCCCCACCCTCACTGGCGACCTCTTTTGTCGCCCACCTCGCCTTTTCCCTCCCTACCGCTTACCCGGCGTAGGCGTGGTTGGGGGGGGTTTTTCTGAGCGTTGTAATGTTTTCCTTTTCGTTGCAGGCGGAGTTACAGGGCGATCTGGAAGCAGGCCGGTACAAAGGGTACCTCTGCGCGGCACCACGTGGTGCCTGAGCCAAAACGAGGAGCTTCCAGAGAGGTCCCGGAAGCCGGTCGGCGCCCCGCTAGGCCTGCGGGCGGTTGTGGGCCTGAACAACCGGGGGCTTGCTATGCGACGCTCCGCCCCGAGAGGGGGGGTGTGAGTAGAATTTCAACGGCACGTGATCGTAAAAAAGAATCACTTGGGGGGCAGCACATGCGGGTCGTTCCCGTGCTGCCCGGCTCATCAGGCGGGCAGGTGAAGTAGATGGCCGCCTGCCCTTGGATCGCCCGTAAGATAACCCACCTATTACATATACTGGAATTATGTAATAAACCTGCAGCATTTGTTACCCACTTACAACTGTTTCTTGTGTTTTCATTGGGTAACCTAATTTGGGGGAGGGGGGAAAGCGGGGTGCCCCTGGGGGTACTATGTGTCGTGTCCTTTGAAACCACGGCTGCAGGCGCCTTCTTCCGGCAACAAACCCACCCCTGCCGGAAACCCATTAGTTTTCTCAGTAGGTAAGGGAACGGCCCTTAATACCAGCCGCCACGAGCACCAGTTACATAACACAAGGGTACATTCATTTTTGTTAGGGGAGGGTAAGCGAATCGCCCAGAATCACAGGAGATGGAACAGACGCCGAAACTCCAACGTGGTATCCCAGCTCCAGAATCAGCTACTCAGGCCCTTACGCCACAATTACATCGCAGACAGAAGGGGGGAACAAAACATCTCTCGCTCTGTGCCTTCCCCGGCTCCAGTCCTCCCACACCGACAACTCACCTGCAGCAGATCACACCGCGCACTCACTTCACGCAGCACTTCGGGATGAAAGTAACTCCATGGCTGGCATCCAGGGCATGTGTGGTCGCCCCACCCTGCCATTACCAGTGATGTCAGAGTGTGGCATGGGGAGGGGTCAGACGGGGGCAGTCTTAGCACACCTTCCAATCACCCCCACCCGACACGGTGGTAAGAGGTTTCAGGACGGAGGGATAAGGGGCGGAGCCTACAAAAAAGTTTGTCGTTATTAAAAATCAATTCAGGAATTAGCGTTAAGATGTCATTATGGATACATTGTATACATTAAGGCAGATCTTCTAACACGTCCCCAGCCTCCCTCACTCTCTGATTGACAGGAGTGTGACCCCGGGTCATTTTGAAAAGAGAAACAGAGATATGTTCGGCGGCTGCTCGGGGGAACAGAGACAAGAAAAGCTGAAAACAGACCCCATAGAGCGCTCCCGATGCGGATATTTTACCCTCTCACAGCTGCAGCTCTGCCAGGGACAGTCCAATACTCCTGGCTGTGAGAAGAGGTTACAAACAAGCATTGGCGCGGTGATTACAGACTGTAAATCATAGCTGCCAAGGGTTCAGGTTGCTGTGTGTGACATTTTCATAATTTCAGTGCAATTGTGAGTGACATTTCAATGACTGCGAGTGACACTTTCTTGCGAGCAAAACCGAGCAATGAAGACGATTGAGACCTATAAATATTAGAAATTAGACCCATCTGAGCAGCAAGAAACTCTAAAAAGATCGTAAAACTGCTGCTACACTCCAGAAATGGAAGGACGCAAACCAACCTGACACATGGACCCCAGACAGGCCACTTGTTACTGGTAGGAAGTCTTAGCTTCTGCTCCAGCGGGAAAGGGTACATTTACATATCCTCCCTGCGTCACAGACCCGTCATCACACTAACTCATTCACGCACGCATCCATTGGTAGGGCCCATAACACCAACACTCATAGTGACCACACCGTCATCCGCTCCACTCAACACGCATGCACAGACGTCACCCAAGGATTACACTGACACTTTCATTGTGGGTGAAGAACTGCTGCAGGTTTATTTCATACAACATAAGTATGACGATAAGTGGGTTATCTTACGGGCGATCCAGGGCAAGCAGCCCCTCGCTGCTCCGCCCGCCTGGCGAGCCAGCACGCACGGTGGGTCGATGCCCGGCAGTGCGGCACATATTTTCAGATCATCCACTGGATCACGTGATCTGTTTACTACTCCCGCCCCTTTTGATGGGGGGGGAGCGTGTTGTGGCACACCCCCGGTTGGTCAGGCCCCCCAACCGCCCGAAGGACTAACGGGGCGCCGTCGCGGTCTTCCCAGAACCTCCTTCGGCTCCCGGACCTTGGCTCGGGCACCCTTACTGTGCCTGACAGGGGTACCCTTACTGTACCGCCTGTCGCAGAGGTACCCTTACTGTACCCTTCTGCCTCCAGATCGCCCTGTAACTCCGCCTGCAACGCAAGAAAAAACATTAAAACATTCCAATAGCTTGCTGCCTCCGCCGCGCAGGGTAAGGGGAAAGGGTGGGAATTTGCGTGGCCAGGAGGAGCGGCGCAGGAAGCAGAGGAAGAACTGAGGGGGTGAGGCGCCTAAAAAGGGGGGTCTAGCCTCGCCCACCCTATTGGCACGCCTCCCTAAGGCAAACCCATTGGGGGCCTCCCCTCCCCGAGGCGCGGCCTCGCTAGCGAGGCGGAGCAGGGGGGGGGGCGGGGGGGAGGGGAGGCTCCGACGGGCGGCCACTAGAAGGCTGCCCTGCTGATGTCCCTCTGCGTGGGACGCGGGCAGCGGCATAGTGACCACACCGTCATCCGCTCCACTCAACACGCATGCACAGACGTCACCCAAGGATTACACTGACACTTTCATTGTGGGTGAAGAACTGCTGCAGGTTTATTTCATACAACATAAGTATGACGATAAGTGGGTTATCTTACGGGCGAACCAGGGCAAGCAGCCCCTCGCTGCTCCGCCCGCCTGGCGAGCCAGCACGCACGGTGGGTCGATGCCCGGCAGTGCGGCACATATTTTCAGATCATCCACTGGATCACGTGATCTGTTTACTACTCCCGCCCCTTTTGACGGGGGCGGAGCGTGTTGTGGCACACCCCCAGTTGGTCAGGCCCCCCAACCGCTCGAAGGACTAACGGGGCGCCGTCGCGGTCTTCCCAGAACCTCCTGCGGCTCCCGGACCTTGGCTCGGGCACCCTTACTGTGCCTGACAGGGGTACCCTTACTGTACCGCCTGTCGCAGAGGTACCCTTACTGTACCCTTCTGCCTCCAGATCGCCCTGTCACTCCGCCACAGCTCTGGGGAGGCTTCCGTCGCTGCCAGAGCCCCCCTTCCTCCCTTCGCTGTTATAGGTGCCCTGCCCCTGCGAGCCAGCTTTTAGTGGGCTAAATTATGGGTCCTGTTCTGTAACCCGTAAATGACGGCATTAATTTGCAACATTACTCAGAAGCCCAGGGCAGACTAACAAAGGATGTCTTTTGGCCCCACTGCCGTTCAGCTTAGACGTGAATGGTGTTCCTAACTTTCTTAGCGATGCCACTGCAGATCTTCCTAACGTAATTATGGGAAGATCTGGCACCTACATATGGAGCCAGAATTGAACCATAGCTGAAATTCTTCATTCCATCGATTCCCATCATATCCTAGCACGAAGAAAGTTTTAATTTCCACTTCGTCTACAAAGGTGATGTATTGATAGCGTCATGGTTCCCGAATTGCTGCTGCTGCGAAGATTGCATGATTTCTCGGCAGGGCAAAACATTGAACTTAACTGCTATATGGACGCCTTTTATCATGACTCCCGATAAAGCCAATATGACTGACTGAGCTGCCGAAGAATATATCTCTCAGCTCGAGGACCCAAATTTGTGAACGTTTCCCAACTCCCTGGCTCCAAGGAAAGGCTGAGCGAGAAGAGCAACACCTAAATCTGTTTCTCAGGCTGGAAAATATGGCATCGGTAACAAGGCATTGGTGAAATAGGCGCTTATGAACCTGCAATCCTATTAAGAATTTTCAATTGGCCAAATATGGGGCCTTCCTGGCTTAGAATTGTGTTCCCAACAGCTACAGCACAGTAAGCAGGGTGAAGGTATCGTGTGAGTTCACCGCTTTCCCTACGTATATAAACACAAGCTGACATCACGGGTATCTAATGAGGGGATGGGCCCTTAAAAGCTGTGAGCATCAGAAAGTATGGGGGCAACAGCCTCTGTCTATGTGCTCTCACCCAGCACACGGGAAACATAAGCTCACTGTCCCTGGCTGCTTCATGCCACTGCCTCTGAATGGTTACTGCTACAAACCTTAGCTGGTGACAGCATTGTTGGCAAGTGATTCGCTGAGACAATCCCACCTTCCTACAGCATGCCAGTCCAAATAAATGAACAATCGATAAAACTGCTAACTGCCATGTTTACCTTTTCGGCCATTAATTCCCTAAGTTTTCTTCCTTTCACATCGTATTATCCTATTGTTTACTACAAACTGACCCATATCTTAGCAACATCGCCTCGTTGTAGCCTTTCTACTTGCAAATTAATTTACATTAAATTGGACGATAGAGTCTTATACTCGTCCCGCTGTTCATCCCAATCTTTTCTTGCTCTCCACTGGGACAGCGTACCCAATTTCCTTGCTTGTTGAATAGAAGCTAGCTTTTAGGCTTTATTGCTGCTGAAAGGAGCTAATAGGTTTGCCTACAGTTCTTGTTATACCGGTGTTGCTGTGCTATAGGTAATTCGTGGCACCGACATAGTGGCTTGAAAAAGAAACTTCTTATTTTATCAAATAATATGTTGTGAGCCCCAGTTATGATTTTGTTCACATCTTCATAGTTGGCAGTGTCTCTATCTTGCCAATACCTCGGTCACGTCTGCCTTTAATGATGACAATACATCTGGCTTTTCCGCTAGCCTTGCCCATTAACCTGTCAAATGTCAGTGGAAGGCAGCACATCTCTGGTCATGCTCATTGCAGAAGGTGTTAAGCCCTTTCCATTACTAGAAAGTTTAAGTGCAAAATTCAAGAGGTATGGACTCTCTCTGCTCTCTCAATTATTACCATGTAGATGAGGGCCTGCCATTCGGGGTGTCAGGTTGAAGTATGCACAGGTAATTGACACTCATTCTGGGGTGTCTGGTTGACACTCTCCCACGTGCAGTGCTGTGAAATGTTTGAAGTAGTTCATCAATTCAGCCAGCCACCCCCCTAGGTGGCACTCCAAAACTTCTGCTAGTGTAAAACCCGGTCACACCTCCAGTGCAGTAGAATTTAGTAATTCACGACACTGACAACCCCAGGGGCCTGCTGCTGGGCTGTGTATATGCGGCCCAATATCACCATGAACAATTAGCTTGGAGTGGATGGGTGTTAACCTAGACTGGCTGAAGGCAGAACCTTTGACAATCACTCCTGACAAGATGTGCCAACGCAGGTGGAATAAAGAGTTATCGAGCCCACCTTACTTCCTTTCCCAGTTCGACACAGGTCGAAGAAGATGCCCCTTCCAGAAAGGTCATGGCCTTATCCCTGAAGCCTATCCATACAGCATTCTACCGGAAATCTACAGCATTGCTTTGTAAAGCTTTTTCTGGTTCCATAATTAATTATGTTCGATATGCTCTCCCTCAGTTTGAACAAAAATCTTAGCTAATCGTACGCCTGCCTAATTCCCAGGGCTGGCTGGCTTAATGCTTTACGCCTGGAATTGCCCCACCAAATGTGGCCTTGCACTGAAACTCAACTGGGTTGTCTCAACTTGCCTTTTAGAGCTAGAAACGCCCCGTGCTCCTTGTGCTTACTAAATGGACCCGCTCCTTAGTTTCCAGCACACAATGCACTTAAATGTCATCTGGCCCTGGTGCCTATCAAACAACAGTGACAGCCTCTGTCACCTTCCTACAATACATAAACAAACATCACAAGGTCGCAGAAGCGGCAAGCCAGGCTACGTCTCGGTAAACCATGTCACTCTGTGCTTTCCCTGGCCTCCCTGTGGAACAAGGTAACATATCTATATATATATATACCCTCCCATATCCTGTTGCACCACTTGGGACACATAACTTCGTCCCTTCGTACCTACAGGCATGGAACTAATGCCACAGAGATTCCCCCCTAGTACCTGATAACCCTAATAAATCCTGGATTTTGGGACAAAGATACCAGGGAATAAATGCAAAGGGGCTCTCCAGTGCATGTGAACCCATGTCATTGCGATTAGTAACTGTTGCTCTGTTTGAGCTAGAACATGCGACTTTACTCATTTAATCCAATAATCAGCAAAGCATGCTGGAGATGAAGGAATATGTGGCCGGCCCAAGGATATACAAAATGAGCCACGGCATTGCATGGTTCCAGAGACATGGCTGAGTGAAGCGGCCTCACGACTTTTGTGACCGTGCAGCGCAGGTACGACTGGCCCTCAAAATGTATTTTAACTGACAACACAAAGATGAAGCCCTACATGTGTACCTACGGAAAAGCTGCTGTATTGCCAGCGGCGCAGGCGTCTGCATAAGACACTGCATAAGGGCATAAGCAATGTGGGTTTTTATTCCTATTAAATGCGTGCCTATGCACGATGCTGCCGGGTGCACCACAATGCAAGCTTGCCTGTATCACAAGAAACCTTCCCTAACTTGGACATACCAACATCCACTTCTAGTGTCCTGCCATGTCATCTATTCCGAAGCTGGCTAACGAAAACTACCATTGGCTAAAGCTAGTAAAACTAGACCCATTGTGCTTCCCAACGCTTGTCTTGCCTAAATTGCAACAGCAGACGTTAGAAAGCGGCCGCCATTCACTGTATAATTATGCGAGAGTCCCACCACATTGCCTGAATGTTCCTGGCCACCCACAAGGAAGAATTGCACAGGAGATGCACACTGGAAATGCTCTAGGACGAGAAATGCCGTCTGCCTGCAGCCCTAGCTAGCCCTATGTTTCTCAAAACGCTCACCATCAACCGTAATGAGTACAGACTCATCATAGATCACCCAGTATAGTTTAAGGTTGCTTGGTGCTGGAGAAGCACAAGCTCAGGCGATTTCTAGCCAAAATAACCCTCTTTGCAACATTAATCAATGTTCTAATAATGAATGTTTTGCGATGTGTGTGCAGCCCTAGGATGAGCGTTCGTAGCTCACTGTTGACTATTAGGGCTTTAAGATATACCTTGCAAGTAACAAAAGGATGCCTCTTTTGAACACAGTAACCCGCTGACCTATTTACATCATACGCACTCTGAAATCTACTTGGCACATGTTCTTTGCAGCCTGCATATAAACCCTCTGCCCTAACTACACCGAAGTCAAAACCCCCCCACTATACAAATTCCTGATCTCTCTCCAAGAAGATAACGAATCCCCCGAGTTATCTAGACATTAATGTGAGGCCTGGAATTGCCACGGGAAGAAACGCAGCATCCGGTGCTTAAGCATAATAAACTTCAAAAACCCGGCAGGAGGAGACGGCAGGGAACCGCGACGGGGGACAAGATAGCTGAACATGGTGGCATGTCAAGAAAACAGAGATCGGTGGTGACCCTGAAAGGAATAACTGTCTTATGAGAGCAGCGCCTGCTGGGCGTGAAGGGCAGTGTGCAGCCTGCCCTCGAATGGATCCTGTCCGAACAGTGTAGGGGGGTTAGCAGTAACGCTATGGAAGGGTGGACATATTAGAGCGAGGTACACTCAGTGGCACCGGGGCAGTGACGTATGACCGTGAGCTAGAAGACGCAACCCTTTCTACGATAATGACTGGTTCCTACCCCCCCCCCCCGCATCCTCATAACGAATGTAATCTCGGCAGGGTTTGTACTTCATTATTCAAAGGCCAATAACATTAGTACCCTCACGTTGCGAAACAAAGCAGCTATATTAAGAGCCAAGAGTCATTTTTGTTTATGCTCTACATCCTGAACTAATAGTAAGCCGAATAAAAGGGTTGGTAAGTGACGGAGGAACTAGGGCCATAACATTTTCGCCCACAGCTACATTACCTATTTCAAATACAGTTACTATGCGGATGCTCCCTTTTCCATCACTTGGCAAGAGCAATTGTGTAGCGATGTGGAACTACAATGCAGATCAACAACTGGAACGTTATAATAATGTCTGCTAGCGGAGTGCATGCAGTTCTGGAATATCCAGACTCCCCGTTATAAATTGCAAGTAACAAGAAGGATGCCTCTTTTGAAGACAGCACACCGCCGACCCACACGCATCTCGTGCCTCCCGACACCTCCGCCCGTCCGTCTCGCGAGTAGACGGGCGCCAATTCCCTGGTTTCACCCCTTTTCCCAGCCCCTCGTTCAGCAACCATGCATTCCCACGCTGGGCCGAAGTTCCGGACCACAGCCGTCTGCAAAAGGAAAGTCTGGCCCCAGAAACCCGGTGCAGCACTGGGGACAACCACACAACAACGCTCCTTGTTTGCTTCCTCGCACTTTCTGACGCCACACAACTATCAGTGTAGAAGTCCCGATGCACTCCTAACGCTTTTTTTTTTTTTTTTTTTTTTTTGATAGAAACCAAATGTGTGGTGTAGCATGTCCATTCAACTTTGGAGCATTCATCCGCAGCAACAGCACCATCCTTCCATACTAGAGGCACACAAGAAAACCACGTTATACCAATATGGCTCCAAACGAGCCCGAGAGCAATCACACTGCCAAACAACTCATCAAAATAATGATTGGGAAACGCTGGGAAACAAACGTCAGTCGCCAGTTCTGTGCCATGGAAACCAATCATGTCTGCTGCACTGAGCCTGCTGCTCGCAGCGGCATGTCTGCACCCAGCCTGCCCGAGGATACCGCCCATTAACCCTCTGCCCGAACTCCACCGAAGACGAAACCTCAAATATACAAATCCTGCTCGCTCTCCATGAAGACAATGGATTCAGGTGGAGCGACCATGTGGGGAGTGCCTCTGTTGTGTAACTGGTGCTTAAGTAAAGCGCTCCAATACCTTCCGGTCGAGTTCGGTTACATGAAACTGCAACAACACTTCAAATTCAGGGCATATTCAAATTCAAAGCGGGCCCTGAAAGGAGCAAGTGACACCCTTGATAAATCTCCCCGTAAACAAAAGATTAGGAGGTAAGTGTTAGAAATGAGGGGGCTCTGGTTGACGCAGGTGTGAACCCACAACAAGCAGGGACCCTTTACTTCTTGTCAGGGCGAAGGATGACTCCCCAGAATAACCCCTGCTCACCCTCTAGGTGCGTGGCGCGAGCAGTCTAGGCTAAGTCTCAGGCGTACACGGTTAAGCAAGTGCAATAATACATACAGTAAACCCCTTGCATGCACCACAAACGGACACCAATCAGGAAGTATATAAAAATAAGATTTTATGTAGTTTCAGCAGATTCAAATACAAGGCCCAGTAACGTTGAACTGATGGGGCCACAATTCTCGGAAATACGGTCAAGTTCTCTTGGTTTTACGGAAAGTTCTTTAGGCGGGCACAAGGTAACTGTAGGCCTCAGCGCACTTCGTGCTGAGGCAGCTCCCAGGGAGCACACAGCAGATGACAGGGAAATAAGAACGTTGCGGACCCTGGATCCGATGCGAGCTCGCGGTCGAGTTCGTAAGTACAGTACCTTGTTTCTTGACGCAAAGGCGGGTGCGGGATTTCAGCGGCTCTTCGACGGAAGAGCGAGGCGGCGTCCGGGGCTCCCACACTTCACGATGGAGGTCTGATCTTCAGGCTCACGACAAGAGCGGGGTGTTGCAGGTGGCGGGTGAACAAAGCAGGGCAGCCGGGCACGCAGATGCGTCCGGGCCGTCCGAGGCTTGGAGATGCTCACAAACGCCGATTCCGGCGGGAGGGTGAAGGTGCACAGCGAGCCTCCAACGAGCGAGGTGACGGGGCAGCCCAGCACAGCGTAGGGGGAGCGGCTCCGATCGAGCGAGGCTCTTCCCAAGGCGGGGGCGGCTAAGCAGTCCTGGTCACGGCTCAGGGAGGGACTGGGCACGAGGGTCACAGCTCCGGCGAGGGAAAGGACACCACAGTCCAGCAGCAGGCGAGTGAAGATCAGGTAGAGCCCAATGGTCCTGGGGCTCAGTTCAGGGGGCAAGCTCAGTTCCAAGCCCTTGGAGATCGTTTTGGAAAAGCACAAGTCTTGAAAGTAAAAGTAAAGTAAAAGTCTTCAGCAACAGTTTCTCTTCTCTCCTTTGGCAGCAAGGTCACCACTGCAGGCCAATCCCCCAGGATAGGGACAGTCTTCCTCCTACAGCTTTCCCGGTGCCTCCTCCTCAGGCAGAGATTCTTCTTGGTCAAAAGCGGATCTAGTTTCTCAGGAGCAGGGCTCCTCCATTTATACAGCAAATCTTTTTTTCTCCCAGGCCAGGGGGGCCCTTGCCTAGTTCAGTCCGGTTTCTGAGCACTTTGTTTACGTGATGCAGGCTTCTTCTTTCAGAGTGCAGGGCAGAGTCATCAGACGCTCCACAGGGGGCGGAGCCGGTATTGAGGTAGCAGAGCACTGTCCTATTCAGAGCCTAGGAGCACTCCTCCCACCCATCTACCTGTCGATCGTCCTATTCATTACCAGGCTACCTAGCCCTGCCCATCTGGGTACCCCCAGCCCTGTCACTCATACCAGCCAGTCATCAGATACACATCACGCAGAGGCGGCTGAAAGGTTTAGGCAAGCAAAGGCCAACTTTCTAAAAGCGGCATTTGCAAACCCGGAATATTAAAATAAACCTTGCGAAAAGATGTACCTTATTATTCCGAGTTCAGGCATACTAAACTCGATCTCCTACCATGTTCCCTGGGTCGGTTAGGATCATAGGGTGTAATAATCCAGGCCGCCCATACTGGCCTATGAGAACAGGGTAGCCTTGCAGTAGTGAACAACAAGATGGCGGTAATTCACTACTAGGACATGCCACGCATCCAGGCTTGTCCTACCTTAGGCGTACAATGCACCCTGCCCGTGGGCCTACCAGAGGGGTGACTAACATGCAGCTAAGGGAAGGTTTCAGGGACCGGCAAGTGTGGGCACTTGTCGGTCGGCGTGTCAGTACCAGACTGCACGCAGGTTCTGCGATGGCAGACCTTAGACGTATTTTACCGGCCGCATCTGTGGGTGGCACAACCCGTGCTGCAAGCCCACCAGCGGTGTTTGCCTTTACATGCCCTGGCGCTCCTGGCGCACTTTACTGGGGTCTGATAGTAAATCAAACAATCCAATCATGGAATCCAACCAACATATACAATTTACATAGGGAGCACTCGCACCGTGACACTGGTTGGCAGTGGCACAGCGCGCTGAGCGGCCAACACCATAAAAACACATGAGGCACAGCGACAAAAAGAGGAAGGGAGACTCACGCCAAGGTGCCAGGTCTAACACGTGTCCCCTCCAGCTGAAAAGTGGGGAGAACTACCCTACCCCAGGGAGTTCCTCATCACTAAGGCGGAAAAATCTGGACAGACCGTCAGCATTGGCGTGATCTGTACCAGGGCGATGTTCCACCGTGAAATCCATACCCTGTAGGGAAATGGACCACCTCAACAGCTTTGGATTCTCACCCCTCATATGCATCAACCATCTGAGGGGCCTGTGGTCCGTCTGAACCCGGAAGTGAGACCCAAACAAGTAGGGTCTTAGCTTCTTCAGCGCCCAGACCACAGCAAATGCCTCACGCTCAATAGCACTCCACCTTTGTTCCCGTGGAAGTAACCTCCTGCTAAGAAAGGCTACGGGTTGATCTAGGCCCTCCTCATTAATCTGTGAAAGAACAGCCCCCACACCATGCTCTGAAGCGTCTGTCTGAACGATAAACTCTTTGGAGAAGTTGGGAGCCAAGAGCACAGGTGCCGTGCACATAGCAGTTTTCAAGGCCTCAAAAGCTTTCTGACAGGCGTCAGTCCAGATCACTTTCCTGGGCTGCTTCTTCGAAGTCAGCGCTGTCAAGGGGGCAACCATGTTGCCATACCCCTTGACAAACCTCCTGTAGTACCCGGTGAGACCTAGGAAGGCTCTCACCTCCGTCTGGGTTTTGGGCGCCTCCCAATTCAGGATGGTTTCTATCTTGGGCTGAAGGGGTGCCACCTGGCCACTCCCAACTTGGTGTCCCAAGTACACCACGGAACCCTGCCCGATCTGGCACTTACTCGCCTTGATCGTGAGGCCTGCCGTGCGCAGCGCCATCAACACTTCCCAGAGGTGACGCAAGTGTTCCTCCCAAGTGGAGCTGAACACTGCGATGTCATCCAGGTAGGCTGCACTGAACGAATCCAGCCCAGCCAACACCTGGTTGACCAATCTCTGGAAGGTGGCAGGGGCATTCTTCATCCCAAATGGCATAACCCGGAACTGGTAGTGCCCATCCGGGGTGGAAAATGCTGACCTCTCTTTGGCCCCCTCGGTCAAGGCGATCTGCCAATACCCAGACGTTAAATCAAACGTGCTGAGGTAGTTGGCAGCCCCTAGCCGATCGATGAGCTCATCAGCTCTGGGGATGGGGTGTGCGTCGGTCCTAGTGACCGAATTGAGTCCTCTGTAGTCCACACAGAACCGGAGTTCGGGTGTGGCTCCCGGCGCTGCAGCCTTTGGGACCAAGACCACGGGGCTGGCCCAAGGACTGCTAGAAGACTCAATTACCCCGAGGGCAAACATCTTGGAGACCTCCTCCTTGATGCAGGTCCTCACCCTGTCAGTCACCCTGTAGGCCTTGTGCCGCACAGGTGGACTATCCCCAGTGTCCACATCATGGACGCACCAATCAGTGACACCAGGGACCAGGGAAAATAGGTCAGAAAACTGTCCCAGCAACTGGCGACAATCATTCTGTTGCTCAGGGGTCAGGGTGGAAGAGAGGATGACACCATCCACTGACCCATCTTGCTCCTTGGCTGACAGGAGGTCAGGAAGAGGTTCTGTCTCCTCTTCCATTCCAGCATCTGTTGCCAAGAGCATGCCCACTTGGGACCTCTCCAAGTGGGGCTTGAGGCGGTTGACATGTAGGACCCTTAAGGGGTTCCTAGGAGACTTCAGGTCCACCACGTAGGTAACAGGACTCTTGCGCTCCACCACCTCAAAGGGACCGGTCCACTTATCCTGGAGCGCACACGGTTCCACGGGGGCCAAGACCCATACTTTCTGTCCAGGCTGAAGCTCTACCAGAGTGGCATTCTGGTCGTACCACCGCTTCATCTCCTCCTGGCTGGCTTCCAGATTTGCCTCAGCAAGTTGCCTGAATCGCCTAGTCTGATTCCTGAAGGCCAGCATGTAACTATATACATTCTGGGGAGGCTTCCTGGGAGATTGCTCCCAGCCTTCTTTGACCAGACTTAGAGGTCCTCTGACTGGGTGACCATACAGAAGCTCAAAGGGACTGAACCCCAGAGACTTCTGTGGCACCTCACGGTAAGCGAAGAGAAGGCATGGTAAGAGGACGTCCCACTTACGCCTCATGGCTCCTTCTAGGCCCATTATCATGCCTTTGAGGGTTCGGTTGAATCTCTCAACCAACCCGTTTCCTTGGGGGTGGTAAGGGGTGGTGAACTTGTAGGTTACACCACACTCTTGCCAAAGAGATTTCATGTACTTGGACATGAAATTGGTACCTCGGTCAGACACCACCTCTAGAGGGAATCCCACTCGGGAGAAAATTCCCATCAGTGCCCGTCCCACCACGGGGGCCGTCACTGTCCTTAGAAGAATGGCTTCCGGGTACCGGGTGGCATGGTCCACCAGGACCAGGATGAACCTATTGCCCATCGCTGTCCTGGGGTCCAGTGGCCCTACAATGTCAATCCCCACTCGCTGGAATGGGGTACCGACCACAGGGAATGGCTGGAGTGGAGCCTTCTGCTTCCTTCCACTCTTTCCACTTGCCTGGCAAGTCTGGCATGTCCTGCAGTGAGTATCTGAACTCCTGCGCATTTGAGGCCAATAAAAGTGGGTGACAAGCCTTTCAAAGGTCTTGTCCTGCCCCAAATGCCCTGCCAATGGCACATCGTGAGCCAGCCCCAGTAGGAAGGCTCTGAAGACCTGGGGTACCACCAGCGCACGGGCTGACCCAGGCTCAGCAACCTTAGGCTCTGTATATAGGAGGTCGTTCTCCCAGTAAACGAAATGTGATCCTGACTGATCACCTGCGGCCTGGTCTGCAGCCTAATGCCGCATACCCACGAGAGAAGGGCACTCCTTCTGTGCCTTGCAAAAGTCCTCCCTGGTGGGACCCCCTTCCTGCTGCCAATGGGTCAGCTCCGGCAGGTCTCCCAGTTCAGCTATCTGCTCCCCTGTAGGCTCCAGGGCATCCCCCTCAAGGTCTGCTTCCTCCTGGACCGTGGGAACTTCAGGGGCCGGCTTCCCGCGCCCCTTGCTCCTTCTCTCTGAGGCCGGTTCCTGGGCCTCCCTCTCAGGCTCCAGGACCTCTTGAGTACCTCTACTGGCTGCCATGGACCGTGTGGTGACACACGCCCAATCCGGCATACCCAACATCTCCAGGTGAGCACTCCGCTCCACCTTAGCCCAAGGTGAGCTCTCCAAATCGTTCCCTAACAAACAGTCTACAGGCATGGCGGGCCTCACAGCTACCTGAAGAGTACCAGAGACCCCCCCCACTCAAAGGGAACCTGAGCCACCTTGCAGTGTCTCTCTGTGTTGTCAGCGGCAACAACGGGATAGAATGCATTGGGGACCACCTGCTCCTGAGACACCAGGTGACACCGGACAGCCGTCACACTGGCTCCTGTATCTCTAAGAGCTTCCACCCTATGGCCATTTATGGTCACCCACTGCCTGTACTTCTTAGTGTTCTCAGGCAGCTGGGTTGGAGGGACCACTTCACGGTCTCCTAGCGAGACCAGGGACATCTCTGCGGGACCCCACCCACCTTGGACATCCCTCTCCTCCCCCAAGGCTACACTAGTCACCTGCCGGGGTGGAGCACCAGTGGGTGCTGGTTTACCAAACAATGGACATTTTACATCAGAGGCAAAATGCCCCAAATTGTTACACCTGTAACATCTTACGGGCCCCTTTGGAACAGGAGGACCTGTCGGGCCCCAAGTCGGTTTCTGGGGTGGGGGAGGCTGAGAACCCTTCCCTTGGTTCCCTTGGGGACTATTTTGGGGCCCTTTTTGGAACTGCTTCTGTTTACCCCTGTCCCCCCCACTCTTCTGCTGGGGACCCTGCCCACCTTTGGCGGAATCTCCCACGGTACCCTTGTGGACCCTGGTACTGACCCAGCGGTCCGCCTCCTCAGCAAGCTTCCTCGGGTTAGTCAGCTTACTATCGATCAGGTGCTGGCGTAGCTCAGGAAAACAATTACTGGACAAGTGCTCCCATGCCATTAAATCAAGAAGCCCTTGATAATCATTTACCTTACTACCCTTTACCCAACCATCCAGCGCTCTGCAAAAGAAAGTCACATACTCCACATACGTACTATTGGGAATCTTAGTGCAACCCCTGAACCTCTGTCTATATAACTCAGGGGTCAACCCATACCTAGCCATCAATGCTTCCTTCATATGGGCATAAGAATTACGAACATCAACAGGTAAATCTAACAGTGTGTCCCGCCCTTCACTCAGGAACCTTCCCCACAACCCCGCTCCCCAATCTTTCTCAGGGACCCGGTGGGAAGACATGGCTACCTCGTAGGCTCTGAACCACTGCCCGATGTCGTCATTCCTGAAGAACTCCTTCACTACATCCTTGGGAATATAAACTCTTGGTTCCGCCGGTACTGGCGGTGTGCTGCCACCAGAGGGATTAAGCTCCAAACTTTTTGCTTTCAGCTCCAGCTCCCTCAGCTTCATGTCATGCTCTAATTGTAGTTTCTTTTCTTCCATGGCTAATCTTTGTTTTTCCATATCCATCTGCCCATGAAGTTTTGCCATTTCCACCTCGTGTGCCCGGGTTGCTGCCCTGTCCGCCAACTCTTCTGGCGACAGGCATCTGCCAAACTCATGGACACTTTCTGGTGGAACCACTTCCACCTGATTCTCTGGTGCTTTTGACTCATACCAGGCCCTCAGCGCCTTCACAAATTGTTCCTTCTTTTTCAATCCAGTTTGGGCAATCCTGAACTTGGAGCAAAGACCTTTCAAGTCTTCATTGGTACGATTCAGAAGTGCGTCTTCTTCCCAATCTACGTCTTCAAATCCAGAGATTATGGAAGCCGCCCTTCCGGCGGAAAGTGAACCAGGCATGGCTCTAACAACGGAGACTTTTGGCAAAACAAAAACAAATGCTAGCCTTGTGGCTGTGTTACTGGTCTGCTCTCACTACGTGGTGATCAGTGGTTCACTATACGCAAACCGCAAATGCAAATCCGTAAATCCCCACCGCTGCCACCAATGTTAGAAATGAGGGGGCTCTGGTTGACGCAGGTGTGAACCCACAACAAGCAGGGACCCTTTACTTCTTGTCAGGGCGAAGGATGACTCCCCAGAATAACCCCTGCTCTCCCTCTAGGTGCGTGGCGCGAGCAGTCTAGGCTAAGTCTCAGGCGTACACGGTTAAGCAAGTGCAATAATACATACAGTAAACCCCTTGCATGCACCACAAACGGACACCAATCAGGAAGTATATAAAAATAAGATTTTATGTAGTTTCAGCAGATTCAAATACAAGGCCCAGTAACGTTGAACTGATGGGGCCACAATTCTCGGAAATACGGTCAAGTTCTCTTGGTTTTACGGAAAGTTCTTTAGGCGGGCACAAGGTAACTGTAGGCCTCAGCGCACTTCGTGCTGAGGCAGCTCCCAGGGAGCACACAGCAGATGACAGGGAAATAAGAACGTTGCGGACCCTGGATCCGATGCGAGCTCGCGGTCGAGTTCGTAAGTACAGTACCTTGTTTCTTGACGCAAAGGCGGGTGCGGGATTTCAGCGGCTCTTCGACGGAAGAGCGAGGCGGCGTCCGGGGCTCCCACACTTCACGAGGGTGTCTGATCTTCAGGCTCACGACAAGAGCGGGGTGTTGCAGGTGGCGTGTGAACAAAGCGGGGCAGCCGGGCACGCAGATACGTCCGGGCCGTCCGAGGCTTGGAGATGCTCACAAACGCCGACTCCGGCGGGAGGGTGAAGGTGCACAGCGAGCCTCCAACGAGCGAGGTGACGGGGCAGCCCAGCACAGCGTAGGGGGAGCGGCTCCGATCGAGCGAGGCTCTTTCCAAGGCGGGGGCGGCTAAGCAGTCCTGGTCATGGCTCAGGGAGGGGCTGGGCACGAGGGTCACAGCTCCGGCGAGGGAAAGGACACCACAGTCCAGCAGCAGGCGAGTGAAGATCAGGTAGAGCCCAATGGTCCTGGGGCTCAGTTCAGGGGGCAAGCTCAGTTCCAGGCCCTTGGAGATCGTTTTGGAAAAGCACAAGTCTTGAAAGTAAAAGTAAAGTAAAAGTCTTCAGCAACAGTTTCTCTTCTCTCCTTTGGCAGCAAGGTCACCACTGCAGGCCAATCCCCCAGGATAGGGACAGTCTTCCTCCTACAGCTTTCCCGGTGCCTCCTCCTCAGGCAGAGATTCTTCTTGGTCAAAAGCGGATCTAGTTTCTCAGGAGCAGGGCTCCTCCATTTATACAGCAAATCTTTTGTTCTCCCAGGCCAGGGGGGCCCTTGCCTAATTCAGTCCGGTTTCTGAGCACTTTGTTTACGTGATGCAGGCTTCTTCTTTCAGAGTGCAGGGCAGAGTCATCAGACGCTCCACAGGGGGCGGAGCCGGTATTGAGGTAGCAGAGCACTGTCCTATTCAGAGCCTAGGAGCACTCCTCCCACCCATCTACCTGTCGATCGTCCTATTCATTACCAGGCTACCTAGCCCTGCCCATCTGGGTTCCCCCAGCCCTGTCACTCATACCAGCCAGTCATCAGATACACATCACGCAGAGGCGGCTGAAAGGTTTAGGCAAGCAAAGGCCAACTTTCTAAAAGCGGCATTTGCAAACCCGGAATATTAAAATAAACCTTGCGAAAAGATGTACCTTATTATTCCGAGTTCAGGCATACTAAACTCGATCTCCTACCATGTTCCCTGGGTCGGTTAGGATCATAGGGTGTAATAATCCAGGCCGCCCATACTGGCCTATGAGAACAGGGTAGCCTTGCAGTAGTGAACAACAAGATGGCGGTAATTCACTACTAGGACATGCCACGCATCCAGGCTTGTCCTACCTTAGGCGTACAATGCACCCTCCCCGTGGGCCTACCAGAGGGGTGACTAACATGCAGCTAAGGGAAGGTTTCAGGGACCGGCAAGTGTGGGCACTTGTCGGTCGGCGTGTCAGTACCAGACTGCACGCAGGTTCTGCGATGGCAGACCTTAGACGTATTTTACCGGCCGCATCTGTGGGTGGCACAACCCGTGCTGCAAGCCCACCAGCGGTGTTTGCCTTTACATGCCCTGGCGCTCCTGGCGCACTTTACTGGGGTCTGATAGTAAATCAAACAATCCAATCATGGAATCCAACCAACATATACAATTTACATAGGGAGCACTCGCACCGTGACACTGGTTGGCAGTGGCACAGCGCGCTGAGCGGCCAACACCATAAAAACACATGAGGCACAGCGACAAAAAGAGGAAGGGAGACTCACGCCAAGGTGCCAGGTCTAACAGTAAGGGACATAGCAAACAACTAAGAGCCAGGGTATAGACACCAATTAAAAAATCAGCGAGCAGTGTGAAATGCAGGGTTAAAATACATTTAAAATCACAGGGAATGAACCACACAAAGCTTTGCTTGGATGTATCATTCGTTACTAACCAACATAATTTCTGGTAGATTAGGGACTGCATGCCTCAGTTTTGTTGTCCTGTTGAGTTTCGGACCAATTATAGATACACTTGAGACGACGTGCTACGTAAGATGTGACTGAGAGAAGTGCGGCGAAGAAGGCTCGGGGCTCGGAGCGCGTAGCTCAGGCCCGCAGCCTAGTGTGCCAGAATCGGTGCGCAGGGCATAGGGAACAGAGAAAACTCAGTGGCATCGCAACTCTGCATCCCCGTATTTACCGCATAAAACAGCAGGGACCAGGTGGGGGGAGGGGGATAAGGTGGGCTTGCGCTGCGGTCCTACGAAGGCTGGCAAACCAGTCGGCGAGCTTTCAGCGAGTGAGGCCGAAACATCCACATGTAAGCCACTAGTAAGTTAAAATGCCAAAATGCTAATAAAGCAAATCTGACCATCCGTACCTACCCCCACGGCCCGCTCCCAAAATCAAAGGAGAGGCTCCACGCCTCGCAACACGGCACAAACCACACTGCCCCACCCACCCCCCCCTCCAACAGCAGAGGCAGGACACGTCCAGAACCACGTGGCGAGCCGGCAACGAGACCCGCTCTCGAACCCCAAAACGGAAACACCCGGATCGCCACGCCGGGCCCGGCCAAAGTGGGAGCACCAAGAGTAAGGAAGGCAGCACTCGGCAATGGCCCGTACTCACCGCAAACAGCCGGACCCGACGGCACGCACACGAGGACGACGACCATGAGGACGACGATCTCCTGAATTCGCGTGGCCAGGAGGAGCGGCGCAGGAAGCAGAGGGAGAACTGAGGGGGTGAGGCGCCTAAAAAGGGGGGTCTAGCCTCGCCCACCCTAGTGGCACGCCTCCCTAAGGCAAACCCATTGGGGGCCTCCCCTCCCCGAGGCGCGGCCTCGCTAGCGAGGCGGAGCAGGGGGGGGGGGCGGGGGGGGAGGCTCCGACGGGCGGCCACTAGAAGGCTGCCCTGCTGATGTCCCTCTGCATGGGACGCGGGCAGCGGCATACGTCTCACTCGAATCTGGACACAGGAGGAAGAGAAGCGCTGGACATGTGGGGGGTACCTTATTACCTATAGAAAGAAATATTTACAGTATTTACATATTATACATCTGCACTTATAGAATCCTAACTTTAACATCAAGGCACTCCACCACTTGGTCGATGGACCAATTAGTTGGACTGGTTGATGGTGATTTAGAACCAGCTAAAACACATTTAAAGTCTCAGAATCTTTAATTAATACCCTTTACAGAATCACAAACTCGTTCTCTATTAATAAATGTTTAGTTTATCTAATCAATTCACCTTCATTGGCATGATCGTCATTATAATCAATCAAAATCTTAATAACATTGGCATAAATCAGTATGACAATTATATTTACCTAATCTCTGAATTTGGCGACCATCCTCCCACAACCTATTAGCCCTGCAAAAATTAAATCTCTTCCGATGTAACCCTCCAATCGAATGCAGGCTACAACCCCAATCAGTCCGGGAAAAAGTTCTTTCGCTCAGCACGACACAGTCCCAAAGATCTCCGGGGACCCAGCACTCGTGCAAGCAAATCGGTCAACGGGATTCGGATCACACTCCTGGAACGCAACCACCCACCCCTTCTACTAACCCCCTTTTATAATGAATTTTGGGTAACATGCTACATTTGCTACATTGGAAATGGCTCTGATTGGCCAAGCCATCAAAATTTGCAATTTCAGACCGTATTCACAAACTTCCTTGTTTCTCATGCTCTACTCAAGATGTCATCCCATGGTTGGGACAGTTCTCATGCGAAAGGGTCCGAAGTATCAATATTTTGGCTGTTAGAGACAGGTGTCCTTTGTCTTCTCTGTCAGTCACACTAGTCGGGCTTTGGCAGTCCTCCACGTTCCTATCCTTGACGAGGAACACTGTGACTTGGTCAAAGGACGCCTGGAGATCTTCAGTGCCATCTGAGTCTGCGCAGTAGACATCGCGCTCACACAACGGTGGCCACTTCCGAACTCCATTTTGGATGTTGCGGCCTAGTAGGCCCGAATGCCAACTTAAGCTAAACAAACATAAAGAATAATTAATATATGGAAATGAAGATTCTAATGTTTAAACCCACACTAATCCCTTTATATATTAGTATTTTCCTAACTTATAGCAACATTTAAAGCAAGAATACTTACCATTTCGTCCCAGCAGGAACGCAAAACATCACAAAAGCAATATAAACCATGCAATTTTCTATATCAACACAATCTACCGTTAATGTGCGTACCACAGTTATTCATTAGGATTATTTGCCATGCAATTTGCATTTAGTCCCGCGTGAAATTCGTGTTTATTAAGGTAGGAGGTTGATTAATTAGACCACGGCAAACAATTAATACATGTTAATAGTTAGAAAGTTACGTAATTAGTATTTTATCATGCAAAATAGAGAAGGTATACAACATTTTGTTTTACCTGCTCCACCAATCCCCACTTTGGTGATTTTTAATATCACCACAAATCCCCCTAAATTTTAATTTCAATTTTTATGGAAATGATGTCTCAGTTCCCTTACAACATGTTACGTTACATCACTGTTTCCCCATCTCATCCTCCTTTGCCTTCTTATACATACTTTCTTTCCATTCTTCCAGTTCTATACCTCCCATTTCTCTATCCTTTCTTTCTTTCTCTCTTTTTCTGGTTACTTCTCTTTTTATTTTATTTTGTAATTTTCTTCTTTTTAGACATACACACCCTAATCTCAGTATTAATACTAATATTACCACACAAGTCACTGGAATTAGAATCTTGCCTACAAATGTACTGCCTAATTTAATTAAGAAGTTTTTAATAGTAGAGATCCCTTTACCAATCTTCTCCCAAACATTTTCAACCTCCAATGGAACAATCTCCTCATGCAAGTCTGTTAGATTCTTAATATATGTCTTCAAATCTTGACTCTCGTCAGGAATATAAGTACAACAATGTTGCACTTTGAGTATTCCACAAACTCCTCCCTCTTTGGCCAAAATAATATCAAGGGCAAGTCGATTTTGCATTACCATGGCTCTCATGGCTACCATTTTGGTATTTACTAGTAAAAACCCTCCAGCAGTGCTTGTCGATAAACGATCCACTACCGTAGACAATTTTCTGATTTTATGTGCATTCAGAGATATTCCAACGGCTGGTATCAGTGCTCCAAAAATATCCCCTACAATTTCTGACCAACTTTCCCTCCTTCTACGTGTTAGTTGTCTACCTATCTCATGCGCACCATCCTTTCCCCTTCCCGCATGAAATATCTTTGGGAAGACCAGGCCTAGGTAACATGTGCCATAACAATGGTCCGGTAACCGATAATAAGCTTTGTTCCCACAGATAAAATATAATCCAGGGAATACCGGATAGTTTCCTCCTTTAAATCCCCATCCTCCCATGATTCTATATGTATCATGGCATTCACTCGCACCTATAAAATAGTTATTATACACAGTTTCATTTCTTCTAATACACAATTTTCCTTTCTGAGACCAATCTAAAGCCATAGCCGGACTGGTTTCTCCCTTCAAATGTTTTTCTCTTTCTACATACCAAACCGTCTTCTCTCCTTTTCCCTCTTTCTTTGCATCTTAATTCTCCTCTCTTCCACCATGTCCAAGAAGGTCTTTTCTTCCTTCTTTAGACTACAAGTAAGATTATTCTTAAACACTGCCTCTAAAGTCAATTCTCTAGTTTTTAAGAAATATTCACCTAAAACTTTACCAGGTTTTATCCTATTCAATTCAGGAACTACAGGTACTTGTGAGAAAACGTTATCTACATCGGAGAAGTAGTACTCTAATTTCCCTGTTTTATAAAACAAACTTGCTAACACACTACAGGTTATTCCATAGGTCACAGGAAGATGGTGATATGTAACACCTTCTGACACTGATGCTGACAATTGCAAGCAAACATAACAATCTCTAACATCCAAGGTTTTTACATTTTTATACAATAACTTCAAGAAAACGTTGTTAGAAAAATCTGTTATAGACCTATCCTTATGTAAGTCAGTTCTGTCTATCAATCTAGTTGCATGTGTATCATGAATCCTTTCTACATTCGTCTTATTCTCAATATGACCCTCTATCGTTTCGAACGTTACTTTAAATGAAACTATTAAAGCTAATACACTCCATAGAAGCATTAGTAATCCTGTACAACAACAACACACTTTGCACCATCTTCAAAGGAACACACATATATATTTTCTGCCTTCTGTGTTTGCCATTTCGGAAATGATCAGTGTCTTTTGACTTAGCCTCTCCTACTCTTAACTAACTTTTGTCTAAACCCAAGGCTCTAAGCGCCTACTTGGTTCTTTTCGGTTATGTGTCTTGTCCGGTAACTCAATCTCTCTGCGACTTCTTCTTGTCACTTCAGTCTGGCATTTGATCGTCTTTTACTTTTTTTTCACAGTGTTGGTTCAGAATTTCCTGAACATCCGTCTCTTCTCCGATATCAGACAAGATAACTCTCAGGATTTCTGAATCTTCTTCCTCCCCAGCCACCTCCGGTACAGTCACCCCTAGACTTTCTTGGCTGTCTGCTTCCTCTTGTACTTCAGGAAGTGCCACATATGTCCATTCTGGTGACTTATACCTCTGGTTGGGTTTCTTAATTCTTTTTCCCTTGTCCAAGTGTGTCTGATCAGTGTCCTTTGAGTTTTCTTGGCTAGACGCCTCATTCACTTGTTCTGCTCTAGATGACCTCACTCGTGTCAAACGATACCTCTGTCTTTTTACTTTATTTGGCCAAATGTCCTCCTTCGCTGGCCTTTTCAACTTACTTCCCTTTTCACCTCTTTCGGTTTTCCAAGCTCTCTTTCTCAGGACTCGTCCTTCTTGTACTTCTCCTTCACTGTCTTCGGATTCGGTCTCACCTTGAATTTTACCTTCTGTAGATTTTTCTTCCGCAACTTTCTGTTCCCTATCTAATTTTGTCCATCCTCGTGTTTCTTCCACGCAATCTTCCTGCTGACTAACTGTCCCTTCTTCTACCTGGATGTGTGGTTTCCCTACATCTCCTCAGGGGTCTTCCGCAACAATCTTACCCTCACTCTCTGTATCTACTTCCTCACCTTCTACTTCTGTGACCTCCAGTGGAATTTCTCTTGTACTTGCATTTGGAGCTTCTTTCTCAAGAATTTCCTTAACAGTCTCTTCGATATTCTCCTTCACAATTTTTGGTATTTTCTCTTGTTCAGGATCTGACTCTGAGCTAGTATCAGAAATCTCCAATCGCCTTCTTAATGGCAAATTCTCTGGTTCTGTAACTTGACTTGGTTCCAACTCTTCCCTTCTCGGAGTTGGTCTTGCTCTGGTTTCTTCTGAGTCCGACTCAGGACTGGTATCGGATTCTCCAAAATGTTCTTTTTCAGGTTTACTCACTGGACTAGGGATTCGCAGAGTATGACCTGCATGAATCCTATTCTTTACCCTGGCACATTTCACAGCCGTCGTCGTGGTCAAAATCACTTGACGCGGTTTTCCCCAATGTGGGACCAGACAATTTCTTCTTCTATGCACTTTGATCCTTACACAGTCTCCTGGACTTAAATAATGAGCTGGCTTCTTTTCCAGGGTGGTGGCATCCGATCCAACCGGATGAAACACAGAATGAACGGAATCAGCCAACCCCTTGAAATATTCCAACACAAAGTCATCAGTTATAGGCAGTAGTTTGTTGACAGGAATGAAAACATGTCTCATCGCCCTACCCATAATAATCTCATGAGGACTCAGTCCAGTATTCCTATCAGGGATAGATCTAATATTCATGAGAACCAGATGCAAGACATCAGGCCATTTCAAACCTGTGGCCAAACACATTTTTCCTAATCTGTTTTTAATGGTGCCATTCATTTGTTCCACCACTCCCGATGCCTCTGGACGGTAGGCACAATGCAGTTTCTGTTGCACATTCAATGCTTCATAGATCAATTTTATGATTTCATTCTGGAAATGCTTTCCTCTATCTGACTCGATCGTAACTGGGAAACCGAATCTAGGAATGAACTCTCTCAATAGGAGTTTGGCTACTATAACCCCATCACTCCTTCTGGTTGGGTATGCCTCTACCCATCGTGAAAACAGACAAATCACCACTAAGACATATCTTAGCCTATTACATGGGGGCATTTCAATGAAATCAATCTGCATTCTGGTGAAAGGACCTCCTTCCCGTCGTATTGTTCCCAAACTCACCACCGTCTTTCTTCCTCTATTGTATTGCTGACATGTGAGATATCTTCGACAAAGGTTCCCCACTACAAGCCGAAACTTGGCATTATACCATGTCTGTTTGATAAGTCTGATCATAGCATCCCTTCCTACATGTGCTTGTCCATGGTACATTCGTGCCATGGTAGAGACCATGCTATCGGGCATGACTGGTCTTCCATCCGGATAACCCCAAATTCTGTCCGACTCTCGGGGTGCGCATCCTGATTTTATCCACTGTTTCTTTTCCTCATCTCCTGCCTCATCCTGCAACTGTCTCACTTCTTCCCATGTATTTACGGTGTTAGTAAAAAGTAAGGGACATGAGTTTATTTCCATTTCCCTGTTTCTGTTTACCGAATTCTGATTGCGTGCACAGTATTGCGCCATGTCGTTTGCGAACTCGTTCCCTGCCGACACATAGTCAGCAGTCTTCGAGTGTTCAGCACACTTTACCACTGCTAATTGCTTAGGCAGCTGTATCGCCTCAAGCAAATTACTAACCACTTCAGCATTCCTTAAAGGAGTCCCACTCAATGTCAAGAACCCCCTTTGGGACCATATTTGCCCAAAGTCATGTACCACTCCGAAGCCATACTGACTATCGGTAATCACAGTGACTCTCAGATTATTTTCCAGTTTGCACGCTCTTGTTAACGCAAACAGTTCAGCAACTTGAGCTGATCTCACTCCCTTCAAACAAGACGCTTCCAATACAGCTGCCACAGTACACACTGTGTACGCTGCACTCAAAATCCCTTCATCTGTTCGCAAACATGACCCATCCACAAACATAACATAGTCAATTTCTTTCAGAGGCACATCTTTTATGTTGGGACGCGGCTTGGTGCAATAGTCAAGCACCTCCAAACAATCATGATCCACATCATCTTTTGCTTCCACATTTTCAGCATCGGGCAACAACGTTGAGGGATTTACATTGAGACACCTCACAAGGCTCACATTCGTTGCTACAATTACGCAATAGGAGCTGTAGGGGGAAAAAGGAGGGCCAGGCCGCCCCCACTCAATACATTATAAACAACAACTAGCCTGACCCACAATACACCGAATACTAGGACTGGGACATTAAAGGGGTTTCCAATCCTTTTTAATCCCCTAGAGTGTGTTCACTACCACTACTCGAAATGCCCTGGTGTATCAATTTTAGGAATATCATCAAACCATCATAACTAATCCCACCCAGGAACAACCAGAAAAAGTGTGGGAAAGGAGAGAAAGCACCTCACGGTAGTAACACCAAGAGGGGTTTCTGGCTAGTGCTCGCCAGCATACCCGCTTATCATCAGAGGCTACTCTCTCTCCATCTAGAAAACAGAGATATGTGTATATTCTTTTCAAAGGAATCTCAAACCCAGTGAAGTAAAAAAGAGATAGTAAAGCTCAAGTGTAAGTAAACTATCAGTGCCTAGTGTTCTTATAAGTGCCCATTGGACCCCTGTGAGAGTATAAAAAAGTAATCCTCACCATTAAAAACCGGTGAAGCTTACTGGCTCAACTTAGCTTTATTAGGTGCCGTAAGCTTCCCCAATTAAAAATGGTTTCATTCAAACCATAATCAATTCTTTAAAGCCAACATGTTTCGTTGCTAAACCATCATGCAACTTCTTCAGGGCTGTTGGGGTTCCAAATATCAATTTCACGTGAGATTCACCTAAAACCTATGATGGTATGACAAAGAACACAAACAAAGCCATATGTAAAAGCCAACTATCTTGTATAAAGGCATAATCTAATGAAAAGCTTGCTCTGAACAGAATATATAAAACCCATCTTTACCAATTAGTTGCGAAGTCTCCTCGTACCTGCAACCATCTCAAATCGGTACACGCGTCTTCCGATCATGTGTCCATGGGGTACCTGTCATGTTCGCGGCAGTTGCCGGCGCTCCCGCATCCACACACACAGACACGAACCGGGAGACTCACTTCCGGTCGGAAGCGGGTTCCCGGTCTAGTCCTCACCATGGACGTAAGGTCATGAGAAGCACTTCCGGGAAGAACGCATATCATCTCGTCTTCCAGCCAACTCACCGCTTCGAATTCCTTCTTTATTCCCGAGGTGTGGGGATCGTTTCCGGAGCCCAGCCGCGCCGATCAAGAGCCGACCCTCTCTGCTGAAGAACCGTTGGGGAAGCCTTCTAACAGTTCGACGCCGAACATCGAGGCGAGGTAATTCTTCACCTTCACAACTGGAGCCTAGCAAACACAGGAGTGTTGCGGGGCTTGTTTTTGTTTTCACCGCGCAGGAGCGCCTTTTTAGTTATTTTGTTAGAGCCGCGCAGGAGCGCCTCGTAGTTATTTTGTTAGCATCGCGCAGGAGCGCTTTCTGGGTTTTACTTATTTTGCTTCTTACTGCACACGCCTTACTGTGGTGTGACTAAGCTGTGGGTAGGTTCTCCGTATCCCCCGCACAGGAGTGCTGAAGACTCCTCTAGCTTCACCACCGACTAAGGGGTAGGGTCCGTACTTACTTGTTGCCCTAGCGCCGTCGTGCGCCTTCAGAAGCGAGGTACAGTTGGAGGGCATTTGGGAGTGACCAGCGTTACAGCCCCTCACCTTCTGCGCCCGGAGCGGCATAAGGACTAAAGCCCGTAGCCTGTCCAACACTGGTGAGTCCTCGATAGAGGAAACAACGAGGTTCTTCTTTGTGTGTGGATTACGGGGTGTGGAACAAGAGGTAGTGGGGGTTGCCTGCTAACCAGGTCTTTTTCCCTGTCTTCCAGCCACCGTCCAACGACCCAACACACCGCCCCCTGCCTTCCACTGGCTCCCTTCCCTGTGTCCACCTCGTCCCTGCTGGGTTCTGCTGTCCTTAAGGGGTAGGTGGGTACAGGGGCGGGCGCTCTTGTCATCCCTGCGGAACCACTCCACAAGCCGAGGTAAGCATTGTGGGGTACACGACAGTACCTGCCCAATGTCTAGTTCCCTACAAGGATATGAAGCACAACATTACACCATATATTGGTTCCCTTTTATCCTCGATAGCAATGGCGTCTTCCTATCGTAATATGACTCTGACAACCTCCTCCCATTTTCATACTGATCAGCCTGTTTCACTCATGGCCCCCAAACTTCCTGTGAGCCCAATTCTCAAAGCGTAAACTAATTCAGCGTATGTTCTTCAACACGATCATAGCTTCAAATACTGCACCACCCAAGAAAGTTCACAACGGGCGGGGCGCGATACAAACTCGTGCCGAAGAACTTAACGCGTTCTGCATTTTTTTAAAGAAGGAGAAAGTCCAAGTACAGACGTTTAGCTTAAATCTATTCAAATCTCCAAACCAACATTTCTGTGGGGAAGAAAGCTAACAGTTTACCCGCAAGCATACATCTTACCCCTGCCGAGTCCCGCCGGCGTGTTTGAAGCTCAGTTACCGGGCGCACAGCTCCGCGCGGCATAAATGCATCACTGGCCCCGCCCTCATTTCACACAGGCTCCCTGTAACGTCAATGGGCATTTCCTTTTAAAAACGGCGGCCATCTTAGCATGGAGAAGAACCAGCTCGAGAATTACCTTTAGTAACGAGTTGCAGGCCATTTATTTACACACAAAGTGCAAGTATGGGGAACTTCCGGACGATAAAAACAAACTTTCGGTTCACATAACCCAAAACTTTGATTATACAACCTACATCTTTAAACAAAAAGCATCACGCTCATTTCAACCACTGTACATAGAAAAACGGGGGTTGTTAACACAATCACCTTTCCTTTAAGATTAAAAATTAGAAATCAAAGATTAAAAAGAGGAGAGAAGGGGCTACTCAATATATCTTCATTTTTAATAATAAATCTAATTTTTCTTAATCATCATTTTTGAAGATGGAAATCCAAAATATTCCAATGTGCTTCTCGAGCCACTTCATACACTTATACATTCATCTTAATTAATCATTAGGATGGCTCAAATACAAACAACCCCGATGTTTACCAGCAGCCAGTGCCCCATATCACTATATCACTTATTATCAGGACCTGATGGATCAGAACAGGGGCCTTAAAGATATCAAAATGGAAATATGCACAGTCAAGAACTATACAAATGAATTTCAGCATCTACTCACCCTATTTCATTCGATAAAGTCATTTAGTCCCAACTGATCTGCCTTTTTAGAAAAAATCCATTTAGCTTCTTTCCTTACCAAAATAGATTCAATATTATGTGTCTCACCCAGCACTCTCTCAAGAACAGTTCATCTCAAATCCCTGGGGTCATGTTGTTTCTCATTAAAATATTGCACCAGTCGTGTTGTCAATTTTTTTGCCTTCAGAGTGCTTAAATGCTCTTGTATACGTACTTTCACCTTCCGTGAAGTAAGACCAATATAATGCAACCCACAGCTACACTTCAACCTATAAATGACGTTGGTTGTGTTGCAATTACTAAACTTGTTCAAAAACCATGTTTTACCATCTTGCAACATTACACTTCTAGTCGCCTGTGTAAGGGCACACACTGAGCAGCCACCACACGGAAAATGACCAGATGGAAGATTGGATGACTGTGTTGTTATCAGGGTGCGTGTATGGACAAATTTGTCCTGTAAGTTAGGCGTTCTTTTGAAAGCAAACCGTGGGTGTGGCATTTTATTCATGGCTGTATCAAGAAGGGACCAATGTTTCCTCACTATCTGTCTCACTTTCGTGGAAAGGGGGTCAAACGTTGTCACTACACGGAGGCATTCATTTTTCTGCCTTTCATTCCTCGGTAACAAGGCAACGCGTGGAGTATTTAAGGCACGCTTACGTGCTTGCTTAATGATTTTGATTGGATATTCCCTTTAATTCAACGTAGTCACCAGTTCTTCCGATTGCTCAACAAACTTGCCAGTTGTGGAGCAATTGCGGCGATTCCGCAAAAACTGGCCTACCGGGAGATTATCCCTCAAGGCACTAGGATGGAACGAGCGATAGTGAAGAAGGGAATTCCTGTCCGTGGGTTTTTGATGGACATTAGTAGCCAGCCCCTGGTCCATGGCTGTAATATCTACATCTAGATATACAGCAGGCGTGTTACTAATCGACCAGGTAAACCGTATACATTCATCAGCCTGATTCAGCCATGCTAGAAAGGCTGATAGGCGGTCCTCTGTACCTGTCCAGATACAGAGGACATCGTCAATATATCTCCTCCAGAGGGAAATATTCCCTTTGAAGGGATTAGAGGCATGATATATAACATTTTCCACAAACTGGCCTACATAAATGCAGGCCAGACTGGGGGCGAATGTAGCCCCCATTGAAGTCCCAGATACCTGCAGGTACAACTGATTTTTATATTAAAAAATATTCCTGGTGAGTGCCAGTTCGATACATTGCAGGACGAACGACTGGGGGGTGTCATAAAACCATTCCAAAGCCTCAAGGGCACACGCTGCTGCCACCAGCGTGGCACCTAGAGGTATGCTGGTATATAATGATTCAATATCAATAGTAACCAGCCATTGGTTCTCCGGATCAAACTCCACAGTCTTAAAAATGTTTAATATGTCAGTAGTGTCCTGCACATATGATCGCTGTGTAACAACTGACTCCCTTAGGAAAAAATCAGCGCATTGGGACAAGGGCTCCAAAGCCGACTGAATACCATAAACAATTGGATGCCCTGGCGGCGGACGCTGTGGTTTATGAATTTTCGGCAGAATGTAAAATGCCGGAACGCATGGTTTCTGATTGATGATAAAATCCGCCTCCTTATGTGTTATCCATTTTTTCACCACAGCATCCGCCACCAGGGTTTTGATGGTATCCAGAAGTTCGGGTGTTGGGTCCCGCATCAAAGGTTGGTAATTAGTGCGGACCCCCATTCGTTGCTCCCAAAATGACTTTCTCATATTTAGTTAGACGACTATGCGTCATAAATTGGGTGCAGCTCCTGGTTAAAAGGATTGCCACGTCATGCGGTACAAACACTCTCACAGGATATCCCATCACAATTCCTTCACTCTGTTCCAAGCTCTTACAGGTAGCAGCCATTGTTTTCCAACAACTAGGCAATGCCACAGCTACAGGATCTAATACAGCCCAAAAATATGCAATTGGTCGTCTCAATTTTCCATGTTTCTGTACTAACACAGAAAGTGCACATCCATCTCTCTCACTGCAATAGAGCTCAAACTCCTTAACATAACATAAACATAACATGTGTATTTGTAAAGCGCACGTTCACCACTTCGGGTATCTTGGCGCTGAATAACAGATGTTTGTTGTTACCCAACTCAATGGTACTCATTTTATCGACCTCAGATGGATGAAAGGCTGAGTGGACCCGCCGGGATTTGAACCTGTGACCATGAGGTCGAACACAGGCCCCTGCAGTAGAAGCATTAGTCCACTGAGCCACCAGACCCATTCTCATAGTCAGGCATTCCAAGAGCTGGGGCTTCACACAAACTGTCTCTTAATTGTTTGAAAGCCTTCAACTCTTCTTTGTTCAGTTCAAGGGGGTCTTTCACATCGCTCTTTGTCAATCGCACCAAAGGTTTTGCAATCAGCGAAAAGTTGCTGATCAACTGACGGCAATATCCAACCATTCCAATAAACATTCTCACTTCTCTTTGAGTCATTGGTGCTCTCATTCCTTTTATTATTCTGATCCTGTCTGTAGTCACTTTCCTCAAACTGTTCTCAATTTTATGGCCTAAATATTGTACTTCCTTTTTTCAAAACTGTAATTTCGATGGGGATACTTTAAGTCCTCCATCTGCCAAATGATTTAACAATGCAACTGTATCTACTACACAGGCTTCTCTGGTTCTCGATGCCACCAGTAGGTCATCAATGTATTGCATTAGTACTGAACTTTCTGGCATGTTTAAATCTTCCAGGGATTTCTTTAAGATCTGATTAAATATCGAAGGACTTTCTGTATACCCCTGTGGAATTCGGTACCATGCCAAGGTATGTTCACCGAACCGGAACGCAAAAATCTGTTGGCTGTCCAGGTGCAATGGAATGGAAAAGAAAGCACGACACAGGTCGATGATCGTGTACCATTCTGCATCATGAGGAATCTGGTATAGGATCACTGAAGGATTTGGTACTATGGGACAACATGGTACAACAATTGTATTCACTTTTCTCAAGTCTTGCACTATTCTGTAGGTTCGTGCAATTCATTTTACACAAAAAATCTCTCCCTAACAAATTTACAGGGCTGGTATCAAACACAACAAAGCGGTGCATGTCTGAAAATGTTCCTATTTTAACTTTAACTGGTTCAGTAAGATATGTTTTTATCTGTCTGTTTGAGACTCAGACTACTTGGATTGTGTCATCCGAGAGAGGAAGATTTTTAACATCAGCTGCTCTAACAGTTGAACGAGTAGCACCAGTATCTACTAGGAAAGTAATATTTTCATCATTTATCTTTCCATCTACAAAAGGGCCTGTCTGGTCTACTTCTAGAGTTGCGCCAAGTACACACTCTTCTTCCTCTCCTCGACACCGTCAATAATTCTCTTCTGACTCACTCTCATCGCGTTGCAGCCAATACTGCGAAACAGCACTAGCGCGCGGTAGCTTTGTTACCTGTTCCTCGGTGTAGAATCCTGTCTCATTACTGTATCTCTGAGGGTTTACGCTCTGTGGAAAAGGTGGCTTTGGCACCTGACACTGTTGGGCAACAACCTGATGTTGTCGCTGTGGTTGACAACTCACCTCATTCTGCACCTGTGGATTCAACGATGTATTATCGCCATTAGCACTTGGGGGCAATTTACACTCGGATTTCCAATGCCCTACCTTTCCGCAATTATGACACGGCCACTTCTTTTTGGCTTCTTCTAAACTAATCTGTCCCTTTCCTTTTCCAATATTAGGTTTAGTTTTACATGGTCCATGCCAGTTGCTTGTTCAATCAGTTGGGCTTCCTTTCTTTCCGCTACTTTAACCTGAGCCCACATGGCCTTCTCTTTTAACTTGCGTTGCTTGGCTTCAATTTCATCACTAAAATATTTTGCATGTCTCAATACTTCATCTATCTTTTTATTTTGCCAATCTACTGTATGTTGTTTAATCATTTCGCTTACCTCAGGTCTCAACCTGAGGAAATTCGATTTTTGATCACGATCGTATCGACCTGCCATTTTGTGCTCCGCCGCCATTTTGTGTTGCCCTCAATCAGGCAGCACGGCGAACAAAGTCTTTTCTGCTTTTCCTGCAGCATCGTGTCGAAATAAGCCTTCTGCCTCTATTTACAAAGCTGGTGTTAGGACTGGCCGAGTACACTAATCCCCGTCTGGTTTTCCTAATCCCTGTCTCAACTATCTGTTGGTTCACACTATTCTCTTCTGACTTTATCTTATCGTCTGGCCTTCGCTGTCCTCTGCTCGTATTCTCTCGTTTCACAACTGTCCTCCAAAACACACAAACGTATCTCGCCACCTGCAAGTCGGTTACAGACCCGTTAATGAATTAGCTTGTGGGGAGGGGTGACAAACACGGTTAGAGGAGAGGCTTCTTCGAGTTACTCGATACCTTGTTTTTAAACTTTTCCTATTGGTTCTGTTCTGTTTTTCCAACTTTTCTTATTGGCTCTTTATTTATGTTTTAGGTGTGTTCTTGGTTAATGTATATGTCACCTATGTACTATATAAGATTGTGCGCCACGGAGTGAAGTGGCAGTCTCCTGAAAACCTACCTTGTGTACTTCTGGGATAACTGTACTAGCTGCAGCTAATAAATCTAATCTTTTACACCTGACAGAATGTCCCGTGTCTCTGTGTAGCTGAGCAGGAGAACCCCGGAGATTTCAGGCGTACCCTGCGCCGCCAGGCCCATAAGGTTCTGGTTCTTCAAATGGCACCCAACGTGGGGCGGCTTCAGGGGTAATGGTTCTGCCTGAAGGTTGTGAGGAACCCCGCAAGAAAATTCTGGAGGAATCGCGAACCACGTCAAGCGACCCCTGTATGTCAAAGTGGTCCAAAGGTCTTTTGCAGCGTGGTTACTCCTTCCTGACGGCTACTGACGACTGCTGCCCTGACTGCCGCTCTGCCTTGGCCCTTCTTTTGGTGATGTATGGTAAGGCGAGACGATAGACGAGCCTATGTTGGCGTAAGAAGACATCCTTAGTTAAGTATTTGGTGGGTCGCTCCCACAATTTTGGTTCTTTGTTTCTTTGTTCCTTTGTTCCTTTGGTTATTAGATTCGACTATTGCAATAGCCGAAGCCGAGGGGTAAGTGCATTTGTGCTGTGTAAAATTGAATTTACCCCCTTGAAGTTTGTGAACAGTCCGGTGAAATCACGAGATGCCTGGTCTGACTAAGTTTGGAAAACTTTGTTGCTTTGGTTGTAATAGGGATTCCCGGCTTGAGGACTCTTGTCCGATTCCTTCGGTTGGAACTCCCACTTATGAGCTCTATTCTAAACATGGTGTTGGCCCCATTGCCTTTAACGAGACATGGACCCGATACACGAAGAATGATGGTGTTTTAAAATGGCCAGAAAATGGTAGTTTCGAGCCTGATGTGCTAGATAATTTGGAAGCAATTTTATTTAAAAGAAAAGCCCGGCCAGCAATGTTTGACTCTTTCCGCCTTTGGCGTAAGGAAGCCAAACAGAGAGAAATTAAGCAAGCAAAACGAGATAGGAAAGCACAGGGTATGACGATTATACAGGCTGCCCAGCAATTCAAAGACGACGAAATTAATAATGCGATTGAAATTTCAGAGAGACAGCATCGTATGGTGATAGATAAATGCTATCCGGTGTTACTTGTTTCCCCTCCCGATAAGAAGAAAGACTTAGATGAAGATCCCCTGATGTCTCACTTATTGAGATTGCCTCCGCCCTATGTACAAGGTGCTAATGCACCTCCGTTGTTACAGCCTGTTCAGCCGCCAGCAGTACCTCCGCCTGCTCCGGCTCTTCCGCATTTGCCCCATCCAGTATTACCCCCTCTACCAGCTTTGTCTTTGACTTCTTTGTCCTCATCTCCTGAACTTCGATCTCCTATGCCTTCTGCTCCTCCTGTAATTACTGGTTCTCCTTCAGTTAACTCGCCTAATACCTTGTCCCCTATCCTTATGTCTAATTCTCCTTCTGTGCGTAAGCGACTCACGGACACAGTCACTGGTATTTCATCTCCTTTCTTTGAAGCTTTAAATGTGTCTCCGGCTTTTGCTCGAAGACAATCTCGTAGTCAGTTCCCAGCTTCTGAAGAACGAGAAAAGTTGGACTCTCTCGCACGCAAATGGATCGAGAGGGGTCCCCAGTATAGTGTGCCCGATATTATGTCTACCTTCTCACAATGGAATGCGCCTACGCAGAGATATGTTTTTAACGTTATGTGCGATACTCTCGTTAAAGAATGGGAGGATATGAATTCGAATTCAGTTCCACAGGGTTTGTTAGATGTTCAGGCTGACTTTGATAAAGGACTTATTGTGGGTTCTAAGGTTGAGAACGCTGTAAGGACACTTATTACCTTCAGAACCTTATTATCCTCTCAGACTTTCCTTGACTCCGATCCTTCGGTTAGGTTGACACTGAAGAATTATCCTATGATAGAGGTTCCTCCAGTGTGGAAGGAAGAGGTTGCAGCTCAAGGTAATAATCCAGCTATTCCTGCTCACTTCCAACGTATATGGGTACATGTCCCCTGGAAGAGATCTGAAGTTTTAGCACTTAAACAGACTCTACCGGATCCTCGTAAGAACCCTGCGGGTTATTATAAAGAATTGTCACAGACTGTTGATGCTTGCATCATGAACTTAGCTGATATCGATATGTTGATGGGAAATGTAGTTCCGCAAGCATTATGGGCTAAGATTCGTAGACAGGATCACGTTCAAGCATTAGGTGGTAATTGGGCTGCTATAATTGCCGCGGATGCAGCTCAAGTGGGTGGTGCTAAGCCTGAAGTTTTGATCTCAGAACTCCCTGGTAGGATTATTACATTAATAAAAATGATGATGCCTGCCTTGAGAGTTAATTGGGATAAACTAACGGCGTGTAAACAAAAGAAAGATGAAAGTGTCTCCGATTTCTTCACTCGTTTTGAGGAGACATTTATCGATCATAGTGGTCAAGATATGAATACAGAGGGTGGACAGCGATTATTCGTAGACAAGTTTGTATTTAATTTGCTTCCCGAGCTGTCACACAAATTGAAAGATTCTGAAAGTTCATGGGCTGTTTCTTCTTCTGCCCAGATATTGGCTACTGCTCAATATTATGAAAACAGAGATAAAGAAGAAAAAGAAAAGCAAGAGAAAAAGACGAAAGAATTAAAAACGAAGGTTCTCTTGCAACAAGGCTATCCTCCTCGTTATGCTCAGCCTCAGTTTCAACAGCCTCCGCAGTTTCAGAGGATGTATCAAAAGCCTGAGCCATATATTCCGCGACCTTTGTTAGGTCCTAATCAATGTGCCTATTGTAGAGAGGAAGGTCATTTTAAGAATAGTTGTCCGGTTTTATTGCAGCGCAATGGAGCACTATCTGCTCCACAAGGTCGTGGTGGCCTCCAGTCAGCAAATAGAGGTAGAGGTCGAGGTGTGTTGACTCAAGAACAGCGTTCCCTTCCTCCTCCAAATTCCGTAAACTACTTTGATCAGCAAAATGTTAGATCTACACAGTATTACAATGAAGATCATTATATTGAAGGTGAGAATGAAAGTCTTCATGCCAACTAGGACAGCCATGGACAAAATAAGGGAGTTGTGTCGATTCCAGTAGATCAGAATGGACCTTATGTCAATGTTACTACAATGGGTGTTTCAGAGCCATTTCTTTTAGATACTGGTGCGATGAGAAGTTCTATCATTCATTCTAAACTCCCTGGGGCACCTTTGTCTGGCTTAACGAATGTATCTGTAGGATGTTCTGGCGCCCCTGTTCGTAACCAGGTTTCTTGTCCTCTGCCTATTTCAATTGGCCCTTATGATTTGGAAACTCCGCTTCTCTTAACGAATGGTTGTGGTGAGAATCTGTTGGGCTTGGATTTATTGAAAAGAATGCATGCTACAATATTTTGTTCTCCTTCTGGTGTACATCTTACTTTAGGACAGAAACTGACTTCTCCAATGTATTTGTCTAAAGACCAATTTCCACCTGAATTGCTCTCTCTTCCTGCAACGCTTTGGGCTACGGGTCCGAACGATGTTGGTTGTCTTGAGATCCCACCTTATGTTGTTACTCTCAAGCCTAATGCTGAATTGCCACGCATTCCGCAATATAGAATTTCCACTGAAGGTGAAAAAGCGCTTTTGGAAATCATTCATGATTTGATTCAGAAGGGTGTGGTTGAGGAAACGAGAGGAAACATATGCAATAGTCCTATTCTTCCTGTTCTTAAACGCACTGATCCTTCTCAACCTCCTGTTTATCGTTTTGTAATTGATCTTCGGGAGGTAAACAAAATTGCTGTACCACAATTTCCTGTTGTCCCAGATATCACTGCTCTGTTGACAATGATACCTTCCACAGCGACTTGGTTTTTTGTTATCGATCTGAAGAATGCCTTCTTTAGTATTCCCATTGCTGAAGAAAGTAGGGATATTTTTGGCTTCTCTCTTGGAGGCCGAAGCTTCCGGTTCAAGCGCGCACCTCAGGGCTATTGTGAAAGTCCCTCTATTTACAGCCAAGCTCTAAAATGTCACCTAGATGCTTTTTCTTTTCCGTCTGGTGCTACCCTTATTCAATACATGGATGACTTGTAATCGCTGCTGATTCAGAGGATATTTGCAAGAATGTGACTGTTGCATTGTTACGACACTTGTTTGATCTGAATCATAAGGTTTCACCTTCCAAATTACAATATGTTCGTCGAGAGGTTACCTATTTGGGTCATCTCTTGTCAAAGGGGGGACGACGATTAACCCCAGAACGACTTCAAGCGATTGCGCAAATGTCTGTGCCATCCACACAAAGAGAGGTACGTGCCTTTCTGGGCATTATTTCTTATTGTAGGCAGTGGATTCCAAACTTTTCTTTATTGGCTAAACCTCTGTTGGCACTTACTTTGAAAGATACACCTCAGCCCCTTCCGTGGACTGACGAATGTCAGAAGAGTTTTTCTGACTTGCGTGCTGCTCTATGCTCTGCTCCTGTATTGGGTACTCCCGATTACAGTAAACCTTTCATGCTTTATGTCCATGAGAGAGAAGGTTGTGCATTGTCAGTTTTAACGCAACGTTTTGGAGACAAACAGCGACCATGTGCCTATTTTTCGGCTACGTTAGATCCAGTAGCTAAAGCATTGCCTAGTTGTCTTAGAGCGACAGCAGAAGCAGCAATTTCTATTCGACAGTCTGCTGGAGTGGTGCTAGATAACACTCTTATTGTTATGGTGCCACATGCAGTGGATACTTTGCTAAACAGGACGAAAACACAGTATCTTACGAGTGCTCGTTTGTCTGGATATGAGCTGACGCTCTTGGCTAGTCACGTGCACATCAAATGATGTAACACTTTGAATCCAGCTACCTTGTTGCCTCTACCGGTAGATAAAGGTGTTCAGGAACAACATGATTGTTTCCTCCGTACTGAGGAAGAAACAAAACGAAGAATTGACTGGAAAGATACTCCACTAGTGAATCCAAATGGAATTCTATGGGTGGATGGTTCTTGTTTCAAGCTTCCTAATGGAGAGACAACTTCAGCTTATGCTGTTACTACTTTACATACAATTGTGGAAACAGCACCCATCAGATACAATTCAGCTCAAGCAGCAGAACTGATAGCCTTGACGAGAGCATGTGTATTGTCGAAAGGAAAAAGAGTGAACGTGTATACTGACAGCCAGTACGCATTTGGTGTGGCGTTCAATTTTGGGCGTCTATGGAAAGAAAGGGGATTCCTTACTTCACATGGCACTAAGATACAACATGGTCAATTGGTGACTGATCTTCTTGAGTCACTTGCTTTGCCTGCCCAGATAGCGATTGTGAAGTGCAGTGCGCATAAGAAAGTTACCGATGATGTTGGTCGAGGAAATGCATTTGCGGATGAAGTAGCGAAAAAGACAGCCAGAGATGCTACAAGTCGCATGTATGTTGCGGGTCCTGCGAATTGGGTCAGAGAAAGAGGATACAGTAGAAAGTGTAAAATCGATTCAAGAAGAGGCTACAGAGAAAGAATTGAGGAAGTGGAAAGAAAGTACAGGAATGTTAGATGAGATGGGATGTTGGGTGGAATTATCAGAGCACCAACGTTGGCTGTTACTAGACGCCTATGTACTACCAGTAGTTACTATGGCGCATGGTCCAGCCCATTTAAGTGCGAAGGGTTTATGCAAGCTTCTGGCTCCAGTGTGGCAAAACGAAGGAATACCGAAGTGTGCAGAAAATGTAGTGAAACATTGTATTGTCTGTCTGATGTATAATCCGGGAAAGGGAACCCCAACTCCAGCAGGTCATTTTGCTCCTCCGACATATCCATTTGAGGTGTTGCAAATCGATTACATTCATATGGAAAGATGCAACAACCTCAAATATGTTCTGGTGGTAGTATGTGCCTTTTCTAGATGGATAGAAGCATATCCTCTAAAAGACAATACAGCTTTATCCACAGCCAAAGTTCTACTAAAAGAATTTTTCCCCAGGTTTGGCTTGCCGCGCATTGTCTGGAGTGACAATGGGAGCGAATTTGTGGGCCAAGTCATGCAAAAAGTTTGTGCAGGTCTTGGTATCAAGCAAAAGTTCCATGTGGCAAACCATCCACAGTCAGCGCGTTTAGTAGAATGTTATAATGGTACACTTAAGCTTAAACTCGCAAAGGTGCAAGCTAGTACAGGACTCAACTGGCCCGATGCTCTACCATTGGCTCTTCTATCCACCAGAACAGCAGTACACTCTCGTTTGGGACTTAGCCCTTACGAAGTGGTTTTTGGGCACCCAGCTAATACATGGGGAGTCCCTCGCCCTAAGAAATATTCAGACTTGCCATATCCATTGTTGATTGATTACTTGCACGACCTTACGACTAAATTGCGTGTTCTCCATCAACAGGTTCAGAGTGCTTTGCCGGAGGCTTCCACAGACTCAGGTCATTCCATCCAGCCAGGCGACTGGGTCTGTGTGAAGAATTTCCAAAGAACGAAGAATTTGGAGCCTCGGTGGAAAGAACCTCGGTTGGTCCTCCTAACTACGAGAATAGCAGTGAAGGTCGAAGGAAAGAAAAATTGGATTTACGGCGTGCATTACAAGAAAGTGCCTTTGCCTTTGCCCTTTGATCAGTGGGTCCGAAAGGGTATTAGAGACTCTGACAGCGAAAAGGCTCCACAATTTGTACCTTTTAGTGATGCACGCCTGAATGGAACATTGTCGGAGAAAGAGGACGATGACATTCTTCAGGAAGCAATACCACCACATTGCCGCTTGAATACGACAAATCCGCAAACATTGTTCCGAGACCAAACTACACCTGACAAAGAAAACTACAACCTAAGACCTAGGCTAAAGACAAAAATTTGAGATTCTCTCTCCTATGTAGTTTTCTATCCCGGTTGCAGGGTCACGGTAGGAGTCTTGGTTGTGACCTGAGTAGTGGCCATAGGCCTGCAGGACTTGCAGTGTCATAGGACGGCAGACAATCGTGACCAAGTGATTGAGGAAGATTGCCGTGAGCATCCACTTAGAAAGATGGAAACTACATTAGGGAAAAGAGAGAAAAAGGATAACATGAGAAAAGAATCCTGTAGATTAATATACAGTCCTTTTGGTATAACTTTATGTATTATTATATTATTGTGTATTCTATTGGCGTGTATAAGTCGGATTGTTTATGCTCTGCAGCGAAAAGTTGTCCCTCCTTCTATTTCTTTGTCTTCTACTATCTCTCCGCATCTATTTCATACACTTCCTCAACATGAACTCATTAGAAGAACCGAATATTACAATAACTCATTTGTCCAGTTATTACATCAACATCAATTAGTGATTAATACAACCGACTGTTGGGTATGTGGACTTATGCCACATACCGCAGAAAAAGGGATGCCGTATTTAGTCCTTCCGTTCTCCTATGAAGGTTCCCGTGGGCTTATTTTGTTATCTTCTCCAACGCCTATCAAAGCAAATTCAGACATCCCGTTAGTTCATATAGTGGTGGTCCAGATTTTAGTCATAGTTCGTTGATAAAGGGAATGGTAGCTATGGCTAAAATCATGGAAAATAGTAGGATTTCCGTTGATGAAAGAAAAGCGTATACCAACTGGAACGTCACCAATTATATCACTAGCCTTAGTGATAAGGTTAAACAGGGAAAATCTCCTCCGATTTGGACTACACTTCATCAGGGCAATTTCTGTCTGCAAATAAATGGTCAGTCTGCTGACACCGGACAAAGAAATAGCTGTTCCCACACATACATCTACTCCTCTCAGAATTCTCCACCTCTAGTACCATCTCAGGGCACGTATTTTATCTGCCACGATAGAGCTTACACGTGGTTGCCAACTGTTTTTTCTGGTACTTGTTATATAGCTTTCCTTCTTCCTCCTACATATACCGCGTCTTACAATCATCATCGAAATAGATATGGCAGAGGAATTATTGATTCCAAAGACACATCAGGACAAGAGGGAGGAGATTTCCTCAAAGGATTTCTTCCTTTTTGGGGTCCTATGGCCAACAGCAGAAATATAAGACAACTGGTTTGTGTCGTAGAAATCACTATAGACATCACTGTAGGAGCCTTAAGTAATATCACAGCAGAACTACAGGCGGATCGTCTTATGACATTGCAGAACCGAGTTGCCTTAGACATTGTTCTTGCGGACCGTGGTGGAGTGTGTAAATTGATCGGGTCGAGTTGCTGTATTTTCATACCTAATGACGCTCCGACAGTACACCAAGCCATTTCTAAGCTACATATAATCTCCGAGTCGATTCATCAGGACGAAGGAGATTGGTCATTATTGGAATGGTTTTGGGGACCACTGTCCAAATGGGGTTGGAAAGTATTGGCATTCCTTGGAATAGTTTTAGCCATCATTTTCTCTTGTTGCCTTTGTATGCACTGTGGCCCCGCCATCTTCGACCTTTGTGCTACTATGTACATCCCTAAACCCAAGTCACAAAGAACAGAGAATATTAAAATGATGCTAGAGCAA
Source organism: Triturus cristatus (assembly GCF_964204655.1). Taxonomy (NCBI): domain Eukaryota; kingdom Metazoa; phylum Chordata; class Amphibia; order Caudata; family Salamandridae; genus Triturus; species Triturus cristatus. Next base: position 1,903,262,655 of record NC_140589.1, read on the forward strand.
CAGCTCGATGACCTCATGGCCATCGACATTGACTCAGATTAACATGAGTCTATGTATCTTGCCTGAGTTCTGGCAAAAGGAGGGTCTGAGGAAATTCGATTTTCGATCACGATCGTATCGACCCGCCATTTTGTGCTCCGCCTCCATTTTGTGTTGCCCTCACTCAGGCAGCACGGCGAACAAAGTCTTTTCTGCTTTTCCTGCAGCATCGTGTCGAAATAAGCCTTCTGCCTCTATTTACAAAGTTGGTGTTAGGACTGGCCGAGTACACTAATCCCCGTCTGGTTTTCCTAATCCCTGTCTCAACTATCTGTTGGTTCACACTATTCTCTTCTGACTTTATCTAATCGTCTGGCCTTCGCTGTCCTCTGCTCGTATTCTCTCGTTTCACAACTGTCCTCCAAAACACACAAACGTATCTCGCCACCTGCAAGTCGGTTACAGACCCGTTAATGAATTAGCTTGTGGGGAGGGGTGACAAACACGGAGAGGCTTCTTCGAGTTACTCAATACCTTGTTTTTAAACTTTTCCTATTGGTTCTGTTCTGTTTTTCCAACTTTTCTTATTGGCTCTTTATGTATGTTTTAGGTGTGTTCTTGGTTAATGTATATGTCACCTATGTACTATATAAGATTGTGCGCCACGGAGTGAAGTGGCAGTCTCCTGAGAACCTACCTTGTGTACTTCTGGGATAACTGTACTAGCTGCAGCTAATTAATCTGATCTTTTACGCCTGACAGAGTGTCCCGTGTCTCTGTGTAGCTAAGCAGGAGAACCCCGGAGATTAAGGCGTACCCTGCGCCGCCAGGCCCATAAGGTTCTGGTTCTTCAAACCCATATACAAACCGATATACAAAATGACTTAAATCCATCTCACTCAGTTTTTCATCACCACTGTATTGCTTAAATGCCAATAGTAATCTCTCATAATAGGCATGTACAGATTCCTTTACTTCCTAGTGAGTTCTATCAATCTTTACCCAATCCGTTTCTCTCCGCGGCACTTTATTCTTCAAAAAAGTGATTACCTGCTCTTACTTTCTCATTACCTCTGGATCAGGGGCACCTGTTTTAGGATCCCTAGGATACTCTTGAGTGGGCCAACCAATTGTAATTTTACATTCCGCCCATAGGTCTGCCGGCAAAATTATATCGAACAGACCGTTTAAGTCTATCCACAGTACCTTTGATAATTTAACAAATCGTTCTACTTGCCGGCACCATTCCACCGGCTTTTCCCTTAGTCGGGGAAAATCATTTGTAAATGACAAAATGTCCTGTCTAGTCCAAGGAACATGCACATACCCCCCTCCTGGTATCTCCCTCATGGGACATTGGGTTACTACTGTCTCCTTTTCTCTTACCGGGAATGCTGAAAAGGTCTTATCTGTTGTCTCGTCTCTTTTCTGAAACCACCTACTTCTCCACCTATCCACATCACCCCATTTCCTTAGTAAGGCAATCAGTTCTTTGTTTTGAGTTAGTCTTCCTGCAGTATTTACATTTTCGATGTCTTTTTCAGAGAAATCCACTCTATATAGTTTCTGTAACGTTCTTATTTTTCAAAATCAATACCCATTTCGCTTACTGTCTCTTCTAGTTTCTCATGCAAACTTCTTGCTGTCCAAGTTATAATCTTACATAGAAACACTTAATCCTGAGGGTTCTACTAATTTTCCCCATGGATTTTCTTCCGAACTTCTTGCTTCTGTCTCAATTGGTTTATTACTATGGTATGGAACGGTCAAACAATGCTCGCTATCCTTCTGTTTATCAAAGACAGGCATCACTGGTCCTGTAGTTACAGGCACGGTTACAGCTTCCATATTTTTAGTCAATTCCCTAATTTTGTCAGTTATTTCCAAAGTAGTCCTAGCCAACTCTACTGAATTTTCATTTATCATCCTAACGGGTTGTGATATTTCAGACTCTCTAAGAGGATTATTTTTCCCTAAATCAGGGGGTGTTTGTTCAAAGGTTTTACTTTATGGAACTTCTTTTACTGGCGCACTCGGCGTCAGCAACGTTGAGTTTGGTTGGTATGGGGGAGGATTTTTATAAAACATGTCTTCAAGCACATCATCCTCCGACTCATTCACACCATACTTGTAGCCTTCTGATCCTGTATTGTTTCTCTTCTCTGTACATTTTCTACCACTGGTCACTTCTGCATTTCTCAACGGAAACATTCCATCAGCCATGTTCGCACTCCGCCATCTCCTCATCCGGTCATTATCACTTTCCTGTCCACACGGTCTACCAAACATGTAACTATACCTTCCGCCACTCAGCTGTCGTTCTCTTTCTTACATCTCATCTTCCCACTCCGTTAAAGCTGAAAACTGAGTAGGTCTAGGTCTCGTTTCTTATCTCATCATCTTTTCTCTGAAGTTCCTTAATACAGCTAAATGAAATGAACCATTTTCTGGAAAGGCTAAAACTCCATCATCTTTTGTATACTTTGCCCATTTATCTAGCCAGATACATGTATGGTACCCATATTTCGTGACCATGAAGGATGCGGGTGATTTCGGTGGAGGAAGCAACTGTCCCTCTCTAGTCACAATCGGCTTATCCTTTTTAGGTCTCGGCTAGCGTAGGCTGCGCACATGCGCAGTCTCGCTGGCGAGATTTTATGTTTTTGGGTAGGTTTCACTAGCGGGGTTTAAGCCCGCCCCTCCTTTCCATTGGCTGGCATCACCGTTTATGCTAAACGGTGGCCAGCTATTGGAAAAGAGCTTCCAGTGACGTACACTTTTCTCTTTTAGAGCCGTCCCACTTGGACTGGCTCGTCTGACTTCCTGCTGGCGTGAAAGGTTTCTTATCTTCTTTATGGGGCGAAACAGATGGCCCCATAAAGAAGATAATAAACCTTTTACACCAGCAGGGCAGTCCGTCCAAGTGGGACGGCTCCAAAAGAGAAAAGTCTCTGTCGAGGACAGGCACGCGCAGCAAACTCCATCCTGGGCGTCCTCGTCGACTTTCACCCCGGTCATTCGGAAATTGCGGTGCAGTGAGGCGCGAAAGCCCACGACTTCACTTTTTCTTTTTTTTGCTCATTTGGTTCTCACTCACTGATTCTGCAAAAGTCATCTCTCTGTTCCTTTCCAAACTGAAATAAGGAATGAGATGTAAAGGTGCCTTCCCGTATGAGTCCCCCCCTTTCCCTCTCCCGCTCAGTGTTAAAGATAGAAAATAAATGATCGCAATGTCCTGCAAGAGAAACTTTAATTTCTCTGGCGCGGCGTGTTGCGGCTTGAGCTTCACAATCAAACCCCCCACGTCTCCCCCTCCCTTGAACACAGCACCCCAGCACAAGCCTGGCAGGCCCTTCAAAGGCTCCGTAGCGGGCACCAGCCCATGGGGGTCCTACGCCATGTGCTGATACAGCTGCTCTGAGGTGGCTGGGCAGACGCAGGCCCAAACAAACAGAGGAAAGGGTGTGAAACCAACACACACACGGCCCCCTCCCAGGCCGAGCTGCTGTTCATCCCTGTCCAGGGGTGCTTCAACGCCCTTCATTGGAAACTCAAAGTAGCCCCCCAAACAAAACAAGCAGCAAAAAACATACAGCCCGAAAACTCAAAGCGAAAATCACACACTCCGGCGGGCCGTAATGCCCCGCTAAAGCCTGACCCGGCAATAATTATCAAGGGGCCGTTTAGCCTGGTTTGTAGGGGTGGGGACGTCTCTTCCCCTTTTTTTAATTAAACAAAGTAACTTTCCCAGCGGATTAAGGGAAAGGATAAAGGTGTGATAACATTTTAGGAAATTGTTACCCTACCTGAAAAAAGACTTTTCTTCCCGGACTGTGGGGGAAACATCAAGGGGCTGTCTTCGGTAAACAACCCCTGCGGGTGACATGGCCTTTCCAGCTGGCTGGCTGTTTCGAGTAGTGCATGGTTCTCATAGTGCAGCATGGCCACCCCCGACGTTGTAAGAAGTGTTCCCTCGGAGGACGAGGTGTCCCCTCCGACCAACAACAGAGGCGAGCGTTTGCTGGTTTGTTTCTTGTATTAGTTAGATTACCACAGTCCTTATCGAGCGTTTGATTGATTAGTAATGCCTGCCGGTCAGAGTCAATCGAAGGCAACGGTAAAGCTAAATATGAGCTTGAGGCAATCTAAGGCTGGGCGGCCAATATGGGGCACTTTTTATTTAAGGTCACCGGATAACTTCATGTTCCCCACTCTTACATTGTTTTAAGATGCCGATTTGTTACAGCTGAAATTAATCTAGTCTGAACTCCCAGAATTGGAGGATGTGGCCTAACGGCCAGAGTGGGGAACAAGGAACGAGCCTCGGCGTTGGCTCGACGTCCCGTGATTCTGGGCAAATCACTTAATCTCCTTACCAAAAAGGAGTGTGTCCTTGTTTAATGCAACTGGTGCTCATGTAAAGCGCTCCAATACCTCAGGGTAGAGGTCGCGCTATATAAATATGCAACAACAAAAAAATGCACTGGGCTGCTGAATGGGAACCGAAGACATGAAAACACTGACGCCATTGAGTCACGTGGTATTCACAGTTCTTACACCAGAGTCCGAAAGGATTATGGCTTCAAAATGGACTTTGTAGTAAGTTGTAGAAAGCAATGCTATACTTTTATACTAAAAGCAATCCATTAAACGAGTAAACAGTCTTAACTTTGTATTTTTAGCCACAGAGAATCTTAAGCGTGGATTTCGACGGAGGACACGCATCTAGGAACAGAGTTCAGATCGCATTACACATCTGCTCTGGGGAGCAATCTAGGCCTAAACAAATACATACTTTTGAAAACAAAGCCAAGGGGCTGTCCCCAAACACCTTTGTCTTTTTTTTTTACTTTGGAGTGTTTTACGTAGATGGATAGACAGTGACCGTGTTAACAATTTAACACAGACGAGAACAGCCTGTAAACTAAGTGACGGTCAGCGCACTGTGCAGGGTCGAGTCGGGGACCTGTGCCTGCACAAACGTCAAGACACGGAGTGCAGCTTCAGGTGGGGGCATTATGTACCAAAATTACGGGCAACGCAGGGTATCATGGCTGGGATGTGTGGCTCTATGACTCTTTAACAAATAATCTGCCGTTGGGAAAGTGTTTTTCTATAGAACTTCTAGAGTGAGTGAGCAAAGGCCACTTAAAGTGTAGGGTGCCAGAAAACAAGGATGACCAGGCGAGTGAGCCCTCGTGAATACCCAACTTTATCCAGGACTAGATATCGCTCCGGGGGGATGGGGTATGAGATCTCGCGCTGACTGCGGCTAGCCTGAGGGGCCAAATGGCCACTGAAAAAAGACTTTTCTTCCCGGACAGTGGGGGAAACATCAGGGGGCTGTCTTCTGTAAACACCCCCCTGCGGGTGACGTGGCCTTTCCAGCTGGCTGGCCGTTTCGTGTAGTGCATGGTTCTCATAGTGCAGCATGGCTACCCCCAACGTTGTAAGAAGTGTTCCCTCGGAGGAGGTGTCCCCTCCGGCCAACAACAGAGGCGAGCGTTTGCTGGTTTGTTTCTTGTATTAGTTAGATTACCACAGTCCTTATTGATTGATTAGTAATGCCTGCCGGTCAGAGTCAATCGAAGGCAGCGGTAAAGCTAAATATGCGCTTAAGACAATCTAAGGCTGGGCGGGCAAAACGGGGCACTTTGTATTTAAGGTCACCGAATAACTTCCTGTTCCAAACTCTTACATTGTTTTAAGATGCCGATTTGTTTCTGCTGAAATTAATCTAGTCTGAACTCCCAGAATTTGAGGTTGTGGCCCAACGGCCAGAGTTGGGGAATAAGGATCGAGCATCGACATTGGCTCAACATCTCGTGATTCTGGGCAAATCCCTTAATCTCCCTACCAACAAGCATTAAAAATGCAATAGGTCTCGCCTTTGATTAAGTTAAAGCCATTTGCTTTGCTATAGAATACCATTAGCAAAGCAAATGGCTTAAACTTAATCAAAGGTGAGACCTATTGCATTTTCAATGCTTGTTAAATAAATTCTTGTTTTTCCCAAACCATGACTTTTTCTCTCGGGTGGATCATAATAACATAATTTTCTTAATCTATAGTCTCGACTTGCTAGACTCCTTGAATCGCACTTCTACAACTATTCTGTTTTGCTGTCCAATCGCAGCGCGACTCACGCTAATGCACCAATCAGGAGCGTTCACTTTGCCCTGAAATTCTCCAATTGCAGCGCGACTTACACTAACGCACCAATCAGGAGCGTTTACGTCACACTGGCAATCCTCCACTCCTAGCGTGGCACACACCAGCGCACCAGTCCTGTGCGTCTACGTCACTCCACAGCTGACCAATCGCAGCGCGGTCTTACTGACGTCAGCTTTTCTCGCTACTCCGGCTCCTGCTGACCCCTCCTTTAGAAAATGTTATCGGCAATCTTTCTCTAACGTTCTCTTCAATCAAACCTCTGTTAGTAACGACATAAAAACACCACCATTGCCTGTCCCGCTAAACCAAAGAGATAGTTTTGTCCAATTACACAAGAATTCCGTATTTCTCGAGAGCAGCGCTTACCTCTGCCCTTCCACGGAATTATTCCATTTCGCCGATAAAGTAGCACTTCCCTCTACCTTATCCTTCTAACAAGCAAAAAGGCTAACCGTTTCTCTGGGGATAAAACACATGTGGAGACTACACTGCTCCTGAGCCAGAGTTTCACAAGAGAACCTATTGTTATTGCACTCACGCACATTCACACAGAAATGTCCCTAACGGCAACACACGACGATGTTACCAATTCGAACCCAGACAATACACCGTGCGACTTCACTTGCCACATATTTTCCCCGTGTACCTACAGGGCATCCAACTTCCTACATCCCGGAAGTCTTCAAAACCAACATAAAAGGCGATGCAACTCAACATAGAATGTAAGAACATAAATCAACAATCAATCAAACATCTGTCTATAAGCAATAATCAGTAATCACCAAACCAATACAATAAAACCATCAATCCGCTACCAGAAAACTGCTCCAGCGGGAAAGCGTAAATTTACATATCCTCCCTGCGTCACAGACCCGTTATCACACTAACTCATTCACGCACGCATCCATTGGTTGGGCCTATAACACCAACACTCATACGTCTCACTCGAATCTGGACACAGGAGGAAGAGAAGCGCTGGACATGTGGGGGGGTACCTTATTACCTATAGAAAGAAATATTTACAGTATTTACATGTTATGCATCTGCACTTATAGAATCCTAACTTTAACATCAAGGCACTCCACCACTTGGTCGATGGACCAATTAGTTGGACTGGTTGATGGTGATTTAGAACCATCTAAAACACATTTAAAGTCTCAGAATCTTTAATTAATACCCTTTAAAGAATCACAAACTCGTTCTCTATTATTAAATGTTTAGTTTATCTAATCAATTCAGATTCATTCGCATGATCGTCATTATAATCAATCAAAATCTTAATAACATTGGCATAAATCAGTATGACAATTATATTTACCTAATCTCTGATTTTGGCGACCATTCTCCCACAACCTATTAGCCCTGAAAAACTTAAATCTCTTCCGATGTAACCCTCCAATCGAATGCAAGCTACAACCCCAATCAGTCCGGGAAAAAGTTATTTCGCTCAGCACGACGCAGTCCCAAAGATCTCTGGGGACCCAGCACTCGTGCAAGCAAATCGGTCAACGGGATTCGGATCACACTCCTGGAACGCAACCACCCACCCCTTCTAGTAACCCCCTTTTATAATGAATTTTGGGTAACATGCTACATTTGCTACATTGGAAATGGCTCTGATTGGCCAAGCTATCAAAATTTGCAATTTCAGACAGTATTCACAAAGTTCCTTGTTTCTCATGCTCTACTGAAGATGTCATCCCATGGTTGGGACAGTTCTCATGCAAAAGGGTCCAAAGTATCAATATTTCGGCTGTTAGGGACAGGTGTCCTTTGTCTTCTCTGTCAGTCACACTAGTCGGGCTTTGGCAGTCCTCCACGTTCCTATCCTTGATGAGGAACACAGTGACTCGGTCAAAGGACGCCTGGAGATCGTCAGTGCCATCCGAGTCTGCGCATTAGACATCGCGCTCACACAACGGTGGCCACTTCCGAACTCCATTTTGGATGTTGCGGCCTAGTAGGCCCGAATGCCAACTTAAGCGAAACAAACATAAAGAATAATTAATTTACGGAAATGAAGATTCTAATGTTTAAACCCACACTAATCCCTTTATATATTAGTATTTTCCTAACTTATAGCAACATTTAAATCAATAATACTTACCATTTCGTCCCAGCAGGAACGCAAAACATAAGCAATATAAACCATGCAATTTTCTATATCAACACATTCTACCGTTAATATGCGTACCACAGTTATTCATTAGGATAATTTGCCGTGCAATTTGCATTTAGTACAGCGTGAACTTCATGTTTATTAAGGTGTGAGGTTGATTAATTAGACCACTGCAAGCAATCAATACACGTTAATTGTTAGAAAGTTACGTAATTAGTATTTTATCATGCAAAATAGAGAAGGTATACAAAATTTTGTTTTACCTGCTCCACCACTTCCATGCTCGCAGCAATACCAGAGTGCACATTGTGAGAAGTTGGCCTGATATATGCTGTCCACTAGTTATAGTGGGCACCGTGTTTCAGTCCAAACAACCCCTTATGGTGAATTGGTTAAAGACAACCTTTATTGAAAGCTATCCTAGTGGTAGCTATGCAGAGCAGCCTTCAGGCTAAGTCTTGAAGGAATGTAAAGCAGCTTGTTTTACCAGTCTATAATCTCTTGAATGATCAAATGAAAAGACAACCACACCAGGTATATATTTAAAATATATGTATTTCAGATAAAACACACCCCTATAGTCTATGAGGCTGGAGTTCGAAGAGCTTCAGTTACAAGTCAGTAATCAACAATATTAGCACAAATAAACGTTTGGGCCCTAGAGGCGTACCAAACTATATACCAATAAAGTGGTATAGGAACCACAACTGAACTAGAGACAAGGCCTAGAGGAACCACCCAAGGTAGTGACACAGGGGACCCACGGGGGCCGTGTGCAGTGTGTGAACACAGCCGCGGGTTCCCGTTACCTTCTTTGGGCAATGTCGCAGTTGGAAATTTAAAGATTAGGGACACTTAGAATTGAGTCAGGACCAAACCCTTTTGGACTTAGGAAGTTCTTGGGCTAGCACCCACGGGAGAACCGGAGTACTCGTGTTACCTCACCCAGGGAAGCCGGGTGCATAGGTGTCTTTTGGTGTCGGGTGGCGTCGTCGATTTCAATGGGAGCTGGCAAATAAGTGCTGCTGCCGTGAAGAGGAGAAGTGTCCGAAGCGATCCAAGCCTAGATCTAGGATGGAAGGAACTTGAATGCAGAGGGGACAGAGTCTGGGTCACTTACCAGTAACCAATGGCAGGATAGACCAATGCCCACAGATGTCGGGGGCTTCAGGTGAGTTGACGGGTGTCTTGACTCTTCAGCCACAAGGTCCAGGAGGTGCCGATGATGACCAGGAGCTGGATTCGAGCTGCCCACAAAGTCTGTCGAGTGCTGCGGTGTCGGCGACCAGATTGGACCCAACAAGCCTTGGCAACGGCAAGTCACTTGGAATCAGAGAAAGGACGTCGGTTCAGACCAGCAAGGTCTGGGGGACTCACCCAGTGAGGGTAAGTCAGGGCACGTATGGAGCAACCAGGAAAACCCAATCAGAAGAGGAGTTGCCTTTGTGGGGACCTACTAGCCAATGGGATAAGCGATCGCGAAGGAGCCTCGAGCGGTTGCACTTGAAACTGGCCCACGGGTCACTCGTGGAGTGGAGGCCAGCAATCTTCGCTGCAGGAGATGCTCAAGTCTGGGGCTACTCGGAGCCCAACGCACAACTTCAAGGAAGACCAAGAAGATGATGGAGCTGCAAAAGATCACGGTGTCCAGGGGTCACGGTTCCACATCACTCACGATAGCCACGGGCCTCAGCTTTGCTGTGGACTCAGGGTAGCCTCGGGGAAGTCTGGAAATCCACCTCTGGTGATGCAAAGACTTCGGTGTCCGGTGGGAGCTTCAGTGATGCAGACCCATCAGTTGCTTCTTTGGTGCCTGCCAAGCAGGTGAGTCACTCCTTAACCCCAAGGGAGATTTCTTCAGTCTTCTAGTTGAAGTAGAATGTCAAAGGTCCAGGATATATATATTGCAGAGTTTCGTCCAGGGTAATCTAAAGTCGCAAGGACTGGGTTCCCATACTTATACTAAGTTTGGGGGTTGGACATACTCTAGGGACCCACCTATGGGAGGGTTTGGAGAGAGGGGTGGTTACACCCATTTCCTTTGTCCAGTTTTGCGCCAGAGCAGGGGCAGGCAGCCCCTGTTACCGGTTTCAACTGGACTATGCACAGGGACACCAAGTGTGCACCCAATGTAGGACTTCAAAGCACCAGAGAGTGCTCCCGCCCAGCCCCAATACACATCTGCCTGTCTGGGGCGGTGGCTACACCACCCTGGGACGGGAAACCTATTGTCCAGGCCTCCCCTGCCGGAGTTTCGGTCAGCAGCAGGAGGCCATACCCGTGTCTCTGGCAGTGGCATCCATTTTGTGATGCCAGGGCTTTAGAAAGTCTTAACCGGGTAGAGCAGTGTGAACATGTCTCTCCCTCTAGAAGGGTGGAATGCTACCCCTGCCGCCAGAACTGGTGGGGGGGGGGTAGTATTCCAAAGCGTTTCACACCAAACACGACATGTTTCCGTGCAGCCATCCCAAAGTTAGCATTTACCGTGAGGATATAATGCACATAGAAGTATATGGTCAGGCTGCACAACACACAGCATCAGAGGAGGTACTCCGAACGCTGCAGAGGGGCTTTGCTCATGCAGGGGCACCCTCTCACATAAACACAAAGCACTCTGCCTTCAGGATTGTTAAGGCCTGCCGTAGGAGTGACTTATAGGTTTTATATGTGTGTGCAATGGTAGTGATATAGGTAGCCCATACCACTGTAAGGGGTGCAGGCACCACCTTACCCAGGCTGCAGTAGCAGACCTGTGGTGTAATTTCGGAGTGCTTCCCAGGGGTGGCACAATACATGCTTCTGTCCCTGGTAGGCCTCTGAGGTACCTATGCCCTAGGTACATAGTATACCATATACTAGGGGCTTATAAGGCACTCCAGAATCCAATTAGAAATGTACCTAATGTACATGGAAACCATTTTTGAGAGGAAGCAGCTAGGCTGGGGTCAAAGCCAGACTAAGGTCGAAAAACAGTGAAACACCAGAAAAAATTGAGGTACCCATGTGAAGCAGATCCTACTCCTACACAACTTCCCCCCGCCCCCCCCAACACAGGGACATTAAACTAACCTTGACCAGTTGAGTCTTCATGTTCTAAGTGGAAATACCTAGAGAGTCCATCTGCATTGTCATGGTTACTCCCAGGTCTATGTTCCACTGTAAAGTCCATCACCTGTAGGGAAATTGACCACCTAAGCAGTTTGGGGTTTTCACCCTTCATTTGGTTTAGCCATAAGAGGGGCTTATGGTCTGTCTGAACAAGGAAGTGAGTACCAAACAAGTATGGCCTCAACTTCTTCAGAGCCCAAACCACAGCAAAGGCCTCCCTCTCAATGGCTGACCAATGTTTCTCTCTAGGGGTCAGCCTTCTGCTTATGAAAGCAAATGGCTGATCCTGACCTTCATCATTCAATTGTGACAGTACAGCCCCTACCCCCAATTCAGATGCATCTGTTTGGACAATGAACTTCTTGGAGTAGTCAGGACTCTGCAGAATGGGAGCAGTGCACATGGCCTGCGTCAGGTCATCAAATGCCTTTTGACAGCTAGCTGTCCACTGAACCTTTTTGGGCATCTTTTTAGAAGTTAAGTCATTCAGGGGTGTCACTATTGATCCATACCCCTTGACAAATCTCCTATAATACCCAGTCTGGCCTAAGAAGGCTCTCACCTGAGTCTGGGTAGTTGGAGCAACCCATTCCATGATGGTCTGTATATTGCTCTGTAGTAGTTGAACTTGGCCTCCACCTACAAGGTGGCCCAGGTACACAACCTGATTCTGCCCTATCTGTCACTTAGTAGCCTTGATAGTTAGGCCTACTTTTTGCAGGGCCTCCAAAACATTCCTCAGGTGGACCAGGTGATCCTCCCAGGTGGAGCTAAAGACAGCAATATCATCTAGATATGCTGCACTATAGTCTTCCAGGCCTGTAAGGACTTGATTCACCAACCTTTGGAAAGTGGCAGGTGCATTCTTCAATCCAAAGGGCATTACCACAAACTGATAGTGCCCACTAGGGGTATAAAATGCTGTCTTTGGCTTTGCATCATGAGCTAGTCTGACCTGCCAGTAGCCAGCTGTCAGGTCAAATGTGCTTAGAAACTTGGCTGGGGCTAAAGTATCTATTAGCTCATCTGCCCTGGGGATGGGATGGGCATCAGTCCTAGTGACTGCAAAGAGACCCCTGTAGTCTACACAAAACCTAATTCCTCTCTTACCATCTGTGGTGTGAGGTTTAGGTACCAGGACTACTGGAATAGCCCAAGGGCTAACTGAGGTTTCAATCACTCCCAAATCCAACATCTTTTTGACTTTTGTCCTTATACCGTCCCTGACATGGTCAGATTACCTGTAGATCTTATTCTTCACAGGCAGACTGTCCCCAGTGTCCACTTCATGAGTGCACCAGGTGGTCTGATTCGGAGTCAGAGAAAACATATGTCTGAACTGGCTGAGAAGGTTTCTGCAGTCAGTTTGTTGCTGAGCAGTGAGGCTGCCTGCCAAGGCTACACCATCAACTGACCCATCATCAGGGTTCTGAGAAAGCAGGTCAGGGAGTGGGTCACTCTCTTCCTCCTGTCCTTCATCAGTAGCCATGAGCAAGCCCATGTCTGCCCTGTCAACATATGGTTTTCGTCTGTTGACATGAAGTAAACTATGGGGACTCCTAGGGGTTCCAAGGTCTACCAAGTTGGTAACCTCCCCTTTCTGCTCAACAATTCTATGGGGGCCACTCCATTTGTCTTGGAGGGCTGCTGGGGCCACAGGCTCCAACACCCACACTTTCTGTCCTGGCCGGTAAACAGTCAGTACAGCCTTTTGGCCATGCCAGGTCTTTTGCAGTTTCTGGCTAGCCTCAAGGTTATTGGTTGCCTTTTTCATATACTCAGCTATTCTGGAGCGGAGACCAAGTACATAGCCCTCTATGTCTTGGTTTGGGGGCTTGAGAGGTAAATCCCATCCTTCCTTCACCAAACACAATGGACCCCTGACAGGGTGACCAAACAAAAGTTCAAAAGGGCTGTAATCAACCCCCTTTTGAGGCACCTCCCTGTATGCAAATAAAAGGCAGGGCAAGAGTATGTCCCATCTTCGCCTAAGCTTCTCTGGGAGTCTTTGAATCATGCCCTTTAAGGTTTCGTTGAACCTTTCAACTAAACCATTGCATTGTGGGTGATAGGGTGTGATGAACTTGTAGTTCACTCCACACTCCTTCCACATAGCAGTCAAGTAACTAAACATGAAGTTTGCATCCCTGTCAGATACTACCTCCTTAGGAAAGCCTACTCTTGAGAATACACCCAAGAGAGCTCTTGCCACCACAGGTGCTGTGGTGGTCCTTAGGTGCATTGTCTCCTGGTACCTGCTGGCATGATCCACTACCACCAGAATAAATCTGTGCCCAGATGCTGTTTGGGGATCCATGGGACCAACAATGTCAATCCCTACCCTTTCAAAGGGCACCCCCACCACAAGTAGTGGTATCAGGGGGGCCTTTGTAGTGCCACCTACCTTGCCACTGGCTTGGCAGGTCACACAGGAGCGACAAAACTCCTTCGTGTCTTCAGACATGTGGGGCCAGTGAAAGTGACGTACAGTTCTGTCCCAAGTCTTGTTCTGTCCCAGGTGTCCTGCTAGGAGAATATCATGGGCTAGTGTCAAAAGGAAGCCCCTAAACTTCAGATGTATAACAAACCTCCTGGATGCACCAGGCTTGGGATCTCTACTCTCTGAGTAAAGGAGTCCATCATCCCAATAAACTTTATGGGTGCCACTAGCATTCCCAGCAGCCTCATCACCAGCTTGCTTTCTGAAGGGGTTCAAGAGAGGGGCAGGTTTTCTGCTCCTGGCTCAGATCAGACCTGGAAGGGCCCCCTGTCCCCAAGAACTCAACCTGGACAGGTCCAAGCTCCTCTGGGACAGTTCCTTCTTCAGGCTCAAGATCATCTCCCTGGGGAGACTGATCAGCATTCTGAGTCAGGTGGGAAGGCACTGCCTTAACCCTACTGCTCCTCCTCTTGTGAGGCACCTGGTTCATTTTTCCAGAATCCAGGGCCTGTCCAGCTTTAGACATTTTGGCCTGTGACCTAGTCACAGCAAAGACATGAGTAGGGATCCCTAACATTTCTGCATGTGTCCTGAGCTCCACTTCAGCCCAAGCTGAAGTCTCTAGATCATTGCCAAGCAAGCACTGCACTGGTAGGTCTGCACTTACCACAACCGTCTTAAGTCCAGTTACCCTTCCCCAGGAGAAGTTAACAACTACCAGAGAATGGTCTGTTCTGATATTGCTAGCATTGGTCACTTGGTACATTTCACCAAGTATAATCTGCCCAGGATCCACAAGATCTTTTGTCACCATTGTGACACTTGCTCCTGTGTCCCTGAATGCCCAAGCTTCTACTCCATTTACTAAAGGCTGTTGTCTGTATTTGGCCAGATTACTGGGACTCACAAAGGGGGACATATCCATGCCCCCATCACAGACACGCACAGCCTGAGTTGGAACTCTGACTAGGCTAGAGTCCATCTCATAACCCAGGGTCAACCCTACTGCACCCTTATTCTGGACATTTGCACCACCTATTATAGCTGTACTAGGGGTAACAGTTGCCTTAGGGTCAGTGGTGGCTGGAGTAGATTCTTTGGACTTGGTGCAGTCACTGGTCCTGTGAGTTTTCTGTTTACAGATTTTGCACCAAGGTTTTTTTTGGCCTTTTCCCTTGTTAGACTGTGACTCCCCATTGGAAGAAGATGTTTGGAGCCCTTGAGAAGACTTCTGGTCTTTACCCTTGTCCCCACCCTTGTCAGAGTTCTTAGAATTCTGCTTCTTTGGGTCACCACCTTGGTTCTGTACCTTCTGCCTCACCCTGGTTCTGACCCATTTGTCTGCCTTCTGTCTCAATTCTGGTGGAGAGGTCGGATCAGAGTCTACCAGGTACTGGTGCAACAGCTGATTTTGACAGTTATTAAGAGTCTGCTCCCTCATTATCAGATTGTACAATCCTTTGAAGTCCCATACCTTACTGCCCAATAACCAACCTTCCAGAGCCTTAGCAGCACAGTCAACAAAGTCAACCCAGTCGTGATTTTGTGCGTTTTGGGAATCTCTGAACTTTAACCCGTATTGCTCAGTGGTTAGGCCAAACCCATCTATTAGTGCACTCTTCAAGACCTGGTAATCATCAGCATCCTCTTCTCTTACAGTGAGGAGCTTGGCTCTACCTTTGTCTGCAAAGGAGAGCCATAAGATTGCTGCCCTCTGACCTTGAGGGACCTTCTGTACTTTACAGGCCCTCTCCAAGGCAGTTATCCATTTGTGGATGTCATCCCCACTCTGGTAGTGAGGGACAATTTTACTTAGGTGTCTATGGTCATAAAACCTCTCCCTATCTCTAGGGAAATTGCTGCCACCAAGGGACTCTAGTCCCTCCTTTTTACTAGCTCTGTAGAGCTCTAGGGCTTCCCTATCTAGGGCCATCTGCTGCTTTCTGAGGTTGAACTTGTCTTGCTCATAATTCAGCAGTCTCTCTCTCCTCTCCTGGGAGGTTTCCCTCCCTGTATGAGAAGAAACAGAGGTCCCTACAGATGAGGTAGACTGGATAGATCCCGTTGAGAGAGACCTACTTTCACCTCTTCCTGGAGGAACAAAGAGGGGAGCATTGTTGTCATCCTCCTCATCCTCATCCAGGGGAGCTGGGTTCACCAGATCCTGATCATTGTCATCAGTCTGGTCAGCATTAGAGGTGGGGTCAGGGGAGTTTCCACCCCTAGGCCCACCCTCAGCTGCTGTCCCACCAACTCTGCCTACTCCCCCAAGCCCACTAGGCCCTGGGAGATCATCCAGCTTCAGTATCTTTATGAGATGCTGGGTGGTTGGGCTTTTGCCTGTCTTCAGCTTCCTAATGGAACATAAGGCCCTAAGCTGTGCAAAGGAGAGATCCTCATATCTATAGGGGAGAAGCTCACTGGCAGGAACCCACTGGTTCCTGGCTGATTAGACATTACTAATGTGGTTTGGTGTATTGCACTACCTACACTAGTGTGGCCTACTAAAACTCTCTTGAGTTGAAGAAAGGGTGTGCTATCCCTTAACACACAACTCTAAGTTCAGTAGAACTTACTGAATAGTAAACTTGATATTATATGTACCCAAGGTACCTTTAGTGGTTTTCAGTTGATCAATTCAATTGAGATTATCTGGTAAAACAATAGCAAGCTGGAATCCCACCGCTGCACACCAATGTGAGAAGGTGGCCTGATATATGCTGCCCACTAATTATAGTGGGCACCTTGTATCAGTCCAAATAACCCCTTATGGTGAATAGGTTAAAGACAACCTTTATTGAAAGCTATCCTAGTGGTAGCTATGGAGAGCAGCCTTCAGGCTAAGTATTGCAGGAATGTAAAGCAGCTTGTTTTACCAGTCTATAATCTCTTGAATGACCAAATGAAAGGACAACCACGCCAGGTATATATTTAAAATATATGTATTTAAGATAAAACACACCCCTCTAGTCTCTTTATGAGGCTGGAGTTCGAAGTACTTAAGTTACAAATCGGTAATCAACAGTAATAGCACAAATACACGTTTGGGCCCTAGGGGCGTACCAAACCATATACCAATAAAGAGGTATAAGAACCACGACTGAACTAGACACAAGGTCTAGAGCCTGTAGAATCGCTGGGATCCCAAGGAACCACCCAAGGTAGTGACACAGGGGACCCACGGGGGCCGTGTGCAGTGTGTAAACACAACCGCGGGTTCCCGTTAGCTTCTTTGGGCAATGTCGCAGTTGGAAATTTAAAGATTAGGGACACTTAGAATTGAGTCAGGACCAAACCCTTTTGGACTTAGGAAGTTCTAGGGCTAGCACCTGCGGGAGCACCGGAGTACTCATGTTACCTCACCCAGGGAAGCCGGGTGCATAGGTGTCTTTTGGTGTCGGGTCGCGTCGTCAATTTCAATGGGAGCTGGCAAAGAAGTGCTGCTGCCGTGAAGAGGAGAAGTGTCCGGAGAGATCCTAGCCTGGATCTGGGATGTCAGGAACCTGAAAGCAGAGGGGACAGAGTCTGGGTCACTTACCAGTGACCTAGGGCAGGATGGACCAATGCCCACAGATGTTGGGTGCTTCAGGTGAGTTGATGGGTTTCTTGACTCTTCAGCCACGAGGTCCAGGAGGCGTCGACGAAGTCCACGAGCCGGATTCGCGCTGTACCACGAAGTCTGTCGAATGCTGCGGTGTCGGCGACCAGAATGGACCCAACAAGCCTTGATGTACCAAAAAATAAACTAAGGGACTATACCTACCTATACCTACCACCCGCTCGACCAGAATCACCCCTTTGTCCTTACCACCCGCTTACGGGGAGGACGACCCTGTCACGGAGTCCCGGCAGAGTCGCCAACTGATGTACCAAAAAATAAACTAAGGGACTATACCTACCAATAGTCCCAACAGCATTACTAAATAATCAGTCAGCTGGCAGTGAAGAAGGTTCAATAGTTTATTCGACAAAGTACTCTATAGAGGAGCCTCTCCGAACCTCACCCATCAGGTGCGCCGAGAAGACTGTTGGCTCGTATTCAAACATGAGGTTATATACTTTTCGGTTCAACACATACAATCACTGTAAATGGAAAAACGCCATTTGGCCCTGGAGCTCCAGGAAAGGACCATATATGGCACACAGCAGACCAGTACAAAGGCTTGACTATCTATTACTGATGAGGTCAGGAAGGGTGACTCCCTTTCGTCTTGGTGCCTGGGAGTGTAGACACGGCGCCTCCAGGAATGTGCTTATCACCCCCAAAGCCAGATGCGACCTTGTGTCTTAGAACAGAGAAGTGGACAGCCTATCTTCAGCTGCTACCAGTAACTCAATTAAACTGGGGCCTGACAACTGTACGTGATCAACACGTGATCATGGCCCGTGCTCGAGCATATGATCAGAAAATGGCGTCTGTGTGGTTCTCGGCCTACTCTTTTAGCAATAGATATACAAAGAGGAAAAAACTAATTTCCTTCAAACAAAAGCATATATATCATACAGAAAAGGTACATATAGATGCATCATGCTAACATAATATTGGTCCGATACTCCTTATATACGGGTAATCTACCTTTTTTTATCCCTCAGAACGGCCCTTTTAGCATGATGTAGCTAACTAAAACAGCTCAATCTTCAAATATTCCCTCATCAATCTGCATTAGGTCCTTGAGTTCCTGCTGAACTAACTGAGCTTTTACCGCTGCTGACGATGGACCGAATACAGAGGAAGTGAGTTTTGTCGCGCAATAGGAGCAACATGCATGTCCGCATTGTACACAGACACAACACGTAAATATAAGGCCGGCCAGACATGCCAGTACCATCAAAATGTTCCATCCCCAAGTGGACAGCAAACCCCAAAACCAACCAGAAAGAGACCAGATACCAGTTTCTACATGTATCTCGGAAGCTAAACGATGTAGCTTCTGTATAGCCAAATGAACAGAGGGGGCGGAGTCAGGAATATAAACACAGCAAGAGCTGCCGATCACACGGCATGCTGCTCCTGCTCGATCTGCCAAAATAACGTCTAAAACCATACAGTTTTGAAGTGAAACAAGTCTGGTCGCCTGTAGCTCTACTGTTATATTGGTCAATATTCCTGCAGTAGTGTTAATCACTCCTTCAACTACTCTAGAAAGACGGCGTATTTCATGGCGTATTTCTTGGCTAGTAATCACAGGCCCCCAAAAGGGTAACACTCCCTTCATAATGTCAGTAAAATACTGTAGTGGAGTGTCGGTCTGATCTATATCAGTGGTGTCTATCACTCTTTTATTTCTTTTAATAAACACACTACGTTTATCTAGTCGGTGATTCTTGTGATAATTAGAAGGAGCAATATAAACCGGAGGGTACAGAAAGGACAGGTAACAACGCCCAGCCCAACCTCGAGGAAGCCAAGTATAGGCACTTCCTCCACAGAAAAAGTATACATTGGGAGGGGTTAGCAGCGGAGGGCTGTTAAAAGTACGCAATCGATAAGTGTAATTACATCAGCTTTCTCCCACTAATATGTACCCTGCTCCTTGAACACAAAACATAGTGGTACTATTTAATACAGGCACTGGAATGGCCCTATCCTCAGTAACATTACGGTCCTGAAAGCGTTGATAATATTGAGTGAAATTAAACTCAACAAAGTCCAAAATCTCATTTTTCAACCAGGTGGCATTTTCGTGTGTAACATACATATTCAGACAGGCATTCGGATCTAAGGTCCCCTCTTCATTGTTCCCATCAGGATCGAATCCTTGATGAACCTCAATATATGCTAAAATCGTTTCATAATCTTTCTCCGAAAACCTTTGAGCGTCCACAGTATAATGCATATACATCATAGAAAGCAATTTGAACCAAGCTTCGAAACTTCCCAAATAAGACAAAGGCATGGATATAAATAAATCGTGCTTATGCATAACAGTTGGCAGAAGACCACAAACCCAACAATTTGTAGTATTGGTGGTACTGTGTGCTTGATGAAGCATTTCAATAAAAGCATTTTTCACATAGGTCTGACGATGTCTCTCCTTATGAGGGGCTATAGTATGAAATACATGTTCCGGAGGTGGTGTAGTTGTTCCTAAAACAGTATGCATTGGGTGGCGGAACTCTAAATATATGAATAATCCCATTAAGATGATTAATAATATTGCTATAGTAGCCACAAATGCAACCTTAACCCGATTGGTCCAGCTAGAAAAAACAGGCATATATGCAGAATAATAGCGTGGTACAAAAAGGCGTTCCTCTTCAGGAACAAAACGAGCAAAGGGATACATGCTAACTGAAAGTCCAACAATAAACTAGGGCAATGCAGTCCAACCTGCCAGAGGGTGCTTCTTTCCTGTGTCCGTTTAGAGCCTCACAGGCACGCTCCTATCGTTCATCACAGATAATATCAAAACAAACTTCTCACGTTGGAGTTATGCTCTCACACAACCCGCGAAGAAAACTCAACCTGGGCCCCTTTAAACATTAAATTCAGTCTTTCTTTCTGAACAGAGCAAACAAATGTTCTCGGCTCTCAGCGCGTTCAGTCCAGTGTCTCGCTCAGTACACCAGAAGCGTATCTAACAGATATTCATAGTACAGATCTGTACCCTATTACTCAAGTCTCTCCCTATCTCCTACCAAGTTCACCTGGTGTACCGTGCTGTTTTCTGGGCCGCAGGTTGTATCGAGTATGGCCAGGCACTTCTTGGTCAGGGAACAAAACAGAGGTTGACAAATCCGATAAAACAGGGGTACTGCGAGCCTCTGGGTCAGCTATAGGAACAACAGAATCTGGGGCGATCGATTGTACTGATGACGAAGCCCCTTCCGAACCTGGTGCACCTTCTCCTTGCCCTTCTCCTTGCCCTTCTCCAGTTTCCTGGGCGTCAGAAAAAGGGATGAATTGAGGAACTCGCTCACCTTCCTGAGTCAGAACCCCGTCTTGGATTCGCTGATCATATGGAAGTGGAAGGGGTAATTTCTTCAAATGCGACACGTAGATCCAGTGTCGTTTGCCGTTCACTTTTACCGCCGTCCGTGTGGCCAACAAAACTTGAAATGGCTCAGACCAACGAGGATCCACGCTAGATTTCCGCTGATAGTTGCGAACCAGAACCCACTGGCCTGGTTCCAGGCGATGTCCAGGGGCTGCAAAACTGCTGAGACCTGTTGATGAATGGAACGAAGATCTTTAGTCAAAGCATACAAATAATCTGTCAGCATAGGATATTCTATATCACGAAACGTCCTAGGTCTCGGGACGACCCAAACATTAGTGGGGCACTCAAAAATGACTTCATACGGAGATAAACCAGAACGAGAATGTGGAGTAACTCGTATTGACATTAATGCCAACGGCAGAGCATCTGGCCACTTTAATCCAGTACTCTCTTGAACTTTGGCCAATTTTAGCTTCAATATCCCATTATACTTCTCGACCAACCCAGCGGACTGGGGATGTCGAGCCGCATGAAATTTTTGTCTGATCTGTAGTCCATTACATATATGTGTGATGAACTCTGCATTAAAATGTCCTCCGTTATCACTCCAGATCACACGAGGCAATCCGAAGTGAGGGAAATACTCCTTTACCAGTGCCTTAGCCGTTGCCAAAGCAGTATTTTCTTTTGTCGGGTAGGCTTCCACCCATTTTCTGGAAGCGCATACCATGACCAGGACATACTTCAAATTGTTAACTCGCTTCAGCTGGATATAATCTATTTGAAGCACCTCAAAATGCAAAGATGGGGGCGCAATGTTTCCCCTCAGAACAGGCTCCCTGCCCCCTGGATTATGTCGTAGGCAAATCATACAATATTGCACCAAATGAGCAGCAGTTTTATGAATATTGGGATTGTACCATACAGGGTCTAATAATGCACAGATACCTTTCACCCCAATATGAGCTGAACCATGTGCCATTGTCACCACCGCATTCACTAATGCATTAGGCAACAACCACCGTTGCTTTTCTGTCAGATCAATCCAACAACCTTCTGCATCTAATCTCCCAATTCGCTCTTTCCAGTAAGCCAATTCAATAGGGGTAGCCTCTTTCTGTATTTCTTGGACACTTTCCATGGTGTTATCAAACATCTCTGTTTCAGCCACCCACCTAGCAGAGCTAGTCACAAACATTGAGGTCAATTCGGATTTCGCAGTTTCCTTAGCTACCTGATCGGCAAAGGCATTACCCTCCCCCACTGCATCAACCACTGCCTTATGCGCGCTTCACTTAACTACAGCCACCATTTCTGGTAACGTCAGTGCTGTCAGTAATCGCAAAATCAAAGGACCATGCTGTATTCGCTGACCATGAGAAGTAAGAAAACCTCTTTCTGCCCAAAGTAGGCTGAAACTATGAGCCACGCCAAAGGCGTATTGGCTGTCGGTGTAAATATTTACTCTCAGTCCTTCACTTAACTCACAGGCCTGAAACAATGCCACTAATTCAGCTGCCTGTGCTGACTGATAGGGTACTCGAGAAGCCTCAACTATAGTGTGAAGAGTAGTTATCGCATATGCAGCAGTTGTCGTGCCATCTGGTAACTTAACAAAACAAAGAGAGTGCCAGTGCTGCACTAAACTTTCGGAAAAAGTTTTTAAACATGAACTGAATTAAACACGTCCATTTTTGCCCATTTTTTGGTTGATTTTAATCAAAAATATTTTTATGCAAATTTTCTTATTATTTTGCACGGTTATATTGAAGTGATTAAAGCATTTCAAAAATAATCAGAAAATACAACAAATTATTACAAAAGATACATTCCTAATATTTACACTACATTGACACATATAAATGACATCACCACTAGCGTACCTCAATCATTCAGACAACAACAACACTCAAAATACACAAAAGACTGACTAAACACCATAAAACAAACAATTTACACTTGTATGTACAAAATACATCAGGCCATCAGCAAATAACACTTGCAGTACTTCTAAACGCTTATTTTTTAGTTGTTTTTGCAGATGATTGGCCAAAGGCGAAGATAGGTCAAGATAGGTCTACGCGTTTCGAATCCCTTCACCGGGGATTCTCATCAGGACCAATACTCTCTGGGAACAAAAACGGACACAACACTGAATTAGACCAATTGGCCCCTCAATACTCAAAAAATTAACCGTTCACCTATATTCGGGAGCCTTACCTAGAACTTGAAAGTACGCAACCCAGGCTTTCAATATAAAATGAAATAAACGTCCAACGGAAAATCTGTGGACAGCAGAGAAAAAGTTTTCAGAAGAAAGACAAGATCAAAGAAAAGATCAAACGTCTAAGCTAATGTCTGATGGCACCAAGGTGCAGTGGTCTAATGATCGAAATCTTACTTGTGAAGGACAGGAGGTATCTCGTAGGTACGTATATATCCTTACTCCTCCTGGTCGGAGTTGGCTGTGCTTCCGTTTAGAAAGCGGCGTGGAAATTGAATCGCCGGCTAAGACCTGAGGGCAGAAGACAAATGTAGTCGTGAGACCGCGGATATTTAAACTATTTAAACAAACACGATGGTTTTGTTCTGTATGGTCTCTGAGTTGTGTTTACCTCTTTGTCCGCTTAGTCCAACGCCATCGGAGCCATCGCGCACCGTGCTCGCAGCGCCAAAGTCGAATGTTTAGGCAGGGAAAGGGTGACCATTTTGTTAATCCGTGAAGACATCCAATTGGTAGCCGGAGCCTTAGTGAGGCGGAGCCTTAGGGAATTCTGGGAGATGTAGTTAAAAACCCAATATGTGTCCCTTGAATGGACATAACTCGACGAAAAACCACGCAGGATGCTTGCTGGGGCATACACCCTTTGGGTGTAATTATATGTACATGAAAGCCCGTGATTTTAAAGGCCTGTCCCGGGTCCGAGTATCGTTGAACCACAATTTTTTTGTTGAGAAAACTTTATTGTGCAGTGTATATGAACACTGCATTGTGATCAAACTGTGAGGCAGTCTGTAACTATACGCCCGACATCATAGTTATTAACTGATGGACCAATCCTTTTCACGTTCATACTTGGATTCCATTCACGGCGCTCAGGAAGAATTGAACTGAACAATTCATCGAGTCGCCTACACGAGGGGTGGTCTAGCCCCGGTCCAATAATTCAGGGGCTCAGTATCCATGAGTGGTGGGGGTGTGATAGAAGGTGTATCATATAAAGATCCGCACGACCTTGTATGTTTCATGGAGCACCGTATTGCTAACTCTGGCACCTTCTATCACACCCTGTTAGAAATGAGGGGGCTCTGGTTGACGCAGGTGTGAACCCACAACAAGCAGGGACCCTTTACTTCTTGTCAGGGCGAAGGATGACTCCCCAGAATAACCCCTGCTCACCCTCTAGGTGCGTGGCGCGAGCAGTCCAGGCTAAGTCTCAGGCGTACACGGTTAAGCAAATGCAATTACACATACAGTAAACCCCTTGCATGCACCACAAACGGACACCAATCAGGAAGTATATAAAAATAAGCTTTTATGTAGATTCAGCAGATTCAAATACAAGGCCCAGTAACGTTGAACTGATGGGGCCACAATTCTTGGAAATACGGTCAAGTTCTCTTGGTCTTGCGGAAAGTTCTTTAGGCGGGCTCAAGGTAACTGTAGGCCTCAGCGCACTTCGGGCTGAGGCAGCGCCCAGGAAGCACACAGCAGATGACAGGGAAATGAGAACGTTGTGGACCCTGGATCCGATGCGAGCTTGCGGTCGAGTTCGTAAGTACAGTACCTTGTTTCTTGACGCAAAGGCGGGCGCGGGATTTCAGCGGCTCTTCGACAGAAGAGCGAGGCGGCGTCCGGGGCTCCCACACTTCACGAGGGTGTCTGATCTTCAGGCTCACGACAAGAGCGGGGTGTTGCAGGTGGCGGGTGAACAAAGCGGGGCAGCCGGGCACGCAGTACGTCCGGGCCGTCCGAGGCTTGGGGATGCTCACAAACGCCGATTCCGGCGGGAGGGTGAAGGTGCACAGCGAGCCTCCACGAGCGAGGTGACGGGGCAGCCCAGCACAGCGTAGGGGGAGCGGCTCCGATCGAGCGAGGCTCTTCCCAAGGCGGGGGCGGCTAAGCAGTCCTGGTCACGGCTCAGGGAGGGACTGGGCACGAGGGTCACAGCTCCGGCGAGGGAAAGGACACCACAGTCCAGCAGCAGGCGAGTGAAGATCAGGTAGAGCCCAATGGTCCTGGGGCTCAGTTCAGGGGGCAAGCTCAGTTCCAAGCCCTTGGAGATCGTTTTTGGAAAAGCACAAGTCTTGAAAGTAAAAGTAAAGTAAAAGTCTTCAGCAACAGTTTCTCTTCTCTCCTTTGGCAGCAAGGTCACCACTGCAGGCCAATCCCCCAGGATAGGGACAGTCTTCCTCCTACAGCTTTCCCGGTGCCTCCTCCTCAGGCAGAGATTCTTCTTGGTCAAAAGCGGATCTAGTTTCTTAGGAGCAGGGCTCCTCCATTTATACCACAAATCTTTTGTTCTCCCAGGCCAGGGGGGCCCTTGCCTAGTTCAGTCCGGTTTCTGAGCACTTTGTTTACGTGACGCAGGCTTCTTCTTTCAGAGTGCAGGGCAGAGTCATCAGACGCTCCACAGGGGGTGGAGCCGGCATCGAGGTAGCGGAGCACTGTCCTATTCAGAACCTAGAAGCACTCCTCCCACCCATCTACCTGTCGATCGTCCTATTCATACCAGGCTACCTAGCCCTGCCCATCTGGGTTCCCCTAGCCCTGTCACTCACACCAGCCAGACATCAGATACACATCACGCAGAGGCGGCTGAAATGTTTAGGCAAGCAAAGGCCGACTTTCTAAAAGCGGCATTTGCAAACCCGGAATATTAAAATAAACCTTGCGAAAAGATGTACCTTATTATTCCGAGTTCAGGCATACTAAACTCGATCTCCTACCATGTTCCCTGGGTCGGTTAGGATCATAGGGTGTAACAATCCAGGCCGCCCATACTGGCCTATGAGAACAGGGTAGCCTTGCAGTAGTGAACAACAAGATGGCGGTAATTCACTACTAGGACATGCCACGCATCCAGGCTTGTCCTACCTTAGGCGTACAATGCACCCTGCCCGTGGGCCTACCAGAGGGGTGACTAACATGCAGCTAAGGGAAGGTTTTAGGGACTGGCAAGTGTGGGCACTTGTCGGTCGGCGTGTCAGTACCAGACTGCACGCAGGTTCTGCGATGGCAGACCTTAGACGTATTTTACCGGCCGCTTCTGTGGGTGGCACAACCCGTGCTGCAAGCCCACCAGCGGTGTTCGTATTTACATGCCCTGGCGCCCCTGGCGCACTTTACTGGGGTCTGATAGTAAACCAAACAATCCAATCATGGAATCCAACCAACATATACAATTTACATAGGGAGCACTCGCACCGCAACACTGGTTGGCAGTGGCACAGCGCGCTGAGCGGCCAACACCATAAAAACACATGAGGCACCGCGACAAAAAGAGGGAGGGAGACTCACGCCAAGGTGCCAGGTCTAACACGTGTCCCCTCCAGCTGAAAAGTGGGGAGAACTACCCTACCCCAGGGAGTTCCTCATCACTAAGGCGGAAAAATCTGGACAGACCGTCAGCATTGGCGTGATCTGTACCAGGGCGATGTTCCACCGTGAAATCCATACCCTGTAGGGAAATGGACCACCTCAACAGCTTTGGATTCTCACCCCTCATATGCATCAACCATCTGAGGGGCCTGTGGTCCGTCTGAACCCGGAAGTGAGACCCAAACAAGTAGGGTCTTAGCTTCTTCAGCGCCCAGACCACAGCAAATGCCTCACGCTCAATAGCACTCCACCTCTGTTCCTGTGGAAGTAACCTCCTGCTAAGAAAGGCTACGGGTTGATCTAGGCCCTCCTCATTAATCTGTGAAAGAACAGCCCCCACACCATGCTCTGAAGCGTCTGTCTGAACGATAAACTCTTTGGAGAAGTTGGGAGCCAAGAGCACGGGCGCCGTGCACATAGCAGTCTTCAAGGCCTCAAAAGCTTCCTGACAGGTGTCAGTCCAGATCACTTTCCTGGGCTGCTTCTTCGAAGTCAGCGCTGTCAAGGGGGCAACCATGTTGCCATACCCCTTGACAAACCTCCTGTAGTACCCGGTGAGACCTAGGAAGGCTCTCACCTCCGTCTGGGTTTTGGGCGCCTCCCAATTCAGGATGGTTTCTATCTTGGGCTGAAGGGGTGCCACCTGGCCACTCCCAACTTGGT
This sequence comes from Triturus cristatus, assembly GCF_964204655.1. Lineage (NCBI taxonomy): Eukaryota > Metazoa > Chordata > Amphibia > Caudata > Salamandridae > Triturus > Triturus cristatus. The sequence goes on from NC_140589.1 coordinate 1,903,289,681, forward strand.
GTCCCAAGTACACCACGGAACCCTGCCCGATCTGGCACTTACTCGCCTTGATCGTGAGGCCTGCCTTGCGCAGCGCCATCAACACTTCCCAGAGGTGACGCAAGTGTTCCTCCCAAGTGGAGCTGAACACGGCGATGTCATCCAGGTAGGCTGCACTGAATGAATCCAGCCCAGCCAACACCTGGTTGACCAATCTCTGGAAGGTGGCAGGGGCATTCTTCATCCCAAATGGCATAACCCGGAACTGGTAGTGCCCATCTGGGGTGGAAAATGCGGACCTCTCTTTGGCCCCCTCGGTCAAGGCGATCTGCCAATACCCAGACGTTAGATCAAACGTGCTGAGGTAGTTGGCAGCCCCTAGCCGATCGATGAGCTCATCAGCTCTGGGGATGGGGTGTGCGTCGGTCCTAGTGACCGAATTGAGTCCTCTGTAGTCCACACAGAACCGGAGTTCGGGTGTGGCTCCCGGCGCTGCAGCCTTTGGGACCAAGACCACGGGGCTGGCCCAAGGACTGCTAGAAGACTCAATTACCCCGAGTGCAAACATCTTGGAGACCTCCTCCTTGATGCATGTCCTCACCCTGTCAGTCACCCTGTAGGCCTTGTGCCGCACAGGTGGGCTATCCCCAGTGTCCACATCATGGACGCACCAATCAGTGACACCAGGGACCAGGGAAAACAGGTCAGAAAACTGTCCCAGCAACTGGCGACAATCATTCTGTTGCTCAGGGGTCAGGGTGGAAGAGAGGATGACACCATCCACTGACCCATCTTGCTCCTTGGCTGACAGGAGGTCAGGAAGAGGTTCTGTCTCCTCTTCCATTCCAGCATCTGTTGCCAAGAGCATGCCCACTTGGGACCTCTCCAAGTGGGGCTTGAGGCGGTTGACGTGTAGGACCCTTAAGGGGTTCCTCGGAGACTTCAGGTCCACCACGTAGGTAACAGGACTCTTGCGCTCCACCACCTCAAAGGGACCGGTCCACTTATCCTGGAGCGCACACGGCTCCACGGGGGCCAAGACCCATACTTTCTGTCCAGGCTGAAGCTCTACCAGAGTGGCATTCTGGTCGTACCACCGCTTCATCTCCTCCTGGCTGGCTTCCAGATTTGCCTCAGCAAGTTGCCTGAAACGCCTAGTCTGATTCCTGAAGGCCAGCATGTAGCTATATACATTCTGGGGAGGCTTTCTGGGAGATTGCTCCCAGCCTTCTTTAACCAGACTTAGAGGTCCTCTGACTGGGTGACCATACAGAAGCTCAAAGGGACTGAACCCCAGAGACTTCTGTGGCACCTCACGGTAAGCGAAGAGAAGGCATGGTAAGAGGACGTCCCACTTACGCCTCATGGCTCCTTCTAGGCCCATTATCATGCCTTTGAGGGTTCGGTTGAATCTCTCAACCAACCCGTTTCCTTGGGGGTGGTAAGGTGTGGTGAACTTGTAGGTTACACCACACTCTTGCCAAAGAGATTTCATGTACTTGGACATGAAATTGGTACCTCGGTCAGACACCACCTCTAGAGGGAATCCCACTCGGGAGAAAATTCCCATCAGTGCACGTCCCACCACGGGGGCCGTCACTGTCCTTAGAGGAATGGCTTCCGGGTACCGGGTGGCATGGTCCACCAGGACCAGGATGAACCTATTGCCCATCGCTGTCCTGGGGTCCAGTGGCCCTACAATGTCAATCCCCACTCGCTGGAATGGGGTACCGACCACAGGGAATGGCTGGAGTGGAGCCTTCTGCTTCCTTCCACTCTTTCCACTTGCCTGGCAAGTCTGGCATGTCCTGCAGTGAGTATCCGAACTCCTGCGCATTTGAGGCCAATAAAAGTGGGTGACAAGCCTTTCAAAGGTCTTGTCCTGCCCCAAATGCCCTGCCAATGGCACATCGTGAGCCAGCCCCAGTAGGAAGGCTCTGAAGTCCTGGGGTACCACCAGCGCACGGGCTGACCCAGGCTCAGCAACCTTAGGCTCTGTATATAGGAGGTCGTTCTCCCAGTAAACGAAATGTGATCCTGACTGATCACCTGCGGCCTGGTCTGCAGCCTGCTGCCGCATACCCACGAGAGAAGGGCACTCCTTCTGTGCCTTGCAAAAGTCCTCCCTGGTGGGACCCCCTTCCTGCTGCCAATGGGTCAGCTCCGGCAGGTCTCCCAGTTCAGCTATCTGCTCCCCTGTAGGCTCCAGGGCATCCCCCTCAAGGTCTGCTTCCTCCTGGACCGTGGGAACTTCAGGGGCCGGCTTCCCGCGCCCCTTGCTCCTTCTCTCTGAGGCCGGTTCCTGGGCCTCCCTCTCAGGCTCCAGGACCTCTTGAGTACCTCTACTGGCTGCCATGGACCGTGTGGTGACACACGCCCAATCCGGCATACCCAACATCTCCAGGTGAGCACTCCGCTCCACCTTAGCCCAAGGTGAGCTCTCCAAATCGTTCCCTAACAAACAGTCTACAGGCATGGCGGGCCTCACAGCTACCTGAAGAGTACCAGAGACCCCCCCCCACTCAAAGGGAACCTGAGCCACCTTGCAGTGTCTCTCTGTGTTGTCAGCGGCAACAACGGGATAGAATGCATTGGGGACCACCTGCTCCTGAGACACCAGGTGACACCTGACAGCCGTCACACTGGCTCCTGTATCTCTAAGAGCCTCCACCCTATGGCCATTTATGGTCACCCACTGCCTGTACTTTTTAGTGTTTTCAGGCAGCTGGGTTGGAGGGACCACTTCACGGTCTCCTAGCGAGACCAGGGACATCTCTGCGGGACCCCACCCACCTTGGACATCCCTCTCCTCCCCCAAGGCTACACTAGTCACCTGCCGGGGTGGAGCACCAGTGGGTGCTGGTTTACCAAACAATGGACACTTTACATCAGAGGCAAAATGCCCCAAATTGTTACACCTGTAACATCTTACGGGCCCCTTTGGAACAGGAGGACCTGTCGGGGCCCCGGTCGGTTTCTGGGGTAGGGGAGGCTGAGAACCCTTCCCTTGGTTCCCTTGGGGACTATTTTGGGGCCCTTTTTGGAACTGCTTCTGTTTACCCCTGTCCCCCCCACTCTTCTGCTGGGGACCCTGCCCACCTTTGGCGGAATCTCCCACGGTACCCTTGTGGACCCTGGTACTGACCCAGCGGTCCGCCTCCTCAGCAAGCTTCCTCGGGTTAGTCAGCTTACTATCGATCAGGTGCTGGCGTAGCTCAGGAAAACAATTACTGGACAAGTGCTCCCATGCCATTAAATCAAGAAGCCCTTGATAATCATTTACCTTACTACCCTTTACCCAACCATCCAGCGCTCTGCAAAAGAAAGTCACATACTCCACATACGTACTATTGGGAATCTTAGTGCAACCCCTGAACCTCTGTCTATATAACTCAGGGGTCAACCCATACCTAGCCATCAATGCTTCCTTCATATGGGCATAAGAATTACGAACATCAACAGGTAAATCTAACAGTGTGTCCCGCCCTTCACTCAGGAACCTTCCCCACAACCCCGCTCCCCAATCTTTCTCAGGGACCCGGTGGGAAGACATGGCTACCTCGTAGGCTCTGAACCACTGCCCGATGTCGTCATTCCTGAAGAACTCCTTCACTACATCCTTGGGAATATAAACTCTTGATTCCGCCGGTACTGGCGGTGTGCTGCCACCAGAGGGATTAAGCTCCAAACTTTTTGCTTTCAGCTCCAGCTCCCTCAGCTTCATGTCATGCTCTAATTGTAGTTTCTTTTCTTCCATGGCTAATCTTTGTTTTTCCATATCCATCTGCCCATGAAGTTTTGCCATTTCCACCTCGTGTGCCCGGGTTGCGGCCCTGTCTGCCAACTCTTCTGGCGACAGGCACCTGCCAAACTCATGGACACTTTCTGGTGGAACCACTTCCACCTGATTCTCTGGTGCCTTTGACTCATACCAGGCCCTCAGCGCCTTCACAAATTGTTCCTTCTTTTTCAATCCAGTTTGGGCAATCCTGAACTTGGAGCAAAGACCTTTCAAGTCTTCATTGGTACGATTCAGAAGCGCGTCTTCTTCCCAATCTACGTCTTCAAATCCAGAGATTATGGAAGCCGCCCTTCCGGCGGAAAGTGAACCAGGCATGGCTCTAACAACGGAGACTCTTGGCAAAACAAAAACAAATGCTAGCCTTGTGGCTGTGTTACTGGTCTGCTCTCACTACGTGGTGATCAGTGATTCACTACACGCAAACCACAAATGCAAATCCGTAAATCCTCACCGCTGCCACCAATGTTAGAAATGAGGGGGCTCTGGTTGACGCAGGTGTGAACCCACAACAAGCAGGGACCCTTTACTTCTTGTCAGGGCGAAGGATGACTCCCCAGAATAACCCCTGCTCACCCTCTAGGTGCGTGGCGCGAGCAGTCCAGGCTAAGTCTCAGGCGTACACGGTTAAGCAAATGCAATTACACATACAGTAAACCCCTTGCATGCACCACAAACGGACACCAATCAGGAAGTATATAAAAATAAGCTTTTATGTAGATTCAGCAGATTCAAATACAAGGCCCAGTAACGTTGAACTGATGGGGCCACAATTCTTGGAAATACGGTCAAGTTCTCTTGGTCTTGCGGAAAGTTCTTTAGGCGGGCTCAAGGTAACTGTAGGCCTCAGCGCACTTCGGGCTGAGGCAGCGCCCAGGAAGCACACAGCAGATGACAGGGAAATGAGAACGTTGTGGACCCTGGATCCGATGCGAGCTTGCGGTCGAGTTCGTAAGTACAGTACCTTGTTTCTTGACGCAAAGGCGGGCGCGGGATTTCAGCGGCTCTTCGACAGAAGAGCGAGGCGGCGTCCGGGGCTCCCACACTTCACGAGGGTGTCTGATCTTCAGGCTCACGACAAGAGCGGGGTGTTGCAGGTGGCGGGTGAACAAAGCGGGGCAGCCGGGCACGCAGTACGTCCGGGCCGTCCGAGGCTTGGGGATGCTCACAAACGCCGATTCCGGCGGGAGGGTGAAGGTGCACAGCGAGCCTCCACGAGCGAGGTGACGGGGCAGCCCAGCACAGCGTAGGGGGAGCGGCTCCGATCGAGCGAGGCTCTTCCCAAGGCGGGGGCGGCTAAGCAGTCCTGGTCACGGCTCAGGGAGGGACTGGGCACGAGGGTCACAGCTCCGGCGAGGGAAAGGACACCACAGTCCAGCAGCAGGCGAGTGAAGATCAGGTAGAGCCCAATGGTCCTGGGGCTCAGTTCAGGGGGCAAGCTCAGTTCCAAGCCCTTGGAGATCGTTTTTGGAAAAGCACAAGTCTTGAAAGTAAAAGTAAAGTAAAAGTCTTCAGCAACAGTTTCTCTTCTCTCCTTTGGCAGCAAGGTCACCACTGCAGGCCAATCCCCCAGGATAGGGACAGTCTTCCTCCTACAGCTTTCCCGGTGCCTCCTCCTCAGGCAGAGATTCTTCTTGGTCAAAAGCGGATCTAGTTTCTTAGGAGCAGGGCTCCTCCATTTATACCACAAATCTTTTGTTCTCCCAGGCCAGGGGGGCCCTTGCCTAGTTCAGTCCGGTTTCTGAGCACTTTGTTTACGTGACGCAGGCTTCTTCTTTCAGAGTGCAGGGCAGAGTCATCAGACGCTCCACAGGGGGTGGAGCCGGCATCGAGGTAGCGGAGCACTGTCCTATTCAGAACCTAGAAGCACTCCTCCCACCCATCTACCTGTCGATCGTCCTATTCATACCAGGCTACCTAGCCCTGCCCATCTGGGTTCCCCTAGCCCTGTCACTCACACCAGCCAGACATCAGATACACATCACGCAGAGGCGGCTGAAATGTTTAGGCAAGCAAAGGCCGACTTTCTAAAAGCGGCATTTGCAAACCCGGAATATTAAAATAAACCTTGCGAAAAGATGTACCTTATTATTCCGAGTTCAGGCATACTAAACTCGATCTCCTACCATGTTCCCTGGGTCGGTTAGGATCATAGGGTGTAACAATCCAGGCCGCCCATACTGGCCTATGAGAACAGGGTAGCCTTGCAGTAGTGAACAACAAGATGGCGGTAATTCACTACTAGGACATGCCACGCATCCAGGCTTGTCCTACCTTAGGCGTACAATGCACCCTGCCCGTGGGCCTACCAGAGGGGTGACTAACATGCAGCTAAGGGAAGGTTTTAGGGACTGGCAAGTGTGGGCACTTGTCGGTCGGCGTGTCAGTACCAGACTGCACGCAGGTTCTGCGATGGCAGACCTTAGACGTATTTTACCGGCCGCTTCTGTGGGTGGCACAACCCGTGCTGCAAGCCCACCAGCGGTGTTCGTATTTACATGCCCTGGCGCCCCTGGCGCACTTTACTGGGGTCTGATAGTAAACCAAACAATCCAATCATGGAATCCAACCAACATATACAATTTACATAGGGAGCACTCGCACCGCAACACTGGTTGGCAGTGGCACAGCGCGCTGAGCGGCCAACACCATAAAAACACATGAGGCACCGCGACAAAAAGAGGGAGGGAGACTCACGCCAAGGTGCCAGGTCTAACACACCCCCACCACTCATGGATACTGAGCCCCTGAATTATTGGACCGGGGCTAGACCACCCCTCGTGTAGGCGACTCGATGAATTGTTCAGTTCAATTCTTCCTGAGCGCCGTGAATGGAATCCAACTATGAACGTGAAAAGGATTGGTCCATCAGTTAATAACTATGATGTCGGGCGTATAGTTACAGACTGCCTCACAGTTTGATCACAATGCAGTGTTCATATACACTGCACAATAAAGTTTTCTCAACAAAAAAATTGTGGTTCAACGATACTCGGACCCGGGACAGGCCTTTAAAATCACGGGCTTTCATGTACATATAATTACACCCAAAGGGTGTATGCCCCAGCAAGCATCCTGCCTTGTTTTTCGTCGAGTTATGTCCATTCAAGGGACACATATTGGGTTTTTAACTACATCTCCCAGAATTCCCTAAGGCTCCGCCTCACTAAGGCTCCGGCTACCAATTGGATGTCTTCACGGATTAACAAAATGGTCACCCTTTCCCTGCCTAAACATTCGACTTTGGCGCTGCGAGCACGGTGCGCGATGGCTCCGATGGCGTTGGACTAAGCGGACAAAGAGGTAAACACGACTCAGAGACCATACAGAACAAAACCATCGTGTTTGTTTAAATAGTTTAAATATCCGCGGTCTCACGACTACATTTGTCTTCTGCCCTCAGGTCTTAGCCGGCGATTCAATTTCCACGCCGCTTTCTAAACGGAAGCACAGCCAACTCCGACCAGGAGGAGTAAGGATATATACGTACCTACGAGATACCTCCTGTCCTTCACAAGTAAGATTTCGATCATTAGACCACTGCACCTTGGTGCCATCAGACATTAGCTTAGACGTTTGATCTTTTCTTTGATCTTGTCTTTCTTCTGAAAACTTTTTCTCTGCTGTCCACAGATTTTCCGTTGGACGTTTATTTCATTTTATATTGAAAGCCTGGGTTGCGTACTTTCAAGTTCTAGGTAAGGCTCCCGAATATAGGTGAACGGTTAATTTTTTGAGTATTGAGGGGCCAATTGGTCTAATTCAGTGTTGTGTCCGTTTTTGTTCCCAGAGAGTATTGGTCCTGATGAGAATCCCCGGTGAAGGGATTCGAAACGCGTAGACCTATCTTGACCTATCTTCGCCTTTGGCCAATCATCTGCAAAAACAACTAAAAAATAAGCGTTTAGAAGTACTGCAAGTGTTATTTGCTGATGGCCTGATGTATTTTGTACATACAAGTGTAAATTGTTTGTTTTATGGTGTTTAGTCAGTCTTTTGTGTATTTTGAGTGTTGTTGTTGTCTGAATGATTGAGGTACGCTAGTGGTGATGTCATTTATATGTGTCAATGTAGTGTAAATATTAGGAATGTATCTTTTGTAATAATTTGTTGTATTTTCTGATTATTTTTGAAATGCTTTAATCACTTCAATATAACCGTGCAAAATAATAAGAAAATTTGCATAAAAATATTTTTGATTAAAATCAACCAAAAAATGGGCAAAAATGGACGTGTTTAATTCAGTTCATGTTTAAAAACTTTTTCCGAAAGTTTAGTGCAGCACTGGCACTCTCTTTGTTTTGTTCAGTTTATATGACTTGGCCTTGCTGCCATCGAGTCAAAACCCAAGCTTGTTTTGCTATCTGGTAACTTAAAACAAGAGCCATCGACGTACAACTCCCCTTGAGGGTCAGAAAGAGGAGTGTCAGTCAGGTCTACTCGTCCCTTTGTTTCTTCCTCAGTCTGAAATATACAATCATGAACATCATTGTTCTTTGCATTCGAAGGGAGGGGTAGTAACGTGGCTGGGTTCAGAGTGCCACATCGCTTAATCGTAATGTGTGGAGCAAACAAAGTCAATTCGTATCCGGTAAGATGCGCACTCGTAAGGTGCTGGGTCTTTGTTTTGTTCAATAGTGTATCCACAGCGTGCGGTACCATCACTGTGAGGTCAGTGTTCAGAACGAGCCCTGCCGACTGTCGAATAGCCACTGCAACCGCAGCAGTGGCCCTTAAACAGCTAGGGAGTGCTCTGGCGACGTTATCCAACACCGCCGAGAAATAGGCACAAGGTCTTTGCTTACCACCAAATCCCTGTGTTAACACAGAAAGCGAGCAATCGTCCACCTCGTGCACGTAAAGCACAAAAGGTTTTCGGTAATCAGGAATACCAAGAACAGGTGCAGAACAAAGCGCAGATTTCAAAGAGTCAAAAGCATCTTGACAAGCATCAGTCCAGGGTAAAGGTTCATGCACATCTTTAGTGGTTAGATACAGAAGAGGTTTAGTAAGAAGTGAAAAATTAGGGATCCATTGGCGACAGTAAGAAGTTATGCCGAGAAATGCACGCACATCACGCTGAGTGCGAGGTACAGACACATTAGAAATGGTAGTCACACGCTCAGGGGTTAGTCTCCGTCCCTCCTTCGACAGTAGATGACAGAGATAGGTCACCTCCTGTCAACAATATTGAAATTTAGAAAGGGATACTTTATTGCCATTAGCAGCCAAATGAGACAATAATCGTACAGTAGCCTCCTTACAACCGTCTTCAGTATCAGAGGCCACTAGCAAATTATCTACATATTGTAAAAGCACATTACCAGGGGGCAAGACCAAATCATCCAACAATGTTTTCAACGCTTGACTATAAATACTGGGACTCTCTGTGTATCCCTGGGGAGCGCGGCAGAACCGGAAGCTGCGACCAGATAATGAGAAGCCAAAAATATGGCGGCTATCAGGGTGAATCGGAATGCTAAAGAAGGCATTTTTCAAATCAATTACAGAGAAATACTTAGCAGTAGGGGGAATCATAGTAAGAATAGTAGTGATGTCTGAAACCACAGGGTATTGGGACACCACTATTTTATTAATTTCGTGCAAATCAATCACAAAACGATAGGTATCAACATAATCAGGATTGCTTCCAGCAGGAGCTATTTTTAAGATAGGCAAAATGGGACTATTATACACATTAGCAGCCGTTTCTTCTACCACACCCTTTTTCACCAAATCTTGTATGATAGAGAGCAAAGCCCTTTCGCCAGCCGGAGAAATTTTGTACTGAGGTACATGAGGAAGCCGAGCGTTGTGTTTCGAAGTAATAGAAACGGGTGGAATCTTTAACAATCCTACATCCGTGTCGCCAGTGGCCCACAATGTTGCTGGAATAGCCGCAAACTCAGGAGGGAGGGGTTCATTTTTATTGAAACACTGCAAAGTATTCTTCCCAAAAGAATTAATAGTCAAATAAACACCAACAGGTGAACAATGAATTTTAGCATGCAATTTCTTCAACAAATCCAAACCCCACAAATTTTCGACACAATTGGAAGTCAAAAGAAACGGGGAGTCTATTGTAACCGGACCAATCGTGAAAGGAATAGGTTTAGAAATGGGGCTCACCACCGGAATTCCCGAGAATCCTACCGAAACATTATTGTGCCCGGACAGAGCAGCCCCTGGGACCAGGGAACGAGAGATAGAACTGTTCGTTGCACCCGTATCAACTAAAAACTTTTCAGATGTCCCCATTAATTGTGCCTCTACATAAGGTCCTTGCTGATCAACGGGTACTGACACCTGGCCCTCACTCTGTCCATGGCTATCCTATGTATAAGCATACCCGTTGGTCGCGTCCATTACACATTCCTGATTATAATACTGCCTACCTCTTGGATTATCAAAATAATTCTTGCGTCGCCTCCTCTCGTCGCATATCACTGCGATCCACACTTCCCCGACCTCTTCCTCTGTTTCTCATAGCCCCTCTCTGGGCTAGCAACAATGGACACTCAGATCGCCAATGCCCTTCCTCCTTACAATAAGCAAACTGGTTTATTCCCAAAACAACAGCCGGCCCTCTGCCTCGTCCAGTTCCCGCCCCCCTCGGGACAAAACCTCTACCGCCCCTTCCTCTGCCTCGCCCTTGAGCAACTTGTTGCAACAACACCCGCGTTTTGAGGTCCTTCGTTTTCTTTTCTGTCTTATCCTTACTCTCATTTTCTCTATGTTCGTAATATTGGGCCATACTCAATATTACCGAGGGCGTGGAAGTGGTCCAGGTACTTTTAGCGGCTTGTAGCCGTGCAGAGACTTCTAGTAACAAATTAGTCACAAAACGATTAACAAATAATCGTATACCGCCCTCCAATGATAAATCTTGTCCGCTAAAATCAATGAATATGCCCTCGAATCTAGTGAAAAAATCAGAAACACTTTCATCTTTCTTCTGTTTACATGCGGTCAATTTGTCCCAATCCACCTTACGAGGCGGAATTAAGGAATGCATGTAAGTGATAATACGGCTGGGTAATGCCAATACCTCAGGTCTTGGCTTATCCCCCGGCTTACGATCCTTATCCCAATCTTTTATCTGGTCCCATGTTCCACCTAACTCTTGAGCATGATCCTGATCATACACCTGACGCCATATATCAACAGGAACTAATAATGCAAAAAATAACTCTATGTCAGCTAAGGTCATGACGGCCGAGGAGGCCACTTCCGTGAGTTCTTTATAATAAGCTGTGGGATTTTTCCGAGGGTCGGGTAATTGTGATTTTAGCGAGAGGACCTCACTCCTCTTCCAAGGGGTATAAACCCATTGCTCCTGCACTCGAGCCTCTACGCGAGGTCTAGTCACCACGCCATGATCATCCTTTAATTCCGGTATCTCGGGATGGAGGATAGGATGAACTTCGCGCATAGGAGGCTGAGTGTCCCATGGGGGATACCTTTGATACATCCGGATGTCGTACATCACGTGGGGGGCCAACCCTCCTGGAAAACAATGTTCCCAGAGAGTAATGATACGTGCAGCCATGTGTTTCAAGGCATGTTGCTGCATAACAGGCTCGCAGTCTCGAAGCGTGCTCCATATATCAGTTATATTGTAAATAGGCTGTCGCATCCACTGGGATGACTGATCCTCAATCATCTGTTTCTCTTGCTGCCCTATAGCCGAGCGAGTAAACAACTTTCGTGCGTCGAAATCCCCCTGAGCACGAAACGGAGTTGAAACAGCTGGAGACGGGGTCGTGCTCGCAGAAGACGAAGCCCACACAGGGGTGGGAGGAGACAAAACAGCTGTGGACATAGCGGAAGACGGCAGGGTAACAGGCAATAGGGTAGTCGTTTCAGACACCAAGGGAGACAAAGCAGGGGCCGTTCCCAGAGGGGCAAGGGAAGAGGAATCAACAGGGGCGATAAATAAAGGGGCCTGTACTGAAGTCGGAGGAACAACGGGGTATACACGCTGATGAGCATCAGGTGGAGGTGGACGAGTATCCAATAGATCCTCTATCTCATCTTCCGCGTCAGTCCTAGCCACATAGGTCTTATCCACTTGCAATCTAAATTGTCTGTCTGCACAATCAATGCCTTGTTCCATTCGTGCTTTATTATAAGCTATAGCCTTCTGCGTAATCATCTGATTTCCTTTCATCCTATATACTTTCTCCTCCCTCATACGTCTACGCTTTGCTTCCTTCTGCCACATATTTAGGGAGTCAAACATTGACTGTCGACTACATCTAGAGAATAATTGATCCTGCAGAAAATTTATCTTTTTCTCATCAAAAGACCCGGTTAAGGGCCATTGCAATTCCACATTGTCCTTGGTATATTTATGCCATAAGGTATTAAACAAAAGGGGTGTAATACCATGCTTTACATACATATCGTAACTTGGGCTGCCCTCAGGCGGGGCAGGTTGGCTTTCAGCCAGACGCTTATCATTAGGGCGGTAACAAAATCTAAAACAATTCAATTTGCTAAAACACGGCATGGTTATTATCATTACATCTTCCCCACTCAATCATTCAAATAAACTTTCAAACATGGCCATGATCAAACATTCACAAACATACAGCTTCACACTCTTTCAAAACATACACTGAACAACAATATGTATATACATACTCAAAAATGAAGTCTTTTCAAACAAAGAACAGAGCCCGTCGACTCCTGTTCATGGAGAATCAATCAAATTCAAATTCCAAGACCAACAGATACCAAAACCAAGCAGTCCAAAGACTACCAAGAGACCGTCAGACAGGTATAACCACAGACCGACCTACAGACCATCCCACAGCCTTCCTGGTTCACTCTTGGGACTATTCTGACTGAGCCTGCTTCATTAGCGCCGCATCAGATGTGTTCCCAAGGCTACCCAGGTACAGCCACAGGCCTTTCTGAGAGCAGTCCGGCCGGGTGCGCACCACACGTGCCACACCAGGCGTCCAATCGGCGTCTATATTATTCACAAAAAGGTCAGTGGAGCATCTACACATGCAGCCGACACAATGCTGCCCCGTCAGACCCCCAAGATTCTCCGTGGTACACTGACTACCAAACACTTACACAGTTAACTGATTCAAAAACACTGCTCAACGGTGCGTTCCAAAAAACACCAAAAGAATCCACTCACCTGGTGCACACAGGTACGAATGCGTGTTCTCCTCTGCCAGCTTCTTGAGACCTATACGGTCAATTCCTGGGTTACGCCCGTAGGACTCCGGTAAAGGGTCACTAGCAGCTGGGGATACTCTTATTGTGAGAGCGGAGTAAGTTCATAGCAAAAATGGCTAAATTTCAAAGGATCCATTTTCCGTCCACCCGCTCGACCAGAATCACCCCTTTGTCCTTACCACCCGCTTACGGGGAGGACGACCCTGTCACGGAGTCCCGGCGGAGTCGCCAACTGATGTACCAAAAAATAAACTAAGGGACTATACCTACCAATAGTCCCAACACCATTACCAAATAATCAGTCAGCTGGCAGTGAAGAAGGTTCAATTGTTTATTCAACAAAGTACTCTATAGAGGAGCCTCTCCAAACCTCACCCATCAGGTGCACCGAGAAGACTGTTGGCTCGTATTCAAACATGAGGTTATATACTTTTCGGTTCAACACATACAATCACTGCAAAAGGAAAAATACCAGTTGGCCCTCACACTCCAGGGAAGGACCACATATGGCACACAGCAGACCAGTACAAAGGCTTGACTATCTATCACTGATGAGGTCAGGAAGGGTGACTCCTTTTCGTCTTGGTGCCTGGGAGTGTAGACACGGCACCTCCAGGAATGTGCTTATCACCCCCAAAGCCAGATGCGACCTTGTGTCTTAGAACAGAGAAGTGAACAGCCTATCTTCAGCTGCTACCAGTAACTCAATTAAACTGGGGCCTGACAACTGTACGTGATCAACACGTGATCATGGCCCGTGCTCGAGCATATGATCAGGAAAATGGCGTCTGTGTGGTTCTCAGCCTACTCTTTTAGCAATAGATATACAGAGAGGAAAAAACGAATTTCCTCCAAACAAAAGCATATATATCATACAGAAAAGGTACATATAGATGCATCATGCTAACATAATATTGGTCCGATACTCCTTATATACGGGAAATCTGCCTTTTTTTATCCCTCAGCCTTGGCAACAGCAAGTCACAGGAATGCAGAGAAAGGACTGCGGTGCAGACCACCAAGGTCTGAAGAACTCTCCCAGCGAGGGTAAGTCAGGACACTTCTGGAGCAAGCAGGAACGCCCAATTAGAAAAGGAGTTGCCTTCATGGGACCTGCTAGCCAACAGGCTAGTGATCGCAAAGGAGCCTCGAGCGGTCACACTTGGAGCTGGCCCACGGGTCACTCTTGGAGTGGAGGCCAACAATATTCGGTGCAGGAGGTGCTCAAGGCTGTGGCTACTGAGAGCCCAAAGCACAACTTCGAGGAGGACCAGGAAGATAGTGTTGCTGCAAAAGTTCACGGGGTCCAGGGGTCACGGTTCCACATCACCCACGATAACCACGGGCATCAGCTTTTCTGTGGACTCAGGGTAGCCTCGGGGAAGTCTGGGAATCCACTTCTGGGGATGCAGAGACTTCAGCGTCTGGCGGGAGCTTCAGAATTGCAGACCGGTCAGTTGCTTCTTTGGTGCCTGCCAAGCAGGGGAGTCACTTCTTGACCCCAAGGGAGATCTCTACAGTCTTCTAGTCAGGATAGAACGTCGAAGGTCCAGGATGTACGTTGCAGAGTTTCGTCCAGGGTAATCTAAAGGACTAGGGACTGGATTCCTATACTTATAGTGAGTTTAGGGGATGGACTAACTCTAAGGCCCCACCTATGGGTGGGCCAGGAAAGAGGGGTGGTTATACCCATTTCCTTTGTCCAGTTTCGTGCCAGAGCAGGGGCAGGTAGCCCCTGCAAACGGTTTGAACTGAAGTATGAACAGGGACACCAAGTGTGCCCCCAGTGTAGGAATTCAAAGCACCAGAGAGTGCTCCCGCCCACCCCCAATACACATCAGCCTGTCTGGGGAGGAGGTATATGGTATACTGGGTACCTATGCCCTAGGTACACACTATACCATATACTAGGGGCTTATAAGGCACTCCAGAATCCAATTAGATATGTACCTAATGTACATGGAAATTGTTTTAGAGGGCCACAGCCAGACTAAGGTCGAAAAACAGTGAAACACCAGCAAAAAATGGGGGTACCCATTTGAAGCAGATCCTACTCTCCTACACAACCCCCTCCCCCCAACGCAGGGACATAAAACTAACCTTGACCAGTTGAGTCTTCATGTTCTAAGTGGAAATACCTAGAGAGTCCATCTGCATTGGCATGGTTACTCCCAGGTCTATGTTCCACTGTAAAGTCCATCCCCTGTAGGGAAATGGACCACCTAAGCAGTTTGGGGTTTTCACCCTTCATTTGTTTTTGCCAAAGTCCCCAGTGTCCACTTCATGAGTGCACCAGGTAGTCTGACTTGGAGTCAGTGAGAACATGTGTCTGTACTGATTGAGAACCTGTCTGCAATCAGTTTGCTGCTGGGCAGTGAGACTGCCTACCAAGGTTACACCATCAACTGACCCATCATCAGTGTTCCTCGAGAGGAGTACATAAAAGAATTTTTCTTTTTTAAAACACAGAGTACAATTTTCTTCTTGTCTTCTTTATTAAGACGAGTCCAGGTGAAGTGTCGAGATTACAGCCAACACGTGTTTCGTCGCATCGGGAGTGTGATCCCGCGACTTCCTCAAGGCTGTACAAATAAACAGAAAGATGCCAGCTCATACCGTGAAAGTACAACCACAATTAAAGTAGGTTTAGCCCCATTTTAGCTCGTAACTTGCTCACTGAAATGACGGCTGGATCATTATCTGATGTTTTTTCATTTTTATTGTATTTCCCTGGTGAAAACAGAGATTTCAAGAATATCTAGAGAGGTAAATAATTCACCTCGGTGTTTTGGGTGTTATTTATTCAGTCACGTTTTGTTTTAACGATGACATGGCACTTACCTCCCACGACGGCGATAATGTTATCAGTAATTCGCACAACCAGCAGTTCACTTAGCAACCACGTAGTTTCACAATCGGGCCTTTCTCTCTCCATGTGTTTGGTTTACTTCGAAGACTTTTTGCTCATCATTCCCCTTATGGGTTCCTATCTTTCTTTTGGAAACTCAATTTTCCATCACGTAATTACTCACTGTGTTTGGGATCACGATGCCAAACTTAATGTTGACTACTGTGGATTTCAGTTACTGTATGTACTTTCACGGTATGAGCTGGCATCTTTCTGTTTATTTGTACAGCCTTGAGGAAGTCGCGGGATCACACTCCCGATGCGACGAAACACGTGTTGGCTGTAATCTCGACACTTCACCTGGAATCGTCTTAATAAAGAAGACAAGAAGAAAATTGTACTCTGTGTTTTAAAAAAGAAAAATTCTTTTATGTACTCGTATTTCATGTGTGAATTTAACTAAAGCACGTATATTTATCACGTGTGCTGAGGCTTCAGCAAGAAGTAACGTTAAGCTCCGGCTTACATCTGTAGAGTGTGTGGTGTCTCTACGCCTTTCAGCACCGTCGTATTAGAGATCCGATAACACTTGTGCACTTTCTCTGTAGCGCCATATACCTATGACACATACCACAGACCTTTTAAATTAGCATTTCCTCGAGAGGAGGTCAGGGAGTGGGTCACTCTCTTACTCCTGTCCCTCATCAGGTGCCATAAGCAAGCCCATGTCAGCCCTGTCCACATATAGCTTTAGCCTGTTGAGATGGAGAACCCTATGGGGACTCCTAGGGGTTCCAAGGTCTACCAAGTAGGTAACCTCCCCTTTCTGTTCAACAATAGTGTGGGGACCACTCCACTTGTCCTGGAGAGCTGCTGGGGCCACAGGCTCCAACACCCACTCTTTCTGTCCTGGCTGATGAACAGTCAGTACAGCCTTTTTGCAGTTCCTGGCTAGCCTCAAGGTTTTTGTTTGCCTTTTTCATGTACTCAGCCATCCGGGAGCGGAGACCAAGTACACAGTCCACTATGTCTTGCTTTGGGGGCTTGAGAGGTAACTCCCATCCTTCCTTCACCAAACACAATGGACCCCTGACAGGCTGACTAAAGAGAAGTTCAAATGGGCTGTAGCCAACCCCCTTCTGAGGCACCTCCCTGTATGCAAATAAAAGGCAGGGCAAGAGCAGGTCCCATTTTCGCCTAAGCTTTTCTGGGAGTCCTTTGATCATGCCCTTTAAGGTTTTGTTGAACCTCTCAATTAAACCATTGCATTGTGGGTGATAGGGTGTGGTAAACTTGTAGTTCACTCCACACTCCTGCCACATAGCAGTTAAGTAACTTGACATAAAGTTTGCATCTCTGTCAGATACTACCTCCTTAGGAAAGCCTACTCTTGAGAACACACTCAAGAGAGCTCTTGCCACCACAGGTGCTGTAGTGGTCCTGAGGGAAATTGCTTCTGGATACCTGGTGGCATGATCCACTACCACCAGTATAAACCTGTGCCCAGATGCTGTTTGGCGATCCATGGGACCAACAATGTCAATCCCTACCCTTTCAAAGGGCACCCCCACCACAGGTAGTGGTATCAGGGGGGCCTTTGTAGTGCCACCTGCTTTGCCACTGATTTGGCAGGTTACACAGGAGCAACAAAACTCCTTTGTGTCTTCAGACATTTGTGGCCAGTGAAAGTGAGGAACAATTCTGTCCCAAGTCTTGTTCTGGCCTAAGTGTCCTGCTAAGTGAATATCATGGGCTAGTGTCAATAGGAAACCCCTTAACTTCAGAGGTATAACCAACCTCCTGGATGCACCAGGCTTGGGGTCTCTACTCTCTGAGTATAGGAGTCCATCATCCCAATAAACTTTATGGGTGCCACTAGCATTCCCAGCAGCCTCATCAGCAGCTTACTTTCTGAAGGGGTTCAAGAGAGGGGCAGGTTTACTGCTCCTGGCTCAGATCAGACCTGGAAGGGCCCCCTGTCCCCAAGAACTCAACCTGGTCAGGTTCAAGCTCCTCTGGGACAGTTCCTTCTGCAGGCTCAAGATCATCTCCCTGAGGAGACTGATCAGCATCCTGAGACAGGTGGGAAGGCTCTGCCTTAACCCTACTGCTCCTCCTCTTTTGAGGCACCTGGTCCATTATTCCAGAATCCAGGGCCTTACCAGCTTTTGACCTGGTCACAGCAAAGTCATATGCAGGGATCCGTAACATTTCTGCATGTGTCCTGAGCTCCACTTCAGCCCAAGCTGAAGTTTCCAGATCATTGCCAAGCAAGCACTGTACTGGTAGGTCCGCACTTACCACAACCTTCTTAAGGCCAGTTACCCCTCCCCAGGAGAAGTTAACAACTTCCAGAGAATGGTCTGTTCTGATATTGCTAGCATTGGTCACTTGGTACATTTCACCAAGTATAATCTGCCCAGGATCCACAAGATCTTTTGTCACCATTGTGACACTTGCTCCTGTGTCCCTGAATGCCCAAGCTTCTACTCCATTTATTAAAGGCTGTTGTCTGTATTTGCCCAGATTACTGGGGCTCACAAAGGGGGACATATCCATGCCCCCATCACAGACAAGCACATCCTGAGTTGGAACTCTGACTAGGCCAGAGTCCATCTCAGAACCCAGGGTCAACCTTACTACACCCTTATTCTGGACATTTGCACCACCTATTATAACTGTACTAGGGGGAACAGTTGCCTTAGGGGCAATGGTGGCTGGAGTAGATTCTTTGGACTTGGTGCAGTCACTGGTCCAGTGAGTTTTCTGTTTACAGATTTTGCACCCAGGTTTCTTTTGGCCTTTTCCCTTGTTAGACTGTAACTCCCCATTGGAAAAAGATTTTTGGGGCCCTTGAGAAGACTTCTAGTATTTACCCTTGTCCCCACCCTTGTCAGAGTTCTTAGAATTCTGCTTCTTTCGGTCACCACCTTGGTTCTGTACCTTCTGCCTCACCCTTGTTCTGACCCATTTGTCTGCCTTCTTTCTTGATTCTTGGGGAGAGGTCAGATCAGAGTCTACCAGGTACTGTGCAATAGCTGATTTTGACAGTTATTAAGAATATGCTCCCTCATTATCAGATTGTACAATCCTTTGAAGTCACACACCTTACTGCCCAATAACCAACCTTCCAGAGCCTTAGCAGCACAGTCAACAAAGTCAACCCAGTCTTGATTTTGTGCTTTTTGGGTATCCCTGAACTTTAACCTGTATTTCTCAGTGGTTAGGCCAAACCCATCTATTAGTGTACTCTTCAAGACCTGGTAATCATCAGCATCCTCTTCTCTTTCAGTGAGGAGCTTATCTCTACCTTTGTCTGCAATGAAGAGCCATATGATTGCTGCCCACTGACTTTGAGGGACCTTCTGTACTTTACAGGTCCTCTCCAAGGCAGTTATCCATTTGTGGATGTCATCCCCACTCTGGTAGGGAGGGACAATCTTACTTAGGTTTCTATGGTCATAAGACCTTTCCCTATCTCTAGGGAAATTGCTGCCACCTAAGGACTCTAGTCCCTCCTTTTTACTAGCTCTGTAGAGCTCTAGGGCTTCCCTATCTAAGGCCATATGCTGCTTTCTGAGGTTGAACTTGTCTTGCTCATACTTCAGCAGCCTCTCTCTCCTCTCCTGGGAGGTTTCCCTCCCTCTATGAGAAGAAACAGAGGTCCCTACAAATGAGGTAGACTGGACAGATTCCCATGAGAGAGACCTATCCCTTCTAGCCCTATTTCAACTCTTCCTGGAGGAACAAAGAGGGGAGCATTTTTGTCATCCTCGTCATCCTCATCCAGGGGAGCTGGGTTCACCAGATCCTGATCATTGTCATCAGTCTGGTCAGCATTAGTGTTGGGGTCAGGGGAGTTTCCACCCCTAACCCCACCCTCAGCTGCTGTCCCACCAACTCT
Organism: Triturus cristatus; assembly: GCF_964204655.1. Classification (NCBI taxonomy): domain Eukaryota; kingdom Metazoa; phylum Chordata; class Amphibia; order Caudata; family Salamandridae; genus Triturus; species Triturus cristatus. Next base: position 1,903,309,406 of record NC_140589.1, read on the forward strand.
GCCTACTCCCCCAAAACCACTAGGCCCTGGGAGATCATCCAGCTTCAGTATCTTTATGAGATGCTGGGTGGTTGGGCTTTTGCCTGTCTTCAGCTTCCTAATGGAACATAAGGCCCTAAGCTGTGCAAAGGAGAGATCCTCATATCTATAGGGGAGAAGCTCACTGGCTTCTGGCAGGGACCCACTGGTTCCTGGCTGATTAGACATTACTAATGTGGTGTGGTGTATTGCACTACCTACACTAGTGTGGCCTACTAAACTCTCTTGAGTTGAAGAAAGAGTGCGCTATCCCTTAACACACAACTATAAGTTCAGTAGAACTTACTGTATACTAAACTTGATTTTATATGTAACTAAGGTACCTTTAGTGGTTTTCAGTTGATCAATTCAATTGAGATTATCTGGTAAAACAATAGCAAGCTGGAAACCCACCACTGCAAACCAATGTGAGAAGTTGGCCTGATATATGCTGTCCACTAATTATAGTGGGCACCTTGTATCAGTCCAAATATCCCCTTATGTTGAATAGGTTAAAAACAACCTTTATTGAAAGCTATCCTAGTGGTAGCTATAGAGGGCAGCCTTCAGGCTAAGTCTTGAAGGAATGTAAAGCAGCTTATTTAACCAGTCTATAATCTCTTGAATGACCAAATGAAAGGACATCCACACCAGGTATATATTTAAAATATATGTATTTACGATAAAACACACCCCTCTAGTCTCTTTATGAGGCTGGGGTTCGAAGTAGTTAAGTTACAAGTCAACAGTAATAGCACAAATAAACGCTTGGGCCCTAGGAGCGTACCAAAACAATATACCAATAAAGTGGTATAAGAACCACGACTGAACTAGACACAAGGCCTAGAGCCTGTAGAATTGCTGGGACCCCAAGGAACCATCCAAGGTAGTGACACAGGGGACACACGGGGGCCGAGTGCACTGTGTAAACACAGCCGCGGGTTCCCTTTAGCTTATATGGGCAATGTCGCGGTTGGAAATTTAAAGATTAGGGACACTTAGAAATGAGTCAGGACCAAACCCTTTTGAACTTAGGAAGCTCTAGGGCTAGCACACACGGGAGCACCAGAGTACTCGTGGTACCTCATCCAGGGAAGCCGGGTGCATAGGTGTCTTTTGAGGTCGGGTTGCGTCGTCGATTTCAATGGAAGCTGACGAAGAAGTGCTGCTGCCATGAAGAGGAGAAGTGTCCGAAGTGATCCAAGCCTGGATCTAGGATCTAGGATGGAAGGAACCTGAAAGCAGAGGGGACATAGTCTGGGTCACGTACCAGTGACCAGATTGACCAATGCCCACAGATGTTGGGTGTTTCAGGTGAGTTGACGGGTATTTTGACTCTTAAGCCACAAGGTCCAGGAGGTGCCGATGATGACTAGGAGCTGGATTCGAGCTGTCCCACGAAGTCTGTTGAGTGCTGCTGTGTCGCTGACCAGATTAGACCCAACAAGCCTTGGCAACGGCAAGTTACTTGGAGTCAGAGAAAGGACGGCGGTGCAGACCAGCACCAGACCATTGAGGGTAAGTCGGGGCACATCTGGAGCAACCAGGAAAGCCCAATCAGAAGAGGAGTTGCCTTCATGGGGACCTACTAGCCAACGGGCTAGCGTTCGCGAAGGAGCCTCAAGCGGTCGCACTGGAAAATGGCCCACAGTTCACTCGTGGCGTGGAGGCCAGAAATCTTCGGTGCAGGAGGTGCTCAAAGCTGGGGACACTCAGAGGCCAAAGCACAACTTCAAGGAAGACCAGGAAGGTGATGTTGCTGCAAAAGATCACGGTGTCCAGGGGTCACAGTTCCACGTCACCCACGATAGCCAAGGGCCTTTGCTGTGGACTGAGGGTAGCCTCAGGGAAGTCTGTTAATCCACCTCTGGTAATGCAAAGACTTCGGCGTCTGGCGGGAGCTTAAGCGATGTAGACCAGTCAGTTGCTTCTTTGGTGCCTGCCAAGCAGGGGAGTCCCTCCTTGACCCCAAGGGAGATTTCTTCAGTCTTCTAGACAGGATAGAATGTCGAAGGTCCAGGATATCTGTAGCAGAGTTTAGTCCAGGGTAATCTAAAGTCCTAGGGATTGGATTCCTATACTTATAGTAAGTTTAGGAGATGGACTAACTCTAAGGCCCCACCTATGGGTGGGCCTGGAAGGAGGGGTGGTTACACCCTATTCCTTTGTCCAGTTTTGCGCCAGAGCAGGGGCAGGTAGCCCCTGCAACCGGTTTGAACTGGAGTATGCACAGGGACACCAAGTGTGCCCCCAGTGCAGGACTTCAAAGTACCAGAGAGTGCTCCCGCCCAGCCCCAATACACATCAGCCTGTCTGGGGAGGTGGGGAGGTCCCCTCGACAGGAAACCTATTGTCCAGGCCTCCCCTGCCGGAGTGTCGGTCAGCAGCAGGAGGCCAGACCCTTGTCTGTGGCAGAGGCATCCATTTTGTGATGCCAGGCCTCAGGAAAGTCCTACCGGGTTTGACCAGTGTGAACATGTCTCTCCCTCTAGAAGGATGGAATGCTACCCCCGCCGCCAGAACTGGCGGGGGGTAGTATTCCAAAGATTTTGACACCAAACATGACATGTTTTGATGCAGCCATTCCAAAGTTAGTATTTACCGCGAGGTTCTAATGCACTTAAGAGTATATGGTATGGCTGTAGAACAGCCATAAGGAAGAATTTCCGAAAGCTGCAGAGGGGCTCAGCTCATGCTTGGGCACCCTCTCACATAAAACCAAGCACTCTGCCTTCAGAATTGTCAAGGCCTGCCATAGGAGCGGCTTATAGGTTTATGTGTCTGTATATAGGTGTGGATATAGGTAGCCTATACCACTGTAAGGGGTGCAAGCACATCCTTACTCAGGCTGCAGTAGCAGACCTGTGGTGCCATTTTGGAGTGCATCCCAGGGGTGGCAAAATATATGCTGCAGTCCCTGGTAGGCCTCTGAGGTGCCTATGCCCTAGGTACATAGTATACCTGATACTAGGGGCTTATAAGGCACACCGAATCCAATTAGAAATGTCCCTAATGTACATGGAAACCATTTTAGAGAGGAAGCAGCTAGGCTGGGGTCCTGATTAGCAGGGCCACAGCCAGACTTAGGTTGAAAAACAGTGAAACACCAGCAAAAAGTGGGGGTAGCCATGTGAAACAGATCCTACTCTCCTACACACATTAATGTTATTAAAAACCTTAACTGAAAGAACAGAGAAATGCCAGTAAGAACAGGGCACTCTGCAGCCAGCCAGCACTTGACTGTGGCTCCTGTAACACTACACAACATTCGGAATAACATAGAATTGTAGATGTAAAACAAAAGATAATGCTAATTTTCTTCTAAAACTTTTATGTAGTATGGAGGACGTGATGAAGACATTTCGTAATGGAAAAGGCTGAGTTTATGATGTAAAAAAAATATATTTCCTCCTGATTATTTAAGTTTCACTTGTCTTTGATTTTAAAGTGTAGGCACTGTTATTGTATATGCTGTTTAAAGTGAACTCTGCCTGTACCTTACACTTGGACACTGCGCACACCGATGCTGACCAGACATGACGGCCATGACTGGCTGAGCCAGGCGATTGCTAAAATAATCTTCAAACTTTGGCCACACTGGGGGATCATAGGGGTGCAGCCTGAGGAAGGTCTGCTCTTAGGCGGGGACGGGTGCAGACTGAGGAAGGGCTGCTCTTTGGCGTGGACGGGTGCAGACTGAGGAAGGGCTGCTCTTAGGCGTGAATGGGTGCAGACTGAGGAAGGGTTGCTCTTAGGCTCGGACGGGTGCAGACTGAGGAAGGGCTGCTCTCAGGGTCGGATGGGTGCAGACTGAGAAAGGGCTGCTCTCAGGCTCGGATGGGTGCAGACTGAGGATGGGCTGCTCTCAGGCTCGGACGGGTGCAGACTGAGGAAGATCTGCCCTCAAGCTCGAACGGGTGCAGACTGAGGAAGGTCTGCTCTTAGGCTCGGACGTATACAGACTGAGGAAGGTCTGCTCTCAGGCTCGGACGGGTGCAGACTGAGGAAGGTCTGCTCTTTGGCCCGGACGTGTGCAGACTGAGAAAGGGCTGCACTTAGGCTCGGACAGGTGGAGACTGAGGAAGATCTGCTCTCAGGCTCGGATGGGTGCAGACTGAGGAAGGGCTGCTCTTAGGATCGGATGGGTGCAGACTGAGGAAGGGTTACTCTTAGGCTCGGACGGGTGCAGACTGAGGAAGATCTGCTCTTAGGCTTGGACGGGTGCAGACTGAGGAAGGTCTGCTCTTAGGCTCGGATGGGTGCAGACTGAGGAAGGTCTGCTCTCAGGCTCGGAAAGGGCAGACTGGGGAAAGTCTGCTCTTAGGCTCGGACGGGTGCAAACTGAGGAACGTCTGCCCTTAGCCTCGGACGGATACAGACTGAGGAAGGTCTGCTCTTAGGCTCGGACGGGTGCAGACTGAGGAAGGGCTGCTCGGATGGGTGCAGACTGAGGAAGGTCTGCTCGGACTTATGCAGACTGAGGAAGGTCTGCTCTTAGGCTCGGACGGGTGCAGACTAAGGAAGGTCTGCTCTTAGGTGCGGATGGGTGGAGACTGAGGAAGGTTCGCTTGGACGGTTGCAGACTGAGGAAGGTCTGCTCTCAGGCTCAGACGGGTGCAGACTGAGGAAGATCTGCTCTTAGGCTCGGACAGGTGCAGACTGAGGAAGGTCTGCTCTCAGGCTCGGACGGGTGGAGACTGAGGAAGGTCTGCTTTTAGGCTCGGATGGGTGCAGACTGAGGAAAGTCTGCTCTCAGGCTCGGATGGGTGCAGACTGAGGAACCTCTGGTCTCAGGCTCGGACGGGTGCAGACTAAGGAAGATCTGCTCTTAGGCTCGGATGGATGCAGACTGAGGAAGGTCTGGTCTCAGGCAGGGACGGACGGGTGCAGACTGAGGAAGGTCTGGTCTTAGGCTCAGGCGGGTGCAGACTGAGGCAGGTCTGCTCTTAGGCTCGGACGGGTGCAGACTGAGGAATGTCTGCCCTTAGGCTCAGACGGATGCAGACTGGGGAAGGTCTGCTCTTCGGCTCGGACGGGTGCAGATTGAGGAAGGTTTGCTCTTAGGCTCGGACGTATGCAGACTGAGGAAGGTCTGCTCTCAGGCTCGGATGGTTGCAGACTGATGAAGGTCTGCTCTTAGGCACGGACAGGTACAGACTGAGGAAGGTCTGCTCTTAGGCTAGGATGGGTGCAGACTGTGGAAGGTCTGGTCTTAGGCTCGGACGGGTACAGACTGAGGAAGGTCTTGTTTTAGGCTCAGACGGGCGCAGAATGACGAAGGTCTGCTCTAAGGCTCGGACAGCTGCAGACTTAGGAAGGTCTGCTCGTAGGCGTGGACGGGTGCAGACTGAGGAAGGTCTGCTATTAAGCGTGGACAGATGCAGACTGAGGAAGGTCTGCTCTTAGGCGTGGACGGGTGCAGACTGAGGAAGGGCTGCTCTTTGGCGTGGACGGGTGCAGACTGAGGAAGGGCTGCTCTTAGGCGTGAATGGGTGCAGACTGAGGAAGGGTTGCTCTTAGGCTCGGACGGGTGCAGACTGAGGAAGGGCTGCTCTCAGGGTCGGATGGGTGCAGACTGAGAAAGGGCTGCTCTCAGGCTCGGATGGGTGCAGACTGAGGATGGGCTGCTCTCAGGCTCGGACGGGTGCAGACTGAGGAAGATCTGCCCTCAAGCTCGAACGGGTGCAGACTGAGGAAGGTCTGCTCTTAGGCTCGGACGTATACAGACTGAGGAAGGTCTGCTCTCAGGCTCGGACGGGTGCAGACTGAGGAAGGTCTGCTCTTTGGCCCGGACGTGTGCAGACTGAGAAAGGGCTGCACTTAGGCTCGGACAGGTGGAGACTGAGGAAGATCTGCTCTCAGGCTCGGATGGGTGCAGACTGAGGAAGGGCTGCTCTTAGGATCGGATGGGTGCAGACTGAGGAAGGGTTACTCTTAGGCTCGGACGGGTGCAGACTGAGGAAGATCTGCTCTTAGGCTTGGACGGGTGCAGACTGAGGAAGGTCTGCTCTTAGGCTCGGATGGGTGCAGACTGAGGAAGGTCTGCTCTCAGGCTCGGAAAGGGCAGACTGGGGAAAGTCTGCTCTTAGGCTCGGACGGGTGCAAACTGAGGAACGTCTGCCCTTAGCCTCGGACGGATACAGACTGAGGAAGGTCTGCTCTTAGGCTCGGACGGGTGCAGACTGAGGAAGGGCTGCTCGGATGGGTGCAGACTGAGGAAGGTCTGCTCGGACTTATGCAGACTGAGGAAGGTCTGCTCTTAGGCTCGGACGGGTGCAGACTAAGGAAGGTCTGCTCTTAGGTGCGGATGGGTGGAGACTGAGGAAGGTTCGCTTGGACGGTTGCAGACTGAGGAAGGTCTGCTCTCAGGCTCAGACGGGTGCAGACTGAGGAAGATCTGCTCTTAGGCTCGGACAGGTGCAGACTGAGGAAGGTCTGCTCTCAGGCTCGGACGGGTGGAGACTGAGGAAGGTCTGCTTTTAGGCTCGGATGGGTGCAGACTGAGGAAAGTCTGCTCTCAGGCTCGGATGGGTGCAGACTGAGGAACCTCTGGTCTCAGGCTCGGACGGGTGCAGACTAAGGAAGATCTGCTCTTAGGCTCGGATGGATGCAGACTGAGGAAGGTCTGGTCTCAGGCAGGGACGGACGGGTGCAGACTGAGGAAGGTCTGGTCTTAGGCTCAGGCGGGTGCAGACTGAGGCAGGTCTGCTCTTAGGCTCGGACGGGTGCAGACTGAGGAATGTCTGCCCTTAGGCTCAGACGGATGCAGACTGGGGAAGGTCTGCTCTTCGGCTCGGACGGGTGCAGATTGAGGAAGGTTTGCTCTTAGGCTCGGACGTATGCAGACTGAGGAAGGTCTGCTCTCAGGCTCGGATGGTTGCAGACTGATGAAGGTCTGCTCTTAGGCACGGACAGGTACAGACTGAGGAAGGTCTGCTCTTAGGCTAGGATGGGTGCAGACTGTGGAAGGTCTGGTCTTAGGCTCGGACGGGTACAGACTGAGGAAGGTCTTGTTTTAGGCTCAGACGGGCGCAGAATGACGAAGGTCTGCTCTAAGGCTCGGACAGCTGCAGACTTAGGAAGGTCTGCTCGTAGGCGTGGACGGGTGCAGACTGAGGAAGGTCTGCTATTAAGCGTGGACAGATGCAGACTGAGGAAGGTCTGCTCTTAGGCGTGGATGGGTGCAGACTGAGAAAGGTCTGCTCTTTGGCATGGACGGGGGAAGACTGAGAAAGGTCTGCTCTTAGGCGTGGACGGGTGCAGACTGGGGAAGGTCTGCTCTTAGGCTCGGACAGGTGCAGACTGTAAGAGAGTAGGATCTGCTTCACATGGGTACCCCCACTTTTTGCTGGTGTTTCACTGTTTTTCGACCTTAGTCTGGCTGTGGCCCTGCTAATCAGGACCCCAGCCTAGCTGCTTCCTCTCTAAAATGGTTTCCATGTACATTAGGTACATATCTGATTGGATTCTGGAGTGCCTTATAAGCCCCTAGTATATGGTATACTATGTACCTAGGGCAAATGTACCTAAGAGGCCTACCAGGGGCTGAAGCATATATTATGCCACCCCTGGGATGCACTCCAAAATGGCACCACAGGTCTGCTACTGCAGCCTGGGTAAGGGTGTGCTTGCACTTCTTACAGTGGTATAGGCTACCTATATCACTACTGTGAGAAGGTGGCCTGATATATGCTGTCCACTAGTTCTAGTGGGCACCTTGTATCAGTCCAAACAACCCCTTATGATTAATTGGTTAAAGACAACCTTTTTTGAAAGCTATCCTAGTGGTAGCTATGGAGAGCAGCCTTCAGGCTAAGTCTTGAAGGAATGTAAAGCAGCTTGTTTTACCAGTCTATAATCTCTTGAATGATCAAATGAAAGGACAACCAAACCAGGTATATATTCAAAATATATGTATTTAGGATAACACACACCCCTCTAGTCTCTTTATGAGACTGGAGTTGGAAGTACTTAATTTACAAGTTAGCAATCAACAGTAATAGCACAAATACACGTTTGGGCCCTACGGGCATACCAAACCATATACCAAAAAAGTGGTATAAGAACCACGACTGGAATAGACACAAGGCCTAGAGCCTGTAGAATCGCTGGGACCCCAAGGAACCACCCAAGGTAGTGACACAGGGGACACACGGGGACTGTACACAGTGTGAGAACACAACCGCGGGTTCCCGTTAGCTTCTATGGGCAATGTCGTGGTTGGAAATTTAAAGATTAGGGACACTTCGGATCGAGTCAGGACCAAACCCTTTTGGACTTAAGAAGTTCTAGGGCTAGCACCCACGGGAGAACCGGAGTACTCGAGTTACCTCACCCAGCGAAGCCGGGTGCATAGGTGTCTTTTGGTGTCGGTTCGCGTCGTCGATTACAATGGAAGCTGGGGAAGATGTGCTGCTGCCGTAAAGAGGAGAAGTGTCCGAAGAGATCCAAGCCTGGATCTTGGATGGAAGGAACCTGCAAGCAGAGGTGACAGAGTCTGGGTCACTAGCCAATGACCGAGGGCAGGATGGACCAATGCCCACAGATGTCGGGTGCTTCAGGTGAGTTGATGGGTGTCTTGACTCTTCAGCCACAATGTCCAGAAGGCGCCGATGATGACCAGGAGCTGTATTCGAGCTGTCCCACGAAGTCTGTCGAGTGCTGCCGTATTGGCGACCAGATTGGACCCAAGAAGCCTTGTCAACGGCAAGTCACTGGAAAGCAGAGAAAGGACTGCGGTGCAGACCAGCAAGGTCTGAGGGACTCACCCAGCAAGAGTAAGTCGGGGCACGTCGCCCTTGAAACTGTCACTCGTGGAGTGGAGGCCAGAAATCCTCAGTGCAGGAGGTGCTCAAGGCTGGGGCTACTGTTAAATATTGCACCAAACCTTGTCAAATAAAGATATTTATTCCTTCAGCACGGCATAACATCCAAAGCAATCAACAGCAGATGACAAATTGATTGCCCTGGAATCTCCTGCCCCAGAAGCTCCACATGGAACTCTGGAATCTACATTTATACCAATACATGTCGCATGCCTTAAAGTGAACATACATATAAATAATAACATAGTGAAAATGTAACACATCTCCCTTATTAAAAAAACAACAATAAATAACTACATTAAACATAGTCTCTAAACAATCTGGGTGCTAATCTAATGCGTCCATCACTTTTAACTCTAGAAGCAACCGACTCGTTCAATCCTCCTCTAAGTAATTTACTATTCCCATCAACTCCATTGGTGCACCCATTATTACCATTTTGCATTGGACACCTCGCTACTCTCCTTGAGTTCCACACTTTACCATCTTGAGTGATGACACTGTTTTTGAACACTTTTTTAATTTGTATGGGTCTGCCAAATTTACTTGTACCTTTATTGATTATAGTGGGTCTTAAAATTCTAACCCAATCACCCACTCTCCAGTTATGTGCTTTAGTTTTCCATTTGTTATCATACCACATTTTGGTCCTTATTTGTTTCCGTTCAACTCTGTTGGCAACCTCTTGCACATTATCCTTATGTTCTAGTACCTCATTACACTTTACTTTAAACCACCAAGGACATACCTCCGAAGCTGGATCTCTACCCTTTAACAATCTGAAAGGACTGATCTCAGTAGTTGAGTGTGGAGTAATCCGATACACCCAAAGTCTTTCTCTAAGTGCACTCAACCATTCTCCCTTCAATTTTAACGATTCCATCACAAAGTTTTTTAACACACGATTAAATCGTTCAACTTGACCATTCTCATGGGGTTCATATAGGGAGGTGCAGATGTGTTGAATAGAACAACTTTTAAGAAACTTCTCCATCTCACTAGAGACTAACTGCACACCATTGTCTGATACCAGAGTAGAAGGGCACCCTTCCCGTGAGAAAACCTCCTTGAAGAAATTAATCACTGCACTTGTGGTTGCCTTTGCCACAAACTTGACTTCAGGCCACTTAGAATGGTAGTCAATTATAACCAAAGCAAAACGTGAATTCTCCGGCAACATGTAAAAAGGACCCGAAATATCAAAAGCCACCTTCCTCCACGGTTCTTTAGGCCATTCCACAGTTTTTAAAGGAGGAACATTAACCTTCAACATTTTGTCATTTGAAGAACAGTCATTACACTCCCTCACTGTACGATCAATTAACCTGTCCATTCCTGGCCACCAAAAATATGATCTTAACAACCGCTTCATAGAAGAGATGCCCGGGTGTGTTTTATGTGCCAAATTGAGTATCATTTCTTGAATTCCTTGTGGAGGAACACATTTCCCTGCTCTGAAGATGAAATCTCCATCGCAAAACAATTCATCAGCTACCATAAAAAATGGTAAAAGTTCTGAAGCTACATACTCCTTCCTGGGCCATCCTTCCATCACATATTTCTTGAGAGATACCCATTTGTCATCTTTAACTTGGCCTTCCTTCCAAGTTTCCTCTGTAATTTCTTTATAATCTGAAGGGAAAACGTCACTAACACTTAACACAAAATCCAACTCATTAATCCTGTTGACCCTAACATTCGTATTCTCACATGGAAGTCGTGATAAACAATCTGCTGTGACATTTTTCTTACCTGGCAAATATTCAACCGTGAAATTATACTCTTGTAACCTAGATGTTAACCGGGCTATTCTAGCTGTTGAATTCCAACCACCACCTGCTGACAATATATGGACCAATGGTTTGTGATCCGTCCTGAGCACAAATCTGCTCCCCCACACAAACATCCTGTAATGTTCCACTGCCCAAACGCATGCCAACAATTCCCTTTCGATAACCGCATACCTGCGTTCCGTTTCGTTAAGAGTTCTGGAGGAAAATGCTACATTCCACTCCTTTCCTTCATCCTTTTGTGACAGAACACTGCCCAAACCATATAAACTAGCATCTACAGTAATTATACAAGTTTTCCTCATCTTAAATGGTTTGAGTGTCGGAGCATTTACAACATCATTTTTGATAACTTGAAAAGCCTTGTTTTGTTCATCACCCCACTCAAACACAGTTTTTTGCCTTAATAGTTTCCTTAATGGTTCCATTTTAGTAGCAAAATTTTGAACAAATTTGCTATAATATTCGCACATGCCCGAAAATGACAATAGCTGTTCTTTATTCAACGGAGCCGGTGCATTTAAAATAGCATCAACATTCGATTTTTTAGGAACCAAACCATTACCAGACAAAGTGTGGCCTAAGTATTCTACTGAACTCTTAAATAACTTACACTTGTGTGCCTTGAGTGTAAGTCCAGATGTTTCTAGCCTTTTACACACTTCTGTGAGATGTAATTCATGTTCAGCCTCATCTTTTGAAAATACCAAGATGTCATCTTGGAAACATTTGACATAATTTTCAATATCTCTAAAAATCTGAAACATGACTCTCTGGAATACAGAGGCTGCTGAAGCGAGCCCAAATGGCATTCTAGCATATTGAAATAAACCAAAAGGTGTTATGAAAGCAGTATATTTTTTGGACTCTTCAGTAAGTTCAATTTGATGGTATGCAGACCTTAAGTCAAGGGTTGAAAATATTTTAGCACCATCAAACAATGAGACCAATTCATTTATATTTGGAAGTGGATGGCAGTCTATAATAATATTTGCGTTTAATGCCCTCAAATCCACACACACGCGTAATTTTTGGTCAGGTTTGCGTACCAATACAATTGGAGAAACCCATTCAGCCGATTCAATCGGTTCAATAATCTTCTCTTCCAGCAGTTCATGTAACATGTCTTTAAGTTCATCCCTGACATTAATTGGTACCCCTCGTAATCTTTGTTTGACTGGGGTAGCATTTTCTTTCAGAACTATTTTGTGTGCAAACTGTTTTAACTTTCCCAACTTTTCGCAAAAAACTTTATCAAACTTGTGTGTAATATGTAACCTACCCTTTGTAGATTCTGCTACTTGGTTTACCGTGGTGGTCATGTACATGTCTAGTTCATCGCATAAAGATACAGGATCCTTAGCACGTGGATTAAGAATGATGCCAAATTCCCACTGATCTCGCCACCCTAAAACATTTACACCTTTAGTGGCTATGTACAACTTGATATCAGCAGACCTACCTCTAAAACTTAAAATTACTTTAAAATACCCTTCCATGTCAATCTTTGATCCATCAAAACTTTCAGCTTGTATATCTGATGGCAGTATGTCATTGAGATTATAGTAATTTTGCAATTTCTCTCTAAAGTACTCCTTGCTAATAATTGTCCAAGGAGAACCTGAATCTACCATTAACTCCAACTCCGAACCTGAAATACCAAATACACATTTAGGGGACTTCATATTCTCCTTCCCCTCACCGCTAGAATGCATGATGGAAACTACAAAACCCTTCTCTAAGTCTTGAATTTCTTTAACCGAAGTAACCTTGTTGGTATCAGTATTAACTTTTGTGGTATTACGTGTCTGGTAGTTGACACGTCTGTCTCTGCAAACATTGCTGAAATGTCCTGTTCTACCACATACTCTACACTCTCTATTCAATGCAGGACAACCCTGAAATGAGGCAATGTGTGTTCTACTTCCACATCTATAACAAACAAATGGACCCCCTGCCTGATCTTGTTTCCTACTTGAGTAATTGTTGTAATTAGGTTTAGGCTTTCCTTGTATATTGTTTGTGTTTTTGGGATCACTCTTTGCATTAAGTGCACAAATCTCGTCTTCAGTGGAAGATTTACTAGACTTCTGACTAACTACATCCATCCATTTCTCTGACAACTCAGTTGACTTCGCTATAGCTATGGCTTCCTCAAGCTTAGGGTCACCCATAACCCATAGTTTTTCTTGTGTTTTCTTATTCTTGACGTGCACTATAATCTGATCACGAATCATCTCATCCGTGATATTACCAAAACTACAATGTAAACTTAAAGACCTTAGTGCAGTTAGGAAGTCATCGAATGATTCGTCATCTTTTTGTGCTCTTGTATAAAATTTAAACCTGTTTAACGCAATGTTGGACGTTGGTTTAAACCTTTTCTCTAATCTGGATAAAGCTTCCATATAGACATTGATATTGTCCCCTTGACCCCCTTGAGGAATAACTTGGGGTAGAGACCTGAAAACCTCTTGGCCCTCAGAACCTAGACAGTGAAGCAAAATACTTTTCTTTCTTTCAGCCCCCATGCGTTCCCCATCTATAGCCTTCATATAATTGAAGAATTCCTCTTTCCATCTAGGCCAGGGTAATGGTGGGTCACCTTTACTTTGGAGAAATTTAGCAGGGGCTTCAAATTGCATGTTTGTTCTTGACTTGAGTAAAATATGTAAATTTGTACCTTATGAATATAGTTTAAACATGCATTCTACTACTGCTTACACTGAATTAAACATTTGACATATATCAACTCTTTAAAATATTTTGACCAACAAGTGTTGGCTAAAGTACTGAAATAAGCGTAATAAACTTGAAACAGCTTCTAAATTTCCACAGTGTAGTCTTCCCAGCGTCTTCGTAACTGAAACGGCTTAAATGTACTCTTCGTGTCTTTTTTTCCCGTTGCTAGGCAACCAATTGGACGTTTCAAGTATCCGTAGTACGTGCGTGATGATGCGCACGGTATGACGCGAATGCAAACAAAGATCCCTCTAGATGCAGGCAATGACGCGCTGTGTGACGCTGCGCCGGTGCGAGAAACGACGCGTGATGAAGGCGCGCTCTCTGCTTGAAAAATGCCCGACTCAACTGTAAGTCCTGTGTCCACTGAATAGTCTTGGTTATTTTAACACAAAAAAAAAACAGTACTTGTACAGGACTTGTTGCCTTCGCCTTGTTGCTCGCAGAACACTCTTCCGCATAATACGACTTCCTCCTCTCGTCGCACAGCAATTATGTTCTCTTCCACCAAAGCGCGCAGCGACGTTATAGGATACGCTCGCTTATGTCTTGAAAAGTCTCTCCATACGCCAATTTCCGCCAATTTCTGAACAATTCGTTGAGTTCAATTAAACAGGGATGAATCCAGCAGCCTTTAAGTGCATAACACGCATAACGTGGGTAAAAATACTCCGCTCCCGTGCTGAATATGGCAGGAGTAGTTCCGCTCGTCGCCAAATTTGTTAAATATTGCACCAAACCTTGTCAAATAAAGATATTTATTCCTTCAGCACGGCATAACATCCAAAGCAATCAACAGCAGATGACAAATTGATTGCCCTGGAATCTCCTGCCCCAGAAGCTCCACATGGAACTCTGGAATCTACATTTATACCAATACATGTCGCATGCCTTAAAGTGAACATACATATAAATAATAACATAGTGAAAATGTAACAGCTACTCAGAGCCCAAAGCACAACTTCGAGGAGGACCAGGAAGATAGTGTTGCTGCAAAAGCTCACGGTGTCCAGGTGTCACGGTTCCACATCACCCACAATAGCCACGGGCTTCAGCTTAGCTGGGGACTCAGGGTAGCCTCTGGCAAGTCTGGAAATCCACCTCTGGCGATGCAAAGACTCCGGCGTCCGGCGGGAGCTACAGCGATGCAGACCGGTCAGTTGCTTCTTTGGTGGCTGCCAAGCATGGGAGTCACTCCTTGACCCCAAGGGAGATTTCTTCAGTCTTCTAGTCAGGATAGAACATTGAAGGTCCAGGATATATGTTGCAGAGTTTTGTCCAGGGTAATCTAAAGTCACAAGGACTGGGTTCCAATACTTATACTAAGTTTGGGGGTTGGACATACTCTAGGGACCCACCTATTGGAGGGTTTGGAAAGAGGGGTGGTTACACCCATTTTCTTTGTCCAGTTTCACACCAGAGCAGGGGCAGGTAGACCCTGCAACCGGTTTGAACTGGACTATGCACAGGGACACCAAGTGTGCCCCCAGTGAAGGACTTCAAAGCACGAGAGAGTGCTCCCGCCCAGCTCCAATACACATCAGCCTGTCTGGGGAGGTGGTTACACCTCCCCTTGACAGGAAACCTATTGTCCAGGCCTCCCCTGCTGGAGTTTCGGTCAGCAGCAGGAGGCCAGACCCATGTCTGTGGCAGAGGCATCCATTTTGTGATGCCAGGGCTCAGGAAAGTCCTACCAGGTTTAGCCAGTGTGAACACGTCTCTCCCTCTAGAAGGGTGGAATGCTACCCCCGCCACCAGAACTGGCGGGGGGTAGTATTCCAAAGCGTTTGACAACAAACACGACATGTTTTGATGCAGCCATTCCAAAGTTAGCATTTACCGCGAGGTTACAATGCACTTTAGAGTATATGGTATGGCTGTATCACAGAACAGCCATAAGGAAGTATTTCCGAAAGCTGCAGAGGGGCTCAGCTCATGCTTGGGCACCCTCTCACACAAAACCAAGCACTCTGCCTTCAGGATTGTCAAGGCCTGTCATAGGAGTGTATTATAGGTTTATATGTGTCTGTATAGGGTAGTGATATAGGTAGCCTATACCACAGTAAGGGGTGCAAGCACACCCTTACCCAGGCTGCAGTAGCAGATCTGTGGTGCCATTTTGGAGTGCTTCCCAGGGGTGGCATAATACATGCTTCAGCCCTGGTAGGCCTCTGAGGTACCTATGCCCTAGGTACATAGTATACCATATACTAGGGGCTTATAAGGCACACCAGAATCCAATTAGAAATGTACCTAATGTATATGGAACCTATTTTACAGAGAAAACAGATAGACTGGTGCCCTGGATAGCTGGATCCCAGTCCAACTATGTCATAAACCAGCAAAACACCAGGCAAAAGTGGGGGCAACCATTTAGTCAGATTCCACCTTCCTACATAACCCCGCCCCAAACGAAAGGAAATAGGGCTAACCTTGGCCAGTTGATCCTTTGTTCACTAAGTGGTCATATAAGGAAGCACCTGTACTAGCATGGTTGCCCCCTGTCTTATTGTCCACTAAGCTATTCCTCACCCTAAGGGCATTAGAGGATCTCCACACGGGGGAATTACTACCTGTGGTGTGTTTTGGCAAAGTAGAAGGCTGGGGAGGTGTCTGAGTAGAGAATAGAGGCCCTAATAAAGTTGGCATCAGCTTCCTCAGAGCACTTGTCACCATGGATGCCTTACTTTCCATGACTGAGTTGTACTTTGCTCTAAGGGTCAATCTCTGGCTGCCTACAGCTGGGGGTTGGGTCCCTTTGGTTGGAACACTGGAGGGGCTGGGCAGGTTTGGAACCTTGGGGTCCCATGTTTGCCCTTGCTTAACAGAGTCCTGCTGGGGGAGGTCCCTACACAATGGTAATGGGGATCCCTCGGTGGAGTGAGAATTTTTTCCCTGGCTAGGGCTACTAGCCTGGGGGGCCCTAATCTGCTGATGCGGGGGTTCCTCTGGACAGGGGCCCCTTTGGGGTCCACTGACCTTCCTGACCTCTGCAGATCTGGGCGGACTGAGGCAGGGTGGAGAGGGGCAGGTTACCTGCTCCAGACTAGGTGCCACCTTGGAAGCGTCCACTGCTATCAGGGGCTTTGCCAGGCCAGGCCTGACTACCTCTGGGGCAGTTCCTTCATAAGGTGTAGGATCAGTTCCCTGAGGAGGCTGACCCTTACCTATTGTTCTGGGGGGGAAGAAGACTTTTCTTCAGCCCTTGTGCTCTCTTGTGGAGGAGAGTGGGCCATTATTTCAGGCTCCATCACTCCAAAATGCTTCTGGGGTTGGGCTGTGGCCATCACAGCCTTCCTACCCTCCTCAGGTATGCCCAGCATTTTCAGATGGGCTTGGTATTCAACTTCAGCCCAGGCTGAAATTTCCAGATCATTGCCCATTAGGCAATCTACAGGCAAGTTTGGGGATAATGCCACACTCTTTGGGCCTGTGACCCCTCCCCAGCTGAGATTGACTAGGGCCATTAGGTGATCTGTGCTGACACCATCTATGTTGGTCACCTGATAACTAAAGTCAGGTAAAAGCTGCTGAAGGGGAACTAGTTTCTCTGTCACCATGGTGACACTAGCCTCAGTGTCCCTATGGGCCACAGCTTTCTGACCATTGATTATTGGCTCCAGTCTGTACCTGCCCAAAGTATAGAAACCTATGGTAAAAGTGGCAAATCCCACACCACCATCAAAGACTGAGGGGGCCTGTGAGGGGGGCCTGTCTACACTAGGGCCCACCTCTGTTCCCCATGAGAATGCATTTACCTTTTTGGGTACATTACTACCACCTGGGGGATTACTACTAGTAGTACCCGGGGGAATGGTAGTATTTGTTGGAGGAACATTTTCTTTATTTCCAATCCTGGGGCAACTGGGATCAGTTTTCCAGTGCCCAGGCTTTTTACAGACATGGCAATATGGTTTCTTTTCAGGAGAGGAAGGAGTTTGGGACCCACCCCCAGAAGAGGACTTTTGGGGCCCTGTAGTGGACTTATCCTTAGATTTATCCACCTCCCCTTTCTGTTGGGGCTTGGTAGAAGTTTTCTTCTGGTCACCCCCCCCCCTGATGTTTAGGCCTTATCCTGGTTCTGACCCATTTGTCTGCCTTCTTTCCCAATTCTTGGGGAGAGGTCAGATCAGAGTCCACCAGGTACTGTTGTAAAAGCTGTTTTTGACAATTGCTAAGGATCTGTTCCCTCATAATCAAATTGTACAATCCTGTAAAGTCATGCACTTTGCTGCCATGTATCCAACCTTCCAGAGCCTTAGTAGCACAATGAACAAAATCTACCCAGTCTTGAGTCTGAGCTTTTTGGGTGTCTCTGAACTTCAACCTATACTGTTCAGTGGTTAGGCCAAACCCATCAATCAGAGCACTCTTCAAGACCTTGTAATCATCAGCATCCTCTTCTCTTACAGTGAGGAGCTTATCTCTACCTTTGTCTGTAAAGGAGAGCCATAGGATTGCTGCCCACTGACCTTGTGGGACCTTCTGTACTTTATAGGCCCTCTCCAAGGCAGTTACCCATTTGTGGATGTCATCCCCACTCTGGTAGGGAGGGACAATCTTACTTAGGTTTTTATGGCCATAAGACCTCTCCCTATCTCTAGGGAAATTGCTGCCACCAAGGGACTCTAGTCCCTCCTCTTTACTAGCTCTGTAGAGCTCCAGGGCTTCCCTATCTAAGGCCATCTGCTGCTTTCTGAGGTTGAACTTGTCTTGCTCATACTTAAGCAGTCTCTCTCTCCGCTCCTGGGAGGTTTCCCTCCCTCTGTGTGAAGCGACAGAGGTCCCTATAGAGGAGTTGGACTGGACAGATTCCCTTGACAGAGATCTATCCCTTCTAGCACTACTTTCAGGTCTACCTAGAGGAATAAAGGAGGGAGTATTATTGTCATCCTCCTCATCATCCTCCAGGAGAGCAGGGTTCACCAGAGTCTGGTCATTGTCACCAGTCTGGCCAGCATTAGAGGTAGTGTTAGACTTGGGGGTCTCTAGTTGGCACAGGTATGCACTTGTGACAAATAGCGACCCTCGCCTCTAGTCAGGGTAAGGGGGTACACTCCTAAAATAACCCCTGCTCACCCCCTTGGTAGCTTGGCACAAGCAGACAGGCTTATCTCAGAGGCAGTGTGTAAAGCATTTGTGAACACATACAGTAACCAAGTGACAACACTACAGATGGACACCACACAGGTTTTATATAAAAAATAAGTATTCTTTATATAGATTTACCACAAGAATATTAAATGACAAAAAATAAACAATACTGCTACTTTAGATGGTTGAATTTTGCTTAGTTCTTTTAGTTCTTAAATGCGACACGCAGGGCAACGAAAGTGTTGCAACGATGTTGATGCATTGAAGATTTTGGTGCAAAGAAATAAAGATGTGAAGATCTTCCAGATGCGGCATGCTTCTCTGTTGCAAGAAGATTCAATTTGATGATTCGGCTGCAGCGGCGACACACTTTACGCGATGAGACGACAGCGCCCTTGGCAGTAACACTCTTCTCCGACGTTGCGAGACGCTTCCGCTCAAGGCGATGCTGCAGCGGCGACAC
This sequence comes from Triturus cristatus, assembly GCF_964204655.1. Taxonomy (NCBI): domain Eukaryota; kingdom Metazoa; phylum Chordata; class Amphibia; order Caudata; family Salamandridae; genus Triturus; species Triturus cristatus. Next base: position 1,903,328,338 of record NC_140589.1, read on the forward strand.
CCCTTTACGCGATGCGATGACAAGAGCTCCGATGGCGGAACGCTTCTCTGTGGATGCGAGGCGCTTTTCTTGATGCGGTGCAATGCGACAACTACGATGGCTGCGATGGCGACACGCTTCTTCCTCGATGCAAGACTATTCTCTTGATGCGGTGCAATGCATCAGCTACGATGGCTGCGATGGCGACTGTAGGAGAGAAGGATCTGCTTCACATGGGACCCCCACTTTTTGCTGGTGTTTCACTGTTTTTCGACCTTGGGTTGGCAGTGGCCCTGCTAATCAGGACCACAGCCTAGCTGCTTCCTCTATAAAATGATATTCATGTACATTAGGTACATATCTAATTGGATTCTGGAGTTCCTTATAAGCCCCTAGTATATCGTATACTATGTACCTAGGGCATGGGTACCTCAGAGGCCTACCAGGGGCTGCAGCATATATTATGCCACCCCAGGGAAGCACTCCAAAATGGCACCACAGGTCTGCTACCGCAGCCTGAGTAAGGGTGTGCTTGCACCCCTTACAGTGGTATAGGCTACCTATATCCACACCTATATACAGACACATATAAACCTATAAGCCACTCCTATGGCAGGCCTTGACACTCCTGAAGGCAGAGTGCTTGGTTTTATGTGAGAGGGTGCCCAAGCATAAGCTGAGCCCCTCTGCAGCTTTCAGAAATACTTCCTTATGGCTGTTCTGTGATACAGCCATACCATATACTCTTAAGTGCATTAGAACCTTGCAGTAAATGCTAACTTTGGAATGGCTGCATCAAAACATGTCGTGTTTGGTGTCAAACGCTTTGGAATTCTACCCCCCCGCCAGTTCTGGCGACGGGGGTAGCATTCCACCCTTCTAGAGGGAGAGACATGTTCACACTGGTCAAACCCGGCAGGACTTTCCTGAGCCCTGGCATCACAAAATGGATGCCTCTGCCACAGACACGGGTCTGGCCTCCTGCTGCTGACGGAAACTCCGGCAGGGGAGGCCTGGAAAATAGGTTTCCTGTCGGGGGGAGGTGTCCCCACCTCCCCAGACAGGCTGATGTGTATTGGGGCTGGAGGGGAGCACTCTCTGGTGCTTTGAAGTCCTGCACTGGGGGCACACTTGGTGTCCCTGTGCATACTCCAGTTCAAACCGGTTGCAGGGGCTACCTGCCGCTGCTCTGATGCGAAACTGGACAAAGGAAATGGGTGTAACCACCCCTCTTACCAGGCCAACCCATAGGTGGGGTCTTAGAGATAGTCCATCCCCTAAACTTACTATAAGTATAGGAATCCAGTCCCTAGGACTTTAGATTACCCTGGACGAAACTCTGCTACAGATATCCTGGACCTTCAATGTTCTATCCTGACTAGAAGACTGAAGAAATCTCCCTTGGAGTCAAGGGGTGACTACCCTGCTTGGCAGGCACCAAAGAAGCAACTGACCGGTCTGGATCACTGAAGCTCCCGCCGGACGCCGAAGTCGTTGCATCACCAGAGGTGGATTTCCAGACTTCCCCGAGGCTACCCTGAGTCCACAGCAAAGCTGAGGCCCGTGGCTATCGTGGGTGACGTGGAACCGTGACCCCTGGACACCGTGAACTTTTGCAGCAACACTATCTTCGTGGTCCTCCTCGAAGTTGTGCTTTGGGCTCTGAGTAGCCCCAGCCTTGATCACCTCCTACACTGAAGATTGTTGGCCTCCACTCCACGAGTCACCCGTGGGCCAGCTTCAAGTGCGACCGCTCGAGGCTCCTTCGCGATCACTAGCCCATTGGCTAGCAGGTCCCCACGAAGGCAACTCCTTTTCTGATTGGGAGTTCCTGGTTGCTTTAGACGTGCGCTGACTGTCCCTCACAGGGTGAGTCCCTCAGACCTTGCTGGTCAGCACCGCAATCCTTTCTCTGAATTGCAGTGACTTGCCGTTGCCAAGGCTTGTTGGGTGCATTCTGGTCGCCGACACTGCAGCACTCGACAGACTTCATGGGACAGCTCGAATCCGGCTCATGGACTTCATCGACACCTCCTGGACCTCGTGGCTGAAGAGTCAAGACACCCATCAACTTACCTGAAGCACCCGACATCTGTGGGCATTGGTCCATCCTGCCCTAGGTCACTGGCAAGTGACCCAGACTCTGCCCCCTCTGCTTTCAGGTTCCTTCCATCCCAGATCCAGGCTTGGATCTCTGTGGACACTTCTCTTCAAGGCAGCAGCAGCTCTTTGCAGGCTCCCATTGAAATCGACGACGCAACCCGACACCAAAAGACACCTATGCACCCGGCTTCCCTGGGTGACGTAACTCGAGTACTCTGGTGCTCCCGTGGGTGCTAGCCCTAGAACTTCTTAAGTCCAAAAGGGTTTGGTCCTGACTCAATCCTAAGTGTCCCTAATTTTTAAATATCCAACCTCGACATTGTCCATAAAAGATAACGGGAACCCGTGGTTGTGTTCTCACACTGTGTACAGTCCCCGTGGGTCCCCTGTGTCACTACCTTGGGTGGTTCCTTGGGGTCCCAGCGATTCTACAGGCTCTAGGCCTTGTGTCTATTCCAGTCGTGGTTCTTATACCACTTTTTTGGTATATGGTTTGGTATGCCCGTAGGGCCCAAACGTGTATTTGTGCTATTACTGTTGATTGCTAACTTGTAAATTAAGTACTTCCAACTCCAGTCTCATAAAGAGACTAGAGGGGTGTGTGTTAACCTAAATACATATATTTTGAATATATACCTGGTTTGGTTGTCCTTTCATTTGATCATTCAAGAGATTATAGACTGGTAAAACAAGCTGCTTTACATTCCTTCAAGACTTAGCCTGAAGGCTGCTCTCCATAGCTACCACTAGGATAGCTTTCAAAAAAGGTTGTCTTTAACCAATTCATCATAAGGGGTTGTTTGGACTGATATAAGGTGCCCACTAGAACTAGTGGACAGCATATATCAGGCCACCTTCTCACAGTAGTGATATAGGTAGCCTATACCACTGTAAGAAGTGCAAGCACACCCTTACCCAGGCTGCAGTAGCAGACCTGTGGTGCCATTTGATTCCTTGGGGTACCAGCAATTCTAGAAGCTATAGGCCTAGTGTCTATTCCAGTCGTGGTTCTTATGCCACTTTTTTGGTATATGGTTTGGTACGCCCCTAGGGCCCAAACGTGTATTTGTGCTATTACAGATAATTGCTGACTTGTAAACTAAGTACTTCGAACTCCAGTCTCATAAAGAGACTAGAGGGGTGTGTTTTATCTTAAATAAGATATTTTGAATATATACCTGGTGTGGTTGTCTTTTCATTTGATCATTCAAGAGATTATAGACTGGTAAAACAAGCTGCTTTACATTCCTTCAAGACTGAGCCTGAAGGCTGCTCTCTATAGCTACCACTAGGATAGCTTTCAATAAAGGCTGTCTTTAACCTATCACCATAAGGGGTTGTTTGGACTAATACAAGGTGCCCACTAGAGCTAGTGAACAGCATATATCAGGCCGCATTCTCACATTGGTGTGCAGCTTGTGGGATTCCAGTTTGCTATTGTTTTACAAGATAATCTCAATTGAATTGATCAACTGAAAACCACTAAAGATACCTGAGGTACATATAATATCAAGATTAGCTACAGTAAGTTCTACTGAACTTAGAGTTGTGTGTTAAGGGATAACACACCCTTTCTACAACTCAAGAGAGTTTAGTAGGCCAAAACAGTGTAGGTAGTGCAATACACAACATTAGTAATGTCTAACAAGCCAGGAACCAGTGGGTCCCTACCAGGAACCAGTGAGCTCATTCCCTATAAATATGAGGATCTCATCTTTGCTCAGCTTAGGGCCTTATGTTCCATTAGGAAGCTGAAGACAGGCAAAAGTCCATCCACCCAGCATCTCATATAGATACTGAAACTGGATGAAATCACAGGGCCTAGTGGGCCTGATGATTTAGACAGAGTGGGTGAGGCAGCATCTGAGGGTGGGTCTAGGGGTGGAAACTCCCCTGACCCTAACTCTAATGCTGACCAGACTGGTGAACACAGACCAGACTCTGGTGAACACAGACCACTAGGATGAGGAGGATGACAATAATGCCACTTCCTTTATTCCTCCTGGTAAGCCTGACAACAGGGCTAGAAGGGATAGATCTCTGTCAAGGGGATCTATCCAGTGTAACTCCTGTATAGGAAACTCTGTTTCTTCTCACAGAGGGAGGGAAACCTCCGAGGAGAGGAGAGAGAGACTGCTGAAGTATGAGCAAGGCAAGTTCAACCTCAGAAAGCAGCAGATGGCCTTAGATAGGGAAGCCGTGGAGCTCTACAGAGCTAGTAAAAAGACTAGAGTCCCTTGGTGGCAGCAATTTCCCTAGAGATAGGGAGAGGTCTTATGACCATAGAATCATAAGTAAAATTGTCCCTCCCTACCAGAGTGGGGTTGACATCCACAAATGGATAACTGCCTTGGAGAGGGCCTGTAAAGTACAGAAGGTCCCTCAATGTCAGTGGGCAGCAATCTTATGGCTCTCCTTTGCAGACAAAGGTAGAGACAAGCTCTTCACTGTAAGAGAAGAGGATGCTGATGACTACAAAGTCTTGAAACGTGCACTGATAGATGGGTTTGGCCTAACCACTGAACAATACAGGTTAAAGTTCAGAGACACCAAAAAGGCACAAAATCAGGACTGGGTTGACTTTGTTGACTGTGCTGCTAAGGCTCTGGAAGGTTGGTCATTGGGCAGTAAAGTGTATGACTTCATAGGATTGTACAATCTGAAAATGAGGGAGCAGATTCTTAATAACTGTCAAAATCAGCTGTTGCACCAGTACCTGGTAGACTCGGATCTGACCTCTCCCCAAGAATTGGGAAAGAAGGCAGACAAATGGGTCAGAACCAGGGTGAGACAGAAGGGACATAACCAAGGTGGTGACCCAAAGAAGCAAGATTCCAAAAACTCTGACATGGGTGGGGACAAGAGTAAAGACCATAAGTCTTCTCAAGGGCCGCAAAAATCTTCTTCAGGTGGGGATTCAGTCAGGGAAGGGTAAAGGCCAAAAGAAACCTTGGTGCAAAATCTGTAAACAGAAAACTCACTGGACTAGTGACTGCACCAACGCCAAAGAAAATACTCTAGACCTCACCAATGCCCCTAAGGCACCTGCTCCCCCTAATGCAGTTACAATTGGTGGTGGGAATACGCAGAATAAGGGTGTAGTAGGGTTGACCCTGGGTTCTGAGATGGACTCTGGCCTAGTCAGAGTACCAACTCAGGCTGTACTTGTCAGTGATGGGGGCATGGATTTGTCCCCTTTTGTGAGTCCCAGTAACATGGGCAAATAAAGACAGCAGCCTTTAATTAATGGAGTAGAAGCTTGGGCATTCAGGGACACAGGAGCAAGTGTCACAATGGTGACAAAAGATCTTGTGGATCCTGGGCAGATTATACTTGGCGAAATGTACCAAGTTTCCAATGCTAGCAATGTCAGAACAGACCATTCTCTGGCAGTTGTTAACTTCTCCTGGGGAGGGGTAACTGGCCTTAAGAAGGTTGTTGTAAGTGCAGACCTACCAGTACAGTGCTTACTTGGCAATGATCTAGAGACTTCAGCTTGGGCTGAAGCGGAGCTCAGGACACATGCAGAAATGTTAGGGATCCCTGCACATGTCTTTGCTGTGACCAGGTCACAGGCAAAAATGTCAAAAGCTGGACAGGCCCTGGATTCTGGAATAATGGACCAGGTGCCTCACAAGAGAAGGAGAAGTAGTGTTAAGGCAGAGCCTTCCCACCTGTCTCATGATACTGATCAGTCTCCTCAGGGAGATAATCTTCAGCCTGCAAAAGGAACTGTCCCAGAGGAGCTTGAACCTGACCAGGTTGAGTTCTTGGGGACAGGGGGCCCTTCCAGGTCTGATCTGAGCCAGGAGCAGAAAACCTGCCCCTCTCTTGAAACCCTCAGACAGCAAGCTGCTGATGAGGCTGCTGGGAATGCTAGTGGCACCCATAAAGTTTATTGGGATGATGGACTCCTATATTCAGAGAGTAGAGACCCCAAGCCTGGTGCATCCAGGAGGTTGGTTATACCTCTGAAGTTTAGGGGTTTCCTATTGACACTAGCCCATGATATTCCCCGAGCAGAACACCTAGGCCAGAACAAGACTTGGAACAGAATTGTTCCTCACTTTCACTGGCCCCACATGTCTGAAGATACAAAGGAGTTTTGTCGCTCCTGTGTAACCTGCCAAGCTAGTGGCAAAGCAGGTGGCACTACAAAGGCCCTCCTGATACCATTTCCTGTGGTGGGGGTGCCCTTTGAAAGGGAGGGATTGACATTGTTGGTCCCATGGATCCCCAAACAGCATCTGGGCACAGATTTATACTGGTGGTAGTGGATCATGCCACCAGGTATCCAGGAGCAATTCCCCTAAGGACCACTACATCACCTGTAGTGGCAAGAGCAGTCTTGAGTGTGTTCTCAAGAGTAGGCTTTCCTAAGGAGGTAGTATCTGACAGGACTGCAAACTTCAAGTCTAGTTACTTGACTGCTATGTGGAAGGAGTGTGGAGTGAACTACAAGTTCACCACACCCTATCACCCACAATGCAATGGTTTAGTTGAGAGATTCAACAAAACCTTAAAGGGCATGATCAAAGGACTCCCAGAGAAGCTTAGTCGAAAATGGGACCTGCTCTTGCCCTGCCTTTTATTTGCATACAGGGAGGTGCCTCAAAAGGGGGTTGGCTACAGCCCATTTGAACTTCTGTTTGGTCACCCTGTCAGGGGTCTATTGCGTTTGGTGAAGGAAGGATGGGAGTTACCTCTCAAGCCCCCAAAGCAAGACATAGTGGACTACGTACTTGGTCTCTGCTCGAGGATGGCTGAGTACATGACAAAGGCAAACAAAAACCTTGAAGCCAGCCAGGAACTGCAAAAAGCCTGGAATGACCAAAGGGCTGTACTGACTGTTTACCAGCCAGGACAGAAAGTGTGGGTGTTGGAGCCTGTGGCCCCAGCAGCTCTCCAGGACAAGTGGAGTGGACCCCACACTATTGTTGAACAGAAAGGGGCGGTTACCTATTTGGTAGACCTTGGAACCCCTAGGTGTCCCCATAGGGTACTTCATGTCAACAGACTAAAACCATATGTTGACAGGGCAGACATGGGCTTGCTCATGGCTACTGATGAAGGACAGGAGGAAGAGAGTGACCCACTCCCTGACCTGCTTTCTCAGAACCCTGATGATGGGTCAGTTGATGGTGTAGCCTTGGCAGGCAGCCTCACTGCCCAGCAACACGCCGATTGCAGACAAGTGCTCAATCAGTTCAGACACATGTTTTCACTGACTCCAAGTCAGACTACCTGGTGCACTCATGAAGTGGACACTGGGGACAGTCTGCCTATTAAAAATAAGATTTATAGGCAACCTGACCATGTCAGGGACTATATCAAGACAGAAGTCCAGAAAATGTTGGATTTATGTGTTATTGAACCCTCAGATAGCCCTTGGGCTAGTCCAGTGGTCCTTGTGCCAAACCTCACACCAGTGGTGGAAAAAGAGAGATGAGGTTTTGTGTGGACTACAGGGGTCTCAATGCAGTCACTAGAACTGATGCCCATCCAATACCAAGGGCAGATGAGCTTATAGATACTTTGGCCTCAGCCAAGTACATTAGCACATTTGACTTGACAGCTGGCTCCTGGCAGATCAGACTAGCTGATGATGTAAAGCCTAAGACAGCATTTTCTACCCCTAGTGGGCACTATCAATTTGTGGTAATGCCCTTTGGTTTGAAGAATGCATCTGCCACTTTCCAAAGGTTGGTGAATACAGTTCTCACAGGTCTGGAAGCCTTTAGTACAGCATAGCTAGATGATATTGCTGTCTTTAGCTCCACCTGGGAGGATCACCTGGTCCACCTAAGAAATGTTTTGGAGGTCCTGCAAAAGCAGGCCTAACTATCAAGACTACTAAGTGCCAGATAGGGCAGAGTCAGGTTGTGTACCTGGACCACCTTGTAGGTGGAGGCCAGGTTCAACCATTGCAGAGCAAAATCCAGACCATAATGAACTGGGTTGCTCCAACTACCCAGCCTCAGGTGAGAGCCTTCTTAGGCCTGACTGGGTACTATAGGAGATTTGTCAAAGGGTATGGATCAAAAGTGACACCCTTGAATGACTTAACTTCTAAGAAAATGCCCAAAACGGTTCGGTGGACAGCTAGCTGTCAAAAGGCATTTGATGACCTGAAGCAGGCCATGTGTACTGCTCCCATTCTGCAGTCCTGACTTCTCCAAAAAGTTCATTGTTCAAACTGACGCATCTGAATTGGGGGTTGCGGCTGTACTGTCACAATTGAATGAAGAAGGTCAGGATCAGCCAATAGCTTTCATAAGCAGAAGGCTGAACCCAAGAGAGGGACGTTGGTCAGCCATTGAGAGGGAGGCCTTTGCTGTGGTGTGAGCTCTGAAGAAGTTGAGGCCATACTTGTTTGGTGCTCACTTCCTTGTTCAGACAGACCATAAGCCCCTCTTATGGCTAAAACAAATGAAGGGTGAAAACCCCAAACTGCTTAGGTGGTCCATTTCCCTACAGGGGATGGACTTTACAGTGGGACATAGACCTGGGAGTAACCATGCCAATGCAGATGGACTTTCTAGGTATTTCCACTTAGAACATGAAGACTCAACTGGTCAAGGTTAGTTTAATGTCCCTGCATTTGGGGGGGAGAGGTAGTGTAGGAGAGTAGGATCTGCTTCACATGGGTACCCCCACTTTTTGCTGGTGTTTCAGTTTTTCGACCTTAGTCTGGCTGTGGCCTGGCTAATCAGGACCACATCCTAGCTGCTTCCTCTCTTAAATGGTTTCAATGTACATTAGGTACATATCTAATTGGATTCTGGAGTGCCTTATAAGCCCCTAGTATAAGGTATACTATGTACCTAGGGCATAGGCACCTCAGAGGCCTACCAGGGGTTGAAGCATGTATTATGCCACCCCTGAGAAGCACTCCAAAATGACACCACTGGTCTGCTACTGCAGCCTCGGTAAGGTGGTGCCTGCACCCCTTACTGTGGTATAGGCTACCTATATCACTACCATTGCACACACATACAAAACCTATAAGTCACTCCTATGGCAGGCCTTAACAATCCTGAAGGCAGAGTGCTTGGTTTTTATGTGAGAGGGTGCCCCTGCATGAGCAGAGCCCCTCTGCAGCGTTCGGAGTACCTCCTCTGATGCTGTTTGTGGTGCAGCCTGACCATATACTCTTAAGTGCATTATAACCTCGCGGTAAATGCTAACTTTGGGATGGCTGCACGTAAACATGTCGTGTTTGGTGTGAAATGCTTTGGAATACTATTCCCCTGCCAGTTCTGGTGGCAGGGGTAGCATTCCACCCTCCTAGAGGGAGAGACATGTTCACCCTGGTCTGCAGCATATATTTTGCCACCCCTGGGATGCACTCCAAAATGGCACCACAGATCTCCTACTGCAACCTGAGTAAGGATGTGCTTGCACCCCTTACAGTGGTATAGGCTACCTATATCCACACCTATATACAGACACATAAACCTATAAGCCGCTCCTATGGCAGGCCTTGACAATTCTGAAGGCAGAGTGCTTGGTTTTATGTGAGAGGGTGCCCAAGCATGAGCTGAGCCCCTCTGCAGCTTTCGGAAATACTTCCTTATGGCTGTTCTGTGATACAGCCATACCATATACACTTAAGTGCATTAGAACCTCGTGGTAAATGCTAACTTTGGAATGGCTGCATCAAAACATGTCATGTTTGGTGTCAAACACTTTGGAATACTAACCCCCGCCAGTTCTGGCGGCGGGGGTAGCATTCCACCCTTCTAGAGGGAGAGACATGTTCACACTGGTCAAATCCGGTAGGACTTTCCTGAGCCCTGGCATCACAAAATGGATGCCTCCGCCACAGACAAGGGTCTGGCCTCCTGCTGCTGACCGACACTCCGGCAGGGGAGGACTGGACAATAGGTTTCCTGTCGAGGGGACCTCCCCACCTCCCCAGACAGGCTGATGTGTATTGGGGCTGGGCGGGAGCACTCTCTGGTGCTTTGAAGTCCTGCACTGGGGGCACACTTGGTGTCCCTGTGCATACTCCAGTTGAAACCGGTTGCAGGGGCTACCTGCCCCTGCTCTGGCGCAAAACTGGACAAAGGAAATGGGTGTAACCACCCCTCTTTCCAGGCCCACCCATAAGTGGGGCCTTAGAGTTAATCCATCTCCTAAACTTACTATACGTATAGGAATCCAGTCCCTAGGACTTTAGATTACCCTGGACTAAACTCTGCTACAGATATCCTGGACCTTCGACGTTCTATCCTGACTAGAAGACTGAAGAAATCTCCCTTGGGGTCAAGGAGTGACTCCCCTGCTTGGCAGGCACCAAAGAAGCAACTGACCGGTCTGCATCGCTGAAGCTCCCGCCGGACGCCGAAATCTTTGCATCACCAGAGGTGGGTGACGTGGAACCATGACCCCTGGACACCGTGAACTTTTGCAGCAACACTATCTTCCTGGTCCTCCTCGAAGTTGTGCTTTGGGCTCCGAGTAGCCCCAGCCTTGATCACCTCCTACACCGAAGATTGTTGGCCTCCACTCCATGAGTGACCCGTGGGCCAACTTCAAGTGCGACCGCTCGAGGCTCCTTCGCGATCACTAGCCCATTGGCTAGCAGGTCCTCACGAAGGCAACTTCTTTTCTGATTGGCCGTTCCTGGTTGCTTCAGTTGTGCCCTGACTTTTCCTCGCAGGGTGATTCCCTCAGACCTTGCTGGTCTGCACCGCAGTCCTTTCTCTGAATTCCAGTGACTTGCCGTTGCCAAGGCTTGTTGGGTCCATTCGACAGACTTCATGGCACAGCTCAAATCCGGCTTGTGGACTTCGTCGATGCCTCCTGCACCTCGTGGCTGAAGAGTCAAGACACCCATCAACTCACCTGAAGCACCCGACATCTGTGGGTATTGGTCCATTCAGCCCTAGGTCACTGGCAAGTGACTCAGACTCTGTCCCCTCTGCTTTCAGGTTCCTTCCATCCCAGATCCAGGCTTGGATCTCTGCGGACACTTCTCCTCTTCACGGCAGCAGCAGTTCTTTGCAGGCTCCCATTGAAATCGACGACACGGCCCGACACCAAAAGACATCTATGCACCCGGCTTCCCTGGGTGAGGTAACTCGAGTACTCCAGTGCTCCAGTGGGTGCTAGCCCTAGAACTTCTTAAGTCCAAAAGAGTTTGGTCCTGACTCAATTCTAAGTATCCCTAATCATTAAATATCCAACCGCGACATTGCCCATAGAAGATAACGGGAACCCGCGGTTGTGTTTACACACTGCATACAGTCCCCGTGGGTCCCCTGTGTCACTACCTTGGGTGGTTCCTTGGGGTCCCAGCAATTCTTGAGGCTATAGGCCTAGTGTCTATTCCAGTCGTGGTTCTTATACCACTTTTTTGGTATATGGTTTGGTATGCCCCTAGGGCCCAAACGTGTATTTGTGCTATTACTGATAATTGCTGACTTGTAAACTAAGTACTTCGAACTTCAGTCTCATAAAGAGACTAGAGGGGTGTGTTTTATCCTAAATACATATATTTTGAATATATACCTGGTGTGGTTGTCTTTTCATTTAATCATTCAAGAGATTATAGACTGGTAAAACAAGCTGCTTTACATTCCTTCAAGACTTAGTCTGAAGGCTGCTCTCCATAGCTACCTCTAGGATAGCTTTCAATAAAGGTTGTCTTTAACCTATCACCATAAGGGGTTTGTTTGGACTGATACAAGGTGCCCACTAGAACTAGTGGACAGCATATATCAGGCCACCTTCTCACATTGGTGTGCAGCATGTGGGATTCCAGCTTGCTATTGTTTTACCAGATAATCACAATAGAATTGATCAACTGAAAACCACTAAAGGTACCTTGGGTACATATAATATCAAGTTTAGCTACAGTAAGTTCTACTGAACTTAGAGTCGTGTGTTAAGGGATAGCACACCCTTTCTACAACTCAAGAGAGTTTAGTAGGCCACACTAGTGTAGGTAGTGCAATACACCACACCACATTAGTAATGTCTAATCAGCCAGGAACCAGTGGGTCACTACCAGGAACCAGTGAGCACCTTCCCTATAGATATGGGGATCTCTCCTTTGCTCAGCTTAGGGCCTTATGTTTCATTAGGAAGCTGAAGACAGGCAAAATCCCAACCACCCAGCATCTCATAAAGATACTGAAGCTGGATGATCTCCCAGGACCTAGTGGTTCTGATGGGGTAGGCAGTGTGGGTGGGGCAGCAGGTGAGAGTGGGCCTAGGGGTAACAATTTCCCTGACCCTACCTGTTAGACCTGGCACCTTGGCGTGGGTCTCCCTTCCATTTTTCGCTGTTGTCTCAGGATTTTTTACTGGTGGTAGTTGCTCAGGGTACTGTGCCACTGCCGTCCAGTGCCACAGTGCCAGTGCTCCCTATTGTAAATTGATGTATGATTTGTGATTCCATGATTGGTTGGTTTGGTTTACCTGTCAGACCCTAGTACAGTGCACCAGGAGTGCCCAGGGCTTGTAAATCCAAATGCTGCTGGTGGGCTTGCAGCACTGGTTGTGCCACCCACAGAAGCAGCCTGTAAAAAGTGTGTCTAAGGTCTGCCATTGCAGAGCCTGCGTGCAGTTTGGTACTGTCATGCTGACTGGGGAAGTGCAATTTTCTTCATATCAGACACCCCTATGGTAGGCCCAAGGGCAGGGTGCATTGTAAGGATAAGGTAGGACATGCCCTGGTGTGTGTGGCATGTTCTAATAGTGAATTACAGCCATTTTCGTTTTTCACTATTGCAAGGCTAACTGTTCTCCATGGGCCAGAATGGGCAGTTTGGTTATTACATTTTATATTCCTAACTGACTCAGGGAACATGGTAGAAATTTGAAATTAGTATGCCTGATCTCAGAATGAAAAAATACATCTTTTCGTGAAGTTGGTTTTACATTCTGTGTTTGAAAATGCCACTTTTAGAAAGTAGGCATTTTCTTGTCTAACCATTCAAACCTGCCTCTGCTTGACTGTGTATTCCTTGTCTGGAGTTTGAGTGACAGGGCTGGGGAATTCCAGGAGACAGGGTGAGGTGTCCCAGTGGTGAATTGAGAGATCTGCATCTAGATGGGTGGGAGGAGTTGCACCTGGGACCTGAATAGGGCTGTGCCTTCCCTCCACAATGCTGGCTCCACCTCCTGCGGTACGTCTGATGTCTCTGCCCTGCACTCTGAAAGGAAAGAAGGAGTCAGGTAAACAAAGTGCTCCAGGACTGACAAGAACCGGTTTGAACAAGGCAAAGGCCCTCTGCCCTCATAGGACAAAGGATTTTGGGGTATAAGTATTGGGACCCTGATCCCAAGAATTTAGATCCCTTTGGGAAACAAGAAGAAACTCTGCTGAGGAGAAGAACCAAGAAGAAACTGAGGAGAGACTATCCCTGAAACTGGGGGATTGGCCTGCAGGGGTTGCCTACTGCCAAAGAGAGGAGAAAGGAACTTTGTGTGTACTTTTGCTCAACTTGTGAAGGATCTCCAAGGGCTTGGAAAAAAGCTTGCCTCCTGCTGAAGTCTCAGGAACAACAGACTTCACCCCCAGCTCCCCAGAGTTCTTTGGAAGTGCCTGCTGCTGTTTTTGGGCCTTCCGACGGTCTGCGTGTCGCAAGGAGCTGGAAGCGCAACTCAAGAAGGAGAAGCGTGCCGCCGTCGGAGCTGTTGTCGTCGCATCGTGTAATGGGTGTCGCCGCTGCAGCTGTCGCACCGAGTGGAAGCGTCTCGCATCATCCTGGAAGTGTCTCGCAACGCCAAAGAAGCGTGTCGCCATCGCAGCCATCATAACTGGCGCATTGCACCGCATCAAGAGAAGAGTCTCGCAACGAGGAAGAAGCGTGTCGCCATCGCAGCCATCGTAGTTGTCGCATTGCACCGCATCAACAAAAGCGCCTCGCATCCACGGAGAAGCGTGCCGCCATAGGAGCTGTTGTTGTCGCATCGCGTAAAGGGGTGTCGCCGCTGCAGCATCGCATCGAGCGGAAGCGTCCGAGAAGAGTGTCGCTGCCAAGGCCGCTGTCGTCGCATCGCGTAAAGTTTGTCGCCGCTGCAGCTGAAGCATCAAATCGAGTCTTCTCGCAACATCGGAGAAGCGTGCCGCATCTGGAAGATCTTCACGTCTTTATTTCTTTGCACCAAAATCTTCAACACATCAACATCGTTGCAACACTTTCGTTGCCCTGCGTGTCGCATCTAAAAGGTACATTGACTTAAAGCGTCGCATTTAAGAACAAAAGAGAACTAAGCAAAATTCTACCATCTAAAGTAGCAGTATTGTGTATTTTTTGTCGTTTAATGTTCTTGTGGTAAATCTATATAAAGAATACTTATTTTTGATATAAAATCTGTGTGGGGTCCATCTGTAGTGTTGTCACTTGGTTACTGTATGTGTTCACAAATGCTTTACACACTGCCTCTGAGGTAAGCCTGTCTGCTCGTGCCAAGCTACCAAGGGGGTGAGCAGGGGTTATTTTAGGAGTGTACCCCCTTACCCTGACTAGAGGCGAGGGTCCCTATTTGTCACAAGTGCATACCTGTGCCAACTAGAGACCCCCAAGTCTAACATTGGTGGTCAGCGGTGAAGATTACGGACTTGCATTTGTGGCTCATGTACAGTGATTGATGAACACTACTTAGTGAGTGCAGACCATAACGCAACGAATACTTGTTGGTAGATTTCTTTTTGGGACTTTCTGTTTTTGACTACTGTCAAGCTTAACCATGGTGGAGAAAGCAGCATCCATAATCACTGTTGAGAATGAGTGGGAGTGGGTAGAAGAGAAACTAGACAGCTACCCAGTAAAACAGCTAAAGTTCTTCTGCAAGAAATTCAATGTTTCTTCTACTTGATGTAAAAGTAAGCCAGAGTTCTACAAGGTGCTGAGGGCCAGGGTAGAAGCAAGAAATGCCACTGATGATGATAATGCAGAGAAACAGCTGGAAGGGCCAGTGGGTCCAAGAGGAAGGAGAACCCCTTCCCCTGCCGGTAGCAGTGTTTCTGTTCAAAGTCTATCTCCAGAGGAGTTGGCAGATAGAAAAGAGTGTAGGATGCACGAAATGGAGCTGACCAAGCTCAAGTTAAGTGGGCAGTTAGAATTTGAAATGCAAAGTAGAAAGTTAGCCCTAGAAGAGAAGAAGCTACAGTTTGAACATGAAAAGGTTTTGAGGGAGTTGGAGCTGAAAGCCAAGAGCTTAGATATTGCTCCCTCTGGTGACAGCACACCGTCAATGCCTGTTGAATCTAGAGTATATATCCCTAAGGATGTGGTGAAGGAATTTTTGTAAAATGATGATATTGGGCAGTGGTTCAAGGCCTATGAGGTAGCCATGTCTTCCCACCGTGTCCCTGAGAAGGATTGGGGAGCGGAGTTGTGGGGGCTGTTCCTTAGTGAGGGGCGGGACACACTGCTAGACTTGCCTTCTGATGTCTATAATTCCTATCCCCACATGAAAGATGCATTGATTTCTAGATGTGGTTTGACCCCTGAGATGTACAGACAGAGGTTCAGGGGTTGCACAAAGATAGCAAACAGTACCTATGTTGAATATTTCACTTTTTTCTGCAGAGCATTGGATGGTTGGGTGAAGGTTAACAAAGTTGATGATTTTCAGGGACTTCTTGATTTAATGGCATGGGAGCACTTGTCAAATAACTGTTTTCCTGAGCTACGCCAGCACCTGATTGACAGTAGGCTGACTAATCCTAGGAAGCTTTCTGAGGAGGCGGACCGCTGGGTCAGTACCAGGGTCCACAAGGGTCACGTGGGAGACTCAGCCAAGAGTGGGCAGGGTCCCCAGTAGAAGAGTGGGGGGACAAGGATAAACAGTGGGAGTTCCATAGGAGGCCCCAAAGTAATCCACAAGGGAACCAAGGGAAAGGTTCTCAGCCTCCCTCCCAGAAACCGTCAGGGGCCCGACAGGTCTACCTGTTCAAAGAGGGCCCCCCAAATGCTACAAATGTGGAGAACTGGGTCATTGTGCCAATGATCCCAAGTGTCGCCTGTTTGGAAAACCAGCACCCACTGGTGCAGCCCCCCGGCAGATGGCTAGTGTAACCCTGGGTGAGGAGATGGGTGCCCAAAGTAGGTGGGGTCCCGCAGAGATGTCCCTTGTCTGATTAGGAGACTGTGAGGTGGTCCCCAGGACCCAGCTGCATGATAACACTAAAAAATACAGGCAGTGGGTGACCATCAATGGCCATAGAGTGGATGCTCTTAGAGTTACCAGAGACAGTGTGACAGCTACAGGGGAACAGGTAGTTGAACTGGGGTACCTGCCTGAGCTGACCCATTGGCAGCAAGAAGGAGGCCCCTCCAGGGAGGAATTCTGCCAGGAGCAGAAAGAATGCCCTTCTCTTGTGGGTCTGCGGCAGCAAGCTGTAGACCAGGCAGCAGGTGATCAGTCTGGGTCACATTGGATCTACTGGGAGAATGATCTCCTGTATAGAGAGCCTAAGGTTGCTGAGCCTGGGTGACAACCCCACAAATGGACTCCACACTGGGATATATAAAAAATAGCACTATATATATGTAGATTAGGCTTAGCACAAGACCAGATAACGTTTAAACGGCCCACAATACTTATTAGCAAAAGAGTTCTTGGGTTTAGTGTAGTTTTACAGTTCTGTGCGCTTCGTTCCTTTCCGTACGCTTCGTACGCGGTTGAAATTGCTTGGGAACGGGTCTCACACGCACTATAGGTGCTTCAGGATGAAGCGTACACCCTACGGTGCGAACAGGCACAGTACCTTTATGTTCTGGTGAGTTTGTCACGGATGCTGTGCTGACATCAAGCGCGATGTACGGTGCGGTGTCCTCTTGGTGCGGTGCGTACTACGGTACATTGGACCTTGGGTGTGCAGGGCTTCAGGGGACGGTGCGTAGGTACGGTGCTTTCAATGTTCATCGCGGCGTTCGCACCGTACCATGAGATTGGCAATCTTGATTTGAAGTGCTGGACACAAGCGAACAGTACGCTCCGCTCAGGGGAGACGTACGCGACTACCGTACGCACCGCAGCCTTCCCAAAGCAGGGGAAAGGAGCGTACGCTGGGCAGTACGGTGCGAGCTATGGCTCGTAGGGGCCTGTTAGTCGCGTTGCTCAGGCCGGACAATACCTTCCTTTGCGGTGCGAGCTACGGCTCGTAGAGGGGCCTTAGTCACTTTGTTCGGGCCGGACAGCTTGGTGCAGGCTTTCAGGGGGGTATGCTTCGATCGTCGAGGCGTACACAGCAGTTCGCTTCAGGATTACGGGGAAAACGGTCCATTTTCCGATGCGCTCTCACGGCGGTGAAGTCCACTGGTCCTGGGACTTCGTTCAGGGGGCAAGCTCACTCACAAGCCCTTGGAGATCTTCAGCACAAGTTAAATAAAAGTTTATTTGGTCTTTTCTTCCTCTTATTTAGCAGCAAGGCAACCACTGCAGGCCAATCCCCCAGGTCAGGGACAGTACTCCTCCATGCAACTTTCCCGGTTCCTTCTCGTCGGACAGAGGTTTCTTCTTGGCAGGACAGGATCTAGTTTCTTAGGAGCAGGGCTCCTACATTTATACCACAAATCTTTTGTTCTCTCAGGCCAGGGGGGCCCTTGCCTATTTCAGTCCAGTTCTGGAGCACTTTGTTGATGCGATGCAGGCTTCTTCTTTCAGTGTGCAGGGCAGAGTCATCAGACGCTCCACAGGTGGTGGAGCCAGCATTGTGGTGGCAGAGCACAGCTCTATTCACAGTCCAGGTGTACTCCTCCCACCCATCTATATGTCAATCTCTCTATTCACCGCCAGGCTACCTAGCCCTGCCCCTCTGGGATTCCCCAGCCCTGTCACTCACACAAGCCAGACAGCAGATACACATCAGCGCAGAGGCGGGCTGAAATGGTTAGGCAAGCAAAGGCCATCTTTCTAAAAGTGGCGTTTGCAAACACAGAACATTAAAATAAACCTTGCTAACAGATGTATTTTATTATTCTGAGTTTAGGCATACTAAACTCGATTTTCTACCATGTTCCCTGGGTCTGTTAGGATCATAGGATGTAACAATTCCAACAGCCCATTCTGGCCTATGAGAACTGGGTAGCCTTACAATAGTGAAAAACGAAAATGGCTGTAATTCACTATTAGGACATGTCACACACATCAGGGCTTGTCCTACCTTATGCTTACAATGCACCCTGCCCTTGGGCCTACCATAGGGGTGACTAACATGAAGTTAAGGGAAGGTTTAGGGACTGGCAAGTGGGTGCACTTGCCAGTCAGCATGACAGTACCAGACTGCACGCAGGTTCTGCAATGGCAGACCTTAGACATATTTTACCAGGCCACGTCTGTGGGTGCCACAACCAGTGCTGCAAGCCCACCAGCGGCATTTGCATTTACAAGCCCTGGGCACTCCTGGTGCACTTTACTGGGGTCTGACAGTAAACTAAATGAGCCAATCATGGAATCCAACCAACATATACATTTTAAATAGGGAGCACTTGCACTGTGGCACTGGTTGGCAGTGGCACAGTACTCTGAGCAGCTAACACCAGCAAAACACATGAGGCACAGCGACAAAAAGTGGAAGGGAGACTCACGCCAAGGTGCCAGGTCTAACAAGACTTTCTTCAGTCTTCACCCATCCATGACTAAGAGCAGACCTTCCTCAGTTTGCACCCGTCCGAGCCTAAGAGCAGGCCTTCCTCAGTCTGCACCCTTCCAAGCCTAAGAGCAGACCTTCCTCAGTCTGCACCCGTCCGAGCCTAAGAGCAGACCTTCCTCAGTCTGCACCCGTCCATGCCTAAGACCAGACCTTCCTCAGTCTGCACCCGTCCACACCTAAGAGCAGACCTTCCTCAGTCTGCACTCCTCCGAGCCGGAGAGCAGACCTTCCTCAGTCTGCACCCATCCGAGCAAACCTTCCTCAGCCTACACCCGTCTGAGCCTAAGAGCAGACCTTCCTCAGTTTGCACCCGTCCGAGCCTGAGAGCAGACCTTCCTCAGTCTGCACCCGTCCGAGCCTAAGAGAAGACTTTCCTCAGTCTGCACCTGTCCGAGCCTAAGAGCACACCTTCCTCAGTCTCAGAGACAAATGGATCACTCGACCACTCGCAGTCCGGCTTCCGGGCCAACCACATTACAGAGACCGCCCTCATCGCAGCCACCGACGACATCCGAACCCTGCTCGACAACGGGGAAACAGCGGCCCTCATCCTCTTGGACCTCTCCGCGGCGTTCGACACGGTCTGCCACCGCACCCTAGTGCAGCGCCTCAACAACGTCGGAATCCAAGAGAAGGCACTGGAATGGATCATCTCCTTCCTCGACGGAAGGACACAGAGAGTCCGCCTCCCCCCGTTCAGATCAGAAGCCACCGAAGTCATCTGCGGCGTACCTCAAGGATCTTCACTCAGCCCCACGCTGTTCAACATCTACATGATCCCCCTCGTGGCCATCGCACGCCAACACAACCTCAACATCATCTCCTACGCCGACGACACCCAGCTGATCCTCTCCCTCACCAACGACCCCGCCACCACCAGAACCAACCTACACGAAGGGATGAAAGACGTAGCCGAGTGGATGATGAACAGCCGCCTGAAACTGAACTCAGACAAGACGGAAGTCCTCATCCTGGGATCGTCGCCCGCCGCCTGGGACGACTCCTGGTGGCCCCCTGCCCTGGGCAGCGCACCCAAACCTACAGACCACGCACGCAACCTGGGCTTCATCCTGGACTCCTCCCTTTCCATGACCAGACAAGTCAACGCCGTCTCCTCATCATGCTTCAACATCCTTCGCATGCTACGTAAGATCTTCCGATGGATCCCCACCGAAACCAGGAAGACGGTCACCCAGGCCCTCGTCACCAGCCGACTGAACTACGGCAACTCCCTCTACGCCGGAACCACCGCAAAACTCCAGAAAAGACTCCAGCGCATTCAGAACGCCTCAGCACGACTCATCCTGGACATCCCCCGACACAGCCACATCTCCGCACACCTGAGAAACCTGCACCGGCTCCCCGTCAGCAAGAGAATCACGTTCCGACTCCTCACCCACGCACACAAAGCTCTCCACAACCAAGGCCCAAGATACCTCAACGACCGCCTGAACTTCTACACTCCCACCCGCCGGCTTCGCTCGACCAGCCACGCCCTCGCCGCCGTCCCCCGCATCCGAAGAGCAGCCACGCCCTCGCCGCCGTCGCCGCCGTCCCCCGCATCCGAAGAGCCATAACGGGAGGAAGATCCTTCTTCTACCTGGCCGCCAAGACGTGGAACTCTCTCCCCACCCACCTCCGCCTGACCCAAGACCACCCCGCCTTCAGGAAGCAACTCAAGACCTGGCTGTTCGAGCAGTAGCGGACCCCCTACCCCAAGCGCCTTGAGACCCTCCGGGTGAGTAGCGCGCTATACAAATGCTTGATTGATTGATTGATTGAGTCTGCACCCGTCCGAGCCTGAGAGCAGACCTTCCTCCGTCTGCACCCGTCCGACCCTAAGAGCAGATCTTCCTCAGTCTGCACCCGTTCGAGCCTATGAGAAGACCTTCCTCAGTCAGCAACCGGCCGAGCCTAACAGCAGACCTTCTTCAGTCTGCACCCGTCCGAGCCTTAGAGCAGACCTTCCTTAGTCTGCACCCGTCCGAGCCTGAGAGCAGACCTTCCTCAGTCTGCACCCGTCCATGCCTGAGACCAGACCTTCCTCAGTCTGCATCCGTCCGAGCCTAAGAGCAGACCTTCCTCAGTCTGCACCCCTCCGAGCCTGAGAGCAGACCTTCCTCAGTCAGCACCCGTCCAAGCAAACCTTCCTCAGCCTACACCCGTCTGAGCCTAAGAGCAGACCTTCCTCAGTCTGCACCCGTCCGAGCCTGAGAGCAGACCTTCCTCAGTCTGCACCCCTCCGAACCTAAGAGAAGACCTTCCTCAGTCTGCACCCATCCGAGCCTAAGAGCACACCTTCCTCAGTCTGCACCCGTCCGAGCCTATGAGAAGACCTTCCTCAGTCTGCACCCGTCCGAGCCTAACAGCAGACCTTCTTCAGTCTGCACCCGTCCGAGCCTTAGAGCAGACCTTCCTCAGTCTGAACCCGTCCATGCCTGAGAGCAGACATTCCTCAGTCTGCATCCGTCCGAGCCTGAGAGCAGACCTTCCTCAGTCTGCATCCGTCCTAGCCTGAGAGCGGACCTTCCTCAGTCTGCACCCGTCCACGCTTTAGAGCAGACCTTCCTCAATCTGCAACCATGCGAGCCTAAGAGCAGACCTTCCTCAGTCTGCATCCGTGTGAGCCTAAGAGCAGACCTTACTCAGTCTGCACCCATCCGAGCCTGAGAGCAGACCTTCCCCAGTCTGCACCCATCTGAGCCTAAGTGCAGACCTTCCTCAGTCTGCACACGTCCGAGCCTGAGAACAGACCTTCCTCAGTCTGCACCTGTTCGAGCCTGAGAGCAGACCTTTCTCAGTCTGCACCCGTTCGAGCCTGAGAGCAGACCTTCCTCAGTCTGCACCCATCCAAGCCTGAGAGCAGACCTTCCTCAGTCTGCACCCGTCCGAGCCTAAGAGCAGACCTTCCTCAGTCTGCACCCGTCCGAGCCTATGAGAAGACCTTCCTCAGTCTGCACCCGTCCGAGCCTAACAGCAGACCTTCTTCAGTCTGCACCCGTCCGAGCCTTAGAGCAGACCTTCCTCAGTCTGAACCCGTCCATGCCTGAGAGCAGACATTCCTCAGTCTGCATCCGTCCGAGCCTGAGAGCAGACCTTCCTCAGTCTGCATCCGTCCTAGCCTGAGAGCGGACCTTCCTCAGTCTGCACCCGTCCACGCTTTAGAGCAGACCTTCCTCAATCTGCAACCATGCGAGCCTAAGAGCAGACCTTCCTCAGTCTGCATCCGTGCGAGCCTAAGAGCAGACCTTACTCAGTCTGCACCCATCCGAGCCTGAGAGCAGACCTTCCCCAGTCTGCACCCATCTGAGCCTAAGTGCAGACCTTCCTCAGTCTGCACACGTCCAAGCCTGAGAACAGACCTTCCTCAGTCTGCACCTGTTCGAGCCTGAGAGCAGACCTTCCTCAGTCTGCACCCGTTCGAGCCTGAGAGCAGACCTTCCTCAGTCTGCACCCATCCAAGCCTGAGAGCAGACCTTCCTCAGTCTGCACCCGTCCGAGCCTAAGAGCAGACCTTCCTCAGTCTGCACCCGTCCGAGCCTAAGAGCAGACCTTCCTCAGTCTGCACCCGTCCGAGCCTGAGAGCAGACCTTCCTCAGTCTGCACCCGTCCGAGCCTAAGAGCAGACCTTCCTCAGTCTACACCCGTTGGAGCCTAAGATCAGACCTTCCTCAGTCTGCACCCATCCAAACCTTAGATCAGACCTTCCTAAGTCTGCACCCGTCCGTGTCTAAGAGCGAACCTTCCTCAGTCTACATCCGTCCGAGCCTAAGAGCAGACCTTCCTCAGTCTGCACCTGTCCACGCCTAACTCCAGACCTGCCTCAGTCTGCACCCGTCCACGCCTAAGAGCAGACCTTCCTCAGTCTGCATCCGTCCGAGCCTAAGAGCAGACCTTCCTTAGTCTGCACCCGTCCGAGGCTGAGAGCAGACCTTAGTCTGCACCCGTCCAAGCAAACCTTCCTCAGCCTACACCCGTCTGAGCCTGAGAGCAGCCCTTCCTCAGTCTGCACCCATCCGAGCCTAAGAGCAGACCTTCCTCAGTCTGCACCCATCCGAGTCTAAGAGCTGACCTTCCTCAGTATGCACCCGTCTGAGCCTGAGAGCAGACGTTCCTCAGTCTGCACCCGTCCGAGCCTGAGAGCAGATCTTCCTCCGTCTGCACCTGTCTGAGCCTAAGACCAGACCTTCCTCATTCTGCGCCCATCCGAGCCTAAGAGCAGACCTTCCTCAGTCTGCACCCATCCGAGCCTGAGAGCAGACCTTCCTCAGTCTGCACCCGTCCAAGCCTAAGAGCAGACCTTCCTCAGTCTGCACCCTTCCAAGCCTAAGAGCAGACCTTCCTAAGTCTGCACCCGTCCAAGCCTAAGAGCAGACCTTCCTCAGTCTGCACCCGTCTGAGCCTAAGAGCAGACCTTCCTCAGTCTACACCCATCCACGCCTAAGAGCAGGCCTTCCTCAGTCTGCACCCGTCCGAGCCTGTGAGCAGACGTTCCTCAATCTGCACCCGTCCGAGTCTAACAGCAGACCTTCCTCAGTCTGCACCTGTCCGAGACTAACTGCAGATCTTCCTTAGTGTGCACCCGTTCGAGCCTAAGAGAAGACCTTCCTCAGTCTGCACTCGTCCGAGCCTAAGAGCAGACCTTCTTCAGTCTGCACACATCCGAGCCTTAGAGCAGACCTTCCTCAGTCTGCACCAGTCCGAGCCTGACAGCAGACCTTCCTCAGTCCGCACCCATCCTCGCCTGAGAGCAGACCTTCCTCAGTCTGCATCCGTCCAAGCCTGAGAGCAGACCTTCCTCAGTCTGCACCCATCCATGCCTGAGAGCAGACCTTCCTCAATCTGCAACCATGCGAGCCTAAGAGCAGACCTTCCTCAGTCTGCACCATTCGAGCCTGAGAGCAGACCTTCCTCAGTCTGCCCCCGTTTGAGACTGAGAGCAGACCTTCCTCAGTGCACCCGTGCGAGCCTAAGAGCAGACCTTCCTCAGTCTGCACCCGTCTGAGCCTAAGAGCAGACCTTCCTCAGTCTGCACCCGTCCGAGCCTGAGAGCAGACCTTCCTCAGTCTGCACCCCTCTGAGCCTAAGAGCAGACCTTCCTCAGTCTGCACCCGTCCGAGCCTGTGAGCAGACCTTCCTCAGTCTGCACCCGTCCGAGCCTAAGAGCAGACCTTCCTCAGTCTGCACCCGTCCACGCCTGAGAGCAGCAGACCTTCCTTAGTCTGCACCCGTTCAAGCCAAAGACCAGACCTTCCTCAGTCTGCACCCATCCGAGCCTAAGACCACACCTTCCTCAGTCTGCACACGTCCGAACCTGAGAACAGACCTTCCACAGTCTGCACCTGTTCGAGCCTGTTGAGCAGACCTTCCTCAGTCTGCACCCGTTCGAGCCTGAGAGCAGACCTTCCTCAGTCTGCACCCGTCCACGCCTGAGAGCAGCAGACCTTCCTCAGTCTGCACCCGTTCAAGCCAAAGACCAGACCTTCCTCAGTCTGCACCCATCCGAGCCTACGACCACACCTTCCTCAGTCTGCACACGTCCGAACCTGAGAACAGACCTTCCTCAGTCTGCACCTGTTCGAGCCTGTTGAGCAGACCTTCCTCAGTCTGCACCCATCCTAGCCTGAGAGCAGACCTTCCTCAGTCTGCACCCGTCCGAGCCTGAGAGCAGATCTTCCTCCGTCTGCACCTGTCCGAGCCTAAGAACAGACCTTCCGCATTCTGCGCTCATCCGAGCTTAAGAGCAGACCTTCCTCAGTCTGCACCAATCCGAGCCTGAGAGCAGACCTTCCTCAGTCTGCACCCGTCCAAGCCTAAGACCAGACCTTCCTCAGTCTGCACCTGTCCGAGCCTAAGAGCAGACCTTCCTCAGTCTGCACCGGTCCACGCCTAAGAGCAGACCTTCCTCAGTCTGCACCCGTCCGAGCCTGAGAGCAGATGTTCCTCAATCTGCACCCGTCCGAGCCTAACAGCATACCTTCCTCAGTCTGCACCCGTCCGAGCCTAACTGCAGATCTTCCTTAGTGTGCACCCGTTCGAGCCTAAGGGAAGACCTACCTCAGTCTGCACTCGTCCGAGCCTAAGAGCAGACCTTCTTCAGTCTGCACCCATCCGAGCCTTAGAGCAGACCTTCCTCAGTCTGCACCCGTCCGAGCCTGAGAGCAGACCTTCCTCAGTCTGCACCCGTCCACGCCTGAGAGCAGACCTTCCTCAGTCTGCATCCGTTCAAGCCTGAGAGCAGACCTTCCTCAGTCTGCACCCATCCATGCCTGAAAGCAGACCTTCCTCAATCTGCAACCATGCAAGCCTAAGAGCAGACCTTCCTCAGTCTGCACCATTCGAGCCTGAGAGCAGACCTTCCTCAGTCTGCACCAGTCTGAGCCTAAGAGCAGACCTTCCTCAGTCTGCACCCGTCCGAGCCAAAGATCAGACCTTCCTCAGTCTGCACCCATCCAGGCCTAAGACCACACCTTCCTCAGTCTGCACACGTCCGAGCCTGAGAACAGACCTTCCTCAGTCTTCACCTGTTCGAGCCTGTTGAGCAGACCTTCCTCAGTCTGCACCCGTTCGAGCCTGAGAGCAGACCTTCCTCAGTCTGCACCCATCCAAGCCTGAGAGCAGACCATCCTCAGTCTGCACCCGTTCGAGCCTGAGAGCAGACCTTCCTCAGTCTGCACCCATCCAAGCCTGAGAGCAGACCTTTCTCAGTCTGCACCCGTCTGAGCCTAAGAGCAGACCTTCATCTGTCTGCACCCGTCCGAGCCTAAGAGCAGACCTTCCTCAGTCTGCACCTGTTAGACCTGGCACCTTGGCGTGAGTCTCCCTTCCTCTTTTTGTCGCTGTGCCTCATGTGTTTTTATGGTGTTGGCCGCTCAGCGCGCTGTGCCACTGCCAACCAGTGTCACGGTGCGAGTGCTCCCTATGTAAATTGTATATGTTGGTTGGATTCCATGATTGGATTGTTTGATTTACTGTCAGACCCCAGTAAAGTGCGCCGGGGGCGCCAGGGCATGTAAATGCGAACACCGCTGGTGGGCTTGCAGCACTGGTTGTGCCACCCACAGAAGCGGCCGGTAAAATACGTCTGAGGTCTGCCATCGCAGAACCTGCGTGCAGTCTGGTACTGACACGCCGACCGACAAGTGCCCACACTTGCCGGTCCCTGAAACCTTCCCTTAGCTGCATGTTAGTCACCCCTCTGGTAGGCCCACGGGCAGGGTGCATTGTACGCCTAAGGTAGGACAAGCCTGGATGCGTGGCATGTCCTAGTAGTGAATTACCGCCATCTTGTTGTTCACTACTGCAAGGCTACCCTGTTCTCATAGGCCAGTATGGGCGGCCTGGATTATTACACCCTATGATCCTAACCGACCCAGGGAACATGGTAGAAGATCGAGTTTAGTATGCCTGAACTCGGAATAATAAGGTACATCTTTTCGCAAGGTTTATTTTAATATTCCGGGTTTGCAAA
This sequence comes from Triturus cristatus, assembly GCF_964204655.1. NCBI lineage: Eukaryota > Metazoa > Chordata > Amphibia > Caudata > Salamandridae > Triturus > Triturus cristatus. The sequence goes on from NC_140589.1 coordinate 1,903,354,509, forward strand.
TGTCACTTTTAGAAAGTTGGCCTTTGCTTGCCTAAACCTTTCAGCCACCTCTGCGTGACGTGTATCTGATGTCTGGCTGGTATGAGTGGCAGGGCTGGGGGAACCCAGATGGGCAGGGCTAGGTCGCCTGGTAATGAATAGGACGATCGACAGGTAGATGGGTGGGAGGAGTGCTCCTAGGCTCTGAATAGGACAGTGCTCTGCTACCTCAATGCCGGCTCCGCCCCCTGTGGAGCGTCTGATGACTCTGCCCTGCACTCTGAAAGAAGAAGCCTGCATCGCGTAAACAAAGTGCTCAGAAACCGGACTGAACTAGGCAAGGGCCCCCCTGGCCTGGGAGAACAAAAGATTGGTGGTATAAATGGAGGAGCCCTGCTCCTAAGAAACTAGATCCGCTTTTGACCAAGAAGAATCTCTGCCTGAGGAGGAGGCACCGGGAAAGCTGTAGGAGGAAGACTGTCCCTATCCTGGGGGATTGGCCTGCAGTGGTGACCTTGCTGCCAAAGGAGAGAAGAGAAACTGTTGCTGAAGACTTTTACTTTACTTTTACTTTCAAGACTTGTGCTTTTCCAAAACGATCTCCAAGGGCCTGGAACTGAGCTTGCCCCCTGAACTGAGCCCCAGGACCATTGGGCTCTACCTGATCTTCACTCGCCTGCTGCTGGACTGTGGTGTCCTTTCCCTCGCCGGAGCTGTGACCCTCGTGCCCAGCCCCTCCCTGAGCCATGACCAGGACTGCTTAGCCGCCCCCGCCTTGGAAAGAGCCTCGCTCGATCGGAGCCGCTCCCCCTACGCTGTGCTGGGCTGCCCCGTCACCTCGCTCGTTGGAGGCTCGCTGTGCACCTTCACCCTCCCGCCGGAGTCGGCGTTTGTGAGCATCTCCAAGCCTCGGACGGCCCGGACGTATCTGCGTGCCCGGCTGCCCCGCTTTGTTCACACGCCACCTGCAACACCCCGCTCTTGTCGTGAGCCTGAAGATCAGACACCCTCGTGAAGTGTGGGAGCCCCGGACGGCGCCTCGCTCTTCTGTCGAAGAGCCGCTGAAATCCCGCACCCGCCTTTGCGTCAAGAAACAAGGTACTGTACTTACGAACTCGACCGCGAGCTCGCATCGGATCCAGGGTCCGCAACGTTCTTATTTCCCTGTCATCTGCTGTGTGCTCCCTGGGCGCTGCCTCAGCACGAAGTGCGCTGAGGCCTACAGTTACCTTGTGCCCGCCTAAAGAACTTTCCGTAAAACCAAGAGAACTTTACCGTATTCCTGCGAATTGTGGCCCCATCAGTTCAACGTTACTGGGCCCTGTATTTGAATCTGCCGAAACTACATAAAAGCTTATTTTTTATATACTTCCTGATTGGTGTCCGTTTGTGGTGCATGCAAGGGGTTTACTGTATGTGTAATTGCATTTGCTTAACCGTGTACGCCTGAGACTTAGCCTAGACTGCTCGCGCCACGCACCTAGAGGGTGAGCAGGGGTTATTCTGGGGAGTCATCCTTCGCCCTGACAAGAAGTAAAGGGTCCCTGCTTGTTGTGGGTTCACACCTGCGCCAACCAGAGCCCCCTCACTTCTAACAGCACTCGTCCGAGCCTGAGAGCAGACCTTCCTCAGTCTGCACCCGTCCGCGCCTAAGATCAGACCTTCCTCAGTCTGCACCCGTTGGAACCTAAGATCAGACCTACCTCAGTCTGCACCCATCCAAACCTAAGATCAGACCTTCCTAAGTCTGCACTCGTCTGAGTCTAAGAGCGAACCTTCCTCAGTCTGCATCCGTCCGAGCCTAAGTGCAGACCTTCCTCAGTCTGCACCCGTCCACGCCTAACACCAGACCTTCCTCAGTCTGCACCCGTCCACGCCTAAGAGCAGACCTTCCTCAGTCTGCATCCGTCCGAGCCTAAGAGCAGACCTTCCTTAGTCTGGACCCGTCCGAGCCTGAGAGCAGACCTTAGTCTGCACCCGTCCGAGCAAACCTTCCTCAGCCTACACCCGTCTGAGCCTGAGAGCAGACCTTCCTCATCCTGCACCCGTCCGAGCCTAAGAGCGGACCTTCCTCAGTCTGCACCCGTCCGAGTCTAAGAGCTGACCTTCCTCAGTATGCACCCGTCTGAGCCTGAGAGCACACGTTCCTCAGTCTGCACCCGTCCGAGCCTAAGTGCAGACCTTCCTCAGTCTGCACCCGTCCACGCCTAACACCAGACCTTCCTCAGTCTGCACCCGTCCACGCCTAAGAGCAGACCTTGCTCAGTCTGCATCCGTCCGAGCCTGAGACCAGACCTTCCTCAGTCTGCACCCGTCCGAGCCAAAGAGAAGACTTTCCTCAGTCTGCACCCGTCCGAGTCTAAGAGCTGACCTTCCTCAGTATGCACCCGTCTGAGCCTGAGAGCAGACATTCCTCAGTCTGCACCCGTCTGAGCCTGAGAGCAGATCTTCCTCCGTCTGCACCTGTCCAAGCCTAAGACTAGACCGTCCTCATTCTGCACCCATCCGAGCCTGAGAGCAGACCTTCCTCAGTCTGCACCCGTCCAAGCCTAAGAGCAGACCTTCCTCAGTCTGCACCCGTCCGAGTCTAAGAGCAGACCTTCCTCAGTCTGCACCCGTCCACGCCTAAGAGCAGACCTTCCTCAGTCTGCACCCGTCCGAGCCCGAGAGCAGACCTTCCTCAATCTGAACCCCTCCGAGCCTAACAGCAGACCTTCCTCAGTCTGCACCCGTCCGAGCCTAAGAGCAGACCTTCCTCAGTTTGCACCCGTCCACGCCTAAGAGCAGACCTTCCTCAGTCTGCACCCGTCCGAGCCTGAGAGCAGACGTTCCTCAATCTGCACCCGTCCGAGCCTAACAGCAGACGTTCCTCAGTCTGCACCCGTCCGAGCCTAACTGCAGATCTTCCTTAGTGTGCACACGTTCGAGCCTAAGAGAAGACCTTCCTCAGTCTGCACTCGTCCGAGCCTAAGAGCAGACCTTCTTCAGTCTGCACCCATCCGAGCCTTAGAGCAGACCTTCCTCAGTCTGCACCCGTCCGAGCCTGAGAGCAGACCTTCCTCAGTCTGCACCCGTCCATGCCTGAGAGAAGACCTTCCTCAGTCTGCATCCGTTCAAGCCTGAGAGCAGACCTTCCTCAGTCTGCACCCATCCATGCCTGAAAGCAGACCTTCCTCAATCTGCAACCATGCGAGCCTAAGAGCAGACCTTCCTCAGTCTGCACCATTCGAGCCTGAGAGCAGACCTTCCTCAGTCTGCCCCCGTTTGAGCCTGAGAGCAGACCTTCCTCAGTCTGCACCCGTCTGAGCCTAAGAGCAGACCTTCCTCAGTCTGCACCCGTCCGAGCCAAAGACCAGACCTTCCTCAGTCTGCACCCATCCAAGCCTAAGACCACACCTTCCTCAGTCTGCACACGTCCGAGCCTGAGAACAGACCTTCCTCAGTCTTCACCTGTTCGAGCCTGTTGAGCAGACCTTCCTCAGTCTGCACCCGTTCGAGCCTGAGAGCAGACCTTCCTCAGTCTGCACCCATCCAAGCCTGAGAGCAGACCATCCTCAGTCTGCACCCGTTCGAGCCTGAGAGCAGACCTTCATCAGTCTGCACCCATCCAAGCCTGAGAGCAGACCTATCTCAGTCTGCACCCGTCCGAGCCTAGGAGCAGACCTTCCTCTGTCTGCACCCGTCCGAGCCTAAGAGCAGACCTTCCTCAGTCTGCACCCGTCCGAGCCTGAGAGCAGACCTTCCTCAGTCTGCACCCGTCCGAGCCTAAGAGCAGACCTTCCTCAGTCTGCACCCATCCAAACCTAAGATCAGACCTTCCTAAGTCTGCACTCGTCCGAGTCTAAGAGCGAACCTTCCTTAGTCTGCATCCGTCCGAGCCTAAGTGCAGACCTTCCTCAGTCTGCACCCATCCACGCCTAACACCAGACCTTCCTCAGTCTGCACCCGTCCACGCCTAAGAGCAGACCTTCCTCAGTCTGCATCCGTCCGAACCTAAGAGCAGACCTTCCTTAGTCTGGACCCGTCCGAGCCTGAGAGCAGACCTTAGTCCTCACCCGTCCGAGCAAACCTTCCTCAGCCTACACCCGTCTGAGCCTGAGAGCAGACCTTCCTCAGTCTGCACCCGTCCGAGCCTAAGAGCGGACCTTCCTCAGTCTGCACCCGTCCGAGTCTAAGAGCTGACCTTCCTCAGTATGCACCCGTCTGAGCCTGAGAGCACACGTTCCTCAGTCCGCACCCGTCCGAGCCTAAGTGCAGACCTTCCTCAGTCTGCACCCGTCCACGCCTAACGCCAGACCTTCCTCAGTCTGCACCCGTCCACGCCTAAGAGCAGACCTTCCTCAGTCTGCATCCGTCCGAGCCTAAGAGCAGACCTTTCTTAGTCTGGACCCGTCCGAGCCTGAGAGCAGACCTTAGTCTGCACCCGTCCGAGCAAACCTTCCTCAGCCTACACCCGTCTGAGCCTGAGAACAGACCTTCCTCAGTCTGCACCCGTCCGAGCCAAAGAGCAGACCGTCCTCAGTCTGCACCCGTCCGAGTCTAAAAGCTGACCTTCCTCAGTATGCACCCGTCTGAGCCTGAGAGCAGACGTTCCTCAGTCTGCACCCGTCCGAGCCTGAGAGCAGATCTTCCTCCGTCTGCACCTGTCCAAGCCTAAGACCAGACCGTCCTCATTCTGCACCCATCCGAGCCTGAGAGCAGACCTTCCTCAGTCTGCACCCGTCCAAGCCTAAGAGCAGACCTTCCTCAGTCTGCACCCGTCCGAGCCTAAGAGCAGACCTTCCTCAGTCTGCACCCGTCCGAGCCCGAGAGCAGACGTTCCTCAATCTGAACCCCTCCGAGCCTAACAGCAGACCTTACTCAGTCTGCACCCGTCCGAGCCTAACTGCAGATCTTCCTTAGTCTGCACCCGTCCGAGCCTGAGAGCAGACCTTAGTCTGCACCCGTCCGAGCAAACCTTTCTCAGCCTACACCCGTCTGAGCCTGAGACTAGACCTTCCTCAGTCTGCACCCGTCCGAGCCTAAGAGCTGACCTTCCTCAGTATGCACCCGTCTGAGCCTGAGAGCAGACGTTCCTCAGTCTGCACCCGTCCGAGCCTGAGAGCAGATCTTCCTCTGTCTGCACCTGTCCAAGCCTAAGACCAAATCTTCCTTATTCTGCGCCCATCCGAGCCTAAGAGCTGACCTTCCTCAGTCTGCACCCATCCGAGCCTGAGAGCAGACCTTCCTCAGTCTGCACCCGTCCAAGCCTAAGAACAGACCTTCCTCAGTCTGCACCCGTCCGAGCCAAAGAGCAGACCTTCCACAGTCAGCACCCGTCCGAGTGTAAGAGCTGACCTTCCTCAGTATGCACCCGTCTGAGCCTGAGAGCAGACGTTCCTCAGTCTGCACCCGTCCGAGCCTGAGAGCAGATCTTCCTCCGTCTGCACCTGTCCAAGCCTAAGACCAGACCGTCCTCATTCTGCACCCATCCGAGCCTGAGAGCAGACCTTCCTCAGTCTGCACCCATCCAAGCCTAAGAGCAGACCTTCCTCAGTCTGCACTCGTCCGAGCCTAAGAGCAGACCTTCCTCAGTCTGCACCCGTCCACGCCTAAGAGCAGACCTTCCTCAGTCTGCATCCGTCCGAGCCCGAGAGCAGACGTTCCTCAATCTGAACCCCTCCGAGCCTAAGAGCAGACCTTCCTCAGTCTGCACCCGTCCGAGCCTAACTGCAGATCTTCCTTAGTCTGCACCCGTCCGAGCCTGAGAGCAGACCTTAGTCTGCACCCGTCCGAGCAAACCTTCCTCAGCCTACACCCGTCTGAGCCTGAGAGCAGACCTTCCTCAGTCTGCACCCGTCCGAGCCTAAGAGCAGACCTTCCTCAGTCTTCACCCGTCCGAGTCTAAGAGCTGACCTTCCTCAGTATGCACCCGTCTGAGCCTGAGAGCAGACGTTCCTCAGTCTGCACCCATCCGAGCCTGAGAGCAGATCTTCCTCCGTCTGCACCTGTCCAAGCCTAAGACCAGACCTTCCTCATTCTGCGCCCATCCGAGCCTAAGAGCAGACCTTCCTCAGTCTGCACCCATCCGAGCCTGAGAGCAGACCTTCCTCAGTCTGCACCCGTCCAAGCCTAAGAGCAGACCTTCCTCAGTCTGCACCCGTCCGAGCCTGAGAGCAGACGTTCCTCAATCTGCACCCGTCTGAGCCTAACAGCAGACCTTCCTCAGTCTGCACCCGTCCGAGCCTAACTGCAGATCTTCCTTAGTGTGCACCCGTTCGAGCCTAAGAGAAGATCTTCCTCAGTCTGCACTCGTCCGAGCCTAAGAGCAGACCTTCTTCAGTCTGCACCCATCCGAGCCTTAGAGCAGACCTTCCTCAGTCTGCACCCGTCCGAGCCTGAGAGCAGACCTTCCTCAGTCTGCACCCGTCCACGCCTGAGTGCAGATCTTCCTCAGTCTGTATCCGTCCAAGCCTGAGAGCAGACCTTCCTCAGTCTGCACCCATCCATGCCTGAGAGCAGACCTTCCTCAGTCTGCATCATTCGAGCCTGAGAGCAGACCTTCCTCAGTCTGCCCCCATTCGAGCCTGAGAGCAGACCTTCCTTAGTCTGCAGCCGTCCGAGCCTAAGAGCAGACCTTCCTCAGTCTGCACCTCTCTGAGCCTAAGAGCAGACCTTCCTCAGTCTGCACCCGTCTGAGCCTGGGAGCAGACCTTCCTCAGTCTGCACCCGTCTGAGCCTAAGATCAGACCTTCCTCAGTCTGCACCCGTCCGAGCCTGAGAGCAGACCTTCCTCAGTCTGCACCCGTCCGAGCCTAAGAGCAGACCTTCCTCAGTCTGCACCCGTCCACGCCTGAGAGCAGACCTTAGTCTGCACCCGTCTGAGCAAACCTTCCTCAGCCTACACCCGTCTGAGCCTGAGAGCAGACCTTCCTCAGTCTGCACCCGTCCGAACCTAAGAGCAGACCTTCCTTAGTCTGCACCCGTCCGAGTCTAAGAGCTGACCTTCCTCAGTATGCACCCGTCTGAGCCTGAGATCAGACGTTCCTCAGTCTGCACCCGTCCGAGCCTGAGAGCAGATCTTCCTCCATCTGCACCTGTCCAAGCCTAAGACCAGACCTTCCTCATTCTGCGCCCATCCGAGCCTAAGAGCAGACCTTCCTCAGTCTGCACCCATCCGAGCCTGAGAGCAGACCTTCCTCAGTCTGCACCCGTCCAAGCCTAAGAGCAGACCTTCCTCACTCTGCACCCGTCCGAGCCTAAGAGCAGACCTTCCTCAGTCTGCACCCGTCCACGCCTAAGAGCAGACCTTCCTCAGTCTGCACCCGTCCGAGCCTGAGAGCAGACGTTCCTCAATCTGCACCCGTCCGAGCCTAACAGCAGACCTTCCTCAGTCTGCACCCGTCCGAGCCTAACTGCAGATCTTCCTTAGTGTGCACCCGTTCGAGCTTAAGAGAAGACCTTCCTCAGTCTGCACTCGTCCGAGCCTAAGAGCAGACCTTCTTCAGTCTGCACCCATCCGAGCCTTAGAGCAGACCTTCCTCAGTCTGCACCCGTCCGAGCCTGAGAGCAGACCTTCCTCAGTCTGCACCCGTCCACGCCTGAGAGCAGACCTTCCTCAGTCTGCATCCATCCAAACCTGAGTGCAGACCTTCCTCAGTCTGCACCCATCCATGCCTGAGAGCAGACCTTCCTCAATCTGCAACCATGCGAGCCTGAGAGCAGACCTTCCTCAGTCTGCACCATTCGAGCCTGAGAGCAGACCTTCCTCAGTCTGCCCCCGTTTGAGCCTGAGAGCAGACCTTCCTTAGTCTGCACCCGTCCAAGCCTAAGAGCAGACGTTCTTCAGTCTGCACCTCTCTGAGCTTAAGAGCAGACCTTCCTCAGTCTGCACCCGTCCGAGCCTGAGAGCAGACCTTCCTCAGTCTGCACCCGTCTGAGCCTAAGAGCAGACCTTCCTCAGTCTGCACCCGTCGGAGCCTGAGAGCAGACCTTCCTCAGTCTGCACCCGTCCGAGCCTAAGAGCAGACCTTCCTCAGTCTGCACCCGTCCACGCCTGAGAGCAGCAGACCTTCCTCAGTCTGCACCCGTTCGAGCCAAAGACCAGACCTTCCTCAGTCTACACCCATCCGAGCCTAAGACCACACCTTCCTAAGTCTGCACTCATCCGAGTCTAAGAGCAGACCTTCCTCAGTCTGCATCCACCCGAGCCAAAGAGCAGACCTTCCTCAGTCTGCATCCGTCCGAACCTAAGAGCAGACCTTCATCCGAGCCTAAGACCAGACCTTCCTCAGTCTGCATCCGTCCGAGCTTAAGAGCAGACCTTCTTCAGTCTGCACCTGTCCGAGCCTGAGACCAGATTTTCCTCAGTCTGCACCCGCCCGAGCCTGAGAGCAGACCTTCCTCAGTCTGCACCCGCCTGAGCCTAAGAGCAGACCTTCCTCAGTTTGCATCTGTCTGAGCCTAAGAGCAGACCTTCCTCAGTCTGCACCCGTCCGAGCCTGAGAGCAGACCTTCCTCCGTCTGCACCCGTCCGAGCCTTAGAGCACACCTTCCTCAGTCTGCACCCGTCTGAGCCTGAGAGCAGACCTTCCTCAATCTGCACCCGTCCACAACTAAGAGCAGACCCTCCTCAGTCTGCACCTGTCCGAGCCTCAGAACAGGCCTTCCTCAACCTGCACCCGTCCAAGCCTAAGAGCCAACCTTCTTCAGTCTGCACCCGTCCGAGCCTAAGAGCAGACCTACCCCAGTCTGTCTTTTCCGAGCCTAAGAGCAGACCTTCCTCAGTCTGCACCCGTCCTCGCCTAAGATCAGACCTTCCTCATTATGCACCCATCAGAGCCTAAGACCAGACCTTCCTAAGTCTGCACCTGTCCAAATCTAAGAGCAGACCTTCCTCAGTCTGCATCTGTCCGAGCCTAAGAGCAGACCTTCCTCAGTCTGCACCCGTCCACGCCTTAGACAGGACCTTCCTCAGTCTGCACCCGTCCGAGCCTAAGAGCAGACCTACCCCAGTCTGTCTTTTCCGAGCCTAAGAGCAGACCTTCCTCAGTCTGCACCCGTCCTCGCCTAAGATCAGACCTTCCTCATTATGCACCCATCAGAGCCTAAGACCAGACCTTCCTAAGTCTGCACCTGTCCAAATCTAAGAGCAGACCTTCCTCAGTCTGCATCTGTCCGAGCCTAAGAGCAGACCTTCCTCAGTCTGCACCCGTCCACGCCTTAGACAGGACCTTCCTCAGTCTGCACCCGTCCACGTCTAAGAGGAGACCTTCCTCAGTCTGCATCCATCCGAGCCTAGGAGCAGGCCTTAATCAGTCTGCACCCGTTCAAGCCTGAGAGCAGACCTTCCTCAGTCTGCACCCGTCAGAGCAAACCTTCCTCAGCCTACTCCCGTCCAAGCCTAAGAGCAGACCTTACTCAGTCTGTACCAGTCTGAGCCTTAGAGCAGACCTTCCTCATTCTGCAACCCGTCCGAGTCTGAGAGCAGACCTTCCTCAGTCTGCACCCGTCTGAGCCAAAGAGCAGACCTTCCTCAGTCTGCACCCATCTGAGCCTAAGAGCACACTTTCCTCAGTATGCACCCGTCCGAGCCTGAGAGCAGATATTCCTCAGTCTGCACCCGTCCGAGCCTGAGAGCAGACCTTCCTCAGTCTGCACCCATTCGAGCCTGAGAGCAGACCTTCCTCAGTTTGCACCCATCTGAGCCTGAGAGCAGATCTTCCTCAGTCTGCACCCGTCCGAGCCTAAGAGCAGACCTTCCTCAGTCTGCACCCATCCGAGTCTAAGAGCAGACCTTCCTCAGTCTGCATCCACCCGAGCCTAAGAGCAGACCTTCCTCAGTCTGCATCCGTCTGAACCTCAGAGCAGACCTTCATCCGAGCCTAAGACCAGACCTTCCTCAGTCTGCATCTATCCGAGCTTAAGAGCAGACCTTCCTCAGTCTGCATCCGTCCAAGCCGAAGAGCAGACCTTCTACAGTCTGCACCTGTCCGATCCTGGGTCCAGAACTTCCTCAGTCTGCACCCGTCTGAGCCTGAGAGCAGACCTTCCTCAGTCTGCACCCGCCTGAGTCTAAGAGCAGACCTTCCTCAGTCTGCATCTGTCTGAGCCTAAGAGCAGACCTTCCTCAGTCTGCACCCGTCCGAGTCTGAGAGCAGACCTTCCTCCGTCTGCACCCACCTGAGCCTTAGAGCACACCTTTCTCAGTCTGCACCCGTCCGAGCCTGAGAGCAGACCTTCCTCAATTTGCACCCGTCCACAACTAAGAGCAGACGTTCCTCAGTCTGCACCCGTCCGAGCCTAAGAGCAGGCCTTCCTCAGTCTGCACCCGTCCAAGCCTAAGAGCCGGCCTTCCTCAGTCTGCACCCATCCGAGCCTAAGAGCAGACCTTCCCCAGTCTGCACCCGTCCATGCCTAAGATCAGACCTTACTCACTCTGCACCCATCAGAGCCTAAGACCAGACCTTCCTAAGTCTGCACCTTTCTGAGTCTAAGAGCAGACCTTCCTCAGTCTGCATCTGTCCGAGCCTAAGAGCATACCTTCCTCAGTCTGCACCCGTCCACGCCTTAGACAGGACCTTCCTCAGTCTGTACCCATCCACGCCTAAGAGCAGACCTTCCTCAGTCTGCATCCATCCGAGCCTAAGAACAGACCTTTATCAGTCTGCACCCCTTCAAGCCTGAGAGCAGACCTTCCTCAGTCTACACCCGTCAGAGCAAACCTTCCTCAGCCTACTCCTGTCCGAGCCTAAGAGCAGACCTTCCTCAGTCTGTACCAGTCTGAGCCTAAGAGCAGACCTTCCTCAGTCTGCAACCCGTCCAAGCCTGAGAGCAGACCTTCCTCAGTCTACACCGGTGCGAGCCAAAGAGCAGACCTTCCCCAGTCTGCACCCGTCTGAGCCTAAGAGTAGACCTTCCTCAGTATGCATCCGTCCGAGCCTGAAAGCAGATATTCCTCAGTCTGCACCCGTACGAGCCTGAGGGCAGATCTTCCTCCATCTGCACCCGTCTGAGCCTAAGACCAGTCCTTCCTCAGTCTGCACCCGTCCGAGCCTAAGAGCAGACCTTCCTCAGTCTGCACCCGTCCGAGCATCAGAGCAGACCTTCCTCAGTCTGCACCCATCCAAGCCTGAGAGCAGACCTTCTTCAGTCTGCACCCATCCGAGCCTAAGAGCAGACCTTCCTCAGTCTGCACCCGTCCGACCCTAAGAGCAGACCTTCCTCAGTCTGCACCCGTCAATGCCTAAGAGCAGACCTTCCTCAGACTGCACCCGTCCGAGCCTGAGAGCAGACCTTCCTCAGTCTGCACCCATTCGAGCCTAAGAGCAGACCTTCTTCAGTCTGCACCCGTCCATGCCTAAGAGCAGTCCTTTCTCAGTCTGCACCCGTCCGAGCCTGAGAGCAGACTTTCCTCAGTGTGCATCCGTCCGAGCCTAAGAGCAGACCTTCCTCGGTCTGCACACGTCCGAGCCTAAGGGCAGACCTTCCTCAGTCTGCACCCGTCCGAGCCTAAGAGCAGACCTTCCTCAGTCTGCACCCGTCCACGCCTAAGAGCAGACCTTCCTCAGTCTGCACCCGTCCGAGCCTGAGAGCAGACGTTCCTCAATCTGCACCCGTCCGAGCCTAACAGCAGACCTTCCTCAGTCTGCACCCGTCCGAGCCTAACTACAGATCTTCCTTAGTGTGCACACGTTCGAGCCTAAGAGAAGACCTTCCTCAGTCTGCACTCGTCCGAGCCTAAGAGCAGACCTTCTTCAGTCTGCACCCATCCGAGCCTTAGAGCAGACCTTCCTCAGTCTGCACCCGTCCGAGCCTGAGAGCAGACCTTCCTCAGTCTGCACCCGTCCACGCCTGAGAGAAGACCTTCCTCAGTCTGCATCCGTTCAAGCCTGAGAGCAGACCTTCCTCAGTCTGCACCCATCCATGCCTGAAAGCAGACCTTCCTCAATCTGCAACCATGCGAGCCTAAGAGCAGACCTTCCTCAGTCTGCACCATTCGAGCCTGAGAGCAGACCTTCCTCAGTCTGCCCCCGTTTGAGCCTGAGAGCAGACCTTCCTCAGTCTGCACCCGTCTGAGCCTAAGAGCAGACCTTCCTCAGTCTGCACCCGTCCGAGCCAAAGACCAGACCTTCCTCAGTCTGCACCCATCCAAGCCTAAGACCACACCTTCCTCAGTCTGCACACGTCCGAGCCTGAGAACAGACCTTCCTCAGTCTTCACCTGTTCGAGCCTGTTGAGCAGACCTTCCTCAGTCTGCACCCGTTCGAGCCTGAGAGCAGACCTTCCTCAGTCTGCACCCATCCAAGCCTGAGAGCAGACCATCCTCAGTCTGCACCCGTTCGAGCCTGAGAGCAGACCTTCATCAGTCTGCACCCATCCAAGCCTGAGAGCAGACCTATCTCAGTCTGCACCCGTCCGAGCCTAGGAGCAGACCTTCCTCTGTCTGCACCCGTCCGAGCCTAAGAGCAGACCTTCCTCAGTCTGCACCCGTCCGAGCCTGAGAGAAGACCTTCCTCAGTCTGCACCCGTCCGAGCCTAAGAGCAGACCTTCCTCAGTCTGCACCCATCCAAACCTAAGATCAGACCTTCCTAAGTCTGCACTCGTCCGAGTCTAAGAGCCAACCTTCCTTAGTCTGCATCCGTCCGAGCCTAAGTGCAGACCTTCCTCAGTCTGCACCCGTCCACGCCTAACACCAGACCTTCCTCAGTCTGCACCCGTCCACGCCTAAGAGCAGACCTTCCTCAGTCTGCATCCGTCCGAGCCTAAGAGCAGACCTTCCTTAGTCTGGACCCGTCCGAGCCTGAGAGCAGACCTTAGTCCTCACCCGTCTGGGCAAACCTTTCTCAGCCTACACCCGTCTGAGCCTGAGAGCAGACCTTCCTCAGTCTGCACCCATCCGAGCCTAAGAGCGGACCTTCCTCAGTCTGCACCCGTCCGAGTCTAAGAGCTGACCTTCCTCAGTATGCACCCGTCTGAGCCTGAGAGCACACGTTCCTCAGTCCGCACCCATCCGAGCCTAAGTGCAGACCTTCCTCAGTCTGCACCCGTCCACGCCTAACACCAGACCTTCCTCAGTCTGCACCCGTCCACGCCTAAGAGCAGACCTTCCTCAGTCTGCATCCGTCCGAGCCTAAGAGCTGACCTTTCTTAGTCTGGACCCGTCCGAGCCTGAGAGCAGACCTTAGTCTGCACCCGCCCGAGCAAACCTTCCTCAGCCTACACCCGTCTGAGCCTGAGAACAGACCTTCCTCAGTCTGCACCCATCCGAGCCAAAGAGCAGACCTTCCTCAGTCTGCACCCGTCCGAGTCTAAAAGCTGACCTTCCTCAGTATGCACCCGTCTGAGCCTGAGAGCAGACGTTCCTCAGTCTGCACCCGTCCGAGCCTGAGAGCAGATCTTCCTCCGTCTGCACCTGTCCAAGCCTAAGACCAGACCGTCCTCATTCTGCACCCATCCGAGCCTGAGAGCAGACCTTCCTCAGTCTGCACCCGTCCAAGCCTAAGAGCAGACCTTCCTCAGTCTGCACCCGTCCGAGCCTAAGAGCAGACCTTCCTCAGTCTGCACCCGTCCGAGCCCGAGAGCAGACGTTCCTCAATCTGAACCCCTCCAAGCCTAACAGCAGACCTTACTCAGTCTGCACCCGTCCGAGCCTAACTGCAGATCTTCCTTAGTCTGCACCCGTCCGAGCCTGAGAGCAGACCTTAGTCTGCACCCGTCCGAGCAAACCTTTCTCAGCCTACACCCGTCTGAGCCTGAGACTAGACCTTCCTCAGTCTGCACCCGTCCGAGCCTAAGAGCAGAACTTCCTCAGTCTTCACCCGTCCGAGTCTAAGAGCTGACCTTCCTCAGTATGCACCCGTCTGAGCCTGAGAGCAGACATTCCTCAGTCTGCACCCGTCCGAGCCTGAGAGCAGATCTTCCTCTGTCTGCACCTGTCCAAGCCTAAGACCAAATCTTCCTCATTCTGCGCCCATCCGAGCCTAAGAGCTGACCTTCCTCAGTCTGCACCCATCCGAGCCTGAGAGCAGACCTTCCTCAGTCTGCACCCGTCCAAGCCTAAGAACAGACCTTCCTCAGTCTGCACCCGTCCGAGCCAAAGAGCAGACCTTCCTCAGTCTGCACCCGTCCGAGTGTAAGAGCTGACCTTCCTCAGTATGCACCCGTCTGAGCCTGAGAGCAGACGTTCCTCAGTATGCACCCGTCCGAGCCTGAGAGCAGATCTTCCTCCGTCTGCACCTGTCCAAGCCTAAGACCAGACCGTCCTCATTCTGCACCCATCCGAGCCTGAGAGCAGACCTTCCTCAGTCTGCACCCGTCCAAGCCTAAGAGCAGACCTTCCTCAGTCTG